>NC_091018.1:13714801-14964801 GCF_041296385.1 Aphelocoma coerulescens
GGAAGCGTGACCTTCACACCAGTTTGAGATCCTAAGAGCGTGGATGGAGTCTTGCCTCCTGCCCAGCCTGTATTTGATTATTTACACCAATAGGTCACTTTGCCATCCCCCTTCTCCCAGAAAAGAATTCAACAATGGACCTTAAAGAATGTGGCAAGTCTGAAATATATTAATGTATGTTAAAATCTCCCCCTCTCTCTAGGATCATTTGCATTTTTTAATTCCAGAGGCAGCTTGCAAGTCCATCCATAGTGTGCTACTGATCAGCCTCTCTGATGTTTGGTAGGCTTTTATCAGCTTAGGGTTAGTTTGTCCTGCTTTGTATGGGAGTGCTGGAGGACGAAGTTGGTTTACACTTGCTGGTGATTGGGATGCATACAGTTAATTTCTGCTCCCTCATCTCCCACCCTCAAAATGAGTAACATACAAAGCTAAGTCTTGCCTTAGACTTTCCCCAGACCTCTGGAAACTTTTGGATCAAGGCCTCATGAACAGCCAGGCTTCACGCTACTTGATGGTCATTGTGTCCCAAACTTGGGCAGATGTGGATTTAGTAGAGCTTTGATGTCTCTCTCATACAACCAAAGGACATGGATATCCTCTAATATTTCAGGCTGCATGAAGTGAGTGTTACAATTCTGATGGTGTAAGAGGTTTCCTCTGAAATACATTTTGTGTAGGTTTGTAAGTCCAAATGCAGATGTACCTGTTTACTGAATGTAAGTGTCCCCTTTGTTATAACTGGGACAGACCAGGTAACAGTATTCACAAGGAGAGAAGACAATTCTGATATCTTTTTTAACCTGGAAGAAACCTGTACAAGAAAATGTACTTCTAATGGGGATATGCACTGCTAATTACTTCTATGAGCCATCAATCTGATGAGGTGGTGTATTTTTCCTAAAATCATAGCTCCAGAAGTCAGATGATTTATGGGAAGATTCTCTGTTTTCATTTAAAAGACAGTTTCTAATTCTGCTTGCTGAGGAAGAAAGAAAAAAAAAGAAAAAAAGAGAAGGCTTGAAGATGCAAAAGGCAGAAACACCGTAAGGCAAATAAAACCTTTAATATCTAAACCCATCTTTATTGCTAAGCCAATCTCATTATTTTTTAGGATCTGAGTAACGATTTTTGAATGCCCAGGTTGGCTTTGGAACCAAGAGACCTGATTTTCACAAGCTCTAAGTACTTTACTCCAGCTGTCACACCTATAAAAACCACCCATTAAAATCATGCCTGGGCTCCAGTAGTCAGACATCCACAGCTGGGGGTGGAAGAAGAAATGCAGATACATGGCACATGCAGGGCTGTTCCATATCTGTCCTATAGCATGGTAAATGTGCAGTGTGTTAAGCAATATTGTGGTCTCTTAGGCAGAAACAAGAAATAACAGTAGAGGCTTCTTCATACAGTCTTTTATAATGTAAAACATTAATGTAAAAATATTATGAATTGGTTATGAAATCAGGAGAGCTGAGATTTACATCTAAAGAACAAATTAGGTTAAAGGGAGGGTGAAGCAGAGAAAAACAACATGATAGCAAGGGGAAGCCAGAAAGGCTCTTTCTCTGGGGAATATTCTGAAGTAAAACTGAGGAAATTGGGAATTTTTTCTTCGTTTGGGAAAGGAGGTATGTGGATACTGGTGTAAAGTCTTAATTTTGCATCTTGAAGTGTTATTTCATTACAAATGTTGCTGGTTTGGGGTTTTCCTTAAGGCCTCAGCTCTGGGATTCAGGGGTATCTCTCAGCATCCCTTAAGGAAGTAATTTCCTATGCTCCCCAACCATGGAGGAGAAAGTGGAAATTTGAGCCGAAGAGGAGACCCCTTTCTCTGTCCGCAACCCAAAGACTGCTGTTTGTGTGTATTTATTTTTAATCCTGACTCTTGATTTTCGAGTGGCTGGGGTTAGTGATATTCCATCTTTTACCCCAAGGTCACTGATTGAACCTTGTACTCTTCCTGGTGGAGTTTACCTCACTGAGCACACTCGAGGCTGGGATGGCAGAGCTGCATCTCTGCTACACTTTAATCTAAGGATAATGGTTCTCTGTAATTATTCTTCTTGGTCTTTTTGCAGCTCAATGTTCAAGGCCAGCAAATAACCAGAGAGAACAGAAGCACTCAAAGCTTTGGCTGTTGTGTAGTTTTAAAATAACATAAGATTGTAAAACAGAAGTAGAAGGGGAGAAATTTCCCAAAATAAATTTTTGGGACTCCATATATTTTGTTTCTTTGTATTTTTTTACAGGTAAGCCTGTTGTGAAGTGTGGATCTATGTTTGTTTGAGTTTTTGGCAACAAATTAGTAAGTCACATGCTCAGTCTTTGCTTTGAGATACTTTTTATGTTTAAAAGGTGCTATAATAGAAACATTTTTTTTCCAGCAGGTCCTCTGGGCTTTTCAGGTCTTTGGATGGGTAAAAAAGATGACTTGGTTTTTGAGTGAAGACAATAGAAATGTGCGTGTGTAAATAGCAGTAAAGAGAGTCCTTACGTGGGTGCATGCTATATATTCTACCTGCTCATTTTTCCAATTGTACTCATGTTTTTCAGTGAAATAAGCTGATAGTTCCACCTACATGTTCTCCTGTTGTAGGAGGCCTTTCTCTGTTTGCTGGGGATCTTCCTGAATGTGGAGGGTACACAGATCCCCTCTCCCTGCAGGTGAAAGAAGAGGGCTGTTCTGTACAACATAGTGGTAGCTGGCAGATAAAACTCTGTGTCTACAGAAAGCAAAAAGTATTCTTTTTTCTGCATAAAGGGGCTTAAAGTGGGTTAATTAACACTGACCCCATTTAAAGGGATGGCTTATGTGCCTACTTGAGGGAGAAGTTTGAGTTTCGCATGTGTTGGTGGAAATCTCTTTCAGTGTATTTACAGCCTGGTGCTGGGCTGGACAGGCAATGAAGCCTGACAAATCAAGCAGCTGTTTGCCCCACAATGAGCCAGCTGGTTGGAAATCCAGACTGTGTCCCTGAGCCGCCTGCACATTCAAAACCAGGGCATATTTGCTCCTTTAATTACTGTTCCCCCTGGTCCTTGGAATATGGGTTTGTGACAGAGGGCTTGTTCACAGAAGATCAAGAAAGATTTCCTGCTTTCCCAGCCCCTCCGAGGGGTGGGGAGGACAGCTGGGGACTGCTCCCTGCATGGGAGGGTTTCTGTGTGGCTCGGTGAGGTTCAGCCATGGCACAGGGGTGGAGGGAAGCTGCTCCTGCTCATTGCAGGCAGGGTTTGTGTAACACCAATGCTGTACATTTTGCTGAGCTACAGCATTGCTTAAACTTGAGGGAGGATTCTGGGAGAGATGGAGCCTTAAGGACTTTAAACTTTTCCTTGGATTCATCTCATCAGGTGTGTGGAGGCGGCTACAAAATAAGTCTGTCTTGGTGGTTGCCTGTAGTGTGAGGGTCCAGCTGTGTGATCCCAGCAGAGATCTTACATAGGTGTGCTCTCTACCAGCCCTAGGAGTGAGAGGAAAACCTCCCGTGTGACTAATGCAGTGCAACTAACTGGGCTTCTGTTAAATTACTTACTCAGCTCAGTTCTGATGATTCAGTTGTCTTTTGTCCCTGCTGGTCCAGACTCTTTCCTGACAAGGTAACACAGTCCTCATAGCCTTGCTGATAAGCCCTGAGCACTTAAGAGCACAGTGAAGGAATTTACCTGATGCTCCCAGTCTCCACAGGGGATATTGCCTCTTGGTGTTCTCTGTCAGTGACTTCTTCTGGTGATGCAATCAGGGAGCTGCTTGTATTGAAGTATTATCAGTAACACTGAGAGCTGTCAGATCACTTTGGGTGGATTTGCTCTTGCTCCTCTCTCACTCTGTGTAGGAGAGGCAAGGCAAACCCTGCATTTCCAGGCAAACAAAAGGTATTGCACTTCCAATAAAACTTCTTTTTGAAAAGAATGATGATAAATTAGCAAACTGCTGAGCAGGGTTGTTTGTGCCGTGGAAGGAAAGTATTGATCCTCCCCAAGACTGACTTTTTTTTTGCTCGTTTCAGCAATATAATGGGGAATGGATTAAACTGTGACTTAGTTTAACTCTTTGTTTGTAGTAATGATGTTATGAGAAATCCAAATGAGGTGAAAATGGAAATTGGTATTTAGAGTCTCAGAAAAATGTGGCAAATTAACAACAGTTTCCTAATTTTTCATATTTTTATTGCCTGCTTTTAAAGCTCACAGAGAAATAGAGAAGAAGGTGTGAATAATCTCATTAGAAAACCTGACCAGTTCTTTCCTTCTCTATTTTATCTTGAGAAAGAAAGAGGAAATTCAAACTGAAAAGTGTGCCATGAGTAACAACAGAAAGACCTTATTGCATACAAGGGGCTGGACTATAAGAATTATCTGCCAAGAGGCATTTTCAAGGAACAGAATGGGATTTGAGGACACAGTAAAATTTTACCAGTGCTAACAGCTTTGGCAGCAATGAAGCAAAGATGATGTGGAGCGCAGTCAGTTGTGAGGCTTGTAGGCTGCAGCATCTGCTATTTGAGAGGCTCTCCTTTTGCACAGAATCCTTCTGCATGGTGATAAGAGGTGGAATAGGGGGGCAGGGCAGGGCTCTTTGTCTGCCCAGAGACTTCAGAGCTTCTTGGAAGTGGCACTGAATAACCAAGAGCGTGGCAGATCATCTTCCTCTGTGCTGCATTAGCTGTTGAAAGAAATTGTACATGTTGTTTAATTAATTAAGTTTCCGAGCTGAATAATAGCATGTTTGCTGGAGAGAAACTTTAATGACACCACAAAGTGTCCTCGAGCAAATTAAAAAGATATTACTTTGAAAGGTAACTGCTCTGAGCCACACAGGGACTTCTGGGAAATGCCTGGGATGTCTCAAGTAGAGAGACACGTCTTTGTTATCAGGAGGATAGTCCATGCTCCTGGGCATCCACAGGGAAAAATCTGCCATTCCCAGGAGGACCTTATAATGAGGCTTCTGGTGGGGAATTCTGCCCCCAGCCCTCCAGTGGGGAAATGGGTGAAGTTCTGAGATCTGACAGCAGTCCTGCCCACACCCTAAGGGAAACCCATCTATGAGCTGCCTTGTGAACCTGAACCCCACAAACCCAGTGAGATTCCCACTGCTCTTGGTAGCTTTGGAGTGGGCCATAAATGCTTTGTTGCCATACTGAAGGGTTTTGGGGACTGCAAACTGAGGTGGAGACTATAAAATGCCAGTCATTCATCCCATGTCTCCCTTCTTCCCATCTTTCTATGTTTTATTCTCATTTGACTTTCATTTTCCTTTGTTGAGGTCCTTGTTTTCTGGCCACTTGACCTCCTGCAAACCCCCTCTGGTCAGTGGGGTGAAGGGAAGTTCTCAGACCAACTCCTCAGGGTTTTGGACTTTTCACTCATGGCTTCAGAAGAGCTGCTGAGGCAGCCTGGGCCCCAACAGCTCCTCTCGCACATGGGTACCACACCAGCACGGGGTGTGGGGCCTGACTTTGGGTGTTCATTTGGATCTGAATTTGCCTGTGTAGAAAAGCACTTGGATCAGACCTTCAGTTCAAAACTCCCTGAGGATGAAGCTGTAGGCTGCTCCACAGCCAAGGGGGGTTTGGCTGAGGCAGTGGGTACTTTGGATCAGCCCAGGGGTGGAGTGTGAAGCTCCAGGAGATGCTGGCAGTGGGTGCTGGGGCAAACTAAAGCTCATTTCTTTCTGCTTGATCCTCTGCTGCCTTTCTGGGGCTGTTGTGCTGTAGCAGAGGCAGGAAAAGTGGGGGTGTCTTCATTCTTTAATCAATCATCTTCCAGGAGAGAGGGACCTGGTGAGAGGTGAGGTGTGTGAACAGGGGGAGCAGTGAGGGGATGAGAGTTGCCTTGGGCTTGCCACATTACAAATGCTCATTGGAAAACTGGTTTCTGGTTTCCATTTCCAGCTCTCCCTGTTGGACTTCACTTGGCAGAGCTTTGGATTTTGTACCTTGCCCTCTGTGAGTGCTGGAGGGAGGTTTCCCGCACAAGGCTGTTTTGCTTGGAAGCATCTGGGATGTGACCCAGGTGTGGGGCCAGCCCTGTCCTGCCCCTTGCTGCTGGGGGCTGAGTGTGTGCCCTGGTTACAACATGAATCCCAGGATGTCTCCATACTGAGTTTCGTTTAGCTGCTGTGTTTTGTGCACTCTGCCAGGTGAATTCCCATTCCTGGTTGTCCCTCAGCAGGTGTGGCTCTGCCCTCCTGAGGCCTCCTCGTGATGGAGAGGCCATTGCAGGACCTGCACCTCCTGGGGAATGCATATTTATTGCTGAAGTGTTTAGGGTGTTAGAAATTACTCTCTGATTCTGCAGCTGACAAATTCCCCCAACAGTAACACCTTTCCCACTCCTTTCCTGGCCGCTGAATTTTCCTTTGATGAAAGCAAGCAGCACGTGTGTTCAGAGTGCCGGTGAAAGGGAATTTCCTGACTCAAGGTGAACTGTTAGGGCATGTATGGGCTCCTTTAGGAAAGTGAGTATGTTTGTAATAAATTTTTTCCTGTGTAGAACAGGACTTTTTGATCTAAAAGTTCAAGCTGCTTTTTGGCTTCCATAATGGCTCCCTGGATTGTTTGAAAATCTTGACTTAGTTACAAAGTCTGATACAACCTGTGTGCACAGCAGTCCAGAGCAGAACTTACTGGTTATTTAACTGGAATACAGGGACTCGGGGGAAGACTGTTAATGCATTTGCAGTATTTTCACTGTATGTGGTGATCTCAGTGATCAGATCTATATGCACAAGAAGAACAGGGATGTTTGCAGTTCCTTAGTCCCACAGTTTTCACAAGATCCAGGAAAACTGGAGGCACTCCCTAGACAGGAGTGCACTGGACAGACATTCAACATGTAACACAGTAGACACCCATGGCAATAGCACACCAGGGACCTTTCATGAGGCATGTCAAGCAGCTGTGCTTTAAAAAAACAGAATGAAAATTACTTTTTATTACCCCCTAAAAAGTTTTGGTAGAAAATTATGCATAATTGAAATAAAATACTTTCCTATTCTTTGATAGAAAGGTGGAAAGCAATCAAAACTTATTTCAAAAGAAAACATTTCTTTTGTGTTTGATTTTTTTTTTTCTTACTTTGGGTTTTCTTGAATGCTCCTTTCCACCACCACCAGCATTTTTTAACTCCTAATACAATTGCATGAATAAAGCTTAGGATCATTTTAGGGATATTTTCTTTTGCATTTTCCTTTCCCCACTCCTTGGGGAAAAAAAACCCCAAAACCTGTGTAAAAATTCCAAAGTGAAACTGAGAAGGCAGCAGTGTAATTTTGTCACTCTGTAACGTTGCCAAAATTAGAGAGGCTTGGAAAGGTAGAAAATAAAAAGGAGGGGACGATAAAAAGCAAGAAAATCAATCTCCTTACTCCTATTATTTGTATCTAGGAACAGAAAAGAGAAGAAGCTTTGAAAGATTTTCATTATAGCAGTGTTAACTTCCACTCCCGTCCCTCCTCCTGTCTCCCCATGTGCTTTTCATATGTTTTGTATTCCAGATGCTTTCAGGAAGGAAGGCTGGAAGACAAGAGAAGGGTGTGAGTTTCAGCAAGCCCTAATGAGAAGCACCTTGGGTGTTTTTGTCTCCTGGGAGAGCAGCTTGCTGTGTGCTCCTGCCTTGGCTCCTCCAGCAGCGCCCAGGGGAAGCGGAGCATCCAGGCTGGTGACACCACCAGGGAAGAGGCTGCTGGGATTTCACCTGAGTGCTGGACCCGACTGACAAACAGTGGTTAACCAGAGCTAAAGAGAGCATTGCAGGCATAGTTGAGCTGAAGGAGAAACAATGTGAATCTAATTTGACTGGGTTGCTAATTACAAGGCTTATTTTTCAGACTCTTTCTGTATCATTACAGGGTGGAGGGGTGTAAAAGTTGGGTGAACAGTTTCTCTAGGAGCAAAAATCCCTGCTGCTTAGGGGTGTTTTTTCACTGTTGCAAGATGTGGGAAGGGTTCAAGATGCAACTAGATTGCTTGGTGGAAAAGAGATATTCAACTAAATGTTCAAACTTTGCAAGAGATCAGTGCAAATGAATGTCTGTTTCTTAATGCTGGGGTAAGGCAACCACCATGGGGAGTGACAACACTCCTCTTGCAAGGTCTTGCTACATTTTGTGATATGATCTACACCCCATACACCCCAGAGTGTTAAGCATTTCCTTATAACGCATAGGTTAGCGAGAAGAGACTTGTCATCTCTTTTGGGGCTCTCCTAGGCCTTTACAAATTGCAGCAGGAAAAGCACTAGCAGGAATGGGGGCTCACTGCTGAGCTTCCTGGCCAGTGTTTTTAAATTTAGTACACTTATGATGTGGAAAGTAAATTTACTTTAAATAGGAAGAGCAAGAATGGTTGATCTAGGTTCTGTCCATCGCTATCAACAAGATTTGCCTGTCACATACTAAGCTGTGACTGGAGCAAGTGAGCAAGCTGAACAGCTCTTGGGGAACTCTTATTTAAGAAATGAGTTCTCCATTCTCTTTTTTTGTTTGTTTTTCCTCTTTCTGTAGAGTGGTTTTCCTCAATTTTTTTTTTTTTTGAAAGTGTGATGGAGCTATACCTTATGACAAATTCTTAAAGATTTGTCATCTGAACAGGATTGCATTCAAAAAAACCCATTTTTTTAAAAAGCAAGTTTGGTTTCATGATCTGCTTGACTTTATCTGTCCAGTTCTGTGTAATATGGATAGTAACAGTTGCCATCATGTGTAGTTTTGATCCATGAGAGGCTACTTCTTGTTTGATCCTACTGTTTTCAGGAAAAAGAATTCACGTTGCCAGCTTCTTGTATTGAAAGCTGCGGAAACAACGTCCAAATAGATTGGCTAAGCAGATTCCTTTGGCCTAGCAACAGTTTGTTTCACCCTGTTAATTGGATGAAAATGGCTTCTGGAATTAGTTCTGCAGGGAAATCCTCATTTTTGCAGATGCAACACTTACTCTCTGATTGTCTTGCAATCTGGTTTCAGCAAACATTCCAATTTTCTGGTTTCAGGAGGCTGGGTTTTTTTTGGCAAGGAATATAATTTACCAGGAAAGATAAGCAGGGGGAAGGTAAAAGGAACATGAGCACAACCCTTGTAAGGTACTGGCATCGACATCTGTGTGCCATGTTTTGTTCTGGTGAAGGTACTGCAACCAGGCTCTGGATTCAGCGTTGCTCTTGTGATACCAGTTCTGCGTCTGCTTTGGTTTGAGATGATTTACTGTGTGGTGCATTTGTAAGCAGGATATGCCAGAATTAGAACCATTTATCTGCCTGCCTTTTCCTTCCCTCAAATGTACCGCTTTCAGCAACAGGGCCTTGATCAAAGCCAGTTCTGACTTTTGTCCTTTTCTGGTAAGAAGGGCAGAAGAACAGGGTGAATATTTGTTGTTTTCAGTCCTTTATCTCTCTTTGGGTTTTTTTTTCTGGAATGGGTTTGTTTTGCAGATTGGAATTCGAAAGGCAGAGTTGACTTTTCTGTCCCAGGAACTGGCAGAAGAGTCCCAGGGAGCACTGACCTTGTAACGGCCATGGTTGCAGAAAGCTGTTCTATTCTGACAGAGCTGAGTTGTGTGCATGGCCAGCCCATGCAGGCTCAGGAGGTGTGGTTGATGAAGAAAAGGAGTGGACTTACTTTGTCCTTCTGAACAAAACCCCAAAAGCAGGAGCAGACAATGCAGGGGCACTTTTGCCAGAGAGGTGAGGTGTTGTGGCAACTTGTCATCCTCTTTGGTTGAACTGCACATGACTGCACCAGGGAAATCAGCCTTGTCAGGGAGTAAGTGTGCACCTCACTAACTTACAGTATATTCAGACTGACAGGGTTTTCCCAGTTTATTAGGCTCATTTGAAGGGGAAGCTGGATGCATTTTGCTAGCACAGCGTTTTGGACACCTCTGTGATCTTCAGCCACACTGTTAAACCTGAAAGTAAATTCTCATTTAATACAGGGCTTACTTTTCCTTTTCCAAGTAAGTACAGTACAGTACCCAGCTATCTTGGACTCTGAGGCTGCCTTGTCATTTCCCACAGATGTAAGGGTTGCACAGGGTGCCCTTCCCTCAAGCCCCAACAGCAGCTGCTCACTTCTCCTGACCTCCTGTTTCATAAGCGGCTTCCTGAGCGGACCTGCGAGCCACCCACCCAGTTCCCCTGTGGACCTGTGAGCCACCAACCCAGCCAGTTCATCAGGAGAGAAGGTGCTGTGAACTGGGGATGAGATTTAACAGAGCCATGTGTTCAGATGAGTCCCACTAGAAGGCAGCCCTGCCCCAAGAGCTCCCGGCAAGGGGCAAAAGCTGTCACCTCCTCAGGGAAGGCTTTTATGGCATGTAGAAGAACGGGATAGTGGGTCAAATCTGTGCTCTTGAACATTGCTGCTGGACAGATGGTAAAATGTTCTGGTTTGCTTCTTGCATGTAGGGGACAGTGAGATAAATAGCTGCTGCTTTGGAGGGGTGTGGTGGGCAGCGATGGAGGTGAAGGCTCCTTTATCTTTACCCATCTAAAGTCTGCATGACAGCAGCAATAATTTGACCCTAAATTCTGGAGTAAAATTCCCAAAGACTCAAGGTGGGTTATTTTGGGCTGCCTACTTGCTCTGTCTGCAGGGGAGGTTATCTGAATAGATCTGTCCAGACATTTCTAGAGTTTCTGTTTCCCTGGCTATGCCATGCACAGTACTCAGCTTGGCTGTTCACAGCTGACTAAATCCTTTTAAGAATGAGTCACTCCTAAATGAGAGGTGACAATGGATATGCAGACAGCAAGAAGTCAAGAGTGAGATAATGAATATTAGAGAAAGGCTAAACTCAATGGGGAATGAGCAGTATGAACTTGCAGCTCTTATAAATAGCACTGCACTGAAAGGATGGGTTTTATTTAGAAATGTAGTTCCCAGGGAGAACTTAGATTTCCTGACCCATAAATTTGCATCTGTGAACTTGTCCTTCCTTCCCACCTGTTAAAAGAGAGACAGGTTGGCACAGGTTAATATTCACCAGGGACATTCCAGAGACAGCATCCCCCTCCATATTCACTGGAGTCGTGGATTAGTGTCTGATGAAATGATGCTCCTCCCTGTCAGTCAGCCTTGCCGGCCTCTGGAGCAGAGGAAGATGGAGGGGATGCACTCCTTGTCCCAGGCTCTCAGTGGAACATCTCGTGTGGTGAAATCCCCCACTGGCTTATGGCTAAACAGAGCACTCCTGCTATGGGCTCTGGCCACAGTGGCTGCTTTCATTGTGGAGATGACTGTACCTCAGCAGAGACATAAGTCACCCTGGAATTTGTTTTACACATTGGTTTGGGGTGGACATTGGCACAAGGTCATTGCCTAAGGCAGAGATTTGCAAAGAGCTGAGGGGAGTTAATTGTCCAAATCCCATTAAAATGCAATATAATTATAAAATCTCATTAAAATGCCATACAATTATATAGCTTTATTTTATTTTAGTTATTTATATTTTGTGCAATGCACAGGGATTTTTGTGCATGCATGTCTGTTAGAAGCACTCAGCAAGATGAATGTCCTTCCTGGTGATGATAATTAACCATTTACTTTTTTTAATTTAACAGTTCAAAAAGGAATTGTTTGACTATTTAAGAAAGATAGAGTCTAAAAACTTCATTTATCTCTACTACATTAAAAATCTCTGCCATGACTAAAAAGACACATTATTGCTTTTGTCTTAAAATAAACAAATCAGACTTTGAGGCAGCCAGGTCCAAGTAAAATGAGAAAAGGACCTTATGGATGAAATGGTGGCAGAGAAGTGGAAGATTATCTAGTGGAGTTGTCATATTGGCTTCCTGTGGCTTTCACTCATAATTGAATTAAATGTAATTTAGCTGTACATAGATAACACAAGCAGAAGGGTGTCTGAACATTGTCTAGTAGCTATGGGAAAAGCAGTGAAAGAACTGAGAGAGTTTTGCCCATTAATAAATAAAATGGCTTGTGGGGTTGGGTTTTTAAATTTCTTCTCTGTGGAAATCTGAAGCCAGAAGCAGAAGGGTGGTGGGAGGGAAAGAGGTTACTGTGTGTGTGAAAGCCATTGGGACTTCAAATGATAAGTTGGGCTAAAGGTTGTCCTGGGGCATTTTTTGGATCTTTGGTGGAAAATTATTTTCAAATTGGTCCCAGACAGAACTTCATAACACTGTGAAATATCAGCTTTGCAGAACATCTTCCCTTTGGGAGTGATTCATTATGGCAGCTGGGATTTTCTGTTTAAGTTTGTTTGGTTGTTTTTTCTTTTTGGTAGTGGTATTTTTACCTCTACTTTCAAAAGTTTAGGAAAAAATGTGCTGCTGGTAAGAAAGGTGCAGGGAGGAAGTACTGAGCTGATGAAGAGAGGGTTTTCCCCCTTTACAAAAAACAATGATTTGCGGCATGAAGATTTATTAGTTTAGGAAAACACGTGATATTAAAAGGAGATAGCAGAGCTCAATTTCCTCACATGCTCTGATCTCACTGACCTCAAAGTAAATGGCTTTAATTTTCTTTGCTAATAATGGTGCTTTATCTCAGTGAAGATAGAGCTTTGGAGTTACCTGAATCATTGATATTGTCTTAGACTAAATGATGATCTGTGGTTGGATTATCTTCAGATTTTTTTAATTTGATGTTTATCTCAAGTGCATCTAGAGTATATGGAGAGGCTGCTGCTGCTTTGGTTTGTTGTGGGTTTGTTTTTTTTTTAAGGTGAGGTACAGGTAAAGTTCTCCCATTCAGGCCTCCTCTATCTTGTCTCTCAGCTCTCTGTATCATCCTTCCCAGAGAGCAATGAAAGTTGTCAAATCTCATTTTACCTCACTTGTCTTAGTACTGCAGACATCACCTCTCTAGACTGATGGCTGCATTTCCTCCTCTCTGAAGATTTCTCCACTGTCCTTCACCTTCTCCCTCCTGTCAGGCACAAACTGCTCATCTTCCTTTCCCTGATTCCTACCTGTGCACTCTCCTGAAGCTGCTTCCAGCCACCCTGCCCAACACTAGGCAGTAGCTCATCCACTTGGAAGGCAGTGGCATCTGGGAAAGAGTGAGGAGCCATTTCACTCCCATTATCTCACTTGAACTAATGATAAAAGCTGTTTAGTCTGTTGGGGAGTCTTTGACTGCTGACCATTGGACTTTGACTCTCGTGGGGGAAGTTGTTCTTCCAAGATCCCCAGCAGAACTTTATTTTCTTCCTTCTTAATCTGCTTCAAAACTCTGTCTTTCACAACAGCATTTATTAAAGAGTATTCTTTAGCTTCTTTTGACAGGGGGCAGCACTGTTCCCATGTTTGACCCAAATCCTCCTGTTATTTCCTTATGCATCCTTAGCCGTACCCGCATGTTCCTTCATGCTCTCTGGGGAAGGCTTCTTGTCCTCATTTGGTCCTCAGTCCTGGCCTTGGAAGGTGGGTCTTGCAGGCCCCACAGCAATACTGATGATCAGGTTTATTTTAGAGTTGGCTGACAAAGGCAGTGAACTCGTTGGTTACTGAGGACACTCGGCTAAATGCTGGTTCCTTCTGTGCACCAGCAAATCAGCTCTTTTGGAATAGGCACTTGCTGCTGTTGGATCACACTTGCATGTTCTGCACTGTTAATTTCCCCCTGCTACCATCAATCTCTTTAATATTAAGAGACATTAAATATTGAGCCATATTTCAGATCAAGTCTGTAAAATTACTGAGCAAATGTGACCCACAAGGTCAGTCTTTAAATGGTACAAATGGGCAGAAGTGCCCTGCATCCCTTTATAATCATTTGACATTGGGACTGGAGGGACAGTTCATGGGACATCTCACTGAGACAAAAGTGGCCTGAGAAATGGAAGCAGAGAGAACTTCTTACTGGGTGGAACATGCACCCCTAGTGCTGTTCTCCCTCACAGGTCTTGCTGAATCATAAAACAAGGAAACACGGGGCAGGGGAGAAGAGGTGGATCCCCATGAAGGCAAAGCAGGGTTTCTATAAATTTCTGTAAATATTAGTGCCAACTGCTTCTGCTGTGTGTTTCAGTTCCTTCAGGAACTGAAGAGGAACAGCAGCACTGGGAAGAGGACAAAGAGGCTTATGTAGGACCATATTCATCTTTTCACACTCTTTTTTTCCCCTGTTTTGTACCTAAGGAGTTGGACGCGTAACACTTGTGGTGCATTCAGGTGAGTCTGTGGTGTCACTGTGCATAGAAGAGGAGGCTTTGTTTATTTTTACCTGATTGAAGCAGTCTCTCAAGCAAACCAAAAAGCCACCTACTTTTCATTTGTTGTTGTAGAATATTCTTAACACAATCACCAGTAGGCAAGGTTGCAGTTCATCTGCTGCACAAGAGCAACACAATCCCAAGGCTGGCAGCATTCAATCCATCAAATCCATATGTCTTGAGCCAACTGCTGACATAGGTGCTTTCCACCCCTTTCATTGCCCTTTGTAAAGTGTTCTTGAACTTCTTCAGAAACCTGATAGAATAAATATCCTCTGCTCTGTGGCTGGAAGGTCCTTGGAGCTGGGTTGTTTTGACCAGGAGTGAGCCATGAGCATGTGGGTTGATGAATGTGGAATGTGTTTGCATTCTATCTGAACTGGGCAGATACAAAAGGGTAATCTGCATGTATGCTACATACATACTGGGCTACATGTACAATTAGGGTAGTTCAGAGCCCAGACTCATGCAAAAGGGACCTGGGCACTGCACTGGAAAGCAGGAGTATTCTCAGTGTGCCCAGCCTACGGACTTTTTCCTTATAATAAGATTGAGCCAACGTGAACAGTTCCATTGGCCACAGTGGCACTGACAATGCAGGGACATAAATGTCCACCGTGTGAACCCTTACATTTTCTTACCACTTCTTCCTTGCTCATCTTCAAAAGTTTATTATTAGTATTAGGCAGCAACCTATGATAGGTTGTTGAAAGTATGTACTTATGCATCTCCTAATCTAGATTTGCACATTTGTCTTCATGCTTATGTGATTGGGAATTCAAATTTTGGGATATTCTACTTAGCAGCCAGTATTGTATGTAAGTCCTGTTTAATCTCCCTCACATGGTGAAGAGCAAAAGGCCAGAGCTGTGCTGCCGAGTGGCACAGGAAAGGTCCTGTCCTGCTTGGAAGTGATTAGAGGGCCCTGCTGTTGTCAGTTTTTGAAGTGTTGCCAGGTTACTTGACCAGTCAATAATGAATGCTCATTAATCTATTTTCTTCTTCTTGGTGACAGTTGTTTGATAGCCTGATCAATTTATGATTGCCACTTGTGTGATGGCCTCCTGCTGCTTTACTCTGTCCTCTTGTTTTAAGAAAGAGGTGAGCAAAAATCTGAGAGCCTGTGTTTTCCTCAGCTTTGTGGATGAGGTGGAAATGCCAGAATTTTTTTTTTTAATTTGCATCAGTATTCAAGATCAAAATCTCTTACAGTGTCTTCTGTGACAACACTGAAAGTATAAATTTAGAAATCACAGACAGTTCCCTGGAGACTGAAGGCCTAATATGTGAATAATCTCACCTCCTACTTCATAACAATATCATAGGGAAAAAAAGGTGTATTATGCATATCTGCAGCTCTGCTTCCACAGTGTCTAGTCTGGTGTGTGAAGAGTGTGTGTAAATATTTGAAGGGTAGATCTCAAGTCCTCAGTGTGGGAGAGAGACTACACAAATAAGGTGCTATAACTTTGTGCTAGCACTTGGTAAGGTTTTGAATCTGTCCTGTAGCCAGGAGCCAAAGCACACTGGTTCTGGGCTTGCAGCTCGTGCAGTTAATGCAAGGCACAAGTCTCAGCAGAGTTCATCAGTATTGAGGTGTTTCATGTGCTGATAGTCATGCAGTCCACTCAAAAAGCACAAGTTACCTAATCAACTGTATTTAAAATGGCACTCCAGTTCTGCTTTGTCCTCAACAAGCATCTCTGGATTGTAAAACTATTCTGAAAGTGGCAAAATCCAGCTAGATTGCCAATTTTTAAAAATAATTATGGAATTGAAGTGGGTTGCTCCAGACTACAGAGTCTGAGGCTTTGGGAGTAAGGGAAGGAACAACCAGACACTCTGGGTTTGGAGAAGTCTCTGACTAAAGTATGTGACTGTGAGTTCTTTCAGTTTATACTATTATGTCCAGAATCTCTCTCTCTCTCTGTACATGTGTGTATGTATATATATATACATAAATGTATGAACACAATGTATATATATGTGTATCTATAAATGTGTATTTGTGTGTTTGTACAAATTGTACAACAGTCAGAGCACTGTTGAGTGGCAGTTGTATTTCTCCCAGTCTGGGCAGGGTGAGGAAGAGAACAGGGATGCTTTTGTGGGGGCAGCAGAAGGGGTGGTTGTGACCTTGTCACTGCCCAGGGTGTGCCATGAGCTCTGGGTCTATCTGGCATGGAGGGATGCATCCCACTCGGCTGCAGGATGCAGATGTGTCCAGCCCTGGGAAAGGCCTGTTGTTGCCTGCTCTGCGGTGGCCAGGGCATTCCCTTCTCTGGAGCGTTCCCTCTGACATCTCCTGCTAGCACAAACCTCTCCCATGTGTGCTTAAGCTAAAGAGAAAACAAACCCATCCAAATGCCTTTCAGAGTCAGTCCTAATTTTCTGATGCTGCTTGTCCATCTAGTACAGACAGGACTTTGCTCCTGAACATCACTGAGTGTGTTGCTGTGCATAGGAATTTTATAAGAACTATTTGCGTCAGTGTAACAGCATTTCAGAAAGTATCTCCTTCAGATCAATTCAAATGCTGCTGAAATAAATGGATGCACAGGTCAGACAGTGATTCATGGACAATGCTAATCAACTCCATGTCTGCTGAACTGCATATTACTCCAATATTGCTTTCTCAGCGCCACACTCCCACAGGAAAGCTGAAACAGAATGTTGGTCAAACAGGACAGGAATTTTTCCTGTGAAAAGCAGTAGCTGCCAAGGCCTAACTGTTGAGAAAGGTTTTTGTTTTTTGTAGGTGGAAACCTAGTGAGGCACACCTGGGTCTTGTATTTTGGATTCTGACTAACTTGGAATGCTTTTGTGATGGAGAAGTTATCAGCTTTGCACAAGAAATCAATCATCTTGGTTTATGGGAGGAGGAAATAGAGAATTTATCAAGTCTGTGAGATGTAATACAGAGACAGCTGAAGTGCTTTAGATCTGAGTCTTAAGACATCTGTAGATGCTGGAAGACTGAACAACCACTGAGATCAGAAGTCATGCCTGAAGAGCAAATCACTCCTCTAGGGCATTTGTCATCAGCTTACTCCAAAGTGCTTCTTAAATGAGGCCACTTTCCTAATTTCCCATTCTCAGTTGAGCAAACAGGAATGGAGAATGACATGGGGAACAGGCTGACCAAGGTGGAGCCAGGACCTGAAGTCATTCATCCTGAGATGCAGGAGGAAAGTTGTCCTTGGAGTCTCCTTGCCCTTGAGGTTCCCATTCTGGAGCTATGGGAATGGTCCAGTAAAGATGCTGGAGTAGCTGTTGTGTGTACCTGTGTGCTGGCTCTGTTTAGCCCCTTTGCTGCACAGTCCTCCAAAATGGTACCAATACATCAAAGGCTGAATGGTTTTCTGATTCTCTTTCTAGGAGCTCTTTAGAATAGAGTAGAATAGAATTGAATCAAATGTCACCTTGAAGGAGACCTCAGCTGCTTCTTGTGGCTCTCTGTGGTGGCCAGGATCCCTGACTGCCTTGCAGCGTAGGCACGAGTAGTGTTTAACACCCTGTGCTCTTCTGAAGGTATTTCTCCTCATGATCCAACCGTCAGGGGAACTTGCTCTCATTGCACTTTTGTGCGTGGAAGCATGGGACTGAGAAATCATGGAACAAGACAGGAGAGTGGATCTCATGCAAAGTTTGGGTTTGTGCAGGGAGTCCCAGAGCAGGGCACTGAGCCCATTTGCCCAGCCTAACCAAACCATCACTCCACACTGTAAGCCTGCTTGGTTCTGACTTCAAGACTTGATTCATGGCCCTGGCCCCTCTAGTCTGGGATTTAGTGATGTAATTCCCAAAAGTTTTGACTGATGGAAAACCAGAAAGTGATTAGAGGATCTTGCAGTGTGTTAACAAATCACTCACAGATGTGTGTTGATTTATCTGCAATACAAATCACCCTAAATGAAATGGTCTGATTTATCCAACTGACTTGTAGCAGGAGGGACTGATTTAGTGATGCTGAGCCCAGCCATTAATGTACCATGTTCATAAATTGCGGTGGGCATGTGTTAAACTGGGATTTATAAACCCAGACTTTGTGACTTCACCCCATAGCTTTGATGTTGGGCACCTTGAAAGTTCTGTCAGCTGTAAGAAGTATTGCCAGGTAGAGGACACTATTGACAACACCTTAGCAGGGATTTCCTCTCTTAGAGCCTGGGGAGGCTCTGCACTTTTGAATTTGGAAATCAGATCAATAATCTTATGCTTTCCCTTTCTCACTCCCAAGTCAGCAGAAAGAAGAGACGTGGGAGAGCCCTTTCTGATGGGCACATGGGGGAGAAGGGAGGGTGGGGCTTTATGCATCTGTCTGTGGTAATTGCTCGTTCGTTTATTGCCTGCTGCTTTATGTTTAGTGGAGTCCCGGGAGATCAGTGTGGGGAAGAGGGAGACAGGATTTAAAGTGAGAAGGAATTGCTACCGTCCTTCAAGCTGACTTCCTCCTGAATTATTCAAGATGCGGTGTTTTGCCTTGTAATTCTCACACTGAGGGTAATAGCTTTGTAACTGAACCTGGCAACTGTGCAGAGAACCAAGCATCCTCCCCTAGCCTCACCCCAAAAATTTACTTTCAAGTCTGTGCTGCACACAGTAAGTCTTGTGAGGTCTGAAATACAGCTGTGGTGTTGCCCTGAAAAGCTGTGAGCTTTCCATCCTTATAAATTTTTATTTTACAGCGGTACTGGGCTATAGGGAGCCATAATTGGCCAGCTCTGTGATAAAGATGTGTCATTCATGTTTTTCCACCAGGACATGCAGGGTGCGGGAATTTCTTGTATGTAGCAGTTGCTTTTAAATGAAATGACTTATTTCATAATTGTGGGTAGGCATTGCTATGCTTTTAAAATGGAAGATGGCTTTGGCTGCTGGAACAAAAGAGAATCTTAATTAGATTGGGAATTAAAGCAAAGTATCCCCCACCACACTCTTCCCCAATGCTAGGTAATGTCAGATGAAGATTGATTATAATTATAGTGTCATGAGTGTTAAAGCTTTCTAATGCACATAATGATGCTTTAAAAATCACCTTCTGCACACCAAGATTTATCAAGTTATTGCTGTACGTCTAGATTAATCAATCATAAACAGAGCTTCAGGGGGGCTGAGGAAACTCTCTGAACTGAATGTTCTCCTGAGACCAAAAGTGGACAGGTTGACTGAGTTTCTGTGACTTAATGATCCAGTTTGTCCCTTGCCTGTGGTCTGATCCTGGGTGTGTGATGCACAGCAGGAGGAGTGGCTGTACAGCCCCTCACTGGGAGTGAATACAGATGAACTTTCCATTCCTCTCAACAGGAGTGTTCTTGCCAAAAGAATCATGAACTCTTTGCCTGTTTCTTGGACTTGGTGCTTGCTCCTGCACCAGCCAGGTATGGCAGCCCTGCTGTGGAGGAACTTTGCTGGGCTCTCTGAAGCACCAGGTTTTGACAGACTGAGGACTTTTCCCAGGTCTCAGATTAAATGTTCTGCTGCACTGTGATCACCTGAACAGCTTCCAGATTGCAGAGGGCCAGTGCAAACCCAGACAGAAATTTTGTAAATTAAAGGCTGTAGAGGTAAAAAATTGAGATTGTGAGAAAGACTTCTGTGAAGAATAAGCTGTGTCTGTCACTGAACACTGTTGCAATTTCTAGCATTTACTGGGAACATCCAGTGCCACAGAGAAATATTAATTCTCCTTTTTTTTCCCCTCCAATTATCATCATCACTGCAAGTAGCACTGTTTACAGTTCTGCTTTTGTCTTTAGAACTGATAGCTCTCTTGTTTAACAACTGTAGGGAAATCTGGGGCAGTCCCATTTTTACTTAGTGGCACTCAGAGCACTAAATGTTGCAATGACATCCCAGTTTTCCTGAAATCAATAGCAACATTTTTGCTGACATCAGAAGAGGTAATATGTCGATGCTTTCAGGTTTTTCCTGGAAAAGCCAAAATAAGGCTAATCTGATCTCAACGGATGTAATTTAAACTGAATAATAATTATACAGTGGTGCTGAGATCCCCAAGCAGATAAGACCATTGTGTAAAGAAAGGGCTTGCACAAGGCAGTATCAGACTCTGCTCCACAGATGTTATGGTACGGGCCACAAGTCAGGAGATGCTTAATGTGTGTTTAACTTCCGAGCTCATGAATAGCTCCTGTTACTTCAGGGAGAGGACCTGCATGCCTAACCTTCAGGAAGTGCTGAAATTCCCAAACCATGCCTAAATGAAGATCTAATACACAGACAGCCTTTCTTGAATTTTAGGCTTCTCGCCTGGAAGCCCCTTCTGCAAGCAGTGGAGGGCTGATAACTGTGTTTTTGTAGATAGTCCCAGCCAGTTCAGTTAATCTAGCAATGACGATGGCTTCCAAATTCAAAATACAGAAGATCCTTAAACTGCATGGACTGTGCTTCCCTGCTTCTGGGAATTTAAAGAGGGAGAATGCTGTTAAGAGGAGCACTGTGTGTGACTGTAAAATGTAACTACAGCACAATAAACCTTGATCACTTATTAACATATATAGCAAAACCAGAGCAGAATGGAGGATCTGGTAGAGCCTTCCAAAAGTGCCTGAGGCCCTTGGGGTGTGTGGGGCCGTTCTCTACATTGTACCTTGCCAGCTCTCAGGAGCTTGTGTCTGGGGAGGCAGAGGCCAAGCAGTCTGTGGAGAGAAGATAGATGCTTTCTTCCAGAGAGCTTTTTTCATTTTTTTCTTTGATTTCTTCTTGTTTTGTTGCTTAGATCAGTGTTGAGATCAAAGGCATTCCGATGGGATGGATAAACAACTTTTTTTTTCTGTGGGAAAGAAGAAAGAAATCCAGTAAGTTATTCTGCACAACTTTCTACTGTACCAGCCATGTTAATTGAGTTTGCTCCTGTGATTAAACTAAAATAGATGTTGATCATATTTTTGGACAGGCTTTTGGCTTCTGCCCTGTGAAAACTGCCTCCTTCAGGTGAGAATTTGGTCTTTAGGGCAGCATCTCCTAAGCAGTCTCAACTATGACTGGATCAAGATGTTTACCATTGCTCTGTCAGTCCCAAGAGATCCACTTGCTGATTCTCTGGTCATGTCACTGTGCCTCTGAAAAACTCACCAAATGTGAGGTAACCACCATGTGGGTTTTCCTTTGATACTTCCTTGAACCCCCTCTCCGCTGGGAAGCGGATGTGTTGGCTTACCTGGCATCGGGCAGACAGGAACTGAGGCTTAGTTTCTGTGCTCTCCATTTCTTCAGCTCTTTGTCCTTTCACCTCCTTTCATGGTGTGCTGCCAGTAACAGGGGTTGTAAGTGGTGTAGGACAGGGGCAGGTGTCCTCCTTGTCTGTGCCGCATGGTGCTGTGATCCCTCAGAGAGTTCATGGAAACTAATACATTGATTAATTCCTTCTTGGTGTGGTAGTAGTAGGAATGAGCTACAGATGCCTTCAA
Organism: Aphelocoma coerulescens; assembly: GCF_041296385.1. Taxonomy (NCBI): domain Eukaryota; kingdom Metazoa; phylum Chordata; class Aves; order Passeriformes; family Corvidae; genus Aphelocoma; species Aphelocoma coerulescens. The sequence goes on from NC_091018.1 coordinate 13,736,418, forward strand.
AGGACCCATTCCATTGCTGACCAGCATGCTTTGAACAGTGAATTCCTTTCAGCTGTGTCTCTCCCCACATGTTTTATCCATTTTCTTCATTTCCTTCTCTCTTTCATTTTCCTTTTATATTTCTACCTCATGAGGCAAGTAAGGAGATCATCACAATCTCCATGCCTGCAAGGAGACAAGGATGAGTTCACTAGTGTTTTGGTCATGATAAACAGCCATTGAGTGGTACTGCCAGGCTTTCAGAGGAGAAGAAATCTCAGGCAGAGATTACCATTTCCTTAATGAGAATGTCTGCATAAACCATCATACAATCCAGCATATAATCCTTCACTTTTTCCTCTGTAACAGTTATTTCACTGCAGGAGAGTGCTTTTGGGTAGTTATTCCAACAGCATTTACAGAGCTTCCTGATGCTTCCCTGTAAATACACTACAGGAAAATCCCAACTGGCAATTCATGCTGGAGAGCAAGCATGGGCCAAGTGTCTGTGATAGAGAGGCATGAATGATGAGGGAGCCTGAATTCAGCAAGATGCTATTTTTCTCCTCTGGGCATTCCTCCTTGCACAGCTTGCTGTATTTGTGGCCTAGTTTTAATGAGAGATTTTTGACAATAGATGTGAATTTTGACATTTTCCTCTATTATGGTTTTTTTGTTCTTTGGGTTTGAGCTGAGCACACACTGGGGTGACAAAGCTCAAGGGTGCCAGATTCAGTTCTACTGACAGTAAGTATCATGTCCTAGAGTCTGCTTTGTAAATCCTGAAGATGGTTAAATGTCTCTTTCCCCCATTATCTCTATTGAAAAGTAGCTTCTGCCTCATCCTTCTGGTCATAGAAACATTATAATTGTCATACATGAAATCCCTATTTGTGCTTGGTCTTTGCATATTAAGTGCTTTAATTAATTTGAGCTTAATATTTTTAAATTGAATGTTAAATTAACCCATCAACCCAGGTACACTAATCAAGTTTTTATGGTCTTCCTGTGTTTACTGTATACTTTTACAAGTGTTTTAAGATGTGTTGGATGTATTTTTTGTTTTACTTGTATCTTGGTTTCAAGGCAGATTTTAAAAACCCCAGTTGCAACAAACAGCCCAGCCCCCATAAGCACCTGACCCTTATCTCAACTAATATCACCCCTCTGACCAGGAGGAGCCATTGGTGGACGGAGATGGTCTGTCAGAGGGAGAGCACCAATCACCTTGAACCAAAGGGGTGGGCTGTGGGCGGACTGTGGGCGGAGCAAAAGCTATAAAAGGGAGCAAAAGAAAGACACGTGCCTCAGTCTACCTTCCTCTCCAGCTTGCTAAGGCAGTGCTGGAGAAACCTACCCCTTTCTAGGGGCTTTTAGAAATAGATTTCTTTTTGACCAGCCTAAACTGCAAGTTTGTTTTTTTTCTCTACCTGAGGTTCAGAGCTGTCTTAAGCCAAAGCTCCTGAATCCCTGCGCTCCTGGGGCATACCTCTTGAGCCATTAGGATCCCAAATTTTTATATTTTGTTAGGGTTTTTTTGCAATTTTTCCAATTTTTCTGTTTTAATAAATTGTTTTAATTTCTACAAAGAGTTGTCTCATTCTTCACAATAATTTCCAGTTCAAATTCACTCATGGCCTTTTTATTCTTCTTTGGTTATTTCTAGTCACTGATCTTGACTAGCTATTTTTCTTCCTTGGTGTTTGCCTTTGAGTTATTTCTGGATTGCAGTGATGACCCTTCTCAGCCTCTGTTTGGTTAAGCTAAAAAAAGCTGGCTACTCTGGTCTCCCTGAGAGGAATGTGCCTTATTCTGATTATCTTACCAGTCTTTGTCAGTCTCTGGCTTTTTTTTACAATACACATGTACTGAAGATCAGTGTGTGTGTGCTGAAGAGGGACCCACACAACACCCTCTGTGTCCTGGCTGGCTCCCCCAGGTTCTGGACTGTTTTAAATGGCTTTGCTCATCACAAGAGTCACATGTGATTTTCAGTAAATACATGGTTTTGTTTTTTAAACCGAAACCCCAACCACCATTCAGTGAATGCAAAAACAAATTCTTGTCTGTGCAGAGTAAGGAATGGTGTGTAATTGTTTGGCAAGTTAAAGGATGGAATTTTTGCTGGGACAGTCCAGGTGCTGAAAGTATTTAAATAGTTTGATTCCCTTGCTCTGTGAGATCAGGACAGTTATTGCCATCAGTCCTTTACACTTGTCTGCTCTCCTTTAACTTTCAGTCTCTGCTTCTTCAGGCAGGATCCTGTTTTGTAGTAACGAATGGAACATTTAAATACAGTAGTTACAGGTTGTGTCTGAACTCTCTGATTATTTGCAAATCACAGCAAAAGCTCCCAAACCCAATACAATAAAGTCCATATCAGAGTACGTTTTGCCAGGCAGCCCAGGTGGTCAGGGTCCCAGTGGTCACCTCAGGGTAACCAGTGTGAGCCTGATGCAGTGAGATCTGAGAAAATCTGTCCCTGATCTGCAAAAATTAGTGAGTGGAGTTATTGTGCCATTTGAAAGTATGGGAGCTTCAGTAGAAAGTAAGAGCTTCAATGTAGTTGCAAACCATAGGTCAAAATTTCAGTCAGGGTAACAGAAGAATTGATGGCACTATTTGACTTTCTGCCAGGTGAAGATTGGGCCTAATATTTGTTTTCCCAAGTAAAAGGGTCCAGTCAATCAAGCAGCCTGCCTGGAGAACAAAGGACCAAAACAGATTTTAATTGCCCAATGGCTATTCTTTCAGCACAGATTGTGTTTATATGCCAGAATAATTTGGGTTTGTGTCTGACACAGGAGATCTGACTTGTGGAGGGACTTCAGTCTGGGCTGTTATTCTTGGAGGACTGGGGAAATGAGGGTGTATCCTCCCTGCCCTTAGAGTCTGCACCTGAAGACACCTTTCAGGTAGGAGTTGTTTCCTATTGGTGGCCAGAATGGTGAATGATGTGCAAACTCTCTTTAAAGTAATGTGAGAGGGGAAGGAAGAGAGAAAGAGAGAAGGGACAGAAAGGTCCTGAAGGGTTTTCTTCAGCCTGGCTTAATTTGGAGGTGACACTTCATATGTCAATTTAAATTAAGCCATTTCAAAGAGCACCCACCCCAGAGCCTCTGATTCACTCTTAGGACAGCAAGTGTGGGGCACACTGGGTGACTGACACAGCTGAGGACAGAGAGGGAGGGAGCAGCAGGAGGAGCTGAGATGAAGGGTTTCATGGCAGGGCTGCTTTGTCCCCTGCCATGTGTGATCACATGTAATTACCAGGCTGTAGTTCACCTCTGTTTTCTTTATCACATGTTTGGGCCTAGTGTTCTGGTGTGTTAGGTCCAGGTACCTCCTTCTTATGTCATGTTTCTTTGCAGCCTTTCTGATCTGAGTAAGGTTTAAATAGGGGTCTTGTCTGGGTGTTGAACAGTTAATGTTCAAGAAAGCTAACACCTGCATCTGCAGCCTTGTCCCCTCCTATGCAACTGAATAGCATTTCATGATGGCAGGGAAATAATTCAGTACAACCAGGCCCTGCTCTGCGGGCGATGAATAAGCTCAAGTGAAGTAGAGGTCATTCATGTTAATCTGAAGCAAATAGGATTGTGGGACTGGGGGAAGAGGGTGAACCCCCTTTTATGTACAAATTCTATAGCTCAGAGGCTTAGGAAACACTTAATAGTAAACATTTGCAAAGAATCCATGCCGTTAACCTTTTCCGAGAGGAGAGACAAATGGTTTTCCTGCTTCATTTTGTGCAGGTCTCGCATTTTGGTACGTATGCAAATTGTGCTGGGTGGCAGTGTCTCATACAAATCAGCCTGAAATGCAGAGGCAGCCATGCAAGCAAAATGGCTTGTCTTTCCCTGCAGCTGCAGTGAGACTTCTAGCACAGGAGAACCAGGCAGAGAGAGAGCCTGATTTGTAAGGAAGCATCAGGAAGAGAGAAGAAAACCAGAAATCCTCCTAAAATGCTGTCCCACTAGCAGAAACCTTCGTATCCATGCTACAGTGCCGCCGTGTGTTTTTGATGATCTGAGGAGCATCCAGCACTGTTTCATTTTTCTTTGGGTTTTGGAGTGTCCTTATCCTGACTTCTCAAGGCAAGGAAATCTGTGATCAACTCATGGCTTGCAGAACCAGGGAGGTAATGTTTGGGAAGAAGAGATGAACAGCGCTTTTTTGAGATTAGGACTGAAATGGGCATGGAAGATAACATAGATGTGAAGCACAAGCAGGTACCTTTGCAGGAATATTGACTGCCTGTTGTAAAGACAGTGTGAGGGCTGGGCATTACATTGTGCTGCTGCTGTTCTCTCTCCCAGCTCCTTTGTGGATCTGTGAATCAGGTTTTTTCACACTGTTTAACAGCATTTACTGATACACCTGCATAGAATCATCCTAGTTATAAATCTAATGCGTCTCCAATCCCTTTGCAATATTTCTTTTATGAGTTGAGTAGGAATCAGGCATTTACAATATCAGGAATAAGTCCCCTGTTCTCTCCCTCTTATACTGTGCTTTTCCATCAAGTGTACCAGGAGCAAGTATCCAGCAGGGTGGACTGAGTTTGACTTTCTGAGTCTGCAGTGTCTCTTGGTTAACATGGCAACAAGACCAAATGTTATTTAATTTTAATGATAGGTGACAGCAAAGCAGAAGAGAAAAGGGAATGGAAGCTGATCAAAGTTCATAAAGACATGCACTTCCTTGGCTTTTTTTTTTTTTCCAGCCAGACCTTTCTGGAGTTCTGGCTCTTTTGACCCCACGGTGCTGGAGTGAGCCAGTGCTGTTGGGCTGTACTGTGGGGGGCTCTGAGCAAGCATGTGCAGAGCACTCCAGCAAGCAGGGAAAAGGGCTGCTTGGCATTACCAGCCTCCCTGTGTAGGTGCAGACACTCCTTGTTTTCAGAGAGGTGAGCTGTGAGAGAACAGTGATGTGGCTGCAGTTTCTCACTGTGCCTTGCTGGATTGGTTCATGCTTGCTCTTTGATCTTTTTTCACACTGAGTAACAGGCAGCATGACTGCAATGTGATGCTCTGGCTGCAGACTGCATTGTCTTGTTGAAAAGTGAATTGCCTCAGAGCCTTCAGTCTATCTCCTGAGATATTTCCTGTTACAACTAGGAAAGCTGGGATTTCCACGTGATTTTGAAGCTCAGAGTTCTGATGTACAGTGAACACAGTGTACAGTGAAATCCTGTCTCTGTGTTCATTCATTGCTGCTTCTGATCCCTTCTTTTCTCTTCCATTATCTCAAATGCTTTTGGAAACTTCATTTTCAATGCACTATATCATCTCACTTGAGTTCCCTTCTGTGGGCATCATGGTTCAGTAGGAAATGCAATACTGGTTTGAAATGTTTGCAGACAAGATAAGGAAAAACACATCTGTGAGTTATTAGGGTCAGGAGTAATGTCTTTTACCTTTGGAGCTTACAGATGTTTTTTGCCTTTTCATCTGCCAAATACTTACACTTTCCAGCATTGTCTGCATCCAGAGGGTGTGTCTTGGCAGGGAATTATGTTGGACGTGCAGGCTGGGTGAAGCTGCCTTGGGCATCTCCTGAGCGCTCTGGCTCTGTGGCTCAGCCCTTCCGTTCACTTGTATCGGTTTTAGCACTTCTTCTCTGGTCACTCATGAACTGATTCTGTAGTGGGAGACTCTGGTATTTTATTTTGTAACTGTTCATCCTCACGTGAACTGCAGGTTTCCATAAGAACCAGGGCTGCCCTCTTCCCTTGGTACCTGAACACCTCTTTTCGCCAGCAGTGACAGCCTGTGCTTGTGACACATCTGCCTCTGCACAATGATGGCAACAGTTGGGTTTTTCCAGTGAGTTCCTGATCAGACCCTTAAAACTTGCTGGAGACTGAGCAAATTAAATCCAGCTTTTTCATTGACCAGACCATTGCTCTCTAAACATGATCTTTAGACAAAACCCCCTTTTTAAATTGTGCCAAAGTTGTCCCATTTGTGAGGTGTTGTGAGTGGAGGTCAAATCTTTGGTTAATGTTTCGTTTCCATGACCTTTTGTAGATTGTGCCCATTCCATTCCTACCGTGTTCCTGGCAAAAAGGGAGGAGAGATACCCTAACACATGTAATGCCCTCATTTCTCCAGCTTCCCTGAGATACAGATATGTGATTGCCACTTGTTTTTGCAGTTTTTGCAAAAGTAGTCTTTAACTCCAGCCATTAAAAGCATATTGGACTAGTGTTGGTTATAATTGCTAAGGTGCAGGAGCTGCTTTCTAGAGGTGCCAAACACCTGGGAACTTCATCTGAAATGGCAAGTGTTTGGTGCTTCTAAAACCAAGTTTACCATGGAAGGGAGCACTAGGAGGAGCCTTTTTCATTTCTCTCCCTCTGCCTTTCAGACATCTATATTCAGTGGTGCTTTCCATGAGCATAGTTGGTGCCATACTGCAATCGCTGGATTTCCAGCCCCATCGTAGGGCTGTTCCACTCTCTCCAAGGTTAGGTGTTTCCTAGCTTGCAGCTTAAACTTATGGGCAACCTATACCTGCTGCCAACATCATCAAGGAAGAAAGGCAAGATGCAAAGGCTGTATTTTAATTAGGCCACAATCTAATTAACTCACCTGTGCACACAGACAGACTGCACACTGTGATTTTCTTGCTCATTCCCACCTCTTTGGGGATTTGTTACCAATCTTTCTCTCTCTGTGGGAAGAACCTGGAAGCCAGGAGTTTTGAGCTCTGTTTCTGGCAGTGCCATTGATTCACTTGTGACTTTGTACAAGTCTCTTTGGGTTTTGCTTCTGGGGCTTTACAAACGTAGGAGAGACAAACACACTTCCTTCACTTTTCAGCATTGATTGTGAGCCCTAATTAACACTTAGAAAGCAAGGAGCTTTAGACTACAGGGTGCTGCAGACGTATATTGCTGTGGGAATACAATTAGTAAATAATAGCACATATGGTACAGGAGTTCCCACACTGCATATTCCAATGGTTTATTTTCATTATTTGTTTACTGCATACAGTCTATATCAATCATATTATATATCTCCTTAATTTTTCATTACTGCTCGAGAAAAACCTGGGTAGGAAATACTAATACTTTCCCTCCTAAAGTACTGACTTAATGGTACAGTGATCCCAGGGAAACTCTTAGAGTGTCCTGCTGTTCTTTGGCTGCCAGTTCTCAGATTCCAGCTCTCCCATCATGGCCCTGGTCACAAGAGAAAGGGACAGGTCTAACCAGATAGTCTGACCTGCCATGCAAAATGGATCACAAAGTTTTAGCCAAAGATTTCTACTTCCAGCTCAATAATTTCTGCTTAGGTTAGAGCAGGTCATTTAGACAGACATCCAGTGGGGATGCAGAAGCTGTAAGTCCCTCATGGCAGAGCCATTCTTTCTGGCCCTCAGCCCATTCTGCAAGATACCTGGCTTTCTGAGTCTTGGGGTTCTCTTTGCAACTGCAACCCTTAGACACTGAGGTTCCAGAGGGCCAGGCAGTCTTTTGAGGAAGAAGCCAGTACATTAATATGTTGGGTGGATATTTTTTGTGTTAATGTCTTGTTATCCAGATAGTGGAAGCATCACTAAGCATCTCTTGGGGTTTCAAGTGTTTCCTTAACTCTTATCCTTACCCTACCAGGGAAACATGTTCATTTTACTTAAACAATTCGTGTAGCATGTTATAGAATGGATCTACCAGATTTATTTCCAGCAGCTGATGAGACCAAAAAGTTTGGGATATTGGAGAAGGCACAGAATTTTACCCCTGCTAGGAAGGGAACAGGAGCCAAGGGTACCCATGTGCTCTGGATCTGGAGAGCTCCACACCCCACTAAGTGGCTTTGGAAAGGTTAATGAAGGGAGAAGGTGCCAGCAGATGGCACTCATGAATACACAACATTGTCTCAGGGTTTTGAAGGGCCCCGAACACTTCTGGCATGTGTAGCAAAAAGTGCAGAATAGGGCAACGTTCACCTGCTGAACTCAGACACTATAGGGCAGGTGGCCAGTGCTGCAGTAAGCAGAGAGCCTTGGGTTGGTGAGACCCTGTTTCCATTCAGAGCAGCTCATCTTTCCAGGCCTGGTGGGTACAAGGGCACAGGAGGGATGTAGTGATGCAGCCCTGCTAGTTCAGTGATGACTGGTGTCACCACCAAACTTTGGGTTTTTTTGACAACAGGATGGCCTACATGGCACCAGGTATGCTGGCATCAGACGGTGTGGCATGCTCCTGCCCAGTGCCCCTCTCCTGTGACACAGTCCAACTGCTGTCTGGTGCAAGAAGTGGCCAGAATTGGGGCTTTATGCTGCTGGCATTTGTTCCTGGTGGGGTGAGCAGTGACATTCAGCTTTCATTAGAAGACAAAAATGGCACACCAGGACATCTGAGGGCACATTTTCAACAGTCAGTGAAGGCAAAGTACAGGCTCTATTTCTGAGCCAGATGAGCAGTCTGTTCCTGGTCCATGGGACTTGTCAGCCCAGCAAAGATTAGTGAGGCGAAAGCAAAGGCTGTAAAGCTCCTCCCGTCCAGCACTGGTGAGAGAAGGTGATAAGGGATTCATTGTGCAACCAGGAGATAATTGGCAGCAGTAGTATGAAGCAATGCCAGTCTTTTTGCCATAGAAATTGTCCAGACATTTTGTTCACAGCTGTGATTCACCTTGCTGTGCAGTCAGTCTGTTCTGGACCATGCAGTGTTTCAAAAAGAACATGGCTGCCACATGAAATCTCGTGGGGTTGCCCAAGACTGTGTGCAGGACTGAGTGTGAGAATCCATTTTGCTGGTTCAGGGCTTGGGAAAGGCAGGTGGTGAAGGGACAGGACCTCCAAAGGGTGAGTCAGCCTCCTCTTCCCTCACTGCAGACACCAGTAAGTGTAGCTAAGGCTGTACAGTCACTTATCTCCTTGGAGGAGGAGGAGCTGGGTTTCATGTGCCACAGCCTGAGCTGACAGATCAGATCTCTTCGGGAGGTGGAGCCCATGTCTCCTGTGATGACAAGCTTGAAGGAGCAGGGGTGGGTCTCTGTGGTGATGTCTGTGTGGAAAAATGAACAGAGAGATTTTTGGCTTAGCCAAAATGTAGAGTGCCTGTCTTACCTTCTTCTGTGGCTTGATGTGTCTGCCCAGTGCACAGGGAGAGTTGGATGAGGCTGTATGCTGGTAGCCCTTACTGTAGCTTGACCTGCAGGTGTCAGCTCCAAGGAGACACTGTGGTCAGTGTGACTGGTCTTGGCTAAGGTGGTCCCTTGGGAGCTTCAGTCCAAGTCAACGGGAGCTGAAATGTTGGTGATGGGTAAGCCCATCCTGCTCAGCAACATATGTGTCTACCAGCCAGCTTTGAGTCTGTGGCCATGTGTCACTTTGTCTTGTAAAGAGTGAGTGTGCCCTGGAGTTGCCCAGCCGTGTGTTACTCCTGGAGCTCTGCCCAAGGGAGCTGCTCTCTCCAGAAATCAGTGCTTACCTGCAACTGCAGGGCTGTGCGCAGCCCTCTGAGATGTAGCAAAGACAGCATGTGCCAGAGGGATGGTGTTTCTCTTCCTCTGGCGATGAGGAATTTATCTGGCATTTCCTCCCCTGCCTTGTTGAGACTATGAACTTCTGGGATTTCCTCCCCTCACCGTTGCTCCCATGGGGCAAGCACCCCTCTCCTCCTGGAGCAGTGGCTCTCCCCTGGGCTGTGCAAGATAATTGGGCTGTTCCCCTGGTGCAGAACCAACGGCTGTGCAAGGCCACTAACGAGAAGGAGCCAGGGTAGCAACAGGATTAAAAATATGTATGAGCAAACATCTTGTTTCGACTGCAAGGATGCACTGAAGCATAAGAGTCTGGGTCCTGCAGAAAGCCAGAGGCAGAGTAGATTGGCATTCAGACTGGCAGCTGCACAGTAAAACCACACTGGTAGCACAGGAAAGGGAGGGCAGGAGCCCAGGCTTATTTACACCAGTGTAAGCTGGAGTAATGTCATGGAATCACCTACTACATTTGGCTGCATCCTGTTGGCTGGAGTCCAGTGTGGATATGTGGCATCAGGAGAGCATGTGGGATATCACCAAATACAGTACTGGCCTCTGGCTCTCTTCCTCTCTGACAGTGGCCTCCATATGGGATGGGACCTGTCATTGAATAGATTGTTTGTATGGAATCATTACCTGCTCCATACAGTGTTGGGAGGTGGATACTGAGTGTTATGCCCCATCCTGGTGGGCTTCATTGGGCACTGGCAGAAGCTGTGTGACTGCCAGTGGAGGTGTCACAGTGGCACAGAGGTGGAGTGGGTGCTCCAGTGGAACATGCTGCTTTTTCCTTCATGAAAAAATAAAGATATTTCATTTTAATTTTTGTTTTAAGGGTGATTGATCTTGGCTGTAAAACTTCACAAAGTCATTTCAGGTAGTTGGAAGCTGTCAATGCACCCCAGTCATATTCCTCTCATTCAGTGAAGGATTTCTTTGGGAGGAAGGTTTATGACATATCTTTGCATTGAAGAGCTCACACTGGAAGGGAGACTTACCAGCTGACTGCAAAGGCATATCCATGACAAGGAAGGCTGTCTTGATACCTTGGCTGAAGAGATGAAGGCCTGATATGAGATCTCTTACAAGATAAATTAACATGGAGGGAGATGGTTTCTCTGTTTACATGCTGGGTTTACCAGGGATCATAAATGCCTGAGCTTTGTATTTTATGGGTACCAAAAGAAGGAAATATCTCATGGAACATGGAGATTAGCAGAACAGTTGGGTAACCATGCAGGTTTGTAGCCTTTGTGATGCATGAGAGCACCCAGACACTATCACTGGGACAGGGATTCTCTGACCCACATGGGAGCTTACTGGATTCCCAGATATCAGCAGGCCCAGGGTGGAAGGGGAGTCTGACCTGGCACTGCAGAGCAGAACAGGTCCAAAGCTTCAATCAGTCTCTGTCTCCAGTGGCATTGATGCCACGTGTTTATCTTGGAAATCAGACCCTTCACCCCCCTCTCATATATTAGCAATTGCAATAGAAATAATAATTGGATTTAGTCCATTGCATTTAACATTTTAATGTCAGCTGAGGAATTCTTCCTGATCCCAGCTCTTGATTAGGTGACATCTTTGAGCACCAGAGTAATAAGACTGACTGCATTCTCTGAACAACCAGCTTTCACAGTCAGAGGTGAGGGCTGAAATGTACTGTCATGCTTTATACACTTGACTCAAGCTGGCCAAAAGGTCATTCTTATAGTTCTTGAAATATTTTTTCTTACTATGTTTGGTTTTGATCCATATTGGATGGAGAATAAAACTTCCATCGATTTTCCATGAATGGTGTTCTCCCACCCTGTGGATGCATGCTGAAATTGGTGCTTCCTTGAGCTTCTTAAAGAAGCTGTCACTGAAAGTGTTTTGAAAATGTGTCCAATAGGTCTTACCCTCTTCCTATGGACTGTCATGTGGCCAGGGTCTCATGAACATATATTTCCTTAATCTTGGGGTTCAAAATTCTTCTACTGTTCAGGTAAGACTTGTCAAACCTGGGTTGTTTTGTACACTGAAATGCATAATTCAAGAATCATGAGAAGAAAAAACCTACTGTTTTGTCATAAAACTCATGCTGCACTGCTTTCTGGACTCTGAATTATGATAAAAGGATTATTTCTGGGATAGTGGCCTTTTGTTTTCAAATATTTGGTTCCATCTATGCTATGTCAAAGGAGAATGTAGCTGTCCCAATGACATGGAAGATCAGTCTATGGCATGAACTTCTCCTTGGTGTTTGTACCTGCACACATGCTTAGCCTTCACTATTGCTTATGGAGTTCTCTTTCTGGCCAAACAAAACCAAGGGTTTGGAGACAAACAGTAGAAATACTGCTTGGCATGGACAAATCTTGCACATTTTACTGGCTGTGCCCTGGTGTGAGCTGCAAGTGTGTGCAGGGGAGAAAGGGAAGGAAGGTGTTGGAGAATGAAGAGAAGAAGGGGATATTCTCCTCTAAAGAAGTAAGTGCACTGAGGTGGTCTGTACATGTAAGTTTAGTTTTTGGCACATTCTCCATTTACTATCGTGATGTGGTCAGTCTCACTAATAATCCTTCCTCTGGACCAGCTTCCTGAAGTCCTGTTTGAAGTGTCTCATTTAATCAGGTTTCAGAGGAATCTTTCTCTTCAGCCATTGCAAATTGTTTGTATCACAAAGACAGTCTCAGTCCTGCTGCTGTAGCTGGTACTGGGCACATGAAAAAAGAGAGGGGCACTTCAGTTGGTGCAGTTAGTGCCTGTGTGCTACAGCAGAGAGCCTCGAATCTTTAATCCAATATCAACCACTTTGCCTGGTCAGCAGCTGGAGAGTTTCTTGCATTTTAATTTTCCAGGTCGCAACCCCAGTAAGCTTGGGAAGGGTATTCTCTAAGTCAAGACACACATTCTCTATCATGCTTTTTCTAATTGTAAGGCTTCAGTCTTGCATGCTGGTGCAGAAGTGCACAGACAACCCTTGTCTCTGGTCTTCTAGTGCTGGGAGGGCACTGCCCTGAGCCAGCCTGGTAGTAAACTCTAACTGTCATGGGATATTCTCCAGGCAATGAAGCCTGCATTTGTGGAAAGGGAACCACATAAAGACCTTTTTCTTCTCCAGGCCCTGTGGGCTGATGTCATCCTGATGCCTATGGTACCTTTGCATTGCAGCATACTGGGAACCCACATTCTCTAGCCATCACAAGCCATCGTGCAGAGCCATGTGTTTGCCATCCACAGCACCTTTGTTCATACTCACCCATGATACCAGTGGAGCTGTGAAATCAGAGTTCATACTGGTCTAGTATGAGGTTAATTCTCAGATTCACAACATTTTCTGTGGGAAAAGTGGATTTTCAAGGGAGAGCTGAATGAGCAGGAAGAGGCACATGGACATAAGGATCCACTTTCATTTGTGGAAGGGGAAGGAACCACTAAAATTGAAAGCAGCCTCAGCTTCTCCTCTGCTTTGCAGGATTAACTTAGGCCCTCCCCTGTGATACCACAGCTGAGGGTCTAGGGTCCCTGAAGAGTGCAAACCTTTATGAGCGTGTCTGTGCTACAGGCCAGCCAGAGGTAAGTCAGCCTGGGCTTGGAGTCTGTCTGACTGGGTTATCATGGGATGATGAAATGAAAATAAGGTAGAGTCTTTCCTCTTCAGCTTTTCAGTTTCTGGATGTAAGTCTGTATCTCCATCCTGTTTTGTAGTGCCTTGCTGCTCCCTTCACAGGCTGGTTCCCTTCCTGCTCTCATGGAGCCCATCTCAGGGCTCATAGGGAAATCATGGACTTCTGTGACATCAGACCTTTCTGCTTTCACCAGAATACCCTGAAGGCAGCAGGAGATGAGGTATGGCAAAGTTCTCCTAGCAGCTGCTCGACACTGCTTCCTTTCCACAGCAAACGGCACTCTAGTGTCTTCAGTCCAGAATCATCCCCATGTGAAATCTTCTGGTGATGGAGTGCAACAAAGAGGTCTGAATCCCTGCCTAAGCCCTTTCTGCTCCTGAAGTACAACTGCATTCAGTGGAAAAGAGCCAGAGAGCAAGATTTTTTTTATTGCAAACTGTCTGCCTGACAAACAGGCATTAAAATGATTCAGTAGTGGTCCCAGGGTAAAAGCTGTTAATTCCATTTCATTTTCTAACAGCTTTATTGGCTTGAATCAGTTCATTTTCATACCTTCCCTTTAGATATTACCTTCATATGTTTTTGATCTGGGATGTTGAGATGCTCTGGACAGTCACAGGTTAAACACTGGCCCCCATATTCAGTATTTCTAAAACCCTAGAATGTCAGGTACCACCAATGGTTTACCCCTTTTAAGTCTGTACATCAAGGTGGGAGCTCAGCAGGTCTCCTGCTGACAGAGCTGAGATCAGATGTCAGGAGCTGAGGGCTGTGCAGGCAGGGCTGCTTCACACTTACTCCACCTCAGTGCTTCAGTAATTAGTCTTAATGATTACATCGAGGTGAATGTAAATTAAAACCCCATATCCAGACACTGCTAAGCCTGAACTGCCACAGTGTGGCAGCCTGTAAAATGATGACATTTCACCTCTTGAGCCTCTCTATTTTGATGTCTCCTGGCAGGCACAAGAATTGGTATCATTCCTGCACCCAAGTAGTTGGGAAGAAAATGGAGAATGACTTGTGTAAAAATCTAGTATGTTAGCAAATGCTTTTCATACTAAACCAAAGATAAACAGCTGGAGAATGGTTTTTATATGTCTCACCCACTTCTAGACATTTTGCAAGCTGAAAACAGAGGCATGGTGATGTGTGGCTCTTCCAATGAAGAATCACTGTTGAATGACAACTATTTTTGGAGAAGATAAATTTGCTGCACTTGCCCATCTTGCCATGGTGGTTTTACTGTCAGATTGTTCCTTTAAAGTGTACTGCACATAGTCATGCATAGCTGTTCCTAGAGGGGAAGGGACCTCTCACCTCTGCTGAGATTCTCTAGTGCAGGGGGTTGGGCATGGTCATGTATCAGTAAATCTTGTGCTGTGCTGGGCTGTGATGGCTTGGCCACACTGCCCTGGGTGAAGAATCTTATTCTCTGGTGCCAGGAAGGACTGGAAACCATTCTGTGCTGTTTGGATAGATAGGGTGAATCTTGACTTTCTCAGTCCTGAGAGCAGGTTGAATTCAACATCTTGAGCAGATAAAATTCAGCAGGCAGGTGGGCCATCTTTGTTTGTGTTCAGTCAAATGGGATGTTCCCCATGAAGGAGCATGGTTGATGTTTAAGTGCAAATCACAATTGGACTTTACAGTGATTGTCCTGAAAAATTCTGGATCCCACTGGTGTTTCTGCAGGAAGCTGTAGGGTGTTCTGTTTACAAGCTGTGTTAAGGTAGGGCTTGATACATTCAAGCTGTTAGTCTTGTTACTCCTGTTGGAAGGTGATTTAAATTACAATTTACAAAAAAAAAAAGAGGCCTGAGAGTGACACTGGAGTTCCATGGGAGACAATACTGGGAGGTTACTGTACAGCTGCCACTGACCTGCTGCCCAGCCTGAGCTGCTCTTTGCCTCAGTTTCCCATCTGCCAAAACTGGAGGAGCAATGCTGCTGGGCTGTAGAGCTTCCCATGGGGAAGTATCACTAAAGACAGCTCTGGTAGGATTGCAGAGCACAGGTATGAGCAGTATCAGCTCAGATTGTTTCCCTCTTGCAAAGTCCTCTTCCAGGTTGGGGATCTCCTTGCAGACATTCCTGTCCTTTCTGAGAGAGGCAGGATTTGTGAACCTGATGCCTACTACTAATCTGAGAGTATTTCTGTTATATGTAATCAACTGTATCTTTGTCTTAACTTTGAATTTTCTATCACACACCTTCCCAGAGTAGGAGAGCACTACGATCAGTTCTACTAGCTCCTGGAGGTGGATTATATCCCATTTGATTGTTTACAACAGTTGTGAAGATTCAACACCATTTTAATGAGGTATAGCAGTAGTATATTAAGAAATGTATCTATTAAATGCAGTCTTTAGTAGTTGATTGGTATTTAATTGACATGTGTTAATAGTCCTATTACATCTCAGTTAAGTCCGCAGTTGAAGCACTAATTTTGAATAGGGAAATCGTGGTTTGAGGTAAAAAATAGGTACTAAAAGTACAGCATCTTTTAATATAAAAACTTTATTACTAAATAAAGTGTTAAGTATATTAATGAAGTCTTATACTGACTTTAGCAAGTGTTTACACTTAGTAGATATTTTTAGAACAAATTAAAATTACACAAAAGACACATTCTGTCAATTATTGCTGGAAGATTCATAAGGACTTATCTAAGGAGGTAATTTCTGTCTCCTCTTAGGAAAGATTCAGACTTCATCATTTTACAGGAAAGTTTTTTAAAAAGTGTGTTGTTTGACATGAAGGTGGGCATTCTTCTCCAGGAACTTGGTCCTGGGGATCAGTGGTTTGGCAACTGAGCTTCTCCAAGCTGTGGTGTTACTACCATCCACGAAGGTTTCAGACTGCAGCACCTCAATCCACTGTTACTGCAGCCACAGGGAGGTACCTCGCAGGTCTCTTGAGTACAGGGTGAATGAAACCCGTGTTTCACAAGGGCAGGGTGAAGGACAAAGAGTTTCCTGGGGTGAGAAGACAGTACATGGGTAGATCCCAGGGGAAGACATGGTGTTTGGTGCCTTGCATGATCCCACAGATTCAGTCTTCAGATTTCAGGGGACATTTCTGTCCTGTCTTGCACCTGAGCTGAGAGGGACCCTCAGGAGAGCAACCATGCATGAATTCTCTTTGAATGAGCTGTGAGTCTCTTTATGAGTCTGTGCCCTGCCCTGAGCAAGATTTGTAGGACAGGAGTGGGAAGTATTCTAACCATTCACAGAAGCTACCTGCAAATGGGGTAAACCAAGGCACAGAGTCTTTCGGTGCCTTACCCTCCAAGAGGCAGCACGTGAGAGCAGCAGCATGGTGGGAAGGCCTCTGTGTGCCAGCCTCACTGTGTCACTTTTCCCAGGCTGTATTACTGCCCCATGCCCACGTAAGCCCTGGGTACTTTCACTACTGAGCAACTTGAATCATTCCCAGGCAGCACATGTGGGTCCTCCTTGCTCTGTCCTTGCCTGGATCTCAGCGTATCCCAGATCCCACAGCTGAGCAGTTGGGACCCCTCATTGCTGGCAGGCACTCTGCCTGTTCCCATCGCTACATGTCGGTAGGTGGTTCCTATCTAATGAAGCTCCTTTCCAAGGGAGGCTGTTGACGCGCTCCAGCATCGCCAGATGGTCCCCTTACCTCTTCTCTCACGCTCCCTCGGAAACATTAATGATCCCTAAACCTCTCTGATGGAGGGGCTCCTTTTTGTGACAACCTCATTACGTGGTTATCAGAAGCTGCCACTATCCAGGTTGTCAGGACAACCAGCCTGATTCAGAGCTGCTGGGAAAGGTCTGAACCTCAGGCAAATAACCATCCTCAGCTCCCAGCAGATGCTCACCCGCAGCCAATCGCTGGGCGCTGGGAAGCCATGACATCATGGGCCAAGCAGGGCCCCAAATTTAATTGTTAGCTTGCAGTGTCCCATTGTGTCCCCTCCCACCAGTGCTTCCCACATCAGCTCCTGGCACAGTTAATCAAGTGCTGCTGTGGTGCCATTTCAGACCCCCCGGGAGCTGCCTGGGCTCGGCAGGGATGGTGGAGGGGCTCCCACAGTCCCCTATGTAATGCAGCCTCGGGGAGGCGTGGGACTGTGGGGCTGAGTGCTGGTGCCTCAGCAGCTTGGCATGGGGGAAAACTGCAGGGGACTGTAATACCCACAGTTCTTATGGGACAGAATAAGTTGCTTCTTATTGGGGTTTTGTTGATGGGGATTAATTGATGATCAGAGTTAATTTTATCTGTAAGATGAGCTCTCTGGCAGCTACCACTGAATGTGGGAGATTATTGGGATCCTTAATGGGATACCCTCTTCCCATGAAGACCTACTGACACCCCATCAGCAGTCATGCTGTATTGCTCAGATTGTGTCATGTTTGCCAGCAAGGTGTGATAAATATGGCAGAACGAGTTCTGGTGTGGATGAAGGCTGTGTCCACCTTCCTGCCCTGCTGAAGCAGAGGGTACTCTGTGCTCTTGTGCTTTCACTAGGGCATATCTGAGCCACCTCTGGAACCATGTATCCCATTAAGGTTACATCCTACATAGCACTGATCAAGGCATCCTGCAGATGTGTATCTGCAGAGCTTTCCTGAGTTCCTGCCCTGCTTGGACACATTCCCTGTGAAAGCAGGATCAGGCAGATTTTTGAAAGGATTCCTCTTTTTACTCAAGAATTTAAACTCACTGGCCATCCCAGCAAAGCGTACATTTTATTTCTGAAAATGTTGGTGCTTGGTGTCCTTTGCTGAGACATTCAGCCTTGCACACCCCTCTGACACAGGGGAGGGTGCTGGTAAGGCAGTGCAAGTCTGCAGCTCTGCAGTGAGTTTGGGAGGTTCTATCTGATTAAATTTAAGAGGTGAGGTTACTGGGCATCAGGCTTTCGAAGTCCTCAGGCACGTTTTGGAGGCCGCAAGAAGGCTATTTTGCTCAGAGTTAAAATTTCTTTCTCTTGCTTTGCTAGGTGTTGGCTACCTGGCCCTGAATTTCTGTGGGGTTGCATCTTCAGGAAGGAGTTGCCCCTGAGTGACTCCTGGCTGGGAATGCCCCAAGGAGAGGCTGGGAAGCTTGTGGACAGCCCATCACAGAGACACTCTGGCACAGATGGTTGTGATACAGCCAGTCCTGCCTATTTTAGTACACAAGAAAGGAGCTGTTGGGGTTGGTGATGCACCTGGTCCAGCCAAGTACTTCCTCCTGCTTCTCAGACACCTAAAAGCATTGGGCATCGGGGCTCAAATTAGGGCAGCTTCTGAAGTTATTTTTGCAGGATGAGATCCTTGCTCAGAGACCAGATGGCTCCTGAAAAAACAGGGTTTGGGCAGGTCCTGCGGGTTGTGGAGGCTGAACCTCATGGGTGGTGGGCGTGTGGACTCTCAAAGCATTTCCAACTCGCTGGGACATCCACATGACAGTCACACGGAATTGACGTCTAGCAGGGACTGCCCGCTTTCCTATGCCCGATGGGGACAAAGCCATCACCATGTCCATGTCTGGGCCAGGTCAGGCCCAGCCACACTCTGCAGGTCTGGCCCAGCCCAGCCTGTCCCAGGTGGACCCGTGGAGCAAGTCCAGCTTGCACTGACGCGCCCAGCACAGTGGGACTGTTGTAGATGCCTTGACCACGCAGTCACTTGTTTTCTCCCTCTCCCAGCAATGTGCTTGAGCAATGTGCCCATTGTCAGCACATGGAGTTGCTCACAGTTTGCAGCAGAGCCCTCCAGCTCCAACAGGGTCAGCTTCATTACAGCTGGGATGAGGAGCAAGGGAGCTCTGTAGTTTGGGCAATTTCCCCTTTGTGGCCTTTGCTTTTGCTTCCTCTCTTTGTCTCCTTTGCCAGGAAGGCATGGGACAGGCATGCAAAATCAGCTTCCTATCAGGTATGGGACAGTTGGCTTCCATCCAGCAGCTTAAAGATAGCTGGAGAACCCAGAGAGGCTGAAATGCACAGGTTCAAGGGCTTTGTGGTCTCCAAAGGCCAACCTGAAATGCACAGTTGTTTAAAAAACCCTCTGTAATTTTCAGGCAAAACTCCACTGTGCACAGTCAATGCTTGCAAAGTTTCTTTGGCTCCTAGGAGACTTGTAGCTTTGGACAGAGCTGAGAGTAAGGGATCTGATCTGCTTTTTCACTGCGTGCAGTCACGGAGTCAAGTTTCTGTTCTTTCACAGGGGAAAGGAAACTGAAACTTTCCCTTCATCTGCTCTTGCCCAGCCTTTGGCAAAGTCAGACGGGAGCTGAACTGGGCTTGGTGCTTCAGAGAGCCTGCGGTTTTCTTATGGTGCTCATAAGAGCAGTTTTGCTAAAAGTTTATGCTAAAACTAGATTTTAGTTGGACTTTTTAAAAGGAATGAAAGTGATTCACTCACAGATTCAGTCCTAACATCTGTAATTGCCTAATTTCATGTTCTATCTGCAGCTTTTCCTTGAGCTGCCTCCCTCTTTTGGAAGCCTGTAAGCGGGACATGTACTTCCCATGGCTTGTGGTGCCCCAGGGTGTGGGGCTGGTTGATGACCCACCAGTCTTTCCGAAGCCATCAGGAATGACTTTTACTCTGAAGGTGGCTGGGTACTGCTGGTGCCCCACCTGCTCAGTCCTTTCCAGCTCAGGGCTGTTTTAAACAGCAGTTTGCAGCAGCCAGTGTGGTTTGCAGGGCTGGGTGAGCCTGTGCAGACCCTGACAGCTCCTTCAGCTGCATTCCCTTCCTCACTGTAGTCAAGGGACATTCCTCCAAAAGTTTTTCATGGACTTTGAAGGGGGAAGAGCCAAAGGTGAAAGCCTGCACTCTCTGCTAACTAACCCGCCTTGGCTCAACAAGAGTGTCCTCTGCAGGAGTCACCCCATTGCTTGTCCCAGTGCTCCTGGATGCACGCAGTGCTGTCACTGGGGTGGACACTACATGCAGCAGAAAGTGGAAGGCCTCCTCTTCCATTGTTGAGGGACAGCAGATTTGCACAATTCCTGCTGCCCTTAGAGGATCCTGAAAGTCATCTATCCACAGGAGTAATTCTCTGTGGGGGTGGAAAGAACACTGACGACTTGCTCTATGGCTTGACTGTAATCACTGCAGAGCCAGCCAGCTAAGTGACAGATTTGACTCATACTGGGGAAGAAAACCCTTGTGAGACTTCAGCTTACAGCAGGAAGGGACAGTAGTGATTCAGTAGG
The DNA here is from genome assembly GCF_041296385.1 of Aphelocoma coerulescens. Taxonomy (NCBI): domain Eukaryota; kingdom Metazoa; phylum Chordata; class Aves; order Passeriformes; family Corvidae; genus Aphelocoma; species Aphelocoma coerulescens. The sequence goes on from NC_091018.1 coordinate 13,756,685, forward strand.
AGCTGCTTGTCACATCAGTGTGGACTGGGTGACTCAGAGAGCTCTTCCTTCTGGAGAACCTGTCCTTTGAATGAGCTGTAAGGCAGCAGTGTGATGCCTTGTGGTCAGACAAGATCACATGCCGTGTGGTGGGGCTGGGAGGGTTTGTTATCTCCTCTTGGATACATGTGGCCTGCCTTACCTTTGCTAATAGCAGCCACCAGAAGGTAAGTCCTCATTGCTTGCCCTTGGCTGCTCCATAATGTGTCATTAAACATACCCAGTGCATCTCCATTAGGAGAGATGCAACAACTCAAACAAAAACAAATGGCCAAAGGTATGCTCACTTTGGTATGTAACAGCACAGCCCTTTCCATTGGTGGCACCTGGAGCTGGTAGAGCTTCCTGCCAGCCCTGGGACCGGGCACAGCCCCAAGCTCAGAGCATGGCTGGTGCTCCCAGCCCCAGCACTGCTCCGTGCCCAGAGATTGTAAAATTGGTCATGTTTATCTGCACATTTTTTTCCTCTGGAAATATTGTAAATGTGAGATCATGCTCATCAAAGCTGGGTCTGTTTCTACTTTTGATACCTTTCATGGAGGAGCTGAACCCGTGGATTCGAAAGGAGCAGAAGGACCACACGTTGCCTAGGGAAGCACAATTGGAAAAGAATGAAGGAGAAGGGAAAACACAGACCGCGAATAAGACTTTTCTTCTGGTGCGTTGGAGGATGTTTGCAAGGAAGTGCCCTCTTTGTCGCAGGAGTGGCCGGAGCTGGTCGCTCCAGTCTCAGTCCTGCTGGGTTTCTCCCACGTTTGGATGCGGACAGGAGAAGCCCACAGGCTGTCACACGCAGACGTCATCCGGGGGAGCCCCGAATTTCACGGTGCATTTCCTATTCCCAGCGGACGAAGACCAGGGAGCGTGATGATGCCTTTCAGGACCCATTTCAGCCCCGGCCGGCGCCGGTCTCGCCTCCCAGGTGCCCGCACACCTCCGAGGGGGCACGCGGCAAGGGGCCTGGAGGGCGAGCACCCCCCCGCGCCGCGCTTTCCCTGCGCGCTGCCTTGAAACACAAGATTTGCCCCCAGCCCCAGCCCCAGCCCCGGCCCGTGTGTCGTCACCGGCCGCCCGCCGCGCCCATTGGCTGCGCCAGCGCGGCTGCGGCGGCCCCGCGACGCGCGGGGCGGGCGGGCGCGCGGCGATTGGCGGCGCGGGGGGACGGGCCGCGCCCGGGGGGCGCTCGGCGGCGGCGGCGGGGGACGGGCGGGGCGGCGATGAGCGACCGCGGCTCCAGGTAACCCCGGCCGGGCAGCAATGACCGACCGCGGCTCCAGGTAACCCCGGCCGGGCAGCAATGACCGACCGCAGTTCCAGGTAACCCCGGCCGGGGCGGTTCCAGATAACCCCGGCCGGGCCCTGCGGCCGCCGGCGAAGCGCGGTGCCCGTGGCCGCGTTTGCGGCGCCCCGTCTCCTCCCGACGATGGGAGGATGATGCCGCGGGCAGGGCCGGGGTGCGCCGGTGCCGGGGTTGTCTCTGCGTCTCCGGGGTGCCGCTGCCGTCAGTGACACCTGTGTTGCCGGGCAGTCGGCGGTGACCGGAGCCCGGCGTCCTGCGGGAAGGATTCCCCGAGCCGCAGAGCCGCGGCTGAAGTTGTGTCAGCGCCGGCACCGGCCATGGACGCGGCCGCGGTGCGTGTTCCCCATCTCCCAACAATGCCGCCTCTGGGCTGCGCTTCTGCAGAGGAGTGAGAAATTCTGGGCTATAAATAACTCCGCCTTTCCTTTTTTTTTTTTTTTTTTTTTTTTTTTTTTTTTTTTTTTTAATACTCGTTATTGGCAACGCGCATCCGATTGACCCATTCAGCAGCACCTGCCAAGTTTTTCCCAAAATCCGTTCGTGGAAGGGTGGTCTCTCCTTGTGCATGCATGGTGGTGTCTGATGCCACACTGGAGCTGGTCCCTGTGCTGGGTTGTCCCTTTGTCCCAGACTTGTACACCAGCCAGCCGAGGAAGTGCTCCAGCATGATGTCTGGCCGCTGCAGGCTTCCCTCCTCCGGCGGGGGGATGCACTCGGCACGAGTGGCCCCTTTTTCTGGTCATTGAGGCAGTTTTCAGATCCAGTTTTCACTGATGCCAGAACACGAGCCTTGTTTTAAATACAGCGAGGTATTTAATGTGGAAGGCTGAGGGAATTCAGGCAGGAGAAGCCATAGCTTCAAAGCGAGCAACATCTGAGAGATGGTGGGCCCGGGCTGGGAAGAGCGGGGTTGTTTGGGGGCCTGCAGCCCCGAGGGGTGTTGAGGGGCTGGATTTTGCCTTTCCCCGCGCCGTTCCGTTTGCGGGGTGGGCACAGCGTGTGTCAGGAGTGAACAGCCTGGGTGTCTGTGCAGAGAGTTTGGCAAACCCCCTTAAAGGCTCGTGCCCCTGATGCCCCACCTGCCCGGATCCGACCCTGCGCTGGGCTGCTTGAGGGGGGACGCTGCTTTCTCTTGTCTTTCTGGGCACGGTCGGGGATGCTTGCACAGGGAACCTGGAGGCCGGAGATCAGCATGGGCTTTGCTGAGCGATTCTCCGTGTGACATGGACCGCCTCAGAGCGAGGAGGAGGGGGAGGAGGACGGGCTGTCGGGAGGGCCGGAGCCAGGCTGCTGCCTGCCTGCCCGAGGGAGAGAGAGGGAAGAGGACGCTGCGGCCGGAGGGGTGGTGAGACCGACTTCCCCGGCTCCTCTCGAGTGAATCCACCTTCTCTGTGGCTGTCAGGCGGGGAGGAGGGGGCTCGGGCACAGCTCCGGAGCCGCCTGGGAGGAGGACGCTGTGCCGAAGGAAGTGGAAGTGTGGCACATGGCTGCGGAGGAGCCTCGGGCTTCCAGTCACAGGTTACCCAACGATGTGAGCAGAATACGGAGTAGATTAGGGGTCGGGGGTAATGGGTTGTAGGTCTGGGACATGGACTGGCGGGTTGTTCGAGGCCAGGGAGCAAAGGTTGCCATGGCAGGTTATGTGCATGGAGGGGAGGGATTGACTTGAGCTGGGTTTTCTGCCGTGAGCACACGCTGGTTACAGAGGGTGATATTTGTGGCTGCATGGAACTGCATGGGTTGGAGCTACATTCCTTGAGCATGGAACTGGGCAGAGGAGCTGGTGGCAGGCATGCTGCAGGGGGCTGGGGGCTGGCTGGCTTCATAGATGGGGGGCTCCAGGCAGCTGCCCCTGGGCTGCAGAGGAGGTTGTATTCTGAACCAAGATCTGCATGGATGGCATTTCTTAACTGAGTGACTCTGGATAACTAAAAGTAAGTCTCAGTAGCTCCTGTGAGCTTGAGCTCTTGTTACAGTATTAAGTTTCAGGCCTCATGGGCCACTGCTTGCAGCAGCAACAGTTTTGGAGGCAGCTGTGGCAGCAGTGCTGCAGGAGGCAATATCCAGGGTGAGCTGCTTTGGTTGTCACAGGCCCTGGGCTTGGGCCTCATTCACCTCAGGGCTTTAGCACAAGCATGCTGGCTTTTTGTAGGGACTAATGGGGTCTTTGTGCCCTCTAAACTGACAAACCCAGCGAGACTCTGTAGGACGATTCTCTGGAAGTTGGTGAGCATTTTGCTGCTCACTACAGGGAGGAGAACTTTACATTTCCAGGTAGACTATTGACTGGGCAATTTCTCTGTAAAGATCTGACCAAAACTCAGAAAATGTGTGGAAGTTGGAGTCCAGATTGTCCTGTGTGTCTTGAGCCAACTCACAAGGTCTGGAAAAACAAAATTGGGCACAAGAGGTTGTCTTCCTCCAACCCTCCGTATTTCTTTGCAGGTTTTGTACATACAGTTACAGGGATAGGTGAGACACATTAATCTCTGCAACATATTGTTGGTCATAACAAACCCAGCTCTTGTGTTAGCCATTTTCTGGCCTGGCAGCATTTGCTCCTAGAGGAGAGCTGGTTTGTGGGGATAGTCCCACTTTCACTTCCTGTTCCCTTTGCCTGAAGCTTTCTTCTCTTTTTCTTTTAATACTTTAATTGTGACTATGGGTCCAAGTGTCCTTGGAGCTGACAGTGTTCTGGGATCAAAACCAGCTGGGATTCTCAAGGTCTTTCAGATCTGCCTACAACTCCTCCTTCATTTTAGCCATATCTGCACAGAACTGGTCGCAGGGGGGATGTTTCCAGATTTGGCTTCCGCTGCCGCTCTGGTTGGACTCCCTGTGACTTTGGGACATTAACAGTGCTGTCACTTTGTGCCTCTCTGGCTTGAGTACTGATTTCTGTTCCTTGCTGTGCTACACAGTGGGCAGGCAGGAGCCCACTGTGATCTTCCTCTTTCATTACCATCCTTTGCTCATGCCAAAGGTCCTTGAAGCTTTTCTCCCAGGAACTTAGTGGGGAGGGCAGCAGTAGAGAGAGGAACATGAATTAACTTTCACCTGCAGAAATAAACCTTTTCACTCATCAGTGCTATTTTGTGTTTAGCTAGCGTTGTCTCCCTGCAGCTCTATTTTGCCTTTTACCTTTCAGACACAAATAGTTGAGCTTGCGTATCTTCTTTTATGTTGGCTTTGATTTTCATGTTACTTGAGGAATGGCTGAGTGGTAATTGGTAGGTTTCATTGGGCCTGGGTCAGCACAGGTAGAGACACTGATGTGAATGTCTTATCTCAGACCTGCTGTCGCTGGTTGTCTCCTGCTCCTAGCAGTAATTTTATAGTGGAAAAATATGACAAAAAATATCTGTGTTTTGCTAGTGAATAGTCTCAGTGCTTGGAGTTCTGGAGATTTTTTCCAGGTGAACATCAGCAGCTGTGGCTTGCATGCAGTGAAAGGCAAGTGTATCACTGTGCTTTGTTGGACATAGCCAAAGGACTTTTCATTTTGCATGATCAATTGCACTGCTCCAACTTAGCTCTGACAGTGCATTGCTCATGAGTTGGCTTCCTGGGTTTTCTGAGACAGGGAATTGGGCTGCAAGGTGGCACTCACTGCTTCAGGCATTGTGGGATGTGGCAGGTGGGTGCACCTTGCTCTGGGCAAGCACCGTGGCATCTGCCTTGTCAGTCCCACTGACAGGCATCCAGGAACCTGGGATGCAGTCTCCTGTCCCCACCTTCTGGAGCTCTTGACCCCACGAAGACTTGGGCAGGGGACAGTCAGGCCTACAAGTGCTCCAGGTCATTGGCTCCTGGACTGGGAGGATCTTTGTGTCAGCATGTGGCACCAGCCCTACCTGCAAGTCTGGTTCTTAGAGCACTGGGCTAGGTGCCCCTCCAGATACCCTGATGTCCAGTCTTGTATCATCCATCCCCTCCAGAGGCAGACTCACTTAAACAGCAGCATGTCCTGCTCAGCTGGGGAACCTCTGCCATGAACGTTGCTTTGTTTTGCTCTAAAGACTTATCGTTATGACTGTGTGCATTAAGTATTCAAGGGTAAAATAGTGTTGTTATATATTCAGTGTGCTCATTTCCCAGCATTAGTTTTATTGTCAGTTGCTTATCTCGTAGTGTACTGACAGATGTGACTGAGTCTTGAGTGATGCAGAGCAAAGCACATCTCTGCCCTGGAGTCTTTGCTGCCAGTTCCACAGTTGGAATAGTTTTCAGTGCCTCCTCATGCTGGGTTTGGGGCTCGGTGTGGTACAGGTGCTCTGGTACAGCACTGTAAGGCTCATAAAGATGGGGAACAGCAAAGTGAAGGTTGGATACACATCCTTTGCTCTTCTCTGGTCATGTGTACTGTTTTGTTGCCATCAGAAGCAAATTAAGGCAATTTGGATCCAAAACATGTGCAAGGAATCTTTGGGTAATTTCATGTTTCTTTATTGTCCTGATGGCAAAAGTGTGCTTTCTCAGGGAATGGAAACAAGGATTTGGATGTGACCCCTTGACTTCTGAAGGTGACACCTGGCACATGGACCAGTGAGCTCTGTGCTGTGGTCCAGCTTGCTGCTCACATATGTGCTTGGCTTTGCCACAACTCAAGGTACTGCAGTATCATTTTTGTCCAGCTGTAGATCCCCATAAGCCTGAAACAAACTGCCACTTTGACATTGCAGTATGGTACAGACTCCAGAGCCAGGCCATTCTCATTTCCTTTCTAATCCTCAAGTGTTGAAAATGCTCTGGCACCTTAGCAGGCTCAGTGTTGCTCTGCAGGGTGTATGCACAGTTGGGTGCATGAGACAAGGGGACTACCAAAACATTTTCTTGCCATGTCACCTGAGTGGGCTCATTTCTCCAGACAGTGTTGTTGAAGGGGCAGCAGCTGTGCCCCCCCACCAATCTCTGTCCATTTGCTGGCATCAAAAAATTAGTTTCCTTTATTTAGAAAGGGCACTGGAAAGTACTTCTCTGTGTCTCTTGAGGGGACTGAAAGGCCTAATGTTTTCCATTTTCTGTCTCCTCCTTCTCTATTCGCTATTGTGAAGGAGAAGATCCTCCAGATCAGAAATTTTCTAGGCACTTCCCTGCAGAGAGTCTGGATTCAACCTGCAGTGCCCAGATGCCAGCTCATATTTATCAGGTGCATCCAGCCATTCCCCAGATGAACCACAGGGCTGCTGGTACATTGTAAATCTGAGAGGGAAAAACGGAAGGAACACAATTAAAATCCTGGGCATTTGCTAAAACTGTTTTTAATGTCTCCTGCCCTCACAGACAGAAGATTGTGGACTTGGATTTGGGATGCTCTTGATGTGTCACCAGAAAAGCTGTCAGATGTGTGCATGCAGAAATGGAGGCTTGGGAAATGCTTTTAATTGTGATTCTGCTCTGCACAACACAGATTGTCATGCTTTGAGCTCAGGTTTGTTTGTATCAGGGACAGACATTGATACCACAGCTCCTATTGGCGCATGAATATTTCAACAACTGAAACGATGCCTGCTCCAGAAAAGAGATGCTTACCTCCGCGTTTGATCTTTTTAGCAAGCCTAGCCAGATCAGGTTGGCATCCTGGTTATTTATTTCCTACAGATGTGGTCTACATTAGCTGTGCTGTGCTATGAATCTCCTCTCTTCGTTCCAGAGAATTCAAGCTGGGAAGAAGTGAGATTTCTAGCAAGAAAAAAGACTAAAGCAGTCAGAATTTGCTCCCTGGTTTGTTTCTTTTTGAGGAAGGCACCTTGCACTTTGTAGGATGCATGACCAGAAAGAGGTGGGGTAATATTTGGAAGTATCTAGAGTGGTAGTCTGTGGGGACAGTCTTCTCCCTTCATTTCTGTCCCACATCCTGTACCACACCTTCTCTCCATGCTCTTGTTCTCTCTCCACTTCTTCTTGCGTTGGGGAAATGCAGAATCCTCCTTTTTAGTGGCATTAATGAATAATGTTTAGTGCTTCAGAAGGACTAAGCCGAGACTGGAGCCTTTTCTGCAGTATATTGACAGTTCACACACAGAGATTGTGTCCTGGACCCTTCTTAAAAGCTATAGTGATACTGAAATGCTGGAACTTCTGCTACTTTTGTGTGTTTCTGAAGTAAATAGTCCACAAAGCATCTAATTAGGGGGCCTTATATGCCCCAACTCATAATGCAAACAGAACTTTTGAGCAACCTTTTCTTCAGGGCATGCTCTGTCTTCTCCCGTGGTCTGTGGAGCACTCTGGACACTTGGGGTAAATGCCAGTCTCTTTCATGTAGTAAGGAGAAGCAGTAAGAATCTGGTTACAAGGTAGTTTTCCAGTTCTAAGTCCTTGGTTTGGTAAGCTCTCTTTCCTCTCACTTAGTGGACACAACAGCATGTGGATGAAGTTCCCAGGCCCACACGTGACACAAGAGGTCTGTTACCTTAATCTTGAGTACTTTTTGAGTTGCATTTCATGTTGTTTGCATTGCTGATCCCAGAAGAATGGCAGAGCCTGGCCTCATGGGTACACCTGAACACGTGTGACTCTCTGTTTGAGGACTGCATCTATTTCAGTGCTTATCCTGAGTGTAATTGCTTGCGTACTGGAACAGGAATTACACAGAGCTGTCTGTGTATGTACCCACAAGCAGTCTGGTAAACATAATCCCAAAATTAACCCATAACTGGACTGGCTTTTGGGCAAGGAGAGGAAAAACTGTGCTCTTGCATAATCCAACAGCCTCTAAAGCACAAGTTCTCATCAGACTGATGGCTTTTTTTGGTGGGGTCATTAGGCAGAAGATACCTTGCACTGGTCTGCCCTGCATCATTGATGAGGCATTGCATTGTGATCCGTGGAGCTGGCCGTGTCTGACTGCTGATCCCCCCTGCCATGGAAAGGGCAGCTCAGGCTCCCTCCTGTGCTGACTGGAATTTTGAATGTTGGTGCCAGAAGGCAGTGAGCAGTAGGTGCATGCTTCAAGCATTTTTCTGCACTCTGAGGATCTCAAAGCATATTTTCTGTGAAAGCTGTTTTAAAGATTTACAATAAATGGCTAAAAGTCAGGCCTGGAAAAAAAGCAGAGATGTGTTAAAGCAGGGTCTGACTGCTCCAGGGGGGCTGGTGCCAGGTTGACTCGTGTCAAACACACTGGAAACAAAAGGATGAAGTCAGATGCCCAAGGTCATTGGTAGGGTTCTGTCAGACCAGTGGAAGATAGCAGTTAGAAGCAAACATGATTGAAGTTTTGTGTCCTGAACTCACCATAGGGAATAGTGGTGTTGGTGTGGCTGGGGACCTTGAAAACCTAGGCTAGTAGGTGCCTAAATGGGTCCCTGGCAACTAATGAGAACAATTTCCATCCAGCAGTGCCAGGGAGAGAAGAGCCCTGGCACCCTGAGGCCACAAGGCTCATTTGAAACACACAAAGTGAAGGAGCGACATGTTGGATGGAGAATTGCTACTGGTGATATGTTAGGTGTTAAATGCATCCGACACAGGAAGCTTTTGAAAAGGTCTGGATTCAGGATGCGCTTGTGCTTAGCAGAAATGTAATGTTCTGTTCTGTGATTGCTGTGAGCAGAAATACAAGGCCCCCCAGCCCCTGCTCAGCTGTTGCAGGCTGGTGCCAAGCCAAGTGTTGTCAGGTGGCCATTGCACGCTACACAGGTGGCCACGGAACACCGTGAGATTTGGAGTGGAAGATGTAGGGATCCCTGGGGACTGGGGATTTAAAGGTGCTTTAGACCCCTTTGCATTGCATTTTGCTTCCAAGTGTTTGGGAGGGGTGTCCTTGTATGCGTATATATCATATGCAAATGGATTTTGAGTTGTGTGTTTTGTCTGAATTTAGAAAAGGAGTGATTTGCAGAAAGAATCCTCCAGGAAATGCTGTTTTTGCAAGCACAGGCCTCTTGACTGTGATTTGTGGGGGAGGAAGGAGTGGGAATGAGGGGGAGGTTCACTGAGATTTTCTTCTTTTCTTGTTGCATTTTGGGAAAACTCCAGCCAAGGCCCACATACAGTCGGATGAATCAGCCTCCCTTTTGCCATAAGTAATTGGCAGCTCTAGCTGCAATGCAGTTTTGATGTATGGCTAATACACTTTTCCTTAGTTAATTGAGAAGAAACACTGCAGTAGACGCATGAGGTTGAGTTGGCCTTTGTATGGAGTCTTTGAGCTAGTAGGGAGATACTGTAGGCTGCTCCTTGAGAGGTTGGAATTTGCTGCAAATGATATTCCATACTCTAGTCTGAAGGCTGTCATTGCTGTTCGTCTGCTATAGAAAATACATTTCCTGTCTCATACACATGTAGAGAGCACTGTAAGTTGGCACATGGCACTGTTACTCAGTGCAGGGTTTCCTTGGAAGAGTCTGATTTTATAACAACTTCAACAGAATATTCATGCACTTAGATGAGTGGCTGTTGCTGTGCTGACAAATAAAGCATTTTGGCCTTCTCATATTCCTGTAACAAAATGAAAATCACTTGTTTTCTAAAGTATCTGGTGCCAGTTCAGACTCAGAGCTTTCTGTGTCTGCTCTAGGATTTCCACTGGGCTCAGAAAACTTACCAGACAAGCTCAGCATTCACCACTGGAAGTATATGGAGTAACTGGAGGGCTTTCTTGTCCTGGAAACAGGACATGGAGCAGTTGCCCTTGGCGGACTAAGACTTGCCAAATGCCTTGTATTTCCTGTTGGAAGCCTATTTTTATATGGAAGGACTATGTTACTTTCACAACTGTAGTATCTGTTGGTAAATACTGGCTTTAATAACATACGCTTCACTTAAGCAGAATATCAACAGTGCCGTGAAATAAGTGTGCTGTACTGGGGCAGTAGCATCAGTGTCCTTTTACAGTGTTTTCAGTGGTAAATACCATACCTATTAGTTTCATAGCATTTGAAAATTCAATAGAAACAAGTCCCTTTGAGGAACCTGTAGTCACAAATGTGATTAACTCAGCCTTGGAGTTTTAGTCACGGCCAAAGCTTCATTAAATGTTGCCTGAAAAAAGAGAATAAGCCTGGCCTTGAGTTGTTTTTTTCATGGGATTGCTTCATATGCAGGCAGCATGTGGCCTTTCTCCCTCCAGTTGTTCTGAGGTAGAAAATATAGGTACAAATGCAAAGTCTTCACAAGGGGCTAATGGAACAGTTGGCTGTGTAGCATTTTGCAGCTGAAGTGAATCACAGAAATGGCTCTTTTTGCCATGCACCTTTGTAGGGTACAGAAAGGACTCTTGGATGTCTGAAGATACAAAAACAGAGAAAGCAGCATGGCATCTCCTTTCCTTGCATACTTAGCTGAGGAACACCCCTGCTTGTTTGATTCAGTGTGTTACATGTGTCTGGAGAGGGGCTGTATCCAGGCTAGTTGGGCTGTGCTCTTTCTCTCTCCAGTTCACTGGACAAGTGTTTTATGTTTTCTTCAGCCTAACTTTAAATGGGCATTATTCTACCCCATTTTGAAAAGGACTTGGTATTTTTACAACTCAGGCTGTCGTATAACTAACCTTTTTCTTTCCTGAACAAGGTCATTACATCATGATGCAGTAATCCTCTGTCTGTGGGATAAACCATCCTCTCTCTGTGTCTCTGTCTGCTGCTCTTATCTGTGCTTGCTCTTTCTTAAAGTGTGCATGGTGGGGAGGAGATATGAGGGGAGAGAAAAAGTTTTGATTCTGGCCTGTTAAACTATGTTTAGAGAGGATAATACATGGGTTGTGAGATGCAAAAGGGCTGTTGTCTCAGAGCTATTGCTTTGATACTTTATCCACAAAGAGAAGCTCCACAGTCTCAAGTCAGAAGAGCCTGGGGATGAAATTACACCTTTGCTCGGCTATGACAGGTTAAACTTTATGGAGATGCAGGTAGCAAATTATCCACAGACTGAATTGCAAAGGAGGGCTTCAAAATGGGCTTTAAAAACCTGCTGGGGAGATTAAGTGGATAAAAATAGTTAGTTCTTGTGTCCCTCTTTTTGTCTGTAGTGCTGAAAGCAATCTGCAAAGGAAGGAGGGACAATGTTGTTATCTTGGTCTTAGCCTAGAGGAACCTGAGGGATGGAGCAATGGCACTGTGGGTGTAATAGGGAAGAACAGGAGCCAGCAGCAGGGCCCAGCCATCTTGCTGCCTGTCCCATTCCCTGGCCATTAGACTAAACTGCCTCCCTGCTTGTTGCACTTTCTAATTTGTCTTGGATGTGTCTGTGTACTTTTTCCCGAGTCAGTTTACGCCACAATATGTCATTCATGGCTAGCCTGGGGTGTGCCCAGTGAGGTACGGTTCATAACTATTTTTGATTCACTTACAAAGGGATTAGGTGACGTGGTTGCCTGGACAGCAGGGGCTGTACTTGGTGACTCAGTGGGTCTCTCCCAGTCCTATGTAACCTGAGGTGATGCCATCTAAGCTGCAGCAAGATGCCCGTGATGTAATTTCAGACTGTCTGGCCTGAGTGCCAGTGAAGGCAGGGAGGCTGCACATGTGTAAGACAGACTGAAGCGGAAGACAGACAGGGTTTGATTCAAAATGAGACCAGGTAACTGAGTAAAGTAGAGCAGATGTATTAGTTGTTGATTCCATCTTTCACCTACTCTGAGGGGAAATAGCCCATACTTATTTTACTGAACAGCTCTGAGTCTGTTGGAGATTAAGACAAATAACCAAGTTGAGTCATCAGGTTGTAGTGTCTCAACAAACTGCTTAAAAAGATGTCAGGTCCTCTCTGTGGGTAGATGTTAAAGTGGCAGAACTATCAGAGAAACACATCTAAAATCACATGAAGACTTCACTGTTAGCATCATGCCAGGTTTGTGGCAGTGATAGAGCACGTCTTCCAGGCTGGAAGTGACAGACACCTGTAGCTGTCAGCAGGACAGGACTATGATGGGCACCTAGCAGGTCATGCTGGCATGGGCACAGTGCTGCACTCACATGCTTTTGCAGCTCTCAGAGCAGACACATGCATCGATTTGCTTGGAGTCCAGGCAGAGAACTCCGACTGAGCTGTGCCCATCTGTGGAGACTTAGCTGTGGCTGAGCAGTCCCTGCTCCAGTCAAAAGGGACACCAGTAATAACCACTATATCCTCAAGATATATATTTCTATGCTTTGTACTTGTCCTTAATTTATTAAATCCCCAAATCCAAGGGTCTTCTTATGGAGATTGCATGGCTGGCAGTATTTGCATCCATGTTTCATCTGTGCTGACTCTGTTGATGCAGGTAGGCTCTGTATAGTTCGGTCCAATGTCAGTGTTGTAATGGAGAAGGGGAAATTTCTAAATTAGATTAATTGATTATGCTCTTTTATCATTTTCTATTACTAGAAAAATTCTAGCAGATGAGTGCGTACTAATTTATTTGCATTATTGGTTTGTGTCTGTTGTATTCAGTGCAGGGCAGATAAGAATCTTTGGACTCAAATTCCAAGGGAATGACCATGTTTGAGAAAAACCATGGTCACAGCAGCACTGTCCATTGACTGACTTTCCAGCAGCCATTTATTATGATAGTTTTGACTTCTTTTTTCTGCCACGCTAAATTTCAGAGCAGCATTGATTTTTATTTTTTCATATAACTTGTGATTTGCTGAGTTATAGGTGGCAGCAGCTTTCCTCCATCCTTAAGGGGTCATTCTGCATGTGTGTGTGTTTAAAAGCTGCAGAATCACATCTTAAAAGGAAAGTCCTCTAAACATGCTTAGCTGAGTGTAATACCTTTCTTTTTGCACTTAGTTTTAAAGCCAAATATTATAGAAACAACTCTCAGTGCTTTGATGTGGGTTCCTAATTTTCTCATTGATGCTATTAATATTGCATGCCCAGTTGCTCCGTGGTGGGTGTCAGTGCTCTGTAACAGCAGCCATCTGTGAGAAAGGAGCTGCTTCCTGGCATGGAGTGAAATTTAGGCCAGCTGTGGATGCTGGAACCACATCTTAGAGACTGTTCCTCTGGGCGCTCCCTTCCGTGTGCTTTGCCTGAGACTCGGCAGTGAGCAGAATTTCTGGTACCCAGGATCCTGCAGCCTGTGGAGCTGCATTTCTGTGTTAATGTCTGAGCCTCACACTCTGAACGCAGAAGGTAGGGCCTGAATTACTGCCACATTTGGCTTGTGCTGGTGACATTCCAGAAAGCTGGTTCTCCTCAACTCAAGGGACTCAGCCATGCTCTTGTTCAGTTTGAGCAGTATTCCCCCTGCACCCATTCAGCACAAGTGGTGTATTATGGGTCTAGTAAAACAAGTGAAAATGCAGTTGCAGCTCTGGCCTGATACTTTAGAGGAAGCCAGTTTTTCTGTGTTGTTTTCCTGTGATGTTGGGAAAAACATTCTCTCTCTCTCCTTTGGCTTTAATTTCTAGGTATATAAACTGGCTAGAATTGTGAGAGTAGGGGAAAATAAACTCTAACCAGCATCCCAGGTAAGTCTTAGATATAGAGAATATGTGTCTTGCCCTGTGTTGAATTGTTTTGCAGTTAAACTTCTGGGATCTGAATGGATTTCCAAGCCTGTGTCAGAGCTCCCACAGAGGGTACCTGACAGATTACTGTCAGCAAAAAATAGTCTGTCAGTACTGTTGTCTTAGTGTGAGTTAACTACTTTGGGGCATCGTGACACACTAGATGACACTATCTAGATGACTCTAGCCTAGAGGACAGTCCTTATGAAAAGTAATGATCAGTGGCCAAATTCTGCCTGCAATTATGTGGTCTGACCTCAACTTTTAATTTAATTTACAGAATTGTGGTTTATAAAATAGCTGTGTTTAATAACACATCAATTCTTACCTTGATGTGACTTCATAGATGGCATTTGCAATCAGAACATGGTCTCAGGATTTCTGCTGTTTTCCAGCACACATTCTTCCTTTCTGTAGCTACCTTCAAAGTCCTTTCCCTCTCACAAGATTTCCTTTCTCAAAAGTTCTTGGGACAGGCATTTTGTAGATCACTGCAGGCATAAGCCAGTTACTCAGAAAAGGGCTTCAACCCCGGAGGTGCTCCGTTATAGACAGAGGAGAGATACATGGTTCTGCTCTCCATGCAGCCTTTAGAAGAATGGAAACTTGTTTCTTTGAGGGCAAACAAACCTTCTGCAAAGACTTGGGAAGTGATTCATCTCCATTTACACAGTCTGCAGTATCAGCTTGTCAGACTGGGATCATATGTTACACTTTATGATATAATGCCCCTGAATGTAAATTAGATCAAGACACTCTTAGAGTTTGCAGCAGCCAAAGTTATATTAGTGCTGATGATAATTGCTGAAAGAGTATAATGATTACCCAGCTAATCATGGCTGAGTTCCATCAGAAATGCTGAACACTCACCTTCTGATAAAGGGCCCAGCTTTCAACTGTTGTGAGACTTTGCTGAGCTGAGAATGGTGCAAGTCCAGACAACTGGCATAGATTCTGTCTTGGAGGCTTGTCAGATACTGGCCACATGGAAATGTTTTATGGGATCAGAAGACAGATTGGAACATTTAAAGGATTTATGCTTTTTTCCCCCTCAGACTTCTATGCTATAGAAATCAGTGGAACTAGTCAGAGGCAAAGGGGCAGAGCAACTTCACTCTTCAGCTCACAAGTCATCAGAGATTTGTATTATCTGATGTGAAACCTGTTTCAGACTTAAAGGAATGCAGTCCCAAATCCTTCAGCAGCTCCAAGTTTTTCCATTGCAAATACCAGAACCATGTTTAACCACTGCTGTGGTGATCTTGGAGACCAGAACCTGAATGGTCTGTGGAAGCACCAGGAGCTGTCTCAGTAGGATCACAGAATCGTAGAATGGCTTGGGTTGGATGGGACCTTAAAGATCATCTGGTTCCAACCCCTTGCCATGGGTGAGCACACCTTTCAGGAGAGCAGCTTGCTCAGAGTCCCAACCAACCTGTCCTTGAACGCTTCCAGGATTGGGACATCCACTTTTCTGGGCAACCTGTTAAAAATACGGAATGCTTCATGAATTTGGATGGGTTCTTGGTAGTGAAGATGTTAATCTTGGCCAGGCCCTGAAGGTAATGTGCAGGCATATGTGCTCAGTAAGTCTAAGTAGCTTCTGCTTGGAAGATGAGTAGAAGTATTTGCTTCCCACGTGGATGGTGAGGCTCATGCAACTGGAGCTGGATTCCCATGGGAGCTGAGCACTGCCTTCCCTATGCAGATGAAATGGGCAGTATTTTCTCTGTTGAATTACTGAATCCCATCATATTCTTTAGAAATTTATGGATAAAATGTTTAGCACAGGAATTTTGTCCCAGGGAAGTCCAGATATGGATTCAGATGGAGGCCTTGCATCAGGAGCAAATGAGCTGTACAGTGAGGTCTGGCAGTGTTTCTGATCAGGCTGGTATGCCTTTCTGAAGGAAGAGTGAGAAGAGCTTTGTTTTGACAAAGAAGACATGGAGGCTCTCTGTTGGTAGATGCTAGTTGTTGATTCCTTCATAAAATCCTTAATGGAAGAAAGAACTTTTTATGGTGGAAAGTGCTCATGCCAAGTAAAACAACAAGAGGTGGTGGCTTGAAATAAAATTAAGTATTTCTAGGAGGAGCATGAAATGCATTCTATTTTCAATGTGTGCCTTAATGCCACATCTTAGAGTTTCCTTGATAGCATTTCTAATCAGCAGACCTTTATCCATTCTCTACCCCTATTAGTTGCAGCCTAATGACACATAATTGTATTGGTTCTTTATCACTCAACTTGCCAAGTTGTTTATCTCTTGGAAGGCAGGATGGAGAGGAGAATTTATTGCCTCATGGTCTCTTGATGTTCTGCAATGCAAACATATATTTTGCCAAAGCCTTTGGGAAGGTGCATTATCAGAAACTGTAGGCAATTGCACACCTAGAAGTAAAGGTGTTGCACACTGCCTGCACTGATCATCTTGCTGAGTCCTTTTAATGTGACATTACCGTACATCCACAGAATTTGGTAAAAAGGAGATTAGTGAGAAAGCTGAGTGATAAACACTAATTTTTGATGTGTGCACATACATACACATAAATGACAGCTGTTGCCAGCAAGCCATCAAAGCAAATTTTTTACTGAGGGTAGGTGAGTAAAGAGTAGAGGTGTGTAGTTCCTGGGGCACCAGAACAACTTCAGTGTTCTCTGCTGGGGCAAATGGTGATGCTGCAGCTAGAGGGGAGTGCATCTCTCCTCCAGCTTCTCTATGGAAGTCAGCATGGGCCAGCTGCTCAACAGGGCACTTGTGTCTTGTGCTGATGTGCCTGCTGGAAAAGCAAACTTGGGAGCACCTTTCAGAATTGCAAGCACAGCTTTGGCAGCAGAGTAGATGTTTCTTTTGTCTTACAAAGAATTAAAGGTAATCTGTGCTGTCAGTGTGGGAGGAGGAATCATTGTAGAATCATAGAAGGGTTTGGGTTAGAAGAGACCTTAAGGACCATCCAGTTCCGACCTCCCTGCCATGGGAGACCTTCCACTAGACCAGGTTGCTCAGGGTCCCATCCAGCCTGACCTTGAACAGTCCCAGGGATGAGGCAGCCAGAGCTTCTCTGGGCAGCCTGTGCCAGGGCCTCACTGCCCTCACAGTAAAAAATGTCTTCCTAACATCTAATTTAAACCTGCTTTCTATCAGTTTGAGGCCATTCTTTCTTCTCCTATGACTACATGTCCTTGTAAAACATCTCTCTCCAGCTCTCTTGTAGCCCATTTAGGTACTGAAAGGAAGTTCTGGGCTTGTCAGAAAAATGGGATCAGCCTAACTGTTTCACTTACAAATCCTCTGCTTTGAGTGGTGTAGACAGCCAATGTAAACGTGCTTGTGCAAATTCCAGCCTTTGCTTTGATCCATTTTGTGCAATTGGATTGTCAAACTAAGTAGTACTGGCTGCTGAAAGAGTTGGGCCAGCATTTAGATGTGTTGGCATTGCAGTTTAGATTATAATAAGTAATTTTCCAGGGAGAGTCTGGCCAGTGTGTTCTTTGTTGTCAGTTGGGTGAAGGAGCTGAAGGAAAGGCTGACAAGCTCCAGTAGATCAAAGTCCTGGTGGTCCTCCCTTCTGGTGGGAGTAACCATCCTTAGAACCAAGTTGCAAAAATGTCTGCCTCCGCATTTGTTGCTGTGGAGTAGGAAAGTTATCCCAAATCTGTTTGGTGGCACTTTAAGTCAGCAGATGCTACATAGAAATGGTTTAGCACAGAGACATCTTCCTTTCTGCCAGCATCTCTGGGTGAACAGGAGCTTTTGGCAGAAGGGCTGCTTCAAACAGTCTCATGGGACACAGCGATGTCACATGGCTGCCTTTGCATGTTAAGAGCGTGTGGCCCTGTGCCCATCTCCAGAGCTCTCTTAAAAGGTTCTAGGCCCAAGATCATTGTTCACTTTTTATAACTCACACGTTGTGCTTGGAGGAACTGATTTGTCTTGAATCCAGCATCACAGATTCCTACGAAGGATAGATCCAAGTTGCCTGTGGCATGTATGTCAGATAGCTACGATAATAATGGGACATAACAGCAGTCCCTCCCCTTCTACCTTTTCTAAGCACTCACCAGTCATTAATGAATTAATAATCTGCACAGAATCCCTAGGAGGTGGTCAGGAGGTTGGTTCTTTGTTGGAGGGAGGTTGACTAGATCTGACATCCTTGGACTCTCAACAACTCATCTTGTGATACCCTGGTAACTATGTATACACAGCACCACTCACAGGTAAGTGGAACCTGAACTCTTCCCGTTGTAAGGGCGGGTAGGAAGTGGTTTTGTCTTTGATATCTCCCCGAAACTAGGATATTTTAAAGCTTTTCAGAAAAGAGTGGGAGTGGAAGAAATGCTATTAAGTTTCCATGAAGGAGTGGAAAAATTGTTCTGGGGAATCTGCCTTGCACCTGCAGTGCTGGTGCCTGCACTGAGCCCAGGTTTCCCAGCCCCAATTCTGTGCTTTCTTCAGCTGCTCTCTGAGAGAACAGAAATGCTCTTCCCTCTCTGTTTTGTCCAGAGACACATCCTTCTGATGAAGCCTTCCAGAACAGTAGCATATTCCCATGAAAAGATTCTCTTTCAAGCCAGTGACATGTAACTTGCTGAAAAATTCATGACCAGTTCCTGTCAGAGACCTTGGCTTTCCCATGAGCATGGCCTGTTCCTGTCAGATGCTTTCAGGGGGGCAGAATCTGAAGCACAGGATCAGTCCCAGGTGGCCAGGGATTTGTTTCAGTATAATTGTAGCCACTGAGAATGAGGGAATTGAGGCACATTGTAATTTATGCAATTGGCCAGAGTCCCCATGATAAGTCAGTTACAGAGCAGAAGAGAACATCCGATTCTTGGCATTTCCTCCTGTGCTCCTGTACAGGGAGGCAGGATGGGAAAAGTCCTTCTGATTTTTGGATTTGTTTTGGGCACTGAAGGCTGCTTGAAAGGCCTTAGCTCTCATTAAGAAATTATGGAGATGTCAATAATAGAAATAATTTTTTGAAAGACATCAGTGTGTAGGAGATGTAGGTGAAGATCAGGGGATCAGGGTCAGGGGCTGCAAACATGCAGAGGGGGATGCGATCAATGTACATAGCAGGAGAGTATTCAGTGGGGAATGTGGGCCAGGTGCACTTGCCCCTAGACTGTAGGCAAGTATTTAAGTGTCAGAATATGAAGGTGAACATGTGCAGCAGTACACTAAGGCAAAAGATGATTTTGCTGTCGTTGTTTTCAACTGACAGTGACTGCTATTCCCTGGAGTACAGGAGATGATTTGTACAATTCAATTCAGAATATAGATTTGATGTATTAGGTGTTGTGTGTGCAGGGGGCAGAACCAGGGCATTCCAGTTGTTTTGCTTAGCTGGGGACCTTACAACTGCTAGTGGTGAATGCTGGGCTGCAAGAGGAGGAAGGAGTTTGGGCTCTCGAGGTGTATATCAGGGAAAGGTGGGGGCATGTTTGTTAATTTATATCATTTTTGCATCCATAGATTTATTAGGGCAAGTTGGAAGGATAATTTGATCTCTGAGCACAGATTTCCTAATTTGTAAGCACTTTGCAGACTGGTGCCTGTGCTCTGGCTGGCTCAGGTCAGCTGCATTCAGCTTCTGATGCCGAGGGTGTGCTCTGTATGGCACAGGCTTTGTCTGTACAGTCTGCAGGGTCTGCCCTTAGTGCCTTTTCTCATTTAGGCTGGAAGGCTGAGACTTTCACCAGTGGAAAGCCCAGGATTATGGCCCTTGCTCTACAGACAAGGGTGTGGTTTGTCTAACAAGAATTTACTGATTACTCCAGAAGTGCTTCTAGATTATTGGAATCAGGGATGGCTGTTACTGGCACTTACCTGTATGGTGTCCAGGGATTTACTTAATTGTAGCTGGTGAAGGGCTTTATAAACCTGAGATAAATCACTCTTCAGATGCCCAAAATGTTAGCATTCTGTATAAATATTTTCTGGACAATGGAAGAAAAATATTTTAAAAACAGGGAGTAATACAGGAACAAGATCTGCAAAATGTTGAATTTATTTAGGAGCTATTGCAGGCTGAACAGAATCTGAAGATAATGAAATAGTAATAAACCATTATGTGATGGCCCACATTTTCCAGCGGAGGCTGATTCTGTGTGCACCATCCTGTGTCAACCCAAATTAGACATGCAGGTCCCAGGATGAGATGGAGAAATGTGCCCACTGGTACAGCAGGACTTCCATGCCCAGAAAATGATGCAGGGCTGCCCATTCTGAGCCACAGGCTTTGCCTTCACACTTTCTGTCCTCCCAGGGTTTTTGCATTTATTAGCTGGCAGCTTGGCTTTGGCCCCTGTGGCAGGCAGCCTGGTTTTCGGCATGCGGAGCCTGAGAGATGCCCTTGACTTCGGTGGGAGCAGAGGGAATGCAGCCCATCTCATGGCTGGGCCAAGTGTGTCTGAGTCACAGAAAGGGCAAGCAGCCAGGGCTTTTCCTCACAACGCTGAGGAAGCTGAATTCATTTAGTTCTTAAAGGAGTGTTTAGCTCGCCGATTGGAAAAGCCCACAGAAATCTGATACAACATTACTGGAGTCTATTTGGATACTTTGGTGGAAATTGAGTAAGACTTGAAATGTGTTAAAGTCTTTGCACTTTTAGCTGTAATGATGATGCTGATAAGCAGAATTGAATTCAAGATAATAAAGGAGAGCTGTCTTCCCTCTACTGTTGCCGGGTTTCTCTTGAATCTCTAGAAATGTCTGCATCTAGATTATTTCAGATTTTGTTTTGTTTCTCTGTGGTATCATACTGTCTTTAATAATAATTTGTGGTTCTTTGTGACAATTTTTCTTTACTCCTGAAGGGAAAAGATCCAGTTTCATATCCCTTTTGGCTTTGAGGTGTGTAGTTGCAAACAGATTCTACCATGTCTCTTAACATTTCCTTCTGTTAACAGTTGTGCCTGCACCCTGGGAAAAGTTTACTCAGTGCAAGGTAAATATTTTCTCTCTTCTGGTACATTAAGGTTTTATTGTTTTATTTTGTTTCTGATGACAAATAAAAGCTGTTTGAGCTGCAAGAAATTATTACTTTTGCAAAAAAACCTTTCATCTCTTAAAATTGAGTGGATACTTTCGTCCTGGTATAAAGACTAAACAAACAGGATGGGTGGTCACTGCCTTTTCCTAGAGTCTGGTCTTCAGTTTCCCTCTGAAATTTATCACAAGGGGGGAAAAAAACTCTGAACGCTTACAGTAGTAGATCCTTGGCTGGTTTTCCACAGTAGCTTTCTCCTAGGCCCGTGTATCTCAGTGGTGGGGTGGATCTCTAATCTGCCCAGCAGTCCTAGCAAAGATTGGGGAGTAGGAGTAACTTTTTGTTGCTGTAACTTGTTTCACCCGGGACAGGGGCGCTCTAACGGTGCATGTTGTTGACAGAAGTTCTGAGGATGGTGCTGGCTGGTATATCATGACATGTAGTCTTGCAGTGGTTGCAGAGGGCAGTGGTTTTTTTCTTGTGATCTGGCCCAAGGAGACAGTATTGCATTACTGTCTGTGGCACTCTGAAATCACTTGGAGTCTCCCATTATAATTAGGTGATAATTTGGTGTGTTAATCCACTGTCTTCCACTGGCACCTGGATGCATCATTGTTTAAAGTTTCCCTTTCTGCATGTCTTTGCTGCTATGAGTGACCACCAGGAAGTGCTGAAGGCTGATGCTCTCTGAAGAACAGGGGCAATTTTCGCTTGCAAGTACTCCAGGGGGTTGTTTTCATGGTCCTTTCTCTGGCTTGTGACGCAGACAGTGCTGGTGACTAGTGAGGTGTGCATGGACATGTCACATTCCAGGGAGTGTAGCTGATGGCTCCTTTTCTGTCTGAGCACTACTTTGTGGGTAGTAATGCATCAGCTGGTAAATGGAATGGGACACTGGCTTTCCACACTTGCTCTTCTCAGGTTTGCTGCTGAGGCATGTTGGTGTTTCTGTGAGCTGCTGTGTAGGACTTTGGTACCTCAGGGCTGAGCAGGGAAAAGCAGGCATCTGCCTGAGGCTGTAAATTAGGGAGGAGCTGACAAAATCAAGCCAGTAACAGAGCAACTTCCTGTAGACCAACCTCTTTTGAGTGGCTGAAGGGATAAGGGCTGATGTAGGTCTCCAGCTCAGGAAGAGGCCGTGGGGCTGTGCTGTCCCCAGCTCCTGGCTGTGGCTGCCTCCAGCCTTGCCCTGCATAGGAGAGGCAGCAGGATGATGAGCGGCCCTTCGGCTGGGGTGGGACCCGTGTCTGGCCACATCCCTGCGGTGACCCTGACCCCACCCTCTCTGCTGCTGTAGAGAAACCCCCGGGGTGAAGGTGCTTGGCCCTGAGCACTGCAGTATGTGCTGATGGCCTCAGATGTTCCCAGACTTCAGAGTCTGCAGAGCTGCTGCAGCTCAAGGTGCTTATTGCATCTTTGGCTCCAAGAATTTCTTTAAAGGCCTCAAAGGTAAATGCAGGGCCAGGAATTAATCTCACTGGGAATAGGTTCACTCAGTGATGATTCTTAGATCATGGTTAGCCTTTGTGGCCTGTAATTTAGTGTGGCTTTTAATTGGTTTAGTGTATTCTGTGGTCGTCCTTTTCTGTTATAGTTTTTTAATCAAACCCTCTTTTTTTAAGGCCTTGCAGGGACATACGTTTCTACAAAAATGATAATCTTTCTTTATCAAATGTGTTTATAATTTCATGTTTGCATGGTCCTGCTGCCAAGCAATGGATGGTTCTGTCTGTCAGCTTCTGTCAAGCTAAAGTGATAATACCTCTGATTTTGTGAAGGGTTTTTTTTTATCAACAGCTTGTATTTGCCCACTGATCTCAGAACACTGTTTTTATTCTACATCTTCAGCATTTGGTGGCATTTCTCTCATCTAAGATTGCCTCTTATCATTGCAGCTGGCTCTACAATCCAGCTGGAATCAGATTCATCTTTGATTTAATGGCAGAGCAGCAAACGTAGCTGTAGAATGGCTGGCAGCTTCTTGTGCAGAGCCTGACTATTGAGAGTCTGCTGAGATTTTACTGCGGAGATCCTTCTTTCCACAGGATCATTGTCAGACACTGCATTCACTCTTGTTCATGTTCTGGAGAAACTGCGTTGTGAAGGCATTCTGTTTCCTGTGTGTGTTTACCCCATTGCTTTGAGATGAGCCTTGCTCTTTTTGCATATCTCTCTGTACTGTGCTCTGGACTACAGAGCCTGGATTTTCAGGCAGCCTCTCCATGTGCCCTGCGTTCCTTTAACCACATTCTTACTCAGTGCAAATGCTCTCACGGTCTGTCACTCTCCCACGCTCCCTGATGGTCGAGGTGGCCATGCTGTTTGGGGGCATTTCCCTAGAGCCAGCTCAGGCTCCCATCTTACCTAGAACAGTGTACGTCTGGGACCTCTGCTATCCCTTCAGTCACACACAGACATGGTGACGCACAGCTCTGTAACCAGAATAGTTAATCTTTGCTTTATGATTTTGCCTAAACAATAGTACCTTTAGACAGGTTCATTTTGTCTGAGATCACACAATATATCAGCTGTTCTGGGTTGGGTTTTTTTTAGATACTGACCCTGGCAACAGCGTCTTGCTCATTTCTGATCATTTTCTGCCACTTAGTAAAATTATTTTACCTCCAGTTTTCTCGTCTTTTCCTCCTCAAGGACAGATCAGTGTAAAGGCTCTGTTCTCACTTCTGTTGACCTGTTATCCCTAGCAATCTAGCATTTCCAGAGGTTTGGTATCCCCCCAGTACTTCCTGTTTTCTCAGCTTGTTGGAGGTATTTTCTTGTTCTTTTTCTCTTCTTCACTTGCTATCCAGGTTGTTTACAGTGTATTGCATGTA
This sequence comes from Aphelocoma coerulescens, assembly GCF_041296385.1. Taxonomy (NCBI): domain Eukaryota; kingdom Metazoa; phylum Chordata; class Aves; order Passeriformes; family Corvidae; genus Aphelocoma; species Aphelocoma coerulescens. The sequence continues at coordinate 13,780,297 of NC_091018.1, forward strand.
CTGTGTGCTGACTAACAACATGATTGCTGTCAGGTTTCTGAAACTAACCTGGCTCTTTATTAGGTTCTTTAAAGTCTAATAGATGTGGCAAAATAGAAGCAACCTCTTATCTACATTAACAGCAAATGAGAGAGCAAAGTTCCTCACAGAACCAGAAAGAACACAAAGTGAGTAACTTGTCTGAGGGTATTTGTGAAGTCTGTGGCAGGTGTCCCATGCTTGTACCCTCAGCACATGGCTCTGCCTATCAGTATGTTCTGCAAGGAAACAAAACAAGAGGTAGATCCCTGCTCCTCGCCCCTGGTGAAGACCAGCTCCAGGCACTGGTCTGTACTGAGGCAGAGCTGAGGGATCTGTGAGCCTGGAGGCTGGTAGTGTATCCCATCTTCCCATTGCTTCTACTGTTACTTCTGGAATGGGGTCTGGAAGGGAACCAGCCTGTGCTGTTCACTGTGGATGTGGATATCTTGTAGCCAGGTACCCATTTGAGGTGGCAGTTGTTGCTGAGGAGCAGCAGATTTGCTGCTGTCTCTGTGCTCGTGGAAATGTTCTTTACAGTTCCAAAAATCAGCTGGAGTTTGTCCATACTGGGAATGGGACACATTGGGGTACAGCCCTGTTGAAGGTTCCAGGTGTGGTTCCATATGAAGCAAGCATGGAGACCTCTCATCCTGCGTGTGCTCGCCAAGCTGGAGGGTCACGAGCCATCTGTGCCTCGGTGCTGTGTCAGACACAGCTCAGGCACGGTGCTGTGTCACTGCAGCTCGACTGCTCCTCGCTGGCTGTGTCAGTGCCCTCACACAGGCTCAGCAGGCTGTGTGTCCCTCCTGGGATCTATGCCTGGGCGAGCAGTGCACCTCCAGACCCTTGGCCCTTTTTTTGTATTGACTGAGGAATAAAGACAGGCAGAGAAGCTGTTAAAATTTTCTTGGGCACCATCTCTCCTTGGGTGCTGCTTCTCTGATGTCCTCCCCATTTCTCAGCCTCCTTTTCTCATAGAATATATAACAATGCAGGTATCATTTTGTGCCTCATAAAATCCTCAATTAATGTACTTCAGTTTTCTTTAAAGCCTGAAGTTGTAAATAGGAAGTAGGGGTGTCAGAGAGTAGTAGACTTCACCCAGCAGCAGAGTAAATGTTGATGGACTGTTTTAAGAACAAGTTTCTTTGCAAAGCTTTTATGCTATAAATTTGATGTGTGTGTGGCACAAGAAATCTATTTTGGGTCCTGTTGTTGTCCTCTTTCCTCTTTCCTTGCTGTTTTGTTTACTTGTTTCTGTGCATTTTGATGGTTTCTTATTTTTGGTGCCTTCTTTGACCTGATACAAGATTGCATTAGTGTCAGCTGCTGCTCTGGGAGTTGATACTTTTGTAGGGATTTGCAGTAGGATCTAAGGCTGCTTGAGAAGAACTTACTGAGCAAGGAAGGCAGTTCACTTTTACAGGAGCTGTTGCAGATGGCTCCACACATTTTGGACAGTGATCTTGAGATGAAGGTACCCTGATGTGTTGGGAACAGAAATGTCTTGGCTCTTGTCTACTTATTTAAAAAACTTTGTGTCCTTTTGCACCGGTGACTTGCAAAAGTGCTCCCACATTCTGCAGACAAGGCATCTGTGCTTGTATGGAGAAGTTCAGTGGTTTGTCCTAGCAAAAATTTGCAAGAAACAGGAATGAATCCCAGAAGTGTGAATACCTGGCAGTTGCTCTAACCAGGATTTGTAGCATGTGCAATTTCCAAAACCAGAATAGTCCCTGCTTACTCAAGTATTTTCCCGTATGGGGACTGAGGCCAGGGTGTTCTGGATGCCACCACCTTTGGGGGCTTTTTATCCCATTCCAAGCCCAGGGTCTTTATCTTGATGGTTGCAGACTCTATGCAGGAGGCTGTGGACAAATGCAGAGGAAATATGAGTAGATCCCCAAAAACCTTTATTTTTTCATTTAGGTCATAAGAGGACGGTGAACTGTTTTCCTGTTGTAATGAGAAATCAGGCAAGACGGAATCTCCACTGCTCCACTAGTCTGGAGCAGAAGATTATTTTTTGAGCAATGAAGTGTTAAATGCTGAATCCCTGTTTAAGCAGTTTAAAAATATCATACCATTGTGGTAGCTGAGAAAACAACAGATTTTGTGTGTGGATCTTGTCTTGCTTTCAGCACATAGGTGTCATTTCTTCCCTGACCTATTTAAGAATAGCATTTGTACATTTGTTCTCCTAATCTTCCCATCCTGCTGCTCTGAAGCCAAGGTCTTGCTGGCAACTAGAAATAAATAAGTGCATGCAGCAACTGCTCCATTTCCCCCCTCTGTCTGCTCCAGATCCATGATACCCCCAAGGTAGATAGGCCATTACACACTATAAGATCACTAACGTAGCAGGTGAATATTAGATATATGAAGTTAGTCAGCTGTAAATAAAAGGCCTGGCAAAGAATAAAAGGCAAAACATTGTCCCTGAGGAAGTAAATGGGGATATGATGCCTTCCTGCCCTAGTGCCCTAAAGAGTTGATGCAGCATCTGGACCATATTCACCTCCCAGGTGAAAGGCATGTGGCAGCCTGGGCTTTGCCCTTTCCTTCCTTGGAGGTAGGAGCTGTGTCCTTCCAAACATACCATAAGGCCTTGAGAAGATTGGTACAGCAAATCTTCTCATGTGGTGTTGGTCTCTCTGTCTCTTGCTTGTGGGATTTGGAGGTTTCAAGTCCATCCCATGCTCTCTTTATTAGTGGTCTTTATCCAGCCCCAGTAGCCATATCCAGAGGACTCCCTGTTCTTTATTTTTGCTTCTTGCAGTGTGGTTTGTCTCTCAACTCTCCCTGGCAGTCCTGGGGTGGCCTTAAGTCATTTACATGTCAGATTCATCCTCTGACACAGGGGTTTAATGTTGTTTATTACAGCAAGTTTCTCAGCTAAGGATTGCAAAGGCAAAATGAGCTAAAAGGTGACTGGAAGGTGCTAGAAATGGCAACTGTCTGCAAGTTTCAATTACTGCATTATATTGCTACTTCCTTGTCTCTTCCAGAGTTCTGTGGTGATTGTTGTTGGCTTGGCCTGCATGTGTCTACTGAGCCATGGGCCAGTGGTTTATCAACCCATGTAGTTGTCAGTAGTCAGGACGGGGTTCCTTCTCTCTTGTTGCGTTCCTGGAGAGCTGCACATGTCTTGAGGCAAAACCAGCTCTTGGCCTGCCATTCAGGACCATTCAGGGAAAAGGGCCATGGCTGTTTCTCTGGTGAGCACTCTTAGTGTGGGCTGGAGTGGTGCTAGGCTGGGGTTCAGTGGGTCATGTTTATCATGGCACACCTTCTGTGATTGTGTCAAGCAGAGAATAAACTGTGGAAAAGCAGAGAAAGTAGCAACACCTGCAGAGAAACCAGGAAAACTGGTCCTTTATTCTTTTTTACCCTTCCTTCTTCCAAATGTTGGTTTGGGATTTTTAATGTAAGCAAAATGAAAAACATAATAGGCAAGATGCCAAATGGTTTATTAAAAGCAGCCTTAGTGCACCAGCTAGAGTTCAGTAGGAGTTTAGGGTGCCCAAAAATATGAACTCAAGGACTTTTTTATTTATCTAATTTTTATTATGGAAGTCCAAGCAACAAGAGGCTTCCTTTGATACCGTTTACAAGGTAAGAGAGAAAATAGTGATGGGAGCAAGCTTACATCTGCCAAACCCTGTGACTGCTTTGCCCTGTTTGCTGCTTTTTAGCCTGGGTGTAAATGTGGATCAAAACTCTGCTTGAGAGTGGCCAAATTCAAGCTCCTGTGCTGGTGGTTTGTAGTGCTGCTGGTTTGTTTGTCAGCCTTTCCTGTGCTGCAACAGGACAGGCTGTGTGAATAGGACATGAGGTGACTGCCTTGGGATGCCCCAAGTCCATCAGAACCTCAGGTGTCTGCCTTGGGATGCTCTGGGTCCATTTTAAGATGGTTCAGTGAGTTTGGTGGGTAAATGTCGCTCTGCTGGGAGTGTAGACAGAATCCACCGTGTGGTCCTGTGCATGGAATTTGGAGACAAGCCCTACACTTAAATGGATGCACACTGGAGAGGTGGGAAAGTGGGGAAGAGCAGATAGGAGGTAAGAGAACATGGTAGAGAGACTGGCAAGCTGTCAAAGGCCAGCAGAAGAACTGGCAGTTCAACCTGCACGTCGTGAATCTGTGTTGACAGAAGAAAGCAGAGTGTTCCTGACAGCATGAAGTGATGACACGGCCCTTACGTGGTTCCAGATACATCGGCGTAAGGGAGCTTTGTATCTTCTACAGAAAGGGACACGCAGGATGCAAAAAAGATGTTTACATTGATGCAATACCACAGCATGACTTTTCCTGGGCATTTCTCACATATAGGTGGAGCATGTGGAGTAGCCTGCTACCTTACTAGGCTAATGTAGATTCACCTTCAGCTGCCTTTACCAGAAAAGATGAGAGAAGGGGTGAAATTTTTGTGCTGAGTTGCAACAGTTGGGATCTTTGAATGCAACAAGAGTCTGCTTCCCACCATATTAATATGAGTATTGTTCTAGCCCTGGCAGATGAATAATGCAAGGTGCAATTGCACTCTTAACTGTTCCAGGAGCAGGCCCAGATTTGGGTTTTCTGGACCACTTTGGGGCTTTGACTGGTCAGCTAAGTGAGCCACAAGTGTTCAGCTTGAACCTGCCAAAGATCCAGCAACTTGTTACAAAGCCTTCCTGTAGTGAGGGATTGCTACCTGTCAGGTGGGTTGGAGTCCATTTTAACTGTCAGTAGCCTGCAGTAAGGGCTGGCATCTCATACCTGATCTTGGACAGTGCTACAGGATTAACTCCAAAGTTGCTAACTCAGATTAGAACTCAAACTGTTTTTCTTGGCTGGTTTTAATCTGAATTAAGGTAATGAAATTTTTATTGTGGCAGTCACGATGCTGGTGTCTCCATTAAGTAGCTTTTCTTTGTTTACATTTGAGTCCTCCTAGAGAGCAAAAGGGAACCTTAGGCCTAAGCTCTGCACTAGGAATAATAAGGTCCATATGGAGAATTATTTCAGTCTATCTGCAATGGTTTAAATCCACATTTCATTTCACACAGCCTCTATCATGTGTAGACAAGGGCAAGGGATGCAATCCTGTGGAATGTGGGATATTTGAGAGGCACGGTTGATTTTGAGACATCTTTTCCAGCTTTGTGGAGCCCTTCAGCTGTGTAAATAAAAAGCAAACAGGGAGTGGGTTTTTTTTGTTTTCCTCTTGCATATAAAAGTCTTTTCTAGGTACTTTTTCATAGTTTCTTATCTATCCCAGAGAAGTGTTTCCCATTACAGTAAAAGGAAAAAGGAAAAAAAAAGGGCTGCGGTATCCTTTACTTTTTTCTCCTTTACCTGCTTCTGGAGTGTCCATTGCTCTGTCAGTCTTGGCATGTCTCCAGATTCAGTAGCTTAGAGCACAACCTTTTTGTTTCAAACCATGATTCAAAAACACATGACAAAAATACCCATGTAGCTGTCTGAGTTTGGGTATGAGTGGGTGGAGGTGCTGGTGGCTCTTCCCAAGGTAGTCAGGAGGGTGGAAGCTCTCCCCTTGCTCTCTCTGGGTGGCAGAAGTGTCCTTGTGATCCAGCTGGCTTTTCTGCATCATCAGGGTATGTCCATACCTTTGTTATATGAGGTAAAGTCAATTTTTCTTTTAAAATAGTCACCATTTCACAGGCCACCTTCTGATGCTGCAATGCTTCGAGGTGTTCACTTCATGTAACCTGTAGGAATGTACTTCCTTTCCTTCCTGTGCTGTGCTGAGGTGTAATTACTGAATGCCTGGACAAGGTTTAATGGGGAAAGCTGTTTCCCTGCCCCACACCCTCTGTACACACACATGTTCCCCTCCCAGGTCATGCAACTGTTCCAAAGCTCAAGTGGTTTAGTAAGTGGCCAGGATCCCAGCAGGAGCACAGTTTGAATGGATTGCTTTTGTTTTGATGTGATCAAAAAACACCCACAAAGAAAATACGTTGGGCTCATAGGGTGTTCTCCAGTGGGGTGCAGAGGAACTCTCTCTGGTTTTCCTTTCACAGTGTCCTGCAGCTATGCTGAAGCCTCAGCATTCTTGTTCATGTTATCTCACATTAAGCACTGGTTAAGCACAGCCCTTAAGTATACACTTAACTTTAAACATTGCTGGCTTTACTATGCAAAAGTAATTCCATGTTTTGCTTTTTTGGGGCCACAGCCTGAACAGCCACAGCTTTGTACAGAAGGGGAAAGTGAGAAAACCTGGACAAATCCCAATATTCTTTGCATTTGGAAAAGTGAACCTGTGTGAGGAGCCATGAAACCTTTGTAGGGGGAGCAGGTATGGAGTGCTGGGAGTCTGAGGAGCAGCAGTTTCACCGTGTGGGAAGAGGCGTGTAAAGCGGGTGGGCTGAGGGGTGTTGGGAGATGAAAGCCAGATGCATTTTGTAAAGTGTTGCCTGTGGTTGCATTGGCAGTTTGCAGAGAAAGAGTTGAAGAGTTGAGGAAAGAAATGTAGTTAGATACGCAGATAGGTAGGTTATGTGTTTGAAGAGGGGAGATGGATCCTCGAAAGCCATGAACTGAGACATGTTGTCGAATGCTAATTAAGCAAGGGGGAAAATATACTTTCAGGTTATTTCCATCAGTTGTGACAAGCTCCACTGTTTCAGTCCATTCCCAGCTCTTAGCAATTTAACTGGGTGATTCAAGGTCCAGACAAAGGACATAATAATTTAAATTTGAAGAAATGTTTAGTCAAAACCGTTAAATTTACAGCTACTGCATGAATGTACCTTCTGTATTCATTGACGTTCTGTATTCATTATTGCTGCAAGTGCACTGTCAAGAGGGAACTTTAAACCAATATTAGTAAGTCACTATGTAAAACTCTTATTGCTGCAATTCCTAACAGAAGTTTGTTGATCCCATCTCAGAATGGGTGTTTCCATTCCAAGTACTTGCGACTAAGGTAGTTTTACTTGGATACAACCTGAATTCAAAATATCCCCTCCACACAGAGAGCTTCTTATGAACAGCTAGTTCAGAGGCCAAAAGTTACTTGTAGCAAGTACAAAGGATAACTTCTGAATAAATGAATATATTGGAGGAAATCATAAGCTGCTTACAGGGTGTTTGCAAACAGGAACAGAGAGTACATTCAGCAAAGAAATTACTTGGTTTGAATAATTTGTTCAGCCCAGAGCGTGTTTACCTGGCTGTGAGGGGAATGGGGAAGTTTAATTGGCAAATGTTGGTATTGTGCTTTGAGACAGTTGTATGAAAGGCAGTATGAAAGGGAAGCGTTCTTGCTGTTTCTAGGGTTGTAATTCCTTCTGTAGTTTGTGTGAATGCAGCATTTTCTTCAGGGTTGTATAAAGAAGGGATGCAGTGGTTGTTTTGCAACACATGCGTGTGGGGGAGATCCTAGGAAAGATGTCTTCAGACAGCACTCCGGCTGTGTCTGCCCTGCCTGCAGAGCCAGCCCCACACACCTGCCCAAGGTTTTCAGGCACCCGAGGGTGGAAGCAACTGAGCACAGACAGCCCAGGGGGTGATACAGACCCTGAGTACCCAGACAGAGTTGTCTCTGCTTCAGCTGATGCTGAATATCACCCATTTTTTATCAGAAAGGCCTCGGTATTGTATTTTAAATTTTGCAGAAAAGACAGTAAACATCTTTTCACAAAAGTAGTGAAATCATGACTGTATCTGTTCTGTCCAACTCACCGTCTGCTCTTTAACGGAGCTGTAAGAAAACTGCAAGTAAACATGCAGATGCAGAAGAACAGATACAGGTCTGAACTGGGCTGGGAAGTACTCTGTAAATACCTTAATAGAGTGTCTCAGTACTCAATATCTGGAGAGAATCCTTCTCGGTTACATCACCATTGATTTTTTTGAAATGGATGAGTGTCACTGGGAGCAAAATTTGGCCCGTACAACTAAGTAATAAATATCTTTTTGCAGGAAGTATGTTTATAAACAAAGAGTGAGCCTTGGATCTTCGAGTTACATTTGCAAAGCTACTGCCTGAGAATTGGCATGGTTCCTTCCAGTCAAGGGATCTTGGAGACAGTTTTGCTGCATCACAAGCTGCAATAGTATCTCTGAGGCTTTGAAAATGAACACCAGTGTCTCTGCAAACAGGATACTATTTGTGAGTTTTAATTGGAAGCAGTCATGTCTGAATGCTGCAGACTTTGAAATAGCAGGGCTAACATTTAAGATCTATCCACAGTGTTCCCCAGATACACAGAGGTGAAGAGCTTGCTGAGATCAAGGCCCAGCATGAGATTCTGCTCTGAACTTGAACTGAATAGAACAAATCTTTTGTGTGTATATGTTGTTTTGAAAACATTTGGGTGCTTCAAATATCTTCCTTCCTCTCCTCCCTAGCTTGGCAAGAACTAGATGCAAAAATATTACAAGACAGGCTTTTGCAAACGGGAATTGAGTCACAGAGAAGCTGAATGCCATATATTTAAAGTTTGTCTTCTCACTTAACAAAACTGGTGATTGGAAGACGTGAGGAGGAAGGAAAGGGATGTTGGATCATCTTCTATAACCCTGTAATAGTTATGTAGAAGCAACTGACCTGGCTGAGAATTTAATTTTAGCTTTTGCCACTTGGCTGGGAAAGCTCTAGCTAACACACTCAAGTACACTGTTGTATTTTGGTACAACAGTCTGTCTCTTTAAATGCTTCCTTAAAGCCAATGGGCAGTGACAAGAATTTTCTCTGGAAGTAGGTAGATGTTGGTCACTTGCCCTCTTTGTTGCACAAGTGTGATTATCTTACAAATTTCTTTTAAAAGGGTTACCGGCACTGCCTTGGTTGCACAAATGGGGTCCTTGAGGACTAAGATGAGGAAAGTCCTGTTGATTGTGCACTCCATTCTCTCGGTGAGCACCAGCTGGCCTCTCCAGAAGCTGTTCCTGCTGACCGCCTGGGTGGCTCTCATGGCCTTGGTGGCATATGGTCAAGTGCTGTGGTAGCTGTGTTGTTTCAGTCTACAGACCAATCAAAGCAAACCAGCACAAACCTACCAAAAAGTCACACCCCAAAACCCCCTAACAATGAAGAAAAAGCGTAAAGAAAAAAGAGAAAGAACACCAGAATTCAGTGGACTGAATATATGGATACTCCATAATAATTTCCAGTAGACAGAAAGGGGGTTTTGAAGGAGTTGCCCTATGCAGAACTAGACTAGCAGGACTGAGGACTTGTTATTATGACAGGAAAACCTGCACCCAGAATAGAGTATAACTTGAGTTATCTGCTGTTGACATTTCTCTACAATGTAAACCTGAGAGATTCCTCAGCTGAATACGTCTTATTGGCCCTCCATTCTTTACAGATTTTCTCTAAGTTTGGGTTGGAGTAAATCAGTATAAAACACTTAAAATATATGAAGTCTTAGGTGATAGTGAATGTTCTTTTGTTGTGATGCAGTGGTACATGGAAAATCTCTAAATTAGAATGAATGGAAGAGCAAATAGATTCCTCTGATCAGGAAAACCATAAATTTTAAGTCTCTTGGTGTGTATTGCCTTGTGGTTTGCTTTAGTCTTGATTTATACCAGCTTTAGAAAGTTAATATCAACCGTTAAACCTTCTAGGCTATCTTTCCCCCTTTTTTTTTTTTTCTTTTCTTTTCTGGTTTACAAGTGAATAAAAGAGCTTTGTACAGTTCTTGAAACTGAGCCTGAAACAGCTCTGAACAAAATATAGTGTTCCTTTCAAAATCTTGGAAATAATTACATCATAGGCAAATTGGGCCAGAAACTGTTAATAGTATTCTTTGTGGGATGAAATCCCATGGGAGGACATATTTCAGCAGACTGGCATTGTTTACAAATAGATGCAGTGACAGATACAGTTGTCCCATTCTGAAGGACAACTGAAACTGTGGCCTATAATGGACTTCTCTGAATAACTGCCTTGCTTTTGATAACAAGCTGAAAAAGTGCATTGGTGCTCCTGTGGTCAGCTTCACACTGACCATCCTGGGAGTAAAGGCTGTATTTGGCACTGGAAAAATATTTGTAGGTGAGTTAAACAGAAAATAAAAGCCTCTCTTGCATAAGCTCCTGGTCTTTGAGAATTACTGGAGGAACAGGGAGCTGTGTCCAGATGCCTCTGCTGGGCTTCATAAGCTGGGAACTCTGCACAGAAACGTGGGCATCATGGGCTTTCCCTTCACCAGGATAACGAACACAGCATGTGTGGATCTCCCTGTTACCTTATAGTGGTTTTCATTACTGGCTACCCCCCCGCCCACCTTCCTTATTAGAAAACCTTCTGCATTTCAGGATGGAAATCACAAAGATTAGCAATATGAACTACAAAATCATTTGCATTTAGTTCTCTAGGTAAGTAGGCTAGACTGTACGTGAAAACTAAACTGGCACAAGCTGTAGTCTGGCCACAATTACAGCTGTTCCTGGGTGATACAAAGCATGTTACTGCCTGTGTATGTGCTTCTGCAGGAGGGTGAGCTGTGTTCCTCCATTACCAGAGCACGTCTTTACCTGGACAGTGGGGCTCTGTGGGCAGAGCAGTCTCTTGGGAACCAGACACGTGCTGGGGACCATGGCTTTCTCTGAAGGATCACTTTTGCTTTTCCAAGTGGTGTGGTCAAAATCACAAACACATCTTTCTAACAGCTGCTTCCAATACATGACTCCATTAGTTAGTTACAAGTGTGTGATCTTTCCCATGCTTTTAGGCCTGAAGGGAAAGCTCTAGAGAACGACATCTGGTCACTGGCTTCCTGTGGTTCAGTGTTACTTGCAGTTACAGGTGGAGGTGAGCAAACCCATGGTGTAGAGGAAGCCTGGCAGTTCACACAGGGTGAGCCTATGAGCAGACATCCTCTTTGGATGGTGAACTGCTGCAGTGACTGCTGCTGTCCACTGCCCAAGGCAGCTCCAGCGGTGTGCAGCAGGAGTGGGGAGCAGCTGGAGGCACGGAGCTTTAAGGCTGCTCCTCTGAAGCCTCTGCTCTACCCAGGGGAGCGAAGGCCCCAGGCACCGTGGCAGTCAGCAGCCCTCAACCACGGGAAAGATAAAAAGTAGCAGGGAGGCTTGCCATGGGAGGTAATCCCAGTTTATTGAAGGAGATCCACAGTGAACAAGCAACAGTTGCACTGTTGCTACACCTTATAAAGGGGCGTTGAACCAGGGGAGTAACCCAACTAGGGACCAATAGGCGGATCAGGAGGGAGGGATGCTGGAGGGAAGGACTCACATCTGGTCCAATGGTCTTGGTGGGTGGAGGGAGAGGGGTGACATGCCCCAATGGGACCTCGAGGTTTAGAGGATTTCCAAGAGGGGAGGTATCTGAGGGGGCAGGGTCTCGGGGGATTGATGGGGACCATATAAGGGTAATTAGGGAGGGCTTGGGTGACAGACACAGAACAATCCAGAACTCCGGGAGGGGTTTGGGTGATTGATAGGGAAGGTGCCGGAACAAGGGGAGGGGATAACCTTTTTTGGGAGCACTGGGGGTGCGGCTTGGATCTGGGACAGATCAACTGGGAATAGAAGTGGGGAAGGTAGGGACGAACCATTAGGGTACAGAGAACATACAAAATACAATAAAAATATTGCACCACCACAGTGAACAATGAACTCCCAGCAGAGTAATTGTTAGAGCGCTTCCTAATTTGCTGCAGGGAAAAGATGCTGGAAAAGTTCAGGTCACTAATTTAGCACAAACCAGTTGACGGCAGCTGGGAAGATGCTCATTCAAACTGCTCCCCTGATGGAGGTGAGCAACTGCGGGGTCAGTAGCAGCTTCAAGTGTGTGTTTCTGAATCATGATCTCCAGGATCCCTGCTCCATGCTGTCTGTACTAGGGAGAGGACTGGGACCAGCTGTTGCTGGAGTTTTCAGCTGTGTGACCTTGGGGGTCTGTGGGATCCCATGGAGATCCAGATGTTTGGGGACGGATGCAAACTAGAGATGTGATGGTATATTTCATTTATTTTTCTTTTCACTGGAGTGATGCTTTGAATCTCAAAACTGGCGGTTTTGGATTTAATTTAGATGAAATTAAATATGTAAGTCAAGTAATTTTAAAAAGTTACTGTTTTATATGTGGTAATTTGAAAATGATAACAAAGGCTAAAATGCTCACGTCATGAAAAAGTCTAAAGTGAACATCTCTAAATGTTTCAGTTGATCATTTAGCTTTAACTTGTAAGATAATGTCAGTTAAGGCAAAGTGGATTTCATTATTTCCTATTAATGTACCAGCCATAAATCTGGCAAAATTACAGTTATATCAAAATAAATGTGACTGTTGAAAATGTTAATCTCCATTCTAATAAAAAAACCAAAGCAACCCAAGACCAACCATGAAACCCCGAAAACCCCCAACCATGGTGGCTTTACCTGACTAAAGGACAAGCAGCGCTGCTGTTACCACTGGAGCTTCAGGACCTCTCGTTGTGTGACAGTCACCATGTTTGGCTGATATTCTGAAAAAAACCCTACAGCTTCCATAGCTGAAAAACAAGTTGCTTCCCTTTAAATTTAAGAGAGTAGCTGATGAATGGAATAGCTTGTGTTACCTGTGAACCAGCACGAGGAGAGATCCAGAACACATTCACAGTGATATGCATGTGCCTTCTGTAAAAGGATCAACATTGATTTTAGGGGATGGAAGACAAGGTGCCTGTAGAATTATAACCTTTAAAAAGATGCAGTATAGCCCACATTACTTCTGATCTGTCTGAAATTATACTCTATTTTTGGGTCTTAAACCAGTTAATTTTATGAAGTGTTGCTTGCTACCCATATCCCCTTAACAAGCACCTTTTTTCTTACATCATAAAAAATGGTTGACTACCATGCAAGCTAGTTTCAGTAAATCATTTAACTTTTACTTTGGAAGTCTGTTTTAGAGGAAAATTTGGATTGTAAACAACTATGGGGAAATAGTTGTAAATAAAAACTTCAAAAACCTGTAACAGGGATAAAGAAAAAGCTGTATTTTAACAGTAATACATTGGTTTTTAGGAATTGGCTGCTGAATTTATTTACAGCAACCAGCAGCAACCTTATTCAGAGCAAACTTCTAACAGAGAGATTTTCTTATGCACTCAGAAAGCTTTTCCTGCCGTCTTTCCTGCCCAGGCCACCAGCCTTGGCATCGTCACTTGACAGGCATGTCTTGTGTTGTGCTTTGCAGGAGGCTGTGAGGGCTGCTGAAGATGTCCGATAGTCTGGATATTGAAGAGAAACCTCCAGCTCCACCGTTGAGAATGAACAGCAACAATCGCGATTCTTCAGCACTAAACCACAGCTCAAAACCGCTTCCCATGGCCCCTGAAGAGAAGAACAAGAAAGCCAGGCTGCGCTCCATCTTTCCAGGAGGAGGGGATAAAAGTAAAGTATCAGCAGTGTGGATGGGTGGCTCCTTCTCTGGGCTTTCTGCTTGTTACTGGTTTTTGTGTTTGCTTTCTGCCACTGTTTTTTTGCTGTTTCAGTGCAGGCCATGGTACCAAAGTCTTCTGTTCCAATTATGCTAGAAACACATTTCAAAAGAGGAGGAGGTGTTCAGTCAGTTACTTTCTTGTCTATGAAAGACACTAAAATGTGCACACATTGTGCAACTTGCCTTTTAAAAATAACTTTATAGTTAAGCTGGGAAATCCTTTCCTTTGGATTCTGCTTTACATTAGCAGTAAATACAGAGATGAGGTTGTGTACTTGTGAAAATACACTTGCAGAAGTGAGAGGGCAATATGCCTGACACTGGGGTTTTTTAATGCACTTATATTCCAGGAACAGGAGCAAGGCTCTTCTTGCTTGTTCCTTTTGCAGGGAAAGTGGACACAGAATGGCTTGGTTTAAAAACCTGCTAGGTGTGGATGCAGCAAGAGAATCTTTTAAACATGCAGCAAACAGCATTTAAGTTGCATTTCAGTCACATTCTTTGAAATGGATTTGTGGACAGGAGTGTGTTTTGAGTTAGCATGTTTACAGGTTTGAGGGAAGGCATCTTCTTTATTTCTAGTGCTATGGGAACTGATGGGCTACACCTGCAAGGCTGATGTCACTGCAAGGCCACTCTTGATTGTCTTTGGAAGGTTGGGGTCACTGAGGGATGTTCCTGATGATGGAAACAAAGCAAATGGCACATCTGTCTTTAAGAAGGAGGATCTGGGGCAGTGCAAGCCAGCCAGTTTCACCTTGGTCCTTGGGAAGGTGGTAGAGAAAATCCTCCTGGAAACCATTTCCATGCAAATGAAGGATAAGAATGCGGTCAGGAATAGTCAGTGTGGATTTGTGAAGGGGAATTCATGCTGAACTATACTGACAGCCTTTTACCTTGAGGTGACAGGCTTGGTGGTGAAGAGGGAGCAGTGGTTGTTACTTCTGCTATAGTAAGGTGTTCAGCAGAGCTTCCCACAGTATCCTCACAGACAGGCTGATGAAGTACAGTATAAATAAGTGTACAGTGAGGTAGACTGAAAACTGGCTGAAATTCTGGGCTCAGAGGTTGTGGTCAACAGCATGAAGTCCAGCTGGATTTCAAGAGTGATTCTGTCTTCAGTGTGCATCAGTGTCCCTCCAAAGAGAGCTCAGATCTGTGGAACTGCAGTCATTCCCTTGGAGCTCCAGCTTACCTGTGCTGCTTGGCTGCCCCATTCATGAAGCTTCATGAGGTTGTGTGGAGCAGCTGGAGATAGTCTGGCATTCAAAACTCCTCACAGGCAGTAGAAGGCACACTGGCAGCCCCATTCCTCCCCTCAGCCACGGGCAATCCTGATGACTTCTCTGATGGGAAGGCTGAAACTGGATGGGCCCATTTCTCAGGCAGACCTGGCCAGTTCACTCTGCAGATTGTTCCCCCAGATGTCCCCTTCTGGGAACAAAATTACTTTTCAATTGATTCAAATGAAAGTCTCTCCAGGCTTGCTTAATTCCTAGAAAGACTTGGGTCACTTCTTCCCCTAAGTGCTAGCAGGATGGTATTATCCCTCTCCAAGGAAGCATTTCTTAAGTAGGAGATGCTGTGTGAAGTGCATGCAGAAAAGGGGACACCCAGAAACAACCCCTCCTGGAAATGATCAGTGACATTAAAAATGTAATTAACTACCAGTCAGAGCAATCTTAGGGAACATACAAGTGTCATGATTTTAAATGTGACCGAGAGGAAAAGTCAGGTAAGATTTATAGCTTAATTTTGTTGGGTGAAATAATAAATGGAGGAAGTTTAGCTTGACTGGCCAAGTCCCTTGAGGTAGTTTCACTGCAGGGTTGGTTTGTGGGTCAGGGTATCAGTGGGCCTGTGTGTGCTTCACAGACTCTGTGACACATTTTTGAGACTCCTGCTTATAAAACAGAAGGTGATTGATACATCTGCTCTCAGCTAGTGCAGTGCTTTGCAGCATCACAATGTCAAATCCATAGTTCATCACTGGTGCAAGTAAATAGAATGTGAAGAAAACGCTGTGGCAGGGTTATTCTGTCTGAACCTGCAGGAACTTTGTTGTCTTTCATTTACTCACCAGACAAGAGGGATGTGGGGATGGATATGGTACAGTGTGTTCTCTCCAAGGCTGTGGTGTGTGCCAGGACTGCTGTGCCTGGGCACCAGGAATATTTTGCAGTCCGTCCCCTGCTGGAGTGCAGCGTTTTCAGTTACAGTTTGAGCACTTGTGTTTAAAACCTTGTTTTGGCAAGCCATTGATGGCTCTGTGGAGCCCTTCTGTGCATCTACAGTTGAAAGAAACCATTTAGGCAGTAGTGTCCTGCCGCTTCCCATAGCACCTGACCTTGTGTTCTTGTATAGCTGGTCTCGCTCTTGTCTCTGGGCTAAGGTACCCCCAATTCCTGACGGCAGGAAGCCAAGGCAGACAACTGAAATAAGTTTCCAGTGTCTTGCAGGCAATCTGTGTGGAACAAGGAGCTGAACCTGTTCTGCTGAAGCTGTGAAATTGGCCTTCCTGCCTCAGAAATAATCATGGTGATGGGAGCCACAGTGGAGTCACAGCAGTAGTGCTTCATTCAGCAGAGGTGTTACCTCAGCAGAAATGACTTGGTTCTTCCAGTTGTTTGATACAGGCTTGCTCTTTCATTAAACCACCTGTGACTGCTGTAAAATAAATTCACTCTGCGTGTTGTGCACTGGGGATTCCATGAAGGCACTGTAGAGCATTCGGCCTAAAGAAATCAGGGAGAAGTCGACCTGCAAAGCTCAGATGCCCCCTTCAGACGCCCATCCATGTTAAGTTCCTGGGTGAATGCCACTTCCATTGAAGCTGCTTTTATACTTGGCTGTGGAGCGGAGCAGAGTCTGGCCTTTAGGCATCTGATCGCCTCCTGTGCAGAAAAACAAGAAAAGAGGGAAGGAGAAAAGCCCAGCAGAGTAAAGATCAGTGGAGGAAGAAAAAAGGACAAGGCTACTGGAGGAGCAGAGCAGGAAGGAGGATGGGGGGACAAGTGTGAGTGGCATTGGAAGGGAGAGGGAATGGAGGAAAGAAAGTGAGTTGAAGAGGAGGCAAGCAAACAGGAGGGCATAAGCATGAGGTCAAACCCTCCCTCTGTCTGAGAAAAGCTGCCACTTAGCTGAGTCACATTTTTCTCCTGAACAACTGCTCTTTTAACATGATGGTGGTGATGCAGACTGTGGAAGTCAGAACGATCTTTCCTTCTATTTTATTCTGTCTTAGGTGCTGAGATGGTGTGGAGGCCTTCATGGCTAACTCTGTGCAGCAGGAGTGTATTGTGAGGGGCATTTACAAGGAAATCAAGTAGGAATGTTCAGTACAAACCCCTTGCATCCAGTCAGTCAGGTGCTTCAAAGAAGTCATGCCTTTTCATATCATTTTGCCAGCTTGTGTGAAATAGAAATGATTTCATTTGCGGGGTCCAGACAGAAATGTCAAAGTTTTTAGTCTGGGGAGAGGTGAGGGTGTAGTAAAGAGATGTTTAATTCTGTATTTCATTTGTAGTGTATCAGTGTTTGGAGCATAGGTGTTATATCACAGTCTGGTAGGCACAGGTCCATGAAGCAAATGAGCCAGATCTTGGGGAATGAGCTGGAACACTTGTCCTCCAGCAGGAGAGTCCTAGAACGGACAAGTGCTGCTTTTGGGGGAACGTTTTATATAATCCCTTATTTCAGTTCTAGGTTTGACTGCTGCTTTGAACTGAACTTGATAATCCTTTAAATCTAATTTTCGCTGCATTTGCTTGCAAATGATGACGTAGAAGAAGCCAGTTTTGTTATCTACACACAGATGACATCTTCTAACTGCCAACATCTGTCCTGAAAATTAAACAACATCATCTTAGTGATAAAAGAAGGAGAAAGCCTTTGCATTTGTATTTGATGCATTGCTGCCATCTTTACTGAATGCTAAATGAAAATATTTCATCAGTGAACATTGTGTAGGGGTGTGCAGCACAGACAAAAGATGACAATTATTTAATGAGGATAAATGCAGCAATGCAGAGAAACGATTAGAAGCATTCAAAATAGACTGTAAGTACAAAGAGCAGAGTATCTTTCACCTAAAGGAGGCTGTAAGGTAGAATAAGAAATATGCAAATAGAGGCCTTGTGGAGCTACTGGCTGAGCAAAGACAGACCTGGATTGGGGGGGCTGCTGGTACATAGTGAATCCAGCCTTGGGTGAGACTCCCAGGTGAGCCTACGGAGCTGGCAAACATCATATTAAAACACTGCAGGAAAGTGAAGGCAGCTTCCCTCAGCCCTTACTCCACTCATTCTTTATCAGGGTCAATAAAACTGGGCTGAAGTGATGTTTGTCAGCAGTCAGAAGTGCAGGAGAAGGATGACCACAAGGGATATTATTTTCAAAAGGTTGTAAAGAGGGAGGGAGATGAGAAGCATATGCAGGTTGACTGACTTCCAAGTCTGCCTGCTTAAGTAAGATACTCCACACTCTGGGAATACTGGTGGAGTGATTTAAAAAGAAAAGAATTCTGGAGACTAATAAAGCCTGCATTTTATGATTATATGTCTTAGTTAATTGAGATCTCAAATGAAGCTTTTCCAAAGACATTTATGGGATTCTGTTGCTGGGCAGATTCTGTGTTTTCTAAAACAGAGCTGCTGTTTCAGCCTTTTAGTTGGAAGAGGAGTCACTGCATGAGCTGCTAGTTTTCACAGAACCTGTAGGAAAAAAATGAGTATCTAAAAAAACCTTTCCTCTCTGATCTGGCTGATTTTGAAGTGGATTCAAACTATGTTGGAGAACAGACACACATACACATGCGTGGCCTGTGTGATTTGCTTCTGCAGGAGCCCACAAAGTCAAACAGGAACTAGTTTCCAGATAAGAAAACTAAATGAAAAAAAAGAACTGAAAATAGAAATCATACTGGTTAGAGATAGCCTAAGAAGACTACTTCATTAACAGCTTGCTTTGGCAGCAGTCACATTGGCTGAAAGAAAAACAAAATAAACTAACACCTTCTAGACCTTCCTCAACAGGGGTTGACAGGTTGGTGTTATGTTAACCTGGATCTGTTTCTCAAGTTAGATGGTTGTTAATTGATTTGTTTTCCACTTTTAAAACACCATTTTGAGCACACCTGATTATTAAAAGTTTTAAATGAAAAGCTGTACAGAAAATAAGTGCTTGCTAACATTTTGCCTCTAGCCAACAAGAAGAAAGAGAAGGAACGTCCTGAGATCTCTCTTCCTTCAGACTTTGAACACACCATTCATGTGGGATTTGATGCCGTCACTGGAGAATTCACAGTAAGTAACTGCTGTGTTTCGTGTTTACCAGAACTTCTAGTTTCTTGATGGTAAAATAACCTCCTATTGCCAGAGACATCAGATGACAGCAGCCAGGCTGTGAAGAAAGAGACTTTTATTTGCTTAGGATTTGGAGTGTTTAACTTGTGATTCAGGCTGCTTTTTTTTTTTTCTCCAAGGATTGTCAGCAGAGTGTCTGTGGGAAATGGAAACTAGGAAGAACGTAGGTGTATGCTTTTACCAGTCCCCCAAAGCTGCTACAAGGGCTGGTTATTCAGTGTCTTTGGGAAAGCATAAAAAGCCCCCTCCACGTGCATAGTAGACAACCAGCCTCAAAGTGCAAAGTCCAGCTGCTCTGCAGGGAACCCTTGGAGACACTCAGAAAACAGCAGCATTGTGGAAGTCCATTCATTTTAATTTAGTATCCTTCAAGATATGTTTATACACTAGGTGATCAGTGTTTCTAGCCTTCATGTATTAATAAAATAGCTGTCAGCTTTTGCTTCTTGAATCTCAACAAAGAGTTGGGAAAAATGAATCCAATGGAAGCTCTTTGAAGTGTGCAGGGGGCTTCAGAGTTTTTCTCAGATTACTAGTAGGGTGCTGAAACCATTATTCCTTAAAGCTGAGATGGCAGTGAGCTTACGTTTTGTTAAGCTGTGGAGGTGAGAGGGAGCATTAGCAACTCTCCTGCCACCAGTAGTGCCCTGTGAGCTGAGTGGTCAGACTGTGTAATCACCATTGTGGACTGTGCTAGTGCTGACTGGCTGCATACACCAAACAGGATGGGACAAATCATTTGCCTGGACAAAGGGTGGCTAATTTTCAGAATTTGAGCCCTAAATGTGATTTCTTCATAATTTTTTTCTTTGATTGCTACTTCTGTTTTGCATCTGTTTTGTAAAGCCGTTTCAGAGAGCCGGAAACTTTCTGTGTCCTACAGTAGCAGTTGCAACAATAGGAATAACAGTAGAAGAAAAAAGACACATTTAATGGCAGCACGTCTTCAAAGGAGTAGTGAAATTGAATTATCCTTAGTAATTAGGAAATACAGCTACATTTAAAATAAGTGGACTAGTTAATTAGTCTTTTTAAAATAGATGTCATAAAATCTTACTTCAAAATTTATTCTGTGCCAAACCCTAGGGCTTGACTAAATGCTCATTTTAAAAGCCCAAATTTGGTCATTTTTGATCAGAAACTTTGCATAAAGCTTTTAAAATTGTTTTCCCTGCCATCTATCCTGGTTTTTCCTTTTTTCCCCTCTCTTTCTTTCCCTGTAGCCATTTTATTGTTCGGGTTAATCTTCAGTGCCGTTCTCCTTATCTTCATATCATATTATGTTGCTTTCTGCTTTTGTTTTCTCTTTTCTGTGTTTGCATCACTTCTCCTTGTCTGTCTTCACCTTCCCACTTTCCTTTCTCTCCCCACTGGATGTTCAGCTGTTCTTATTCTGTATCTGTTCTTCCTTTCAGCCTTCTACCTTTATTTCTATCCTGTGTTTGAGACATTTTCCTTCTGGCTACATGCAAACATGTTGGGTCACACTCACGTGCTCTCATAATCTGACTGATGGTCAGGGTCCTGGTTAGTTCATGTCCCTGCCAGCTGGAACAGAAAGGAGGGACGTCAGGCTTAACACACTCAGTTCTAAGCAAAAGCAGTCACTGTCTGTATTTCAGGGATCAAGGTTTGGATCATTTTTGATGTTGTTATAATCTACCAGTGTAGGTATTGGTATACTAGGTATTGGTCCCAACTAATCTCAGATGCAGGCATTACATTGCACACTACATTAAGCATGTATGATTTGTCCCAACCTGGATAAAACCTGTGTATCAGCTGGGTAGTCATGTGGTAAGTACACCCTGCAAAGGGCCTGCCACTAGCCTGTACCGTGTTCGGATATTCCCACTGTCTAGTGATCACGCTGTCTGTCTCCTTCAAAAGTTTGGAAGTGCCATGGGAGTGTCCAATCAATGTGCAAACATATGGGGGTTTTTTGTTTGGAATTACTGCAGCTGTCATGCCACTAGTGCCTGCTCTCCTGGTTACATGCAATGCGTTGGGCCATCTTCTGACACCAAACCATCGCCCCCAGCTGCATCCCCTGATTGCTGTTAGATGCATCCCAATGCACAGTTGCATGGGCTCCTGAGTTCTGGCTTTCAGGCTTGAGCACCAACCTGTGTTGTCCATCATGAGCAAATATTACATCTCCATTTCACTGTGCTTGGAGCAACCACATTTGCTAAGAAATAGGGCTCTTAAAGCAGAGAATAAAATTGGTTGGAAACTGTTGGGTGGGAGCATGTTGCTAGAGCTTTATGTTCCTTTATTTGAAAAAGGAGTTGCATTTTCTGAATGAAGGACAGTGTGGTTAGCAGGCCTTTGGGGAGTGTTTTTTGTAAGGCATGCATGTTTGAAACCATTTCCTCATCCCCTACCTAGAAGAAAATGTGGTTACCCACCAAACTTTTAAAGCTTCAAGATTATGACATTAGTAAGTGGGAAAAGTTGTGGCTGTAGATCCTAAGAAGTTGCATGTTCCTAATCTAATCAAGCATTTCTTTACAATTGTCCTGATTTTCAGTCTGACACACACAGATTATTTGTGTTCTGACAATGCACAACCTCCCAGATTTCACAATCTGACTTTGACCATCTGCTCTCTCCACTGGTCAAATAGTGATCTTGGGGCTGGAGAACCCCCAAGCCTGGAAAAAAAACTTTTATAGAGCCATTCAAAAATGGTAATCTGGCTTCAAAACTAGGCAAACAGCAAAAGCCCAGATTTTTCTCTCTTTTTTTTTTTTTAATTTTAAATTGAGAAAGGAAATCACATGTAATTTTTCTAGTCACTTGCTATTAATACTCAGGAATGTATTTTTATGAGGAGAGAAAAACTGTTTAAAAGCGAGAGGAGGGGGAATGATGCTTCCAAACTTTGGAACGGTTGTGGTTTTTCTGTTTTCCTAAACCTGCCTTCCTGTAGTCTGTCTACCACCTGATCTATTTGGTATCCAACTCGTAACTCCCATTTTAGATGGGACTTGCCTACTTTGGCCCATTGGTTTCCTCCTCCTACCACCTTCTAAGTTGTCCCACATTCTGTTTTAACTTTCTTTTCTTTCTTTATTTACGTCCATTACAGCCAGATCTCTATGGCTCACAGATGTGCCCAGGGAAGCTCCCAGAGGTGCGTCACAGGCCCCAAATGCTTCTTTGAGATGTCATAGCACTGCAGCAGCAGGTTGATGTGTGTGCACTAAATTTGTTGCTTGGCTTTTCCCACTTTTTTTCATCAATCCTAAACTTTGGAAGCCCATGTCACACATTGTTTTTTGGACAATTTCTGAGAAGAAGCTATATGAAAGAAGATAGGGGTGGCACCAAGGCTAATGTGTCATTTTTCCTTCAGTGAGCCCTACAGTTTGCTGGTCAATGTCAGCTGTGCAATAAAGGGGGGGAATGATAGGCTGCCAAATCTAGGGAATTATCCTGGATAACTAAAGCAAGTTTTCATCAATAGAATTTCAGTGTAGAGCTGGAGCTTTTAGTGATTGGTTCAGCTTTCAAATTCCACCTCACCCATAAGATATCCAAGAATTCATCCAAGGCGTTGGCACTCTCAGCCTGTTTTCTGAGTCCCTGGTTTCTGTATGTTTGCAGTAGAGAACCTAGAGACATCCTTTGCAGCAGTGGTACACCTCAGTGTCATGATTTTGAGAGCTGAAAGGCAGATCCTGTACCCTGCAGCGTTCCCTGGTATGCTGAAAATTAATTGTAACAGGGTGGGGTTTATCTTTGAATCAGACAGCAGTGATCATTTCAGCAAAATGTGTTTGCATTCCTAAGCATGAAAGGTCCAATGTAAAGCTCCTAAAAGACACTGTGTTGTCCACCAGTAGAGAATAGTCTTGTTATGCCTGCCCTGAATCACCAGGCAAACAAGATTAAGCCTTAAATCATTATTCCATGGAAGAGCAGAGTTGATTTCCAGAGAAGTTTCATGCCCTCTCACAGTCATTACTTTCTTTTCTTTTTAAAGTTGGGTCCTGATTTTAGCTAGATTTTTGATAGAGAAGAAATGATTGCATCTAATTTTAATTGTAAGGTGTCAGTCAAAATTTCTGCAAGTAATCTTACAGGGAGCATGGGATCTTGGTAAAGATCTGTGAGGCTGCAGATTTTAAATACTCTAAACCCACTTTGTTTCCACTCGACGTCTACAGGGCATTCCAGAGCAGTGGGCCAGGCTACTACAGACCTCCAACATAACAAAACTGGAGCAGAAGAAGAACCCACAGGCTGTTCTAGATGTTCTCAAATTTTATGATTCCAAAGAAACAGTTAACAACCAGAAATATATGAGCTTTACATCAGGAGGTAAGTAGATGTCTCCCAACAGGGGAGGTCAGGCTCCAAAGGGAGTCAGAGCAAAGTTCAAAATTCAAGTGTTCAGGAAGCAACCTGAACCAATTCCACCTTGTGGAATACTCCTAAAATTAATTCTAGTTCTCCTTTTTTTCCCCCAAACATTATTAAAATAGTAACCTTGCTTTGTTGCTGGTTTTTAGAACTAACCAAGGTTTTGAAACAAAAATGCCATTAAGATAGCATTAGTTTGGTAGAGCTCCTGTTGACAGCTTCAGCTGAAAAACGGGGTATCTGTAGCCAGCAGGGTGTGGACAGTATTTGGAATGTCACCTGCTGTGGTGTTCCATTCCCTTCACAGGATTGTCTGTGACAGTGGAGTCTGTCATTTCCTCAGTTTGAAGGTTCAACCAAGACAACTTCCAAAATGAAAAAGCTTCTCAGAAGTCTTTCTAAAAACTGTGCGCTTATCTCCAGGGTTGAGAGAAAGCATCTTTTTTCCCAAATTCCATAATTAAAGGATTTGACTAATTTGACACTTCCTGTGTGCTAAAATAGCAATTCCCTTTGTGATGAAATGCAGGCTTCAAAACAGTTCATGTGAGCTCCTGAACCCAGGAGCTCTTCTCGCGCTTTGTCAGAATAGAGCTGCCATGGCTAAGGGGGGTTTTGGGGAAGCTTTTCTGTGAAGATGTTGTTAGCAAGCTAATGAGAATGAATGTGTGCAATTTATTGAAAAAAAATAAAGCACAGGAGGGAAAGGAGAAAAAGCTGCTTTAGCTCTTGGGTGGAACAGAAGCATTGCCAGTTAAAGAACAATTTGCATTTTCTTGACCAAATTTCTATTTACTTTATTTACTGGCAAACAGGGCAAAAAATAGACATGGTCTGGAATTTTGTCCTGTTCTCTTCCTTGCTGTTGCTCCTGAAGGGATGGTGGGAAAGAAAAATGATCTCTGTTTGGGTTGACTTGTCTGTGGGATTCCCCAAAACAGGCAGGGTTTTTTTCAACAGCATCTGGTTCATTCTCCTTTGCTCATTGCAGATAAAAGCGCCCATGGATACATAGAAGCCCATCCGTCGGTGAGTGGGAAAGTAACCTTTGATGTTCCTAGTGTTTAAGAATTGTGGAGCAAGCCATGAGATTTCCCTGGCTGATTTTTAATTTTCTGTTGGAGATCTTTTAAAAAGGTGAAAGTCTGGTTTAGCAGACAGAAGATTGCTTGCTGGTTTTAGCCATGGTGTATATCATTCACAACAATATGCAGCACTGCCTAATGAGCCCGTTTTAATTTAGTTTTAACAATTTAGAATCTCATTTCTATCAAATTTCATGATTCCTCCTTAGCACAGCTGGATATATAACTGAATATAAATATGGTTATAATTGATATGTAACTCACTGGAACCATTGAAGGAAAGTTTTAAATAACCATCCACTCTAATTAATGCTGGATAGCAATCCCAGAGATGTAGGAGTGACATACACATTAATACTGACCGAATTTGTTAGGGTTATTGTTAGTGAATTAAATAGCAAGTGACTGAATGGGATTTGGCTTTTCTTTTAAAGTGTTAAGCAACGTCATATGATTATGTGAGGTTTGTGATTACATGGCCAACTGTGTATAATGAAATTAAAAACATCTTTGAATATTCACACTTCAGATTTTCAAGCAATGCTACTTCCCTTATCTTTATTAAAACACACTTTTCAGAGGAAGTGTGGTGTTCACCAGAGCAGAGTAACCCTTCCCAGTGGCTTTTCCAGTGGATATGGACACTTCGGCAGATGCTGCAGTATTTTCTTCAAGCAGACAGAGGCAGTAGTGAGACAGTCAGCATGTCAGCTTTCCAAAATTACCGACTCAGGTCTCCTTGTTTGCTGTGGCTTCCCTTACTGGTATTTCTACTGGACCAAAGGGATGGCATTTTAAAGAGAGTGCCAATGAGATGTGAATATGTAGAATGGTGCCTTTGATTTGCTTCAGTTCTCTTAAGTGGGCTGTTGTAGCCAGCTTTAAAGCAGTTAGTAAACACTTCACAAGGCACATTTTCATTTTTTTGTTTCACCAGCAAATTTGGGATGATATATGATATGATATGATATGATATGATATGATATAACCCCCTGCCTCTGAGCAGCAGCTGAGACTGGTGGAGTTCAACACACCTAAAGCTTTAAGTTGTGTTGTTTTGTGTTTAACTTAGAACTTAGGCCCATAGGAGTATGTGCATGTCTAGATTGGCCTCTGATGTCTAGGAAGACTAAGGGTGTAGGTAGCTATCAAAGCTCCAAAGTGGCAGGATAGTGACTATCGCTCACAGTACTGTCTGTCCACAGAGCACAAAAACAGCATCAGAACCTCCTCTGGCTCCCTCCGTCTCTGAAGAAGAGGATGAAGATGATGAAGAGGAGGAAGATGACAATGAACCTCCACCTGTTATTGCCCCACGGCCTGAACACACAAAATCAGTAAGTGCCAGCTTTGGTTAGGTCTGTGTTTGGTGCAGTGCAGAGCTGCAAGTTTCTGATCAGACAGCATGTGCCATTTGGGGCTGAAGGTGCTGTGGGCGGGAGGCCTGTTATGACACACAGCTTCACTCCAGCCCCTGACACTGGGAAAATTGGATTTGAACTTTCACATTCAGGTGTCAGTTTCCTGGGGTTCTCGTGGGGGCCATGACTTTCTCTTTGTACCAGGTAGGAGGTACCATCATGTCCTTCAATGCTACGAGTGTGAAAATGAGCCACTTTGTCCAGCTGTGCAGGCTCCCTGTCAGCAGGGAGAGCAGTCCAAAGATGCAGTTCATATACTGGCAAGATACATATGACACACTGTCCCCTGGAGGTACCTGCCCCTCTCCATGGAATATATCAGAAAATCCATGAAAATTGAACATGAAACTGGCCATGAATTTGTAACCTTACACTTTTGCCCATTCCGTTTGAGAAGCTGGACAGCAAAACTAGTTTTAGAGTCCTGGATGTGGCTGACACGATCTTCCTAAGGGTTTGCATTTGAAATAGGATCTCAGGGGGATCTCTGCCAGCCACCTTTCTGACACAAAATAATTTTTTGTCACAGATCTACACGCGCTCTGTTATTGAACCTGCCGCTGCACCAGCACCAGCTAAAGAAGCCACCACTCCCCAACCTGAAAACTCCAACACAAACACTCTGTACAGAAACACAGACCGGCAGCGAAAAAAATCCAAGATGACAGATGAGGAGATCCTAGAGAAACTGAGTATGTATTGGGTATTTTGAGTCTGCTAGAGCAGTGTATTGCCTGCATGTGTCAGCATTAGCTGTACCAAATGTTCCTCCTCAGTTTAGTGTCACAGAGTCACTTACAGCTCCCTACAGAAACTGTTGTGCTTCAAGGCAGTGAGAGAATACTCAGGGTGTTCCTGCTGCCTCTGAGGGCAGCTGGGACTGGGTTGGATTTGCCTGAGCTTCCTTTGGTGCTAAAGGCAAAAGCAGAGATTGTTTCTGGTTGAGCAAAAGGGTGTGACCTAGTGAATGATGTAGGGAACTCCTGTACACTAATAGCCAAATGGAACAGAATGTTTGGGTTCCTAAATTCTCTTTAGACTCCTAATTTCTCATGAGTCACTGGAGTCAAAATACTTCGCAAAAATCTGTTGGGTTTGGGGGTTTTTGTTTGTGGGAGGTTTTTTTATTGGTGTGGGTTTTTCTACCAGTAGACAACTGCAGCACTAAGCTGGTTCCTTCAGCCTCAATGAGCTCTCCTTGAGACAGTTACACATCTTTCAGCTATTTCATGACTCTTACTGCTCCTCCTTCTTCTTCTATAGTTTGTTTTTATAATAATTTTACAATTTTGTCAGTGAGATCTCCTTTGAAAGGTGCATCCGCTATCTGTTCCTCAGATAACATGGCACTTTTTCATGGCTGATTCCCAGCCAGTTAATACTATTAAAATCCTAACTGTTGGCCCCAACCCCTGTGCGGATCATACTCTAGTGAGGCACATCAAGCCCTTCGTAATTCTGCGGTGCAACCAATTTAATTTGTTTCTTGCATGTGACAGCTACCAGTGCAGTGTTCTCAGATTAAATGTTTGGGTTCAGAACAGAGCCCCGGTTACTCTATGTCTACCATTAACTGTTAGTAAAAAAAGTAGACTGATCTACACCTCCTTGTGTCAGATCACAAAGGCAATAATATGTCTTTAATGGGGGCAACTGCTTGTAACAGGGTCCTGTTTGGCTATGGCTTTTTCTCAGTGGTTGTCATTGCTCAACCTCCTTGTCATACCTGCCCTGCCACTGATGGCTGCTGTGACTGCACAGACTGAAGCCTTCCTTAACTGTGAGATTTCAGCTGCTTGCATAGAGTTTCCCACATCCTTACCAGGTTGACATGAATCTCAGAGTCATTAGGGAGTATCCAAGGGATAAATTCAATAGCTTTAGCTGAGGGCACAATAAAATAAATTCCAGAGCAGATACTTACCTGCAAGTATGTCAGCTTATAGAGAGAGGAATTCTGCTTCTTCAACTGTTGCTAAACATTTGAGGCAGGTTTCCCCCATGAGATCTGCAGGTACCCTGCATCCATGAGCTCAAGTATGTGTATCATTTATTTAAGCTGCTGTATATGCCAGGTTGGGACTGAGCCCTGGAGTTTTGGGGGATTATATCTTTGAAGTGTTACATGCTTTCATGCTTTTTGTTTCTTAACAATTTGCTACCAAGTGAGCAAGGTGTCAATGTCTGCCTTGGGCAAATTGTGATGTGGGCACTGAAAATATTTTTGTGCTTTCATGAAGCTATCTGAAAACAGGCATGATGCTTTTTTGTTAGAGTCTTGAACTAATTATATTTAAGCAGTGTGGTGCTTGTTCTGTTTTATTTTAACTTGCATGACTGCTCCACCTTGCCTACTTCCCCCACAACTGTTTTTATGCTACTTTTAGGAAGATGTTCTCTGCCCTCTTTTATCTAAAATTGCTTTCATAATTCTTTTCTGCTTGAAATAACTTGGGTTCTTTTAGAGCTTTTAGAGTTTTATTAGTGAGTAAAACCTGTAATATTGAGATAAGATCAAACAAAATTCTGTCTGTAATGAAATCATGACTGTGTTCCAGTGATAACTATAAAACAGAACTGGCCCAATTCAGCTTTCTTATCCACTTAATTTAGGACTTGATAAAGGAAAGTGCTTAAAGACATCAAAATAGCTGATAGGTTTATCTTTTGTCCAGAGCAGTGAGTGCTTGTCTGAGTGGGAGCTGCATACCTGTCACTTTGTTGATTTTAGTGCTGTAATATTTGATGTACATTTGCTTAAGCACAGGAAACTAGCCACAAACAATTACTTTGGAAAAGCTACTCAAGTCTTGAGGAAAAACTCTGGAAATCTGAACTTCAAAATTAGTGGCAAATTTGGAAAATAATTTTTAAAAATCTTTCTTCTTCAGTCCTTCTCTGTATTCTTGTCTGAAGTGAATGAACTTCCATGAACTTCTGATATCTGTTCTAATAGATACACAGTTCCATTAACTTGCTGAAAATAGCACCTAGCCAGGCAATGGCAGCACAGTGTTGTTCCTGTTGTCCAGCCCAGCACGGAATTAGAGCAGTGTTTGATTTACTGCTGCAGAGCTCGTGGGGTTGTGAGCCATAGGGTGGGAGACAGTCCCATGTGGGACAGTCTGGCCCCATCACCCATTGTGGAGCTCATGCCACTGAAAGCTAAAGTTAAACCTTGCTCTGCTTGATACCTTCTTGCCCATTTGGGCAAGAAGGAAAGAAAGCAGTGATTAGGATATTTTGTCTGTGTCTAATGAAAGAGCCAAAATCTGATAGACTCAAACAAATCCAAAGGCTTGATAAAAGAAACAATATTGTTTTTTCTGGTCTGGTAGTTTCCTTGATAGAATGCAAACAATGAAGCCTAAGGTGGTGGCTCAATGCAAATGTCTTCTAAAGATCTACCTTGGAACATACATCACAGAAATAGCTTAAGAAGATGAGTTCAGAAGGAAAGACTTCAGTGATCTGCAGCATATTTCCTTGGGCTGATCTGGCTGTATCCCTGTATTACAAATACAAAGACATATTTGTTTACCTGTGCATCCAAAATAAAACTAGATGATGCACCATTCCCTCTTAGTAGTAACAAACACCTCTTCCCCCTGTCCAGGCCATTTTTATGGAGCAGAGGTCTTTAGCATCCAAATGGGCATCTGACTGGATGCCTAGCCAGGAATCCTGCCTGCCAGCACAGCAAGAAGACAAGGCATCAGCACCATCTGGTACACTCCCTGCTAAAGCAATTTTGCAGCCCTTGGTAAGAGCGTTAATGGGAGCTGCAGGAGAAGAGGTTTCCTTTGCCCCACAGTGCTCACTCCCGTCGCCCTGTGCTCCAGGAACGCCAGCCAGGGCTGATGGCCGGGTGAGGCTGCCCACTGCCCGGGATGCCCACACAGTCTCAAGTGCCCTGAAGTGGTGCAGCCCTGCTGTGCCAGCCTGCATTAGTTGGATGAACTGAAGTGTCAGGAGCCCAAGCTGAGGATGTAACACCTTCAGAACCTGTTTAACTTTTCATAGTTTCATCTCATTGAAATGCATGGCATAAAACAAAGCTCATTCTGCTTCTCTAGAGCAGATCTTCACTACAAAATAACTCTTCAGTAGAAAAGAACATGACCAGAGGACTCTGGGACTCCCTTCTAGCTGACTAGAAGGAGGGATAGGAGATGAGAAGGTATAAACCTCCTGCTCACACTATGGAGCTGGACCATCCCAGTGCTGCAGCACAGAGCTTCCCAGAGGCAGCAGCCCTTTGTCTGGTCTGTCTTCTGCGTCGTATCAGCTGGACTCGGCATCCTTTTGGGCAGCTGTCTGTGTCACACCAGTGCCCCAGGAGCACTGCAGTCCTTGTTACCCATCCTGCTGGTCTGGGGAGAATAGTGTATGTGTAGGGGTGAGAGGGCGAGTCCAGTGTGAGTGACAGGTCCATGTCATGCTGAAAACCAGCAGTGTGGTTTTTCAAATGGCGCAGGGCAGGGACGTCTTCAGACTTTAGCCTGGACACCAGTTATGGGGGCTAAAACTCCATCATTCTTGATTGTAACATGAGATGCTGTTCCCTGCAAACATAAAGGCATTCTTTTGGCAAACTGTTGAAAGGTTGAGATGATCTCCTCCTCTCCTGGAAGCACTTGCAATATTCTTCCTGTTCCAAAAATAGTGCCTGTTCGTTAAAAAGTGAACACAAGGTACATTTAATCTTCAGAAGTTTTAAATCTTTCATTGAATCAGAGTGTTTATTCCCAAGAAAATAAAGGCACTGTTGTTGAAGCTCTCCTTAATACTTGTAGAGAACACTTGCATTGTTGCCTGTTGTTTTCTAATGTCTGTCTGTTCTGAATGTTTCTCCATGTGTTTAGTTTCCTGTCAAGGTAACCCTAAAGGACTGTAGAAAATGAGTGTTTTTGGAGGCCATCTGTGCTATGGAGCTGCCTCTGTTGTTGTTGTTGTTACCTAACTGACCCGAAATGGCTCAAAGCCCAAGACAATGGGGCTGCATTTCAGATCTGCTGGAAGGTGGGGGTCTCTGTTTTGAAGTGAGAATCTTACATTTTGTTTCTTTCAGGGAGCATTGTGAGCGTGGGAGATCCTAAGAAGAAATATACTCGGTTTGAAAAAATTGGCCAAGGGTAAGTCTGATGCCAGTTACTTATGCAAAACCATGGGCCAGGTATTTTGCTGGTGTAATATCAAGCATGAAGACAGGCAAGCTCCAAATGTGTTCAGATATGATCAGATTTAGATCCTCCTTTCTCTCAGTACTGGTCAGAATTTATAACTGTGGTCAAAAGGAATCATCAAAGACAACTTGATGCTGACAATATCTTATCTGCAGCAAGAAGCAGGGCCTGAAATATTTCCTGTCCCTCAAGAGTGTGGCTCTTGTTTGCTTATTTTCTTAAGAGAAATCATTTTTGTATGTCTCAAAATAATACAACCATGCTCAAGAAAAGAAAAAAAAAACATTATCAAAAGAGCAACTCATCACCTGATAGCTGTCAGCTGAGAGCTCTCAATAACATTTATTTCAAATATTTGCTTAAAATAATGTTCAGTGATCAGGCTTATAACCATGTAGTTTAGAAATTGAAACCAGAGATGAAATAATAAGCTCTTTTTTCTACAGAGGTTGTAAAACCCAAAAATTCAGTAATAGACACAGTGCCAATGCACTTCAGAGGAAAATACATCATCTGCCTCATGGTGGATCCCTCCTGGATCCTGCAGGTTCTAGGCATTTACTGAAAATAATCACCCAAGCCATTTGCTTTTGAAACCCAGCTTTGCTTACTGTAAATTGGATCAATTTGAAATATTGCCTGTGTGAGGAGGCAAGAACAAAAGAACTTACCTTGACATTAGGTATCTGACTTGCATTTTAAATACAGACTGCCTGCACCATTAGCGTTTCCTTGGCAGTGTTGTCATTCCAGGAGGACTGGCACCATCTGTGTAACACCAGGACACTGCTGTCAGTGTAGGACAGAAGCTGTTTACTGGCATCAGGAGATATTTTTCTGCCTTAACTGTTTGTGAGGTCTGAGCTCAGAGTAGCCTGTTGCTAACCTAGAATGGATACGTACTGCAGAAGGGCTGACACGCTCACATTTTGTCTGTCAGGTTTTATCTTGGGTCTCTCTGGTTTGGTAGGGCCCTTGTGGGAAGGTGTTTATGCTCCATTCATTGTAAAAAAAACCTTTCTCAAATTCCAACTTGCTTCCTACTTGAAGCTTTGGTTCTTACTGTCTTTTGTAAAATATCAGTGGATACTTCCAACTGTGCCCCCTTCTTAGAAAAGAAGTGTCAGCTGAGCAAGAAAGCAGAATAAACATGGATGTGAAGCAGATTATTGCTGTCACTGTGAGAATGTGACCATCACCCTCAGTGTCTTCTATTTTGATAGTCCTAGGAGTGAGCTTGTACAAAGGTGCCTTGACAACTGGTGGAAAGGCAAGTGGCTGGTGTATGGCCTAAAAGGATGTCTAAGTTGATTTCCTCCAGCTTTTTAGTACAGCCTGAAGATTGCATGGCCTCCTTAGAGAGGAGTGAGCATGCTGCCGTAACCAGCTCATGCCTCTGATACTGCAGGCCACTTTACTGTGACAGGGAAAGATCCTAAAGAGAAAGACCATCAGAAAGGTAACGGAACAGGATGATCAGGAGGACCCAAAGTGATGCATGGCTGGGGTTTGGGTGTCTGCAGCAATGCTGGGATGTGGCACTGCCTCGGCAGGTGCTGATGTGCTCAGTTAATGCAGGTGCCAGTTCCTGAGCTGCCACCTCTGCAATGAGTTGGGTACAGCTATGCCAAAGGCAAGTGTAGTAGTGTTGGAAGTGAGCAGGTTTTGAGTAGCTGCTAGTGGGAGCACTGCAAGGCAGGGAGAGGTGTGGCTGCTCAGAGAACTGCAGGTAGGGAGCAGTTGCTTATGTAAGGAAAAGCAACTTGTCCAGCACATTGCACTTCATGGCTTCATACAGCTGGGAAGTTAATAAACAGTGTGATGGTTCTACAGCCGCTTTGTAGTGAGCAGTAGTCAGCAGGACTGTGCTGCAGAACAGGTCAGTGCTGAGTCCCTGTTTTGTCGTCTATCTCCAGCTGAGGGCTGAAAATGTTGCTGACACCAGAGGAAACTTAGTTCTAACTAGCACTTGATAAAGAGGCTGTGTTTGCTCAAGCAGTGTTAGCTCTCATAGCAAGACAAATGAGTATGGAGCCATGAGCAGCCTGGTTTGTACTGCACTGCATCACAGTGACACAGATCTAATGGGGAGTCCTTGCCTAACTGCAGTAAACACAAGGTGCTGCAAAACTGATTACAAGTTACTGATCAGAAATGAGTTACTTAGAAGTAAAAGTTTGTAATGCAGAATGGCAAAGCCTTTGCAATTAATTCACAGTTTTGGTTAAATTACCTTTATCTAAACTCCTCACAGGTGGCCTGGAGCATTCCAAAAGCATTCTAATTTCAGGAGCTGTTTTGAAATAAAGCCTCATGTGACTTTGCAAAGGAGAATCATCACAATGTTAGCAATTCTGAATAAATGTTGTTGACTTTTTATGAAAACAAATTGGATTAATCTTGTCAATTAGTCACAAGAAAATGCATTTGCCTTTATATTAAAAGAATGCATAGCATCCCCAATGAGAACATTGCTCTCAATGCAGACATAAGCTCTCTGTTGAATTAAACTGCTTCTGAAATATTTCAGCCTGCAGGTAAACGAACAAGCCAGCAGATCGTGAAAAGAAGCAAACTGATTTTGTCACTTTCAGTCACTGGGACACTTGCTGGATGCACATGCCTGCTTCTGAGAATTCCCTCCCTGGCTCTCCATTGCCTTGCTGCCCCTGCAGACATGGGCTTCTTAAATGATGGCAGTGTAAAGCTGTGGTTTAGCTCAGAAGGAAGGCCTTCAGAAGGAGGGGTTTGCAAGCCCCCAGTTGCTTTGAAACCCAAAAGAATTTCCTCTGTCTGGGGACTTTCCGGCCCTTAACGTCATTATAGGGGAAGAACATCTTTGAAGGAGAGGCAGATGGCAAACCAAACCCCACCCCATCTAGTCTGCATGTGAGCACGCCATTTATTTCTGGTGGCTCTGCAACACAACCTGTGTGCCACAGAAGCAACACATGGACACCATGAAGAGTCCTTCACATTAGGTGCACTCAACAGAAGTAGCTGCCTATGGTTCTTGACACACAAAGAAGCTCTCTAAGGATCCTCTGTTCTGATTCCTTCTCAATTTGTGTGTGAAACAATAGATGCCTTAACCTGCTCTAGCTGTGACCTCACAGGATGGCTGGAAAATTGTTTGCTTGCATGCTGGAGAAAGCTGTATTTAGATCTTTTCCTCACATGGCTGTCATTTGTTCAGGGTTCTCAGAATGACTGTGTGACATTGCCTGAGTTTGGCAGATGGATTCAAATAAGAGGTGTGAGAAGGCCGAACTGGATTGTGTGTTACATTTCATGGAAAAAACACACTCACAGACACACAAAGAAAAAAGGGGAAAAAACTAAATACAACACAGCAAAATGGAAAATAATTAAATATATTATTTTCCAGTTTTTGCACACAACCCCCCCACCCTTAGATTTTGAATTAAAATAACTTGGTGTGTACATTGGAGATTTGCACCAGCCCTTTTTCTTCATGTTGGACCTCATTTTTCTCTTGGACACCCTGCATGGCAGAGGGCTGGTGGGCTGCCATGCTGTTGGCTGAGGAGTGGGTGAACCCAGGTGTTTTATAAACACTTCAGGCAGCAGAGCTCTCCTGTCTGGGCTGGCTTTCACTTCCAAGGACTAAAGTGTTTCTCAGTTTCTCCTGCTGTTTTGTTTCTAGGGCTTCAGGAACTGTTTATACAGCGATTGATATCGCCACAGGACAAGAGGTAAGTGTCAAAAATCCCAGCAGATTCTGCAGCTGTTGAGTGCTTTCCCCTCTGCTGTGAGCTATGGCTGGAGCTTTGGGTGGCCAGTAGAGCTTTCCTTCAAAGGAAAAGGCTGTTTCTCAGAAGCATGGACAAATGTCAACTGGCAAAATCCATCATCTGCTGTCTTCAGCTTTTCAGCAAAAGGTCTTTAAGGGCAGTGTGGTTCTGTGCCTCAGTAACTGAACACTTACTGTGGCCATATGTTTGCCAGCAACACTGGATCTGAGGTTTTCGTAAATGCCTGAAAAGGTGCCTGTGAATTCCTAGAATCAATGAGAGCCTTGGTGCTCTCTGTGCTTGGCTGGATGCTTCACCCATAGATCTTAAGGCCAATTTTAAGAGATTAATTTTTTTACTTACTCTGTATTCAGAACAGGTTGGTGCTCTCCACAGTATAGTTGATCCCACCCTGCTACCATGTTATATTATCCCTGAATGTTTTTTTAAATAGAGAGAAATCTGCTAAGAAATTCCAACAACCTTTGTGCTGATAAAAAGTAGATAATTTTTATTGCCAGTATAAATGTATTGGTTTAGAAATTGTTCTGGCTCTGTTCCCCATTGTGCATCAAGTTGTGCTTTTACAGAGAATGTTGGTCTAGATACACAATTTAATTCTGTTCATTTACAGCATAAAATCTGCCTGTGCATGTGGCCACAGACTGGTTAGGAATGCAATTTGTAAAATCAAAAGATGTGTCATGATTAAAGGCCTTGGGAGAACCCTGGAGGTGGTCACAGATTCTCCTGTTGCTGGGAGGAATAAATAGCTTTGTTATATTGCTTGATTTCGGAAACACTGTCCATAGATGGCCAGAAAAAAGGAGGGCAGTGGTATCTGTCAGAGAAGGACACGGTCTCAGACTTAATTACTAAATCTGTTAAGGCATCCACGAGCTGATGGTGACTGCCATCATTCAGGCCCAATTTATCCCAGTCCCAGGTTTGAACAGTAATACTATTTACCATTTGTTCCATCACACATTTGGTCTTCAAAGTATAATGCAAGACATAATTCAGGAGAAATAATGTTTTGGAAATTTAGTTTTGTGTTTCAGTCATACTGCAGCTGGTAAGAAGTCAGTTGTGTTTTGGTCTGGTGTCAGTGACAGCCTGTTACAGTGATCATATTAGTGAAAGACAAGGTTGTGTCTCAGAGAATCCCACTGCTCTTTGGGGCTCCAGCTTCAGGTTCCTGAATTCTCATTTCTGGCTGTCAGCAGAGATTCAGATCTGAATCTTTCTGGTAGTTCCTTATATACCTGCAGTGCTGCATTTGGTAAATGCACTTAGATTGGAGTCTCCAAGGGGTCTAAAAGGCCTAAGCCTTCCTTATAACCCTAGGCATATCCATAAAATATCAACACACGGATTATTTCTTTTTAGACCCTGACTATAACTGCAAATGTAAACTGTGTTAAAGAGTTTT
Organism: Aphelocoma coerulescens; assembly: GCF_041296385.1. Classification (NCBI taxonomy): domain Eukaryota; kingdom Metazoa; phylum Chordata; class Aves; order Passeriformes; family Corvidae; genus Aphelocoma; species Aphelocoma coerulescens. The sequence goes on from NC_091018.1 coordinate 13,816,343, forward strand.
CTTTAGACAAGCAAATCAAAATTTCGGAAGTTGGGAAGTGCTAGGATTGTATTTTTGCTATGGAGCAACATCTGTTATGTATGTCTGTGTTTGCTTTGTTATGCAATCAAGAATAGCAGGTGATGTAATAAAAAATCATGTAATTGTTCACTGCGTGTTCATTCTGATCTTGTGCAACAGACTACTCAGGTTAATGGTTTTTAATGTCATTTTAGGTGGCCATAAAGCAAATGAATCTCCAACAGCAGCCCAAAAAGGAACTAATTATCAATGAAATCCTGGTCATGAGGGAAAATAAGAATCCCAATATTGTTAACTATTTAGACAGGTAAGTTGTTCTGGTATTATCACGGGAATGTTCGTTTACACACTGCAGGCCAAAGGTTAAAAAAACCTTTTGATCACTGCAGAACATGGAGCTCTTTATTATTTCCCTACTCATCTCCAGTGGATGGGAGGAGATTGCATTGGCTCTGCATTAGTCTTTTCTGGTGTACATAGTTTGAATTCTATTTTCAAAAACCTGGATCAGCCATATCTTACTAAAACAACAGTCTGTCAGCTCCATGTTCCAAGTACCTCAATGTTGTTTTGTTCTGGGGTTTGTTTTTTTTAAAGTTGATCAGATTTTCTGTGTCTTGTGCAAAGTGCTGACAAACCATCCTAGAAATTCTTTCCTTTGGGCTTTTTTCACTATTTTGTATTGCTGGGGATGCCAGGAAGACTAACTTATTGTTTCCAGAAACACCTAATTAGACAGTTTTTTGATTGCCTTTCCTGTTTCTGAGTACATGTTTTGCAAGGTTTTCCAAACACTTGACCAACTTCTGTTCTCAGTGGTGCACACCCTCCTCCCATGGATAAATTTGAAAGTTGTGTTGCCTCGCTCCTGGGGTTAATGATGGAATTCATGAGTTACGATGATGAACCAGCTGGTGGCAGGTGTCCTGGTTCCAGATATATCTTTGCTGTTACTAAAGTGCATTCTTCACTTGCTTGTCACCTAAGACATCTCCATTTTCATGGATGTGCCTTTCTCATGTAGACTGTGCAAATTCCAAGAACTGTGTAGCCTAGAAGGAATGTCCTTTTCATTTTATTCTGTCTTTATTTGCAAGTGACCTGGAGACAAAAATCAGTTGTACGTTACGATAATTCACAATGCTGTGCACATTCATCTCCACAGCATTGTTTTCTCCTTTCAGCTACCTTGTTGGTGATGAACTGTGGGTGGTGATGGAATACTTGGCTGGAGGTTCTTTAACCGATGTTGTCACCGAGACATGTATGGATGAAGGACAGATAGCTGCTGTCTGTCGGGAGGTGAGGTATCCCACTTGTGCTTCTGTTTGCATGGACAGGATGCTGCTTCTGTTTCTGTGCTGTGTTGTCATTACATGGAGAAGAAAGAGCAGATCCACTGCAGTGGCAGTCATTCTGTCTGTGTTTGCAGGGGACAGTCTGTAGCAACAACTGATGTTTCCCTTTCAAAAGCTGATAACATGCCTTCCCTTAGAAAGACATGACTCTTAACAGTGTTGGAGCAGCAAGCTCTTCTCTTGACAGCACTGTGTTCTGCCATTCCTCACCATTCCCCTAGAAAAGAAGTATCTTAGAGCCATTTCCTTTCTTGTGTGATGAAATCATGCCATGAATTTTTACCCTTACATTTCTTTTTTCTCTTATCAGTGCCTGCAAGCCCTGGATTTCCTTCATTCCAACCAAGTGATCCACAGAGACATCAAAAGCGACAATATTCTTCTTGGGATGGATGGATCTGTCAAATTGAGTAGGTATTCTTGGTCAAGTGCAGCATTCCTGGATGTGGGGTGTGGGATTGCTTTTGAGTGACGGCCAGTTCTCCAAAAGTGGTGCTGGTGGGAGTGCCTGGTCCCTTGCTGAGGGCACAGCTGCAATGTGCAGAGAGGTCTAGAGGGAAACAGGGTGTCAAGAGTGGCTTTGCTTTGTGTATGACCCTTCCAGATTGGAGGGAGTTACAGTCTAAAGCTTCAAGTGACTAAGTAAAAGCCACTGCATGAAACTTGAGGGTTTCTTTAAGTGGTCAATTCCATACTACCTTGGCTACAGCCCTGAGGAATCACAGCATTGCTGCTTTTCCAGCTAGATTCCACAGTGCATTCTCAGACTTAAAAGTGGGGGATTCTTTTGCTTGGTTTCATAATTCAAGCTGGCTTTAACAGTATTTGTTTTTCTCCTCAGCTGATTTTGGCTTCTGTGCTCAGATCACCCCTGAGCAGAGTAAACGGAGCACAATGGTGGGGACTCCTTACTGGATGGCACCAGAAGTTGTAACAAGAAAAGCATACGGCCCCAAAGTGGACATCTGGTCACTTGGGATCATGGCAATAGAAATGGTGGAAGGAGAACCTCCTTACCTTAATGAAAATCCTCTCAGGGTAAGGTGAAATATCAGATACCGCTGTCTTTCTAGCCTGAGCCATATTTTGTCTTCCATGAGATAAAGTCTCATTTACATCAGCTTGAACTAGTTCTACAAAGGCCCACTTCTAAAAATGTTCCTACAGCACATCAGTATCTGCTGTAACTTTGATTGGATCACTGTGAGAACCTCAGAGGAGAAGTGACATGTGCCTGTGCAGAGATTTGCCACTTTGGCCTTCAGCGATGCTTGAAATTTCTCATGCCCTTTTTGAACTCTCTTTGAGCTGTATCTCCAAATGACAAAAATTTTCAAGTGCCATACTTCTCCAGTTGGGGAATTTTTATGAAAAGCATTGGAGCTGTACCTGCAGGCACAGCACTCTCTTCAGTCTCAGGCTGATAGATTACCTGAACCTTCCAGGAAAGGTCATTGGTTCTAGTAATGCCATCATTATTTATTATCAAACACACTCTAAAAGTACCTTTTAGCACAGATACTTGTAGTAAAGTAGTGTATTTTGAAGTTTTCAGTTTTACCCTAATGTCTTAAAATGAAATGGGCAGGTCTTACACCAAATGAGTGTGTAATAGTGGAGGAAATGTATACCAGGATAAAACCTTGTGACTGACAGCTGAAACAAAATGCTGCACAGTTAATTCCTAACACAGTGCGGGAATTGATGAGAAAATTAATTTTTACCTATTACATACATATTTTTTGTTAAGGCTTGAATTAGAATAGTGCATGACCTTTAGCTTTGTCCCTGCTGTAAGGCTGTGCTTTCTCTGGTCTGTGACACCCAGACTGTGTATTGCAGACTGACAGAAGAAACTACAGAAGGGTCAGGACATACCCCCCAGCTGCTTAAGAAAATAGTACATCAATTATACAAATTTCAGTCTTTCACTCTTTTTGAAAAAGGTTCCTGAGTTTTCTTGGAAGACTTCCTTTGCTTTGGTATGTGCCCTGGGGTTTTTGGTTCCAGGGCACACGTGTGGAGTGTTGTGCACTGTGTCACCTCGTTAGGGTGGATGAGAAAGAAACAGATTTGGATTCAGAGTGGTGCTGAATAAGCAGAGTGCACTGTAGCTGGCAGGGTGGCGTTAGGTCTCTGTCACTGCAACCCTGTTGTACCAGCAGAGAACTTTACACATCACAGTTTTGCTTCTGTTTCCTGTGAACCCATATTTCACTTGCAAAAAATGCAGTTGCCTTGTATAAGGCAGCAAAAACAGGTGAAAAGAATTAGCATTATTGATCCAGATGCTGAAAATTCCCTGCTTCCTTAATCTCAAGTGTTGATTGGGGCTCCTCAAGAGGCCTCAGGTCAGCTGTTAGAATCATAACTGGATTTCCTATTTCTGACCAAATTCACAGTCAGATATTCTTGAGATCTGTGTAAGAGGTCTCAGCTGCCTCCAAACAGGAGAGGTTATAGAGCAAGAGTGCTTTTTACAGCAAAATTTTTTTAGCTGATAGCGCACAGTAGTTGTTAGATTTCTTGTAATATATAGTGAATAAATTTCTTTCATAGCCCAAGCCACTTTCTCCATATTACCAAGCCTTCAGTATTCCAGCTGCCAAAACCTCCTGTTTCTTGCCTGGCTTGAGGGTTCATCTTCTGGGGTGGGGATGTCATTAATGCATTTACTTGAGTATTAAAATTAGTTGAGGGTTACCATAGGGATGGAATTATTCCTTTTTCTGATGAGACTATTAAAAGTTTTACCACATAAGTGAAGCTGATTTGAAATTTAGAAACTGCTGAAAGATAGTTGAAGGTGGCTCCTGTCTGCCCAGTTATGCCTTTTCATCATAATATATTTGTGCATGCAACTTCACATGTCTGTTGAACATGAGGCTCCAAATGTTTCTGGTTTTTTATCCAAGGAAGAAGCTGATGGATGTCTTTTTTTTTATCCAGTAACAATTTTTTATCAAGAGAAGAGCAAAAGACTTGATGAGTTTTGTTTTATGGAAGCCATACTGTAGGGACCAGTGAGCACTGCAGAGATGCATTTTATGTAATAATCCTTTGAAATAATATATTTAGACCACATTGACTCTTTAAAATGGCCTGTAAAGCTGTGTCAATACTTGGAGAAATAAAATGTGCTGATGTAGTTCCTACTAACTAGGTCAGCCAATGAAATCAGCTGTCAAGGCAAGATCATTTTGATGTTGGAATAGCTGCAACTGCATCAGGGGTTTTTGGGGTTTTTATTGGGTTTTTGTTGTTGCCGTTGTTGCTATAGGAAAGTCATCTCCAGCCCTCTGCTAGGGAAGAAACTGCCAGTGGAGATTGGAGCTTAAAAATAGGGTGTATGTGAGGGTTTCTGGGTATGAATGAAACAACCTTCTGTTTCCTTTGTCTCCAGGCGCTGTATCTGATAGCTACAAATGGGACACCAGAGCTGCAGAACCCAGAGCGACTCTCGGCTGTGTTCCGAGACTTTCTCAACTGCTGCCTGGAGATGGATGTGGACAGGCGAGGGTCTGCCAAGGAACTTCTGCAGGTAAGATACGAGGCAACTGCAGGTGAAACAGATGTCCAAGGGATCGGTTTTCTCGTCAGATAAAGGCATCAGGCAGCCCTCCCCCTCATATGAATGTCCAGTCTTGGTGCTTTCCAATGTAGAATCCTACAACACTTTGGGTTGGAAGAGACCTTTAAAGGTCATCTAGTCTGACTGAGCCAGGATCTCTTAAACTAGGTCATGTCGCTCGGAGCCCCATCTGGCCTGACCTCGAATGTTTCCAGGGATGGATTTCCACCTACAACATCCCTGGGCAACCTGTACCAGTGTTTCACCACTCTCCTTGTAACCAATTTCTTAATTAGATCAAATCTAAATTGATCGTCTTTGGGTCTTTGCAACCATTCTCTCTTGATCTGTTGCAACAGGCCTGCTAAAAAATGTGTCCCTAACTTTCTAACAAGCCCCCTTGAAGTACTGAAGAGTTGCACAGTGAGGTCTCCCAAGGGCCTGCCCTTCTCCAGGCTGAACAAGCCCAGCTCTCTCAGCCTTTCCTCAGAGGAGAGATGTTCCACCTCCTGGTCATTTCTGTGGTCTTGTTTTGTACTTTTGGGAGTACATTCAGTTGTAACTCTTGGCAAAAGAACTGAAGTAGAATGATACCAGGTATAGAGACCTGAAATGGTGGTGGTGGGGGAGGCACCCAGTAAAAGCAGTCCCAGCCAAGCTGTCAGAGATTTGGCTGTGGGAGGGAGGAGGCTGTGGGGAGTTCACCGTGAGCCTCAGAGGGGGCCCCGGCTTGTCCCTCCTGCTCCTCTCTTAGAGGTTTCTGCCACTATGCCCCATTTTTAGTGGTTTCTGCCACCCAAACAGGGACTGCTGAACAGGACTTGTCCCAGCCCTGTTTGCTTCCTGCACAGTCAAGCTGCTCCAGATTTGCTGCCAGATTTTGTGGCAGAGAGGGAGCTGTAGAATGTGCCACTTGACTGTCCCCGCTGGGAAGGAAGTGCCAGCCAGCACAGGAGGGCCAAGGGATGGAAAGGTAGACACTGCTCCCCTGCAAGCCAGAGCTGACTCCATCAGCACTCTGCCACTTGTCTCCCTGCTCTTGACTTGCTGCTGAAAACCTGTACCTCAGTACAGGTCTTGAGAAAGCACATAAGCCTAAATCCTACTGGGTTAAACATTTCTTAGATGTATTGGAGTTTCCTAAAGAATGACTTACACGCATCTTTTTTGACAATTAACACAGTTTGTGTCTTTAGAAAGGAGGCACCTAAGTGAGTCTTTTAAGTTTCCTGAAAGGAACAAAGCTCTGGGGCAGCAAGCAGCATTCCCAGAGCACTGGCAGGGCAAAAATCCCAGCAAGCTGAAGACACCTGGATGAATAGATTGGTAGGTGTGTGGGCCATGTTTGTCTGTGATAGCAATGTCCTGGACGTTGAGGTGGAAGTGCAGATGGTCCCGCTCAGTCCTATTTCTGAGTATTTCTGGTAACGAGTGGAATCCTGCTTGAGCCTGTGAGGAACTGAGTTTGGAAAGTAATGGTTCCTTTTTGTTTTTTTTTTCCTTTGGGCAGCATCCATTTTTAAAATTAGCCAAGCCGCTCTCGAGCCTGACTCCTCTGATCATTGCAGCGAAGGAAGCAATTAAGAACAGCAGCCGCTAGCACTGCAGGTCGGCGTTCTGCCCTGCCAGCTCGGAGCAGGACTGAGAACACAAACTCTGTAAAACCTCAACTCTCGTGCTGCGGGACAGATGGATGGATGAACAAACCAACGGTCACAGTCATGGTGGTAGGACCACCCCAGTTCCTCAAGGAGTAAAAAATTATCATTTGTCTTCTTCCTGCTTTCTGGCTCCTTAATTTATTTTTAAGATGAATCGGGGCTAAGGACAGAGAGGTAATGACAGAAAATGCTTTGCTGCCTCAATCATTTCCAAGATAAAGTAAATTCACTTGGAAGATTCCCTTCCTTCTCACCCTGTGAATAAGCTGTACATTCACTTTTAAATTGTCAGTTCTTTCTTAACGATGTAAAGTCGTGTTTATGGGGTTTTTGGTATGGTTTGGAATTGGAGACGGGCAGTTCTTCATTCATCAACTCCAGACTGCACTGCCTTTTGAATACGGCCCACTCACAAGGTTTTGCCCAGTCATGGTACTTCTAGATGAGGGAGAAAGTGCAATTGCATTTCCAATCAAAAAGGAATGAAGAGTGGGACAGACAAAAACATCCTGTGGAGATACAGGCGTTTAGCTGGGACTGTGTAGTGTTTCAATTCTTGCCAATTGGATTTGTACCCCTAACTGCAATCTCTTTGCCTGGGTGAGAATCTTACTCAGCTGAAAAAGCAGAAAGATCAGTCGGTGTGCTGAGAACAGGCTCATCTGATGCAAAGCTGTCAGAGCAATGTGAGGGGAGAGGGGGCCCAGCTATGCCCAGGGCTGAGCCCCAGCAGAGCCCTGGCAGAGCCCAGAGCAGCCTCAGCATCAGCAGAGCCAGGCTGGAAGGAGGCACTGGTGGTGACAAGAAGCAGCAGCCTGGCCCTGGGTGCCTCTTCCTGGGACAGGACTAATCCTTCTGTCTCAGAGCCAAACAGTGTGGGCTGCTCCCCAGGGAAATCATGGCCGTGCTGTGAAATGCGCAGCCTGATGGGATTGGCCATCCTGAGTCTCTACAGGAGTGGAGAAGGGCAAACAGAGCAGAGCGGTGGTGTCTCTTCTGAGGGTGCCTGTTCTTCTCCCAGCTGTCTTGTAGCTTCTGGGAAAGGTTTGTAGTGTCTGCGGAATTCTCAGCAGAGGGTGAGGGAGCCGGGCTGCTCTGCGGGCTCCTGCACAGGTGAGTGTCCTTTAGGCACGGGAGTTCTGCCCTGGGAATCGAGGCTGACACGAGGGACAACCTGCACAGTTCAGATCTGCAGGATCCAGTGCAGCAGCCAGCCCTGGAAGAAAGCGCCTTAAAACCTGGAGTTGTGCACTGAGCAAGAGCAAAGGTGTGAAATGCAGAGTGGATTGCAGAATTACTCAGAGGCACCAGGCCAGCATGCTCTCTTCTTTCCTACATATGGCAAGCACTGCATAATGAAGCTCTGAGTTGCTGCAAGAGAGGGAATCAGGGATGTGCCTGAGGATTGTGCTTGACTAGTCAACGGATTTGGAAGGGAGCAGAATATTTTCAGAATGCAATTTGTGTTTTATTTATTCATTGCTGAAAGACAGTGTGGCTTCACTTAGTAAAAGCATTTGCACGGCGTATTTGTTGCTGTATTTTAGGAGTACAACTCATGCAAAACCTTCAAAACAGCAACTGAAGCAACACACCCAGTGAGCAAAAAAACCCCCACAGTAAAACAGCTTTCTGCTATAGATCTCCCTGTTGGCCTGGTCCTGCAAAGGGTTAAGTAGCCTTTAAGGCACTCACTGCCTTCATGTCTGGCCAGCAGGAAGGAAAGATGCTTAGGCTGTTCTTGAATCAGGCCAGGAGCTTGTCTGGCTTTGGTGTCCTGTTTAGTTGCAGTCTTTGTGTGGCAAGTGTCCTTACTGTTGCTACCCTCGCTTGCGCTGGCCATCCCAGTGTCCTTGGCAGAGGCAACAGGCAGAGGCAGCCCTCCTTGAGTTACCACAGCTAAGTAGGAATTAACTTTTCTTCATTTCTTGGGGAGCACAACAGGTTCGATTTTTCAGATGGCCAAATAACACGCTGAGGTGAGCAGCTACGGTTTCCTGAGCTGGAACATCCGGAGGAGCTGAGGGAGCTGCCAGAAGCCCACAGCTGAAGTGACAGTGGCTGACGGGACCTGGAGCAATGGCTGCCAAGCTTTCCCCCCATAAAAAAAGCCCCTGGGGAGCAGGAGTGGCCAGAACAGGCAAACAGGCCATAGCACAGCAGATGGTGCAGAAGGGCATGCAGGAAGGTGCTGAAGCCCTGCCAGCGTGACCAGGGAACAATGGTGTCCACCCAACAGAAAGCCTTGGCTTCTCTCAGCTCTGCACCCACCACGACCCACACAGTGGCCCAGACAGAGCTCTGGTAGGATCGTGCTGCCAGCCAGCTGTCAGCTGCAGGCTGTGCCCTACTCTTAGGCCACTCCTGGTGGCAGCAGCATGAGTACAGCTGTGGGACGTTTGTGCTTTGGGCCAGAGCTTCAGCAAGAGGTGAATAGCAGCAGGAGTATCCGAGCTCACTGCACCCCTTTCCAACATTTACCTGGATAAGGGGGAGATCCCAGCTGATTGGACTATGGCAAATGTGACATTGATCTACACGAAGACCTGGAAGGAGGATCTGGGGAACTACAGGTCTGTCAGCCTGACTTCAGTGCTGGGAAAAGTCATGGAGCAGATCATCTGGAGTGCCATCACATGGCACATACAGAATGACCATGGGATCAGGCCCACGTAGTGTGGGTTTCTGAAAGGCAGGTGCTGCCTGACCAGCCTGATCTCCTTTTACGACAGCATGACCTGCCTAGGGCATGAGGGGAAAGGCTATGGATGTGTCTACCTGGAATTCAGCCTTTGTTAGTGTTTCCCACAGCTTTGTGCTAGAGAAACTGGCTGCTCATGGCTTGGATGGGTACACTGTTTTCTGGGTAGAAAACTGGATGGATGGCTGGGCCCAGGAGAGTGGTGGGGAATGGAGTTACATCCAGCTGGGGCTGTCACCAATGGTGCACCAGGGCTGGGTACTGGATCCAGTTGTGTTCAGTATCTGTATCAGTGATCTGGACAAGGGGATCAAGGGCACCCTCAATCAGGTAGCACCAAGCTGTGTTGGTGTGTTGATCTGCTGGAGGACAGGAAGGTTCTGCAGAGGGATCTGGACAGGCTGGATTGCTGGTCCAAGGCCAGTTGGATGAGGTTCAACAAGGCAAAGTGTCAGATCCTGCACTTGGGTCACAACAACCCCCTGCAGTGCTCCAGGCTTGGGGAAGAGTGGCTGGAAAATGCCTGGTGGGAAAAGACCTGGGAGTGCTGGTTGACAGCAGCTGAATTCCAGCAGTGTACAACTACCTGAAAAGAGGTTGGAGCAATGGGGGAATCGGTCTCTTCTCCCAAATAACAAGTGATGGGACAAAAGAGGAAATGGCTGCAAGTTGCACCAAGGAAGGTTTAGATTGGATATAGCAACAATCTCTTCACCAAAAGGCAAAGAGATTCGTCAAGCATTGGAACAGGCTGTGCAGAGCAGTGGTTGGGTCACCATCTCTGGAGGGATTTAAAAGATTTGTAGATGTGGCACTTAGGGACAGGTTTAGTGGTGGACTTGGCAGTGCTGGGTTGATGGTGGGACTCGATGAGCTCAGAAGTCTTTTCCAACCTGAACAATTCTGTTCTGTTTAGAAGACTTTGTTTCTCTTGTGAGGTCCCATTTTTTGTCTGTCAGCTCAAGATCTCTGTCTGTAGGAAAAGCTTCCTTGTGAAAGAGTAATTTGGGCTGGAGATGGGCTGCCCTCAATGTGTAAAGCATCAGGATGAAACATGTTTGTATTCCTGTAAGAAGTGAAGAAATGAGGGACAGTTTCTGTTTCCAGTATATCTTTTTTTTTCCTATCCACAAAAGAACAGACAGCTGTCCTTTAAAAGGAAAGCACTTTGTAATGGCGCATGTTTGCTGGACATACACTCTAAATATTTCTGTTGATAAACTACACTGTTTGATTGTGGAAGGGAGGAATTTCCTATTTATTTCCTTTACCTATAAATATTTCAGCATCTCTACTTTAAAAAAAAAAAAACACCACCACAACTTTCCAGAAGACGGCAGGTACGAAAAAAAAGGAAATCAAATGGTAGCTTTTTTTTTCTAATCAGTGTATGCCTCAGCATACAGAATATTGTTGGCATTGACTTTTTAAAGATAACTGCTGTTCTAAGAGGCCTTACTTTTTATTTTATTAAACACTACATTTCTTTTTCTTTGCATCAGCAAATCTAGAGATTTTTCTTTTAAAACCAATTCCTGGGAGGCAGACAAGATTCAGCAGAAATAATCTCTGCCAGTGGCTGTTTTCAGCATGGACTTGCCCAGCTGAGGCTGTGTGACATGCAGGGAAACATACCTCCAGTATCCCTGTGGCTTCGTGCTTGGGACAGTCTCTGGTGCTAATTCTCACTCACTAGATATTGAAAGATGGCAGCTGTGTTTGTATCCTCCCAGTCTGGAAATTAAATGTAGAAAAGACACAAATATTTTTTTAAAAAACCAACAACACAAACCCACAAAAATCCAGTCCTGAGGAGGTTAAGTCTTGTACATTATTTACAGGCTCATAGAGTATATTAGGATTGACAATAGTATTGACCTTGCAGAAAGGAAAGAGACAAATACTGTAAAATCTCTGGAGCCACCTCGGGTTTTCTGACTGCTATCCTCAGATCAAGCAATTAGTTATATATATTTTTGAAGTATTAGGAATAGGCTGTTTCTGTTGCAAAATGAAAACTAAAAGTTTCAGACACTTTCATTCCAAGGTTTTAAAAGATTGGTTGTCTTCATTTTAAAATTAAACAGTGAAATACCCTATCCAGGAGCTTGACTATGATTCCCATCCCTGCAATGGAGACATGTGAAAACGATCTGATAGCTCACTGTGGTTTAAATGTGTTTTGGGACAGAAGCATTATAGCAGTAAAGTCAGGGAAGTTTGAGAAGCACAGAAAAGTTTATTTATTTAAGAAAAAAAAAGGAAAAAAAAGATAACCATACCTATGTAAAATTCCATACAGCTCCTGCATGCACTCCTGGGAACCTGCACGGGGGTGGATCTTACAGTGCTCTCAGGGTTGGATCCCAAACTTGGGCTGGAGTTATATTCTCACTTCTTGTGTCCAGTGCTTCTGTAAATTTATGCATATTCATTCTTCATCTTTGGCTACTTGTTGGCCACTCCACTACAGACAAAAGAACTCAAGGGTTTGTGCTGAGTTTCTTTGAGGCCAGTGGCTGCACTTTGGCAGGTCTTTGAGTCAGTCCTTCCCTATGTCCTGCCACCAAAAATTAAGCACATTCTAGTCACCACAAGAAGGGAAGTACCTGTCTCTGGTCCTCTAGTTGTAGGAAATGTCACTGTACTCTATTGTCCATATGGCAGTTATTTCCAATATATAATCCTTGGCGTGGCTACTGAATATTCCTCACACTGAGCATGTAAATATTTGTATTTCTTAGTCCAGTCCTGAGCAAATCCAGTGAGCAAAGAGCCAGAGAGAGCCTTGTGACATCTACCATTAAAGGCAGGAGTCAGTGTTTCTTCGCTTGACACCCAGGGCATGCACTCTAGTGCCAGCTTTGCCTTGCTAAGTGCTACCAAGCCAGTGGTCCATACACCTTCCTGGTGTCCATGTTTCCTCTTGGACCATTCATTCATGCCCAGATGTGCAGCAACTTAATGATGGGTTGATGAAGACCTATAAATACAAGTGTTCATCTCCTTTTTTTTTTTTCCTCTCCTCTCCCCAGGTAAATATCTTCAATTTTATCCCAAATTTTCAGGAAGCAGACAAAGGATGACCTTTGTCTTTCAAGAAAAACCATCCCAGTTTTTTCTGAGTGTGATTTGCACTTCAGGGATCTTTGAAACTTCTCTTTGCTTGTGTCTGTCCTTGAGCTGACAGGGTAATTTTATTTTTCTGACTGAAACTTGCAGAATCTCACCCATCTGTCTTTGGATGCAGTTTAGAGCTGAGTGCCATAATCCTAGGTGTGCATCGTGCCTGCAAACCATTACTGGCCTGAGCCTACCAACAGTTGTATGTACCTTTGGTTACAAGAGTAATCTCAAAAGAAAAAATGGTCTTACAGTAAAGAGGAGGAGGGATGCCCATATGCTCTGCATGGGTGCCCTTTGGGCTGCCACATGGGCACGAGCCTGCAAACTTTGTTCTTGCTGCTTAGCAGTTCCCCCAGGCAAACACTCGAGTTCTGCAAGAATCTGACCCTGACTGAGGAAACTGGGGGCAATATCATTAGTTTAACTTGATAATATTGAAAACTAATTGATTTAATAGCCTATGATCACAGTAGCTTTGCCTTGCACAGTTTTCCAGCAGACCACACATCAGCTTCAGCACTTATGTGTCAGGTACCTTCTTCTCTGTTTGGTGGCACCATGTTTACAGCTGCTGGAGGCTTGTGAGCAACACCTGCTTTGCCCAACATAGGTACAAAGCCAAAAGGAACGTAGTTGGGTGCCATGGCCTGGGTTGGTGGCCACGAATGCCGGTCGGAAGAGCTGTCAGACACATGTGCACACACCTTTGAATCACAACTCCCTGGTGTTAAGGGTTCATAAATGCCAGCCACTGGAACAGGTTCTGACCCTGGTATCCAGAGGTCTTTTCCAACAGAAAGGATTCTGCAGTTCTGTGATTCTATCTGCTGGATTCAGCTGGGTCCATGTTAGGAACTTCAGTTTGATCAAAAAGTTTCCTCTTGGTCAGCTCTTGTGGCCTAAGTCTTCAGCTCCTTTAGCTCCCAGTGCTGAGCTGCTCATGCTAAGTGAGACAACTCGGAGAGAAGAATACAGTTCATCCAATTTCTTCTGGGACACTGAGAGGGCAAGTTTGTGAACAGGCAAGTATTGTTTATGTGTCACCTCTCTGTCCTTCATGCCTTTCAGTGCTTTGAAACAGCAAAGAGCTTTCTCCAAGAGTGCAATGAAGCAGCTGTTCCTTCTCCCAGGTCTTGCTCTTCCCAGTCTCTGCACTTGACTGGCTTTGTACCTCTTGCTGTGCTCTCTGTTCCTCTTGTGCTCGGTGGCTGCTACCCAGGACTGTGGAACTGGCACAGATCCAGTGGTCGAGACCCTCATTTCTCTGTCCTTGCAGCTGCCTGATCACAGCAGCCTTTTCCATTTGGAAGCTCCATATGGAGAGGGTATCCCCACCTCTGTTGCTTGTAAAACCTCATGGAGCCCAGGGCCTGCCATCTGAAGACAGTGCATTGAGGGCTCCCATATGCCTCAGGCTGGTGTGACTCCACTGCAAATGGGAGGGAAAAGTAGCAGGAGGTTGTTTTGAAATGTCCATTTGCTGCTGCTGCTGCTTCTGTGTATCCAGCCTTGCCCCAGGCTTAGGGATCAGATTCAAGCACTGCTGCTGCTCCTTCTGCCGTCAGAGAGAATTTGATTGTTGCTGTCAATGCCAGCAGAAGCGGTCACTGAAACAGCGGGTTCTGATGGTGCCCCAAGCCCCAGGACTGGAGGGGCCCCTTGGCTGCGGGGCTGGGAGGGAGGGAGGGAGGGAGGGAGCTGCCCCTTGTTCTCACTCTGCCTCACGCAAAGCTGGGCCGCTCACAAGTGGGGCAGCACAGCAAACAGGCAGCCTGCGAGTCTCTTCCATCCTCGTCTCTTGAGATTTTTCACCTTTGAGCTTAGGGTCTACAAAGGCAACTGCTTTTGGTCCCGCTGTGTATCCCCACGTACAGCAATGCTGCTAAATCCGTCTGTAGCACAGCAGCAGGGGAAAGGCCTCAGCCCTTCAGTGTCAGGAGCTGCCGGGCTCTGCCTGAGCAGCTCAGCCAGCAGGAAGGGAGCTGCTCCACACGGCAACGAGGAGCAAAGGACTGCAGCACCTCCTTCTTGGGCAGAGCCCAAATTCGGTGGGGGAATAACAGAGTTATTCTCGTGCACTGGTGCATCAGCACTGCAGGTGCTGTGCCTGCAAGCACATGGTTCGAGATCTGCAAAAGAATTCTGCAACTCCTGACTGGGTCAGGATGTCACCAGTGCTAAACTCCACTTTAGTCCAAAGCAACCAGTTTACACCTCTGCTGGTGTCTGCTAGATTTTTTTCTTCAGGGTATCCAGACAAAAGTAAACAAAGGAGGAGCCTACATTTTCATTGTTGAGCAGAAATGTATCTCATTTTGCTGTACATTCCTTTTTTAAGATGTGTTATCTGTTTAAAAAAAAAAGAAAAAAGAAAAAACAGAAAAAATATGAAAGAGAAAAAAACCATGTGTAGTGAAAAATCTGTAACTTTGGATTAAGAGGTAACTGATCTTTTTAAAAAGAGAACAAAGTTATTTACTTTGCAAATGTGCTGATGGCATGGATCCATCTCACTGACCTCAGCATCCTTTTTTTAAAGATTTTGGGTTTTGTTTCCAATATTAAGTTATTTTAAATTGTGGTTGAAGCAATAGGAAATTGAAATATGGATTGTGCATGACCGTGTCTTGAGTGTAAAAATATTGCAGTTTGAAACTTGGACCTAAAGTATTGCAAATAAAAGTTATAAATACCAATGGATTGTGTGACAGCAGCTTTTCCTATAGGATGTGCAGCATCAGAAAGACTTCATCAGTGTGGCTGCGGGTGCTTTTAGCTTTGTCCTGTGCCACTCTATGATGACATGAAACAGGACTTCACCTGCCACCAGCCCAGGCCACCCTTTGCCACCCCAGCTCCTTGGACCTTGGACAAGCAGACACAAAGTCTTTCTGCTGCTTCCCCCTTTTGCACAAATGCACAGAGAGCTGGGATTTTTCCAGGCCTCGTGTCTCCATTGTGCCATATTCCTGAAGAACCAGCAGCCCCTCCCGATGAATACGGTGAGTTCCACAGATGCTTGTCAGCTCCACTTCCTGCCTAGAAATCTTGAAACTGCTTCTAAATGCTGCTCACTTCAGCTCTTGGACACCTACTCACACCTTTTGACATAGTAGAGAAGAGCCGGCAAAAGAAAGAATTAATGCAAAGGGCAGCTGGGGAGGTCCAGACTGGACAGAAGGAGAAAGGAATTTCTCTCCCAGGGCAGTGCTGTGGTGCCACGTGTCCCCCAGAAGAAGTCTGGAGCAGCCCAAGGCTTTGTGTGCCAAGGCAGAGCCAGGCAGGACGCAGAGCCATCAGCAAAGGAAGGGGCCGGTGAGGTGGGGCAGCCGGGGGGATGACGACAGCCTGCAGGGACAGAGACACAGGGCACGGACACTGTAGGACAGCCTGGGCCGGAGAGGGCAGAGGGATGTGCAGAAGCTGAAAGGCCCTGACAGAGGCAACTTCTGCAGCACTTTGGCCAGGGCTGCTGTCCCTGCCCCTGAGGCCAGTTGGGAGATAAGTGACCCTTGCAGCCCTGGGGCCTCATTGCCTCTTTTTTCCTGCTCAGCAGCATGGCAGGGGCCACCCCATGGTCCTGCCCTTGGCATTGCACATGCCCACATCCCAGTGCCCCGGGAAGAGTCCCGAGCAATGAGGGAGGGACAGGATCTGCCTTTGCGGCGGCTGGGGCACTGCCTGCAGCCAGCCCGGGCACAGCACAGAGGCACAGAGGGGTTCCATCAGTTAGGGCTGGGAAGATGCTGAGAAGTGACCGGGGGAGAATCATTCCCAGCCCTTGACACAGGAAGCCTCTGGCTGCAGGACAATGCAGCTGCAGTTCCTGAAATGATCTCCTCAAGCTGGAACATACCACTGACTGTGGATTCAGGAAGTACATTCTCTGAGTATCCCTGGTGTAGAACATGAGGACATGCTCAGGGCTTCAGCTCAGTCCAGTAATATTTCCAAGACAATCCTTTCTATAAGGATGAAATTTCCTGAGACTGTTTTCCCTTTCCTACTCTTGGGGAATGGGAGGGGGGGAAGTGATAAAGGAATTCTTCATTTTTAAGAGTCCCTGAGGCATCGGAAGTGTAACTTGAGTGCTCTGCAGGAGTTTCCTAAAGTGCTTTCAAGCCACTCCTCTGCCCACGCACAGCACCGGCATCACCTTTGCTGGACCCGCCAGGCTTAGTCTGACCTGTCCTTTCTCCCACCTGCAAGCAGAACCTGTCCCCAGCCAGTGCCCTGCAAACAGGCAGGTTTCTGTAGGGCCAAGGAGAGTGCCCAGAGATATGGGGTCTGTGAGTGCTGGCAGGAAGAGATCAGGCACAGGGAAACACCTCCAGGAGGAAGATCTTCAGCAAGCAGAGAGAAGATCGGGCAATGAGAGAAAACAAAAGGCAGAAATGTTGTGGCACGGAGAGCTTAGAGACCTCCACAGGATGCCCTCGAGTGCAGCCCCTCCCTCTGAACAAGCCCCCTCCGAACAAGCCCCCTCCCCTCCTCTCTCCCTCCGCCAAGCCTCTGCCCTCAGGGCCGGGGGTCCAAGGCGTGAAGCCCCTCCTGTGCAGGCAGAGCTGCAGCAGAGCTGTGGGGCAGCTCTGCAGTCCCGGGCCCAGTTCCCTCTGCAGAGCACAGGGCCGGGAGCATCTGCCTGGCACTGGGGGGCTCTGGGAGGGGGCACAGCTGGCTCAGCTGGCTCAGGGTGACGCTGTCCCCAGTGCCCGGCTGTGGGCAATGCAGCCAGGGAAGGAGCTCAATCTCCCTACATCCAATGCCATCATTAGGACAATTGGCTTTCTTCTTGAGGATTCCCCCTAAGCTCTGAGCTTCCCTCCAGGACGCAAACAGGTCGTGTAGCATCTTTGTGTTACCTGAAAGCCCCACAGTGAGACACAAAAGTTTTATGATGGCGAAAGTGCTGTTGGGTTGGTGAAATGAGCCATGTGTGTATTTGGCTACCAATGTGGGGCTGAGACCTCGAGAAGGGGATGGACATTTGATGGGCTGTGGTGGATCCATCTGCTCTCAGCAGTGTTGGGATGGTTTCTAAGGGAAATATGGGAGGGTGATTATCCTCTGTCTGACAAGGGTGAAAGCCCAGAGGATCTTGGAACAGGACAGAGTGACAGACCACCTCCCCTCACTCTCCACTCACCACCTTGCCTCACAGAACTCGCTCTATTCTCCCCGAGGGCAGCAGCAATGCTGAGTGTTTCTGACATCCAAAACCAGTCAGCCGGGGAGATGAAGAGGAGCTATAAAAACCTCTAGAACACTTTAACAGCTTTTGCCGTTCCTGTTCTTGGGCCCTGGGAGTGCCCTTGTGTTAGCTGGGGTTTCAAAGTGTAACACCAGGACAGGTCCCTGTCCCCCTCCCACTTCTGCACAGCAAGGCTGAATTGTAAAAAGCCCCGGAGCAATTGCCCTGAAACTCATGTCGCACGCAGCCAGCAGCAAGCAGGGCTGCGGCTGGAGCTGAAGGAAGATCTGCTAGAAAAACAGAAGGGTGTTGTCGGTGATGGAACACGGACTTCGCCGGCCGCATGCAAAGCCAAATTTGATCGCACGAGTCAACTCTTTATATACTGTTCCAAACCAACAGTTCAGCAGCTACAAACTTCAGCTTCTAAGGTTATATGTTTTACATCTCCAAGGGCTACAGATTAGCATCTCCTCGCCCAATCTCCCGTTAACTATCCTACTCTTTGTCTCGCCTCTTGCTCTTTGTCTCTCCTCCTGCCAGACGCGGCCCCGGCCCGCCCCGTCTCTCGTCTCTCGCAAGGCCCCACGCCAGCCAAAGCCGTTCTCCGTGGCGACACTCTGAATCCCCATAAGGTGTCAGTGTGTGACAGGAGAAGGATTTGTGGGACATGTCTTGGATTTGGCTGAGAGCCGTTTCCCTTAAGCTGTCACTGCCTTTTCTCCGTGAACAGGTCCCCATGTCCACACACAGCCAAATGTCCAACAGCAGCTCCATCAGCCCCTTTCTGCTGCTGGCATTCGCAGACACGCAGCAGCTGCAGCTCCTGCACTTCTGTCTCTTCCTGGGCACCTCCCTGGCTGCCCTCCTGGGCAGCGGCCTCATCATCAGCGCCGTAGCCTGCGGCCACCACCTGCACACGCCCATGTTCTTCTTCCTGCTGACCCTTGCCCTCACCGACCTGGGCTCCATCTGCACCACTGTCCCCAAAGCCATGCACAATTCCATTTTGGGACACCAGAACCACCTCCTACGCAGGAGGTGCTGCACAGCCTCTTTCTCTTTCTCTTTCTCTTTCTCTTTCTCTTTCTCTTTCTCTTTCTCTTTCTCTTTCTCTTTCTCTTTCTCTTTCTCTTTCTCTTTCTCTTTCTCTTTCTCTTTCTCTTTCTTTCTCTTTCTCTTTCTCTTTCTCTTTCTCTTTCTTTTTTCTCTTTCTCTTTCTTTCTTTCTCTTTCTCTTTCTCTTTCTCTTTCTCTTTCTCTTTCTCTTTCTCTTTCTCTCTCTCTCTTTTTCATTTCAGCGGAGTTTTCCCTCCTCGCCGCCGTCGAGTGCTACGACCGCTACGTGTCCCTCTGCAAACCCCTGCAAGACGGGACCCTCCTGGGCAGCAGAGCTTGTGCTCACATGGCAGCAGCTGCCTGGGCCAGTGGCTTTCTCAATGCTCTGCTGCACACGGCCACTACCTTTTCCTTGCCCCTGTGCCAGGGCAGTGCCCTGGGCCACTTCTTGGGTGAAATCCCACAGATCCTCAAGCTCTCCTGCTCACACTGCCACCTCAGGGAACTCGGGCTTGTTGTGTTTTGCATCTGTTTAACTTTTGGTTCATTTGTGTTCCTTGTTTTCTCCTGTGTGCAGATCTTCAGGGCTGTGCTGAGGATCCCCTCTGAGCAGGGATGGCACAAAGCCTTTTGCACGTGCCTCCCTCACCTGGCCATGGTCTCCCTGTTCCTCAGCACTGGCTTTGTTGCCTGCTTGAAGCCCCCCTCCATGTCCTCCCCATCCCTGGACCTGGCACTGCCAGTTCTGTACTTGGTGGTGCCTCCAGCCCTGAAGTCCCTCATCTACAGCCTGAGGAACCAGGAGCTCAAGGATGCCCTGAGGAAAATGATGACTGGATGCTTTCCAGAAGCACAAACCTGCCTGTTTTCAGCTCCATAGGCTAAAGTGTAATCATTAGAGGCCCAGCCTGCCTTCTCAGGTTGTTTTGGTGGTGGTGGTTTGGGGGCTTTTTTTCTTCTCCTATGTTAATGTTGTGCCCAAAAGATTTTGTTATGCATCTTATTCCCTGTTTACAGGCTGAATGTGACTGTTGACAGGGACTGTGTCAATAAGGAGTCTGCTCTGTGTGTATTCACATGAAAGAAAGGACCCATCAGCAAGGTCTCAGTTTGAGATCCTTTGGTTGAGTCCATCCCTGAAGCTGGAGGGCAGGGCCAGTTTTGCAGGCGTGGGGGGGGAAGAGTCCCAGCAGAGCAGCACAGCCAGGGAGCAGCAGAGCTTGGTCTTTTCAGAGCTCCTCTCTTATTACTTCCACTCTCTCCTTTGGAGCCGCTGTGATGGTGTAAGGCCAACAGCTCTGTCCGGGTGGTGCGAGTCCTGCTGCGTGTCACAGGCAGGGACAGGCCATGGGCACTGCTGGGACACAGCTGGGCTCCGCCACAGCGGTTCCCTCAGCAAAGGGCATCTCCTGAAGGAGGAACTGCAGGAAGGCTTTGCTCTCCCTCCACAGTCACTGTCAGGAACAGGCCCAAGGAGCAGACTCTAAAGAGGCTGCCTGTGTTCCTTGTTCTCCCAGGGCTCGGTGGGATGAGATCAGGGTCCCAGTGTGGCCTTCAAGAGACTCAGGTGTGGTTCAGGTTTTGCTTGTTGGTGGCCAGTGCCCACCAGATGCTGAATGGTCTGTGATGAACCTTCCTGGGGCTCTGCAGCTTGTGCCAGGGCTGATGGCAGGGGAATGTTCTTCTGGAGGGACTTGGGAGCTGCCAGGAGAACACAGGGGATCTGCAGGGACAGTGTGTGCCAGGGATCAGCAGTGAGTGGAGCTCAGTGGGCACAGGCCTGTTGAGGGTGAGCTCACCCAGAGATAAAGGACTGAATGTTTCCTGTGACCCATGAGAGCTCTGCAGCCCCAGGGGACACAGCAGCTACAGGGAAAGGAGTCTGGGCAGTGACTCGTCTGACCCTATGGGAACTTGCAGAGGAGGATCCAGGGCAGCCCCAGCCCATGTGCCAGCCCTGGAACAAGGCAGGCACCTCTGAGCACCCTCCATGGCCACAGCAGAGCCTGTGTGGGAAGGGGTCAGTGCAGGGAGCACCATCAGCTGCAGAGCTCTGTCTCCCAGCTTGAGCAGCACAGCCCAGCAGAGGCAGCCCATGGCCCCGGGCAGCACAGCCCCCATGCTCTGCAGAGCAGCACCCCCAGCTCGGGGGCTGTGGGCAGCAGGGCAGAGGCTACAGCAAGGGCTGCTCAGGCCAGCACAGACGTGTTCCCCTGGGAAAGGCTCTGTGGGGAGCTGGGATGGGCCAGGAGAAGAGCAGGAGCTCGTGTGTGTGCAGAGGAGCCCTGGCAAGAGGCTGCCCTGTCCCTGGGATGGCAGCAGGAGCAGCCTGAGGAGCCCCAGAGCCAACTCTCTGCTGCTGTGCTGGGCAGCGGGGCCCTGGGGCTGCAGGAGCTTCCCAAGCTGAGGATCTCCTGAGCATTCCAGACACAGAGTCACTGTCTCGGACCTGCAGTGCCTCCAGTTCCTGCTGCAGGGCCAGACAGGACTGGGCTTCTTTGCAGGGCTGGGGCCAGGGCAGGGAGAGGAAAACAATGGACCCTTGATTATAAGACTCCCCTCAGTGTCACAATGCTCTCCATGGTTCCACGAGGCCTTGCAGTGTCACGCTGGCCCCTTGGTTCCTTTGGGCCCCACGGTGTCACTGTGGCGCCCTTGGTTACACGAGGCCCCACGGTGTCGCAAGGCACCTTTGGTTCTCCGAGGGCCCTCAGTGTCTGTTTTGCCAGTGGGCAGGGTCAGCCCCAAAGACACAGACACCAAGTTCAGGAATAGTGTAATTTATTAGAATGCAAAACTGCAAAGAATCACAAAAGGAGAAGCCCAGCAAAGCACCCAATCATCACTACCAAAGATTGCGTACAGTAATCAAGAAAGAGACAGCACCAGTTACCCTCAGGCCTTGCCATCATCCACATCCTCACATCAGCTGGGGGAAGCTGTCACAGCCAAGGACTGGAGAGCCATTCCCGCACCCTGGGAATTCCTGCAGGTGCATCCACCTTTGCGGGCAACGAGGCTTCAACCTCGCTGTGAGAGGGCCCAGCTTTGACAGCGTTGAACAAACAAGCTGACATCACTGCTAGTGTGGGAACATCTGGTTTCATTCTCCTGTTTGGTTTCTCCCAAAGCCTGGCCAGGGCTCAAGGAGGAACCGAGGGAGTTTGATCCTAAAGCCCCAAACAAGGCCAGATGGGGCCTTGTCCAGTTTCTAAATACAGAAAGGTAAATCCGTGTTTCACCAATGAACATAGAGCATATTGCTAATAATGCTTCGTTAATGAGCAGATACAAATAGAACATTTGGTTGGAAGGTTCATCTAGATGTCAACTTTGGCTCCGAGCCTGTTGTTCAGGCCTCAGTCAGGGCCTGTTGTTCAGGCCTCACTACTTCAATCAGTCCTTTGACCTAGAGACGAACTGCAACCTTCATAACAATTCTTTTGATACTACAATCTTGGATTTAAGTATTAGAAAGTCTTTGTTGACAAGCCAAAATATCATACGGGAAGTGCTTTAAGGGTATCTTTTCACAATCTTCATAGGAACGCTTAACCCAGCCATGATTAAAGAGCTGTACGTGAGTTTGATTCCATTTCCCTTTATACTGGGTGCAATTGAACAGTTTACAGTGTGGGTGCATACAACCTATTCCAGGAGACAACATCCATCCACAGACACTTTTTCCTCCATATATTCCTCTTTATCCGATTTAGGTAGGAAATGCCTTTTCTATGAAAATGCAGCGGTCGGGGATCGCCACCCTCGCTCTAGAACTCTGTTTTTATCGTGAACTGTGCTCAAGTTTCTAACCCACCATTTGGGTTGGGCCAGATGGGCCAGCCAAGGCCAGTCATCGAATCCTTCTGGACTTCCACGCACCCAGCAATTACTGAGGTTAAATGAGTTCCCTATCTCTGCTCCTGCGGTTAGAAATCAATTTAGCCAACCAGTGCTCCGATTACAAGGACAACATTAAATCAACAAGATCAACAATAGTTTCACTGTTAAGCGGTCCCTTTCTGTCTGCAGAAGTCACTCAGTGGCACATCAGTCTTCACATCGAGCGCTGTGGATCAGAGCACTTTCCAAAGGGACCATTGGGGCAAACAGGGAGATTTGGTCTGGCAGGCTCTGCAAAACAATATCCTGTAACATCTCTTTGTTCTCTCACAGAACACTTGGCTGCAGGGACACGTGCCCATCTTTCTCACCCAGCTTTCAGGATTCAAACAGTGCTGTCTTTGCCTACAGCTCTTACTTCAGCTGGCTCGGGCGGGCCATTTGGCCTCTGGACCCACACTCTGGCTCCATGATTAGGACTGGTGGATCCAAACCCTTTATCTCCATGAACAGTAGTGATGTGAAGTGGATGTCCTTTTTTCACGGTTGTTTTAAAAACTGGCAATATCAATAACTGTGCTACCCTGCCGTGGGGTTGAATGATCCAGTGTTGTTCACTATTGTTTAACAGAACTACTTTACTTTCTCCTTGATAATCTGCACCAACCACTCCTCCCACCATATGAACACTTGTCAAGGCCAAGCTTGAGTGAGCAGTTATCAAACCAAAGTGTCCCGGAGGAACCTGAATTCCTGTGCCGGTACTGATAACTCTCATTTGCTTCTGATTTATCCTAATTAATTCTAATGCCTAAAGGTCCAGCCCTGCAGCCTCTGCGATGGCCCTGTCAGGGGCCATCTCCCCCGGAACAATTTCCCAGGAAGTCCAAGTGTCACTGTCCGTGGTTGTATTTGCAAATTGGGTGCAGCCATGCGCATCCAGGGGGTTTCCATTTCCCCAGTGGGCCCATTGTTAAGGATATGGAGCACATCTGTGAGGTGGGTTTTTCATTGCCACACGTTCCCATCTCCTATATTTTTCAACTGCTCTTTTAACAACCCCTTCATCTGTTCAATCAATTCTGCAGCTTGTGGATAGTCTGGTAGATGAAAAACCCAGCAGTCTTACTCACTTTATTTTTCGCAGTAACAGACAAAGCATTCCACGTCCTAGCGTCAGCAAACCCTATAAAAACAGCCAGTTTCATCCCTTCCTCCTTCATCTGTTGTATACAATCTCACACAGTTTCCCAGCGATGTTGGGGTCCTGGCCAATCCTTTTCTGTAGCGTATTTAGTCTTATATCCCTGAGCAGCCAAAGCTAACAAATGGGTATTTGGAGCATTATTTCACAATGTCATTATATAGATGTGAAAACATAAACATCGATTTTTATTATATTATATACATGTAGATCATTAATTTTTGTTATTATTCTCGTTGTTATTATTATTATTATTATTTCCTTTGCTCAAACAAATCCAAGCTCAAGATTAAAAACTTCTTCTGTCGCTCCATGTGGGAGCGTTTCAACAACAATCGTTCCTTCTGTTGGTGCTGTTTCCGAGATGCTGTTAACAAAATTCACCCTCCTCTTCCCAAACCCACAAGTTCTTTTCCTTTTTCCATATGCAATTTTTGGATGCATTTTAATACATCCAGTGCTTCAGCTTCTTTCAATTGACGTCCTCATTGCTCGCACGGTGCTCCGACCTCAGCCCACGCCACAGCCAGCAAACCCTAGGGAAGGTCTTCCCATGCGGGAATTTTGGATGGGACCGATTCCTTACACTTACATTTAAAAAGCAGCATTTTGTTGTGATCCGGCCAGACTATACCAAATTTGTTTTACCAGTGGGCAGGGTCAGCACCAAAGACACAGACACCAACTCAAGGAATCGGCGTCATTTACTGTAGTTCAAAGCAGCAAAGAATCACAAAAGGAGAAGCTCAGCAATGCACCCAATCATCACTACCAAAGATTGCCCGTAGTGATTAAGAAAGAGACAGCAGCAGTTACCCTCAGACTTTACCGTCACCCACATCCACACATCAGCTGCGGGAAGCTGTCACAGCCAAGGACTGGAGAGCCATTCCCGGACACTGGGAGTTCCTGCAGGTGCCTCCACCCACAGGTGACGCTTCCAACCTCCCTGTGAGAGGGCCCACCTTTGATAGTGTTGAACTAACAAACCGACAGCACTTCCAGTGTGGGAACATCTGGTTTCATTCTCCCGTTTGTTTCTCCCAAAGCCTGGCCAGGGCTCAAGGAGGAAGCAAGGGAGTTGACTTTGACCATACAGCCCCAAACAAGGCCAGATGTCAGATTTCATGGCCTTGTCCAGCTTCCAAATACAGAAAGGTCAAGCCATGTTTCACTAATGGGTGGATACATCTATCAGAGCGCTAATG
The DNA here is from genome assembly GCF_041296385.1 of Aphelocoma coerulescens. Classification (NCBI taxonomy): domain Eukaryota; kingdom Metazoa; phylum Chordata; class Aves; order Passeriformes; family Corvidae; genus Aphelocoma; species Aphelocoma coerulescens. The sequence continues at coordinate 13,841,285 of NC_091018.1, forward strand.
ACCATGCACATTTCATGAATGAGCAAGTTCAAAGATAACCTTTGCTTGCAAGGTTCTGATGGTGCCCCAAGCCCCAGGACTGGAGGGGCCCCTTGGCTGCGGGGCTGGGAGGGAGGGAGGGAGCTGCCCCTTGTTCTCACTCTGCCTCACGCAAAGCTGGGCCGCTCACAAGTGGGGCAGCACAGCAAACAGGCAGCCTGCGAGTCTCTTCCATCCTCGTCTCTTGAGATTTTTCACCTTTGAGCTTAGGGTCTACAAAGGCAACTGCTTTTGGTCCCGCTGTGTATCCCCACGTACAGCAATGCTGCTAAATCCGTCTGTAGCACAGCAGCAGGGGAAAGGCCTCAGCCCTTCAGTGTCAGGAGCTGCCGGGCTCTGCCTGAGCAGCTCAGCCAGCAGGAAGGGAGCTGCTCCACACGGCAACGAGGAGCAAAGGACTGCAGCACCTCCTTCTTGGGCAGAGCCCAAATTCGGTGGGGGAATAACAGAGTTATTCTCGTGCACTGGTGCATCAGCACTGCAGGTGCTGTGCCCGCAAGCACATGGTTCGAGATCTGCAGAAGAATTCTGCAACTCTTGACTGGGTCAGGATGTCACCAGTGCTAAACTCCACTTTAGCCCAAAGCAACCACTTTACGCATCTGCTAGTGTCTGCTAGATTTTTTCTTCAGGGTATCCAGACAAAAGTAAACAGGAGGAGCCTACATTTTCATTGTTGAGCAGAAATGTATCTCATTTTGCTGTACAATCCTTTTTTAAGACGAGTTATCTCTTAAAAAAAAAAAGAAAGAAAAAAGAAAAAAAAAATATGAAAGAGAAAAAACCAAATGTGTAGTGAAAAATCTTCTGTAACTTTGGATTAAGAGGTAACTGATCTTTTTAAAAAGAGAACAAAGTTATTTACTTTGCAAATGTGCTGATGGCATGGATCCATCTCACTGACCTCAGCATCCTTTTTTAAAGATTTTGGGGTTGTTTGTCAATATTAAATTGTGGTTGAAGCAATAGGAAATTGAAATATGGATTGTGCATGACCGTGTCTTGAGTGTAAAAATATTGCAGTTTGAAACTTGGACCTAAAGTATTGCAAATAAAAGTTATAAATACCAATGGATTGTGTGACAGCAGCTTTTCCTATAGGATGTGCAGCATCAGAAAGACTTCATCAGTGTGGCTGCGGGTGCTTTTAGCTTTGTCCTGTGCCACTCTATGATGACATGAAACAGGACTTCACCTGCCACCAGCCCAGGCCACCCTTTGCCACCCCAGCTCCTTGGACCTTGGACAAGCAGACACAAAGTCTTTCTGCTGCTTCCCCCTTTTGCACAAATGCACAGAGAGCTGGGATTTTTCCAGGCCTCGTGTCTCCATTGTGCCATATTCCTAAAGAACCAGCAGCCCCTCCCGATGAATACGGTGAGTTCCACAGATGCTCGTCAGCTCCACTTCCTGCCTAGAAATCTTGAAACTGCTTCTAAATGCTGCTCTCTTCAGCTCTTGGACACCTACTCACACAGAGCCGGGCAAAAAATGCTCCTGACACCAGCTTACAAGGTGAGTAACGCCAAAGAGGGCTATGTGGGAAATCTCTATCCCTGCCTATCCTTTTAAGAGATCTGTGCCTTGTATCTAAAGGAAGGAATGTGCAAGCAACGGGACTGACACTTTCACTCTCCGTGTTCGTTCCGCAGCCACGGGTACAAAGACATTATGGGAACCCTTGTGCAGACAGAGCCTTCCGTCCCTGTAGAAGGGAGCGCGGCGGGTGGGGGCGGTTGGCGGGCAGCGAGCCCCGGACAGCAGGCGAGATCCGGCTCCACACCCGGCAGGCCCTGCTAAGGCTCAATGCCGGCTCCTCTGCAACAGCAAAGACCTTCAGCCTTGGCACTGCCCAGAGGGGCAGTGCTGGCCCGGCCGCACAGCTCATTTTCCCCACAAGTTGCAGGAGGTGAGAACGCAACACTTGCAAACACTGACTGCGAGCCACAGCGCCGGCTGCGCACCATTAACCTCAGCTCTGGGACCACTGTCTGCCCCAAGCTCCGGGGGATGCATTGGGAGCCCGGCTGGGCTCTGCCCTGGGGCCATCCTCCAGTGACAGCTGCAAACAGGGAGCATTTAGTTGCCACCAAGAGCCCAGCCACGCGTGGAGGGGAGCCGGTGCAGGTGCGGCCTGCGCTGTTGCCTGCTGTGCTCTGGGGCTGCTGCTCCCCGCAGAGGGAACTGCACTGGCGTGCCAGAGGAGACAAAGAAGCTTCAGCTTAAGCCAAACTGAGCTGGGTGGCTGGGCTGGCAGGAGTGGGGAGGGTCAAGGGCATTCACAGAGCTCATCCTGCTGGAAGGACGAGGAAAAGTGGCAGTGGGAAGCGAACAGTGAGGAGAGCTGAGGCCTGGAGGGCAGCTCTTGAATGACACTCAGGTCTCACCGGACCTCTGAGACATTGCTGTTCTTCTGCCAGTGACAGGATGAGTCCCTAAACCTGGGGCTCGCTCCTCCCCGTGGTCAAAGGCATCAAGGAAGGCTACAGTGCGACAGAGACTGCCCTGAGCTGGCAGCTCACTGGGGGAAAAGAGGGAGCACTTGTGAAGTAAAAGGCAGGTGGGGCAGAGAACTGTTCAGAGAAGGGCTGAGCTAAAGCTTGAGCAAGCTGAGAAATGTCATTTGGGGTCATCGCAGATTGATTTCATTTCACAAGTTATTGAACAAGTTTATTTTAGGGCGGGGGGGGTGTCATGTTTTCCCCTGGAGGCGTGCACTCTGCAGGCTTGAGCTGCGTTGCTGAAATGCTCGAGCACGTCTCTGCTGCGGCTGACACCGGGTTCTTCTTTGGCTTCTTCCGGCCCGGTGCTGAGCCGCAGCAGAGCCCTGGCGGAGCCCAGAGCAGCCTCAGCATCCACAGAGCCCGGCTGCAAGGAGAGAAAGCAGAAACCACCCGTCACTTGAAGGCTGCTGTCCCCCTTGTCCCAGCCGCCCGCGGTGCCCAGGCCGTGCTGGCTGTGCTCAGAGCGGTGCCCGAAGCCGCCCGTCACTGCTGCCTTTGGCAGGAGAGCAGGACGGCAGGACACGTGCCACCGCCCGCAGCCAGCCGTGGCAGATCCACCTCCTCAGCAGCTGCCCAGAGCGGGATGCTCCTGTGCTCGCTGCCATCTCCCAAAAGCCCTTATCCCACCCGTGCCAAGAAGACGGGGACCCACCGCACGCCACCCGCCGCCGGAAGAAAAGCTGCTCCCAAGCGATGTCCTCGGTCTTCTCCAAGGCCCCGTCCCATCCACGCCGCAGCTGGTCCCAAGCACTTCCCGATCCAGGCTGGACACCACCTACAACGCTTCCTTTAAGAAAAACAAACAACAAATTAATGAAAAGGGATTACAGACAAAAAGGAGAAACAAGAAAAAAGGGAAAAAGTCTTCTCTCTGTCGGGGGCCTGAGGAAGGCCCAACCTTCCCTACATGCTGGGGAAAAACCCACCCACAGGCGAGGGAAGCCCACGCTTTCTCCCTTCCCCCCCGCACTGCCCCCCAACAGGCACAGCGAGCCCAAAGCAAACAAGCGGAGTGGAGCAGCCCAAGCCCCTCCTTTCCTGCAAAACAAAGCAGCCCGTGCACAGCTCCTGGAGTGCCACCTCTGCTCCTGCCATGGGGGCTTGTTTGTGTCGGGCTGGCTGCCCCAGCCCCAGCCCCAGCCCGGGGAACAGTGGGTGGTGGGGGCTGTTGGCAGGGCCAGGGGCCGGCTCCCATTTCCTAAGCACCCCAGCCCATCCCGCCCGCCCTGCCGAAAAGCAGCTTGGCAGCCGGCTGAAGAATTAGTTGCATCCGCCCCAGCAAAGGGGGGAACCTTTGCTTCCTGGCCAGGCCGTGCAATGCCCAAATCTGGGAGCATCCCCCTGCGTGTGGACTCATCTGTAAATTCGCTGTGGAGCCTGGCTTTGAAGAAGGTGCCAGAATCAAAGCCCATCATCTTCAGCTTGCCGGTGGCCAGGTCGAGGAAGAGCTTGCCGTCCTTGACATCGTCCTCCACGTCTCCAGCAGCAGCAGGAGTACAGCTTCTCCAGGGGCTCCTTCTTCCCTGCGGCTGAGAGCAGGCTGTCAGTGCCCCGCCCAGGGCCCCGGCTGTCAGTGAAGCAGGACAAGCAAAAGCAGCTTGCACGGCGGCCACCAGTGCTGGGAAGAGCAGCTCAGCGCCAGCACAAGGGCTGCGTGTCCCCATCTGACGACCCCTGCGCAGCCATACAGGCAGGGCAAAAAAGCCTGCGTTTCTTGGCTTCTTCTGGCCAAGGCACCTGTGGAGCTGTAACTTACCGGCTCCCTGGATCAAAGTGTGCCTGTGGCTCTCTCCCTTCTTCTATGGACGCTGAATATCCTGCAGCCAAGGATCACACGACAGGTCTTCTAATGAGGGCCTGTCCAAGGAGTGCAGGGACAGACACCCTCTGATCAATTCCTTGCACTCTGCGGGGAGAAACCAGAAAGCGCCGGTCAGTTGCAGAAGGCTCCTGTCCGCTTTGCCCCACTATTGCCATGCCCAGGCCATGCCATGGGGGCTCCGAGCTGTGCCCGAACTTTCCCATCCATTCTTTGTTTTGGAGGAGAGCAGGAGAGCGGGGCATGTGCCACCTCCTCGGCAGCTGCCAGAGCGGGATGCTCATGAGCCCGCTGCTGTCTCCCAGTACTGCTATTCCCCCCCGTGCCGCAGAGATGAGCATCCACCTTGAGAGAGCCGTTCTGGGAGCGACAGCTGGCCCCAGCTGATGTTCCGGCCCTTCGGGAACGGGTGCCGCCCGCAGACCATCTGGTGCAGCACGATGCCCAGGGACCAGACGGTAGCTGCCTCGCCGTAGTACCAGCCAAAATGGGTCCATTCTGGGGGGCTGTACGCTGGTGTTCCTACGGAATAGAGAGGCAGTTCATTCGCGGGATGCTGCCTGCTCCCGGAGCCTCGCCCCAGCATCCCTGGGCACGCGGGGGCCGCACCAGTGGCACGCGGCATGACCCGCTGCCCTCTCGCCAGCGCCTGTGACTTGTGGACAAACTGTGGGTTGTAAAAGAAGCCACCGGTGTCACAAGAGGGCAGCGGAAGCCCTGGCAAGGCCCGAGCATTCCACGCAAAGGGAAAACCCGCTCAGTGCCGGGGGGGGGGAAAAACCATGCCTTCACCCTCCCTGCCTGCATTGCCCCAAAAAAACATTCTGAAGCCAAGGCAAACAAGGCGAGCTGAGCAGTCCGAGCCGTTTCTTGCCTGCACACCAAACCGGCGGGTGCACAGCTTCTGGCCCCCGCCCTCTGCTACCCCCACCCACGGCTGTGTTTTTGTCACGCTGGCTGCCCCAGCCCCAGCGCCAGTCCTGGGCAGAGTGGCTGGCGAAGGCTGCCAGCAGGGCTGGAAGATGGCCCCCCGGCCACCCGCACTCAAAAGCAACTGGGCTGAAAACTCGGTCCCATGACTGGCATCAAAAGGGAGAATCCCCGCTGCCACAGCCAGGTTGGGCCGCGAGATGCCGGCACCGGGAGCCTACCCCGGCGAGGACTCACCTGCAAAGCGGGTGTAGGCTGTGTCTTGCAGGTAGGTGCCGCAGCCAAAGTCAATCAATTTGGCCTGGCCGGTGGCCAGGTCAACCAGGATGTTCTCTGGTTTCACGTCCCTGTGAAGGACCCCGCAGCTGGTGCAGTGCCGCACGGCCTCCAGGACCTGGCGGAACAGCTTCCGTGCCACCTCCTCTGACAGGAAGCCCCGCGCTCGAATGAAATGACGCAGGTCCTGAGAGTGCTCCGGCCGCTCCATCACCAGCACCACGTTGTTGGGGAGCGCGAGCCACTCGAGGAGCTGCACCACACCAGGGAAGCCAGTGGACACCTTGTCCAGCAGCACGACCTCGAGTGGTGCGCTGGTGCCGTTGGGCTGCGGGAGGAGCACGATGCCGTCAGTGGGGCTGATGCCGTGCCAGGGCTCGGGAAGCCCTCGCCCAGCCCGGGATGCTCTGCGCCCTCCGCTGCCCCCACGCCCCCTCTCCCCCGAGGCGTCCTGGCGCCTTCCACCCTCCCGGGCCTCGGCTTATCCCCGCCCGTCACGCCCCGGCTTCTCCCGCTGCCCACCACCGCCATCCCCCCACCGCCGCTCACTCACCAGCTCGCCCCAATGACGGATGCGGTTCCGTGGCACCCGTTTGATGGCCACCTGCAAGCCAAGGGGAGCAGCGGGCTGAGCTCGCCGCCCGCCCTGCCGAGCCCCATCCTCCTTCTCCTGCGCCCTCCTCCGCCCCCCTCCTCCTGCGCCCGCCGCCGGCCCCGCCACTCACCGGGGCGCCGTCCGAGAGCCGCGTCGCCGCGAAGACGCTGCCGAAGCCGCCGCGCCCCAGCAGCGAACCCACCACGTAGCGCTCCCTCAGGCCCTGCTGCGCATTCCCTGCCGGCGAGACGCGGCTGTCAGCGCTCGGCCCGGCTCCAGAAACGGCCGCCGGGCGCTCCTCAACCGCCCCGGGCCGGGTATCCCCAGATGCTGCCTCTTTCGAAGGGGACACCGGCGGCTCGGGGGCGGGGGCCGCGCTGCCGAGCGGAAGAGCTCGGACCGGGGAAGACGCGGCGGACGCGGCGGGAGCGGCCGCGCCGTCTGTGTCCTCGGCGGGTCCCGGGAGGAGCCGGGGCCGGGGCCGGGGCCGGGGCCGGGGCCGGGGCCGGGGCCGGGGCCGGGGCCGGGGCCGGAGTCGGGCCAGCCGGAGCCAGAGGCTGACAGTGCTGCCCAAGAGGCAGGCACTGATGCCCGCCCAGCAGCGCCACCGCCAGTACGCCAAGAGCCGGGCGGAGGCGAGACCGCGGCGGGACGCCCGGGGGCGGGGAGGGCGCAGCCCCGCCCGGCGCCGCGGGAGGGCCGGGCGCATGGCCCGGCCTGGCATGGGGAGAGGGAGGCCGCGGAAGGGGCGGAGGGGGTGGAGCAGTGAAGGGAGAGCGGGACAGGGGATGCGGGACACTGGGAGAAGGAGAGGAGGAACAGGAGAAGGAACGCAGAGGGTCTGGAGAACCGCTGCTTTCGTGTTGCTCTTCTGCTGCTGCCGCTGCTGCCGCTGCTGCTGCTGCCGCCGCTGCCGCTGAAGCGCTGGGAGCGTTGGTCCGCGTGTCCGTGTGTCTGTTGCCCGGGTGTCCGTTTTTGCCCCGCGCGCCCCGCGGCCGAGCCCCGCGCGCCCCGCGCCAGCACGGGCCGCTCCGGGGCCGAAGCGGAGTCACGGAGCATCTCTTCCTCCCGCAGCCGCGCCAAACGCACCGTCTTGTTTAGCTTCTTCTTCACCAGATTGTAACTCTTCCTTGCGGCAGTCTTGCAACTTGCCCCTGCTGCTGGCTCGCCCCGCGCCGCGGTCTCTTGCTCACAAGAGCAAGAGCAACCAAAGCGCTGTCCGCACTTTTCGCCTGGAGCAGAGCAAAGTGCTGAATGAGGAGCCTGCCAGCGCCAGGCAGAGGCAGCCCCGTGGGAGGGCAGAGCAGGACGTGAGGAGGGAGACGTGCAGCCCCTGCGGGGTGCAGCGCTGCTCCCCGGCCGCTCGGCGTGGGCAGTGGGAGCGGCGGGGCCGTGCCCGGCGCGGTGCCCTCGTCGCCAGGGCTGTTGCTGTTTTCTTGTCCGGTTGCAGGTGAAAATCGGAGACTGCCGATAGGAGGCTTCAAATAAAAGAATGGAAACACTCTTTTTGCTGAGTTCTGATGCCGGTCCAATAGAGCAGCTAAGCTCTCAGCTGTTTGCCTCCTCCCTGCCAATCCAGCACTTTCAGCCTGGAGCAAAGGCCCTCTCTGCAAAGAAACTGCTGGCTGGTTTCCTTCTCCTGCTGTTCATTGACACAGGTAGAAAAGCAGACTAGTTTGGATGCTGAGTCTGTCCAAACAGACAGTGAGCTTTGCCATGTGAAGCCAAGACACGGAGTCTTGAGCCCTGCGACAGTGTCATGGGAATCACCTTTGTTGCTGCTGCTGTCTATTGTCACTGCTGAGGGTGCAGTCCTAGGGGAGCACATGCCCTGTCTCTAGAAGCCAGAGCCGAGCAAGGCACTGGGCTCTAAAATCTTCCCTTGGCAGGCTTCTGGTGTCTCCAGCATTGCTTCCAAAGCCAAACAGGGAGAAGGCAAACTGTGTGTAGCTCTTGGTATTGTAGAGTGTCTCAGACTTGCTAAGTCCTAGGTGTTTGAGGTAAGATCAGTTTGCAATGACTGTGAGGTAGAACTAGTGCAAGACAGAAAAGGGGAGCATAGAAGGGAAGCAATTCATAGTATACGGGAACATCTTGGGTTGTTTCTTTCCCTTTGCGTGTCCCTTCTGGGAAGCTGTTTTGCTTTTGCAAGAATCTTGTCCACAGTGATGTTTGCTCTTTTCAAGACCCTTTCCTGGAGACCTAGCTGGAGCTCCTGTCCCAAGATGTGCCATCACATGCAGCTTCTCTTGGCTTGCCACACTGTGCGTGCAGCACGACTCTTGCAGCAAAGCAGGACCAAGGTTTTGAGAGCTTGACAACTTGTCCTTTCTCCTCCTGGTGGACTAGCGAGTTGTGCCGTGGGTAAGGTTTTCGTCGTTACTGTTCTAGGCTAAGGAAACAGGAGGAGGGGGTAGCAGCGATTGTTAGGCTGGCTGAATGGAGAGGAAGAATGTCCGGAGCCTGCAGCCAGAAGTGGAGAGCTGGGGGCTAATCCTTCCAAGCTCTCAGTGGACATCTTGCAAGTGACCTGGACTGTGAAAATGGTCTGACAGAGGCAGTTGGTTTCTGAGTTCAGCGTAGATGCTTGCACGTCTGGTGCGTTGGTGCGCAAATCAAGAGTACAATCGGTTCACAGGAAGCACCAGAAGAAGCTGGAGCTCTCCGAGCAGACGACTGAAAGAATGTGCAAAGGAGAAATGCGGGAAATGACTTGGTGTACCTTGCCTGGAAGAAGGGTAGTTTTTTCGAATAATTCCTAATCCGTTCCCTTGGCTTTTGACTTTCTTAACAAGGCCATTTGCATCCCCGATTCAGCACGAAGCGAGAGGCCCGGGCTTACGGAAGCGCGCCAAAGATTCCTCCGCAGCGACGCTCAGGTGGAAAGAGGAGCGGGGCGCCTGAGCAGCCTCCGGGGAAGCATCCCGTGAGGTGCAATTTGCGCCGTGCTGGGAGAGGAGGAGGGGGAGAAGGATGGGCCTTGCGTGGCAGCAGCAGCAGCAGCAGCAGCAAGTTTGGGCCGCAGGACATTGGGCCTGCGCCGCTGCCCCACAATGGGCGGGCGCGTTCCCGGGGCTGCGGCCCTGGCAGCGCGTCCGCTGAGCTGCCGACGCTGCGGGAGCTCCCCGGGCTGGGCTCGGGTTCCCGCTGGGACTGGGCAGCAGGCTGTGCTCTCACTGTGGTCAGCAGCAGTGGGACGTACCTCTGGACATCCACGTCTCCTGCTGCTGGGAAGAAGCAATGAAGCGAGTGCAGAAGTTCTGCTTCCTCTTTCTCCCAGTGGATTTTTTCATTTCATTCCACACTCCAGAGGCAATTTCTGTGCTGGCCTCTGTCAGCTGATTCTATTTCAAGAGCACCAGCAACAGGGCTGTGTTTGAGCGCTGTGAATGTGGCCTGTATGGCTTTCATTCTCCTTGACTTTTTGCTTATAGACCTGTGAACATTTCAAGATCTGCTAATCAGGATGCCTGCAACAAAACATCTGAATTCCCCATCAGAAAAGTACTGTGGCTAGCACCGATCAAAAGAGGCAATTGCAGTTTTTCAGATAAAATTCAAGTGGCAACCAGAAGAGGGGGAAGAGCAGCCATGATCTGTCATTCCCAAGGCAAACGCAAGAAAAGCCTCCTGCTGTCCCCTGAGGACGAGTGAAACTGTGCTGGGAACAGTGCTGGAACCCGATCCTTTCTTTCTCGGAAGGTTGCATCAGGGCAGCACAGCTGGGCTCTGAGGAATCAGGTCTGTTTGTGGCTGATTGTGTCTCTACTCCAGAAATTCACCGGGAAAAACCTCTTGGGAAGCCGAGGCACAAGCAGGTGGGAAGGGGCTGGCGCTGCTGCTGCTCTTGGCCGGGAGCCCCGGCTGTGCCGGTACAGGGCCCACTGCGCGGTGGCTCCTGCTGCTGCCAGAGCTGGGCGGGTCTCAGGGACAGGGAATGGACACGGGGGACAGCAAAGGCTGTGGGGGGCTGCAGCGATGTTCACACTTGGGCCAGCGCCAGCACCAGCACAGAGCTTCAGCCCCGCAATTATCCCAGAGGGAAATGCTGGGGAAAGGCTCCATTTCAGCCTTCCTTTACTCATCACTGTGAAGTGACCAAAATAAAAGGAGAACAAGCAGAGCCCGATCTCTTCTCCTTCGGGAGGAGTCCCACGCCTTGGGCTGTGAGAGGCCCTGAGGGGCTGTGAAGGGCTGTGAGGCGCCATGAGGGTTTGTTAGGGGCTGTGAAGGGTCATGAGGAGTCGTGAGGGGCCGTGAGGGGCCGTGAGGGGCCATGAGGTGCTGTGAGGGGCCATGAGAGATTGTTAGGGGCTGTGAAGGGTCATGAGGGGCCATGAACTGTGAGGGACTGTGAGGGACTGTGAGCTGCCACGAGGGGCCCTGGGGAGCTGTGAGGGGCATTGAGGGGTCATGAGGGGCTGTGAGGGGCCTTGAGGGGCCATAAGGGTCTCTTAGAGGCTGTTGGAGGCCAGGCACCTCATGGAACCAAGGGTCAGTTAGGAGACTGTGCAAGCAAGGAGATCATGGTTGGCAGTACAGAACTTCATGGAACCACAGGCCCATTGTTACACAGCAGGGCCGCAGAACCAAGGAGATCATTGTGACACTACACAACCTCATGGAATCAAGGCGTCCATGTTACGCTACTGAACCTCATGGAGCCAAGGGTCCATTGTGACACTGCGGACCCAAGGAGACTGTTGCTGACAGTACGAAAGTTCATGGAACCAAAAGTCCATTGTGACATCGTGGGGCCTCATGGAACCGTGGAGACCATTATGACACTTTGTTACTATCTGATTTACACCCAGAAGGGCAAAGAAAATGAAATCTCTGAGTATAAAAAGGAAAGAACTTTGAAGGTTCCAAATATTCCCAAAGATGAGATTAAAACCAAACGAGATTAAATGTTGGTGCCAAAAAAATGGATATCTGTTTATCTAATGGTAAGAGAGGCAAAGAGAAAGAAGGAGAAAAGTAGAGAAAAGTTAGAAAAAGCCAAGGTTACTCTAAAAGCATAGGATAAGTCACCACCACACTGTGCTACCTTTGTTGCTGCTGAGACAGGGTGGGGGAAGTGGAGAAGTTTTTGCCTTTTTTTTTGCTGCTGTTTGAAGGGTCTTATCTGCCTCTTCCCATCTCTGGAGCAGTTTGGCTGGAAAGCGGCGGCCCATCCTCCGAGATGCAGGCTCCATGCTTGCAGCTGAACCTCGGTCCGCCTGGGACGAAGGAGCAGGGGTAGGGGTTGCACAACTCACTCGGGATTTCAGTCCAGGGGTGAAGGACTGGGGGGGTTCTCCCCAGGCGGGCGGCGTCGGCTCCCGGAGGCCTCAGGGTGTCTCGTGGCTGGCGATGGTGGTGGTGTGGGGAAAGGCAAAGGGCAGGGATTCTACCTTTCGCTTTCGCCTCCACATTTTGCGCCAGTTTTGCCTTCCTTTTTATGGGCCTCAAGGCGGGCTATGCACGGCCCGTACGGCACGTAGTTTCCAGGCGTTCAAAAGTGATTAGGATAAGCAGCCATAATGACGAAGCGCTTTTGAAGCCTTTCCGGTGTTGAGCAGTGATAATGACAAAGCATTTTTTGGAGCCTTTCTCCTATTATTAGGCTCTTGCACACTTCAGAACCAAGGGGCCATTGTGACACTGCAGGGCCTTGTATAACCAAGGGGTCATTGTAGCACGGCAGGGCCTCGTGGAATCAAGGGGATCGCAGTGACACTGTGGGGCTCCATGAGGCCACGGGGCCATTCTGACTGTGTGGAAGCAAGCATACCATTGTTACGCTACGGGGCATCATGGAACCAAGGAGGCCATTGTGAACCAGCGGGGGAACCCGCTGAGACTATTATGACACTTCAAAGGCCTTGTGACACGGAAGGGCCATTGTGGAACTGCAGGGCCTCGTGGAACCAGTGAGACCATTGTGACATCACAGGGCCTCATGGGAGCCAGGGGCCATTGTGACACAGCCAGGCCTCATAGAACCAAGGGGCCCTTGTGACACTGCGTGGCACCATGGAGCCAAGGAGACCACTGTGACACTACAGGGCGTCACGGAACTAAGAACTATGTAACAGTAAGAGGCCCAATGGAATCAAGGGGCCATTGTGACACCACAGGGCCTCATAGAACCAAGGAAACCATTGTGACACTGCAAGGTCTCATGGAAGCAAAGGGCCAGTGTGACACAGCCAGGCCTTGTGGAACCAAGGGGCCATTGTGATCCTGGGGAGCCCAATAGAACCAAGGAGCCATTGTGACACGGCAGGACCTTATGGAATCATGGAGACCACTGTGACACTCTGTGACCTCATGAAACCAATGGGCCTCTTAGGGGCCACCTCTCATCTGCCTTCAAAACACGGGGGGGCTGTGCTTTTCTTCCCATGGAAAAAACCATCTTTCAAGTCCAGCCATCCATGGCCAAAACTGGGAATTCACCTCTGAAATTCCATCTAGCCAAGGAATAGCTCCCAGACAAAAGCTGCCAGGAATGTCCAGCTTCCCTTGGATTCCTGAGGGCCAGCTCTCATCTGCCTTTGAAACACTGGGGCTCCTCACTTTTCTGCCAATGGGAAAGAACTGTCCTTCTTGGCCAGACGTCCATGGACAAAACTGGGATTTGGCCTCCCAAATTCCCTCTATCCAAGGATCGCTCCAAGACAAAAGCTGCCCAGACAAACAGGTCTGGCTGGCCTTGGCCTCCTTGAGCCACTGCTAATCAGCCTTTGAAACACTGGGGCTCTGCCCTTTCCTTCCTGGGGAGAAGAGCTGTCATTCCGGTCCAGGCACCCACAGCTGAAATGGAACTCCACCTCCAAAACTCCCCATATGTCCAAGGGTTGCTTTCAGACAGAAGCTGCAAGGACAGACAGGTCTGGCTTGCCTTGGCCTCTGGTGGCTGCCTCTCATCTGCCTTCAAAAGACTGGGCTTCTGTGGTTTCCTTCCTGTAGAAAAGAACCGACCTTCTTGTCCAGGTGCCCGTGGCCTCAAGCACATGATCACTACATAGGGACAAAGGGGCTCTGTGCTCAGTGGAGTGGAGTCTGAGGACAGTGGAGGAGAGTCCTGGGAGGGCTTGAAGGGTGGTTTCAGAGATGGTGGATCCTTTTGACATAGTAGAGAAGAGCCGGCAAAAGAAAGAATTAATGCAAAGGGCAGCTGGGGAGGTCCAGACTGGACAGAAGGAGAAAGGAATTTCTCTCCCAGGGCAGTGCTGTGGTGCCACGTGTCCCCCAGAAGAAGTCTGGAGCAGCCCAAGGCTTTGTGTGCCAAGGCAGAGCCAGGCAGGACGCAGAGCCATCAGCAAAGGAAGGGGCCGGTGAGGTGGGGCAGCCGGGGGGATGACGACAGCCTGCAGGGACAGAGACACAGGGCACGGACACTGTAGGACAGCCTGGGCCGGAGAGGGCAGAGGGATGTGCAGAAGCTGAAAGGCCCTGACAGAGGCAACTTCTGCAGCACTTTGGCCAGGGCTGCTGTCCCTGCCCCTGAGGCCAGTTGGGAGATAAGTGACCCTTGCAGCCCTGGGGCCTCATTGCCTCTTTTTTCCTGCTCAGCAGCATGGCAGGGGCCACCCCATGGTCCTGCCCTTGGCATTGCACATGCCCACATCCCAGTGCCCCGGGAAGAGTCCCGAGCAATGAGGGAGGGACAGGATCTGCCTTTGCGGCGGCTGGGGCACTGCCTGCAGCCAGCCCGGGCACAGCACAGAGGCACAGAGGGGTTCCATCAGTTAGGGCTGGGAAGATGCTGAGAAGTGACCGGGGGAGAATCATTCCCAGCCCTTGACACAGGAAGCCTCTGGCTGCAGGACAATGCAGCTGCAGTTCCTGAAATGATCTCCTCAAGCTGGAACATACCACTGACTGTGGATTCAGGAAGTACATTCTCTGAGTATCCCTGGTGTAGAACATGAGGACATGCTCAGGGCTTCAGCTCAGTCCAGTAATATTTCCGAGACAATCCTTTCTATAAGGATGAAATTTCCTGAGACTGTTTTCCCTTTCCTACTCTTGGGGAATGGGAGGGGGGGAAGTGATAAAGGAATTCTTCATTTTTAAGAGTCCCTGAGGCATCGGAAGTGTAACTTGAGTGCTCTGCAGGAGTTTCCTAAAGTGCTTTCAAGCCACTCCTCTGCCCACGCACAGCACCGGCATCACCTTTGCTGGACCCGCCAGGCTTAGTCTGACCTGTCCTTTCTCCCACCTGCAAGCAGAACCTGTCCCCAGCCAGTGCCCTGCAAACAGGCAGGTTTCTGTAGGGCCAAGGAGAGTGCCCAGAGATATGGGGTCTGTGAGTGCTGGCAGGAAGAGATCAGGCACAGGGAAACACCTCCAGGAGGAAGATCTTCAGCAAGCAGAGAGAAGATCGGGCAATGAGAGAAAACAAAAGGCAGAAATGTTGTGGCACGGAGAGCTTAGAGACCTCCACAGGATGCCCTCGAGTGCAGCCCCTCCCTCTGAACAAGCCCCCTCCGAACAAGCCCCCTCCCCTCCTCTCTCCCTCCGCCAAGCCTCTGCCCTCAGGGCCGGGGGTCCAAGGCGTGAAGCCCCTCCTGTGCAGGCAGAGCTGCAGCAGAGCTGTGGGGCAGCTCTGCAGTCCCGGGCCCAGTTCCCTCTGCAGAGCACAGGGCCGGGAGCATCTGCCTGGCACTGGGGGGCTCTGGGAGGGGGCACAGCTGGCTCAGCTGGCTCAGGGTGACGCTGTCCCCAGTGCCCGGCTGTGGGCAATGCAGCCAGGGAAGGAGCTCAATCTCCCTACATCCAATGCCATCATTAGGACAATTGGCTTTCTTCTTGAGGATTCTCCCTAAGCTCTGAGCTTCCCTCCAGGACGCAAACAGGTCGTGTAGCATCTTTGTGTTACCTGAAAGCCCCACAGTGAGACACAAAAGTTTTATGATGGCGAAAGTGCTGTTGGGTTGGTGAAATGAGCCATGTGTGTATTTGGCTACCAATGTGGGGCTGAGACCTCGAGAAGGGGATGGACATTTGATGGGCTGTGGTGGATCCATCTGCTCTCAGCAGTGTTGGGATGGTTTCTAAGGGAAATATGGGAGGGTGATTATCCTCTGTCTGACAAGGGTGAAAGCCCAGAGGATCTTGGAACAGGACAGAGTGACAGACCACCTCCCCTCACTCTCCACTCACCACCTTGCCTCACAGAACTCGCTCTATTCTCCCCGAGGGCAGCAGCAATGCTGAGTGTTTCTGACATCCAAAACCAGTCAGCCGGGGAGATGAAGAGGAGCTATAAAAACCTCTAGAACACTTTAACAGCTTTTGCCGTTCCTGTTCTTGGGCCCTGGGAGTGCCCTTGTGTTAGCTGGGGTTTCAAAGTGTAACACCAGGACAGGTCCCTGTCCCCCTCCCACTTCTGCACAGCAAGGCTGAATTGTAAAAAGCCCCGGAGCAATTGCCCTGAAACTCATGTCGCACGCAGCCAGCAGCAAGCAGGGCTGCGGCTGGAGCTGAAGGAAGATCTGCTAGAAAAACAGAAGGGTGTTGTCGGTGATGGAACACGGACTTCGCCGGCCGCATGCAAAGCCAAATTTGATCGCACGAGTCAACTCTTTATATACTGTTCCAAACCAACAGTTCAGCAGCTACAAACTTCAGCTTCTAAGGTTATATGTTTTACATCTCCAAGGGCTACAGATTAGCATCTCCTCGCCCAATCTCCCGTTAACTATCCTACTCTTTGTCTCGCCTCTTGCTCTTTGTCTCGCCTCCTGCCAGACGCGGCCCCGGCCCGCCCCGTCTCTCGTCTCTCGCAAGGCCCCACGCCAGCCAAAGCCGTTCTCCGTGGCGACACTCTGAATCCCCATAAGGTGTCAGTGTGTGACAGGAGAAGGATTTGTGGGACATGTCTTGGATTTGGCTGAGAGCCGTTTCCCTTAAGCTGTCACTGCCTTTTCTCCGTGAACAGGTCCCCATGTCCACACACAGCCAAATGTCCAACAGCAGCTCCATCAGCCCCTTTCTGCTGCTGGCATTCGCAGACACGCAGCAGCTGCAGCTCCTGCACTTCTGTCTCTTCCTGGGCATCTCCCTGGCTGCCCTCCTGGGCAGCGGCCTCATCATCAGCGCTGTAGCCTGCGGCCACCACCTGCACACGCCCATGTTCTTCTTCCTGCTGACCCTTGCCCTCACCGACCTGGGCTCCATCTGCACCACTGTCCCCAAAGCCATGCACAATTCCATTTTGGGACACCAGAACCACCTCCTACGCAGGAGGTGCTGCACAGCCTCTTTCTCTTTCTCTTTCTCTTTCTCTTTCTCTTTCTCTTTCTCTTTCTCTTTCTCTTTCTCTTTCTCTTTCTCTTTCTCTTTCTCTCTTTCTCTTTCTCTTTCTCTTTCTCTTTCTCTTTCTCTTTCTCTTTCTCTTTCTCTTTCTCTTTCTTCTCTCTTTCTCTCTCTCTTTTTCATTTCAGCGGAGTTTTCCCTCCTCGCCGCCGTCGAGTGCTACGACCGCTACGTGTCCCTCTGCAAACCCCTGCAAGACGGGACCCTCCTGGGCAGCAGAGCTTGTGCTCACATGGCAGCAGCTGCCTGGGCCAGTGGCTTTCTCAATGCTCTGCTGCACACGGCCACTACCTTTTCCTTGCCCCTGTGCCAGGGCAGTGCCCTGGGCCACTTCTTGGGTGAAATCCCACAGATCCTCAAGCTCTCCTGCTCACACTGCCACCTCAGGGAACTCGGGCTTGTTGTGTTTTGCATCTGTTTAACTTTTGGTTCATTTGTGTTCCTTGTTTTCTCCTGTGTGCAGATCTTCAGGGCTGTGCTGAGGATCCCCTCTGAGCAGGGATGGCACAAAGCCTTTTGCACGTGCCTCCCTCACCTGGCCATGGTCTCCCTGTTCCTCAGCACTGGCTTTGTTGCCTGCTTGAAGCCCCCCTCCATGTCCTCCCCATCCCTGGACCTGGCACTGCCAGTTCTGTACTTGGTGGTGCCTCCAGCCCTGAAGTCCCTCATCTACAGCCTGAGGAACCAGGAGCTCAAGGATGCCCTGAGGAAAATGATGACTGGATGCTTTCCAGAAGCACAAACCTGCCTGTTTTCAGCTCCATAGGCTAAAGTGTAATCATTAGAGGCCCAGCCTGCCTTCTCAGGTTGTTTTGGTGGTGGTGGTTTGGGGGCTTTTTTTCTTCTCCTATGTTAATGTTGTGCCCAAAAGATTTTGTTATGCATCTTATTCCCTGTTTACAGGCTGAATGTGACTGTTGACAGGGACTGTGTCAATAAGGAGTCTGCTCTGTGTGTATTCACATGAAAGAAAGGACCCATCAGCAAGGTCTCAGTTTGAGATCCTTTGGTTGAGTCCATCCCTGAAGCTGGAGGGCAGGGCCAGTTTTGCAGGCGTGGGGGGGGAAGAGTCCCAGCAGAGCAGCACAGCCAGGGAGCAGCAGAGCTTGGTCTTTTCAGAGCTCCTCTCTTATTACTTCCACTCTCTCCTTTGGAGCCGCTGTGATGGTGTAAGGCCAACAGCTCTGTCCGGGTGGTGCGAGTCCTGCTGCGTGTCACAGGCAGGGACAGGCCATGGGCACTGCTGGGACACAGCTGGGCTCCGCCACAGCGGTTCCCTCAGCAAAGGGCATCTCCTGAAGGAGGAACTGCAGGAAGGCTTTGCTCTCCCTCCACAGTCACTGTCAGGAACAGGCCCAAGGAGCAGACTCTAAAGAGGCTGCCTGTGTTCCTTGTTCTCCCAGGGCTCGGTGGGATGAGATCAGGGTCCCAGTGTGGCCTTCAAGAGACTCAGGTGTGGTTCAGGTTTTGCTTGTTGGTGGCCAGTGCCCACCAGATGCTGAATGGTCTGTGATGAACCTTCCTGGGGCTCTGCAGCTTGTGCCAGGGCTGATGGCAGGGGAATGTTCTTCTGGAGGGACTTGGGAGCTGCCAGGAGAACACAGGGGATCTGCAGGGACAGTGTGTGCCAGGGATCAGCAGTGAGTGGAGCTCAGTGGGCACAGGCCTGTTGAGGGTGAGCTCACCCAGAGATAAAGGACTGAATGTTTCCTGTGACCCATGAGAGCTCTGCAGCCCCAGGGGACACAGCAGCTACAGGGAAAGGAGTCTGGGCAGTGACTCGTCTGACCCTATGGGAACTTGCAGAGGAGGATCCAGGGCAGCCCCAGCCCATGTGCCAGCCCTGGAACAAGGCAGGCACCTCTGAGCACCCTCCATGGCCACAGCAGAGCCTGTGTGGGAAGGGGTCAGTGCAGGGAGCACCATCAGCTGCAGAGCTCTGTCTCCCAGCTTGAGCAGCACAGCCCAGCAGAGGCAGCCCATGGCCCCGGGCAGCACAGCCCCCATGCTCTGCAGAGCAGCACCCCCAGCTCGGGGGCTGTGGGCAGCAGGGCAGAGGCTACAGCAAGGGCTGCTCAGGCCAGCACAGACGTGTTCCCCTGGGAAAGGCTCTGTGGGGAGCTGGGATGGGCCAGGAGAAGAGCAGGAGCTCGTGTGTGTGCAGAGGAGCCCTGGCAAGAGGCTGCCCTGTCCCTGGGATGGCAGCAGGAGCAGCCTGAGGAGCCCCAGAGCCAACTCTCTGCTGCTGTGCTGGGCAGCGGGGCCCTGGGGCTGCAGGAGCTTCCCAAGCTGAGGATCTCCTGAGCATTCCAGACACAGAGTCACTGTCTCGGACCTGCAGTGCCTCCAGTTCCTGCTGCAGGGCCAGACAGGACTGGGCTTCTTTGCAGGGCTGGGGCCAGGGCAGGGAGAGGAAAACAATGGACCCTTGATTATAAGACTCCCCTCAGTGTCACAATGCTCTCCATGGTTCCACGAGGCCTTGCAGTGTCACGCTGGCCCCTTGGTTCCTTTGGGCCCCACGGTGTCACTGTGGCGCCCTTGGTTACACGAGGCCCCACGGTGTCGCAAGGCACCTTTGGTTCTCCGAGGGCCCTCAGTGTCTGTTTTGCCAGTGGGCAGGGTCAGCCCCAAAGACACAGACACCAAGTTCAGGAATAGTGTAATTTATTAGAATGCAAAACTGCAAAGAATCACAAAAGGAGAAGCCCAGCAAAGCACCCAATCATCACTACCAAAGATTGCGTACAGTAATCAAGAAAGAGACAGCACCAGTTACCCTCAGGCCTTGCCATCATCCACATCCTCACATCAGCTGGGGGAAGCTGTCACAGCCAAGGACTGGAGAGCCATTCCCGCACCCTGGGAATTCCTGCAGGTGCATCCACCTTTGCGGGCAACGAGGCTTCAACCTCGCTGTGAGAGGGCCCAGCTTTGACAGCGTTGAACAAACAAGCTGACATCACTGCTAGTGTGGGAACATCTGGTTTCATTCTCCTGTTTGGTTTCTCCCAAAGCCTGGCCAGGGCTCAAGGAGGAACCGAGGGAGTTTGATCCTAAAGCCCCAAACAAGGCCAGATGGGGCCTTGTCCAGTTTCTAAATACAGAAAGGTAAATCCGTGTTTCACCAATGAACATAGAGCATATTGCTAATAATGCTTCGTTAATGAGCAGATACAAATAGAACATTTGGTTGGAAGGTTCATCTAGATGTCAACTTTGGCTCCGAGCCTGTTGTTCAGGCCTCAGTCAGGGCCTGTTGTTCAGGCCTCACTACTTCAATCAGTCCTTTGACCTAGAGACGAACTGCAACCTTCATAACAATTCTTTTGATACTACAATCTTGGATTTAAGTATTAGAAAGTCTTTGTTGACAAGCCAAAATATCATACGGGAAGTGCTTTAAGGGTATCTTTTCACAATCTTCATAGGAACGCTTAACCCAGCCATGATTAAAGAGCTGTACGTGAGTTTGATTCCATTTCCCTTTATACTGGGTGCAATTGAACAGTTTACAGTGTGGGTGCATACAACCTATTCCAGGAGACAACATCCATCCACAGACACTTTTTCCTCCATATATTCCTCTTTATCCGATTTAGGTAGGAAATGCCTTTTCTATGAAAATGCAGCGGTCGGGGATCGCCACCCTCGCTCTAGAACTCTGTTTTTATCGTGAACTGTGCTCAAGTTTCTAACCCACCATTTGGGTTGGGCCAGATGGGCCAGCCAAGGCCAGTCATCGAATCCTTCTGGACTTCCACGCACCCAGCAATTACTGAGGTTAAATGAGTTCCCTATCTCTGCTCCTGCGGTTAGAAATCAATTTAGCCAACCAGTGCTCCGATTACAAGGACAACATTAAATCAACAAGATCAACAATAGTTTCACTGTTAAGCGGTCCCTTTCTGTCTGCAGAAGTCACTCAGTGGCACATCAGTCTTCACATCGAGCGCTGTGGATCAGAGCACTTTCCAAAGGGACCATTGGGGCAAACAGGGAGATTTGGTCCGGCAGGCTCTGCAAAACAATATCCTGTAACATCTCTTTGTTCTCTCACAGAACACTTGGCTGCAGGGACACGTGCCCATCTTTCTCACCCAGCTTTCAGGATTCAAACAGTGCTGTCTTTGCCTACAGCTCTTACTTCAGCTGGCTCGGGCGGGCCATTTGGCCTCTGGACCCACACTCTGGCTCCATGATTAGGACTGGTGGATCCAAACCCTTTATCTCCATGAACAGTAGTGATGTGAAGTGGATGTCCTTTTTTCACGGTTGTTTTAAAAACTGGCAATATCAATAACTGTGCTACCCTGCCGTGGGGTTGAATGATCCAGTGTTGTTCACTATTGTTTAACAGAACTACTTTACTTTCTCCTTGATAATCTGCACCAACCACTCCTCCCACCATATGAACACTTGTCAAGGCCAAGCTTGAGTGAGCAGTTATCAAACCAAAGTGTCCCGGAGGAACCTGAATTCCTGTGCCGGTACTGATAACTCTCATTTGCTTCTGATTTATCCTAATTAATTCTAATGCCTAAAGGTCCAGCCCTGCAGCCTCTGCGATGGCCCTGTCAGGGGCCATCTCCCCCGGAACAATTTCCCAGGAAGTCCAAGTGTCACTGTCCGTGGTTGTATTTGCAAATTGGGTGCAGCCATGCGCATCCAGGGGGTTTCCATTTCCCCAGTGGGCCCATTGTTAAGGATATGGAGCACATCTGTGAGGTGGGTTTTTCATTGCCACACGTTCCCATCTCCTATATTTTTCAACTGCTCTTTTAACAACCCCTTCATCTGTTCAATCAATTCTGCAGCTTGTGGATAGTCTGGTAGATGAAAAACCCAGCAGTCTTACTCACTTTATTTTTCGCAGTAACAGACAAAGCATTCCACGTCCTAGCGTCAGCAAACCCTATAAAAACAGCCAGTTTCATCCCTTCCTCCTTCATCTGTTGTATACAATCTCACACAGTTTCCCAGCGATGTTGGGGTCCTGGCCAATCCTTTTCTGTAGCGTATTTAGTCTTATATCCCTGAGCAGCCAAAGCTAACAAATGGGTATTTGGAGCATTATTTCACAATGTCATTATATAGATGTGAAAACATAAACATCGATTTTTATTATATTATATACATGTAGATCATTAATTTTTGTTATTATTCTCGTTGTTATTATTATTATTATTATTTCCTTTGCTCAAACAAATCCAAGCTCAAGATTAAAAACTTCTTCTGTCGCTCCATGTGGGAGCGTTTCAACAACAATCGTTCCTTCTGTTGGTGCTGTTTCCGAGATGCTGTTAACAAAATTCACCCTCCTCTTCCCAAACCCACAAGTTCTTTTCCTTTTTCCATATGCAATTTTTGGATGCATTTTAATACATCCAGTGCTTCAGCTTCTTTCAATTGACGTCCTCATTGCTCGCACGGTGCTCCGACCTCAGCCCACACCACAGCCAGCAAACCCTAGGGAAGGTCTTCCCATGCGGGAATTTTGGATGGGACCGATTCCTTACACTTACATTTAAAAAGCAGCATTTTGTTGTGATCCGGCCAGACTATACCAAATATGTTTTACCAGTGGGCAGGGTCAGCACCAAAGACACAGACACCAACTCAAGGAATTGGCGTCATTTACTGTAGTTCAAAGCAGCAAAGAATCACAAAAGGAGAAGCTCAGCAATGCACCCAATCATCACTACCAAAGATTGCCCGTAGTGATTAAGAAAGAGACAGCAGCAGTTACCCTCAGACTTTACCGTCACCCACATCCACACATCAGCTGCGGGAAGCTGTCACAGCCAAGGACTGGAGAGCCATTCCCGGACACTGGGAGTTCCTGCAGGTGCCTCCACCCACAGGTGACGCTTCCAACCTCCCTGTGAGAGGGCCCACCTTTGATAGTGTTGAACTAACAAACCGACAGCACTTCCAGTGTGGGAACATCTGGTTTCATTCTCCCGTTTGTTTCTCCCAAAGCCTGGCCAGGGCTCAAGGAGGAAGCAAGGGAGTTGACTTTGACCATACAGCCCCAAACAAGGCCAGATGTCAGATTTCATGGCCTTGTCCAGCTTCCAAATACAGAAAGGTCAAGCCATGTTTCACTAATGGGTGGATACATCTATCAGAGCGCTAATGACCATGCGCATTTCATGAATGAGCAAGTTCAAAGATAACCTTTGCTTGCAAGGTTCTGATGGTGCCCCAAGCCCCAGGACTGGAGGGGCCCCTTGGCTGCGGGGCTGGGAGGGAGGGAGGGAGCTGCCCCTTGTTCTCACTCTGCCTCACGCAAAGCTGGGCCGCTCACAAGTGGGGCAGCACAGCAAACAGGCAGCCTGCGAGTCTCTTCCATCCTCGTCTCTTGAGATTTTTCACCTTTGAGCTTAGGGTCTACAAAGGCAACTGCTTTTGGTCCCGCTGTGTATCCCCACGTACAGCAATGCTGCTAAATCCGTCTGTAGCACAGCAGCAGGGGAAAGGCCTCAGCCCTTCAGTGTCAGGAGCTGCCGGGCTCTGCCTGAGCAGCTCAGCCAGCAGGAAGGGAGCTGCTCCACACGGCAACGAGGAGCAAAGGACTGCAGCACCTCCTTCTTGGGCAGAGCCCAAATTCGGTGGGGGAATAACAGAGTTATTCTCGTGCACTGGTGCATCAGCACTGCAGGTGCTGTGCCCGCAAGCACATGGTTCGAGATCTGCAGAAGAATTCTGCAACTCTTGACTGGGTCAGGATGTCACCAGTGCTAAACTCCACTTTAGCCCAAAGCAACCACTTTACGCATCTGCTAGTGTCTGCTAGATTTTTTCTTCAGGGTATCCAGACAAAAGTAAACAGGAGGAGCCTACATTTTCATTGTTGAGCAGAAATGTATCTCATTTTGCTGTACAATCCTTTTTTAAGACGAGTTATCTCTTAAAAAAAAAAAGAAAGAAAAAAGAAAAAAAAATATGAAAGAGAAAAAACCAAATGTGTAATGAAAAATCTTCTGTAACTTTGGATTAAGAGGTAACTGATCTTTTTAAAAAGAGAACAAAGTTATTTACTTTGCAAATGTGCTGATGGCATGGATCCATCTCACTGACCTCAGCATCCTTTTTTAAAGATTTTGGGGTTGATTGTCAATATTAAATTGTGGTTGAAGCAATAGGAAATTGAAATATGGATTGTGCATGACCGTGTCTTGAGTGTAAAAATATTGCAGTTTGAAACTTGGACCTAAAGTATTGCAAATAAAAGTTATAAATACCAATGGATTGTGTGACAGCAGCTTTTCCTATAGGATGTGCAGCATCAGAAAGACTTCATCAGCGTGGCTGCGGGTGCTTTTAGCTTTGTCCTGTGCCACTCTATGATGACATGAAACAGGACTTCACCTGCCACCAGCCCAGGCCACCCTTTGCCACCCCAGCTCCTTGGACCTTGAACAAGCAGACACAAAGTCTTTCTGTTGCTTCCCCCTTTTGCACAAATGCACAGAGAGCTGGGATTTTTCCAGGCCTCGTGTCTCCATTGTGCCATATTCCTAAAGAACCAGCAGCCCCTCCCGATGAATACGGTGAGTTCCACAGATGCTTGTCAGCTCCACTTCCTGCCTAGAAATCTTGAAACTGCTTCTAAATGCTGCTCTCTTCAGCTCTTGGACACCTACTCACACAGAGCCGGGCAAAAAATGCTCCTGACGCCAGCTTACAAGGTGAGTAACGCCAAAGAGGGCTATGTGGGAAATCTCTATCCCTGCCTATCCTTTTAAGAGATCTGTGCCTTGTATCTAAAGGAAGGAATGTGCAAGCAACGGGACTGACACTTTCACTCTCCGTGTTCGTTCCGCAGCCACGGGTACAAAGACATTATGGGAACCCTTGTGCAGACAGAGCCTTCCGTCCCTGTAGAAGGGAGCGCGGCGGGTGGGGGCGGTTGGCGGGCAGCGAGCCCCGGACAGCAGGCGAGATCCGGCTCCACACCCGGCAGGCCCTGCTAAGGCTCAATGCCGGCTCCTCTGCAACAGCAAAGACCTTCAGCCTTGGCACTGCCCAGAGGGGCAGTGCTGGCCCGGCCGCACAGCTCATTTTCCCCACAAGTTGCAGGAGGTGAGAACGCAACACTTGCAAACACTGACTGCGAGCCACAGCGCCGGCTGCGCACCATTAACCTCAGCTCTGGGACCACTGTCTGCCCCAAGCTCCGGGGGATGCATTGGGAGCCCGGCTGGGCTCTGCCCTGGGGCCATCCTCCAGTGACAGCTGCAAACAGGGAGCATTTAGTTGCCACCAAGAGCCCAGCCACGCGTGGAGGGGAGCCGGTGCAGGTGCGGCCTGCGCTGTTGCCTGCTGTGCTCTGGGGCTGCTGCTCCCGCAGAGGGAACTGCACTGGCGTGCCAGAGGAGACAAAGAAGCTTCAGCTTAAGCCAAACTGAGCTGGGTGGCTGGGCTGGCAGGAGTGGGGAGGGTCAAGGGCATTCACAGAGCTCATCCTGCTGGAAGGACGAGGAAAAGTGGCAGTGGGAAGTGAACAGTGAGGAGAGCTGAGGCCTGGAGGGCAGCTCTTGAATGACACTCAGGTCTCACCGGACCTCTGAGACATTGCTGTTCTTCTGCCAGTGACAGGATGAGTCCCTAAACCTGGGGCTCGCTCCTCCCCGTGGTCAAAGGCATCAAGGAAGGCTACAGTGCGACAGAGACTGCCCTGAGCTGGCAGCTCACTGGGGGAAAAGAGGGAGCACTTGTGAAGTAAAAGGCAGGTGGGGCAGAGAACTGTTCAGAGAAGGGCTGAGCTAAAGCTTGAGCAAGCTGAGAAATGTCATTTGGGGTCATCGCAGATTGATTTCATTTCACAAGTTATTGAACAAGTTTATTTTAGGGCGGGGGGGGTGTCATGTTTTCCCCTGGAGGCGTGCACTCTGCAGGCTTGAGCTGCGTTGCTGAAATGCTCGAGCACGTCTCTGCTGCGGCTGACACCGGGTTCTTCTTTGGCTTCTTCCGGCCCGGTGCTGAGCCGCAGCAGAGCCCTGGCGGAGCCCAGAGCAGCCTCAGCATCCACAGAGCCCGGCTGCAAGGAGAGAAAGCAGAAACCGCCCGTCACTTGAAGGCTGCTGTCCCCCTTGTCCCAGCCGCCCGCGGTGCCCAGGCCGTGCTGGCTGTGCTCAGAGCGGTGCCCGAAGCCGCCCGTCACTGCTGCCTTTGGCAGGAGAGCAGGATGGCAGGACACGTGCCACCGCCCGCAGCCAGCCGTGGCAGATCCACCTCCTCAGCAGCTGCCCAGAGCGGGATGCTCCTGTGCTCGCTGCCATCTCCCAAAAGCCCTTATCCCACCCGTGCCAAGAAGACGGGGACCCACCGCACGCCACCCGCCGCCGGAAGAAAAGCTGCTCCCAAGCGATGTCCTCGGTCTTCTCCAAGGCCCCGTCCCATCCACGCCGCAGCTGGTCCCAAGCACTTCCCGATCCAGGCTGGACACCACCTACAACGCTTCCTTTAAGAAAAACAAACAACAAATTAATGAAAAGGGATTACAGACAAAAAGGAGAAACAAGAAAAAAGGGAAAAAGTCTTCTCTCTGTCGGGGGCCTGAGGAAGGCCCAACCTTCCCTACATGCTGGGGAAAAACCCACCCACGGGCGAGGGAAGCCCACGCTTTCTCCCTTCCCCCCCGCACTGCCCCCCAACAGGCACAGCGAGCCCAAAGCAAACAAGCGGAGTGGAGCAGCCCAAGCCCCTCCTTTCCTGCAAAACAAAGCAGCCCGTGCACAGCTCCTGGAGTGCCACCTCTGCTCCTGCCATGGGGGCTTGTTTGTGTCGGGCTGGCTGCCCCAGCCCCAGCCCCAGCCCGGGGAACAGTGGGTGGTGGGGGCTGTTGGCAGGGCCAGGGGCCGGCTCCCATTTCCTAAGCACCCCAGCCCATCCCGCCCGCCCTGCCGAAAAGCAGCTTGGCAGCCGGCTGAAGAATTAGTTGCATCCGCCCCAGCAAAGGGGGGAACCTTTGCTTCCTGGCCAGGCCGTGCAATGCCCAAATCTGGGAGCATCCCCCTGCGTGTGGACTCATCTGTAAATTCGCTGTGGAGCCTGGCTTTGAAGAAGGTGCCAGAATCAAAGCCCATCATCTTCAGCTTGCCGGTGGCCAGGTCAAGGAAGAGCTTGCCGTCCTTGACATCGTCCTCCACGTCTCCAGCAGCAGCAGGAGTACAGCTTCTCCAGGGGCTCCTTCTTCCCTGCGGCTGAGAGCAGGCTGTCAGTGCCCCGCCCAGGGCCCTGGCTGTCAGTGAAGCAGGACAAGCAAAAGCAGCTTGCACGGCGGCCACCAGTGCTGGGAAGAGCAGCTCAGCGCCAGCACAAGGGCTGCGTGTCCCCATCTGACGACCCCTGCGCAGCCATACAGGCAGGGCAAAAAAGCCTGCATTTCTTGGCTTCTTCTGGCCAAGGCACCTGTGGAGCTGTAACTTACCGGCTCCCTGGATCAAAGTGTGCCTGTGGCTCTCTCCCTTCTTCTATGGACGCTGAATATCCTGCAGCCAAGGATCACACGACAGGTCTTCTAATGAGGGCCTGTCCAAGGAGTGCAGGGACAGACACCCTCTGATCAATTCCTTGCACTCTGCGGGGAGAAACCAGAAAGCGCCGGTCAGTTGCAGAAGGCTCCTGTCCGCTTTGCCCCACTATTGCCATGCCCAGGCCATGCCATGGGGGCTCCGAGCTGTGCCCGAACTTTCCCATCCATTCTTTGTTTTGGAGGAGAGCAGGAGAGCGGGGCATGTGCCACCTCCTCGGCAGCTGCCAGAGCGGGATGCTCATGAGCCCGCTGCTGTCTCCCAGTACTGCTATTCCCCCCCGTGCCGCAGAGATGAGCATCCACCTTGAGAGAGCCGTTCTGGGAGCGACAGCTGGCCCCAGCTGATGTTCCGGCCCTTCGGGAACGGGTGCCGCCCGCAGACCATCTGGTGCAGCACGATGCCCAGGGACCAGACGGTAGCTGCCTCGCCGTAGTACCAGCCAAAATGGGTCCATTCTGGGGGGCTGTACGCTGGTGTTCCTACGGAATAGAGAGGCAGTTCATTCGCGGGATGCTGCCTGCTCCCGGAGCCTCGCCCCAGCATCCCTGGGCACGCGGGGGCCGCACCAGTGGCACGCGGCATGACCCGCTGCCCTCTCGCCAGCGCCTGTGACTTGTGGACAAACTGTGGGTTGTAAAAGAAGCCACCGGTGTCACAAGAGGGCAGCGGAAGCCCTGGCAAGGCCCGAGCATTCCACGCAAAGGGAAAACCCGCTCAGTGCCGGGGGGGGGGAAAAACCATGCCTTCACCCTCCCTGCCTGCATTGCCCCAAAAAAACATTCTGAAGCCAAGGCAAACAAGGCGAGCTGAGCAGTCCGAGCCGTTTCTTGCCTGCACACCAAACCGGCGGGTGCACAGCTTCTGGCCCCCGCCCTCTGCTACCCCCACCCACGGCTGTGTTTTTGTCACGCTGGCTGCCCCAGCCCCAGCGCCAGTCCTGGGCAGAGTGGCTGGCGAAGGCTGCCAGCAGGGCTGGAAGATGGCCCCCCGGCCACCCGCACTCAAAAGCAACTGGGCTGAAAACTCGGTCCCATGACTGGCATCAAAAGGGAGAATCCCCGCTGCCACAGCCAGGTTGGGCCGCGAGATGCCGGCACCGGGAGCCTACCCCGGCGAGGACTCACCTGCAAAGCGGGTGTAGGCTGTGTCTTGCAGGTAGGTGCCGCAGCCAAAGTCAATCAATTTGGCCTGGCCGGTGGCCAGGTCAACCAGGATGTTCTCTGGTTTCACGTCCCTGTGAAGGACCCCGCAGCTGGTGCAGTGCCGCACGGCCTCCAGGACCTGGCGGAACAGCTTCCGTGCCACCTCCTCTGACAGGAAGCCCCGCGCTCGAATGAAATGACGCAGGTCCTGAGAGTGCTCCGGCCGCTCCATCACCAGCACCACGTTGTTGGGGAGCGCGAGCCACTCGAGGAGCTGCACCACACCAGGGAAGCCAGTGGACACCTTGTCCAGCAGCACGACCTCGAGTGGTGCGCTGGTGCCGTTGGGCTGCGGGAGGAGCACGATGCCGTCAGTGGGGCTGATGCCGTGCCAGGGCTCGGGAAGCCCTCGCCCAGCCCGGGATGCTCTGCGCCCTCCGCTGCCCCCACGCCCCCTCTCCCCCGAGGCGTCCTGGCGCCTTCCACCCTCCCGGGCCTCGGCTTATCCCCGCCCGTCACGCCCCGGCTTCTCCCGCTGCCCACCACCCCCATGCCCCCACCGCCGCTCACTCACCAGCTCGCCCCAATGACGGATGCGGTTCCGTGGCACCCGTTTGATGGCCACCTGCAAGCCAAGGGGAGCAGCGGGCTGAGCTCGCCGCCCGCCCTGCCGAGCCCCATCCTCCTTCTCCTGCGCCCTCCTCCGCCCCCCTCCTCCTGCGCCCGCCGCCGGCCCCGCCACTCACCGGGGCGCCGTCCGAGAGCCGCGTCGCCGCGAAGACGCTGCCGAAGCCGCCGCGCCCCAGCAGCGAACCCACCACGTAGCGCTCCCTCAGGCCCTGCTGCGCATTCCCTGCCGGCGAGACGCGGCTGTCAGCGCTCGGCCCGGCTCCAGAAACGGCCGCCGGGCGCTCCTCAACCGCCCCGGGCCGGGTATCCCCAGATGCTGCCTCTTTCGAAGGGGACACCGGCGGCTCGGGGGCGGGGGCCGCGCTGCCGAGCGGAAGAGCTCGGACCGGGGAAGACGCGGCGGACGCGGCGGGAGCGGCCGCGCCGTCTGTGTCCTCGGCGGGTCCCGGGAGGAGCCGGGGCCGGGGCCGGGGCCGGGGCCGGGGCCGGGGCCGGAGTCGGGCCAGCCGGAGCCAGAGGCTGACAGTGCTGCCCAAGAGGCAGGCACTGATGCCCGCCCAGCAGCGCCACAGCCAGTACGCCAAGAGCCGGGCGGAGGCGAGACCGCGGCGGGACGCCCGGGGGCGGGGAGGGCGCAGCCCCGCCCGGCGCCGCGGGAGGGCCGGGCGCATGGCCCGGCCTGGCATGGGGAGAGGGAGGCCGCGGAAGGGGCGGAGGGGGTGGAGCAGTGAAGGGAGAGCGGGACAGGGGATGCGGGACACTGGGAGAAGGAGAGGAGGAACAGGAGAAGGAACGCAGAGGGTCTGGAGAACCGCTGCTTTCGTGTTGCTCTTCTGCTGCTGCCGCTGCTGCCGCTGCTGCTGCTGCCGCCGCTGCCGCTGAAGCGCTGGGAGCGTTGGTCCGCGTGTCCGTGTGTCTGTTGCCCGGGTGTCCGTTTTTGCCCCGCGCGCCCCGCGGCCGAGCCCCGCGCGCCCCGCGCCAGCACGGGCCGCTCCGGGGCCGAAGCGGAGTCACGGAGCATCTCTTCCTCCCGCAGCCGCGCCAAACGCACCGTCTTGTTTAGCTTCTTCTTCACCAGATTGTAACTCTTCCTTGCGGCAGTCTTGCAACTTGCCCCTGCTGCTGGCTCGCCCCGCGCCGCGGTCTCTTGCTCACAAGAGCAAGAGCAACCAAAGCGCTGTCCGCACTTTTCGCCTGGAGCAGAGCAAAGTGCTGAATGAGGAGCCTGCCAGCGCCAGGCAGAGGCAGCCCCGTGGGAGGGCAGAGCAGGACGTGAGGAGGGAGACGTGCAGCCCCTGCGGGGTGCAGCGCTGCTCCCCGGCCGCTCGGCGTGGGCAGTGGGAGCGGCGGGGCCGTGCCCGGCGCGGTGCCCTCGTCGCCAGGGCTGTTGCTGTTTTCTTGTCCGGTTGCAGGTGAAAATCGGAGACTGCCGATAGGAGGCTTCAAATAAAAGAATGGAAACACTCTTTTTGCTGAGTTCTGATGCCGGTCCAATAGAGCAGCTAAGCTCTCAGCTGTTTGCCTCCTCCCTGCCAATCCAGCACTTTCAGCCTGGAGCAAAGGCCCTCTCTGCAAAGAAACTGCTGGCTGGTTTCCTTCTCCTGCTGTTCATTGACACAGGTAGAAAAGCAGACTAGTTTGGATGCTGAGTCTGTCCAAACAGACAGTGAGCTTTGCCATGTGAAGCCAAGACACGGAGTCTTGAGCCCTGCGACAGTGTCATGGGAATCACCTTTGTTGCTGCTGCTGTCTATTGTCACTGCTGAGGGTGCAGTCCTAGGGGAGCACATGCCCTGTCTCTAGAAGCCAGAGCCGAGCAAGGCACTGGGCTCTAAAATCTTCCCTTGGCAGGCTTCTGGTGTCTCCAGCATTGCTTCCAAAGCCAAACAGGGAGAAGGCAAACTGTGTGTAGCTCTTGGTATTGTAGAGTGTCTCAAACTTGCTAAGTCCTAGGTGTTTGAGGTAAGATCAGTTTGCAATGACTGTGAGGTAGAACTAGTGCAAGACAGAAAAGGGGAGCATAGAAGGGAAGCAATTCATAGTATACGGGAACATCTTGGGTTGTTTCTTTCCCTTTGCGTGTCCCTTCTGGGAAGCTGTTTTGCTTTTGCAAGAATCTTGTCCACAGTGATGTTTGCTCTTTTCAAGACCCTTTCCTGGAGACCTAGCTGGAGCTCCTGTCCCAAGATGTGCCATCACATGCAGCTTCTCTTGGCTTGCCACACTGTGCGTGCAGCACGACTCTTGCAGCAAAGCAGGACCAAGGTTTTGAGAGCTTGACAACTTGTCCTTTCTCCTCCTGGTGGACTAGCGAGTTGTGCCGTGGGTAAGGTTTTCGTCGTTACTGTTCTAGGCTAAGGAAACAGGAGGAGGGGGTAGCAGCGATTGTTAGGCTGGCTGAATGGAGAGGAAGAATGTCCGGAGCCTGCAGCCAGAAGTGGAGAGCTGGGGGCTAATCCTTCCAAGCTCTCAGTGGACATCTTGCAAGTGACCTGGACTGTGAAAATGGTCTGACAGAGGCAGTTGGTTTCTGAGTTCAGCGTAGATGCTTGCACGTCTGGTGCGTTGGTGCGCAAATCAAGAGTACAATCGGTTCACAGGAAGCACCAGAAGAAGCTGGAGCTCTCCGAGCAGACGACTGAAAGAATGTGCAAAGGAGAAATGCGGGAAATGACTTGGTGTACCTTGCCTGGAAGAAGGGTAGTTTTTTCGAATAATTCCTAATCCGTTCCCTTGGCTTTTGACTTTCTTAACAAGGCCATTTGCATCCCCGATTCAGCACGAAGCGAGAGGCCCGGGCTTACGGAAGCGCGCCAAAGATTCCTCCGCAGCGACGCTCAGGTGGAAAGAGGAGCGGGGCGCCTGAGCAGCCTCCGGGGAAGCATCCCGCGAGGTGCAATTTGCGCCGTGCTGGGAGAGGAGGAGGGGGAGAAGGATGGGCCTTGCGTGGCAGCAGCAGCAGCAGCAGCAGCAAGTTTGGGCCGCAGGACATTGGGCCTGCGCCGCTGCCCCACAATGGGCGGGCGCGTTCCCGGGGCTGCGGCCCTGGCAGCGCGTCCGCTGAGCTGCCGACGCTGCGGGAGCTCCCCGGGCTGGGCTCGGGTTCCCGCTGGGACTGGGCAGCAGGCTGTGCTCTCACTGTGGTCAGCAGCAGTGGGACGTACCTCTGGACATCCACGTCTCCTGCTGCTGGGAAGAAGCAATGAAGCGAGTGCAGAAGTTCTGCTTCCTCTTTCTCCCAGTGGATTTTTTCATTTCATTCCACACTCCAGAGGCAATTTCTGTGCTGGCCTCTGTCAGCTGATTCTATTTCAAGAGCACCAGCAACAGGGCTGTGTTTGAGCGCTGTGAATGTGGCCTGTATGGCTTTCATTCTCCTTGACTTTTTGCTTATAGACCTGTGAACATTTCAAGATCTGCTAATCAGGATGCCTGCAACAAAACATCTGAATTCCCCATCAGAAAAGTACTGTGGCTAGCACCGATCAAAAGAGGCAATTGCAGTTTTTCAGATAAAATTCAAGTGGCAACCAGAAGAGGGGGAAGAGCAGCCATGATCTGTCATTCCCAAGGCAAACGCAAGAAAAGCCTCCTGCTGTCCCCTGAGGACGAGTGAAACTGTGCTGGGAACAGTGCTGGAACCCGATCCTTTCTTTCTCGGAAGGTTGCATCAGGGCAGCACAGCTGGGCTCTGAGGAATCAGGTCTGTTTGTGGCTGATTGTGTCTCTACTCCAGAAATTCACCGGGAAAAACCTCTTGGGAAGCCGAGGCACAAGCAGGTGGGAAGGGGCTGGCGCTGCTGCTGCTCTTGGCCGGGAGCCCCGGCTGTGCCGGTACAGGGCCCACTGCGCGGTGGCTCCTGCTGCTGCCAGAGCTGGGCGGGTCTCAGGGACAGGGAATGGACACGGGGGACAGCAAAGGCTGTGGGGGGCTGCAGCGATGTTCACACTTGGGCCAGCGCCAGCACCAGCACAGAGCTTCAGCCCCGCAATTATCCCAGAGGGAAATGCTGGGGAAAGGCTCCATTTCAGCCTTCCTTTACTCATCACTGTGAAGTGACCAAAATAAAAGGAGAACAAGCAGAGCCCGATCTCTTCTCCTTCGGGAGGAGTCCCACGCCTTGGGCTGTGAGAGGCCCTGAGGGGCTGTGAAGGGCTGTGAGGCGCCATGAGGGTTTGTTAGGGGCTGTGAAGGGTCATGAGGAGTCGTGAGGGGCCGTGAGGGGCCGTGAGGGGCCATGAGGTGCTGTGAGGGGCCATGAGAGATTGTTAGGGGCTGTGAAGGGTCATGAGGGGCCATGAACTGTGAGGGACTGTGAGGGACTGTGAGCTGCCACGAGGGGCCCTGGGGAGCTGTGAGGGGCATTGAGGGGTCATGAGGGGCTGTGAGGGGCCTTGAGGGGCCATAAGGGTCTCTTAGAGGCTGTTGGAGGCCAGGCACCTCATGGAACCAAGGGTCAGTTAGGAGACTGTGCAAGCAAGGAGATCATGGTTGGCAGTACAGAACTTCATGGAACCACAGGCCCATTGTTACACAGCAGGGCCGCAGAACCAAGGAGATCATTGTGACACTACACAACCTCATGGAATCAAGGCGTCCATGTTACGCTACTGAACCTCATGGAGCCAAGGGTCCATTGTGACACTGCGGACCCAAGGAGACTGTTGCTGACAGTACGAAAGTTCATGGAACCAAAAGTCCATTGTGACATTGTGGGGCCTCATGGAACCGTGGAGACCATTATGACACTTTGTTACTATCTGATTTACACCCAGAAGGGCAAAGAAAATGAAATCTCTGAGTATAAAAAGGAAAGAACTTTGAAGGTTCCAAATATTCCCAAAGATGAGATTAAAACCAAACGAGATTAAATGTTGGTGCCAAAAAAATGGATATCTGTTTATCTAATGGTAAGAGAGGCAAAGAGAAAGGAGAAAAGTAGAGAAAAGTTAGAAAAAGCCAAGGTTACTCTAAAAGCATAGGATAAGTCACCACCACACTGTGCTACCTTTGTTGCTGCTGAGACAGGGTGGGGGAAGTGGAGAAGTTTTTGCCTTTTTTTTTGCTGCTGTTTGAAGGGTCTTATCTGCCTCTTCCCATCTCTGGAGCAGTTTGGCTGGAAAGCGGCAGCCCATCCTCCGAGATGCAGGCTCCATGCTTGCAGCTGAACCTCGGTCCGCCTGGGACGAAGGAGCAGGGGTAGGGGTTGCACAACTCACTCGGGATTTCAGTCCAGGGGTGAAGGACTGGGGGGGTTCTCCCCAGGCGGGCGGCGTCGGCTCCCGGAGGCCTCAGGGTGTCTCGTGGCTGGCGATGGTGGTGGTGTGGGGAAAGGCAAAGGGCAGGGATTCTACCTTTCGCTTTCGCCTCCACATTTTGCGCCAGTTTTGCCTTCCTTTTTATGGGCCTCAAGGCGGGCTATGCACGGCCCGTACGGCACGTAGTTTCCAGGCGTTCAAAAGTGATTAGGATAAGCAGCCATAATGACGAAGCGCTTTTGAAGCCTTTCCGGTGTTGAGCAGTGATAATGACAAAGCATTTTTTGGAGCCTTTCTCCTATTATTAGGCTCTTGCACACTTCAGAACCAAGGGGCCATTGTGACACTGCAGGGCCTTGTATAACCAAGGGGTCATTGTAGCACGGCAGGGCCTCCTGGAATCAAGGGGATCGCAGTGACACTGTGGGGCTCCATGAGGCCACGGGGCCATTCTGACTGTGTGGAAGCAAGCATACCATTGTTACGCTACGGGGCATCATGGAACCAAGGAGGCCATTGTGAACCAGCGGGGGAACCCGCTGAGACTATTATGACACTTCAAAGGCCTTGTGACACCGAAGGGCCATTGTGGAACTGCAGGGCCTCGTGGAACCAGTGAGACCATTGTGACATCACAGGGCCTCATGGGAGCCAGGGGCCATTGTGACACAGCCAGGCCTCATAGAACCAAGGGGCCCTTGTGACACTGCGTGGCACCATGGAGCCAAGGAGACCACTGTGACACTACAGGGCGTCACGGAACTAAGAACTATGTAACAGTAAGAGGCCCAATGGAATCAAGGGGCCATTGTGACACCACAGGGCCTCATAGAACCAAGGAAACCATTGTGACACTGCAAGGTCTCATGGAAGCAAAGGGCCAGTGTGACACAGCCAGGCCTTGTGGAACCAAGGGGCCATTGTGATCCTGGGGAGCCCAATAGAACCAAGGAGCCATTGTGACACGGCAGGACCTTATGGAATCATGGAGACCACTGTGACACTCTGTGACCTCATGAAACCAATGGGCCTCTTAGGGGCCACCTCTCATCTGCCTTCAAAACACGGGGGGGCTGTGCTTTTCTTCCCATGGAAAAAACCATCTTTCAAGTCCAGCCATCCATGGCCAAAACTGGGAATTCACCTCTGAAATTCCATCTAGCCAAGGAATAGCTCCCAGACAAAAGCTGCCAGGAATGTCCAGCTTCCCTTGGATTCCTGAGGGCCAGCTCTCATCTGCCTTTGAAACACTGGGGCTCCTCACTTTTCTGCCAATGGGAAAGAACTGTCCTTCTTGGCCAGACGTCCATGGACAAAACTGGGATTTGGCCTCCCAAATTCCCTCTATCCAAGGATCGCTCCAAGACAAAAGCTGCCCAGACAAACAGGTCTGGCTGGCCTTGGCCTCCTTGAGCCACTGCTAATCAGCCTTTGAAACACTGGGGCTCTGCCCTTTCCTTCCTGGGGAGAAGAGCTGTCATTCCGGTCCAGGCACCCACAGCTGAAATGGAACTCCACCTCCAAAACTCCCCATATGTCCAAGGGTTGCTTTCAGACAGAAGCTGCAAGGACAGACAGGTCTGGCTTGCCTTGGCCTCTGGTGGCTGCCTCTCATCTGCCTTCAAAAGACTGGGCTTCTGTGGTTTCCTTCCTGTAGAAAAGAACCGACCTTCTTGTCCAGGTGCCCGTGGCCTCAAGCACATGATCACTACATAGGGACAAAGGGGCTCTGTGCTCAGTGGAGTGGAGTCTGAGGACAGTGGAGGAGAGTCCTGGGAGGGCTTGAAGGGTGGTTTCAGAGATGGTGGATCCTTTTGACATAGTAGAGAAGAGCCGGCAAAAGAAAGAATTAATGCAAAGGGCAGCTGGGGAGGTCCAGACTGGACAGAAGGAGAAAGGAATTTCTCTCCCAGGGCAGTGCTGTGGTGCCACGTGTCCCCCAGAAGAAGTCTGGAGCAGCCCAAGGCTTTGTGTGCCAAGGCAGAGCCAGGCAGGACGCAGAGCCATCAGCAAAGGAAGGGGCCGGTGAGGTGGGGCAGCCGGGGGGATGACGACAGCCTGCAGGGACAGAGACACAGGGCACGGACACTGTAGGACAGCCTGGGCCGGAGAGGGCAGAGGGATGTGCAGAAGCTGAAAGGCCCTGACAGAGGCAACTTCTGCAGCACTTTGGCCAGGGCTGCTGTCCCTGCCCCTGAGGCCAGTTGGGAGATAAGTGACCCTTGCAGCCCTGGGGCCTCATTGCCTCTTTTTTCCTGCTCAGCAGCGTGGCAGGGGCCACCCCATGGTCCTGCCCTTGGCATTGCACATGCCCACATCCCAGTGCCCCGGGAAGAGTCCCGAGCAATGAGGGAGGGACAGGATCTGCCTTTGCGGCGGCTGGGGCACTGCCTGCAGCCAGCCCGGGCACAGCACAGAGGCACAGAGGGGTTCCATCAGTTAGGGCTGGGAAGATGCTGAGAAGTGACCGGGGGAGAATCATTCCCAGCCCTTGACACAGGAAGCCTCTGGCTGCAGGACAATGCAGCTGCAGTTCCTGAAATGATCTCCTCAAGCTGGAACATACCACTGACTGTGGATTCAGGAAGTACATTCTCTGAGTATCCCTGGTGTAGAACATGAGGACATGCTCAGGGCTTCAGCTCAGTCCAGTAATATTTCCGAGACAATCCTTTCTATAAGGATGAAATTTCCTGAGACTGTTTTCCCTTTCCTACTCTTGGGGAATGGGAGGGGGGGAAGTGATAAAGGAATTCTTCATTTTTAAGAGTCCCTGAGGCATCGGAAGTGTAACTTGAGTGCTCTGCAGGAGTTTCCTAAAGTGCTTTCAAGCCACTCCTCTGCCCACGCACAGCACCGGCATCACCTTTGCTGGACCCGCCAGGCTTAGTCTGACCTGTCCTTTCTCCCACCTGCAAGCAGAACCTGTCCCCAGCCAGTGCCCTGCAAACAGGCAGGTTTCTGTAGGGCCAAGGAGAGTGCCCAGAGATATGGGGTCTGTGAGTGCTGGCAGGAAGAGATCAGGCACAGGGAAACACCTCCAGGAGGAAGATCTTCAGCAAGCAGAGAGAAGATCGGGCAATGAGAGAAAACAAAAGGCAGAAATGTTGTGGCACGGAGAGCTTAGAGACCTCCACAGGATGCCCTCGAGTGCAGCCCCTCCCTCTGAACAAGCCCCCTCCGAACAAGCCCCCTCCCCTCCTCTCTCCCTCCGCCAAGCCTCTGCCCTCAGGGCCGGGGGTCCAAGGCGTGAAGCCCCTCCTGTGCAGGCAGAGCTGCAGCAGAGCTGTGGGGCAGCTCTGCAGTCCCGGGCCCAGTTCCCTCTGCAGAGCACAGGGCCGGGAGCATCTGCCTGGCACTGGGGGGCTCTGGGAGGGGGCACAGCTGGCTCAGCTGGCTCAGGGTGACGCTGTCCCCAGTGCCCGGCTGTGGGCAATGCAGCCAGGGAAGGAGCTCAATCTCCCTACATCCAATGCCATCATTAGGACAATTGGCTTTCTTCTTGAGGATTCCCCCTAAGCTCTGAGCTTCCCTCCAGGACGCAAACAGGTCGTGTAGCATCTTTGTGTTACCTGAAAGCCCCACAGTGAGACACAAAAGTTTTATGATGGCGAAAGTGCTGTTGGGTTGGTGAAATGAGCCATGTGTGTATTTGGCTACCAATGTGGGGCTGAGACCTCGAGAAGGGGATGGACATTTGATGGGCTGTGGTGGATCCATCTGCTCTCAGCAGTGTTGGGATGGTTTCTAAGGGAAATATGGGAGGGTGATTATCCTCTGTCTGACAAGGGTGAAAGCCCAGAGGATCTTGGAACAGGACAGAGTGACAGACCACCTCCCCTCACTCTCCACTCACCACCTTGCCTCACAGAACTCGCTCTATTCTCCCCGAGGGCAGCAGCAATGCTGAGTGTTTCTGACATCCAAAACCAGTCAGCCGGGGAGATGAAGAGGAGCTATAAAAACCTCTAGAACACTTTAACAGCTTTTGCCGTTCCTGTTCTTGGGCCCTGGGAGTGCCCTTGTGTTAGCTGGGGTTTCAAAGTGTAACACCAGGACAGGTCCCTGTCCCCCTCCCACTTCTGCACAGCAAGGCTGAATTGTAAAAAGCCCCGGAGCAATTGCCCTGAAACTCATGTCGCACGCAGCCAGCAGCAAGCAGGGCTGCGGCTGGAGCTGAAGGAAGATCTGCTAGAAAAACAGAAGGGTGTTGTCGGTGATGGAACACGGACTTCGCCGGCCGCATGCAAAGCCAAATTTGATCGCACGAGTCAACTCTTTATATACTGTTCCAAACCAACAGTTCAGCAGCTACAAACTTCAGCTTCTAAGGTTATATGTTTTACATCTCCAAGGGCTACAGATTAGCATCTCCTCGCCCAATCTCCCGTTAACTATCCTACTCTTTGTCTCGCCTCTTGCTCTTTGTCTCGCCTCCTGCCAGACGCGGCCCCGGCCCGCCCGGTCTCTCGTCTCTCGCAAGGCCCCACGCCAGCCAAAGCCGTTCTCCGTGGCGACACTCTGAATCCCCATAAGGTGTCAGTGTGTGACAGGAGAAGGATTTGTGGGACATGTCTTGGATTTGGCTGAGAGCCGTTTCCCTTAAGCTGTCACTGCCTTTTCTCCGTGAACAGGTCCCCATGTCCACACACAGCCAAATGTCCAACAGCAGCTCCATCAGCCCCTTTCTGCTGCTGGCATTCGCAGACACGCAGCAGCTGCAGCTCCTGCACTTCTGTCTCTTCCTGGGCATCTCCCTGGCTGCCCTCCTGGGCAGCGGCCTCATCATCAGCGCCGTAGCCTGCGGCCACCACCTGCACACGCCCATGTTCTTCTTCCTGCTGACCCTTGCCCTCACCGACCTGGGCTCCATCTGCACCACTGTCCCCAAAGCCATGCACAATTCCATTTTGGGACACCAGAACCACCTCCTACGCAGGAGGTGCTGCACAGCCTCTTTCTCTTTCTTTCTCTTTCTCTTTCTCTTTCTCTTTCTCTTTCTCTTTCTCTTTCTCTTTCTCTTTCTCTTTCTCTTTCTCTTTCTCTTTCTCTTTCTCTTTCTCTTTCTCTTTCTCTTTCTCTTTCTCTTTCTCTTTCTCTTTCTCTTTCTCTTTCTTCTCTCTTTCTCTCTCTCTTTTTCATTTCAGCGGAGTTTTCCCTCCTCGCCGCCGTCGAGTGCTACGACCGCTACGTGTCCCCCTGCAAACCCCTGCAAGACGGGACCCTCCTGGGCAGCAGAGCTTGTGCTCACATGGCAGCAGCTGCCTGGGCCAGTGGCTTTCTCAATGCTCTGCTGCACACGGCCACTACCTTTTCCTTGCCCCTGTGCCAGGGCAGTGCCCTGGGCCACTTCTTGGGTGAAATCCCACAGATCCTCAAGCTCTCCTGCTCACACTGCCACCTCAGGGAACTCGGGCTTGTTGTGTTTTGCATCTGTTTAACTTTTGGTTCATTTGTGTTCCTTGTTTTCTCCTGTGTGCAGATCTTCAGGGCTGTGCTGAGGATCCCCTCTGAGCAGGGATGGCACAAAGCCTTTTGCACGTGCCTCCCTCACCTGGCCATGGTCTCCCTGTTCCTCAGCACTGGCTTTGTTGCCTGCTTGAAGCCCCCCTCCATGTCCTCCCCATCCCTGGACCTGGCACTGCCAGTTCTGTACTCGGTGGTGCCTCCAGCCCTGAAGTCCCTCATCTACAGCCTGAGGAACCAGGAGCTCAAGGATGCCCTGAGGAAAATGATGACTGGATGCTTTCCAGAAGCACAAACCTGCCTGTTTTCAGCTCCATAGGCTAAAGTGTAATCATTAGAGGCCCAGCCTGCCTTCTCAGGTTGTTTTGGTGGTGGTGGTTTGGGGGCTTTTTTTCTTCTCCTATGTTAATGTTGTGCCCAAAAGATTTTGTTATGCATCTTATTCCCTGTTTACAGGCTGAATGTGACTGTTGACAGGGACTGTGTCAATAAGGAGTCTGCTCTGTGTGTATTCACATGAAAGAAAGGACCCATCAGCAAGGTCTCAGTTTGAGATCCTTTGGTTGAGTCCATCCCTGAAGCTGGAGGGCAGGGCCAGTTTTGCAGGCGTGGGGGGGAAGAGTCCCAGCAGAGCAGCACAGCCAGGGAGCAGCAGAGCTTGGTCTTTTCAGAGCTCCTCTCTTATTACTTCCACTCTCTCCTTTGGAGCCGCTGTGATGGTGTAAGGCCAACAGCTCTGTCCGGGTGGTGCGAGTCCTGCTGCGTGTCACAGGCAGGGACAGGCCATGGGCACTGCTGGGACACAGCTGGGCTCCGCCACAGCGGTTCCATCAGCAAAGGGCATCTCCTGAAGGAGGAACTGCAGGAAGGCTTTGCTCTCCCTCCACAGTCACTGTCAGGAACAGGCCCAAGGAGCAGACTCTAAAGAGGCTGCCTGTGTTCCTTGTTCTCCCAGGGCTCGGTGGGATGAGATCAGGGTCCCAGTGTGGCCTTCAAGAGACTCAGGTGTGGTTCAGGTTTTGCTTGTTGGTGGCCAGTGCCCACCAGATGCTGAATGGTCTGTGATGAACCTTCCTGGGGCTCTGCAGCTTGTGCCAGGGCTGATGGCAGGGGAATGTTCTTCTGGAGGGACTTGGGAGCTGCCAGGAGAACACAGGGGATCTGCAGGGACAGTGTGTGCCAGGGATCAGCAGTGAGTGGAGCTCAGTGGGCACAGGCCTGTTGAGGGTGAGCTCACCCAGAGATAAAGGACTGAATGTTTCCTGTGACCCATGAGAGCTCTGCAGCCCCAGGGGACACAGCAGCTACAGGGAAAGGAGTCTGGGCAGTGACTCGTCTGACCCTATGGGAACTTGCAGAGGAGGATCCAGGGCAGCCCCAGCCCATGTGCCAGCCCTGGAACAAGGCAGGCACCTCTGAGCACCCTCCATGGCCACAGCGGAGCCTGTGTGGGAAGGGGTCAGTGCAGGGAGCACCATCAGCTGCAGAGCTCTGTCTCCCAGCTTGAGCAGCACAGCCCAGCAGAGGCAGCCCATGGCCCCGGGCAGCACAGCCCCCATGCTCTGCAGAGCAGCACCCCCAGCTCAGGGGCTGTGGGCAGCAGGGCAGAGGCTACAGCAAGGGCTGCTCAGGCCAGCACAGACGTGTTCCCCTGGGAAAGGCTCTGTGGGGAGCTGGGATGGGCCAGGAGAAGAGCAGGAGCTCGTGTGTGTGCAGAGGAGCCCTGGCAAGAGGCTGCCCTGTCCCTGGGATGGCAGCAGGAGCAGCCTGAGGAGCCCCAGAGCCAACTCTCTGCTGCTGTGCTGGGCAGCGGGGCCCTGGGGCTGCAGGAGCTTCCCAAGCTGAGGATCTCCTGAGCATTCCAGACACAGAGTCACTGTCTCGGACCTGCAGTGCCTCCAGTTCCTGCTGCAGGGCCAGACAGGACTGGGCTTCTTTGCAGGGCTGGGGCCAGGGCAGGGAGAGGAAAACAATGGACCCTTGATTATAAGACTCCCCTCAGTGTCACAATGCTCTCCATGGTTCCACGAGGCCTTGCAGTGTCACGCTGGCCCCTTGGTTCCTTTGGGCCCCACGGTGTCACTGTGGCGCCCTTGGTTACACGAGGCCCCACGGTGTCGCAAGGCACCTTTGGTTCTCCGAGGGCCCTCAGTGTCTGTTTTGCCAGTGGGCAGGGTCAGCCCCAAAGACACAGACACCAAGTTCAGGAATAGTGTAATTTATTAGAATGCAAAACTGCAAAGAATCACAAAAGGAGAAGCCCAGCAAAGCACCCAATCATCACTACCAAAGATTGCGTACAGTAATCAAGAAAGAGACAGCACCAGTTACCCTCAGGCCTTGCCATCATCCACATCCTCACATCAGCTGGGGGAAGCTGTCACAGCCAAGGACTGGAGAGCCATTCCCGCACCCTGGGAATTCCTGCAGGTGCATCCACCTTTGCGGGCAACGAGGCTTCAACCTCGCTGTGAGAGGGCCCAGCTTTGACAGCGTTGAACAAACAAGCTGACATCACTGCTAGTGTGGGAACATCTGGTTTCATTCTCCTGTTTGGTTTCTCCCAAAGCCTGGC
This sequence comes from Aphelocoma coerulescens, assembly GCF_041296385.1. Lineage (NCBI taxonomy): Eukaryota > Metazoa > Chordata > Aves > Passeriformes > Corvidae > Aphelocoma > Aphelocoma coerulescens. The sequence continues at coordinate 13,883,375 of NC_091018.1, forward strand.
CAGGGCTCAAGGAGGAACCGAGGGAGTTTGATCCTAAAGCCCCAAACAAGGCCAGATGGGGCCTTGTCCAGTTTCTAAATACAGAAAGGTAAATCCGTGTTTCACCAATGAACATAGAGCATATTGCTAATAATGCTTCGTTAATGAGCAGATACAAATAGAACATTTGGTTGGAAGGTTCATCTAGATGTCAACTTTGGCTCCGAGCCTGTTGTTCAGGCCTCAGTCAGGGCCTGTTGTTCAGGCCTCACTACTTCAATCAGTCCTTTGACCTAGAGACGAACTGCAACCTTCATAACAATTCTTTTGATACTACAATCTTGGATTTAAGTATTAGAAAGTCTTTGTTGACAAGCCAAAATATCATACGGGAAGTGCTTTAAGGGTATCTTTTCACAATCTTCATAGGAACGCTTAACCCAGCCATGATTAAAGAGCTGTACGTGAGTTTGATTCCATTTCCCTTTATACTGGGTGCAATTGAACAGTTTACAGTGTGGGTGCATACAACCTATTCCAGGAGACAACATCCATCCACAGACACTTTTTCCTCCATATATTCCTCTTTATCCGATTTAGGTAGGAAATGCCTTTTCTATGAAAATGCAGCGGTCGGGGATCGCCACCCTCGCTCTAGAACTCTGTTTTTATCGTGAACTGTGCTCAAGTTTCTAACCCACCATTTGGGTTGGGCCAGATGGGCCAGCCAAGGCCAGTCATCGAATCCTTCTGGACTTCCACGCACCCAGCAATTACTGAGGTTAAATGAGTTCCCTATCTCTGCTCCTGCGGTTAGAAATCAATTTAGCCAACCAGTGCTCCGATTACAAGGACAACATTAAATCAACAAGATCAACAATAGTTTCACTGTTAAGCGGTCCCTTTCTGTCTGCAGAAGTCACTCAGTGGCACATCAGTCTTCACATCGAGCGCTGTGGATCAGAGCACTTTCCAAAGGGACCATTGGGGCAAACAGGGAGATTTGGTCTGGCAGGCTCTGCAAAACAATATCCTGTAACATCTCTTTGTTCTCTCACAGAACACTTGGCTGCAGGGACACGTGCCCATCTTTCTCACCCAGCTTTCAGGATTCAAACAGTGTTGTCTTTGCCTACAGCTCTTACTTCAGCTGGCTCGGGCAGGCCATTTGGCCTCTGGACCCACACTCTGGCTCCATGATTAGGACTGGTGGATCCAAACCCTTTATCTCCATGAACAGTAGTGATGTGAAGTGGATGTCCTTTTTTCACGGTTGTTTTAAAAACTGGCAATATCAATAACTGTGCTACCCTGCCGTGGGGTTGAATGATCCAGTGTTGTTCACTATTGTTTAACAGAACTACTTTACTTTCTCCTTGATAATCTGCACCAACCACTCCTCCCACCATATGAACACTTGTCAAGGCCAAGCTTGAGTGAGCAGTTATCAAACCAAAGTGTCCCGGAGGAACCTGAATTCCTGTGCCGGTACTGATAACTCTCATTTGCTTCTGATTTATCCTAATTAATTCTAATGCCTAAAGGTCCAGCCCTGCAGCCTCTGCGATGGCCCTGTCAGGGGCCATCTCCCCCGGAACAATCTCCCAGGAAGTCCAAGTGTCACTGTCCGTGGTTGTATTTGCAAATTGGGTGCAGCCATGCGCATCCAGGGGGTTTCCATTTCCCCAGTGGGCCCATTGTTAAGGATATGGAGCACATCTGTGAGGTGGGTTTTTCATTGCCACACGTTCCCATCTCCTATATTTTTCAACTGCTCTTTTAACAACCCCTTCATCTGTTCAATCAATTCTGCAGCTTGTGGATAGTCTGGTAGATGAAAAACCCAGCAGTCTTACTCACTTTATTTTTCGCAGTAACAGACAAAGCATTCCACGTCCTAGCGTCAGCAAACCCTATAAAAACAGCCAGTTTCATCCCTTCCTCCTTCATCTGTTGTATACAATCTCACACAGTTTCCCAGCGATGTTGGGGTCCTGGCCAATCCTTTTCTGTAGCGTATTTAGTCTTATATCCCTGAGCAGCCAAAGCTAACAAATGGGTATTTGGAGCATTATTTCACAATGTCATTATATAGATGTGAAAACATAAACATCGATTTTTATTATATTATATACATGTAGATCATTAATTTTTGTTATTATTCTCGTTGTTATTATTATTATTATTATTTCCTTTGCTCAAACAAATCCAAGCTCAAGATTAAAAACTTCTTCTGTCGCTCCATGTGGGAGCGTTTCAACAACAATCGTTCCTTCTGTTGGTGCTGTTTCCGAGATGCTGTTAACAAAATTCACCCTCCTCTTCCCAAACCCACAAGTTCTTTTCCTTTTTCCATATGCAATTTTTGGATGCATTTTAATACATCCAGTGCTTCAGCTTCTTTCAATTGACGTCCTCATTGCTCGCACGGTGCTCCGACCTCAGCCCACGCCACAGCCAGCAAACCCTAGGGAAGGTCTTCCCATGCGGGAATTTTGGATGGGACCGATTCCTTACACTTACATTTAAAAAGCAGCATTTTGTTGTGATCCGGCCAGACTATACCAAATTTGTTTTACCAGTGGGCAGGGTCAGCACCAAAGACACAGACACCAACTCAAGGAATCGGCGTCATTTACTGTAGTTCAAAGCAGCAAAGAATCACAAAAGGAGAAGCTCAGCAATGCACCCAATCATCACTACCAAAGATTGCCCGTAGTGATTAAGAAAGAGACAGCAGCAGTTACCCTCAGACTTTACCGTCACCCACATCCACACATCAGCTGCGGGAAGCTGTCACAGCCAAGGACTGGAGAGCCATTCCCGGACACTGGGAGTTCCTGCAGGTGCCTCCACCCACAGGTGAGGCTTCCAACCTCCCTGTGAGAGGGCCCACCTTTGATAGTGTTGAACTAACAAACCGACAGCACTTCCAGTGTGGGAACATCTGGTTTCATTCTCCCGTTTGTTTCTCCCAAAGCCTGGCCAGGGCTCAAGGAGGAAGCAAGGGAGTTGACTTTGACCATACAGCCCCAAACAAGGCCAGATGTCAGATTTCATGGCCTTGTCCAGCTTCCAAATACAGAAAGGTCAAGCCATGTTTCACTAATGGGTGGATACATCTATCAGAGCGCTAATGACCATGCGCATTTCATGAATGAGCAAGTTCAAAGATAACCTTTGCTTGCAAGGTTCTGATGGTGCCCCAAGCCCCAGGACTGGAGGGGCCCCTTGGCTGCGGGGCTGGGAGGGAGGGAGGGAGCTGCCCCTTGTTCTCACTCTGCCTCACGCAAAGCTGGGCCGCTCACAAGTGGGGCAGCACAGCAAACAGGCAGCCTGCGAGTCTCTTCCATCCTCGTCTCTTGAGATTTTTCACCTTTGAGCTTAGGGTCTACAAAGGCAACTGCTTTTGGTCCCGCTGTGTATCCCCACGTACAGCAATGCTGCTAAATCCGTCTGTAGCACAGCAGCAGGGGAAAGGCCTCAGCCCTTCAGTGTCAGGAGCTGCCGGGCTCTGCCTGAGCAGCTCAGCCAGCAGGAAGGGAGCTGCTCCACACGGCAACGAGGAGCAAAGGACTGCAGCACCTCCTTCTTGGGCAGAGCCCAAATTCGGTGGGGGAATAACAGAGTTATTCTCGTGCACTGGTGCATCAGCACTGCAGGTGCTGTGCCCGCAAGCACATGGTTCGAGATCTGCAGAAGAATTCTGCAACTCTTGACTGGGTCAGGATGTCACCAGTGCTAAACTCCACTTTAGCCCAAAGCAACCACTTTACGCATCTGCTAGTGTCTGCTAGATTTTTTCTTCAGGGTATCCAGACAAAAGTAAACAGGAGGAGCCTACATTTTCATTGTTGAGCAGAAATGTATCTCATTTTGCTGTACAATCCTTTTTTAAGACGAGTTATCTCTTAAAAAAAAAAAAGAAAGAAAAAAGAAAAAAAAATATGAAAGAGAAAAAACCAAATGTGTAGTGAAAAATCTTCTGTAACTTTGGATTAAGAGGTAACTGATCTTTTTAAAAAGAGAACAAAGTTATTTACTTTGCAAATGTGCTGATGGCATGGATCCATCTCACTGACCTCAGCATCCTTTTTTAAAGATTTTGGGGTTGATTGTCAATATTAAATTGTGGTTGAAGCAATAGGAAATTGAAATATGGATTGTGCATGACCGTGTCTTGAGTGTAAAAATATTGCAGTTTGAAACTTGGACCTAAAGTATTGCAAATAAAAGTTATAAATACCAATGGATTGTGTGACAGCAGCTTTTCCTATAGGATGTGCAGCATCAGAAAGACTTCATCAGTGTGGCTGCGGGTGCTTTTAGCTTTGTCCTGTGCCACTCTATGATGACATGAAACAGGACTTCACCTGCCACCAGCCCAGGCCACCCTTTGCCACCCCAGCTCCTTGGACCTTGGACAAGCAGACACAAAGTCTTTCTGCTGCTTCCCCCTTTTGCACAAATGCACAGAGAGCTGGGATTTTTCCAGGCCTCGTGTCTCCATTGTGCCATATTCCTAAAGAACCAGCAGCCCCTCCCGATGAATACGGTGAGTTCCACAGATGCTTGTCAGCTCCACTTCCTGCCTAGAAATCTTGAAACTGCTTCTAAATGCTGCTCTCTTCAGCTCTTGGACACCTACTCACACAGAGCCGGGCAAAAAATGCTCCTGACGCCAGCTTACAAGGTGAGTAACGCCAAAGAGGGCTATGTGGGAAATCTCTATCCCTGCCTATCCTTTTAAGAGATCTGTGCCTTGTATCTAAAGGAAGGAATGTGCAAGCAACGGGACTGACACTTTCACTCTCCGTGTTCGTTCCGCAGCCACGGGTACAAAGACATTATGGGAACCCTTGTGCAGACAGAGCCTTCCGTCCCTGTAGAAGGGAGCGCGGCGGGTGGGGGCGGTTGGCGGGCAGCGAGCCCCGGACAGCAGGCGAGATCCGGCTCCACACCCGGCAGGCCCTGCTAAGGCTCAATGCCGGCTCCTCTGCAACAGCAAAGACCTTCAGCCTTGGCACTGCCCAGAGGGGCAGTGCTGGCCCGGCCGCACAGCTCATTTTCCCCACAAGTTGCAGGAGGTGAGAACGCAACACTTGCAAACACTGACTGCGAGCCACAGCGCCGGCTGCGCACCATTAACCTCAGCTCTGGGACCACTGTCTGCCCCAAGCTCCGGGGGATGCATTGGGAGCCCGGCTGGGCTCTGCCCTGGGGCCATCCTCCAGTGACAGCTGCAAACAGGGAGCATTTAGTTGCCACCAAGAGCCCAGCCACGCGTGGAGGGGAGCCGGTGCAGGTGCGGCCTGCGCTGTTGCCTGCTGTGCTCTGGGGCTGCTGCTCCCGCAGAGGGAACTGCACTGGCGTGCCAGAGGAGACAAAGAAGCTTCAGCTTAAGCCAAACTGAGCTGGGTGCCTGGGCTGGCAGGAGTGGGGAGGGTCAAGGGCATTCACAGAGCTCATCCTGCTGGAAGGACGAGGAAAAGTGGCAGTGGGAAGTGAACAGTGAGGAGAGCTGAGGCCTGGAGGGCAGCTCTTGAATGACACTCAGGTCTCACCGGACCTCTGAGACATTGCTGTTCTTCTGCCAGTGACAGGATGAGTCCCTAAACCTGGGGCTCGCTCCTCCCCGTGGTCAAAGGCATCAAGGAAGGCTACAGTGCGACAGAGACTGCCCTGAGCTGGCAGCTCACTGGGGGAAAAGAGGGAGCACTTGTGAAGTAAAAGGCAGGTGGGGCAGAGAACTGTTCAGAGAAGGGCTGAGCTAAAGCTTGAGCAAGCTGAGAAATGTCATTTGGGGTCATCGCAGATTGATTTCATTTCACAAGTTATTGAACAAGTTTATTTTAGGGCGGGGGGGGTGTCATGTTTTCCCCTGGAGGCGTGCACTCTGCAGGCTTGAGCTGCGTTGCTGAAATGCTCGAGCACGTCTCTGCTGCGGCTGACACCGGGTTCTTCTTTGGCTTCTTCCGGCCCGGTGCTGAGCCGCAGCAGAGCCCTGGCGGAGCCCAGAGCAGCCTCAGCATCCACAGAGCCCGGCTGCAAGGAGAGAAAGCAGAAACCGCCCGTCACTTGAAGGCTGCTGTCCCCCTTGTCCCAGCCGCCCGCGGTGCCCAGGCCGTGCTGGCTGTGCTCAGAGCGGTGCCCGAAGCCGCCCGTCACTGCTGCCTTTGGCAGGAGAGCAGGATGGCAGGACACGTGCCACCGCCCGCAGCCAGCCGTGGCAGATCCACCTCCTCAGCAGCTGCCCAGAGCAGGATGCTCCTGTGCTCGCTGCCATCTCCCAAAAGCCCTTATCCCACCCGTGCCAAGAAGACGGGGACCCACCGCACGCCACCCGCCGCCGGAAGAAAAGCTGCTCCCAAGCGATGTCCTCGGTCTTCTCCAAGGCCCCGTCCCATCCACGCCGCAGCTGGTCCCAAGCACTTCCCGATCCAGGCTGGACACCACCTACAACGCTTCCTTTAAGAAAAACAAACAACAAATTAATGAAAAGGGATTACAGACAAAAAGGAGAAACAAGAAAAAAGGGAAAAAGTCTTCTCTCTGTCGGGGGCCTGAGGAAGGCCCAACCTTCCCTACATGCTGGGGAAAAACCCACCCACAGGCGAGGGAAGCCCACGCTTTCTCCCTTCCCCCCCGCACTGCCCCCCAACAGGCACAGCGAGCCCAAAGCAAACAAGCGGAGTGGAGCAGCCCAAGCCCCTCCTTTCCTGCAAAACAAAGCAGCCCGTGCACAGCTCCTGGAGTGCCACCTCTGCTCCTGCCATGGGGGCTTGTTTGTGTCGGGCTGGCTGCCCCAGCCCCAGCCCCAGCCCGGGGAACAGTGGGTGGTGGGGGCTGTTGGCAGGGCCAGGGGCCGGCTCCCATTTCCTAAGCACCCCAGCCCATCCCGCCCGCCCTGCCGAAAAGCAGCTTGGCAGCCGGCTGAAGAATTAGTTGCATCCGCCCCAGCAAAGGGGGGAACCTTTGCTTCCTGGCCAGGCCGTGCAATGCCCAAATCTGGGAGCATCCCCCTGCGTGTGGACTCATCTGTAAATTCGCTGTGGAGCCTGGCTTTGAAGAAGGTGCCAGAATCAAAGCCCATCATCTTCAGCTTGCCGGTGGCCAGGTCGAGGAAGAGCTTGCCGTCCTTGACATCGTCCTCCACGTCTCCAGCAGCAGCAGGAGTACAGCTTCTCCAGGGGCTCCTTCTTCCCTGCGGCTGAGAGCAGGCTGTCAGTGCCCCGCCCAGGGCCCCGGCTGTCAGTGAAGCAGGACAAGCAAAAGCAGCTTGCACGGCGGCCACCAGTGCTGGGAAGAGCAGCTCAGCGCCAGCACAAGGGCTGCGTGTCCCCATCTGACGACCCCTGCGCAGCCATACAGGCAGGGCAAAAAAGCCTGCATTTCTTGGCTTCTTCTGGCCAAGGCACCTGTGGAGCTGTAACTTACCGGCTCCCTGGATCAAAGTGTGCCTGTGGCTCTCTCCCTTCTTCTATGGACGCTGAATATCCTGCAGCCAAGGATCACACGACAGGTCTTCTAATGAGGGCCTGTCCAAGGAGTGCAGGGACAGACACCCTCTGATCAATTCCTTGCACTCTGCGGGGAGAAACCAGAAAGCGCCGGTCAGTTGCAGAAGGCTCCTGTCCGCTTTGCCCCACTATTGCCATGCCCAGGCCATGCCATGGGGGCTCCGAGCTGTGCCCGAACTTTCCCATCCATTCTTTGTTTTGGAGGAGAGCAGGAGAGCGGGGCATGTGCCACCTCCTCGGCAGCTGCCAGAGCGGGATGCTCATGAGCCCGCTGCTGTCTCCCAGTACTGCTATTCCCCCCCGTGCCGCAGAGATGAGCATCCACCTTGAGAGAGCCGTTCTGGGAGCGACAGCTGGCCCCAGCTGATGTTCCGGCCCTTCGGGAACGGGTGCCGCCCGCAGACCATCTGGTGCAGCACGATGCCCAGGGACCAGACGGTAGCTGCCTCGCCGTAGTACCAGCCAAAATGGGTCCATTCTGGGGGGCTGTACGCTGGTGTTCCTACGGAATAGAGAGGCAGTTCATTTGCGGGATGCTGCCTGCTCCCGGAGCCTCGCCCCAGCATCCCTGGGCACGCGGGGGCCGCACCAGTGGCACGCGGCATGACCCGCTGCCCTCTCGCCAGCGCCTGTGACTTGTGGACAAACTGTGGGTTGTAAAAGAAGCCACCGGTGTCACAAGAGGGCAGCGGAAGCCCTGGCAAGGCCCGAGCATTCCACGCAAAGGGAAAACCCGCTCAGTGCCGGGGGGGGGGGAAAACCATGCCTTCACCCTCCCTGCCTGCATTGCCCCAAAAAAACATTCTGAAGCCAAGGCAAACAAGGCGAGCTGAGCAGTCCGAGCCGTTTCTTGCCTGCACACCAAACCGGCGGGTGCACAGCTTCTGGCCCCCGCCCTCTGCTACCCCCACCCACGGCTGTGTTTTTGTCACGCTGGCTGCCCCAGCCCCAGCGCCAGTCCTGGGCAGAGTGGCTGGCGAAGGCTGCCAGCAGGGCTGGAAGATGGCCCCCCGGCCACCCGCACTCAAAAGCAACTGGGCTGAAAACTCGGTCCCATGACTGGCATCAAAAGGGAGAATCCCCGCTGCCACAGCCAGGTTGGGCCGCGAGATGCCGGCACCGGGAGCCTACCCCGGCGAGGACTCACCTGCAAAGCGGGTGTAGGCTGTGTCTTGCAGGTAGGTGCCGCAGCCAAAGTCAATCAATTTGGCCTGGCCGGTGGCCAGGTCAACCAGGATGTTCTCTGGTTTCACATCCCTGTGAAGGACCCCGCAGCTGGTGCAGTGCCGCACGGCCTCCAGGACCTGGCGGAACAGCTTCCGTGCCACCTCCTCTGACAGGAAGCCCCGCGCTCGAATGAAATGACGCAGGTCCTGAGAGTGCTCCGGCCGCTCCATCACCAGCACCACGTTGTTGGGGAGCGCGAGCCACTCGAGGAGCTGCACCACACCAGGGAAGCCAGTGGACACCTTGTCCAGCAGCACGACCTCGAGTGGTGCGCTGGTGCCGTTGGGCTGCGGGAGGAGCACGATGCCGTCAGTGGGGCTGATGCCGTGCCAGGGCTCGGGAAGCCCTCGCCCAGCCCGGGATGCTCTGCGCCCTCCGCTGCCCCCACGCCCCCTCTCCCCCGAGGCGTCCTGGCGCCTTCCACCCTCCCGGGCCTCGGCTTATCCCCGCCCGTCACGCCCCGGCTTCTCCCGCTGCCCACCACCGCCATCCCCCCACCGCCGCTCACTCACCAGCTCGCCCCAATGACGGATGCGGTTCCGTGGCACCCGTTTGATGGCCACCTGCAAGCCAAGGGGAGCAGCAGGCTGAGCTCGCCGCCCGCCCTGCCGAGCCCCATCCTCCTTCTCCTGCGCCCTCCTCCGCCCCCCTCCTCCTGCGCCCGCCGCCGGCCCCGCCACTCACCGGGGCGCCGTCCGAGAGCCGCGTCGCCGCGAAGACGCTGCCGAAGCCGCCGCGCCCCAGCAGCGAACCCACCACGTAGCGCTCCCTCAGGCCCTGCTGCGCATTCCCTGCCGGCGAGACGCGGCTGTCAGCGCTCGGCCCGGCTCCAGAAACGGCCGCCGGGCGCTCCTCAACCGCCCCGGGCCGGGTATCCCCAGATGCTGCCTCTTTCGAAGGGGACACCGGCGGCTCGGGGGCGGGGGCCGCGCTGCCGAGCGGAAGAGCTCGGACCGGGGAAGACGCGGCGGACGCGGCGGGAGCGGCCGCGCCGTCTGTGTCCTCGGCGGGTCCCGGGAGGAGCCGGGGCCGGGGCCGGGGCCGGGGCCGGAGTCGGGCCAGCCGGAGCCAGAGGCTGACAGTGCTGCCCAAGAGGCAGGCACTGATGCCCGCCCAGCAGCGCCACAGCCAGTACGCCAAGAGCCGGGCGGAGGCGAGACCGCGGCGGGACGCCCGGGGGCGGGGAGGGCGCAGCCCCGCCCGGCGCCGCGGGAGGGCCGGGCGCATGGCCCGGCCTGGCATGGGGAGAGGGAGGCCGCGGAAGGGGCGGAGGGGGTGGAGCAGTGAAGGGAGAGCGGGACAGGGGATGCGGGACACTGGGAGAAGGAGAGGAGGAACAGGAGAAGGAACGCAGAGGGTCTGGAGAACCGCTGCTTTCGTGTTGCTCTTCTGCTGCTGCCGCTGCTGCCGCTGCTGCTGCTGCCGCCGCTGCCGCTGAAGCGCTGGGAGCGTTGGTCCGCGTGTCCGTGTGTCTGTTGCCCGGGTGTCCGTTTTTGCCCCGCGCGCCCCGCGGCCGAGCCCCGCGCGCCCCGCGCCAGCACGGGCCGCTCCGGGGCCGAAGCGGAGTCACGGAGCATCTCTTCCTCCCGCAGCCGCGCCAAACGCACCGTCTTGTTTAGCTTCTTCTTCACCAGATTGTAACTCTTCCTTGCGGCAGTCTTGCAACTTGCCCCTGCTGCTGGCTCGCCCCGCGCCGCGGTCTCTTGCTCACAAGAGCAAGAGCAACCAAAGCGCTGTCCGCACTTTTCGCCTGGAGCAGAGCAAAGTGCTGAATGAGGAGCCTGCCAGCGCCAGGCAGAGGCAGCCCCGTGGGAGGGCAGAGCAGGACGTGAGGAGGGAGACGTGCAGCCCCTGCGGGGTGCAGCGCTGCTCCCCGGCCGCTCGGCGTGGGCAGTGGGAGCGGCGGGGCCGTGCCCGGCGCGGTGCCCTCGTCGCCAGGGCTGTTGCTGTTTTCTTGTCCGGTTGCAGGTGAAAATCGGAGACTGCCGATAGGAGGCTTCAAATAAAAGAATGGAAACACTCTTTTTGCTGAGTTCTGATGCCGGTCCAATAGAGCAGCTAAGCTCTCAGCTGTTTGCCTCCTCCCTGCCAATCCAGCACTTTCAGCCTGGAGCAAAGGCCCTCTCTGCAAAGAAACTGCTGGCTGGTTTCCTTCTCCTGCTGTTCATTGACACAGGTAGAAAAGCAGACTAGTTTGGATGCTGAGTCTGTCCAAACAGACAGTGAGCTTTGCCATGTGAAGCCAAGACACGGAGTCTTGAGCCCTGCGACAGTGTCATGGGAATCACCTTTGTTGCTGCTGCTGTCTATTGTCACTGCTGAGGGTGCAGTCCTAGGGGAGCACATGCCCTGTCTCTAGAAGCCAGAGCCGAGCAAGGCACTGGGCTCTAAAATCTTCCCTTGGCAGGCTTCTGGTGTCTCCAGCATTGCTTCCAAAGCCAAACAGGGAGAAGGCAAACTGTGTGTAGCTCTTGGTATTGTAGAGTGTCTCAAACTTGCTAAGTCCTAGGTGTTTGAGGTAAGATCAGTTTGCAATGACTGTGAGGTAGAACTAGTGCAAGACAGAAAAGGGGAGCATAGAAGGGAAGCAATTCATAGTATACGGGAACATCTTGGGTTGTTTCTTTCCCTTTGCGTGTCCCTTCTGGGAAGCTGTTTTGCTTTTGCAAGAATCTTGTCCACAGTGATGTTTGCTCTTTTCAAGACCCTTTCCTGGAGACCTAGCTGGAGCTCCTGTCCCAAGATGTGCCATCACATGCAGCTTCTCTTGGCTTGCCACACTGTGCGTGCAGCACGACTCTTGCAGCAAAGCAGGACCAAGGTTTTGAGAGCTTGACAACTTGTCCTTTCTCCTCCTGGTGGACTAGCGAGTTGTGCCGTGGGTAAGGTTTTCGTCGTTACTGTTCTAGGCTAAGGAAACAGGAGGAGGGGGTAGCAGCGATTGTTAGGCTGGCTGAATGGAGAGGAAGAATGTCCGGAGCCTGCAGCCAGAAGTGGAGAGCTGGGGGCTAATCCTTCCAAGCTCTCAGTGGACATCTTGCAAGTGACCTGGACTGTGAAAATGGTCTGACAGAGGCAGTTGGTTTCTGAGTTCAGCGTAGATGCTTGCACGTCTGGTGCGTTGGTGCGCAAATCAAGAGTACAATCGGTTCACAGGAAGCACCAGAAGAAGCTGGAGCTCTCCGAGCAGACGACTGAAAGAATGTGCAAAGGAGAAATGCGGGAAATGACTTGGTGTACCTTGCCTGGAAGAAGGGTAGTTTTTTCGAATAATTCCTAATCCGTTCCCTTGGCTTTTGACTTTCTTAACAAGGCCATTTGCATCCCCGATTCAGCACGAAGCGAGAGGCCCGGGCTTACGGAAGCGCGCCAAAGATTCCTCCGCAGCGACGCTCAGGTGGAAAGAGGAGCGGGGCGCCTGAGCAGCCTCCGGGGAAGCATCCCGCGAGGTGCAATTTGCGCCGTGCTGGGAGAGGAGGAGGGGGAGAAGGATGGGCCTTGCGTGGCAGCAGCAGCAGCAGCAGCAGCAAGTTTGGGCCGCAGGACATTGGGCCTGCGCCGCTGCCCCACAATGGGCGGGCGCGTTCCCGGGGCTGCGGCCCTGGCAGCGCGTCCGCTGAGCTGCCGACGCTGCGGGAGCTCCCCGGGCTGGGCTCGGGTTCCCGCTGGGACTGGGCAGCAGGCTGTGCTCTCACTGTGGTCAGCAGCAGTGGGACGTACCTCTGGACATCCACGTCTCCTGCTGCTGGGAAGAAGCAATGAAGCGAGTGCAGAAGTTCTGCTTCCTCTTTCTCCCAGTGGATTTTTTCATTTCATTCCACACTCCAGAGGCAATTTCTGTGCTGGCCTCTGTCAGCTGATTCTATTTCAAGAGCACCAGCAACAGGGCTGTGTTTGAGCGCTGTGAATGTGGCCTGTATGGCTTTCATTCTCCTTGACTTTTTGCTTATAGACCTGTGAACATTTCAAGATCTGCTAATCAGGATGCCTGCAACAAAACATCTGAATTCCCCATCAGAAAAGTACTGTGGCTAGCACCGATCAAAAGAGGCAATTGCAGTTTTTCAGATAAAATTCAAGTGGCAACCAGAAGAGGGGGAAGAGCAGCCATGATCTGTCATTCCCAAGGCAAACGCAAGAAAAGCCTCCTGCTGTCCCCTGAGGACGAGTGAAACTGTGCTGGGAACAGTGCTGGAACCCGATCCTTTCTTTCTCGGAAGGTTGCATCAGGGCAGCACAGCTGGGCTCTGAGGAATCAGGTCTGTTTGTGGCTGATTGTGTCTCTACTCCAGAAATTCACCGGGAAAAACCTCTTGGGAAGCCGAGGCACAAGCAGGTGGGAAGGGGCTGGCGCTGCTGCTGCTCTTGGCCGGGAGCCCCGGCTGTGCCGGTACAGGGCCCACTGCGCGGTGGCTCCTGCTGCTGCCAGAGCTGGGCGGGTCTCAGGGACAGGGAATGGACACGGGGGACAGCAAAGGCTGTGGGGGGCTGCAGCGATGTTCACACTTGGGCCAGCGCCAGCACCAGCACAGAGCTTCAGCCCCGCAATTATCCCAGAGGGAAATGCTGGGGAAAGGCTCCATTTCAGCCTTCCTTTACTCATCACTGTGAAGTGACCAAAATAAAAGGAGAACAAGCAGAGCCCGATCTCTTCTCCTTCGGGAGGAGTCCCACGCCTTGGGCTGTGAGAGGCCCTGAGGGGCTGTGAAGGGCTGTGAGGCGCCATGAGGGTTTGTTAGGGGCTGTGAAGGGTCATGAGGAGTCGTGAGGGGCCGTGAGGGGCCGTGAGGGGCCATGAGGTGCTGTGAGGGGCCATGAGAGATTGTTAGGGGCTGTGAAGGGTCATGAGGGGCCATGAACTGTGAGGGACTGTGAGGGACTGTGAGCTGCCACGAGGGGCCCTGGGGAGCTGTGAGGGGCATTGAGGGGTCATGAGGGGCTGTGAGGGGCCTTGAGGGGCCATAAGGGTCTCTTAGAGGCTGTTGGAGGCCAGGCACCTCATGGAACCAAGGGTCAGTTAGGAGACTGTGCAAGCAAGGAGATCATGGTTGGCAGTACAGAACTTCATGGAACCACAGGCCCATTGTTACACAGCAGGGCCGCAGAACCAAGGAGATCATTGTGACACTACACAACCTCATGGAATCAAGGCGTCCATGTTACGCTACTGAACCTCATGGAGCCAAGGGTCCATTGTGACACTGCGGACCCAAGGAGACTGTTGCTGACAGTACGAAAGTTCATGGAACCAAAAGTCCATTGTGACATTGTGGGGCCTCATGGAACCGTGGAGACCATTATGACACTTTGTTACTATCTGATTTACACCCAGAAGGGCAAAGAAAATGAAATCTCTGAGTATAAAAAGGAAAGAACTTTGAAGGTTCCAAATATTCCCAAAGATGAGATTAAAACCAAACGAGATTAAATGTTGGTGCCAAAAAAATGGATATCTGTTTATCTAATGGTAAGAGAGGCAAAGAGAAAGGAGAAAAGTAGAGAAAAGTTAGAAAAAGCCAAGGTTACTCTAAAAGCATAGGATAAGTCACCACCACACTGTGCTACCTTTGTTGCTGCTGAGACAGGGTGGGGGAAGTGGAGAAGTTTTTGCCTTTTTTTTTGCTGCTGTTTGAAGGGTCTTATCTGCCTCTTCCCATCTCTGGAGCAGTTTGGCTGGAAAGCGGCAGCCCATCCTCCGAGATGCAGGCTCCATGCTTGCAGCTGAACCTCGGTCCGCCTGGGACGAAGGAGCAGGGGTAGGGGTTGCACAACTCACTCGGGATTTCAGTCCAGGGGTGAAGGACTGGGGGGGTTCTCCCCAGGCGGGCGGCGTCGGCTCCCGGAGGCCTCAGGGTGTCTCGTGGCTGGCGATGGTGGTGGTGTGGGGAAAGGCAAAGGGCAGGGATTCTACCTTTCGCTTTCGCCTCCACATTTTGCGCCAGTTTTGCCTTCCTTTTTGTGGGCCTCAAGGCGGGCTATGCACGGCCCGTACGGCACGTAGTTTCCAGGCGTTCAAAAGTGATTAGGATAAGCAGCCATAATGACGAAGCGCTTTTGAAGCCTTTCCGGTGTTGAGCAGTGATAATGACAAAGCATTTTTTGGAGCCTTTCTCCTATTATTAGGCTCTTGCACACTTCAGAACCAAGGGGCCATTGTGACACTGCAGGGCCTTGTATAACCAAGGGGTCATTGTAGCACGGCAGGGCCTCGTGGAATCAAGGGGATCGCAGTGACACTGTGGGGCTCCATGAGGCCACGGGGCCATTCTGACTGTGTGGAAGCAAGCATACCATTGTTACGCTACGGGGCATCATGGAACCAAGGAGGCCATTGTGAACCAGCGGGGGAACCCGCTGAGACTATTATGACACTTCAAAGGCCTTGTGACACGGAAGGGCCATTGTGGAACTGCAGGGCCTCGTGGAACCAGTGAGACCATTGTGACATCACAGGGCCTCATGGGAGCCAGGGGCCATTGTGACACAGCCAGGCCTCATAGAACCAAGGGGCCCTTGTGACACTGCGTGGCACCATGGAGCCAAGGAGACCACTGTGACACTACAGGGCGTCACGGAACTAAGAACTATGTAACAGTAAGAGGCCCAATGGAATCAAGGGGCCATTGTGACACCACAGGGCCTCATAGAACCAAGGAAACCATTGTGACACTGCAAGGTCTCATGGAAGCAAAGGGCCAGTGTGACACAGCCAGGCCTTGTGGAACCAAGGGGCCATTGTGATCCTGGGGAGCCCAATAGAACCAAGGAGCCATTGTGACACGGCAGGACCTTATGGAATCATGGAGACCACTGTGACACTCTGTGACCTCATGAAACCAATGGGCCTCTTAGGGGCCACCTCTCATCTGCCTTCAAAACACGGGGGGGCTGTGCTTTTCTTCCCATGGAAAAAACCATCTTTCAAGTCCAGCCATCCATGGCCAAAACTGGGAATTCACCTCTGAAATTCCATCTAGCCAAGGAATAGCTCCCAGACAAAAGCTGCCAGGAATGTCCAGCTTCCCTTGGATTCCTGAGGGCCAGCTCTCATCTGCCTTTGAAACACTGGGGCTCCTCACTTTTCTGCCAATGGGAAAGAACTGTCCTTCTTGGCCAGACGTCCATGGACAAAACTGGGATTTGGCCTCCCAAATTCCCTCTATCCAAGGATCGCTCCAAGACAAAAGCTGCCCAGACAAACAGGTCTGGCTGGCCTTGGCCTCCTTGAGCCACTGCTAATCAGCCTTTGAAACACTGGGGCTCTGCCCTTTCCTTCCTGGGGAGAAGAGCTGTCATTCCGGTCCAGGCACCCACAGCTGAAATGGAACTCCACCTCCAAAACTCCCCATATGTCCAAGGGTTGCTTTCAGACAGAAGCTGCAAGGACAGACAGGTCTGGCTTGCCTTGGCCTCTGGTGGCTGCCTCTCATCTGCCTTCAAAAGACTGGGCTTCTGTGGTTTCCTTCCTGTAGAAAAGAACCGACCTTCTTGTCCAGGTGCCCGTGGCCTCAAGCACATGATCACTACATAGGGACAAAGGGGCTCTGTGCTCAGTGGAGTGGAGTCTGAGGACAGTGGAGGAGAGTCCTGGGAGGGCTTGAAGGGTGGTTTCAGAGATGGTGGATCCTTTTGACATAGTAGAGAAGAGCCGGCAAAAGAAAGAATTAATGCAAAGGGCAGCTGGGGAGGTCCAGACTGGACAGAAGGAGAAAGGAATTTCTCTCCCAGGGCAGTGCTGTGGTGCCACGTGTCCCCCAGAAGAAGTCTGGAGCAGCCCAAGGCTTTGTGTGCCAAGGCAGAGCCAGGCAGGACGCAGAGCCATCAGCAAAGGAAGGGGCCGGTGAGGTGGGGCAGCCGGGGGGATGACGACAGCCTGCAGGGACAGAGACACAGGGCACGGACACTGTAGGACAGCCTGGGCCGGAGAGGGCAGAGGGATGTGCAGAAGCTGAAAGGCCCTGACAGAGGCAACTTCTGCAGCACTTTGGCCAGGGCTGCTGTCCCTGCCCCTGAGGCCAGTTGGGAGATAAGTGACCCTTGCAGCCCTGGGGCCTCATTGCCTCTTTTTTCCTGCTCAGCAGCATGGCAGGGGCCACCCCATGGTCCTGCCCTTGGCATTGCACATGCCCACATCCCAGTGCCCCGGGAAGAGTCCCGAGCAATGAGGGAGGGACAGGATCTGCCTTTGCGGCGGCTGGGGCACTGCCTGCAGCCAGCCCGGGCACAGCACAGAGGCACAGAGGGGTTCCATCAGTTAGGGCTGGGAAGATGCTGAGAAGTGACCGGGGGAGAATCATTCCCAGCCCTTGACACAGGAAGCCTCTGGCTGCAGGACAATGCAGCTGCAGTTCCTGAAATGATCTCCTCAAGCTGGAACATACCACTGACTGTGGATTCAGGAAGTACATTCTCTGAGTATCCCTGGTGTAGAACATGAGGACATGCTCAGGGCTTCAGCTCAGTCCAGTAATATTTCCGAGACAATCCTTTCTATAAGGATGAAATTTCCTGAGACTGTTTTCCCTTTCCTACTCTTGGGGAATGGGAGGGGGGGAAGTGATAAAGGAATTCTTCATTTTTAAGAGTCCCTGAGGCATCGGAAGTGTAACTTGAGTGCTCTGCAGGAGTTTCCTAAAGTGCTTTCAAGCCACTCCTCTGCCCACGCACAGCACCGGCATCACCTTTGCTGGACCCGCCAGGCTTAGTCTGACCTGTCCTTTCTCCCACCTGCAAGCAGAACCTGTCCCCAGCCAGTGCCCTGCAAACAGGCAGGTTTCTGTAGGGCCAAGGAGAGTGCCCAGAGATATGGGGTCTGTGAGTGCTGGCAGGAAGAGATCAGGCACAGGGAAACACCTCCAGGAGGAAGATCTTCAGCAAGCAGAGAGAAGATCGGGCAATGAGAGAAAACAAAAGGCAGAAATGTTGTGGCACGGAGAGCTTAGAGACCTCCACAGGATGCCCTCGAGTGCAGCCCCTCCCTCTGAACAAGCCCCCTCCGAACAAGCCCCCTCCCCTCCTCTCTCCCTCCGCCAAGCCTCTGCCCTCAGGGCCGGGGGTCCAAGGCGTGAAGCCCCTCCTGTGCAGGCAGAGCTGCAGCAGAGCTGTGGGGCAGCTCTGCAGTCCCGGGCCCAGTTCCCTCTGCAGAGCACAGGGCCGGGAGCATCTGCCTGGCACTGGGGGGCTCTGGGAGGGGGCACAGCTGGCTCAGCTGGCTCAGGGTGACGCTGTCCCCAGTGCCCGGCTGTGGGCAATGCAGCCAGGGAAGGAGCTCAATCTCCCTACATCCAATGCCATCATTAGGACAATTGGCTTTCTTCTTGAGGATTCTCCCTAAGCTCTGAGCTTCCCTCCAGGACGCAAACAGGTCGTGTAGCATCTTTGTGTTACCTGAAAGCCCCACAGTGAGACACAAAAGTTTTATGATGGCGAAAGTGCTGTTGGGTTGGTGAAATGAGCCATGTGTGTATTTGGCTACCAATGTGGGGCTGAGACCTCGAGAAGGGGATGGACATTTGATGGGCTGTGGTGGATCCATCTGCTCTCAGCAGTGTTGGGATGGTTTCTAAGGGAAATATGGGAGGGTGATTATCCTCTGTCTGACAAGGGTGAAAGCCCAGAGGATCTTGGAACAGGACAGAGTGACAGACCACCTCCCCTCACTCTCCACTCACCACCTTGCCTCACAGAACTCGCTCTATTCTCCCCGAGGGCAGCAGCAATGCTGAGTGTTTCTGACATCCAAAACCAGTCAGCCGGGGAGATGAAGAGGAGCTATAAAAACCTCTAGAACACTTTAACAGCTTTTGCCGTTCCTGTTCTTGGGCCCTGGGAGTGCCCTTGTGTTAGCTGGGGTTTCAAAGTGTAACACCAGGACAGGTCCCTGTCCCCCTCCCACTTCTGCACAGCAAGGCTGAATTGTAAAAAGCCCCGGAGCAATTGCCCTGAAACTCATGTCGCACGCAGCCAGCAGCAAGCAGGGCTGCGGCTGGAGCTGAAGGAAGATCTGCTAGAAAAACAGAAGGGTGTTGTCGGTGATGGAACACGGACTTCGCCGGCCGCATGCAAAGCCAAATTTGATCGCACGAGTCAACTCTTTATATACTGTTCCAAACCAACAGTTCAGCAGCTACAAACTTCAGCTTCTAAGGTTATATGTTTTACATCTCCAAGGGCTACAGATTAGCATCTCCTCGCCCAATCTCCCGTTAACTATCCTACTCTTTGTCTCGCCTCTTGCTCTTTGTCTCGCCTCCTGCCAGACGCGGCCCCGGCCCGCCCCGTCTCTCGTCTCTCGCAAGGCCCCACGCCAGCCAAAGCCGTTCTCCGTGGCGACACTCTGAATCCCCATAAGGTGTCAGTGTGTGACAGGAGAAGGATTTGTGGGACATGTCTTGGATTTGGCTGAGAGCCGTTTCCCTTAAGCTGTCACTGCCTTTTCTCCGTGAACAGGTCCCCATGTCCACACACAGCCAAATGTCCAACAGCAGCTCCATCAGCCCCTTTCTGCTGCTGGCATTCGCAGACACGCAGCAGCTGCAGCTCCTGCACTTCTGTCTCTTCCTGGGCATCTCCCTGGCTGCCCTCCTGGGCAGCGGCCTCATCATCAGCGCTGTAGCCTGCGGCCACCACCTGCACACGCCCATGTTCTTCTTCCTGCTGACCCTTGCCCTCACCGACCTGGGCTCCATCTGCACCACTGTCCCCAAAGCCATGCACAATTCCATTTTGGGACACCAGAACCACCTCCTACGCAGGAGGTGCTGCACAGCCTCTTTCTCTTTCTCTTTCTCTTTCTCTTTCTCTTTCTCTTTCTCTTTCTCTTTCTCTTTCTCTTTCTCTTTCTCTTTCTCTTTCTCTTTCTCTTTCTCTTTCTCTTTCTCTTTCTCTTTCTCTTTCTCTTTCTCTTTCTCTTTCTCTTTCTCTTTCTCTTTCTCTTTCTCTTTCTCTTTCTCTTTCTCTTTCTCTTTCTCTTTCTCTTTCTTCTCTCTTTCTCTCTCTCTTTTTCATTTCAGCGGAGTTTTCCCTCCTCGCCGCCGTCGAGTGCTACGACCGCTACGTGTCCCCCTGCAAACCCCTGCAAGACGGGACCCTCCTGGGCAGCAGAGCTTGTGCTCACATGGCAGCAGCTGCCTGGGCCAGTGGCTTTCTCAATGCTCTGCTGCACACGGCCACTACCTTTTCCTTGCCCCTGTGCCAGGGCAGTGCCCTGGGCCACTTCTTGGGTGAAATCCCACAGATCCTCAAGCTCTCCTGCTCACACTGCCACCTCAGGGAACTCGGGCTTGTTGTGTTTTGCATCTGTTTAACTTTTGGTTCATTTGTGTTCCTTGTTTTCTCCTGTGTGCAGATCTTCAGGGCTGTGCTGAGGATCCCCTCTGAGCAGGGATGGCACAAAGCCTTTTGCACGTGCCTCCCTCACCTGGCCATGGTCTCCCTGTTCCTCAGCACTGGCTTTGTTGCCTGCTTGAAGCCCCCCTCCATGTCCTCCCCATCCCTGGACCTGGCACTGCCAGTTCTGTACTCGGTGGTGCCTCCAGCCCTGAAGTCCCTCATCTACAGCCTGAGGAACCAGGAGCTCAAGGATGCCCTGAGGAAAATGATGACTGGATGCTTTCCAGAAGCACAAACCTGCCTGTTTTCAGCTCCATAGGCTAAAGTGTAATCATTAGAGGCCCAGCCTGCCTTCTCAGGTTGTTTTGGTGGTGGTGGTTTGGGGGCTTTTTTTCTTCTCCTATGTTAATGTTGTGCCCAAAAGATTTTGTTATGCATCTTATTCCCTGTTTACAGGCTGAATGTGACTGTTGACAGGGACTGTGTCAATAAGGAGTCTGCTCTGTGTGTATTCACATGAAAGAAAGGACCCATCAGCAAGGTCTCAGTTTGAGATCCTTTGGTTGAGTCCATCCCTGAAGCTGGAGGGCAGGGCCAGTTTTGCAGGCGTGGGGGGGAAGAGTCCCAGCAGAGCAGCACAGCCAGGGAGCAGCAGAGCTTGGTCTTTTCAGAGCTCCTCTCTTATTACTTCCACTCTCTCCTTTGGAGCCGCTGTGATGGTGTAAGGCCAACAGCTCTGTCCGGGTGGTGCGAGTCCTGCTGCGTGTCACAGGCAGGGACAGGCCATGGGCACTGCTGGGACACAGCTGGGCTCCGCCACAGCGGTTCCATCAGCAAAGGGCATCTCCTGAAGGAGGAACTGCAGGAAGGCTTTGCTCTCCCTCCACAGTCACTGTCAGGAACAGGCCCAAGGAGCAGACTCTAAAGAGGCTGCCTGTGTTCCTTGTTCTCCCAGGGCTCGGTGGGATGAGATCAGGGTCCCAGTGTGGCCTTCAAGAGACTCAGGTGTGGTTCAGGTTTTGCTTGTTGGTGGCCAGTGCCCACCAGATGCTGAATGGTCTGTGATGAACCTTCCTGGGGCTCTGCAGCTTGTGCCAGGGCTGATGGCAGGGGAATGTTCTTCTGGAGGGACTTGGGAGCTGCCAGGAGAACACAGGGGATCTGCAGGGACAGTGTGTGCCAGGGATCAGCAGTGAGTGGAGCTCAGTGGGCACAGGCCTGTTGAGGGTGAGCTCACCCAGAGATAAAGGACTGAATGTTTCCTGTGACCCATGAGAGCTCTGCAGCCCCAGGGGACACAGCAGCTACAGGGAAAGGAGTCTGGGCAGTGACTCGTCTGACCCTATGGGAACTTGCAGAGGAGGATCCAGGGCAGCCCCAGCCCATGTGCCAGCCCTGGAACAAGGCAGGCACCTCTGAGCACCCTCCATGGCCACAGCGGAGCCTGTGTGGGAAGGGGTCAGTGCAGGGAGCACCATCAGCTGCAGAGCTCTGTCTCCCAGCTTGAGCAGCACAGCCCAGCAGAGGCAGCCCATGGCCCCGGGCAGCACAGCCCCCATGCTCTGCAGAGCAGCACCCCCAGCTCAGGGGCTGTGGGCAGCAGGGCAGAGGCTACAGCAAGGGCTGCTCAGGCCAGCACAGACGTGTTCCCCTGGGAAAGGCTCTGTGGGGAGCTGGGATGGGCCAGGAGAAGAGCAGGAGCTCGTGTGTGTGCAGAGGAGCCCTGGCAAGAGGCTGCCCTGTCCCTGGGATGGCAGCAGGAGCAGCCTGAGGAGCCCCAGAGCCAACTCTCTGCTGCTGTGCTGGGCAGCGGGGCCCTGGGGCTGCAGGAGCTTCCCAAGCTGAGGATCTCCTGAGCATTCCAGACACAGAGTCACTGTCTCGGACCTGCAGTGCCTCCAGTTCCTGCTGCAGGGCCAGACAGGACTGGGCTTCTTTGCAGGGCTGGGGCCAGGGCAGGGAGAGGAAAACAATGGACCCTTGATTATAAGACTCCCCTCAGTGTCACAATGCTCTCCATGGTTCCACGAGGCCTTGCAGTGTCACGCTGGCCCCTTGGTTCCTTTGGGCCCCACGGTGTCACTGTGGCGCCCTTGGTTACACGAGGCCCCACGGTGTCGCAAGGCACCTTTGGTTCTCCGAGGGCCCTCAGTGTCTGTTTTGCCAGTGGGCAGGGTCAGCCCCAAAGACACAGACACCAAGTTCAGGAATAGTGTAATTTATTAGAATGCAAAACTGCAAAGAATCACAAAAGGAGAAGCCCAGCAAAGCACCCAATCATCACTACCAAAGATTGCGTACAGTAATCAAGAAAGAGACAGCACCAGTTACCCTCAGGCCTCGCCATCATCCACATCCTCACATCAGCTGGGGGAAGCTGTCACAGCCAAGGACTGGAGAGCCATTCCCGCACCCTGGGAATTCCTGCAGGTGCATCCACCTTTGCGGGCAACGAGGCTTCAACCTCGCTGTGAGAGGGCCCAGCTTTGACAGCGTTGAACAAACAAGCTGACATCACTGCTAGTGTGGGAACATCTGGTTTCATTCTCCTGTTTGGTTTCTCCCAAAGCCTGGCCAGGGCTCAAGGAGGAACCGAGGGAGTTTGATCCTAAAGCCCCAAACAAGGCCAGATGGGGCCTTGTCCAGTTTCTAAATACAGAAAGGTAAATCCGTGTTTCACCAATGAACATAGAGCATATTGCTAATAATGCTTCGTTAATGAGCAGATACAAATAGAACATTTGGTTGGAAGGTTCATCTAGATGTCAACTTTGGCTCCGAGCCTGTTGTTCAGGCCTCAGTCAGGGCCTGTTGTTCAGGCCTCACTACTTCAATCAGTCCTTTGACCTAGAGACGAACTGCAACCTTCATAACAATTCTTTTGATACTACAATCTTGGATTTAAGTATTAGAAAGTCTTTGTTGACAAGCCAAAATATCATACGGGAAGTGCTTTAAGGGTATCTTTTCACAATCTTCATAGGAACGCTTAACCCAGCCATGATTAAAGAGCTGTACGTGAGTTTGATTCCATTTCCCTTTATACTGGGTGCAATTGAACAGTTTACAGTGTGGGTGCATACAACCTATTCCAGGAGACAACATCCATCCACAGACACTTTTTCCTCCATATATTCCTCTTTATCCGATTTAGGTAGGAAATGCCTTTTCTATGAAAATGCAGCGGTCGGGGATCGCCACCCTCGCTCTAGAACTCTGTTTTTATCGTGAACTGTGCTCAAGTTTCTAACCCACCATTTGGGTTGGGCCAGATGGGCCAGCCAAGGCCAGTCATCGAATCCTTCTGGACTTCCACGCACCCAGCAATTACTGAGGTTAAATGAGTTCCCTATCTCTGCTCCTGCGGTTAGAAATCAATTTAGCCAACCAGTGCTCCGATTACAAGGACAACATTAAATCAACAAGATCAACAATAGTTTCACTGTTAAGCGGTCCCTTTCTGTCTGCAGAAGTCACTCAGTGGCACATCAGTCTTCACATCGAGCGCTGTGGATCAGAGCACTTTCCAAAGGGACCATTGGGGCAAACAGGGAGATTTGGTCTGGCAGGCTCTGCAAAACAATATCCTGTAACATCTCTTTGTTCTCTCACAGAACACTTGGCTGCAGGGACACGTGCCCATCTTTCTCACCCAGCTTTCAGGATTCAAACAGTGCTGTCTTTGCCTACAGCTCTTACTTCAGCTGGCTCGGGCGGGCCATTTGGCCTCTGGACCCACACTCTGGCTCCATGATTAGGACTGGTGGATCCAAACCCTTTATCTCCATGAACAGTAGTGATGTGAAGTGGATGTCCTTTTTTCACGGTTGTTTTAAAAACTGGCAATATCAATAACTGTGCTACCCTGCCGTGGGGTTGAATGATCCAGTGTTGTTCACTATTGTTTAACAGAACTACTTTACTTTCTCCTTGATAATCTGCACCAACCACTCCTCCCACCATATGAACACTTGTCAAGGCCAAGCTTGAGTGAGCAGTTATCAAACCAAAGTGTCCCGGAGGAACCTGAATTCCTGTGCCGGTACTGATAACTCTCATTTGCTTCTGATTTATCCTAATTAATTCTAATGCCTAAAGGTCCAGCCCTGCAGCCTCTGCGATGGCCCTGTCAGGGGCCATCTCCCCCGGAACAATCTCCCAGGAAGTCCAAGTGTCACTGTCCGTGGTTGTATTTGCAAATTGGGTGCAGCCATGCGCATCCAGGGGGTTTCCATTTCCCCAGTGGGCCCATTGTTAAGGATATGGAGCACATCTGTGAGGTGGGTTTTTCATTGCCACACGTTCCCATCTCCTATATTTTTCAACTGCTCTTTTAACAACCCCTTCATCTGTTCAATCAATTCTGCAGCTTGTGGATAGTCTGGTAGATGAAAAACCCAGCAGTCTTACTCACTTTATTTTTCGCAGTAACAGACAAAGCATTCCACGTCCTAGCGTCAGCAAACCCTATAAAAACAGCCAGTTTCATCCCTTCCTCCTTCATCTGTTGTATACAATCTCACACAGTTTCCCAGCGATGTTGGGGTCCTGGCCAATCCTTTTCTGTAGCGTATTTAGTCTTATATCCCTGAGCAGCCAAAGCTAACAAATGGGTATTTGGAGCATTATTTCACAATGTCATTATATAGATGTGAAAACATAAACATCGATTTTTATTATATTATATACATGTAGATCATTAATTTTTGTTATTATTCTCGTTGTTATTATTATTATTATTATTTCCTTTGCTCAAACAAATCCAAGCTCAAGATTAAAAACTTCTTCTGTCGCTCCATGTGGGAGCGTTTCAACAACAATCGTTCCTTCTGTTGGTGCTGTTTCCGAGATGCTGTTAACAAAATTCACCCTCCTCTTCCCAAACCCACAAGTTCTTTTCCTTTTTCCATATGCAATTTTTGGATGCATTTTAATACATCCAGTGCTTCAGCTTCTTTCAATTGACGTCCTCATTGCTCGCACGGTGCTCCGACCTCAGCCCACGCCACAGCCAGCAAACCCTAGGGAAGGTCTTCCCATGCGGGAATTTTGGATGGGACCGATTCCTTACACTTACATTTAAAAAGCAGCATTTTGTTGTGATCCGGCCAGACTATACCAAATTTGTTTTACCAGTGGGCAGGGTCAGCACCAAAGACACAGACACCAACTCAAGGAATCGGCGTCATTTACTGTAGTTCAAAGCAGCAAAGAATCACAAAAGGAGAAGCTCAGCAATGCACCCAATCATCACTACCAAAGATTGCCCGTAGTGATTAAGAAAGAGACAGCAGCAGTTACCCTCAGACTTTACCGTCACCCACATCCACACATCAGCTGCGGGAAGCTGTCACAGCCAAGGACTGGAGAGCCATTCCCGGACACTGGGAGTTCCTGCAGGTGCCTCCACCCACAGGTGAGGCTTCCAACCTCCCTGTGAGAGGGCCCACCTTTGATAGTGTTGAACTAACAAACCGACAGCACTTCCAGTGTGGGAACATCTGGTTTCATTCTCCCGTTTGTTTCTCCCAAAGCCTGGCCAGGGCTCAAGGAGGAAGCAAGGGAGTTGACTTTGACCATACAGCCCCAAACAAGGCCAGATGTCAGATTTCATGGCCTTGTCCAGCTTCCAAATACAGAAAGGTCAAGCCATGTTTCACTAATGGGTGGATACATCTATCAGAGCGCTAATGACCATGCGCATTTCATGAATGAGCAAGTTCAAAGATAACCTTTGCTTGCAAGGTTCTGATGGTGCCCCAAGCCCCAGGACTGGAGGGGCCCCTTGGCTGCGGGGCTGGGAGGGAGGGAGGGAGCTGCCCCTTGTTCTCACTCTGCCTCACGCAAAGCTGGGCCGCTCACAAGTGGGGCAGCACAGCAAACAGGCAGCCTGCGAGTCTCTTCCATCCTCGTCTCTTGAGATTTTTCACCTTTGAGCTTAGGGTCTACAAAGGCAACTGCTTTTGGTCCCGCTGTGTATCCCCACATACAGCAATGCTGCTAAATCCGTCTGTAGCACAGCAGCAGGGGAAAGGCCTCAGCCCTTCAGTGTCAGGAGCTGCCGGGCTCTGCCTGAGCAGCTCAGCCAGCAGGAAGGGAGCTGCTCCACACGGCAACGAGGAGCAAAGGACTGCAGCACCTCCTTCTTGGGCAGAGCCCAAATTCGGTGGGGGAATAACAGAGTTATTCTCGTGCACTGGTGCATCAGCACTGCAGGTGCTGTGCCCGCAAGCACATGGTTCGAGATCTGCAGAAGAATTCTGCAACTCTTGACTGGGTCAGGATGTCACCAGTGCTAAACTCCACTTTAGCCCAAAGCAACCACTTTACGCATCTGCTAGTGTCTGCTAGATTTTTTCTTCAGGGTATCCAGACAAAAGTAAACAGGAGGAGCCTACATTTTCATTGTTGAGCAGAAATGTATCTCATTTTGCTGTACAATCCTTTTTTAAGACGAGTTATCTCTTAAAAAAAAAAAAGAAAGAAAAAAGAAAAAAAAATATGAAAGAGAAAAAACCAAATGTGTAGTGAAAAATCTTCTGTAACTTTGGATTAAGAGGTAACTGATCTTTTTAAAAAGAGAACAAAGTTATTTACTTTGCAAATGTGCTGATGGCATGGATCCATCTCACTGACCTCAGCATCCTTTTTTAAAGATTTTGGGGTTGATTGTCAATATTAAATTGTGGTTGAAGCAATAGGAAATTGAAATATGGATTGTGCATGACCGTGTCTTGAGTGTAAAAATATTGCAGTTTGAAACTTGGACCTAAAGTATTGCAAATAAAAGTTATAAATACCAATGGATTGTGTGACAGCAGCTTTTCCTATAGGATGTGCAGCATCAGAAAGACTTCATCAGTGTGGCTGCGGGTGCTTTTAGCTTTGTCCTGTGCCACTCTATGATGACATGAAACAGGACTTCACCTGCCACCAGCCCAGGCCACCCTTTGCCACCCCAGCTCCTTGGACCTTGGACAAGCAGACACAAAGTCTTTCTGTTGCTTCCCCCTTTTGCACAAATGCACAGAGAGCTGGGATTTTTCCAGGCCTCGTGTCTCCATTGTGCCATATTCCTAAAGAACCAGCAGCCCCTCCCGATGAATACGGTGAGTTCCACAGATGCTTGTCAGCTCCACTTCCTGCCTAGAAATCTTGAAACTGCTTCTAAATGCTGCTCTCTTCAGCTCTTGGACACCTACTCACACAGAGCCGGGCAAAAAATGCTCCTGACGCCAGCTTACAAGGTGAGTAACGCCAAAGAGGGCTATGTGGGAAATCTCTATCCCTGCCTATCCTTTTAAGAGATCTGTGCCTTGTATCTAAAGGAAGGAATGTGCAAGCAACGGGACTGACACTTTCACTCTCCGTGTTCGTTCCGCAGCCACGGGTACAAAGACATTATGGGAACCCTTGTGCAGACAGAGCCTTCCGTCCCTGTAGAAGGGAGCGCGGCGGGTGGGGGCGGTTGGCGGGCAGCGAGCCCCGGACAGCAGGCGAGATCCGGCTCCACACCCGGCAGGCCCTGCTAAGGCTCAATGCCGGCTCCTCTGCAACAGCAAAGACCTTCAGCCTTGGCACTGCCCAGAGGGGCAGTGCTGGCCCGGCCGCACAGCTCATTTTCCCCACAAGTTGCAGGAGGTGAGAACGCAACACTTGCAAACACTGACTGCGAGCCACAGCGCCGGCTGCGCACCATTAACCTCAGCTCTGGGACCACTGTCTGCCCCAAGCTCCGGGGGATGCATTGGGAGCCCGGCTGGGCTCTGCCCTGGGGCCATCCTCCAGTGACAGCTGCAAACAGGGAGCATTTAGTTGCCACCAAGAGCCCAGCCACGCGTGGAGGGGAGCCGGTGCAGGTGCGGCCTGCGCTGTTGCCTGCTGTGCTCTGGGGCTGCTGCTCCCGCAGAGGGAACTGCACTGGCGTGCCAGAGGAGACAAAGAAGCTTCAGCTTAAGCCAAACTGAGCTGGGTGGCTGGGCTGGCAGGAGTGGGGAGGGTCAAGGGCATTCACAGAGCTCATCCTGCTGGAAGGACGAGGAAAAGTGGCAGTGGGAAGTGAACAGTGAGGAGAGCTGAGGCCTGGAGGGCAGCTCTTGAATGACACTCAGGTCTCACCGGACCTCTGAGACATTGCTGTTCTTCTGCCAGTGACAGGATGAGTCCCTAAACCTGGGGCTCGCTCCTCCCCGTGGTCAAAGGCATCAAGGAAGGCTACAGTGCGACAGAGACTGCCCTGAGCTGGCAGCTCACTGGGGGAAAAGAGGGAGCACTTGTGAAGTAAAAGGCAGGTGGGGCAGAGAACTGTTCAGAGAAGGGCTGAGCTAAAGCTTGAGCAAGCTGAGAAATGTCATTTGGGGTCATCGCAGATTGATTTCATTTCACAAGTTATTGAACAAGTTTATTTTAGGGCGGGGGGGGTGTCATGTTTTCCCCTGGAGGCGTGCACTCTGCAGGCTTGAGCTGCGTTGCTGAAATGCTCGAGCACGTCTCTGCTGCGGCTGACACCGGGTTCTTCTTTGGCTTCTTCCGGCCCGGTGCTGAGCCGCAGCAGAGCCCTGGCGGAGCCCAGAGCAGCCTCAGCATCCACAGAGCCCGGCTGCAAGGAGAGAAAGCAGAAACCGCCCGTCACTTGAAGGCTGCTGTCCCCCTTGTCCCAGCCGCCCGCGGTGCCCAGGCCGTGCTGGCTGTGCTCAGAGCGGTGCCCGAAGCCGCCCGTCACTGCTGCCTTTGGCAGGAGAGCAGGACGGCAGGACACGTGCCACCGCCCGCAGCCAGCCGTGGCAGATCCACCTCCTCAGCAGCTGCCCAGAGCGGGATGCTCCTGTGCTCGCTGCCATCTCCCAAAAGCCCTTATCCCACCCGTGCCAAGAAGACGGGGACCCACCGCACGCCACCCGCCGCCGGAAGAAAAGCTGCTCCCAAGCGATGTCCTCGGTCTTCTCCAAGGCCCCGTCCCATCCACGCCGCAGCTGGTCCCAAGCACTTCCCGATCCAGGCTGGACACCACCTACAACGCTTCCTTTAAGAAAAACAAACAACAAATTAATGAAAAGGGATTACAGACAAAAAGGAGAAACAAGAAAAAAGGGAAAAAGTCTTCTCTCTGTCGGGGGCCTGAGGAAGGCCCAACCTTCCCTACATGCTGGGGAAAAACCCACCCACAGGCGAGGGAAGCCCACGCTTTCTCCCTTCCCCCCCGCACTGCCCCCCAACAGGCACAGCGAGCCCAAAGCAAACAAGCGGAGTGGAGCAGCCCAAGCCCCTCCTTTCCTGCAAAACAAAGCAGCCCGTGCACAGCTCCTGGAGTGCCACCTCTGCTCCTGCCATGGGGGCTTGTTTGTGTCGGGCTGGCTGCCCCAGCCCCAGCCCCAGCCCGGGGAACAGTGGGTGGTGGGGGCTGTTGGCAGGGCCAGGGGCCGGCTCCCATTTCCTAAGCACCCCAGCCCATCCCGCCCGCCCTGCCGAAAAGCAGCTTGGCAGCCGGCTGAAGAATTAGTTGCATCCGCCCCAGCAAAGGGGGGAACCTTTGCTTCCTGGCCAGGCCGTGCAATGCCCAAATCTGGGAGCATCCCCCTGCGTGTGGACTCATCTGTAAATTCGCTGTGGAGCCTGGCTTTGAAGAAGGTGCCAGAATCAAAGCCCATCATCTTCAGCTTGCCGGTGGCCAGGTCGAGGAAGAGCTTGCCGTCCTTGACATCGTCCTCCACGTCTCCAGCAGCAGCAGGAGTACAGCTTCTCCAGGGGCTCCTTCTTCCCTGCGGCTGAGAGCAGGCTGTCAGTGCCCCGCCCAGGGCCCCGGCTGTCAGTGAAGCAGGACAAGCAAAAGCAGCTTGCACGGCGGCCACCAGTGCTGGGAAGAGCAGCTCAGCGCCAGCACAAGGGCTGCGTGTCCCCATCTGACGACCCCTGCGCAGCCATACAGGCAGGGCAAAAAAGCCTGCATTTCTTGGCTTCTTCTGGCCAAGGCACCTGTGGAGCTGTAACTTACCGGCTCCCTGGATCAAAGTGTGCCTGTGGCTCTCTCCCTTCTTCTATGGACGCTGAATATCCTGCAGCCAAGGATCACACGACAGGTCTTCTAATGAGGGCCTGTCCAAGGAGTGCAGGGACAGACACCCTCTGATCAATTCCTTGCACTCTGCGGGGAGAAACCAGAAAGCGCCGGTCAGTTGCAGAAGGCTCCTGTCCGCTTTGCCCCACTATTGCCATGCCCAGGCCATGCCATGGGGGCTCCGAGCTGTGCCCGAACTTTCCCATCCATTCTTTGTTTTGGAGGAGAGCAGGAGAGCGGGGCATGTGCCACCTCCTCGGCAGCTGCCAGAGCGGGATGCTCATGAGCCCGCTGCTGTCTCCCAGTACTGCTATTCCCCCCCGTGCCGCAGAGATGAGCATCCACCTTGAGAGAGCCGTTCTGGGAGCGACAGCTGGCCCCAGCTGATGTTCCGGCCCTTCGGGAACGGGTGCCGCCCGCAGACCATCTGGTGCAGCACGATGCCCAGGGACCAGACGGTAGCTGCCTCGCCGTAGTACCAGCCAAAATGGGTCCATTCTGGGGGGCTGTACGCTGGTGTTCCTACGGAATAGAGAGGCAGTTCATTTGCGGGATGCTGCCTGCTCCCGGAGCCTCGCCCCAGCATCCCTGGGCACGCGGGGGCCGCACCAGTGGCACGCGGCATGACCCGCTGCCCTCTCGCCAGCGCCTGTGACTTGTGGACAAACTGTGGGTTGTAAAAGAAGCCACCGGTGTCACAAGAGGGCAGCGGAAGCCCTGGCAAGGCCCGAGCATTCCACGCAAAGGGAAAACCCGCTCAGTGCCGGGGGGGGGGGGAAAACCATGCCTTCACCCTCCCTGCCTGCATTGCCCCAAAAAAACATTCTGAAGCCAAGGCAAACAAGGCGAGCTGAGCAGTCCGAGCCGTTTCTTGCCTGCACACCAAACCGGCGGGTGCACAGCTTCTGGCCCCCGCCCTCTGCTACCCCCACCCACGGCTGTGTTTTTGTCACGCTGGCTGCCCCAGCCCCAGCGCCAGTCCTGGGCAGAGTGGCTGGCGAAGGCTGCCAGCAGGGCTGGAAGATGGCCCCCCGGCCACCCGCACTCAAAAGCAACTGGGCTGAAAACTCGGTCCCATGACTGGCATCAAAAGGGAGAATCCCCGCTGCCACAGCCAGGTTGGGCCGCGAGATGCCGGCACCGGGAGCCTACCCCGGCGAGGACTCACCTGCAAAGCGGGTGTAGGCTGTGTCTTGCAGGT
The DNA here is from genome assembly GCF_041296385.1 of Aphelocoma coerulescens. NCBI lineage: Eukaryota > Metazoa > Chordata > Aves > Passeriformes > Corvidae > Aphelocoma > Aphelocoma coerulescens. Next base: position 13,914,687 of record NC_091018.1, read on the forward strand.
AGGTGCCGCAGCCAAAGTCAATCAATTTGGCCTGGCCGGTGGCCAGGTCAACCAGGATGTTCTCTGGTTTCACATCCCTGTGAAGGACCCCGCAGCTGGTGCAGTGCCGCACGGCCTCCAGGACCTGGCGGAACAGCTTCCGTGCCACCTCCTCTGACAGGAAGCCCCGCGCTCGAATGAAATGACGCAGGTCCTGAGAGTGCTCCGGCCGCTCCATCACCAGCACCACGTTGTTGGGGAGCGCGAGCCACTCGAGGAGCTGCACCACACCAGGGAAGCCAGTGGACACCTTGTCCAGCAGCACGACCTCGAGTGGTGCGCTGGTGCCGTTGGGCTGCGGGAGGAGCACGATGCCGTCAGTGGGGCTGATGCCGTGCCAGGGCTCGGGAAGCCCTCGCCCAGCCCGGGATGCTCTGCGCCCTCCGCTGCCCCCACGCCCCCTCTCCCCCGAGGCGTCCTGGCGCCTTCCACCCTCCCGGGCCTCGGCTTATCCCCGCCCGTCACGCCCCGGCTTCTCCCGCTGCCCACCACCGCCATCCCCCCACCGCCGCTCACTCACCAGCTCGCCCCAATGACGGATGCGGTTCCGTGGCACCCGTTTGATGGCCACCTGCAAGCCAAGGGGAGCAGCAGGCTGAGCTCGCCGCCCGCCCTGCCGAGCCCCATCCTCCTTCTCCTGCGCCCTCCTCCGCCCCCCTCCTCCTGCGCCCGCCGCCGGCCCCGCCACTCACCGGGGCGCCGTCCGAGAGCCGCGTCGCCGCGAAGACGCTGCCGAAGCCGCCGCGCCCCAGCAGCGAACCCACCACGTAGCGCTCCCTCAGGCCCTGCTGCGCATTCCCTGCCGGCGAGACGCGGCTGTCAGCGCTCGGCCCGGCTCCAGAAACGGCCGCCGGGCGCTCCTCAACCGCCCCGGGCCGGGTATCCCCAGATGCTGCCTCTTTCGAAGGGGACACCGGCGGCTCGGGGGCGGGGGCCGCGCTGCCGAGCGGAAGAGCTCGGACCGGGGAAGACGCGGCGGACGCGGCGGGAGCGGCCGCGCCGTCTGTGTCCTCGGCGGGTCCCGGGAGGAGCCGGGGCCGGGGCCGGGGCCGGGGCCGGAGTCGGGCCAGCCGGAGCCAGAGGCTGACAGTGCTGCCCAAGAGGCAGGCACTGATGCCCGCCCAGCAGCGCCACAGCCAGTACGCCAAGAGCCGGGCGGAGGCGAGACCGCGGCGGGACGCCCGGGGGCGGGGAGGGCGCAGCCCCGCCCGGCGCCGCGGGAGGGCCGGGCGCATGGCCCGGCCTGGCATGGGGAGAGGGAGGCCGCGGAAGGGGCGGAGGGGGTGGAGCAGTGAAGGGAGAGCGGGACAGGGGATGCGGGACACTGGGAGAAGGAGAGGAGGAACAGGAGAAGGAACGCAGAGGGTCTGGAGAACCGCTGCTTTCGTGTTGCTCTTCTGCTGCTGCCGCTGCTGCCGCTGCTGCTGCTGCCGCCGCTGCCGCTGAAGCGCTGGGAGCGTTGGTCCGCGTGTCCGTGTGTCTGTTGCCCGGGTGTCCGTTTTTGCCCCGCGCGCCCCGCGGCCGAGCCCCGCGCGCCCCGCGCCAGCACGGGCCGCTCCGGGGCCGAAGCGGAGTCACGGAGCATCTCTTCCTCCCGCAGCCGCGCCAAACGCACCGTCTTGTTTAGCTTCTTCTTCACCAGATTGTAACTCTTCCTTGCGGCAGTCTTGCAACTTGCCCCTGCTGCTGGCTCGCCCCGCGCCGCGGTCTCTTGCTCACAAGAGCAAGAGCAACCAAAGCGCTGTCCGCACTTTTCGCCTGGAGCAGAGCAAAGTGCTGAATGAGGAGCCTGCCAGCGCCAGGCAGAGGCAGCCCCGTGGGAGGGCAGAGCAGGACGTGAGGAGGGAGACGTGCAGCCCCTGCGGGGTGCAGCGCTGCTCCCCGGCCGCTCGGCGTGGGCAGTGGGAGCGGCGGGGCCGTGCCCGGCGCGGTGCCCTCGTCGCCAGGGCTGTTGCTGTTTTCTTGTCCGGTTGCAGGTGAAAATCGGAGACTGCCGATAGGAGGCTTCAAATAAAAGAATGGAAACACTCTTTTTGCTGAGTTCTGATGCCGGTCCAATAGAGCAGCTAAGCTCTCAGCTGTTTGCCTCCTCCCTGCCAATCCAGCACTTTCAGCCTGGAGCAAAGGCCCTCTCTGCAAAGAAACTGCTGGCTGGTTTCCTTCTCCTGCTGTTCATTGACACAGGTAGAAAAGCAGACTAGTTTGGATGCTGAGTCTGTCCAAACAGACAGTGAGCTTTGCCATGTGAAGCCAAGACACGGAGTCTTGAGCCCTGCGACAGTGTCATGGGAATCACCTTTGTTGCTGCTGCTGTCTATTGTCACTGCTGAGGGTGCAGTCCTAGGGGAGCACATGCCCTGTCTCTAGAAGCCAGAGCCGAGCAAGGCACTGGGCTCTAAAATCTTCCCTTGGCAGGCTTCTGGTGTCTCCAGCATTGCTTCCAAAGCCAAACAGGGAGAAGGCAAACTGTGTGTAGCTCTTGGTATTGTAGAGTGTCTCAAACTTGCTAAGTCCTAGGTGTTTGAGGTAAGATCAGTTTGCAATGACTGTGAGGTAGAACTAGTGCAAGACAGAAAAGGGGAGCATAGAAGGGAAGCAATTCATAGTATACGGGAACATCTTGGGTTGTTTCTTTCCCTTTGCGTGTCCCTTCTGGGAAGCTGTTTTGCTTTTGCAAGAATCTTGTCCACAGTGATGTTTGCTCTTTTCAAGACCCTTTCCTGGAGACCTAGCTGGAGCTCCTGTCCCAAGATGTGCCATCACATGCAGCTTCTCTTGGCTTGCCACACTGTGCGTGCAGCACGACTCTTGCAGCAAAGCAGGACCAAGGTTTTGAGAGCTTGACAACTTGTCCTTTCTCCTCCTGGTGGACTAGCGAGTTGTGCCGTGGGTAAGGTTTTCGTCGTTACTGTTCTAGGCTAAGGAAACAGGAGGAGGGGGTAGCAGCGATTGTTAGGCTGGCTGAATGGAGAGGAAGAATGTCCGGAGCCTGCAGCCAGAAGTGGAGAGCTGGGGGCTAATCCTTCCAAGCTCTCAGTGGACATCTTGCAAGTGACCTGGACTGTGAAAATGGTCTGACAGAGGCAGTTGGTTTCTGAGTTCAGCGTAGATGCTTGCACGTCTGGTGCGTTGGTGCGCAAATCAAGAGTACAATCGGTTCACAGGAAGCACCAGAAGAAGCTGGAGCTCTCCGAGCAGACGACTGAAAGAATGTGCAAAGGAGAAATGCGGGAAATGACTTGGTGTACCTTGCCTGGAAGAAGGGTAGTTTTTTCGAATAATTCCTAATCCGTTCCCTTGGCTTTTGACTTTCTTAACAAGGCCATTTGCATCCCCGATTCAGCACGAAGCGAGAGGCCCGGGCTTACGGAAGCGCGCCAAAGATTCCTCCGCAGCGACGCTCAGGTGGAAAGAGGAGCGGGGCGCCTGAGCAGCCTCCGGGGAAGCATCCCGCGAGGTGCAATTTGCGCCGTGCTGGGAGAGGAGGAGGGGGAGAAGGATGGGCCTTGCGTGGCAGCAGCAGCAGCAGCAGCAGCAAGTTTGGGCCGCAGGACATTGGGCCTGCGCCGCTGCCCCACAATGGGCGGGCGCGTTCCCGGGGCTGCGGCCCTGGCAGCGCGTCCGCTGAGCTGCCGACGCTGCGGGAGCTCCCCGGGCTGGGCTCGGGTTCCCGCTGGGACTGGGCAGCAGGCTGTGCTCTCACTGTGGTCAGCAGCAGTGGGACGTACCTCTGGACATCCACGTCTCCTGCTGCTGGGAAGAAGCAATGAAGCGAGTGCAGAAGTTCTGCTTCCTCTTTCTCCCAGTGGATTTTTTCATTTCATTCCACACTCCAGAGGCAATTTCTGTGCTGGCCTCTGTCAGCTGATTCTATTTCAAGAGCACCAGCAACAGGGCTGTGTTTGAGCGCTGTGAATGTGGCCTGTATGGCTTTCATTCTCCTTGACTTTTTGCTTATAGACCTGTGAACATTTCAAGATCTGCTAATCAGGATGCCTGCAACAAAACATCTGAATTCCCCATCAGAAAAGTACTGTGGCTAGCACCGATCAAAAGAGGCAATTGCAGTTTTTCAGATAAAATTCAAGTGGCAACCAGAAGAGGGGGAAGAGCAGCCATGATCTGTCATTCCCAAGGCAAACGCAAGAAAAGCCTCCTGCTGTCCCCTGAGGACGAGTGAAACTGTGCTGGGAACAGTGCTGGAACCCGATCCTTTCTTTCTCGGAAGGTTGCATCAGGGCAGCACAGCTGGGCTCTGAGGAATCAGGTCTGTTTGTGGCTGATTGTGTCTCTACTCCAGAAATTCACCGGGAAAAACCTCTTGGGAAGCCGAGGCACAAGCAGGTGGGAAGGGGCTGGCGCTGCTGCTGCTCTTGGCCGGGAGCCCCGGCTGTGCCGGTACAGGGCCCACTGCGCGGTGGCTCCTGCTGCTGCCAGAGCTGGGCGGGTCTCAGGGACAGGGAATGGACACGGGGGACAGCAAAGGCTGTGGGGGGCTGCAGCGATGTTCACACTTGGGCCAGCGCCAGCACCAGCACAGAGCTTCAGCCCCGCAATTATCCCAGAGGGAAATGCTGGGGAAAGGCTCCATTTCAGCCTTCCTTTACTCATCACTGTGAAGTGACCAAAATAAAAGGAGAACAAGCAGAGCCCGATCTCTTCTCCTTCGGGAGGAGTCCCACGCCTTGGGCTGTGAGAGGCCCTGAGGGGCTGTGAAGGGCTGTGAGGCGCCATGAGGGTTTGTTAGGGGCTGTGAAGGGTCATGAGGAGTCGTGAGGGGCCGTGAGGGGCCGTGAGGGGCCATGAGGTGCTGTGAGGGGCCATGAGAGATTGTTAGGGGCTGTGAAGGGTCATGAGGGGCCATGAACTGTGAGGGACTGTGAGGGACTGTGAGCTGCCACGAGGGGCCCTGGGGAGCTGTGAGGGGCATTGAGGGGTCATGAGGGGCTGTGAGGGGCCTTGAGGGGCCATAAGGGTCTCTTAGAGGCTGTTGGAGGCCAGGCACCTCATGGAACCAAGGGTCAGTTAGGAGACTGTGCAAGCAAGGAGATCATGGTTGGCAGTACAGAACTTCATGGAACCACAGGCCCATTGTTACACAGCAGGGCCGCAGAACCAAGGAGATCATTGTGACACTACACAACCTCATGGAATCAAGGCGTCCATGTTACGCTACTGAACCTCATGGAGCCAAGGGTCCATTGTGACACTGCGGACCCAAGGAGACTGTTGCTGACAGTACGAAAGTTCATGGAACCAAAAGTCCATTGTGACATTGTGGGGCCTCATGGAACCGTGGAGACCATTATGACACTTTGTTACTATCTGATTTACACCCAGAAGGGCAAAGAAAATGAAATCTCTGAGTATAAAAAGGAAAGAACTTTGAAGGTTCCAAATATTCCCAAAGATGAGATTAAAACCAAACGAGATTAAATGTTGGTGCCAAAAAAATGGATATCTGTTTATCTAATGGTAAGAGAGGCAAAGAGAAAGGAGAAAAGTAGAGAAAAGTTAGAAAAAGCCAAGGTTACTCTAAAAGCATAGGATAAGTCACCACCACACTGTGCTACCTTTGTTGCTGCTGAGACAGGGTGGGGGAAGTGGAGAAGTTTTTGCCTTTTTTTTTGCTGCTGTTTGAAGGGTCTTATCTGCCTCTTCCCATCTCTGGAGCAGTTTGGCTGGAAAGCGGCGGCCCATCCTCCGAGATGCAGGCTCCATGCTTGCAGCTGAACCTCGGTCCGCCTGGGACGAAGGAGCAGGGGTAGGGGTTGCACAACTCACTCGGGATTTCAGTCCAGGGGTGAAGGACTGGGGGGGTTCTCCCCAGGCGGGCGGCGTCGGCTCCCGGAGGCCTCAGGGTGTCTCGTGGCTGGCGATGGTGGTGGTGTGGGGAAAGGCAAAGGGCAGGGATTCTACCTTTCGCTTTCGCCTCCACATTTTGCGCCAGTTTTGCCTTCCTTTTTGTGGGCCTCAAGGCGGGCTATGCACGGCCCGTACGGCACGTAGTTTCCAGGCGTTCAAAAGTGATTAGGATAAGCAGCCATAATGACGAAGCGCTTTTGAAGCCTTTCCGGTGTTGAGCAGTGATAATGACAAAGCATTTTTTGGAGCCTTTCTCCTATTATTAGGCTCTTGCACACTTCAGAACCAAGGGGCCATTGTGACACTGCAGGGCCTTGTATAACCAAGGGGTCATTGTAGCACGGCAGGGCCTCGTGGAATCAAGGGGATCGCAGTGACACTGTGGGGCTCCATGAGGCCACGGGGCCATTCTGACTGTGTGGAAGCAAGCATACCATTGTTACGCTACGGGGCATCATGGAACCAAGGAGGCCATTGTGAACCAGCGGGGGAACCCGCTGAGACTATTATGACACTTCAAAGGCCTTGTGACACGGAAGGGCCATTGTGGAACTGCAGGGCCTCGTGGAACCAGTGAGACCATTGTGACATCACAGGGCCTCATGGGAGCCAGGGGCCATTGTGACACAGCCAGGCCTCATAGAACCAAGGGGCCCTTGTGACACTGCGTGGCACCATGGAGCCAAGGAGACCACTGTGACACTACAGGGCGTCACGGAACTAAGAACTATGTAACAGTAAGAGGCCCAATGGAATCAAGGGGCCATTGTGACACCACAGGGCCTCATAGAACCAAGGAAACCATTGTGACACTGCAAGGTCTCATGGAAGCAAAGGGCCAGTGTGACACAGCCAGGCCTTGTGGAACCAAGGGGCCATTGTGATCCTGGGGAGCCCAATAGAACCAAGGAGCCATTGTGACACGGCAGGACCTTATGGAATCATGGAGACCACTGTGACACTCTGTGACCTCATGAAACCAATGGGCCTCTTAGGGGCCACCTCTCATCTGCCTTCAAAACACGGGGGGGCTGTGCTTTTCTTCCCATGGAAAAAACCATCTTTCAAGTCCAGCCATCCATGGCCAAAACTGGGAATTCACCTCTGAAATTCCATCTAGCCAAGGAATAGCTCCCAGACAAAAGCTGCCAGGAATGTCCAGCTTCCCTTGGATTCCTGAGGGCCAGCTCTCATCTGCCTTTGAAACACTGGGGCTCCTCACTTTTCTGCCAATGGGAAAGAACTGTCCTTCTTGGCCAGACGTCCATGGACAAAACTGGGATTTGGCCTCCCAAATTCCCTCTATCCAAGGATCGCTCCAAGACAAAAGCTGCCCAGACAAACAGGTCTGGCTGGCCTTGGCCTCCTTGAGCCACTGCTAATCAGCCTTTGAAACACTGGGGCTCTGCCCTTTCCTTCCTGGGGAGAAGAGCTGTCATTCCGGTCCAGGCACCCACAGCTGAAATGGAACTCCACCTCCAAAACTCCCCATATGTCCAAGGGTTGCTTTCAGACAGAAGCTGCAAGGACAGACAGGTCTGGCTTGCCTTGGCCTCTGGTGGCTGCCTCTCATCTGCCTTCAAAAGACTGGGCTTCTGTGGTTTCCTTCCTGTAGAAAAGAACCGACCTTCTTGTCCAGGTGCCCGTGGCCTCAAGCACATGATCACTACATAGGGACAAAGGGGCTCTGTGCTCAGTGGAGTGGAGTCTGAGGACAGTGGAGGAGAGTCCTGGGAGGGCTTGAAGGGTGGTTTCAGAGATGGTGGATCCTTTTGACATAGTAGAGAAGAGCCGGCAAAAGAAAGAATTAATGCAAAGGGCAGCTGGGGAGGTCCAGACTGGACAGAAGGAGAAAGGAATTTCTCTCCCAGGGCAGTGCTGTGGTGCCACGTGTCCCCCAGAAGAAGTCTGGAGCAGCCCAAGGCTTTGTGTGCCAAGGCAGAGCCAGGCAGGACGCAGAGCCATCAGCAAAGGAAGGGGCCGGTGAGGTGGGGCAGCCGGGGGGATGACGACAGCCTGCAGGGACAGAGACACAGGGCACGGACACTGTAGGACAGCCTGGGCCGGAGAGGGCAGAGGGATGTGCAGAAGCTGAAAGGCCCTGACAGAGGCAACTTCTGCAGCACTTTGGCCAGGGCTGCTGTCCCTGCCCCTGAGGCCAGTTGGGAGATAAGTGACCCTTGCAGCCCTGGGGCCTCATTGCCTCTTTTTTCCTGCTCAGCAGCATGGCAGGGGCCACCCCATGGTCCTGCCCTTGGCATTGCACATGCCCACATCCCAGTGCCCCGGGAAGAGTCCCGAGCAATGAGGGAGGGACAGGATCTGCCTTTGCGGCGGCTGGGGCACTGCCTGCAGCCAGCCCGGGCACAGCACAGAGGCACAGAGGGGTTCCATCAGTTAGGGCTGGGAAGATGCTGAGAAGTGACCGGGGGAGAATCATTCCCAGCCCTTGACACAGGAAGCCTCTGGCTGCAGGACAATGCAGCTGCAGTTCCTGAAATGATCTCCTCAAGCTGGAACATACCACTGACTGTGGATTCAGGAAGTACATTCTCTGAGTATCCCTGGTGTAGAACATGAGGACATGCTCAGGGCTTCAGCTCAGTCCAGTAATATTTCCGAGACAATCCTTTCTATAAGGATGAAATTTCCTGAGACTGTTTTCCCTTTCCTACTCTTGGGGAATGGGAGGGGGGGAAGTGATAAAGGAATTCTTCATTTTTAAGAGTCCCTGAGGCATCGGAAGTGTAACTTGAGTGCTCTGCAGGAGTTTCCTAAAGTGCTTTCAAGCCACTCCTCTGCCCACGCACAGCACCGGCATCACCTTTGCTGGACCCGCCAGGCTTAGTCTGACCTGTCCTTTCTCCCACCTGCAAGCAGAACCTGTCCCCAGCCAGTGCCCTGCAAACAGGCAGGTTTCTGTAGGGCCAAGGAGAGTGCCCAGAGATATGGGGTCTGTGAGTGCTGGCAGGAAGAGATCAGGCACAGGGAAACACCTCCAGGAGGAAGATCTTCAGCAAGCAGAGAGAAGATCGGGCAATGAGAGAAAACAAAAGGCAGAAATGTTGTGGCACGGAGAGCTTAGAGACCTCCACAGGATGCCCTCGAGTGCAGCCCCTCCCTCTGAACAAGCCCCCTCCGAACAAGCCCCCTCCCCTCCTCTCTCCCTCCGCCAAGCCTCTGCCCTCAGGGCCGGGGGTCCAAGGCGTGAAGCCCCTCCTGTGCAGGCAGAGCTGCAGCAGAGCTGTGGGGCAGCTCTGCAGTCCCGGGCCCAGTTCCCTCTGCAGAGCACAGGGCCGGGAGCATCTGCCTGGCACTGGGGGGCTCTGGGAGGGGGCACAGCTGGCTCAGCTGGCTCAGGGTGACGCTGTCCCCAGTGCCCGGCTGTGGGCAATGCAGCCAGGGAAGGAGCTCAATCTCCCTACATCCAATGCCATCATTAGGACAATTGGCTTTCTTCTTGAGGATTCCCCCTAAGCTCTGAGCTTCCCTCCAGGACGCAAACAGGTCGTGTAGCATCTTTGTGTTACCTGAAAGCCCCACAGTGAGACACAAAAGTTTTATGATGGCGAAAGTGCTGTTGGGTTGGTGAAATGAGCCATGTGTGTATTTGGCTACCAATGTGGGGCTGAGACCTCGAGAAGGGGATGGACATTTGATGGGCTGTGGTGGATCCATCTGCTCTCAGCAGTGTTGGGATGGTTTCTAAGGGAAATATGGGAGGGTGATTATCCTCTGTCTGACAAGGGTGAAAGCCCAGAGGATCTTGGAACAGGACAGAGTGACAGACCACCTCCCCTCACTCTCCACTCACCACCTTGCCTCACAGAACTCGCTCTATTCTCCCCGAGGGCAGCAGCAATGCTGAGTGTTTCTGACATCCAAAACCAGTCAGCCGGGGAGATGAAGAGGAGCTATAAAAACCTCTAGAACACTTTAACAGCTTTTGCCGTTCCTGTTCTTGGGCCCTGGGAGTGCCCTTGTGTTAGCTGGGGTTTCAAAGTGTAACACCAGGACAGGTCCCTGTCCCCCTCCCACTTCTGCACAGCAAGGCTGAATTGTAAAAAGCCCCGGAGCAATTGCCCTGAAACTCATGTCGCACGCAGCCAGCAGCAAGCAGGGCTGCGGCTGGAGCTGAAGGAAGATCTGCTAGAAAAACAGAAGGGTGTTGTCGGTGATGGAACACGGACTTCGCCGGCCGCATGCAAAGCCAAATTTGATCGCACGAGTCAACTCTTTATATACTGTTCCAAACCAACAGTTCAGCAGCTACAAACTTCAGCTTCTAAGGTTATATGTTTTACATCTCCAAGGGCTACAGATTAGCATCTCCTCGCCCAATCTCCCGTTAACTATCCTACTCTTTGTCTCGCCTCTTGCTCTTTGTCTCGCCTCCTGCCAGACGCGGCCCCGGCCCGCCCCGTCTCTCGTCTCTCGCAAGGCCCCACGCCAGCCAAAGCCGTTCTCCGTGGCGACACTCTGAATCCCCATAAGGTGTCAGTGTGTGACAGGAGAAGGATTTGTGGGACATGTCTTGGATTTGGCTGAGAGCCGTTTCCCTTAAGCTGTCACTGCCTTTTCTCCGTGAACAGGTCCCCATGTCCACACACAGCCAAATGTCCAACAGCAGCTCCATCAGCCCCTTTCTGCTGCTGGCATTCGCAGACACGCAGCAGCTGCAGCTCCTGCACTTCTGTCTCTTCCTGGGCATCTCCCTGGCTGCCCTCCTGGGCAGCGGCCTCATCATCAGCGCCGTAGCCTGCGGCCACCACCTGCACACGCCCATGTTCTTCTTCCTGCTGACCCTTGCCCTCACCGACCTGGGCTCCATCTGCACCACTGTCCCCAAAGCCATGCACAATTCCATTTTGGGACACCAGAACCACCTCCTACGCAGGAGGTGCTGCACAGCCTCTTTCTCTTTCTCTTTCTCTTTCTCTTTCTCTTTCTCTTTCTCTTTCTCTTTCTCTTTCTCTTTCTCTTTCTCTTTCTCTTTCTCTTTCTCTTTCTCTTTCTCTTTCTCTTTCTCTTTCTCTTTCTCTTTCTCTTTCTCTTTCTCTTTCTCTTTCTCTTTCTCTTTCTTCTCTCTTTCTCTCTCTCTCTCTTTTTCATTTCAGCGGAGTTTTCCCTCCTCGCCGCCGTCGAGTGCTACGACCGCTACGTGTCCCTCTGCAAACCCCTGCAAGACGGGACCCTCCTGGGCAGCAGAGCTTGTGCTCACATGGCAGCAGCTGCCTGGGCCAGTGGCTTTCTCAATGCTCTGCTGCACACGGCCACTACCTTTTCCTTGCCCCTGTGCCAGGGCAGTGCCCTGGGCCACTTCTTGGGTGAAATCCCACAGATCCTCAAGCTCTCCTGCTCACACTGCCACCTCAGGGAACTCGGGCTTGTTGTGTTTTGCATCTGTTTAACTTTTGGTTCATTTGTGTTCCTTGTTTTCTCCTGTGTGCAGATCTTCAGGGCTGTGCTGAGGATCCCCTCTGAGCAGGGATGGCACAAAGCCTTTTGCACGTGCCTCCCTCACCTGGCCATGGTCTCCCTATTCCTCAGCACTGGCTTTGTTGCCTGCTTGAAGCCCCCCTCCATGTCCTCCCCATCCCTGGACCTGGCACTGCCAGTTCTGTACTTGGTGGTGCCTCCAGCCCTGAAGTCCCTCATCTACAGCCTGAGGAACCAGGAGCTCAAGGATGCCCTGAGGAAAATGATGACTGGATGCTTTCCAGAAGCACAAACCTGCCTGTTTTCAGCTCCATAGGCTAAAGTGTAATCATTAGAGGCCCAGCCTGCCTTCTCAGGTTGTTTTGGTGGTGGTGGTTTGGGGGCTTTTTTTCTTCTCCTATGTTAATGTTGTGCCCAAAAGATTTTGTTATGCATCTTATTCCCTGTTTACAGGCTGAATGTGACTGTTGACAGGGACTGTGTCAATAAGGAGTCTGCTCTGTGTGTATTCACATGAAAGAAAGGACCCATCAGCAAGGTCTCAGTTTGAGATCCTTTGGTTGAGTCCATCCCTGAAGCTGGAGGGCAGGGCCAGTTTTGCAGGCGTGGGGGGGAAGAGTCCCAGCAGAGCAGCACAGCCAGGGAGCAGCAGAGCTTGGTCTTTTCAGAGCTCCTCTCTTATTACTTCCACTCTCTCCTTTGGAGCCGCTGTGATGGTGTAAGGCCAACAGCTCTGTCCGGGTGGTGCGAGTCCTGCTGCGTGTCACAGGCAGGGACAGGCCATGGGCACTGCTGGGACACAGCTGGGCTCCGCCACAGCGGTTCCCTCAGCAAAGGGCATCTCCTGAAGGAGGAACTGCAGGAAGGCTTTGCTCTCCCTCCACAGTCACTGTCAGGAACAGGCCCAAGGAGCAGACTCTAAAGAGGCTGCCTGTGTTCCTTGTTCTCCCAGGGCTCGGTGGGATGAGATCAGGGTCCCAGTGTGGCCTTCAAGAGACTCAGGTGTGGTTCAGGTTTTGCTTGTTGGTGGCCAGTGCCCACCAGATGCTGAATGGTCTGTGATGAACCTTCCTGGGGCTCTGCAGCTTGTGCCAGGGCTGATGGCAGGGGAATGTTCTTCTGGAGGGACTTGGGAGCTGCCAGGAGAACACAGGGGATCTGCAGGGACAGTGTGTGCCAGGGATCAGCAGTGAGTGGAGCTCAGTGGGCACAGGCCTGTTGAGGGTGAGCTCACCCAGAGATAAAGGACTGAATGTTTCCTGTGACCCATGAGAGCTCTGCAGCCCCAGGGGACACAGCAGCTACAGGGAAAGGAGTCTGGGCAGTGACTCGTCTGACCCTATGGGAACTTGCAGAGGAGGATCCAGGGCAGCCCCAGCCCATGTGCCAGCCCTGGAACAAGGCAGGCACCTCTGAGCACCCTCCATGGCCACAGCAGAGCCTGTGTGGGAAGGGGTCAGTGCAGGGAGCACCATCAGCTGCAGAGCTCTGTCTCCCAGCTTGAGCAGCACAGCCCAGCAGAGGCAGCCCATGGCCCCGGGCAGCACAGCCCCCATGCTCTGCAGAGCAGCACCCCCAGCTCGGGGGCTGTGGGCAGCAGGGCAGAGGCTACAGCAAGGGCTGCTCAGGCCAGCACAGACGTGTTCCCCTGGGAAAGGCTCTGTGGGGAGCTGGGATGGGCCAGGAGAAGAGCAGGAGCTCGTGTGTGTGCAGAGGAGCCCTGGCAAGAGGCTGCCCTGTCCCTGGGATGGCAGCAGGAGCAGCCTGAGGAGCCCCAGAGCCAACTCTCTGCTGCTGTGCTGGGCAGCGGGGCCCTGGGGCTGCAGGAGCTTCCCAAGCTGAGGATCTCCTGAGCATTCCAGACACAGAGTCACTGTCTCGGACCTGCAGTGCCTCCAGTTCCTGCTGCAGGGCCAGACAGGACTGGGCTTCTTTGCAGGGCTGGGGCCAGGGCAGGGAGAGGAAAACAATGGACCCTTGATTATAAGACTCCCCTCAGTGTCACAATGCTCTCCATGGTTCCACGAGGCCTTGCAGTGTCACGCTGGCCCCTTGGTTCCTTTGGGCCCCACGGTGTCACTGTGGCGCCCTTGGTTACACGAGGCCCCACGGTGTCGCAAGGCACCTTTGGTTCTCCGAGGGCCCTCAGTGTCTGTTTTGCCAGTGGGCAGGGTCAGCCCCAAAGACACAGACACCAAGTTCAGGAATAGTGTAATTTATTAGAATGCAAAACTGCAAAGAATCACAAAAGGAGAAGCCCAGCAAAGCACCCAATCATCACTACCAAAGATTGCGTACAGTAATCAAGAAAGAGACAGCACCAGTTACCCTCAGGCCTCGCCATCATCCACATCCTCACATCAGCTGGGGGAAGCTGTCACAGCCAAGGACTGGAGAGCCATTCCCGCACCCTGGGAATTCCTGCAGGTGCATCCACCTTTGCGGGCAACGAGGCTTCAACCTCGCTGTGAGAGGGCCCAGCTTTGACAGCGTTGAACAAACAAGCTGACATCACTGCTAGTGTGGGAACATCTGGTTTCATTCTCCTGTTTGGTTTCTCCCAAAGCCTGGCCAGGGCTCAAGGAGGAACCGAGGGAGTTTGATCCTAAAGCCCCAAACAAGGCCAGATGGGGCCTTGTCCAGTTTCTAAATACAGAAAGGTAAATCCGTGTTTCACCAATGAACATAGAGCATATTGCTAATAATGCTTCGTTAATGAGCAGATACAAATAGAACATTTGGTTGGAAGGTTCATCTAGATGTCAACTTTGGCTCCGAGCCTGTTGTTCAGGCCTCAGTCAGGGCCTGTTGTTCAGGCCTCACTACTTCAATCAGTCCTTTGACCTAGAGACGAACTGCAACCTTCATAACAATTCTTTTGATACTACAATCTTGGATTTAAGTATTAGAAAGTCTTTGTTGACAAGCCAAAATATCATACGGGAAGTGCTTTAAGGGTATCTTTTCACAATCTTCATAGGAACGCTTAACCCAGCCATGATTAAAGAGCTGTACGTGAGTTTGATTCCATTTCCCTTTATACTGGGTGCAATTGAACAGTTTACAGTGTGGGTGCATACAACCTATTCCAGGAGACAACATCCATCCACAGACACTTTTTCCTCCATATATTCCTCTTTATCCGATTTAGGTAGGAAATGCCTTTTCTATGAAAATGCAGCGGTCGGGGATCGCCACCCTCGCTCTAGAACTCTGTTTTTATCGTGAACTGTGCTCAAGTTTCTAACCCACCATTTGGGTTGGGCCAGATGGGCCAGCCAAGGCCAGTCATCGAATCCTTCTGGACTTCCACGCACCCAGCAATTACTGAGGTTAAATGAGTTCCCTATCTCTGCTCCTGCGGTTAGAAATCAATTTAGCCAACCAGTGCTCCGATTACAAGGACAACATTAAATCAACAAGATCAACAATAGTTTCACTGTTAAGCGGTCCCTTTCTGTCTGCAGAAGTCACTCAGTGGCACATCAGTCTTCACATCGAGCGCTGTGGATCAGAGCACTTTCCAAAGGGACCATTGGGGCAAACAGGGAGATTTGGTCTGGCAGGCTCTGCAAAACAATATCCTGTAACATCTCTTTGTTCTCTCACAGAACACTTGGCTGCAGGGACACGTGCCCATCTTTCTCACCCAGCTTTCAGGATTCAAACAGTGCTGTCTTTGCCTACAGCTCTTACTTCAGCTGGCTCGGGCGGGCCATTTGGCCTCTGGACCCACACTCTGGCTCCATGATTAGGACTGGTGGATCCAAACCCTTTATCTCCATGAACAGTAGTGATGTGAAGTGGATGTCCTTTTTTCACGGTTGTTTTAAAAACTGGCAATATCAATAACTGTGCTACCCTGCCGTGGGGTTGAATGATCCAGTGTTGTTCACTATTGTTTAACAGAACTACTTTACTTTCTCCTTGATAATCTGCACCAACCACTCCTCCCACCATATGAACACTTGTCAAGGCCAAGCTTGAGTGAGCAGTTATCAAACCAAAGTGTCCCGGAGGAACCTGAATTCCTGTGCCAGTACTGATAACTCTCATTTGCTTCTGATTTATCCTAATTAATTCTAATGCCTAAAGGTCCAGCCCTGCAGCCTCTGCGATGGCCCTGTCAGGGGCCATCTCCCCCGGAACAATTTCCCAGGAAGTCCAAGTGTCACTGTCCGTGGTTGTATTTGCAAATTGGGTGCAGCCATGCGCATCCAGGGGGTTTCCATTTCCCCAGTGGGCCCATTGTTAAGGATATGGAGCACATCTGTGAGGTGGGTTTTTCATTGCCACACGTTCCCATCTCCTATATTTTTCAACTGCTCTTTTAACAACCCCTTCATCTGTTCAATCAATTCTGCAGCTTGTGGATAGTCTGGTAGATGAAAAACCCAGCAGTCTTACTCACTTTATTTTTCGCAGTAACAGACAAAGCATTCCACGTCCTAGCGTCAGCAAACCCTATAAAAACAGCCAGTTTCATCCCTTCCTCCTTCATCTGTTGTATACAATCTCACACAGTTTCCCAGCGATGTTGGGGTCCTGGCCAATCCTTTTCTGTAGCGTATTTAGTCTTATATCCCTGAGCAGCCAAAGCTAACAAATGGGTATTTGGAGCATTATTTCACAATGTCATTATATAGATGTGAAAACATAAACATCGATTTTTATTATATTATATACATGTAGATCATTAATTTTTGTTATTATTCTCGTTGTTATTATTATTATTATTATTTCCTTTGCTCAAACAAATCCAAGCTCAAGATTAAAAACTTCTTCTGTCGCTCCATGTGGGAGCGTTTCAACAACAATCGTTCCTTCTGTTGGTGCTGTTTCCGAGATGCTGTTAACAAAATTCACCCTCCTCTTCCCAAACCCACAAGTTCTTTTCCTTTTTCCATATGCAATTTTTGGATGCATTTTAATACATCCAGTGCTTCAGCTTCTTTCAATTGACGTCCTCATTGCTCGCACGGTGCTCCGACCTCAGCCCACACCACAGCCAGCAAACCCTAGGGAAGGTCTTCCCATGCGGGAATTTTGGATGGGACCGATTCCTTACACTTACATTTAAAAAGCAGCATTTTGTTGTGATCCGGCCAGACTATACCAAATATGTTTTACCAGTGGGCAGGGTCAGCACCAAAGACACAGACACCAACTCAAGGAATTGGCGTCATTTACTGTAGTTCAAAGCAGCAAAGAATCACAAAAGGAGAAGCTCAGCAATGCACCCAATCATCACTACCAAAGATTGCCCGTAGTGATTAAGAAAGAGACAGCAGCAGTTACCCTCAGACTTTACCGTCACCCACATCCACACATCAGCTGCGGGAAGCTGTCACAGCCAAGGACTGGAGAGCCATTCCCGGACACTGGGAGTTCCTGCAGGTGCCTCCACCCACAGGTGACGCTTCCAACCTCCCTGTGAGAGGGCCCACCTTTGATAGTGTTGAACTAACAAACCGACAGCACTTCCAGTGTGGGAACATCTGGTTTCATTCTCCCGTTTGTTTCTCCCAAAGCCTGGCCAGGGCTCAAGGAGGAAGCAAGGGAGTTGACTTTGACCATACAGCCCCAAACAAGGCCAGATGTCAGATTTCATGGCCTTGTCCAGCTTCCAAATACAGAAAGGTCAAGCCATGTTTCACTAATGGGTGGATACATCTATCAGAGCGCTAATGACCATGCGCATTTCATGAATGAGCAAGTTCAAAGATAACCTTTGCTTGCAAGGTTCTGATGGTGCCCCAAGCCCCAGGACTGGAGGGGCCCCTTGGCTGCGGGGCTGGGAGGGAGGGAGGGAGCTGCCCCTTGTTCTCACTCTGCCTCACGCAAAGCTGGGCCGCTCACAAGTGGGGCAGCACAGCAAACAGGCAGCCTGCGAGTCTCTTCCATCCTCGTCTCTTGAGATTTTTCACCTTTGAGCTTAGGGTCTACAAAGGCAACTGCT
The DNA here is from genome assembly GCF_041296385.1 of Aphelocoma coerulescens. Classification (NCBI taxonomy): domain Eukaryota; kingdom Metazoa; phylum Chordata; class Aves; order Passeriformes; family Corvidae; genus Aphelocoma; species Aphelocoma coerulescens. Next base: position 13,931,989 of record NC_091018.1, read on the forward strand.
TTTGGTCCCGCTGTGTATCCCCACGTACAGCAATGCTGCTAAATCCGTCTGTAGCACAGCAGCAGGGGAAAGGCCTCAGCCCTTCAGTGTCAGGAGCTGCCGGGCTCTGCCTGAGCAGCTCAGCCAGCAGGAAGGGAGCTGCTCCACACGGCAACGAGGAGCAAAGGACTGCAGCACCTCCTTCTTGGGCAGAGCCCAAATTCGGTGGGGGAATAACAGAGTTATTCTCGTGCACTGGTGCATCAGCACTGCAGGTGCTGTGCCCGCAAGCACATGGTTCGAGATCTGCAGAAGAATTCTGCAACTCTTGACTGGGTCAGGATGTCACCAGTGCTAAACTCCACTTTAGCCCAAAGCAACCACTTTACGCATCTGCTAGTGTCTGCTAGATTTTTTCTTCAGGGTATCCAGACAAAAGTAAACAGGAGGAGCCTACATTTTCATTGTTGAGCAGAAATGTATCTCATTTTGCTGTACAATCCTTTTTTAAGACGAGTTATCTCTTAAAAAAAAAAGAAAGAAAAAAGAAAAAAAAAATATGAAAGAGAAAAAACCAAATGTGTAGTGAAAAATCTTCTGTAACTTTGGATTAAGAGGTAACTGATCTTTTTAAAAAGAGAACAAAGTTATTTACTTTGCAAATGTGCTGATGGCATGGATCCATCTCACTGACCTCAGCATCCCTTTTTAAAGATTTTGGGGTTGATTGTCAATATTAAATTGTGGTTGAAGCAATAGGAAATTGAAATATGGATTGTGCATGACCGTGTCTTGAGTGTAAAAATATTGCAGTTTGAAACTTGGACCTAAAGTATTGCAAATAAAAGTTATAAATACCAATGGATTGTGTGACAGCAGCTTTTCCTATAGGATGTGCAGCATCAGAAAGACTTCATCAGTGTGGCTGCGGGTGCTTTTAGCTTTGTCCTGTGCCACTCTATGATGACATGAAACAGGACTTCACCTGCCACCAGCCCAGGCCACCCTTTGCCACCCCAGCTCCTTGGACCTTGGACAAGCAGACACAAAGTCTTTCTGCTGCTTCCCCCTTTTGCACAAATGCACAGAGAGCTGGGATTTTTCCAGGCCTCGTGTCTCCATTGTGCCATATTCCTAAAGAACCAGCAGCCCCTCCCGATGAATACGGTGAGTTCCACAGATGCTTGTCAGCTCCACTTCCTGCCTAGAAATCTTGAAACTGCTTCTAAATGCTGCTCTCTTCAGCTCTTGGACACCTACTCACACAGAGCCGGGCAAAAAATGCCCCTGACGCCAGCTTACAAGGTGAGTAACGCCAAAGAGGGCTATGTGGGAAATCTCTATCCCTGCCTATCCTTTTAAGAGATCTGTGCCTTGTATCTAAAGGAAGGAATGTGCAAGCAACGGGACTGACACTTTCACTCTCCGTGTTCGTTCCGCAGCCACGGGTACAAAGACATTATGGGAACCCTTGTGCAGACAGAGCCTTCCGTCCCTGTAGAAGGGAGCGCGGCGGGTGGGGGCGGTTGGCGGGCAGCGAGCCCCGGACAGCAGGCGAGATCCGGCTCCACACCTGCCAGGCCCTGCTAAGGCTCAATGCCGGCTCCTCTGCAACAGCAAAGACCTTCAGCCTTGGCACTGCCCAGAGGGGCAGTGCTGGCCCGGCCGCACAGCTCGTTTTCCCCACAAGTTGCAGGAGGTGAGAACGCAACACTTGCAAACACTGACTGCGAGCCACAGCGCCGGCTGCGCACCATTAACCTCAGCTCTGGGACCACTGTCTGCCCCAAGCTCCGGGGGATGCATTGGGAGCCCGGCTGGGCTCTGCCCTGGGGCCATCCTCCAGTGACAGCTGCAAACAGGGAGCATTTAGTTGCCACCAAGAGCCCAGCCACGCGCGGAGGGGAGCCGGTGCAGGTGCGGCCTGCGCTGTTGCCTGCTGTGCTCTGGGGCTGCTGCTCCCCGCAGAGGGAACTGCACTGGCGTGCCAGAGGAGACAAAGAAGCTTCAGCTTAAGCCAAACTGAGCTGGGTGGCTGGGCTGGCAGGAGTGGGGAGGGTCAAGGGCATTCACAGAGCTCATCCTGCTGGAAGGACGAGGAAAAGTGGCAGTGGGAAGCGAACAGTGAGGAGAGCTGAGGCCTGGAGGGCAGCTCTTGAATGACACTCAGGTCTCACCGGACCTCTGAGACATTGCTGTTCTTCTGCCAGTGACAGGATGAGTCCCTAAACCTGGGGCTCGCTCCTCCCCGTGGTCAAAGGCATCAAGGAAGGCTACAGTGCGACAGAGACTGCCCTGAGCTGGCAGCTCACTGGGGGAAAAGAGGGAGCACTTGTGAAGTAAAAGGCAGGTGGGGCAGAGAACTGTTCAGAGAAGGGCTGAGCTAAAGCTTGAGCAAGCTGAGAAATGTCATTTGGGGTCATCGCAGATTGATTTCATTTCACAAGTTATTGAACAAGTTTATTTTAGGGCGGGGGGGGTGTCATGTTTTCCCCTGGAGGCGTGCACTCTGCAGGCTTGAGCTGCGTTGCTGAAATGCTCGAGCACGTCTCTGCTGCGGCTGACACCGGGTTCTTCTTTGGCTTCTTCCGGCCCGGTGCTGAGCCGCAGCAGAGCCCTGGCGGAGCCCAGAGCAGCCTCAGCATCCACAGAGCCCGGCTGCAAGGAGAGAAAGCAGAAACCGCCCGTCACTTGAAGGCTGCTGTCCCCCTTGTCCCAGCCGCCCGCGGTGCCCAGGCCGTGCTGGCTGTGCTCAGAGCGGTGCCCGAAGCCGCCCGTCACTGCTGCCTTTGGCAGGAGAGCAGGATGGCAGGACACGTGCCACCGCCCGCAGCCAGCCGTGGCAGATCCACCTCCTCAGCAGCTGCCCAGAGCGGGATGCTCCTGTGCTCGCTGCCATCTCCCAAAAGCCCTTATCCCACCCGTGCCAAGAAGACGGGGACCCACCGCACGCCACCCGCCGCCGGAAGAAAAGCTGCTCCCAAGCGATGTCCTCGGTCTTCTCCAAGGCCCCGTCCCATCCACGCCGCAGCTGGTCCCAAGCACTTCCCGATCCAGGCTGGACACCACCTACAACGCTTCCTTTAAGAAAAACAAACAACAAATTAATGAAAAGGGATTACAGACAAAAAGGAGAAACAAGAAAAAAGGGAAAAAGTCTTCTCTCTGTCGGGGGCCTGAGGAAGGCCCAACCTTCCCTACATGCTGGGGAAAAACCCACCCACAGGCGAGGGAAGCCCACGCTTTCTCCCTTCCCCCCCGCACTGCCCCCCAACAGGCACAGCGAGCCCAAAGCAAACAAGCGGAGTGGAGCAGCCCAAGCCCCTCCTTTCCTGCAAAACAAAGCAGCCCGTGCACAGCTCCTGGAGTGCCACCTCTGCTCCTGCCATGGGGGCTTGTTTGTGTCGGGCTGGCTGCCCCAGCCCCAGCCCCAGCCCGGGGAACAGTGGGTGGTGGGGGCTGTTGGCAGGGCCAGGGGCCGGCTCCCATTTCCTAAGCACCCCAGCCCATCCCGCCCGCCCTGCCGAAAAGCAGCTTGGCAGCCGGCTGAAGAATTAGTTGCATCCGCCCCAGCAAAGGGGGGAACCTTTGCTTCCTGGCCAGGCCGTGCAATGCCCAAATCTGGGAGCATCCCCCTGCGTGTGGACTCATCTGTAAATTCGCTGTGGAGCCTGGCTTTGAAGAAGGTGCCAGAATCAAAGCCCATCATCTTCAGCTTGCCGGTGGCCAGGTCGAGGAAGAGCTTGCCGTCCTTGACATCGTCCTCCACGTCTCCAGCAGCAGCAGGAGTACAGCTTCTCCAGGGGCTCCTTCTTCCCTGCGGCTGAGAGCAGGCTGTCAGTGCCCCGCCCAGGGCCCCGGCTGTCAGTGAAGCAGGACAAGCAAAAGCAGCTTGCACGGCGGCCACCAGTGCTGGGAAGAGCAGCTCAGCGCCAGCACAAGGGCTGCGTGTCCCCATCTGACGACCCCTGCGCAGCCATACAGGCAGGGCAAAAAAGCCTGCATTTCTTGGCTTCTTCTGGCCAAGGCACCTGTGGAGCTGTAACTTACCGGCTCCCTGGATCAAAGTGTGCCTGTGGCTCTCTCCCTTCTTCTATGGACGCTGAATATCCTGCAGCCAAGGATCACACGACAGGTCTTCTAATGAGGGCCTGTCCAAGGAGTGCAGGGACAGACACCCTCTGATCAATTCCTTGCACTCTGCGGGGAGAAACCAGAAAGCGCCGGTCAGTTGCAGAAGGCTCCTGTCCGCTTTGCCCCACTATTGCCATGCCCAGGCCATGCCATGGGGGCTCCGAGCTGTGCCCGAACTTTCCCATCCATTCTTTGTTTTGGAGGAGAGCAGGAGAGCGGGGCATGTGCCACCTCCTCGGCAGCTGCCAGAGCGGGATGCTCATGAGCCCGCTGCTGTCTCCCAGTACTGCTATTCCCCCCCGTGCCGCAGAGATGAGCATCCACCTTGAGAGAGCCGTTCTGGGAGCGACAGCTGGCCCCAGCTGATGTTCCGGCCCTTCGGGAACGGGTGCCGCCCGCAGACCATCTGGTGCAGCACGATGCCCAGGGACCAGACGGTAGCTGCCTCGCCGTAGTACCAGCCAAAATGGGTCCATTCTGGGGGGCTGTACGCTGGTGTTCCTACGGAATAGAGAGGCAGTTCATTCGCGGGATGCTGCCTGCTCCCGGAGCCTCGCCCCAGCATCCCTGGGCACGCGGGGGCCGCACCAGTGGCACGCGGCATGACCCGCTGCCCTCTCGCCAGCGCCTGTGACTTGTGGACAAACTGTGGGTTGTAAAAGAAGCCACCGGTGTCACAAGAGGGCAGCGGAAGCCCTGGCAAGGCCCGAGCATTCCACGCAAAGGGAAAACCCGCTCAGTGCCGGGGGGGGGGAAAAACCATGCCTTCACCCTCCCTGCCTGCATTGCCCCAAAAAAACATTCTGAAGCCAAGGCAAACAAGGCGAGCTGAGCAGTCCGAGCCGTTTCTTGCCTGCACACCAAACCGGCGGGTGCACAGCTTCTGGCCCCCGCCCTCTGCTACCCCCACCCACGGCTGTGTTTTTGTCACGCTGGCTGCCCCAGCCCCAGCGCCAGTCCTGGGCAGAGTGGCTGGCGAAGGCTGCCAGCAGGGCTGGAAGATGGCCCCCCGGCCACCCGCACTCAAAAGCAACTGGGCTGAAAACTCGGTCCCATGACTGGCGTCAAAAGGGAGAATCCCCGCTGCCACAGCCAGGTTGGGCCGCGAGATGCCGGCACCGGGAGCCTACCCCGGCGAGGACTCACCTGCAAAGCGGGTGTAGGCTGTGTCTTGCAGGTAGGTGCCGCAGCCAAAGTCAATCAATTTGGCCTGGCCGGTGGCCAGGTCAACCAGGATGTTCTCTGGTTTCACGTCCCTGTGAAGGACCCCGCAGCTGGTGCAGTGCCGCACGGCCTCCAGGACCTGGCGGAACAGCTTCCGTGCCACCTCCTCTGACAGGAAGCCCCGCGCTCGAATGAAATGACGCAGGTCCTGAGAGTGCTCCGGCCGCTCCATCACCAGCACCACGTTGTTGGGGAGCGCGAGCCACTCGAGGAGCTGCACCACACCAGGGAAGCCGGTGGACACCTTGTCCAGCAGCACGACCTCGAGTGGTGCGCTGGTGCCGTTGGGCTGCGGGAGGAGCACGATGCCGTCAGTGGGGCTGATGCCGTGCCAGGGCTCGGGAAGCCCTCGCCCAGCCCGGGATGCTCTGCGCCCTCCGCTGCCCCCACGCCCCCTCTCCCCCGAGGCGTCCTGGCGCCTTCCACCCTCCCGGGCCTCGGCTTATCCCCGCCCGTCACGCCCCGGCTTCTCCCGCTGCCCACCACCGCCATCCCCCCACCGCCGCTCACTCACCAGCTCGCCCCAATGACGGATGCGGTTCCGTGGCACCCGTTTGATGGCCACCTGCAAGCCAAGGGGAGCAGCGGGCTGAGCTCGCCGCCCGCCCTGCCGAGCCCCATCCTCCTTCTCCTGCGCCCTCCTCCGCCCCCCTCCTCCTGCGCCCGCCGCCGGCCCCGCCACTCACCGGGGCGCCGTCCGAGAGCCGCGTCGCCGCGAAGACGCTGCCGAAGCCGCCGCGCCCCAGCAGCGAACCCACCACGTAGCGCTCCCTCAGGCCCTGCTGCGCATTCCCTGCCGGCGAGACGCGGCTGTCAGCGCTCGGCCCGGCTCCAGAAACGGCCGCCGGGCGCTCCTCAACCGCCCCGGGCCGGGTATCCCCAGATGCTGCCTCTTTCGAAGGGGACACCGGCGGCTCGGGGGCGGGGGCCGCGCTGCCGAGCGGAAGAGCTCGGACCGGGGAAGACGCGGCGGACGCGGCGGGAGCGGCCGCGCCGTCTGTGTCCTCGGCGGGTCCCGGGAGGAGCCGGGGCCGGGGCCGGGGCCGGGGCCGGGGCCGGGGCCGGGGCCGGAGTCGGGCCAGCCGGAGCCAGAGGCTGACAGTGCTGCCCAAGAGGCAGGCACTGATGCCCGCCCAGCAGCGCCACAGCCAGTACGCCAAGAGCCGGGCGGAGGCGAGACCGCGGCGGGACGCCCGGGGGCGGGGAGGGCGCAGCCCCGCCCGGTGCCGCGGGAGGGCCGGGCGCATGGCCCGGCCTGGCATGGGGAGAGGGAGGCCGCGGAAGGGGCGGAGGGGGTGGAGCAGTGAAGGGAGAGCGGGACAGGGGATGCGGGACACTGGGAGAAGGAGAGGAGGAACAGGAGAAGGAACGCAGAGGGTCTGGAGAACCGCTGCTTTCGTGTTGCTCTTCTGCTGCTGCCGCTGCTGCCGCTGCTGCCGCTGCTGCTGCTGCCGCCGCTGCCGCTGAAGCGCTGGGAGCGTTGGTCCGCGTGTCCGTGTGTCTGTTGCCCGGGTGTCCGTTTTTGCCCCGCGCGCCCCGCGGCCGAGCCCCGCGCGCCCCGCGCCAGCACGGGCCGCTCCGGGGCCGAAGCGGAGTCACGGAGCATCTCTTCCTCCCGCAGCCGCGCCAAACGCACCGTCTTGTTTAGCTTCTTCTTCACCAGATTGTAACTCTTCCTTGCGGCAGTCTTGCAACTTGCCCCTGCTGCTGGCTCGCCCCGCGCCGCGGTCTCTTGCTCACAAGAGCAAGAGCAACCAAAGCGCTGTCCGCACTTTTCGCCTGGAGCAGAGCAAAGTGCTGAATGAGGAGCCTGCCAGCGCCAGGCAGAGGCAGCCCCGTGGGAGGGCAGAGCAGGACGTGAGGAGGGAGACGTGCAGCCCCTGCGGGGTGCAGCGCTGCTCCCCGGCCGCTCGGCGTGGGCAGTGGGAGCGGCGGGGCCGTGCCCGGCGCGGTGCCCTCGTCGCCAGGGCTGTTGCTGTTTTCTTGTCCGGTTGCAGGTGAAAATCGGAGACTGCCGATAGGAGGCTTCAAATAAAAGAATGGAAACACTCTTTTTGCTGAGTTCTGATGCCGGTCCAATAGAGCAGCTAAGCTCTCAGCTGTTTGCCTCCTCCCTGCCAATCCAGCACTTTCAGCCTGGAGCAAAGGCCCTCTCTGCAAAGAAACTGCTGGCTGGTTTCCTTCTCCTGCTGTTCATTGACACAGGTAGAAAAGCAGACTAGTTTGGATGCTGAGTCTGTCCAAACAGACAGTGAGCTTTGCCATGTGAAGCCAAGACACGGAGTCTTGAGCCCTGCGACAGTGTCATGGGAATCACCTTTGTTGCTGCTGCTGTCTATTGTCACTGCTGAGGGTGCAGTCCTAGGGGAGCACATGCCCTGTCTCTAGAAGCCAGAGCCGAGCAAGGCACTGGGCTCTAAAATCTTCCCTTGGCAGGCTTCTGGTGTCTCCAGCATTGCTTCCAAAGCCAAACAGGGAGAAGGCAAACTGTGTGTAGCTCTTGGTATTGTAGAGTGTCTCAAACTTGCTAAGTCCTAGGTGTTTGAGGTAAGATCAGTTTGCAATGACTGTGAGGTAGAACTAGTGCAAGACAGAAAAGGGGAGCATAGAAGGGAAGCAATTCATAGTATACGGGAACATCTTGGGTTGTTTCTTTCCCTTTGCGTGTCCCTTCTGGGAAGCTGTTTTGCTTTTGCAAGAATCTTGTCCACAGTGATGTTTGCTCTTTTCAAGACCCTTTCCTGGAGACCTAGCTGGAGCTCCTGTCCCAAGATGTGCCATCACATGCAGCTTCTCTTGGCTTGCCACACTGTGCGTGCAGCACGACTCTTGCAGCAAAGCAGGACCAAGGTTTTGAGAGCTTGACAACTTGTCCTTTCTCCTCCTGGTGGACTAGCGAGTTGTGCCGTGGGTAAGGTTTTCGTCGTTACTGTTCTAGGCTAAGGAAACAGGAGGAGGGGGTAGCAGCGATTGTTAGGCTGGCTGAATGGAGAGGAAGAATGTCCGGAGCCTGCAGCCAGAAGTGGAGAGCTGGGGGCTAATCCTTCCAAGCTCTCAGTGGACATCTTGCAAGTGACCTGGACTGTGAAAATGGTCTGACAGAGGCAGTTGGTTTCTGAGTTCAGCGTAGATGCTTGCACGTCTGGTGCGTTGGTGCGCAAATCAAGAGTACAATCGGTTCACAGGAAGCACCAGAAGAAGCTGGAGCTCTCCGAGCAGACGACTGAAAGAATGTGCAAAGGAGAAATGCGGGAAATGACTTGGTGTACCTTGCCTGGAAGAAGGGTAGTTTTTTCGAATAATTCCTAATCCGTTCCCTTGGCTTTTGACTTTCTTAACAAGGCCATTTGCATCCCCGATTCAGCACGAAGCGAGAGGCCCGGGCTTACGGAAGCGCGCCAAAGATTCCTCCGCAGCGACGCTCAGGTGGAAAGAGGAGCGGGGCGCCTGAGCAGCCTCCGGGGAAGCATCCCGCGAGGTGCAATTTGCGCCGTGCTGGGAGAGGAGGAGGGGGAGAAGGATGGGCCTTGCGTGGCAGCAGCAGCAGCAGCAGCAGCAAGTTTGGGCCGCAGGACATTGGGCCTGCGCCGCTGCCCCACAATGGGCGGGCGCGTTCCCGGGGCTGCGGCCCTGGCAGCGCGTCCGCTGAGCTGCCGACGCTGCGGGAGCTCCCCGGGCTGGGCTCGGGTTCCCGCTGGGACTGGGCAGCAGGCTGTGCTCTCACTGTGGTCAGCAGCAGTGGGACGTACCTCTGGACATCCACGTCTCCTGCTGCTGGGAAGAAGCAATGAAGCGAGTGCAGAAGTTCTGCTTCCTCTTTCTCCCAGTGGATTTTTTCATTTCATTCCACACTCCAGAGGCAATTTCTGTGCTGGCCTCTGTCAGCTGATTCTATTTCAAGAGCACCAGCAACAGGGCTGTGTTTGAGCGCTGTGAATGTGGCCTGTATGGCTTTCATTCTCCTTGACTTTTTGCTTATAGACCTGTGAACATTTCAAGATCTGCTAATCAGGATGCCTGCAACAAAACATCTGAATTCCCCATCAGAAAAGTACTGTGGCTAGCACCGATCAAAAGAGGCAATTGCAGTTTTTCAGATAAAATTCAAGTGGCAACCAGAAGAGGGGGAAGAGCAGCCATGATCTGTCATTCCCAAGGCAAACGCAAGAAAAGCCTCCTGCTGTCCCCTGAGGACGAGTGAAACTGTGCTGGGAACAGTGCTGGAACCCGATCCTTTCTTTCTCGGAAGGTTGCATCAGGGCAGCACAGCTGGGCTCTGAGGAATCAGGTCTGTTTGTGGCTGATTGTGTCTCTACTCCAGAAATTCACCGGGAAAAACCTCTTGGGAAGCCGAGGCACAAGCAGGTGGGAAGGGGCTGGCGCTGCTGCTGCTCTTGGCCGGGAGCCCCGGCTGTGCCGGTACAGGGCCCACTGCGCGGTGGCTCCTGCTGCTGCCAGAGCTGGGCGGGTCTCAGGGACAGGGAATGGACACGGGGGACAGCAAAGGCTGTGGGGGGCTGCAGCGATGTTCACACTTGGGCCAGCGCCAGCACCAGCACAGAGCTTCAGCCCCGCAATTATCCCAGAGGGAAATGCTGGGGAAAGGCTCCATTTCAGCCTTCCTTTACTCATCACTGTGAAGTGACCAAAATAAAAGGAGAACAAGCAGAGCCCGATCTCTTCTCCTTCGGGAGGAGTCCCACGCCTTGGGCTGTGAGAGGCCCTGAGGGGCTGTGAAGGGCTGTGAGGCGCCATGAGGGTTTGTTAGGGGCTGTGAAGGGTCATGAGGAGTCGTGAGGGGCCGTGAGGGGCCGTGAGGGGCCATGAGGTGCTGTGAGGGGCCATGAGAGATTGTTAGGGGCTGTGAAGGGTCATGAGGGGCCATGAACTGTGAGGGACTGTGAGGGACTGTGAGCTGCCACGAGGGGCCCTGGGGAGCTGTGAGGGGCATTGAGGGGTCATGAGGGGCTGTGAGGGGCCTTGAGGGGCCATAAGGGTCTCTTAGAGGCTGTTGGAGGCCAGGCACCTCATGGAACCAAGGGTCAGTTAGGAGACTGTGCAAGCAAGGAGATCATGGTTGGCAGTACAGAACTTCATGGAACCACAGGCCCATTGTTACACAGCAGGGCCGCAGAACCAAGGAGATCATTGTGACACTACACAACCTCATGGAATCAAGGCGTCCATGTTACGCTACTGAACCTCATGGAGCCAAGGGTCCATTGTGACACTGCGGACCCAAGGAGACTGTTGCTGACAGTACGAAAGTTCATGGAACCAAAAGTCCATTGTGACATTGTGGGGCCTCATGGAACCGTGGAGACCATTATGACACTTTGTTACTATCTGATTTACACCCAGAAGGGCAAAGAAAATGAAATCTCTGAGTATAAAAAGGAAAGAACTTTGAAGGTTCCAAATATTCCCAAAGATGAGATTAAAACCAAACGAGATTAAATGTTGGTGCCAAAAAAATGGATATCTGTTTATCTAATGGTAAGAGAGGCAAAGAGAAAGGAGAAAAGTAGAGAAAAGTTAGAAAAAGCCAAGGTTACTCTAAAAGCATAGGATAAGTCACCACCACACTGTGCTACCTTTGTTGCTGCTGAGACAGGGTGGGGGAAGTGGAGAAGTTTTTGCCTTTTTTTTTGCTGCTGTTTGAAGGGTCTTATCTGCCTCTTCCCATCTCTGGAGCAGTTTGGCTGGAAAGCGGCGGCCCATCCTCCGAGATGCAGGCTCCATGCTTGCAGCTGAACCTCGGTCCGCCTGGGACGAAGGAGCAGGGGTAGGGGTTGCACAACTCACTCGGGATTTCAGTCCAGGGGTGAAGGACTGGGGGGGTTCTCCCCAGGCGGGCGGCGTCGGCTCCCGGAGGCCTCAGGGTGTCTCGTGGCTGGCGATGGTGGTGGTGTGGGGAAAGGCAAAGGGCAGGGATTCTACCTTTCGCTTTCGCCTCCACATTTTGCGCCAGTTTTGCCTTCCTTTTTATGGGCCTCAAGGCGGGCTATGCACGGCCCGTACGGCACGTAGTTTCCAGGCGTTCAAAAGTGATTAGGATAAGCAGCCATAATGACGAAGCGCTTTTGAAGCCTTTCCGGTGTTGAGCAGTGATAATGACAAAGCATTTTTTGGAGCCTTTCTCCTATTATTAGGCTCTTGCACACTTCAGAACCAAGGGGCCATTGTGACACTGCAGGGCCTTGTATAACCAAGGGGTCATTGTAGCACGGCAGGGCCTCGTGGAATCAAGGGGATCGCAGTGACACTGTGGGGCTCCATGAGGCCACGGGGCCATTCTGACTGTGTGGAAGCAAGCATACCATTGTTACGCTACGGGGCATCATGGAACCAAGGAGGCCATTGTGAACCAGCGGGGGAACCCGCTGAGACTATTATGACACTTCAAAGGCCTTGTGACACGGAAGGGCCATTGTGGAACTGCAGGGCCTCGTGGAACCAGTGAGACCATTGTGACATCACAGGGCCTCATGGGAGCCAGGGGCCATTGTGACACAGCCAGGCCTCATAGAACCAAGGGGCCCTTGTGACACTGCGTGGCACCATGGAGCCAAGGAGACCACTGTGACACTACAGGGCGTCACGGAACTAAGAACTATGTAACAGTAAGAGGCCCAATGGAATCAAGGGGCCATTGTGACACCACAGGGCCTCATAGAACCAAGGAAACCATTGTGACACTGCAAGGTCTCATGGAAGCAAAGGGCCAGTGTGACACAGCCAGGCCTTGTGGAACCAAGGGGCCATTGTGATCCTGGGGAGCCCAATAGAACCAAGGAGCCATTGTGACACGGCAGGACCTTATGGAATCATGGAGACCACTGTGACACTCTGTGACCTCATGAAACCAATGGGCCTCTTAGGGGCCACCTCTCATCTGCCTTCAAAACACGGGGGGGCTGTGCTTTTCTTCCCATGGAAAAAACCATCTTTCAAGTCCAGCCATCCATGGCCAAAACTGGGAATTCACCTCTGAAATTCCATCTAGCCAAGGAATAGCTCCCAGACAAAAGCTGCCAGGAATGTCCAGCTTCCCTTGGATTCCTGAGGGCCAGCTCTCATCTGCCTTTGAAACACTGGGGCTCCTCACTTTTCTGCCAATGGGAAAGAACTGTCCTTCTTGGCCAGACGTCCATGGACAAAACTGGGATTTGGCCTCCCAAATTCCCTCTATCCAAGGATCGCTCCAAGACAAAAGCTGCCCAGACAAACAGGTCTGGCTGGCCTTGGCCTCCTTGAGCCACTGCTAATCAGCCTTTGAAACACTGGGGCTCTGCCCTTTCCTTCCTGGGGAGAAGAGCTGTCATTCCGGTCCAGGCACCCACAGCTGAAATGGAACTCCACCTCCAAAACTCCCCATATGTCCAAGGGTTGCTTTCAGACAGAAGCTGCAAGGACAGACAGGTCTGGCTTGCCTTGGCCTCTGGTGGCTGCCTCTCATCTGCCTTCAAAAGACTGGGCTTCTGTGGTTTCCTTCCTGTAGAAAAGAACCGACCTTCTTGTCCAGGTGCCCGTGGCCTCAAGCACATGATCACTACATAGGGACAAAGGGGCTCTGTGCTCAGTGGAGTGGAGTCTGAGGACAGTGGAGGAGAGTCCTGGGAGGGCTTGAAGGGTGGTTTCAGAGATGGTGGATCCTTTTGACATAGTAGAGAAGAGCCGGCAAAAGAAAGAATTAATGCAAAGGGCAGCTGGGGAGGTCCAGACTGGACAGAAGGAGAAAGGAATTTCTCTCCCAGGGCAGTGCTGTGGTGCCACGTGTCCCCCAGAAGAAGTCTGGAGCAGCCCAAGGCTTTGTGTGCCAAGGCAGAGCCAGGCAGGACGCAGAGCCATCAGCAAAGGAAGGGGCCGGTGAGGTGGGGCAGCCGGGGGGATGACGACAGCCTGCAGGGACAGAGACACAGGGCACGGACACTGTAGGACAGCCTGGGCCGGAGAGGGCAGAGGGATGTGCAGAAGCTGAAAGGCCCTGACAGAGGCAACTTCTGCAGCACTTTGGCCAGGGCTGCTGTCCCTGCCCCTGAGGCCAGTTGGGAGATAAGTGACCCTTGCAGCCCTGGGGCCTCATTGCCTCTTTTTTCCTGCTCAGCAGCATGGCAGGGGCCACCCCATGGTCCTGCCCTTGGCATTGCACATGCCCACATCCCAGTGCCCCGGGAAGAGTCCCGAGCAATGAGGGAGGGACAGGATCTGCCTTTGCGGCGGCTGGGGCACTGCCTGCAGCCAGCCCGGGCACAGCACAGAGGCACAGAGGGGTTCCATCAGTTAGGGCTGGGAAGATGCTGAGAAGTGACCGGGGGAGAATCATTCCCAGCCCTTGACACAGGAAGCCTCTGGCTGCAGGACAATGCAGCTGCAGTTCCTGAAATGATCTCCTCAAGCTGGAACATACCACTGACTGTGGATTCAGGAAGTACATTCTCTGAGTATCCCTGGTGTAGAACATGAGGACATGCTCAGGGCTTCAGCTCAGTCCAGTAATATTTCCAAGACAATCCTTTCTATAAGGATGAAATTTCCTGAGACTGTTTTCCCTTTCCTACTCTTGGGGAATGGGAGGGGGGGAAGTGATAAAGGAATTCTTCATTTTTAAGAGTCCCTGAGGCATCGGAAGTGTAACTTGAGTGCTCTGCAGGAGTTTCCTAAAGTGCTTTCAAGCCACTCCTCTGCCCACGCACAGCACCGGCATCACCTTTGCTGGACCCGCCAGGCTTAGTCTGACCTGTCCTTTCTCCCACCTGCAAGCAGAACCTGTCCCCAGCCAGTGCCCTGCAAACAGGCAGGTTTCTGTAGGGCCAAGGAGAGTGCCCAGAGATATGGGGTCTGTGAGTGCTGGCAGGAAGAGATCAGGCACAGGGAAACACCTCCAGGAGGAAGATCTTCAGCAAGCAGAGAGAAGATCGGGCAATGAGAGAAAACAAAAGGCAGAAATGTTGTGGCACGGAGAGCTTAGAGACCTCCACAGGATGCCCTCGAGTGCAGCCCCTCCCTCTGAACAAGCCCCCTCCGAACAAGCCCCCTCCCCTCCTCTCTCCCTCCGCCAAGCCTCTGCCCTCAGGGCCGGGGGTCCAAGGCGTGAAGCCCCTCCTGTGCAGGCAGAGCTGCAGCAGAGCTGTGGGGCAGCTCTGCAGTCCCGGGCCCAGTTCCCTCTGCAGAGCACAGGGCCGGGAGCATCTGCCTGGCACTGGGGGGCTCTGGGAGGGGGCACAGCTGGCTCAGCTGGCTCAGGGTGACGCTGTCCCCAGTGCCCGGCTGTGGGCAATGCAGCCAGGGAAGGAGCTCAATCTCCCTACATCCAATGCCATCATTAGGACAATTGGCTTTCTTCTTGAGGATTCCCCCTAAGCTCTGAGCTTCCCTCCAGGACGCAAACAGGTCGTGTAGCATCTTTGTGTTACCTGAAAGCCCCACAGTGAGACACAAAAGTTTTATGATGGCGAAAGTGCTGTTGGGTTGGTGAAATGAGCCATGTGTGTATTTGGCTACCAATGTGGGGCTGAGACCTCGAGAAGGGGATGGACATTTGATGGGCTGTGGTGGATCCATCTGCTCTCAGCAGTGTTGGGATGGTTTCTAAGGGAAATATGGGAGGGTGATTATCCTCTGTCTGACAAGGGTGAAAGCCCAGAGGATCTTGGAACAGGACAGAGTGACAGACCACCTCCCCTCACTCTCCACTCACCACCTTGCCTCACAGAACTCGCTCTATTCTCCCCGAGGGCAGCAGCAATGCTGAGTGTTTCTGACATCCAAAACCAGTCAGCTGGGGAGATGAAGAGGAGCTATAAAAACCTCTAGAACACTTTAACAGCTTTTGCCGTTCCTGTTCTTGGGCCCTGGGAGTGCCCTTGTGTTAGCTGGGGTTTCAAAGTGTAACACCAGGACAGGTCCCTGTCCCCCTCCCACTTCTGCACAGCAAGGCTGAATTGTAAAAAGCCCCGGAGCAATTGCCCTGAAACTCATGTCGCACGCAGCCAGCAGCAAGCAGGGCTGCGGCTGGAGCTGAAGGAAGATCTGCTAGAAAAACAGAAGGGTGTTGTCGGTGATGGAACACGGACTTCGCCGGCCGCATGCAAAGCCAAATTTGATCGCACGAGTCAACTCTTTATATACTGTTCCAAACCAACAGTTCAGCAGCTACAAACTTCAGCTTCTAAGGTTATATGTTTTACATCTCCAAGGGCTACAGATTAGCATCTCCTCGCCCAATCTCCCGTTAACTATCCTACTCTTTGTCTCGCCTCTTGCTCTTTGTCTCGCCTCCTGCCAGACGCGGCCCCGGCCCGCCCCGTCTCTCGTCTCTCGCAAGGCCCCACGCCCGCCAAAGCCGTTCTCCGTGGCGACACTCTGAATCCCCATAAGGTGTCAGTGTGTGACAGGAGAAGGATTTGTGGGACATGTCTTGGATTTGGCTGAGAGCCGTTTCCCTTAAGCTGTCACTGCCTTTTCTCCGTGAACAGGTCCCCATGTCCACACACAGCCAAATGTCCAACAGCAGCTCCATCAGCCCCTTTCTGCTGCTGGCATTCGCAGACACGCAGCAGCTGCAGCTCCTGCACTTCTGTCTCTTCCTGGGCATCTCCCTGGCTGCCCTCCTGGGCAGCGGCCTCATCATCAGCGCCGTAGCCTGCGGCCACCACCTGCACACGCCCATGTTCTTCTTCCTGCTGACCCTTGCCCTCACCGACCTGGGCTCCATCTGCACCACTGTCCCCAAAGCCATGCACAATTCCATTTTGGGACACCAGAACCACCTCCTACGCAGGAGGTGCTGCACAGCCTCTTTCTCTTTCTCTTTCTTTCTCTTTCTCTTTCTCTTTCTCTTTCTCTTTCTCTTTCTCTTTCTCTTTCTCTTTCTCTTTCTCTTTCTCTTTCTCTTTCTCTTTCTCTTTCTCTTTCTCTTTCTCTTTCTCTTTCTCTTTCTCTTTCTCTTTCTCTTTCTCTTTCTCTTTCTCTTTCTTCTCTCTCTCTCTCTCTCTTTTTCATTTCAGCGGAGTTTTCCCTCCTCGCCGCCGTCGAGTGCTACGACCGCTACGTGTCCCCCTGCAAACCCCTGCAAGACGGGACCCTCCTGGGCAGCAGAGCTTGTGCTCACATGGCAGCAGCTGCCTGGGCCAGTGGCTTTCTCAATGCTCTGCTGCACACGGCCACTACCTTTTCCTTGCCCCTGTGCCAGGGCAGTGCCCTGGGCCACTTCTTGGGTGAAATCCCACAGATCCTCAAGCTCTCCTGCTCACACTGCCACCTCAGGGAACTCGGGCTTGTTGTGTTTTGCATCTGTTTAACTTTTGGTTCATTTGTGTTCCTTGTTTTCTCCTGTGTGCAGATCTTCAGGGCTGTGCTGAGGATCCCCTCTGAGCAGGGATGGCACAAAGCCTTTTGCACGTGCCTCCCTCACCTGGCCATGGTCTCCCTGTTCCTCAGCACTGGCTTTGTTGCCTGCTTGAAGCCCCCCTCCATGTCCTCCCCATCCCTGGACCTGGCACTGCCAGTTCTGTACTCGGTGGTGCCTCCAGCCCTGAAGTCCCTCATCTACAGCCTGAGGAACCAGGAGCTCAAGGATGCCCTGAGGAAAATGATGACTGGATGCTTTCCAGAAGCACAAACCTGCCTGTTTTCAGCTCCATAGGCTAAAGTGTAATCATTAGAGGCCCAGCCTGCCTTCTCAGGTTGTTTTGGTGGTGGTGGTTTGGGGGCTTTTTTTCTTCTCCTATGTTAATGTTGTGCCCAAAAGATTTTGTTATGCATCTTATTCCCTGTTTACAGGCTGAATGTGACTGTTGACAGGGACTGTGTCAATAAGGAGTCTGCTCTGTGTGTATTCACATGAAAGAAAGGACCCATCAGCAAGGTCTCAGTTTGAGATCCTTTGGTTGAGTCCATCCCTGAAGCTGGAGGGCAGGGCCAGTTTTGCAGGCGTGGGGGGGAAGAGTCCCAGCAGAGCAGCACAGCCAGGGAGCAGCAGAGCTTGGTCTTTTCAGAGCTCCTCTCTTATTACTTCCACTCTCTCCTTTGGAGCCGCTGTGATGGTGTAAGGCCAACAGCTCTGTCCGGGTGGTGCGAGTCCTGCTGCGTGTCACAGGCAGGGACAGGCCATGGGCACTGCTGGGACACAGCTGGGCTCCGCCACAGCGGTTCCATCAGCAAAGGGCATCTCCTGAAGGAGGAACTGCAGGAAGGCTTTGCTCTCCCTCCACAGTCACTGTCAGGAACAGGCCCAAGGAGCAGACTCTAAAGAGGCTGCCTGTGTTCCTTGTTCTCCCAGGGCTCGGTGGGATGAGATCAGGGTCCCAGTGTGGCCTTCAAGAGACTCAGGTGTGGTTCAGGTTTTGCTTGTTGGTGGCCAGTGCCCACCAGATGCTGAATGGTCTGTGATGAACCTTCCTGGGGCTCTGCAGCTTGTGCCAGGGCTGATGGCAGGGGAATGTTCTTCTGGAGGGACTTGGGAGCTGCCAGGAGAACACAGGGGATCTGCAGGGACAGTGTGTGCCAGGGATCAGCAGTGAGTGGAGCTCAGTGGGCACAGGCCTGTTGAGGGTGAGCTCACCCAGAGATAAAGGACTGAATGTTTCCTGTGACCCATGAGAGCTCTGCAGCCCCAGGGGACACAGCAGCTACAGGGAAAGGAGTCTGGGCAGTGACTCGTCTGACCCTATGGGAACTTGCAGAGGAGGATCCAGGGCAGCCCCAGCCCATGTGCCAGCCCTGGAACAAGGCAGGCACCTCTGAGCACCCTCCATGGCCACAGCGGAGCCTGTGTGGGAAGGGGTCAGTGCAGGGAGCACCATCAGCTGCAGAGCTCTGTCTCCCAGCTTGAGCAGCACAGCCCAGCAGAGGCAGCCCATGGCCCCGGGCAGCACAGCCCCCATGCTCTGCAGAGCAGCACCCCCAGCTCAGGGGCTGTGGGCAGCAGGGCAGAGGCTACAGCAAGGGCTGCTCAGGCCAGCACAGACGTGTTCCCCTGGGAAAGGCTCTGTGGGGAGCTGGGATGGGCCAGGAGAAGAGCAGGAGCTCGTGTGTGTGCAGAGGAGCCCTGGCAAGAGGCTGCCCTGTCCCTGGGATGGCAGCAGGAGCAGCCTGAGGAGCCCCAGAGCCAACTCTCTGCTGCTGTGCTGGGCAGCGGGGCCCTGGGGCTGCAGGAGCTTCCCAAGCTGAGGATCTCCTGAGCATTCCAGACACAGAGTCACTGTCTCGGACCTCCAGTGCCTCCAGTTCCTGCTGCAGGGCCAGACAGGACTGGGCTTCTTTGCAGGGCTGGGGCCAGGGCAGGGAGAGGAAAACAATGGACCCTTGATTATAAGACTCCCCTCAGTGTCACAATGCTCTCCATGGTTCCACGAGGCCTTGCAGTGTCACGCTGGCCCCTTGGTTCCTTTGGGCCCCACGGTGTCACTGTGGCGCCCTTGGTTACACGAGGCCCCACGGTGTCGCAAGGCACCTTTGGTTCTCCGAGGGCCCTCAGTGTCTGTTTTGCCAGTGGGCAGGGTCAGCCCCAAAGACACAGACACCAAGTTCAGGAATAGTGTAATTTATTAGAATGCAAAACTGCAAAGAATCACAAAAGGAGAAGCCCAGCAAAGCACCCAATCATCACTACCAAAGATTGCGTACAGTAATCAAGAAAGAGACAGCACCAGTTACCCTCAGGCCTTGCCATCATCCACATCCTCACATCAGCTGGGGGAAGCTGTCACAGCCAAGGACTGGAGAGCCATTCCCGCACCCTGGGAATTCCTGCAGGTGCATCCACCTTTGCGGGCAACGAGGCTTCAACCTCGCTGTGAGAGGGCCCAGCTTTGACAGCGTTGAACAAACAAGCTGACATCACTGCTAGTGTGGGAACATCTGGTTTCATTCTCCTGTTTGGTTTCTCCCAAAGCCTGGCCAGGGCTCAAGGAGGAACCGAGGGAGTTTGATCCTAAAGCCCCAAACAAGGCCAGATGGGGCCTTGTCCAGTTTCTAAATACAGAAAGGTAAATCCGTGTTTCACCAATGAACATAGAGCATATTGCTAATAATGCTTCGTTAATGAGCAGATACAAATAGAACATTTGGTTGGAAGGTTCATCTAGATGTCAACTTTGGCTCCGAGCCTGTTGTTCAGGCCTCAGTCAGGGCCTGTTGTTCAGGCCTCACTACTTCAATCAGTCCTTTGACCTAGAGACGAACTGCAACCTTCATAACAATTCTTTTGATACTACAATCTTGGATTTAAGTATTAGAAAGTCTTTGTTGACAAGCCAAAATATCATACGGGAAGTGCTTTAAGGGTATCTTTTCACAATCTTCATAGGAACGCTTAACCCAGCCATGATTAAAGAGCTGTACGTGAGTTTGATTCCATTTCCCTTTATACTGGGTGCAATTGAACAGTTTACAGTGTGGGTGCATACAACCTATTCCAGGAGACAACATCCATCCACAGACACTTTTTCCTCCATATATTCCTCTTTATCTGATTTAGGTAGGAAATGCCTTTTCTATGAAAATGCAGCGGTCGGGGATCGCCACCCTCGCTCTAGAACTCTGTTTTTATCGTGAACTGTGCTCAAGTTTCTAACCCACCATTTGGGTTGGGCCAGATGGGCCAGCCAAGGCCAGTCATCGAATCCTTCTGGACTTCCACGCACCCAGCAATTACTGAGGTTAAATGAGTTCCCTATCTCTGCTCCTGCCGTTAGAAATCAATTTAGCCAACCAGTGCTCCGATTACAAGGACAACATTAAATCAACAAGATCAACAATAGTTTCACTGTTAAGCGGTCCCTTTCTGTCTGCAGAAGTCACTCAGTGGCACATCAGTCTTCACATCGAGCGCTGTGGATCAGAGCACTTTCCAAAGGGACCATTGGGGCAAACAGGGAGATTTGGTCTGGCAGGCTCTGCAAAACAATATCCTGTAACATCTCTTTGTTCTCTCACAGAACACTTGGCTGCAGGGACACGTGCCCATCTTTCTCACCCAGCTTTCAGGATTCAAACAGTGCTGTCTTTGCCTACAGCTCTTACTTCAGCTGGCTCGGGCGGGCCATTTGGCCTCTGGACCCACACTCTGGCTCCATGATTAGGACTGGTGGATCCAAACCCTTTATCTCCATGAACAGTAGTGATGTGAAGTGGATGTCCTTTTTTCACGGTTGTTTTAAAAACTGGCAATATCAATAACTGTGCTACCCTGCCGTGGGGTTGAATGATCCAGTGTTGTTCACTATTGTTTAACAGAACTACTTTACTTTCTCCTTGATAATCTGCACCAACCACTCCTCCCACCATATGAACACTTGTCAAGGCCAAGCTTGAGTGAGCAGTTATCAAACCAAAGTGTCCCGGAGGAACCTGAATTCCTGTGCCGGTACTGATAACTCTCATTTGCTTCTGATTTATCCTAATTAATTCTAATGCCTAAAGGTCCAGCCCTGCAGCCTCTGCGATGGCCCTGTCAGGGGCCATCTCCCCCGGAACAATCTCCCAGGAAGTCCAAGTGTCACTGTCCGTGGTTGTATTTGCAAATTGGGTGCAGCCATGCGCATCCAGGGGGTTTCCATTTCCCCAGTGGGCCCATTGTTAAGGATATGGAGCACATCTGTGAGGTGGGTTTTTCATTGCCACACGTTCCCATCTCCTATATTTTTCAACTGCTCTTTTAACAACCCCTTCATCTGTTCAATCAATTCTGCAGCTTGTGGATAGTCTGGTAGATGAAAAACCCAGCAGTCTTACTCACTTTATTTTTCGCAGTAACAGACAAAGCATTCCACGTCCTAGCGTCAGCAAACCCTATAAAAACAGCCAGTTTCATCCCTTCCTCCTTCATCTGTTGTATACAATCTCACACAGTTTCCCAGCGATGTTGGGGTCCTGGCCAATCCTTTTCTGTAGCGTATTTAGTCTTATATCCCTGAGCAGCCAAAGCTAACAAATGGGTATTTGGAGCATTATTTCACAATGTCATTATATAGATGTGAAAACATAAACATCGATTTTTATTATATTATATACATGTAGATCATTAATTTTTGTTATTATTCTCGTTGTTATTATTATTATTATTATTTCCTTTGCTCAAACAAATCCAAGCTCAAGATTAAAAACTTCTTCTGTCGCTCCATGTGGGAGCGTTTCAACAACAATCGTTCCTTCTGTTGGTGCTGTTTCCGAGATGCTGTTAACAAAATTCACCCTCCTCTTCCCAAACCCACAAGTTCTTTTCCTTTTTCCATATGCAATTTTTGGATGCATTTTAATACATCCAGTGCTTCAGCTTCTTTCAATTGACGTCCTCATTGCTCGCACGGTGCTCCGACCTCAGCCCACGCCACAGCCAGCAAACCCTAGGGAAGGTCTTCCCATGCGGGAATTTTGGATGGGACCGATTCCTTACACTTACATTTAAAAAGCAGCATTTTGTTGTGATCCGGCCAGACTATACCAAATTTGTTTTACCAGTGGGCAGGGTCAGCACCAAAGACACAGACACCAACTCAAGGAATCGGCGTCATTTACTGTAGTTCAAAGCAGCAAAGAATCACAAAAGGAGAAGCTCAGCAATGCACCCAATCATCACTACCAAAGATTGCCCGTAGTGATTAAGAAAGAGACAGCAGCAGTTACCCTCAGACTTTACCGTCACCCACATCCACACATCAGCTGCGGGAAGCTGTCACAGCCAAGGACTGGAGAGCCATTCCCGGACACTGGGAGTTCCTGCAGGTGCCTCCACCCACAGGTGAGGCTTCCAACCTCCCTGTGAGAGGGCCCACCTTTGATAGTGTTGAACTAACAAACCGACAGCACTTCCAGTGTGGGAACATCTGGTTTCATTCTCCCGTTTGTTTCTCCCAAAGCCTGGCCAGGGCTCAAGGAGGAAGCAAGGGAGTTGACTTTGACCATACAGCCCCAAACAAGGCCAGATGTCAGATTTCATGGCCTTGTCCAGCTTCCAAATACAGAAAGGTCAAGCCATGTTTCACTAATGGGTGGATACATCTATCAGAGCGCTAATGACCATGCGCATTTCATGAATGAGCAAGTTCAAAGATAACCTTTGCTTGCAAGGTTCTGATGGTGCCCCAAGCCCCAGGACTGGAGGGGCCCCTTGGCTGCGGGGCTGGGAGGGAGGGAGGGAGCTGCCCCTTGTTCTCACTCTGCCTCACGCAAAGCTGGGCCGCTCACAAGTGGGGCAGCACAGCAAACAGGCAGCCTGCGAGTCTCTTCCATCCTCGTCTCTTGAGATTTTTCACCTTTGAGCTTAGGGTCTACAAAGGCAACTGCTTTTGGTCCCGCTGTGTATCCCCACGTACAGCAATGCTGCTAAATCCGTCTGTAGCACAGCAGCAGGGGAAAGGCCTCAGCCCTTCAGTGTCAGGAGCTGCCGGGCTCTGCCTGAGCAGCTCAGCCAGCAGGAAGGGAGCTGCTCCACACGGCAACGAGGAGCAAAGGACTGCAGCACCTCCTTCTTGGGCAGAGCCCAAATTCGGTGGGGGAATAACAGAGTTATTCTCGTGCACTGGTGCATCAGCACTGCAGGTGCTGTGCCCGCAAGCACATGGTTCGAGATCTGCAGAAGAATTCTGCAACTCTTGACTGGGTCAGGATGTCACCAGTGCTAAACTCCACTTTAGCCCAAAGCAACCACTTTACGCATCTGCTAGTGTCTGCTAGATTTTTTCTTCAGGGTATCCAGACAAAAGTAAACAGGAGGAGCCTACATTTTCATTGTTGAGCAGAAATGTATCTCATTTTGCTGTACAATCCTTTTTTAAGACGAGTTATCTCTTAAAAAAAAAAGAAAGAAAAAAGAAAAAAAAATGAAAGAGAAAAAACCAAATGTGTAGTGAAAAATCTTCTGTAACTTTGGATTAAGAGGTAACTGATCTTTTTAAAAAGAGAACAAAGTTATTTACTTTGCAAATGTGCTGATGGCATGGATCCATCTCACTGACCTCAGCATCCTTTTTTAAAGATTTTGGGGTTGATTGTCAATATTAAATTGTGGTTGAAGCAATAGGAAATTGAAATATGGATTGTGCATGACCGTGTCTTGAGTGTAAAAATATTGCAGTTTGAAACTTGGACCTAAAGTATTGCAAATAAAAGTTATAAATACCAATGGATTGTGTGACAGCAGCTTTTCCTATAGGATGTGCAGCATCAGAAAGACTTCATCAGTGTGGCTGCGGGTGCTTTTAGCTTTGTCCTGTGCCACTCTATGATGACATGAAACAGGACTTCACCTGCCACCAGCCCAGGCCACCCTTTGCCACCCCAGCTCCTTGGACCTTGGACAAGCAGACACAAAGTCTTTCTGTTGCTTCCCCCTTTTGCACAAATGCACAGAGAGCTGGGATTTTTCCAGGCCTCGTGTCTCCATTGTGCCATATTCCTAAAGAACCAGCAGCCCCTCCCGATGAATACGGTGAGTTCCACAGATGCTTGTCAGCTCCACTTCCTGCCTAGAAATCTTGAAACTGCTTCTAAATGCTGCTCTCTTCAGCTCTTGGACACCTACTCACACAGAGCCGGGCAAAAAATGCTCCTGACGCCAGCTTACAAGGTGAGTAACGCCAAAGAGGGCTATGTGGGAAATCTCTATCCCTGCCTATCCTTTTAAGAGATCTGTGCCTTGTATCTAAAGGAAGGAATGTGCAAGCAACGGGACTGACACTTTCACTCTCCGTGTTCGTTCCGCAGCCACGGGTACAAAGACATTATGGGAACCCTTGTGCAGACAGAGCCTTCCATCCCTGTAGAAAGGAGCGCGGCGGGTGGGGGCGGTTGGCGGGCAGCGAGCCCCGGACAGCAGGCGAGATCCGGCTCCACACCCGGCAGGCCCTGCTAAGGCTCAATGCCGGCTCCTCTGCAACAGCAAAGACCTTCAGCCTTGGCACTGCCCAGAGGGGCAGTGCTGGCCCGGCCGCACAGCTCATTTTCCCCACAAGTTGCAGGAGGTGAGAACGCAACACTTGCAAACACTGACTGCGAGCCACAGCGCCGGCTGCGCACCATTAACCTCAGCTCTGGGACCACTGTCTGCCCCAAGCTCCGGGGGATGCATTGGGAGCCCGGCTGGGCTCTGCCCTGGGGCCATCCTCCAGTGACAGCTGCAAACAGGGAGCATTTAGTTGCCACCAAGAGCCCAGCCACGCGTGGAGGGGAGCCGGTGCAGGTGCGGCCTGCGCTGTTGCCTGCTGTGCTCTGGGGCTGCTGCTCCCGCAGAGGGAACTGCACTGGCGTGCCAGAGGAGACAAAGAAGCTTCAGCTTAAGCCAAACTGAGCTGGGTGGCTGGGCTGGCAGGAGTGGGGAGGGTCAAGGGCATTCACAGAGCTCATCCTGCTGGAAGGACGAGGAAAAGTGGCAGTGGGAAGCGAACAGTGAGGAGAGCTGAGGCCTGGAGGGCAGCTCTTGAATGACACTCAGGTCTCACCGGACCTCTGAGACATTGCTGTTCTTCTGCCAGTGACAGGATGAGTCCCTAAACCTGGGGCTCGCTCCTCCCCGTGGTCAAAGGCATCAAGGAAGGCTACAGTGCGACAGAGACTGCCCTGAGCTGGCAGCTCACTGGGGGAAAAGAGGGAGCACTTGTGAAGTAAAAGGCAGGTGGGGCAGAGAACTGTTCAGAGAAGGGCTGAGCTAAAGCTTGAGCAAGCTGAGAAATGTCATTTGGGGTCATCGCAGATTGATTTCATTTCACAAGTTATTGAACAAGTTTATTTTAGGGCGGGGGGGGTGTCATGTTTTCCCCTGGAGGCGTGCACTCTGCAGGCTTGAGCTGCGTTGCTGAAATGCTCGAGCACGTCTCTGCTGCGGCTGACACCGGGTTCTTCTTTGGCTTCTTCCGGCCCGGTGCTGAGCCGCAGCAGAGCCCTGGCGGAGCCCAGAGCAGCCTCAGCATCCACAGAGCCCGGCTGCAAGGAGAGAAAGCAGAAACCGCCCGTCACTTGAAGGCTGCTGTCCCCCTTGTCCCAGCCGCCCGCGGTGCCCAGGCCGTGCTGGCTGTGCTCAGAGCGGTGCCCGAAGCCGCCCGTCACTGCTGCCTTTGGCAGGAGAGCAGGATGGCAGGACACGTGCCACCGCCCGCAGCCAGCCGTGGCAGATCCACCTCCTCAGCAGCTGCCCAGAGCGGGATGCTCCTGTGCTCGCTGCCATCTCCCAAAAGCCCTTATCCCACCCGTGCCAAGAAGACGGGGACCCACCGCACGCCACCCGCCGCCGGAAGAAAAGCTGCTCCCAAGCGATGTCCTCGGTCTTCTCCAAGGCCCCGTCCCATCCACGCCGCAGCTGGTCCCAAGCACTTCCCGATCCAGGCTGGACACCACCTACAACGCTTCCTTTAAGAAAAACAAACAACAAATTAATGAAAAGGGATTACAGACAAAAAGGAGAAACAAGAAAAAAGGGAAAAAGTCTTCTCTCTGTCGGGGGCCTGAGGAAGGCCCAACCTTCCCTACATGCTGGGGAAAAACCCACCCACAGGCGAGGGAAGCCCACGCTTTCTCCCTTCCCCCCCGCACTGCCCCCCAACAGGCACAGCGAGCCCAAAGCAAACAAGCGGAGTGGAGCAGCCCAAGCCCCTCCTTTCCTGCAAAACAAAGCAGCCCGTGCACAGCTCCTGGAGTGCCACCTCTGCTCCTGCCATGGGGGCTTGTTTGTGTCGGGCTGGCTGCCCCAGCCCCAGCCCCAGCCCGGGGAACAGTGGGTGGTGGGGGCTGTTGGCAGGGCCAGGGGCCGGCTCCCATTTCCTAAGCACCCCAGCCCATCCCGCCCGCCCTGCCGAAAAGCAGCTTGGCAGCCGGCTGAAGAATTAGTTGCATCCGCCCCAGCAAAGGGGGGAACCTTTGCTTCCTGGCCAGGCCGTGCAATGCCCAAATCTGGGAGCATCCCCCTGCGTGTGGACTCATCTGTAAATTCGCTGTGGAGCCTGGCTTTGAAGAAGGTGCCAGAATCAAAGCCCATCATCTTCAGCTTGCCGGTGGCCAGGTCGAGGAAGAGCTTGCCGTCCTTGACATCGTCCTCCACGTCTCCAGCAGCAGCAGGAGTACAGCTTCTCCAGGGGCTCCTTCTTCCCTGCGGCTGAGAGCAGGCTGTCAGTGCCCCGCCCAGGGCCCCGGCTGTCAGTGAAGCAGGACAAGCAAAAGCAGCTTGCACGGCGGCCACCAGTGCTGGGAAGAGCAGCTCAGCGCCAGCACAAGGGCTGCGTGTCCCCATCTGACGACCCCTGCGCAGCCATACAGGCAGGGCAAAAAAGCCTGCATTTCTTGGCTTCTTCTGGCCAAGGCACCTGTGGAGCTGTAACTTACCGGCTCCCTGGATCAAAGTGTGCCTGTGGCTCTCTCCCTTCTTCTATGGACGCTGAATATCCTGCAGCCAAGGATCACACGACAGGTCTTCTAATGAGGGCCTGTCCAAGGAGTGCAGGGACAGACACCCTCTGATCAATTCCTTGCACTCTGCGGGGAGAAACCAGAAAGCGCCGGTCAGTTGCAGAAGGCTCCTGTCCGCTTTGCCCCACTATTGCCATGCCCAGGCCATGCCATGGGGGCTCCGAGCTGTGCCCGAACTTTCCCATCCATTCTTTGTTTTGGAGGAGAGCAGGAGAGCGGGGCATGTGCCACCTCCTCGGCAGCTGCCAGAGCGGGATGCTCATGAGCCCGCTGCTGTCTCCCAGTACTGCTATTCCCCCCCGTGCCGCAGAGATGAGCATCCACCTTGAGAGAGCCGTTCTGGGAGCGACAGCTGGCCCCAGCTGATGTTCCGGCCCTTCGGGAACGGGTGCCGCCCGCAGACCATCTGGTGCAGCACGATGCCCAGGGACCAGACGGTAGCTGCCTCGCCGTAGTACCAGCCAAAATGGGTCCATTCTGGGGGGCTGTACGCTGGTGTTCCTACGGAATAGAGAGGCAGTTCATTCGCGGGATGCTGCCTGCTCCCGGAGCCTCGCCCCAGCATCCCTGGGCACGCGGGGGCCGCACCAGTGGCACGCGGCATGACCCGCTGCCCTCTCGCCAGCGCCTGTGACTTGTGGACAAACTGTGGGTTGTAAAAGAAGCCACCGGTGTCACAAGAGGGCAGCGGAAGCCCTGGCAAGGCCCGAGCATTCCACGCAAAGGGAAAACCCGCTCAGTGCCGGGGGGGGGGAAAAACCATGCCTTCACCCTCCCTGCCTGCATTGCCCCAAAAAAACATTCTGAAGCCAAGGCAAACAAGGCGAGCTGAGCAGTCCGAGCCGTTTCTTGCCTGCACACCAAACCGGCGGGTGCACAGCTTCTGGCCCCCGCCCTCTGCTACCCCCACCCACGGCTGTGTTTTTGTCACGCTGGCTGCCCCAGCCCCAGCGCCAGTCCTGGGCAGAGTGGCTGGCGAAGGCTGCCAGCAGGGCTGGAAGATGGCCCCCCGGCCACCCACACTCAAAAGCAACTGGGCTGAAAACTCGGTCCCATGACTGGCATCAAAAGGGAGAATCCCCGCTGCCACAGCCAGGTTGGGCCGCGAGATGCCAGCACCGGGAGCCTACCCCGGCGAGGACTCACCTGCAAAGCGGGTGTAGGCTGTGTCTTGCAGGTAGGTGCCGCAGCCAAAGTCAATCAATTTGGCCTGGCCGGTGGCCAGGTCAACCAGGATGTTCTCTGGTTTCACATCCCTGTGAAGGACCCCGCAGCTGGTGCAGTGCCGCACGGCCTCCAGGACCTGGCGGAACAGCTTCCGTGCCACCTCCTCTGACAGGAAGCCCCGCGCTCGAATGAAATGACGCAGGTCCTGAGAGTGCTCCGGCCGCTCCATCACCAGCACCACGTTGTTGGGGAGCGCGAGCCACTCGAGGAGCTGCACCACACCAGGGAAGCCAGTGGACACCTTGTCCAGCAGCACGACCTCGAGTGGTGCGCTGGTGCCGTTGGGCTGCGGGAGGAGCACGATGCCGTCAGTGGGGCTGATGCCGTGCCAGGGCTCGGGAAGCCCTCGCCCAGCCCGGGATGCTCTGCGCCCTCCGCTGCCCCCACGCCCCCTCTCCCCCGAGGCGTCCTGGCGCCTTCCACCCTCCCGGGCCTCGGCTTATCCCCGCCCGTCACGCCCCGGCTTCTCCCGCTGCCCACCACCGCCATCCCCCCACCGCCGCTCACTCACCAGCTCGCCCCAATGACGGATGCGGTTCCGTGGCACCCGTTTGATGGCCACCTGCAAGCCAAGGGGAGCAGCGGGCTGAGCTCGCCGCCCGCCCTGCCGAGCCCCATCCTCCTTCTCCTGCGCCCTCCTCCGCCCCCCTCCTCCTGCGCCCGCCGCCGGCCCCGCCACTCACCGGGGCGCCGTCCGAGAGCCGCGTCGCCGCGAAGACGCTGCCGAAGCCGCCGCGCCCCAGCAGCGAACCCACCACGTAGCGCTCCCTCAGGCCCTGCTGCGCATTCCCTGCCGGCGAGACGCGGCTGTCAGCGCTCGGCCCGGCTCCAGAAACGGCCGCCGGGCGCTCCTCAACCGCCCCGGGCCGGGTATCCCCAGATGCTGCCTCTTTCGAAGGGGACACCGGCGGCTCGGGGGCGGGGGCCGCGCTGCCGAGCGGAAGAGCTCGGACCGGGGAAGACGCGGCGGACGCGGCGGGAGCGGCCGCGCCGTCTGTGTCCTCGGCGGGTCCCGGGAGGAGCCGGGGCCGGGGCCGGGGCCGGGGCCGGAGTCGGGCCAGCCGGAGCCAGAGGCTGACAGTGCTGCCCAAGAGGCAGGCACTGATGCCCGCCCAGCAGCGCCACAGCCAGTACGCCAAGAGCCGGGCGGAGGCGAGACCGCGGCGGGACGCCCGGGGGCGGGGAGGGCGCAGCCCCGCCCGGCGCCGCGGGAGGGCCGGGCGCATGGCCCGGCCTGGCATGGGGAGAGGGAGGCCGCGGAAGGGGCGGAGGGGGTGGAGCAGTGAAGGGAGAGCGGGACAGGGGATGCGGGACACTGGGAGAAGGAGAGGAGGAACAGGAGAAGGAACGCAGAGGGTCTGGAGAACCGCTGCTTTCGTGTTGCTCTTCTGCTGCTGCCGCTGCTGCCGCTGCTGCTGCTGCCGCCGCTGCCGCTGAAGCGCTGGGAGCGTTGGTCCGCGTGTCCGTGTGTCTGTTGCCCGGGTGTCCGTTTTTGCCCCGCGCGCCCCGCGGCCGAGCCCCGCGCGCCCCGCGCCAGCACGGGCCGCTCCGGGGCCGAAGCGGAGTCACGGAGCATCTCTTCCTCCCGCAGCCGCGCCAAACGCACCATCTTGTTTAGCTTCTTCTTCACCAGATTGTAACTCTTCCTTGCGGCAGTCTTGCAACTTGCCCCTGCTGCTGGCTCGCCCCGCGCCGCGGTCTCTTGCTCACAAGAGCAAGAGCAACCAAAGCGCTGTCCGCACTTTTCGCCTGGAGCAGAGCAAAGTGCTGAATGAGGAGCCTGCCAGCGCCAGGCAGAGGCAGCCCCGTGGGAGGGCAGAGCAGAACGTGAGGAGGGAGACGTGCAGCCCCTGCGGGGTGCAGCGCTGCTCCCCGGCCGCTCGGCGTGGGCAGTGGGAGCGGCGGGGCCGTGCCCGGCGCGGTGCCCTCGTCGCCAGGGCTGTTGCTGTTTTCTTGTCCGGTTGCAGGTGAAAATCGGAGACTGCCGATAGGAGGCTTCAAATAAAAGAATGGAAACACTCTTTTTGCTGAGTTCTGATGCCGGTCCAATAGAGCAGCTAAGCTCTCAGCTGTTTGCCTCCTCCCTGCCAATCCAGCACTTTCAGCCTGGAGCAAAGGCCCTCTCTGCAAAGAAACTGCTGGCTGGTTTCCTTCTCCTGCTGTTCATTGACACAGGTAGAAAAGCAGACTAGTTTGGATGCTGAGTCTGTCCAAACAGACAGTGAGCTTTGCCATGTGAAGCCAAGACACGGAGTCTTGAGCCCTGCGACAGTGTCATGGGAATCACCTTTGTTGCTGCTGCTGTCTATTGTCACTGCTGAGGGTGCAGTCCTAGGGGAGCACATGCCCTGTCTCTAGAAGCCAGAGCCGAGCAAGGCACTGGGCTCTAAAATCTTCCCTTGGCAGGCTTCTGGTGTCTCCAGCATTGCTTCCAAAGCCAAACAGGGAGAAGGCAAACTGTGTGTAGCTCTTGGTATTGTAGAGTGTCTCAAACTTGCTAAGTCCTAGGTGTTTGAGGTAAGATCAGTTTGCAATGACTGTGAGGTAGAACTAGTGCAAGACAGAAAAGGGGAGCATAGAAGGGAAGCAATTCATAGTATACGGGAACATCTTGGGTTGTTTCTTTCCCTTTGCGTGTCCCTTCTGGGAAGCTGTTTTGCTTTTGCAAGAATCTTGTCCACAGTGATGTTTGCTCTTTTCAAGACCCTTTCCTGGAGACCTAGCTGGAGCTCCTGTCCCAAGATGTGCCATCACATGCAGCTTCTCTTGGCTTGCCACACTGTGCGTGCAGCACGACTCTTGCAGCAAAGCAGGACCAAGGTTTTGAGAGCTTGACAACTTGTCCTTTCTCCTCCTGGTGGACTAGCGAGTTGTGCCGTGGGTAAGGTTTTCGTCGTTACTGTTCTAGGCTAAGGAAACAGGAGGAGGGGGTAGCAGCGATTGTTAGGCTGGCTGAATGGAGAGGAAGAATGTCCGGAGCCTGCAGCCAGAAGTGGAGAGCTGGGGGCTAATCCTTCCAAGCTCTCAGTGGACATCTTGCAAGTGACCTGGACTGTGAAAATGGTCTGACAGAGGCAGTTGGTTTCTGAGTTCAGCGTAGATGCTTGCACGTCTGGTGCGTTGGTGCGCAAATCAAGAGTACAATCGGTTCACAGGAAGCACCAGAAGAAGCTGGAGCTCTCCGAGCAGACGACTGAAAGAATGTGCAAAGGAGAAATGCGGGAAATGACTTGGTGTACCTTGCCTGGAAGAAGGGTAGTTTTTTCGAATAATTCCTAATCCGTTCCCTTGGCTTTTGACTTTCTTAACAAGGCCATTTGCATCCCCGATTCAGCACGAAGCGAGAGGCCCGGGCTTACGGAAGCGCGCCAAAGATTCCTCCGCAGCGGTGCTCAGGTGGAAAGAGGAGCGGGGCGCCTGAGCAGCCTCCGGGGAAGCATCCCGCGAGGTGCAATTTGCGCCGTGCTGGGAGAGGAGGAGGGGGAGAAGGATGGGCCTTGCGTGGCAGCAGCAGCAGCAGCAGCAGCAAGTTTGGGCCGCAGGACATTGGGCCTGCGCCGCTGCCCCACAATGGGCGGGCGCGTTCCCGGGGCTGCGGCCCTGGCAGCGCGTCCGCTGAGCTGCCGACGCTGCGGGAGCTCCCCGGGCTGGGCTCGGGTTCCCGCTGGGACTGGGCAGCAGGCTGTGCTCTCACTGTGGTCAGCAGCAGTGGGACGTACCTCTGGACATCCACGTCTCCTGCTGCTGGGAAGAAGCAATGAAGCGAGTGCAGAAGTTCTGCTTCCTCTTTCTCCCAGTGGATTTTTTCATTTCATTCCACACTCCAGAGGCAATTTCTGTGCTGGCCTCTGTCAGCTGATTCTATTTCAAGAGCACCAGCAACAGGGCTGTGTTTGAGCGCTGTGAATGTGGCCTGTATGGCTTTCATTCTCCTTGACTTTTTGCTTATAGACCTGTGAACATTTCAAGATCTGCTAATCAGGATGCCTGCAACAAAACATCTGAATTCCCCATCAGAAAAGTACTGTGGCTAGCACCGATCAAAAGAGGCAATTGCAGTTTTTCAGATAAAATTCAAGTGGCAACCAGAAGAGGGGGAAGAGCAGCCATGATCTGTCATTCCCAAGGCAAACGCAAGAAAAGCCTCCTGCTGTCCCCTGAGGACGAGTGAAACTGTGCTGGGAACAGTGCTGGAACCCGATCCTTTCTTTCTCGGAAGGTTGCATCAGGGCAGCACAGCTGGGCTCTGAGGAATCAGGTCTGTTTGTGGCTGATTGTGTCTCTACTCCAGAAATTCACCGGGAAAAACCTCTTGGGAAGCCGAGGCACAAGCAGGTGGGAAGGGGCTGGCGCTGCTGCTGCTCTTGGCCGGGAGCCCCGGCTGTGCCGGTACAGGGCCCACTGCGCGGTGGCTCCTGCTGCTGCCAGAGCTGGGCGGGTCTCAGGGACAGGGAATGGACACGGGGGACAGCAAAGGCTGTGGGGGGCTGCAGCGATGTTCACACTTGGGCCAGCGCCAGCACCAGCACAGAGCTTCAGCCCCGCGATTATCCAAGAGGGAAATGCTGGGGAAAGGCTCCATTTCAGCCTTCCTTTACTCATCACTGTGAAGTGACCAAAATAAAAGGAGAACAAGCAGAGCCCGATCTCTTCTCCTTCGGGAGGAGTCCCACGCCTTGGGCTGTGAGAGGCCCTGAGGGGCTGTGAAGGGCTGTGAGGCGCCATGAGGGTTTGTTAGGGGCTGTGAAGGGTCATGAGGAGTCGTGAGGGGCCGTGAGGGGCCGTGAGGGGCCATGAGGTGCTGTGAGGGGCCATGAGAGATTGTTAGGGGCTGTGAAGGGTCATGAGGGGCCATGAACTGTGAGGGACTGTGAGGGACTGTGAGCTGCCACGAGGGGCCCTGGGGAGCTGTGAGGGGCATTGAGGGGTCATGAGGGGCTGTGAGGGGCCTTGAGGGGCCATAAGGGTCTCTTAGAGGCTGTTGGAGGCCAGGCACCTCATGGAACCAAGGGTCAGTTAGGAGACTGTGCAAGCAAGGAGATCATGGTTGGCAGTACAGAACTTCATGGAACCACAGGCCCATTGTTACACAGCAGGGCCGCAGAACCAAGGAGATCATTGTGACACTACACAACCTCATGGAATCAAGGCGTCCATGTTACGCTACTGAACCTCATGGAGCCAAGGGTCCATTGTGACACTGCGGACCCAAGGAGACTGTTGCTGACAGTACGAAAGTTCATGGAACCAAAAGTCCATTGTGACATTGTGGGGCCTCATGGAACCGTGGAGACCATTATGACACTTTGTTACTATCTGATTTACACCCAGAAGGGCAAAGAAAATGAAATCTCTGAGTATAAAAAGGAAAGAACTTTGAAGGTTCCAAATATTCCCAAAGATGAGATTAAAACCAAACGAGATTAAATGTTGGTGCCAAAAAAATGGATATCTGTTTATCTAATGGTAAGAGAGGCAAAGAGAAAGGAGAAAAGTAGAGAAAAGTTAGAAAAAGCCAAGGTTACTCTAAAAGCATAGGATAAGTCACCACCACACTGTGCTACCTTTGTTGCTGCTGAGACAGGGTGGGGGAAGTGGAGAAGTTTTTGCCTTTTTTTTTGCTGCTGTTTGAAGGGTCTTATCTGCCTCTTCCCATCTCTGGAGCAGTTTGGCTGGAAAGCGGCAGCCCATCCTCCGAGATGCAGGCTCCATGCTTGCAGCTGAACCTCGGTCCGCCTGGGACGAAGGAGCAGGGGTAGGGGTTGCACAACTCACTCGGGATTTCAGTCCAGGGGTGAAGGACTGGGGGGGTTCTCCCCAGGCGGGCGGCGTCGGCTCCCGGAGGCCTCAGGGTGTCTCGTGGCTGGCGATGGTGGTGGTGTGGGGAAAGGCAAAGGGCAGGGATTCTACCTTTCGCTTTCGCCTCCACATTTTGCGCCAGTTTTGCCTTCCTTTTTATGGGCCTCAAGGCGGGCTATGCACGGCCCGTACGGCACGTAGTTTCCAGGCGTTCAAAAGTGATTAGGATAAGCAGCCATAATGACGAAGCGCTTTTGAAGCCTTTCCGGTGTTGAGCAGTGATAATGACAAAGCATTTTTTGGAGCCTTTCTCCTATTATTAGGCTCTTGCACACTTCAGAACCAAGGGGCCATTGTGACACTGCAGGGCCTCGTATAACCAAGGGGTCATTGTAGCACGGCAGGGCCTCGTGGAATCAAGGGGATCGCAGTGACACTGTGGGGCTCCATGAGGCCACGGGGCCATTCTGACTGTGTGGAAGCAAGCATACCATTGTTACGCTACGGGGCATCATGGAACCAAGGAGGCCATTGTGAACCAGCGGGGGAACCCGCTGAGACTATTATGACACTTCAAAGGCCTTGTGACACGGAAGGGCCATTGTGGAACTGCAGGGCCTCGTGGAACCAGTGAGACCATTGTGACATCACAGGGCCTCATGGGAGCCAGGGGCCATTGTGACACAGCCAGGCCTCATAGAACCAAGGGGCCCTTGTGACACTGCGTGGCACCATGGAGCCAAGGAGACCACTGTGACACTACAGGGCGTCACGGAACTAAGAACTATGTAACAGTAAGAGGCCCAATGGAATCAAGGGGCCATTGTGACACCACAGGGCCTCATAGAACCAAGGAAACCATTGTGACACTGCAAGGTCTCATGGAAGCAAAGGGCCAGTGTGACACAGCCAGGCCTTGTGGAACCAAGGGGCCATTGTGATCCTGGGGAGCCCAATAGAACCAAGGAGCCATTGTGACACGGCAGGACCTTATGGAATCATGGAGACCACTGTGACACTCTGTGACCTCATGAAACCAATGGGCCTCTTAGGGGCCACCTCTCATCTGCCTTCAAAACACGGGGGGGCTGTGCTTTTCTTCCCATGGAAAAAACCATCTTTCAAGTCCAGCCATCCATGGCCAAAACTGGGAATTCACCTCTGAAATTCCATCTAGCCAAGGAATAGCTCCCAGACAAAAGCTGCCAGGAATGTCCAGCTTCCCTTGGATTCCTGAGGGCCAGCTCTCATCTGCCTTTGAAACACTGGGGCTCCTCACTTTTCTGCCAATGGGAAAGAACTGTCCTTCTTGGCCAGACGTCCATGGACAAAACTGGGATTTGGCCTCCCAAATTCCCTCTATCCAAGGATCGCTCCAAGACAAAAGCTGCCCAGACAAACAGGTCTGGCTGGCCTTGGCCTCCTTGAGCCACTGCTAATCAGCCTTTGAAACACTGGGGCTCTGCCCTTTCCTTCCTGGGGAGAAGAGCTGTCATTCCGGTCCAGGCACCCACAGCTGAAATGGAACTCCACCTCCAAAACTCCCCATATGTCCAAGGGTTGCTTTCAGACAGAAGCTGCAAGGACAGACAGGTCTGGCTTGCCTTGGCCTCTGGTGGCTGCCTCTCATCTGCCTTCAAAAGACTGGGCTTCTGTGGTTTCCTTCCTGTAGAAAAGAACCGACCTTCTTGTCCAGGTGCCCGTGGCCTCAAGCACATGATCACTACATAGGGACAAAGGGGCTCTGTGCTCAGTGGAGTGGAGTCTGAGAACAGTGGAGGAGAGTCCTGGGAGGGCTTGAAGGGTGGTTTCAGAGATGGTGGATCCTTTTGACATAGTAGAGAAGAGCCGGCAAAAGAAAGAATTAATGCAAAGGGCAGCTGGGGAGGTCCAGACTGGACAGAAGGAGAAAGGAATTTCTCTCCCAGGGCAGTGCTGTGGTGCCACGTGTCCCCCAGAAGAAGTCTGGAGCAGCCCAAGGCTTTGTGTGCCAAGGCAGAGCCAGGCAGGACGCAGAGCCATCAGCAAAGGAAGGGGCCGGTGAGGTGGGGCAGCCGGGGGGATGACGACAGCCTGCAGGGACAGAGACACAGGGCACGGACACTGTAGGACAGCCTGGGCCGGAGAGGGCAGAGGGATGTGCAGAAGCTGAAAGGCCCTGACAGAGGCAACTTCTGCAGCACTTTGGCCAGGGCTGCTGTCCCTGCCCCTGAGGCCAGTTGGGAGATAAGTGACCCTTGCAGCCCTGGGGCCTCATTGCCTCTTTTTTCCTGCTCAGCAGCATGGCAGGGGCCACCCCATGGTCCTGCCCTTGGCATTGCACATGCCCACATCCCAGTGCCCCGGGAAGAGTCCCGAGCAATGAGGGAGGGACAGGATCTGCCTTTGCGGCGGCTGGGGCACTGCCTGCAGCCAGCCCGGGCACAGCACAGAGGCACAGAGGGGTTCCATCAGTTAGGGCTGGGAAGATGCTGAGAAGTGACCGGGGGAGAATCATTCCCAGCCCTTGACACAGGAAGCCTCTGGCTGCAGGACAATGCAGCTGCAGTTCCTGAAATGATCTCCTCAAGCTGGAACATACCACTGACTGTGGATTCAGGAAGTACATTCTCTGAGTATCCCTGGTGTAGAACATGAGGACATGCTCAGGGCTTCAGCTCAGTCCAGTAATATTTCCAAGACAATCCTTTCTATAAGGATGAAATTTCCTGAGACTGTTTTCCCTTTCCTACTCTTGGGGAATGGGAGGGGGGGAAGTGATAAAGGAATTCTTCATTTTTAAGAGTCCCTGAGGCATCGGAAGTGTAACTTGAGTGCTCTGCAGGAGTTTCCTAAAGTGCTTTCAAGCCACTCCTCTGCCCACGCACAGCACCGGCATCACCTTTGCTGGACCCGCCAGGCTTAGTCTGACCTGTCCTTTCTCCCACCTGCAAGCAGAACCTGTCCCCAGCCAGTGCCCTGCAAACAGGCAGGTTTCTGTAGGGCCAAGGAGAGTGCCCAGAGATATGGGGTCTGTGAGTGCTGGCAGGAAGAGATCAGGCACAGGGAAACACCTCCAGGAGGAAGATCTTCAGCAAGCAGAGAGAAGATCGGGCAATGAGAGAAAACAAAAGGCAGAAATGTTGTGGCACGGAGAGCTTAGAGACCTCCACAGGATGCCCTCGAGTGCAGCCCCTCCCTCTGAACAAGCCCCCTCCGAACAAGCCCCCTCCCCTCCTCTCTCCCTCCGCCAAGCCTCTGCCCTCAGGGCCGGGGGTCCAAGGCGTGAAGCCCCTCCTGTGCAGGCAGAGCTGCAGCAGAGCTGTGGGGCAGCTCTGCAGTCCCGGGCCCAGTTCCCTCTGCAGAGCACAGGGCCGGGAGCATCTGCCTGGCACTGGGGGGCTCTGGGAGGGGGCACAGCTGGCTCAGCTGGCTCAGGGTGACGCTGTCCCCAGTGCCCGGCTGTGGGCAATGCAGCCAGGGAAGGAGCTCAATCTCCCTACATCCAATGCCATCATTAGGACAATTGGCTTTCTTCTTGAGGATTCCCCCTAAGCTCTGAGCTTCCCTCCAGGACGCAAACAGGTCGTGTAGCATCTTTGTGTTACCTGAAAGCCCCACAGTGAGACACAAAAGTTTTATGATGGCGAAAGTGCTGTTGGGTTGGTGAAATGAGCCATGTGTGTATTTGGCTACCAATGTGGGGCTGAGACCTCGAGAAGGGGATGGACATTTGATGGGCTGTGGTGGATCCATCTGCTCTCAGCAGTGTTGGGATGGTTTCTAAGGGAAATATGGGAGGGTGATTATCCTCTGTCTGACAAGGGTGAAAGCCCAGAGGATCTTGGAACAGGACAGAGTGACAGACCACCTCCCCTCACTCTCCACTCACCACCTTGCCTCACAGAACTCGCTCTATTCTCCCCGAGGGCAGCAGCAATGCTGAGTGTTTCTGACATCCAAAACCAGTCAGCCGGGGAGATGAAGAGGAGCTATAAAAACCTCTAGAACACTTTAACAGCTTTTGCCGTTCCTGTTCTTGGGCCCTGGGAGTGCCCTTGTGTTAGCTGGGGTTTCAAAGTGTAACACCAGGACAGGTCCCTGTCCCCCTCCCACTTCTGCACAGCAAGGCTGAATTGTAAAAAGCCCCGGAGCAATTGCCCTGAAACTCATGTCGCACGCAGCCAGCAGCAAGCAGGGCTGCGGCTGGAGCTGAAGGAAGATCTGCTAGAAAAACAGAAGGGTGTTGTCGGTGATGGAACACGGACTTCGCCGGCCGCATGCAAAGCCAAATTTGATCGCACGAGTCAACTCTTTATATACTGTTCCAAACCAACAGTTCAGCAGCTACAAACTTCAGCTTCTAAGGTTATATGTTTTACATCTCCAAGGGCTACAGATTAGCATCTCCTCGCCCAATCTCCCGTTAACTATCCTACTCTTTGTCTCGCCTCTTGCTCTTTGTCTCGCCTCCTGCCAGACGCGGCCCCGGCCCGCCCCGTCTCTCGTCTCTCGCAAGGCCCCACGCCCGCCAAAGCCGTTCTCCGTGGCGACACTCTGAATCCCCATAAGGTGTCAGTGTGTGACAGGAGAAGGATTTGTGGGACATGTCTTGGATTTGGCTGAGAGCCGTTTCCCTTAAGCTGTCACTGCCTTTTCTCCGTGAACAGGTCCCCATGTCCACACACAGCCAAATGTCCAACAGCAGCTCCATCAGCCCCTTTCTGCTGCTGGCATTCGCAGACACGCAGCAGCTGCAGCTCCTGCACTTCTGTCTCTTCCTGGGCATCTCCCTGGCTGCCCTCCTGGGCAGCGGCCTCATCATCAGCGCCGTAGCCTGCGGCCACCACCTGCACACGCCCATGTTCTTCTTCCTGCTGACCCTTGCCCTCACCGACCTGGGCTCCATCTGCACCACTGTCCCCAAAGCCATGCACAATTCCATTTTGGGACACCAGAACCACCTCCTACGCAGGAGGTGCTGCACAGCCTCTTTCTCTTTCTCTTTCTCTTTCTCTTTCTCTTTCTCTTTCTCTTTCTCTTTCTCTTTCTCTTTCTCTTTCTCTTTCTCTTTCTCTTTCTCTTTCTCTTTCTCTTTCTCTTTCTCTTTCTCTTTCTCTTTCTCTTTCTCTTTCTCTTTCTCTTTCTCTTTCTCTTTCTTTCTCTTTCTCTTTCTCTTTCTCTTTCTCTTTCTCTTTCTCTTTCTTCTCTCTTTCTCTCTCTCTTTTTCATTTCAGCGGAGTTTTCCCTCCTCGCCGCCGTCGAGTGCTACGACCGCTACGTGTCCCCCTGCAAACCCCTGCAAGACGGGACCCTCCTGGGCAGCAGAGCTTGTGCTCACATGGCAGCAGCTGCCTGGGCCAGTGGCTTTCTCAATGCTCTGCTGCACACGGCCACTACCTTTTCCTTGCCCCTGTGCCAGGGCAGTGCCCTGGGCCACTTCTTGGGTGAAATCCCACAGATCCTCAAGCTCTCCTGCTCACACTGCCACCTCAGGGAACTCGGGCTTGTTGTGTTTTGCATCTGTTTAACTTTTGGTTCATTTGTGTTCCTTGTTTTCTCCTGTGTGCAGATCTTCAGGGCTGTGCTGAGGATCCCCTCTGAGCAGGGATGGCACAAAGCCTTTTGCACGTGCCTCCCTCACCTGGCCATGGTCTCCCTGTTCCTCAGCACTGGCTTTGTTGCCTGCTTGAAGCCCCCCTCCATGTCCTCCCCATCCCTGGACCTGGCACTGCCAGTTCTGTACTCGGTGGTGCCTCCAGCCCTGAAGTCCCTCATCTACAGCCTGAGGAACCAGGAGCTCAAGGATGCCCTGAGGAAAATGATGACTGGATGCTTTCCAGAAGCACAAACCTGCCTGTTTTCAGCTCCATAGGCTAAAGTGTAATCATTAGAGGCCCAGCCTGCCTTCTCAGGTTGTTTTGGTGGTGGTGGTTTGGGGGCTTTTTTTCTTCTCCTATGTTAATGTTGTGCCCAAAAGATTTTGTTATGCATCTTATTCCCTGTTTACAGGCTGAATGTGACTGTTGACAGGGACTGTGTCAATAAGGAGTCTGCTCTGTGTGTATTCACATGAAAGAAAGGACCCATCAGCAAGGTCTCAGTTTGAGATCCTTTGGTTGAGTCCATCCCTGAAGCTGGAGGGCAGGGCCAGTTTTGCAGGCGTGGGGGGGAAGAGTCCCAGCAGAGCAGCACAGCCAGGGAGCAGCAGAGCTTGGTCTTTTCAGAGCTCCTCTCTTATTACTTCCACTCTCTCCTTTGGAGCCGCTGTGATGGTGTAAG
Organism: Aphelocoma coerulescens; assembly: GCF_041296385.1. Taxonomy (NCBI): domain Eukaryota; kingdom Metazoa; phylum Chordata; class Aves; order Passeriformes; family Corvidae; genus Aphelocoma; species Aphelocoma coerulescens. The sequence goes on from NC_091018.1 coordinate 13,972,012, forward strand.
GCCAACAGCTCTGTCCGGGTGGTGCGAGTCCTGCTGCGTGTCACAGGCAGGGACAGGCCATGGGCACTGCTGGGACACAGCTGGGCTCCGCCACAGCGGTTCCATCAGCAAAGGGCATCTCCTGAAGGAGGAACTGCAGGAAGGCTTTGCTCTCCCTCCACAGTCACTGTCAGGAACAGGCCCAAGGAGCAGACTCTAAAGAGGCTGCCTGTGTTCCTTGTTCTCCCAGGGCTCGGTGGGATGAGATCAGGGTCCCAGTGTGGCCTTCAAGAGACTCAGGTGTGGTTCAGGTTTTGCTTGTTGGTGGCCAGTGCCCACCAGATGCTGAATGGTCTGTGATGAACCTTCCTGGGGCTCTGCAGCTTGTGCCAGGGCTGATGGCAGGGGAATGTTCTTCTGGAGGGACTTGGGAGCTGCCAGGAGAACACAGGGGATCTGCAGGGACAGTGTGTGCCAGGGATCAGCAGTGAGTGGAGCTCAGTGGGCACAGGCCTGTTGAGGGTGAGCTCACCCAGAGATAAAGGACTGAATGTTTCCTGTGACCCATGAGAGCTCTGCAGCCCCAGGGGACACAGCAGCTACAGGGAAAGGAGTCTGGGCAGTGACTCGTCTGACCCTATGGGAACTTGCAGAGGAGGATCCAGGGCAGCCCCAGCCCATGTGCCAGCCCTGGAACAAGGCAGGCACCTCTGAGCACCCTCCATGGCCACAGCGGAGCCTGTGTGGGAAGGGGTCAGTGCAGGGAGCACCATCAGCTGCAGAGCTCTGTCTCCCAGCTTGAGCAGCACAGCCCAGCAGAGGCAGCCCATGGCCCCGGGCAGCACAGCCCCCATGCTCTGCAGAGCAGCACCCCCAGCTCAGGGGCTGTGGGCAGCAGGGCAGAGGCTACAGCAAGGGCTGCTCAGGCCAGCACAGACGTGTTCCCCTGGGAAAGGCTCTGTGGGGAGCTGGGATGGGCCAGGAGAAGAGCAGGAGCTCGTGTGTGTGCAGAGGAGCCCTGGCAAGAGGCTGCCCTGTCCCTGGGATGGCAGCAGGAGCAGCCTGAGGAGCCCCAGAGCCAACTCTCTGCTGCTGTGCTGGGCAGCGGGGCCCTGGGGCTGCAGGAGCTTCCCAAGCTGAGGATCTCCTGAGCATTCCAGACACAGAGTCACTGTCTCGGACCTCCAGTGCCTCCAGTTCCTGCTGCAGGGCCAGACAGGACTGGGCTTCTTTGCAGGGCTGGGGCCAGGGCAGGGAGAGGAAAACAATGGACCCTTGATTATAAGACTCCCCTCAGTGTCACAATGCTCTCCATGGTTCCACGAGGCCTTGCAGTGTCACGCTGGCCCCTTGGTTCCTTTGGGCCCCACGGTGTCACTGTGGCGCCCTTGGTTACACGAGGCCCCACGGTGTCGCAAGGCACCTTTGGTTCTCCGAGGGCCCTCAGTGTCTGTTTTGCCAGTGGGCAGGGTCAGCCCCAAAGACACAGACACCAAGTTCAGGAATAGTGTAATTTATTAGAATGCAAAACTGCAAAGAATCACAAAAGGAGAAGCCCAGCAAAGCACCCAATCATCACTACCAAAGATTGCGTACAGTAATCAAGAAAGAGACAGCACCAGTTACCCTCAGGCCTCGCCATCATCCACATCCTCACATCAGCTGGGGGAAGCTGTCACAGCCAAGGACTGGAGAGCCATTCCCGCACCCTGGGAATTCCTGCAGGTGCATCCACCTTTGCGGGCAACGAGGCTTCAACCTCGCTGTGAGAGGGCCCAGCTTTGACAGCGTTGAACAAACAAGCTGACATCACTGCTAGTGTGGGAACATCTGGTTTCATTCTCCTGTTTGGTTTCTCCCAAAGCCTGGCCAGGGCTCAAGGAGGAACCGAGGGAGTTTGATCCTAAAGCCCCAAACAAGGCCAGATGGGGCCTTGTCCAGTTTCTAAATACAGAAAGGTAAATCCGTGTTTCACCAATGAACATAGAGCATATTGCTAATAATGCTTCGTTAATGAGCAGATACAAATAGAACATTTGGTTGGAAGGTTCATCTAGATGTCAACTTTGGCTCCGAGCCTGTTGTTCAGGCCTCAGTCAGGGCCTGTTGTTCAGGCCTCACTACTTCAATCAGTCCTTTGACCTAGAGACGAACTGCAACCTTCATAACAATTCTTTTGATACTACAATCTTGGATTTAAGTATTAGAAAGTCTTTGTTGACAAGCCAAAATATCATACGGGAAGTGCTTTAAGGGTATCTTTTCACAATCTTCATAGGAACGCTTAACCCAGCCATGATTAAAGAGCTGTACGTGAGTTTGATTCCATTTCCCTTTATACTGGGTGCAATTGAACAGTTTACAGTGTGGGTGCATACAACCTATTCCAGGAGACAACATCCATCCACAGACACTTTTTCCTCCATATATTCCTCTTTATCCGATTTAGGTAGGAAATGCCTTTTCTATGAAAATGCAGCGGTCGGGGATCGCCACCCTCGCTCTAGAACTCTGTTTTTATCGTGAACTGTGCTCAAGTTTCTAACCCACCATTTGGGTTGGGCCAGATGGGCCAGCCAAGGCCAGTCATCGAATCCTTCTGGACTTCCACGCACCCAGCAATTACTGAGGTTAAATGAGTTCCCTATCTCTGCTCCTGCGGTTAGAAATCAATTTAGCCAACCAGTGCTCCGATTACAAGGACAACATTAAATCAACAAGATCAACAATAGTTTCACTGTTAAGCGGTCCCTTTCTGTCTGCAGAAGTCACTCAGTGGCACATCAGTCTTCACATCGAGCGCTGTGGATCAGAGCACTTTCCAAAGGGACCATTGGGGCAAACAGGGAGATTTGGTCTGGCAGGCTCTGCAAAACAATATCCTGTAACATCTCTTTGTTCTCTCACAGAACACTTGGCTGCAGGGACACGTGCCCATCTTTCTCACCCAGCTTTCAGGATTCAAACAGTGCTGTCTTTGCCTACAGCTCTTACTTCAGCTGGCTCGGGCGGGCCATTTGGCCTCTGGACCCACACTCTGGCTCCATGATTAGGACTGGTGGATCCAAACCCTTTATCTCCATGAACAGTAGTGATGTGAAGTGGATGTCCTTTTTTCACGGTTGTTTTAAAAACTGGCAATATCAATAACTGTGCTACCCTGCCGTGGGGTTGAATGATCCAGTGTTGTTCACTATTGTTTAACAGAACTACTTTACTTTCTCCTTGATAATCTGCACCAACCACTCCTCCCACCATATGAACACTTGTCAAGGCCAAGCTTGAGTGAGCAGTTATCAAACCAAAGTGTCCCGGAGGAACCTGAATTCCTGTGCCGGTACTGATAACTCTCATTTGCTTCTGATTTATCCTAATTAATTCTAATGCCTAAAGGTCCAGCCCTGCAGCCTCTGCGATGGCCCTGTCAGGGGCCATCTCCCCCGGAACAATCTCCCAGGAAGTCCAAGTGTCACTGTCCGTGGTTGTATTTGCAAATTGGGTGCAGCCATGCGCATCCAGGGGGTTTCCATTTCCCCAGTGGGCCCATTGTTAAGGATATGGAGCACATCTGTGAGGTGGGTTTTTCATTGCCACACGTTCCCATCTCCTATATTTTTCAACTGCTCTTTTAACAACCCCTTCATCTGTTCAATCAATTCTGCAGCTTGTGGATAGTCTGGTAGATGAAAAACCCAGCAGTCTTACTCACTTTATTTTTCGCAGTAACAGACAAAGCATTCCACGTCCTAGCGTCAGCAAACCCTATAAAAACAGCCAGTTTCATCCCTTCCTCCTTCATCTGTTGTATACAATCTCACACAGTTTCCCAGCGATGTTGGGGTCCTGGCCAATCCTTTTCTGTAGCGTATTTAGTCTTATATCCCTGAGCAGCCAAAGCTAACAAATGGGTATTTGGAGCATTATTTCACAATGTCATTATATAGATGTGAAAACATAAACATCGATTTTTATTATATTATATACATGTAGATCATTAATTTTTGTTATTATTCTCGTTGTTATTATTATTATTATTATTTCCTTTGCTCAAACAAATCCAAGCTCAAGATTAAAAACTTCTTCTGTCGCTCCATGTGGGAGCGTTTCAACAACAATCGTTCCTTCTGTTGGTGCTGTTTCCGAGATGCTGTTAACAAAATTCACCCTCCTCTTCCCAAACCCACAAGTTCTTTTCCTTTTTCCATATGCAATTTTTGGATGCATTTTAATACATCCAGTGCTTCAGCTTCTTTCAATTGACGTCCTCATTGCTCGCACGGTGCTCCGACCTCAGCCCACGCCACAGCCAGCAAACCCTAGGGAAGGTCTTCCCATGCGGGAATTTTGGATGGGACCGATTCCTTACACTTACATTTAAAAAGCAGCATTTTGTTGTGATCCGGCCAGACTATACCAAATTTGTTTTACCAGTGGGCAGGGTCAGCACCAAAGACACAGACACCAACTCAAGGAATCGGCGTCATTTACTGTAGTTCAAAGCAGCAAAGAATCACAAAAGGAGAAGCTCAGCAATGCACCCAATCATCACTACCAAAGATTGCCCGTAGTGATTAAGAAAGAGACAGCAGCAGTTACCCTCAGACTTTACCGTCACCCACATCCACACATCAGCTGCGGGAAGCTGTCACAGCCAAGGACTGGAGAGCCATTCCCGGACACTGGGAGTTCCTGCAGGTGCCTCCACCCACAGGTGAGGCTTCCAACCTCCCTGTGAGAGGGCCCACCTTTGATAGTGTTGAACTAACAAACCGACAGCACTTCCAGTGTGGGAACATCTGGTTTCATTCTCCCGTTTGTTTCTCCCAAAGCCTGGCCAGGGCTCAAGGAGGAAGCAAGGGAGTTGACTTTGACCATACAGCCCCAAACAAGGCCAGATGTCAGATTTCATGGCCTTGTCCAGCTTCCAAATACAGAAAGGTCAAGCCATGTTTCACTAATGGGTGGATACATCTATCAGAGCGCTAATGACCATGCGCATTTCATGAATGAGCAAGTTCAAAGATAACCTTTGCTTGCAAGGTTCTGATGGTGCCCCAAGCCCCAGGACTGGAGGGGCCCCTTGGCTGCGGGGCTGGGAGGGAGGGAGGGAGCTGCCCCTTGTTCTCACTCTGCCTCACGCAAAGCTGGGCCGCTCACAAGTGGGGCAGCACAGCAAACAGGCAGCCTGCGAGTCTCTTCCATCCTCGTCTCTTGAGATTTTTCACCTTTGAGCTTAGGGTCTACAAAGGCAACTGCTTTTGGTCCCGCTGTGTATCCCCACGTACAGCAATGCTGCTAAATCCGTCTGTAGCACAGCAGCAGGGGAAAGGCCTCAGCCCTTCAGTGTCAGGAGCTGCCGGGCTCTGCCTGAGCAGCTCAGCCAGCAGGAAGGGAGCTGCTCCACACGGCAACGAGGAGCAAAGGACTGCAGCACCTCCTTCTTGGGCAGAGCCCAAATTCGGTGGGGGAATAACAGAGTTATTCTCGTGCACTGGTGCATCAGCACTGCAGGTGCTGTGCCCGCAAGCACATGGTTCGAGATCTGCAGAAGAATTCTGCAACTCTTGACTGGGTCAGGATGTCACCAGTGCTAAACTCCACTTTAGCCCAAAGCAACCACTTTACGCATCTGCTAGTGTCTGCTAGATTTTTTCTTCAGGGTATCCAGACAAAAGTAAACAGGAGGAGCCTACATTTTCATTGTTGAGCAGAAATGTATCTCATTTTGCTGTACAATCCTTTTTTAAGACGAGTTATCTCTTAAAAAAAAAAAAGAAAGAAAAAAGAAAAAAAAATATGAAAGAGAAAAAACCAAATGTGTAGTGAAAAATCTTCTGTAACTTTGGATTAAGAGGTAACTGATCTTTTTAAAAAGAGAACAAAGTTATTTACTTTGCAAATGTGCTGATGGCATGGATCCATCTCACTGACCTCAGCATCCTTTTTTAAAGATTTTGGGGTTGATTGTCAATATTAAATTGTGGTTGAAGCAATAGGAAATTGAAATATGGATTGTGCATGACCGTGTCTTGAGTGTAAAAATATTGCAGTTTGAAACTTGGACCTAAAGTATTGCAAATAAAAGTTATAAATACCAATGGATTGTGTGACAGCAGCTTTTCCTATAGGATGTGCAGCATCAGAAAGACTTCATCAGTGTGGCTGCGGGTGCTTTTAGCTTTGTCCTGTGCCACTCTATGATGACATGAAACAGGACTTCACCTGCCACCAGCCCAGGCCACCCTTTGCCACCCCAGCTCCTTGGACCTTGGACAAGCAGACACAAAGTCTTTCTGTTGCTTCCCCCTTTTGCACAAATGCACAGAGAGCTGGGATTTTTCCAGGCCTCGTGTCTCCATTGTGCCATATTCCTAAAGAACCAGCAGCCCCTCCCGATGAATACGGTGAGTTCCACAGATGCTTGTCAGCTCCACTTCCTGCCTAGAAATCTTGAAACTGCTTCTAAATGCTGCTCTCTTCAGCTCTTGGACACCTACTCACACAGAGCCGGGCAAAAAATGCTCCTGACGCCAGCTTACAAGGTGAGTAACGCCAAAGAGGGCTATGTGGGAAATCTCTATCCCTGCCTATCCTTTTAAGAGATCTGTGCCTTGTATCTAAAGGAAGGAATGTGCAAGCAACGGGACTGACACTTTCACTCTCCGTGTTCGTTCCGCAGCCACGGGTACAAAGACATTATGGGAACCCTTGTGCAGACAGAGCCTTCCGTCCCTGTAGAAGGGAGCGCGGCGGGTGGGGGCGGTTGGCGGGCAGCGAGCCCCGGACAGCAGGCGAGATCCGGCTCCACACCCGGCAGGCCCTGCTAAGGCTCAATGCCGGCTCCTCTGCAACAGCAAAGACCTTCAGCCTTGGCACTGCCCAGAGGGGCAGTGCTGGCCCGGCCGCACAGCTCATTTTCCCCACAAGTTGCAGGAGGTGAGAACGCAACACTTGCAAACACTGACTGCGAGCCACAGCGCCGGCTGCGCACCATTAACCTCAGCTCTGGGACCACTGTCTGCCCCAAGCTCCGGGGGATGCATTGGGAGCCCGGCTGGGCTCTGCCCTGGGGCCATCCTCCAGTGACAGCTGCAAACAGGGAGCATTTAGTTGCCACCAAGAGCCCAGCCACGCGTGGAGGGGAGCCGGTGCAGGTGCGGCCTGCGCTGTTGCCTGCTGTGCTCTGGGGCTGCTGCTCCCGCAGAGGGAACTGCACTGGCGTGCCAGAGGAGACAAAGAAGCTTCAGCTTAAGCCAAACTGAGCTGGGTGGCTGGGCTGGCAGGAGTGGGGAGGGTCAAGGGCATTCACAGAGCTCATCCTGCTGGAAGGACGAGGAAAAGTGGCAGTGGGAAGTGAACAGTGAGGAGAGCTGAGGCCTGGAGGGCAGCTCTTGAATGACACTCAGGTCTCACCGGACCTCTGAGACATTGCTGTTCTTCTGCCAGTGACAGGATGAGTCCCTAAACCTGGGGCTCGCTCCTCCCCGTGGTCAAAGGCATCAAGGAAGGCTACAGTGCGACAGAGACTGCCCTGAGCTGGCAGCTCACTGGGGGAAAAGAGGGAGCACTTGTGAAGTAAAAGGCAGGTGGGGCAGAGAACTGTTCAGAGAAGGGCTGAGCTAAAGCTTGAGCAAGCTGAGAAATGTCATTTGGGGTCATCGCAGATTGATTTCATTTCACAAGTTATTGAACAAGTTTATTTTAGGGCGGGGGGGGTGTCATGTTTTCCCCTGGAGGCGTGCACTCTGCAGGCTTGAGCTGCGTTGCTGAAATGCTCGAGCACGTCTCTGCTGCGGCTGACACCGGGTTCTTCTTTGGCTTCTTCCGGCCCGGTGCTGAGCCGCAGCAGAGCCCTGGCGGAGCCCAGAGCAGCCTCAGCATCCACAGAGCCCGGCTGCAAGGAGAGAAAGCAGAAACCGCCCGTCACTTGAAGGCTGCTGTCCCCCTTGTCCCAGCCGCCCGCGGTGCCCAGGCCGTGCTGGCTGTGCTCAGAGCGGTGCCCGAAGCCGCCCGTCACTGCTGCCTTTGGCAGGAGAGCAGGACGGCAGGACACGTGCCACCGCCCGCAGCCAGCCGTGGCAGATCCACCTCCTCAGCAGCTGCCCAGAGCGGGATGCTCCTGTGCTCGCTGCCATCTCCCAAAAGCCCTTATCCCACCCGTGCCAAGAAGACGGGGACCCACCGCACGCCACCCGCCGCCGGAAGAAAAGCTGCTCCCAAGCGATGTCCTCGGTCTTCTCCAAGGCCCCGTCCCATCCACGCCGCAGCTGGTCCCAAGCACTTCCCGATCCAGGCTGGACACCACCTACAACGCTTCCTTTAAGAAAAACAAACAACAAATTAATGAAAAGGGATTACAGACAAAAAGGAGAAACAAGAAAAAAGGGAAAAAGTCTTCTCTCTGTCGGGGGCCTGAGGAAGGCCCAACCTTCCCTACATGCTGGGGAAAAACCCACCCACAGGCGAGGGAAGCCCACGCTTTCTCCCTTCCCCCCCGCACTGCCCCCCAACAGGCACAGCGAGCCCAAAGCAAACAAGCGGAGTGGAGCAGCCCAAGCCCCTCCTTTCCTGCAAAACAAAGCAGCCCGTGCACAGCTCCTGGAGTGCCACCTCTGCTCCTGCCATGGGGGCTTGTTTGTGTCGGGCTGGCTGCCCCAGCCCCAGCCCCAGCCCGGGGAACAGTGGGTGGTGGGGGCTGTTGGCAGGGCCAGGGGCCGGCTCCCATTTCCTAAGCACCCCAGCCCATCCCGCCCGCCCTGCCGAAAAGCAGCTTGGCAGCCGGCTGAAGAATTAGTTGCATCCGCCCCAGCAAAGGGGGGAACCTTTGCTTCCTGGCCAGGCCGTGCAATGCCCAAATCTGGGAGCATCCCCCTGCGTGTGGACTCATCTGTAAATTCGCTGTGGAGCCTGGCTTTGAAGAAGGTGCCAGAATCAAAGCCCATCATCTTCAGCTTGCCGGTGGCCAGGTCGAGGAAGAGCTTGCCGTCCTTGACATCGTCCTCCACGTCTCCAGCAGCAGCAGGAGTACAGCTTCTCCAGGGGCTCCTTCTTCCCTGCGGCTGAGAGCAGGCTGTCAGTGCCCCGCCCAGGGCCCCGGCTGTCAGTGAAGCAGGACAAGCAAAAGCAGCTTGCACGGCGGCCACCAGTGCTGGGAAGAGCAGCTCAGCGCCAGCACAAGGGCTGCGTGTCCCCATCTGACGACCCCTGCGCAGCCATACAGGCAGGGCAAAAAAGCCTGCGTTTCTTGGCTTCTTCTGGCCAAGGCACCTGTGGAGCTGTAACTTACCGGCTCCCTGGATCAAAGTGTGCCTGTGGCTCTCTCCCTTCTTCTATGGACGCTGAATATCCTGCAGCCAAGGATCACACGACAGGTCTTCTAATGAGGGCCTGTCCAAGGAGTGCAGGGACAGACACCCTCTGATCAATTCCTTGCACTCTGCGGGGAGAAACCAGAAAGCGCCGGTCAGTTGCAGAAGGCTCCTGTCCGCTTTGCCCCACTATTGCCATGCCCAGGCCATGCCATGGGGGCTCCGAGCTGTGCCCGAACTTTCCCATCCATTCTTTGTTTTGGAGGAGAGCAGGAGAGCGGGGCATGTGCCACCTCCTCGGCAGCTGCCAGAGCGGGATGCTCATGAGCCCGCTGCTGTCTCCCAGTACTGCTATTCCCCCCCGTGCCGCAGAGATGAGCATCCACCTTGAGAGAGCCGTTCTGGGAGCGACAGCTGGCCCCAGCTGATGTTCCGGCCCTTCGGGAACGGGTGCCGCCCGCAGACCATCTGGTGCAGCACGATGCCCAGGGACCAGACGGTAGCTGCCTCGCCGTAGTACCAGCCAAAATGGGTCCATTCTGGGGGGCTGTACGCTGGTGTTCCTACGGAATAGAGAGGCAGTTCATTTGCGGGATGCTGCCTGCTCCCGGAGCCTCGCCCCAGCATCCCTGGGCACGCGGGGGCCGCACCAGTGGCACGCGGCATGACCCGCTGCCCTCTCGCCAGCGCCTGTGACTTGTGGACAAACTGTGGGTTGTAAAAGAAGCCACCGGTGTCACAAGAGGGCAGCGGAAGCCCTGGCAAGGCCCGAGCATTCCACGCAAAGGGAAAACCCGCTCAGTGCCGGGGGGGGGGAAAAACCATGCCTTCACCCTCCCTGCCTGCATTGCCCCAAAAAAACATTCTGAAGCCAAGGCAAACAAGGCGAGCTGAGCAGTCCGAGCCGTTTCTTGCCTGCACACCAAACCGGCGGGTGCACAGCTTCTGGCCCCCGCCCTCTGCTACCCCCACCCACGGCTGTGTTTTTGTCACGCTGGCTGCCCCAGCCCCAGCGCCAGTCCTGGGCAGAGTGGCTGGCGAAGGCTGCCAGCAGGGCTGGAAGATGGCCCCCCGGCCACCCGCACTCAAAAGCAACTGGGCTGAAAACTCGGTCCCATGACTGGCATCAAAAGGGAGAATCCCCGCTGCCACAGCCAGGTTGGGCCGCGAGATGCCGGCACCGGGAGCCTACCCCGGCGAGGACTCACCTGCAAAGCGGGTGTAGGCTGTGTCTTGCAGGTAGGTGCCGCAGCCAAAGTCAATCAATTTGGCCTGGCCGGTGGCCAGGTCAACCAGGATGTTCTCTGGTTTCACGTCCCTGTGAAGGACCCCGCAGCTGGTGCAGTGCCGCACGGCCTCCAGGACCTGGCGGAACAGCTTCCGTGCCACCTCCTCTGACAGGAAGCCCCGCGCTCGAATGAAATGACGCAGGTCCTGAGAGTGCTCCGGCCGCTCCATCACCAGCACCACGTTGTTGGGGAGCGCGAGCCACTCGAGGAGCTGCACCACACCAGGGAAGCCGGTGGACACCTTGTCCAGCAGCACGACCTCGAGTGGTGCGCTGGTGCCGTTGGGCTGCGGGAGGAGCACGATGCCGTCAGTGGGGCTGATGCCGTGCCAGGGCTCGGGAAGCCCTCGCCCAGCCCGGGATGCTCTGCGCCCTCCGCTGCCCCCACGCCCCCTCTCCCCCGAGGCGTCCTGGCGCCTTCCACCCTCCCGGGCCTCGGCTTATCCCCGCCCGTCACGCCCCGGCTTCTCCCGCTGCCCACCACCCCCATGCCCCCACCGCCGCTCACTCACCAGCTCGCCCCAATGACGGATGCGGTTCCGTGGCACCCGTTTGATGGCCACCTGCAAGCCAAGGGGAGCAGCGGGCTGAGCTCGCCGCCCGCCCTGCCGAGCCCCATCCTCCTTCTCCTGCGCCCTCCTCCGCCCCCCTCCTCCTGCGCCCGCCGCCGGCCCCGCCACTCACCGGGGCGCCGTCCGAGAGCCGCGTCGCCGCGAAGACGCTGCCGAAGCCGCCGCGCCCCAGCAGCGAACCCACCACGTAGCGCTCCCTCAGGCCCTGCTGCGCATTCCCTGCCGGCGAGACGCGACTGTCAGCGCTCGGCCCGGCTCCAGAAACGGCCGCCGGGCGCTCCTCAACCGCCCCGGGCCGGGTATCCCCAGATGCTGCCTCTTTCGAAGGGGACACCGGCGGCTCGGGGGCGGGGGCCGCGCTGCCGAGCGGAAGAGCTCGGACCGGGGAAGACGCGGCGGACGCGGCGGGAGCGGCCGCGCCGTCTGTGTCCTCGGCGGGTCCCGGGAGGAGCCGGGGCCGGGGCCGGGGCCGGGGCCGGGGCCGGGGCCGGGGCCGGGGCCGGGGCCGGGGCCGGGGCCGGGGCCGGAGTCGGGCCAGCCGGAGCCAGAGGCTGACAGTGCTGCCCAAGAGGCAGGCACTGATGCCCGCCCAGCAGCGCCACCGCCAGTACGCCAAGAGCCGGGCGGAGGCGAGACCGCGGCGGGACGCCCGGGGGCGGGGAGGGCGCAGCCCCGCCCGGCGCCGCGGGAGGGCCGGGCGCATGGCCCGGCCTGGCATGGGGAGAGGGAGGCCGCGGAAGGGGCGGAGGGGGTGGAGCAGTGAAGGGAGAGCGGGACAGGGGATGCGGGACACTGGGAGAAGGAGAGGAGGAACAGGAGAAGGAACGCAGAGGGTCTGGAGAACCGCTGCTTTCGTGTTGCTCTTCTGCTGCTGCCGCTGCTGCCGCTGCTGCTGCTGCCGCCGCTGCCGCTGAAGCGCTGGGAGCGTTGGTCCGCGTGTCCGTGTGTCTGTTGCCCGGGTGTCCGTTTTTGCCCCGCGCGCCCCGCGGCCGAGCCCCGCGCGCCCCGCGCCAGCACGGGCCGCTCCGGGGCCGAAGCGGAGTCACGGAGCATCTCTTCCTCCCGCAGCCGCGCCAAACGCACCATCTTGTTTAGCTTCTTCTTCACCAGATTGTAACTCTTCCTTGCGGCAGTCTTGCAACTTGCCCCTGCTGCTGGCTCGCCCCGCGCCGCGGTCTCTTGCTCACAAGAGCAAGAGCAACCAAAGCGCTGTCCGCACTTTTCGCCTGGAGCAGAGCAAAGTGCTGAATGAGGAGCCTGCCAGCGCCAGGCAGAGGCAGCCCCGTGGGAGGGCAGAGCAGGACGTGAGGAGGGAGACGTGCAGCCCCTGCGGGGTGCAGCGCTGCTCCCCGGCCGCTCGGCGTGGGCAGTGGGAGCGGCGGGGCCGTGCCCGGCGCGGTGCCCTCGTCGCCAGGGCTGTTGCTGTTTTCTTGTCCGGTTGCAGGTGAAAATCGGAGACTGCCGATAGGAGGCTTCAAATAAAAGAATGGAAACACTCTTTTTGCTGAGTTCTGATGCCGGTCCAATAGAGCAGCTAAGCTCTCAGCTGTTTGCCTCCTCCCTGCCAATCCAGCACTTTCAGCCTGGAGCAAAGGCCCTCTCTGCAAAGAAACTGCTGGCTGGTTTCCTTCTCCTGCTGTTCATTGACACAGGTAGAAAAGCAGACTAGTTTGGATGCTGAGTCTGTCCAAACAGACAGTGAGCTTTGCCATGTGAAGCCAAGACACGGAGTCTTGAGCCCTGCGACAGTGTCATGGGAATCACCTTTGTTGCTGCTGCTGTCTATTGTCACTGCTGAGGGTGCAGTCCTAGGGGAGCACATGCCCTGTCTCTAGAAGCCAGAGCCGAGCAAGGCACTGGGCTCTAAAATCTTCCCTTGGCAGGCTTCTGGTGTCTCCAGCATTGCTTCCAAAGCCAAACAGGGAGAAGGCAAACTGTGTGTAGCTCTTGGTATTGTAGAGTGTCTCAAACTTGCTAAGTCCTAGGTGTTTGAGGTAAGATCAGTTTGCAATGACTGTGAGGTAGAACTAGTGCAAGACAGAAAAGGGGAGCATAGAAGGGAAGCAATTCATAGTATACGGGAACATCTTGGGTTGTTTCTTTCCCTTTGCGTGTCCCTTCTGGGAAGCTGTTTTGCTTTTGCAAGAATCTTGTCCACAGTGATGTTTGCTCTTTTCAAGACCCTTTCCTGGAGACCTAGCTGGAGCTCCTGTCCCAAGATGTGCCATCACATGCAGCTTCTCTTGGCTTGCCACACTGTGCGTGCAGCACGACTCTTGCAGCAAAGCAGGACCAAGGTTTTGAGAGCTTGACAACTTGTCCTTTCTCCTCCTGGTGGACTAGCGAGTTGTGCCGTGGGTAAGGTTTTCGTCGTTACTGTTCTAGGCTAAGGAAACAGGAGGAGGGGGTAGCAGCGATTGTTAGGCTGGCTGAATGGAGAGGAAGAATGTCCGGAGCCTGCAGCCAGAAGTGGAGAGCTGGGGGCTAATCCTTCCAAGCTCTCAGTGGACATCTTGCAAGTGACCTGGACTGTGAAAATGGACTGACAGAGGCAGTTGGTTTCTGAGTTCAGCGTAGATGCTTGCACGTCTGGTGCGTTGGTGTGCAAATCAAGAGTACAATCGGTTCACAGGAAGCACCAGAAGAAGCTGGAGCTCTCCGAGCAGACGACTGAAAGAATGTGCAAAGGAGAAATGCGGGAAACGACTTGGTGTACCTTGCCTGGAAGAAGGGTAGTTTTTTCGAATAATTCCTAATCCGTTCCCTTGGCTTTTGACTTTCTTAACAAGGCCATTTGCATCCCCGATTCAGCACGAAGCGAGAGGCCCGGGCTTACGGAAGCGCGCCAAAGATTCCTCCGCAGCGACGCTCAGGTGGAAAGAGGAGCGGGGCGCCTGAGCAGCCTCCGGGGAAGCATCCCGTGAGGTGCAATTTGCGCCGTGCTGGGAGAGGAGGAGGGGGAGAAGGATGGGCCTTGCGTGGCAGCAGCAGCAGCAGCAGCAGCAAGTTTGGGCCGCAGGACATTGGGCCTGCGCCGCTGCCCCACAATGGGCGGGCGCGTTCCCGGGGCTGCGGCCCTGGCAGCGCGTCCGCTGAGCTGCCGACGCTACGGGAGCTCCCCGGGCTGGGCTCGGGTTCCCGCTGGGACTGGGCAGCAGGCTGTGCTCTCACTGTGGTCAGCAGCAGCGGGACGTACCTCTGGACATCCACGTCTCCTGCTGCTGGGAAGAAGCAATGAAGCGAGTGCAGAAGTTCTGCTTCCTCTTTCTCCCAGTGGATTTTTTCATTTCATTCCACACTCCAGAGGCAATTTCTGTGCTGGCCTCTGTCAGCTGATTCTATTTCAAGAGCACCAGCAACAGGGCTGTGTTTGAGCTCTGTGAATGTGGCCTGTATGGCTTTCATTCTCCTTGACTTTTTGCTTATAGACCTGTGAACATTTCAAGATCTGCTAATCAGGATGCCTGCAACAAAACATCTGAATTCCCCATCAGAAAAGTACTGTGGCTAGCACCGATCAAAAGAGGCAATTGCAGTTTTTCAGATAAAATTCAAGTGGCAACCAGAAGAGGGGGAAGAGCAGCCATGATCTGTCATTCCCAAGGCAAATGCAAGAAAAGCCTCCTGCTGTCCCCTGAGGACGAGTGAAACTGTGCTGGGAACAGTGCTGGAACCCGATCCTTTCTTTCTCGGAAGGTTGCATCAGGGCAGCACAGCTGGGCTCTGAGGAATCAGGTCTGTTTGTGGCTGATTGTGTCTCTACTCCAGAAATTCACCGGGAAAAACCTCTTGGGAAGCCGAGGCACAAGCAGGTGGGAAGGGGCTGGCGCTGCTGCTGCTCTTGGCCGGGAGCCCCGGCTGTGCCGGTACAGGGCCCACTGCGCGGTGGCTCCTGCTGCTGCCAGAGCTGGGCGGGTCTCAGGGACAGGGAATGGACACGGGGGACAGCAAAGGCTGTGGGGGGGCTGCAGCGATGTTCACACTTGGGCCAGCGCCAGCACCAGCACAGAGCTTCAGCCCCGCAATTATCCCAGAGGGAAATGCTGGGGAAAGGCTCCATTTCAGCCTTCCTTTACTCATCACTGTGAAGTGACCAAAATAAAAGGAGAACAAGCAGAGCCCGATCTCTTCTCCTTCGGGAGGAGTCCCACGCCTTGGGCTGTGAGAGGCCCTGAGGGGCTGTGAAGGGCTGTGAGGCGCCATGAGGGTTTGTTAGGGGCTGTGAAGGGTCATGAGGAGTCGTGAGGGGCCGTGAGGGGCCGTGAGGTGCTGTGAGGTGCTGTGAGGGGCCATGAGAGATTGTTAGGGGCTGTGAAGGGTCATGAGGGGCCATGAACTGTGAGGGACTGTGAGGGACTGTGAGCTGCCATGAGGGGCCCTGGGGAGCTGTGAGGGGCATTGAGGGGTCATGAGGGGCTGTGAGGGGCCTTGAGGGGCCATAAGGGTCTCTTAGAGGCTGTTGGAGGCCAGGCACCTCATGGAACCAAGGGTCAGTTAGGAGACTGTGCAAGCAAGGAGATCATGGTTGGCAGTACAGAACTTCATGGAACCACAGGCCCATTGTTACACAGCAGGGCCGCAGAACCAAGGAGATCATTGTGACACTACACAACCTCATGGAATCAAGGCGTCCATGTTACGCTACTGAACCTCATGGAGCCAAGGGTCCATTGTGACACTGCGGACCCAAGGAGACTGTTGCTGACAGTACGAAAGTTCATGGAACCAAAAGTCCATTGTGACATCGTGGGGCCTCATGGAACCGTGGAGACCATTATGACACTTTGTTACTATCTGATTTACACCCAGAAGGGCAAAGAAAATGAAATCTCTGAGTATAAAAAGGAAAGAACTTTGAAGGTTCCAAATATTCCCAAAGATGAGATTAAAACCAAACGAGATTAAATGTTGGTGCCAAAAAAATGGATATCTGTTTATCTAATGGTAAGAGAGGCAAAGAGAAAGAAGGAGAAAAGTAGAGAAAAGTTAGAAAAAGCCAAGGTTACTCTAAAAGCATAGGATAAGTCACCACCACACTGTGCTACCTTTGTTGCTGCTGAGACAGGGTGGGGGAAGTGGAGAAGTTTTTGCCTTTTTTTTTGCTGCTGTTTGAAGGGTCTTATCTGCCTCTTCCCATCTCTGGAGCAGTTTGGCTGGAAAGCGGCGGCCCATCCTCCGAGATGCAGGCTCCATGCTTGCAGCTGAACCTCGGTCCGCCTGGGACGAAGGAGCAGGGGTAGGGGTTGCACAACTCACTCGGGATTTCAGTCCAGGGGTGAAGGACTGGGGGGGTTCTCCCCAGGCGGGCGGCGTCGGCTCCCGGAGGCCTCAGGGTGTCTCGTGGCTGGCGATGGTGGTGGTGTGGGGAAAGGCAAAGGGCAGGGATTCTACCTTTCGCTTTCGCCTCCACATTTTGCGCCAGTTTTGCCTTCCTTTTTATGGGCCTCAAGGCGGGCTATGCACGGCCCGTACGGCACGTAGTTTCCAGGCGTTCAAAAGTGATTAGGATAAGCAGCCATAATGACGAAGCGCTTTTGAAGCCTTTCCGGTGTTGAGCAGTGATAATGACAAAGCATTTTTTGGAGCCTTTCTCCTATTATTAGGCTCTTGCACACTTCAGAACCAAGGGGCCATTGTGACACTGCAGGGCCTTGTATAACCAAGGGGTCATTGTAGCACGGCAGGGCCTCGTGGAATCAAGGGGATCGCAGTGACACTGTGGGGCTCCATGAGGCCACGGGGCCATTCTGACTGTGTGGAAGCAAGCATACCATTGTTACGCTACGGGGCATCATGGAACCAAGGAGGCCATTGTGAACCAGCGGGGGAACCCGCTGAGACTATTATGACACTTCAAAGGCCTTGTGACACCGAAGGGCCATTGTGGAACTGCAGGGCCTCGTGGAACCAGTGAGACCATTGTGACATCACAGGGCCTCATGGGAGCCAGGGGCCATTGTGACACAGCCAGGCCTCATAGAACCAAGGGGCCCTTGTGACACTGCGTGGCACCATGGAGCCAAGGAGACCACTGTGACACTACAGGGCATCACGGAACTAAGAACTATGTAACAGTAAGAGGCCCAATGGAATCAAGGGGCCATTGTGACACCACAGGGCCTCATAGAACCAAGGAAACCATTGTGACACTGCAAGGTCTCATGGAAGCAAAGGGCCAGTGTGACACAGCCAGGCCTTGTGGAACCAAGGGGCCATTGTGATCCTGGGGAGCCCAATAGAACCAAGGAGCCATTGTGACACGGCAGGACCTTATGGAATCATGGAGACCACTGTGACACTCTGTGACCTCATGAAACCAATGGGCCTCTTAGGGGCCACCTCTCATCTGCCTTCAAAACACGGGGGGGCTGTGCTTTTCTTCCCATGGAAAAAACCATCTTTCAAGTCCAGCCATCCATGGCCAAAACTGGGAATTCACCTCTGAAATTCCATCTAGCCAAGGAATAGCTCCCAGACAAAAGCTGCCAGGAATGTCCAGCTTCCCTTGGATTCCTGAGGGCCAGCTCTCATCTGCCTTTGAAACACTGGGGCTCCTCACTTTTCTGCCAATGGGAAAGAACTGTCCTTCTTGGCCAGACGTCCATGGACAAAACTGGGATTTGGCCTCCCAAATTCCCTCTATCCAAGGATCGCTCCAAGACAAAAGCTGCCCAGACAAACAGGTCTGGCTGGCCTTGGCCTCCTTGAGCCACTGCTAATCAGCCTTTGAAACACTGGGGCTCTGCCCTTTCCTTCCTGGGGAGAAGAGCTGTCATTCCGGTCCAGGCACCCACAGCTGAAATGGAACTCCACCTCCAAAACTCCCCATATGTCCAAGGGTTGCTTTCAGACAGAAGCTGCAAGGACAGACAGGTCTGGCTTGCCTTGGCCTCTGGTGGCTGCCTCTCATCTGCCTTCAAAAGACTGGGCTTCTGTGGTTTCCTTCCTGTAGAAAAGAACTGACCTTCTTGTCCAGGTGCCCGTGGCCTCAAGCACATGATCACTACATAGGGACAAAGGGGCTCTGTGCTCAGTGGAGTGGAGTCTGAGGACAGTGGAGGAGAGTCCTGGGAGGGCTTGAAGGGTGGTTTCAGAGATGGTGGATCCTTTTGACATAGTAGAGAAGAGCCGGCAAAAGAAAGAATTAATGCAAAGGGCAGCTGGGGAGGTCCAGACTGGACAGAAGGAGAAAGGAATTTCTCTCCCAGGGCAGTGCTGTGGTGCCACGTGTCCCCCAGAAGAAGTCTGGAGCAGCCCAAGGCTTTGTGTGCCAAGGCAGAGCCAGGCAGGACGCAGAGCCATCAGCAAAGGAAGGGGCCGGTGAGGTGGGGCAGCCGGGGGGATGACGACAGCCTGCAGGGACAGAGACACAGGGCACGGACGCTGTAGGACAGCCTGGGCCGGAGAGGGCAGAGGGATGTGCAGAAGCTGAAAGGCCCTGACAGAGGCAACTTCTGCAGCACTTTGGCCAGGGCTGCTGTCCCTGCCCCTGAGGCCAGTTGGGAGATAAGTGACCCTTGCAGCCCTGGGGCCTCATTGCCTCTTTTTTCCTGCTCAGCAGCATGGCAGGGGCCACCCCATGGTCCTGCCCTTGGCATTGCACATGCCCACATCCCAGTGCCCCGGGAAGAGTCCCGAGCAATGAGGGAGGGACAGGATCTGCCTTTGCGGCGGCTGGGGCACTGCCTGCAGCCAGCCCGGGCACAGCACAGAGGCACAGAGGGGTTCCATCAGTTAGGGCTGGGAAGATGCTGAGAAGTGACCGGGGGAGAATCATTCCCAGCCCTTGACACAGGAAGCCTCTGGCTGCAGGACAATGCAGCTGCAGTTCCTGAAATGATCTCCTCAAGCTGGAACATACCACTGACTGTGGATTCAGGAAGTACATTCTCTGAGTATCCCTGGTGTAGAACATGAGGACATGCTCAGGGCTTCAGCTCAGTCCAGTAATATTTCCAAGACAATCCTTTCTATAAGGATGAAATTTCCTGAGACTGTTTTCCCTTTCCTACTCTTGGGGAATGGGAGGGGGGGAAGTGATAAAGGAATTCTTCATTTTTAAGAGTCCCTGAGGCATCGGAAGTGTAACTTGAGTGCTCTGCAGGAGTTTCCTAAAGTGCTTTCAAGCCACTCCTCTGCCCACGCACAGCACCGGCATCACCTTTGCTGGACCCGCCAGGCTTAGTCTGACCTGTCCTTTCTCCCACCTGCAAGCAGAACCTGTCCCCAGCCAGTGCCCTGCAAACAGGCAGGTTTCTGTAGGGCCAAGGAGAGTGCCCAGAGATATGGGGTCTGTGAGTGCTGGCAGGAAGAGATCAGGCACAGGGAAACACCTCCAGGAGGAAGATCTTCAGCAAGCAGAGAGAAGATCGGGCAATGAGAGAAAACAAAAGGCAGAAATGTTGTGGCACGGAGAGCTTAGAGACCTCCACAGGATGCCCTCGAGTGCAGCCCCTCCCTCTGAACAAGCCCCCTCCGAACAAGCCCCCTCCCCTCCTCTCTCCCTCCGCCAAGCCTCTGCCCTCAGGGCCGGGGGTCCAAGGCGTGAAGCCCCTCCTGTGCAGGCAGAGCTGCAGCAGAGCTGTGGGGCAGCTCTGCAGTCCCGGGCCCAGTTCCCTCTGCAGAGCACAGGGCCGGGAGCATCTGCCTGGCACTGGGGGGCTCTGGGAGGGGGCACAGCTGGCTCAGCTGGCTCAGGGTGACGCTGTCCCCAGTGCCCGGCTGTGGGCAATGCAGCCAGGGAAGGAGCTCAATCTCCCTACATCCAATGCCATCATTAGGACAATTGGCTTTCTTCTTGAGGATTCCCCCTAAGCTCTGAGCTTCCCTCCAGGACGCAAACAGGTCGTGTAGCATCTTTGTGTTACCTGAAAGCCCCACAGTGAGACACAAAAGTTTTATGATGGCGAAAGTGCTGTTGGGTTGGTGAAATGAGCCATGTGTGTATTTGGCTACCAATGTGGGGCTGAGACCTCGAGAAGGGGATGGACATTTGATGGGCTGTGGTGGATCCATCTGCTCTCAGCAGTGTTGGGATGGTTTCTAAGGGAAATATGGGAGGGTGATTATCCTCTGTCTGACAAGGGTGAAAGCCCAGAGGATCTTGGAACAGGACAGAGTGACAGACCACCTCCCCTCACTCTCCACTCACCACCTTGCCTCACAGAACTCGCTCTATTCTCCCCGAGGGCAGCAGCAATGCTGAGTGTTTCTGACATCCAAAACCAGTCAGCTGGGGAGATGAAGAGGAGCTATAAAAACCTCTAGAACACTTTAACAGCTTTTGCCGTTCCTGTTCTTGGGCCCTGGGAGTGCCCTTGTGTTAGCTGGGGTTTCAAAGTGTAACACCAGGACAGGTCCCTGTCCCCCTCCCACTTCTGCACAGCAAGGCTGAATTGTAAAAAGCCCCGGAGCAATTGCCCTGAAACTCATGTCGCACGCAGCCAGCAGCAAGCAGGGCTGCGGCTGGAGCTGAAGGAAGATCTGCTAGAAAAACAGAAGGGTGTTGTCGGTGATGGAACACGGACTTCGCCGGCCGCATGCAAAGCCAAATTTGATCGCACGAGTCAACTCTTTATATACTGTTCCAAACCAACAGTTCAGCAGCTACAAACTTCAGCTTCTAAGGTTATATGTTTTACATCTCCAAGGGCTACAGATTAGCATCTCCTCGCCCAATCTCCCGTTAACTATCCTACTCTTTGTCTCGCCTCTTGCTCTTTGTCTCGCCTCCTGCCAGACGCGGCCCCGGCCCGCCCCGTCTCTCGTCTCTCGCAAGGCCCCACGCCAGCCAAAGCCGTTCTCCGTGGCGACACTCTGAATCCCCATAAGGTGTCAGTGTGTGACAGGAGAAGGATTTGTGGGACATGTCTTGGATTTGGCTGAGAGCCGTTTCCCTTAAGCTGTCACTGCCTTTTCTCCGTGAACAGGTCCCCATGTCCACACACAGCCAAATGTCCAACAGCAGCTCCATCAGCCCCTTTCTGCTGCTGGCATTCGCAGACACGCAGCAGCTGCAGCTCCTGCACTTCTGTCTCTTCCTGGGCATCTCCCTGGCTGCCCTCCTGGGCAGCGGCCTCATCATCAGCGCCGTAGCCTGCGGCCACCACCTGCACACGCCCATGTTCTTCTTCCTGCTGACCCTTGCCCTCACCGACCTGGGCTCCATCTGCACCACTGTCCCCAAAGCCATGCACAATTCCATTTTGGGACACCAGAACCACCTCCTACGCAGGAGGTGCTGCACAGCCTCTTTCTCTTTCTCTTTCTCTTTCTCTTTCTCTTTCTCTTTCTCTTTCTCTTTCTCTTTCTCTTTCTCTTTCTCTTTCTCTTTCTCTTTCTCTTTCTCTTTCTCTTTCTTTCTCTCTTTCTCTTTCTCTTTCTCTTTCTCTTTCTCTTTCTCTTTCTCTTTCTCTTTCTCTTTCTCTTTCTCTTTCTCTTTCTCTTTCTCTTTCTCTTTCTCTTTCTCTTTCTCTTTCTCTTTCTCTTTCTCTTTCTCTTTCTCTTTCTCTTTCTCTTTCTCTTTCTCTTTCTCTTTCTCTTTCTCTTTCTTCTCTCTTTCTCTCTCTCTCTCTTTTTCATTTCAGCGGAGTTTTCCCTCCTCGCCGCCGTCGAGTGCTACGACCGCTACGTGTCCCCCTGCAAACCCCTGCAAGACGGGACCCTCCTGGGCAGCAGAGCTTGTGCTCACATGGCAGCAGCTGCCTGGGCCAGTGGCTTTCTCAATGCTCTGCTGCACATGGCCACTACCTTTTCCTTGCCCCTGTGCCAGGGCAGTGCCCTGGGCCACTTCTTGGGTGAAATCCCACAGATCCTCAAGCTCTCCTGCTCACACTGCCACCTCAGGGAACTCGGGCTTGTTGTGTTTTGCATCTGTTTAACTTTTGGTTCATTTGTGTTCCTTGTTTTCTCCTGTGTGCAGATCTTCAGGGCTGTGCTGAGGATCCCCTCTGAGCAGGGATGGCACAAAGCCTTTTGCACGTGCCTCCCTCACCTGGCCATGGTCTCCCTGTTCCTCAGCACTGGCTTTGTTGCCTGCTTGAAGCCCCCCTCCATGTCCTCCCCATCCCTGGACCTGGCACTGCCAGTTCTGTACTTGGTGGTGCCTCCAGCCCTGAAGTCCCTCATCTACAGCCTGAGGAACCAGGAGCTCAAGGATGCCCTGAGGAAAATGATGACTGGATGCTTTCCAGAAGCACAAACCTGCCTGTTTTCAGCTCCATAGGCTAAAGTGTAATCATTAGAGGCCCAGCCTGCCTTCTCAGGTTGTTTTGGTGGTGGTGGTTTGGGGGCTTTTTTTCTTCTCCTATGTTAATGTTGTGCCCAAAAGATTTTGTTATGCATCTTATTCCCTGTTTACAGGCTGAATGTGACTGTTGACAGGGACTGTGTCAATAAGGAGTCTGCTCTGTGTGTATTCACATGAAAGAAAGGACCCATCAGCAAGGTCTCAGTTTGAGATCCTTTGGTTGAGTCCATCCCTGAAGCTGGAGGGCAGGGCCAGTTTTGCAGGCGTGGGGGGGAAGAGTCCCAGCAGAGCAGCACAGCCAGGGAGCAGCAGAGCTTGGTCTTTTCAGAGCTCCTCTCTTATTACTTCCACTCTCTCCTTTGGAGCCACTGTGATGGTGTAAGGCCAACAGCTCTGTCCGGGTGGTGCGAGTCCTGCTGCGTGTCACAGGCAGGGACAGGCCATGGGCACTGCTGGGACACAGCTGGGCTCCGCCACAGCGGTTCCATCAGCAAAGGGCATCTCCTGAAGGAGGAACTGCAGGAAGGCTTTGCTCTCCCTCCACAGTCACTGTCAGGAACAGGCCCAAGGAGCAGACTCTAAAGAGGCTGCCTGTGTTCCTTGTTCTCCCAGGGCTCGGTGGGATGAGATCAGGGTCCCAGTGTGGCCTTCAAGAGACTCAGGTGTGGTTCAGGTTTTGCTTGTTGGTGGCCAGTGCCCACCAGATGCCGAATGGTCTGTGATGAACCTTCCTGGGGCTCTGCAGCTTGTGCCAGGGCTGATGGCAGGGGAATGTTCTTCTGGAGGGACTTGGGAGCTGCCAGGAGAACACAGGGGATCTGCAGGGACAGTGTGTGCCAGGGATCAGCAGTGAGTGGAGCTCAGTGGGCACAGGCCTGTTGAGGGTGAGCTCACCCAGAGATAAAGGACTGAATGTTTCCTGTGACCCATGAGAGCTCTGCAGCCCCAGGGGACACAGCAGCTACAGGGAAAGGAGTCTGGGCAGTGACTCGTCTGACCCTATGGGAACTTGCAGAGGAGGATCCAGGGCAGCCCCAGCCCATGTGCCAGCCCTGGAACAAGGCAGGCACCTCTGAGCACCCTCCATGGCCACAGCGGAGCCTGTGTGGGAAGGGGTCAGTGCAGGGAGCACCATCAGCTGCAGAGCTCTGTCTCCCAGCTTGAGCAGCACAGCCCAGCAGAGGCAGCCCATGGCCCCGGGCAGCACAGCCCCCATGCTCTGCAGAGCAGCACCCCCAGCTCAGGGGCTGTGGGCAGCAGGGCAGAGGCTACAGCAAGGGCTGCTCAGGCCAGCACAGATGTGTTCCCCTGGGAAAGGCTCTGTGGGGAGCTGGGATGGGCCAGGAGAAGAGCAGGAGCTCGTGTGTGTGCAGAGGAGCCCTGGCAAGAGGCTGCCCTGTCCCTGGGATGGCAGCAGGAGCAGCCTGAGGAGCCCCAGAGCCAACTCTCTGCTGCTGTGCTGGGCAGCGGGGCCCTGGGGCTGCAGGAGCTTCCCGAGCTGAGGATCTCCTGAGCATTCCAGACACAGAGTCACTGTCTCGGACCTCCAGTGCCTCCAGTTCCTGCTGCAGGGCCAGACAGGACTGGGCTTCTTTGCAGGGCTGGGGCCAGGGCAGGGGGAGGAAAACAATGGACCCTTGATTATAAGACTCCCCTCAGTGTCACAATGCTCTCCATGGTTCCACGAGGCCTTGCAGTGTCACGCTGGCCCCTTGGTTCCTTTGGGCCCCACGGTGTCACTGTGGCGCCCTTGGTTACACGAGGCCCCACGGTGTCGCAAGGCACCTTTGGTTCTCCGAGGGCCCTCAGTGTCTGTTTTGCCAGTGGGCAGGGTCAGCCCCAAAGACACAGACACCAAGTTCAGGAATAGTGTAATTTATTAGAATGCAAAACTGCAAAGAATCACAAAAGGAGAAGCCCAGCAAAGCACCCAATCATCACTACCAAAGATTGCGTACAGTAATCAAGAAAGAGACAGCACCAGTTACCCTCAGGCCTCGCCATCATCCACATCCTCACATCAGCTGGGGGAAGCTGTCACAGCCAAGGACTGGAGAGCCATTCCCGCACCCTGGGAATTCCTGCAGGTGCATCCACCTTTGCGGGCAACGAGGCTTCAACCTCGCTGTGAGAGGGCCCAGCTTTGACAGCGTTGAACAAACAAGCTGACATCACTGCTAGTGTGGGAACATCTGGTTTCATTCTCCTGTTTGGTTTCTCCCAAAGCCTGGCCAGGGCTCAAGGAGGAACCGAGGGAGTTTGATCCTAAAGCCCCAAACAAGGCCAGATGGGGCCTTGTCCAGTTTCTAAATACAGAAAGGTAAATCCGTGTTTCACCAATGAACATAGAGCATATTGCTAATAATGCTTCGTTAATGAGCAGATACAAATAGAACATTTGGTTGGAAGGTTCATCTAGATGTCAACTTTGGCTCTGAGCCTGTTGTTCAGGCCTCAGTCAGGGCCTGTTGTTCAGGCCTCACTACTTCAATCAGTCCTTTGACCTAGAGACGAACTGCAACCTTCATAACAATTCTTTTGATACTACAATCTTGGATTTAAGTATTAGAAAGTCTTTGTTGACAAGCCAAAATATCATACGGGAAGTGCTTTAAGGGTATCTTTTCACAATCTTCATAGGAACGCTTAACCCAGCCATGATTAAAGAGCTGTACGTGAGTTTGATTCCATTTCCCTTTATACTGGGTGCAATTGAACAGTTTACAGTGTGGGTGCATACAACCTATTCCAGGAGACAACATCCATCCACAGACACTTTTTCCTCCATATATTCCTCTTTATCTGATTTAGGTAGGAAATGCCTTTTCTATGAAAATGCAGCGGTCGGGGATCGCCACCCTCGCTCTAGAACTCTGTTTTTATCGTGAACTGTGCTCAAGTTTCTAACCCACCATTTGGGTTGGGCCAGATGGGCCAGCCAAGGCCAGTCATCGAATCCTTCTGGACTTCCACGCACCCAGCAATTACTGAGGTTAAATGAGTTCCCTATCTCTGCTCCTGCGGTTAGAAATCAATTTAGCCAACCAGTGCTCCGATTACAAGGACAACATTAAATCAACAAGATCAACAATAGTTTCACTGTTAAGCGGTCCCTTTCTGTCTGCAGAAGTCACTCAGTGGCACATCAGTCTTCACATCGAGCGCTGTGGATCAGAGCACTTTCCAAAGGGACCATTGGGGCAAACAGGGAGATTTGGTCTGGCAGGCTCTGCAAAACAATATCCTGTAACATCTCTTTGTTCTCTCACAGAACACTTGGCTGCAGGGACACGTGCCCATCTTTCTCACCCAGCTTTCAGGATTCAAACAGTGCTGTCTTTGCCTACAGCTCTTACTTCAGCTGGCTCGGGCGGGCCATTTGGCCTCTGGACCCACACTCTGGCTCCATGATTAGGACTGGTGGATCCAAACCCTTTATCTCCATGAACAGTAGTGATGTGAAGTGGATGTCCTTTTTTCACGGTTGTTTTAAAAACTGGCAATATCAATAACTGTGCTACCCTGCCGTGGGGTTGAATGATCCAGTGTTGTTCACTATTGTTTAACAGAACTACTTTACTTTCTCCTTGATAATCTGCACCAACCACTCCTCCCACCATATGAACACTTGTCAAGGCCAAGCTTGAGTGAGCAGTTATCAAACCAAAGTGTCCCGGAGGAACCTGAATTCCTGTGCCGGTACTGATAACTCTCATTTGCTTCTGATTTATCCTAATTAATTCTAATGCCTAAAGGTCCAGCCCTGCAGCCTCTGCGATGGCCCTGTCAGGGGCCATCTCCCCCGGAACAATTTCCCAGGAAGTCCAAGTGTCACTGTCCGTGGTTGTATTTGCAAATTGGGTGCAGCCATGCGCATCCAGGGGGTTTCCATTTCCCCAGTGGGCCCATTGTTAAGGATATGGAGCACATCTGTGAGGTGGGTTTTTCATTGCCACACGTTCCCATCTCCTATATTTTTCAACTGCTCTTTTAACAACCCCTTCATCTGTTCAATCAATTCTGCAGCTTGTGGATAGTCTGGTAGATGAAAAACCCAGCAGTCTTACTCACTTTATTTTTCGCAGTAACAGACAAAGCATTCCACGTCCTAGCGTCAGCAAACCCTATAAAAACAGCCAGTTTCATCCCTTCCTCCTTCATCTGTTGTATACAATCTCACACAGTTTCCCAGCGATGTTGGGGTCCTGGCCAATCCTTTTCTGTAGCGTATTTAGTCTTATATCCCTGAGCAGCCAAAGCTAACAAATGGGTATTTGGAGCATTATTTCACAATGTCATTATATAGATGTGAAAACATAAACATCGATTTTTATTATATTATATACATGTAGATCATTAATTTTTGTTATTATTCTCGTTGTTATTATTATTATTATTATTTCCTTTGCTCAAACAAATCCAAGCTCAAGATTAAAAACTTCTTCTGTCGCTCCATGTGGGAGCGTTTCAACAACAATCGTTCCTTCTGTTGGTGCTGTTTCCGAGATGCTGTTAACAAAATTCACCCTCCTCTTCCCAAACCCACAAGTTCTTTTCCTTTTTCCATATGCAATTTTTGGATGCATTTTAATACATCCAGTGCTTCAGCTTCTTTCAATTGACGTCCTCATTGCTCGCACGGTGCTCCGACCTCAGCCCACACCACAGCCAGCAAACCCTAGGGAAGGTCTTCCCATGCGGGAATTTTGGATGGGACCGATTCCTTACACTTACATTTAAAAAGCAGCATTTTGTTGTGATCCGGCCAGACTATACCAAATATGTTTTACCAGTGGGCAGGGTCAGCACCAAAGACACAGACACCAACTCAAGGAATTGGCGTCATTTACTGTAGTTCAAAGCAGCAAAGAATCACAAAAGGAGAAGCTCAGCAATGCACCCAATCATCACTACCAAAGATTGCCCGTAGTGATTAAGAAAGAGACAGCAGCAGTTACCCTCAGACTTTACCGTCACCCACATCCACACATCAGCTGCGGGAAGCTGTCACAGCCAAGGACTGGAGAGCCATTCCCGGACACTGGGAGTTCCTGCAGGTGCCTCCACCCACAGGTGAGGCTTCCAACCTCCCTGTGAGAGGGCCCACCTTTGATAGTGTTGAACTAACAAACCGACAGCACTTCCAGTGTGGGAACATCTGGTTTCATTCTCCCGTTTGTTTCTCCCAAAGCCTGGCCAGGGCTCAAGGAGGAAGCAAGGGAGTTGACTTTGACCATACAGCCCCAAACAAGGCCAGATGTCAGATTTCATGGCCTTGTCCAGCTTCCAAATACAGAAAGGTCAAGCCATGTTTCACTAATGGGTGGATACATCTATCAGAGCGCTAATGACCATGCGCATTTCATGAATGAGCAAGTTCAAAGATAACCTTTGCTTGCAAGGTTCTGATGGTGCCCCAAGCCCCAGGACTGGAGGGGCCCCTTGGCTGCGGGGCTGGGAGGGAGGGAGGGAGCTGCCCCTTGTTCTCACTCTGCCTCACGCAAAGCTGGGCCGCTCACAAGTGGGGCAGCACAGCAAACAGGCAGCCTGCGAGTCTCTTCCATCCTCGTCTCTTGAGATTTTTCACCTTTGAGCTTAGGGTCTACAAAGGCAACTGCTTTTGGTCCCGCTGTGTATCCCCACGTACAGCAATGCTGCTAAATCCGTCTGTAGCACAGCAGCAGGGGAAAGGCCTCAGCCCTTCAGTGTCAGGAGCTGCCGGGCTCTGCCTGAGCAGCTCAGCCAGCAGGAAGGGAGCTGCTCCACACGGCAACGAGGAGCAAAGGACTGCAGCACCTCCTTCTTGGGCAGAGCCCAAATTCGGTGGGGGAATAACAGAGTTATTCTCGTGCACTGGTGCATCAGCACTGCAGGTGCTGTGCCCGCAAGCACATGGTTCGAGATCTGCAGAAGAATTCTGCAACTCTTGACTGGGTCAGGATGTCACCAGTGCTAAACTCCACTTTAGCCCAAAGCAACCACTTTACGCATCTGCTAGTGTCTGCTAGATTTTTTCTTCAGGGTATCCAGACAAAAGTAAACAGGAGGAGCCTACATTTTCATTGTTGAGCAGAAATGTATCTCATTTTGCTGTACAATCCTTTTTTAAGACGAGTTATCTCTTAAAAAAAAAAAGAAAGAAAAAAGAAAAAAAAAATATGAAAGAGAAAAAACCAAATGTGTAGTGAAAAATCTTCTGTAACTTTGGATTAAGAGGTAACTGATCTTTTTAAAAAGAGAACAAAGTTATTTACTTTGCAAATGTGCTGATGGCATGGATCCATCTCACTGACCTCAGCATCCTTTTTTAAAGATTTTGGGGTTGATTGTCAATATTAAATTGTGGTTGAAGCAATAGGAAATTGAAATATGGATTGTGCATGACCGTGTCTTGAGTGTAAAAATATTGCAGTTTGAAACTTGGACCTAAAGTATTGCAAATAAAAGTTATAAATACCAATGGATTGTGTGACAGCAGCTTTTCCTATAGGATGTGCAGCATCAGAAAGACTTCATCAGTGTGGCTGCGGGTGCTTTTAGCTTTGTCCTGTGCCACTCTATGATGACATGAAACAGGACTTCACCTGCCACCAGCCCAGGCCACCCTTTGCCACCCCAGCTCCTTGGACCTTGGACAAGCAGACACAAAGTCTTTCTGTTGCTTCCCCCTTTTGCACAAATGCACAGAGAGCTGGGATTTTTCCAGGCCTCGTGTCTCCATTGTGCCATATTCCTAAAGAACCAGCAGCCCCTCCCGATGAATACGGTGAGTTCCACAGATGCTTGTCAGCTCCACTTCCTGCCTAGAAATCTTGAAACTGCTTCTAAATGCTGCTCTCTTCAGCTCTTGGACACCTACTCACACAGAGCCGGGCAAAAAATGCTCCTGACGCCAGCTTACAAGGTGAGTAACGCCAAAGAGGGCTATGTGGGAAATCTCTATCCCTGCCTATCCTTTTAAGAGATCTGTGCCTTGTATCTAAAGGAAGGAATGTGCAAGCAACGGGACTGACACTTTCACTCTCCGTGTTCGTTCCGCAGCCACGGGTACAAAGACATTATG
Organism: Aphelocoma coerulescens; assembly: GCF_041296385.1. Classification (NCBI taxonomy): domain Eukaryota; kingdom Metazoa; phylum Chordata; class Aves; order Passeriformes; family Corvidae; genus Aphelocoma; species Aphelocoma coerulescens. The sequence continues at coordinate 14,001,470 of NC_091018.1, forward strand.
GGAACCCTTGTGCAGACAGAGCCTTCCGTCCCTGTAGAAGGGAGCGCGGCGGGTGGGGGCGGTTGGCGGGCAGCGAGCCCCGGACAGCAGGCGAGATCCGGCTCCACACCCGGCAGGCCCTGCTAAGGCTCAATGCTGGCTCCTCTGCAACAGCAAAGACCTTCAGCCTTGGCACTGCCCAGAGGGGCAGTGCTGGCCCGGCCGCACAGCTCATTTTCCCCACAAGTTGCAGGAGGTGAGAACGCAACACTTGCAAACACTGACTGCGAGCCACAGCGCCGGCTGCGCACCATTAACCTCAGCTCTGGGACCACTGTCTGCCCCAAGCTCCGGGGGATGCATTGGGAGCCCGGCTGGGCTCTGCCCTGGGGCCATCCTCCAGTGACAGCTGCAAACAGGGAGCATTTAGTTGCCACCAAGAGCCCAGCCACGCGTGGAGGGGAGCCGGTGCAGGTGCGGCCTGCGCTGTTGCCTGCTGTGCTCTGGGGCTGCTGCTCCCGCAGAGGGAACTGCACTGGCGTGCCAGAGGAGACAAAGAAGCTTCAGCTTAAGCCAAACTGAGCTGGGTGGCTGGGCTGGCAGGAGTGGGGAGGGTCAAGGGCATTCACAGAGCTCATCCTGCTGGAAGGACGAGGAAAAGTGGCAGTGGGAAGCGAACAGTGAGGAGAGCTGAGGCCTGGAGGGCAGCTCTTGAATGACACTCAGGTCTCACCGGACCTCTGAGACATTGCTGTTCTTCTGCCAGTGACAGGATGAGTCCCTAAACCTGGGGCTCGCTCCTCCCCGTGGTCAAAGGCATCAAGGAAGGCTACAGTGCGACAGAGACTGCCCTGAGCTGGCAGCTCACTGGGGGAAAAGAGGGAGCACTTGTGAAGTAAAAGGCAGGTGGGGCAGAGAACTGTTCAGAGAAGGGCTGAGCTAAAGCTTGAGCAAGCTGAGAAATGTCATTTGGGGTCATCGCAGATTGATTTCATTTCACAAGTTATTGAACAAGTTTATTTTAGGGCGGGGGGGGTGTCATGTTTTCCCCTGGAGGCGTGCACTCTGCAGGCTTGAGCTGCGTTGCTGAAATGCTCGAGCACGTCTCTGCTGCGGCTGACACCGGGTTCTTCTTTGGCTTCTTCCGGCCCGGTGCTGAGCCGCAGCAGAGCCCTGGCGGAGCCCAGAGCAGCCTCAGCATCCACAGAGCCCGGCTGCAAGGAGAGAAAGCAGAAACCGCCCGTCACTTGAAGGCTGCTGTCCCCCTTGTCCCAGCCGCCCGCGGTGCCCAGGCCGTGCTGGCTGTGCTCAGAGCGGTGCCCGAAGCCGCCCGTCACTGCTGCCTTTGGCAGGAGAGCAGGACGGCAGGACACGTGCCACCGCCCGCAGCCAGCCGTGGCAGATCCACCTCCTCAGCAGCTGCCCAGAGCGGGATGCTCCTGTGCTCGCTGCCATCTCCCAAAAGCCCTTATCCCACCCGTGCCAAGAAGACGGGGACCCACCGCACGCCACCCGCCGCCGGAAGAAAAGCTGCTCCCAAGCGATGTCCTCGGTCTTCTCCAAGGCCCCGTCCCATCCACGCCGCAGCTGGTCCCAAGCACTTCCCGATCCAGGCTGGACACCACCTACAACGCTTCCTTTAAGAAAAACAAACAACAAATTAATGAAAAGGGATTACAGACAAAAAGGAGAAACAAGAAAAAAGGGAAAAAGTCTTCTCTCTGTCGGGGGCCTGAGGAAGGCCCAACCTTCCCTACATGCTGGGGAAAAACCCACCCACAGGCGAGGGAAGCCCACGCTTTCTCCCTTCCCCCCCGCACTGCCCCCCAACAGGCACAGCGAGCCCAAAGCAAACAAGCGGAGTGGAGCAGCCCAAGCCCCTCCTTTCCTGCAAAACAAAGCAGCCCGTGCACAGCTCCTGGAGTGCCACCTCTGCTCCTGCCATGGGGGCTTGTTTGTGTCGGGCTGGCTGCCCCAGCCCCAGCCCCAGCCCCAGCCCGGGGAACAGTGGGTGGTGGGGGCTGTTGGCAGGGCCAGGGGCCGGCTCCCATTTCCTAAGCACCCCAGCCCATCCCGCCCGCCCTGCCGAAAAGCAGCTTGGCAGCCGGCTGAAGAATTAGTTGCATCCGCCCCAGCAAAGGGGGGAACCTTTGCTTCCTGGCCAGGCCGTGCAATGCCCAAATCTGGGAGCATCCCCCTGCGTGTGGACTCATCTGTAAATTCGCTGTGGAGCCTGGCTTTGAAGAAGGTGCCAGAATCAAAGCCCATCATCTTCAGCTTGCCGGTGGCCAGGTCGAGGAAGAGCTTGCCGTCCTTGACATCGTCCTCCACGTCTCCAGCAGCAGCAGGAGTACAGCTTCTCCAGGGGCTCCTTCTTCCCTGCGGCTGAGAGCAGGCTGTCAGTGCCCCGCCCAGGGCCCCGGCTGTCAGTGAAGCAGGACAAGCAAAAGCAGCTTGCACGGCGGCCACCAGTGCTGGGAAGAGCAGCTCAGCGCCAGCACAAGGGCTGCGTGTCCCCATCTGACGACCCCTGCGCAGCCATACAGGCAGGGCAAAAAAGCCTGCGTTTCTTGGCTTCTTCTGGCCAAGGCACCTGTGGAGCTGTAACTTACCGGCTCCCTGGATCAAAGTGTGCCTGTGGCTCTCTCCCTTCTTCTATGGACGCTGAATATCCTGCAGCCAAGGATCACACGACAGGTCTTCTAATGAGGGCCTGTCCAAGGAGTGCAGGGACAGACACCCTCTGATCAATTCCTTGCACTCTGCGGGGAGAAACCAGAAAGCGCCGGTCAGTTGCAGAAGGCTCCTGTCCGCTTTGCCCCACTATTGCCATGCCCAGGCCATGCCATGGGGGCTCCGAGCTGTGCCCGAACTTTCCCATCCATTCTTTGTTTTGGAGGAGAGCAGGAGAGCGGGGCATGTGCCACCTCCTCGGCAGCTGCCAGAGCGGGATGCTCATGAGCCCGCTGCTGTCTCCCAGTACTGCTATTCCCCCCCGTGCCGCAGAGATGAGCATCCACCTTGAGAGAGCCGTTCTGGGAGCGACAGCTGGCCCCAGCTGATGTTCCGGCCCTTCGGGAACGGGTGCCGCCCGCAGACCATCTGGTGCAGCACGATGCCCAGGGACCAGACGGTAGCTGCCTCGCCGTAGTACCAGCCAAAATGGGTCCATTCTGGGGGGCTGTACGCTGGTGTTCCTACGGAATAGAGAGGCAGTTCATTCGCGGGATGCTGCCTGCTCCCGGAGCCTCGCCCCAGCATCCCTGGGCACGCGGGGGCCGCACCAGTGGCACGCGCCATGACCCGCTGCCCTCTCGCCAGCGCCTGTGACTTGTGGACAAACTGTGGGTTGTAAAAGAAGCCACCGGTGTCACAAGAGGGCAGCGGAAGCCCTGGCAAGGCCCGAGCATTCCACGCAAAGGGAAAACCCACTCAGTGCCGGGGGGGGGGAAAAACCATGCCTTCACCCTCCCTGCCTGCATTGCCCCAAAAAAACATTCTGAAGCCAAGGCAAACAAGGCGAGCTGAGCAGTCCGAGCCGTTTCTTGCCTGCACACCAAACCGGCGGGTGCACAGCTTCTGGCCCCCGCCCTCTGCTACCCCCACCCACGGCTGTGTTTTTGTCACGCTGGCTGCCCCAGCCCCAGCGCCAGTCCTGGGCAGAGTGGCTGGCGAAGGCTGCCAGCAGGGCTGGAAGATGGCCCCCCGGCCACCCGCACTCAAAAGCAACTGGGCTGAAAACTCGGTCCCATGACTGGCATCAAAAGGGAGAATCCCCGCTGCCACAGCCAGGTTGGGCCGCGAGATGCCGGCACCGGGAGCCTACCCCGGCGAGGACTCACCTGCAAAGCGGGTGTAGGCTGTGTCTTGCAGGTAGGTGCCGCAGCCAAAGTCAATCAATTTGGCCTGGCCGGTGGCCAGGTCAACCAGGATGTTCTCTGGTTTCACGTCCCTGTGAAGGACCCCGCAGCTGGTGCAGTGCCGCACGGCCTCCAGGACCTGGCGGAACAGCTTCCGTGCCACCTCCTCTGACAGGAAGCCCCGCGCTCGAATGAAATGACGCAGGTCCTGAGAGTGCTCCGGCCGCTCCATCACCAGCACCACGTTGTTGGGGAGCGCGAGCCACTCGAGGAGCTGCACCACACCAGGGAAGCCAGTGGACACCTTGTCCAGCAGCACGACCTCGAGTGGTGCGCTGGTGCCGTTGGGCTGCGGGAGGAGCACGATGCCGTCAGTGGGGCTGATGCCGTGCCAGGGCTCGGGAAGCCCTCGCCCAGCCCGGGATGCTCTGCGCCCTCCGCTGCCCCCACGCCCCCTCTCCCCCGAGGCGTCCTGGCGCCTTCCACCCTCCCGGGCCTCGGCTTATCCCCGCCCGTCACGCCCCGGCTTCTCCCGCTGCCCACCACCGCCATCCCCCCACCGCCGCTCACTCACCAGCTCGCCCCAATGACGGATGCGGTTCCGTGGCACCCGTTTGATGGCCACCTGCAAGCCAAGGGGAGCAGCGGGCTGAGCTCGCCGCCCGCCCTGCCGAGCCCCATCCTCCTTCTCCTGCGCCCTCCTCCGCCCCCCTCCTCCTGCGCCCGCCGCCGGCCCCGCCACTCACCGGGGCGCCGTCCGAGAGCCGCGTCGCCGCGAAGACGCTGCCGAAGCCGCCGCGCCCCAGCAGCGAACCCACCACGTAGCGCTCCCTCAGGCCCTGCTGCGCATTCCCTGCCGGCGAGACGCGGCTGTCAGCGCTCGGCCCGGCTCCAGAAACGGCCGCCGGGCGCTCCTCAACCGCCCCGGGCCGGGTATCCCCAGATGCTGCCTCTTTCGAAGGGGACACCGGCGGCTCGGGGGCGGGGGCCGCGCTGCCGAGCGGAAGAGCTCGGACCGGGGAAGACGCGGCGGACGCGGCGGGAGCGGCCGCGCCGTCTGTGTCCTCGGCGGGTCCCGGGAGGAGCCGGGGCCGGGGCCGGGGCCGGGGCCGGGGCCGGGGCCGGGGCCGGAGTCGGGCCAGCCGGAGCCAGAGGCTGACAGTGCTGCCCAAGAGGCAGGCACTGATGCCCGCCCAGCAGCGCCACAGCCAGTACGCCAAGAGCCGGGCGGAGGCGAGACCGCGGCGGGACGCCCGGGGGCGGGGAGGGCGCAGCCCCGCCCGGTGCCGCGGGAGGGCCGGGCGCATGGCCCGGCCTGGCATGGGGAGAGGGAGGCCGCGGAAGGGGCGGAGGGGGTGGAGCAGTGAAGGGAGAGCGGGACAGGGGATGCGGGACACTGGGAGAAGGAGAGGAGGAACAGGAGAAGGAACGCAGAGGGTCTGGAGAACCGCTGCTTTCGTGTTGCTCTTCTGCTGCTGCCGCTGCTGCCGCTGCTGCTGCTGCCGCCGCTGCCGCTGAAGCGCTGGGAGCGTTGGTCCGCGTGTCCGTGTGTCTGTTGCCCGGGTGTCCGTTTTTGCCCCGCGCGCCCCGCGGCCGAGCCCCGCGCGCCCCGCGCCAGCACGGGCCGCTCCGGGGCCGAAGCGGAGTCACGGAGCATCTCTTCCTCCCGCAGCCGCGCCAAACGCACCGTCTTGTTTAGCTTCTTCTTCACCAGATTGTAACTCTTCCTTGCGGCAGTCTTGCAACTTGCCCCTGCTGCTGGCTCGCCCCGCGCCGCGGTCTCTTGCTCACAAGAGCAAGAGCAACCAAAGCGCTGTCCGCACTTTTCGCCTGGAGCAGAGCAAAGTGCTGAATGAGGAGCCTGCCAGCGCCAGGCAGAGGCAGCCCCGTGGGAGGGCAGAGCAGGACGTGAGGAGGGAGACGTGCAGCCCCTGCGGGGTGCAGCGCTGCTCCCCGGCCGCTCGGCGTGGGCAGTGGGAGCGGCGGGGCCGTGCCCGGCGCGGTGCCCTCGTCGCCAGGGCTGTTGCTGTTTTCTTGTCCGGTTGCAGGTGAAAATCGGAGACTGCCGATAGGAGGCTTCAAATAAAAGAATGGAAACACTCTTTTTGCTGAGTTCTGATGCCGGTCCAATAGAGCAGCTAAGCTCTCAGCTGTTTGCCTCCTCCCTGCCAATCCAGCACTTTCAGCCTGGAGCAAAGGCCCTCTCTGCAAAGAAACTGCTGGCTGGTTTCCTTCTCCTGCTGTTCATTGACACAGGTAGAAAAGCAGACTAGTTTGGATGCTGAGTCTGTCCAAACAGACAGTGAGCTTTGCCATGTGAAGCCAAGACACGGAGTCTTGAGCCCTGCGACAGTGTCATGGGAATCACCTTTGTTACTGCTGCTGTCTATTGTCACTGCTGAGGGTGCAGTCCTAGGGGAGCACATGCCCTGTCTCTAGAAGCCAGAGCCGAGCAAGGCACTGGGCTCTAAAATCTTCCCTTGGCAGGCTTCTGGTGTCTCCAGCATTGCTTCCAAAGCCAAACAGGGAGAAGGCAAACTGTGTGTAGCTCTTGGTATTGTAGAGTGTCTCAAACTTGCTAAGTCCTAGGTGTTTGAGGTAAGATCAGTTTGCAATGACTGTGAGGTAGAACTAGTGCAAGACAGAAAAGGGGAGCATAGAAGGGAAGCAATTCATAGTATACGGGAACATCTTGGGTTGTTTCTTTCCCTTTGCGTGTCCCTTCTGGGAAGCTGTTTTGCTTTTGCAAGAATCTTGTCCACAGTGATGTTTGCTCTTTTCAAGACCCTTTCCTGGAGACCTAGCTGGAGCTCCTGTCCCAAGATGTGCCATCACATGCAGCTTCTCTTGGCTTGCCACACTGTGCGTGCAGCACGACTCTTGCAGCAAAGCAGGACCAAGGTTTTGAGAGCTTGACAACTTGTCCTTTCTCCTCCTGGTGGACTAGCGAGTTGTGCTGTGGGTAAGGTTTTCGTCGTTACTGTTCTAGGCTAAGGAAACAGGAGGAGGGGGTAGCAGCGATTGTTAGGCTGGCTGAATGGAGAGGAAGAATGTCCGGAGCCTGCAGCCAGAAGTGGAGAGCTGGGGGCTAATCCTTCCAAGCTCTCAGTGGACATCTTGCAAGTGACCTGGACTGTGAAAATGGTCTGACAGAGGCAGTTGGTTTCTGAGTTCAGCGTAGATGCTTGCACGTCTGGTGCGTTGGTGCGCAAATCAAGAGTACAATCGGTTCACAGGAAGCACCAGAAGAAGCTGGAGCTCTCCGAGCAGACGACTGAAAGAATGTGCAAAGGAGAAATGCGGGAAATGACTTGGTGTACCTTGCCTGGAAGAAGGGTAGTTTTTTTGAATAATTCCTAATCCGTTCCCTTGGCTTTTGACTTTCTTAACAAGGCCATTTGCATCCCCGATTCAGCACGAAGCGAGAGGCCCGGGCTTACAGAAGCGTGCCAAAGATTCCTCCGCAGCGACGCTCAGGTGGAAAGAGGAGCGGGGCGCCTGAGCAGCCTCCGGGGAAGCATCCCGTGAGGTGCAATTTGCGCCGTGCTGGGAGAGGAGGAGGGGGAGAAGGATGGGCCTTGCGTGGCAGCAGCAGCAGCAGCAGCAGCAAGTTTGGGCCGCAGGACATTGGGCCTGCGCCGCTGCCCCACAATGGGCGGGCGCGTTCCCGGGGCTGCGGCCCTGGCAGCGCGTCCGCTGAGCTGCCGACGCTGCGGGAGCTCCCCGGGCTGGGCTCGGGTTCCCGCTGGGACTGGGCAGCAGGCTGTGCTCTCACTGTGGTCAGCAGCAGTGGGACGTACCTCTGGACATCCACGTCTCCTGCTGCTGGGAAGAAGCAATGAAGCGAGTGCAGAAGTTCTGCTTCCTCTTTCTCCCAGTGGATTTTTTCATTTCATTCCACACTCCAGAGGCAATTTCTGTGCTGGCCTCTGTCAGCTGATTCTATTTCAAGAGCACCAGCAACAGGGCTGTGTTTGAGCGCTGTGAATGTGGCCTGTATGGCTTTCATTCTCCTTGACTTTTTGCTTATAGACCTGTGAACATTTCAAGATCTGCTAATCAGGATGCCTGCAACAAAACATCTGAATTCCCCATCAGAAAAGTACTGTGGCTAGCACCGATCAAAAGAGGCAATTGCAGTTTTTCAGATAAAATTCAAGTGGCAACCAGAAGAGGGGGAAGAGCAGCCATGATCTGTCATTCCCAAGGCAAACGCAAGAAAAGCCTCCTGCTGTCCCCTGAGGACGAGTGAAACTGTGCTGGGAACAGTGCTGGAACCCGATCCTTTCTTTCTCGGAAGGTTGCATCAGGGCAGCACAGCTGGGCTCTGAGGAATCAGGTCTGTTTGTGGCTGATTGTGTCTCTACTCCAGAAATTCACCGGGAAAAACCTCTTGGGAAGCCGAGGCACAAGCAGGTGGGAAGGGGCTGGCGCTGCTGCTGCTCTTGGCCGGGAGCCCCGGCTGTGCCGGTACAGGGCCCACTGCGCGGTGGCTCCTGCTGCTGCCAGAGCTGGGCGGGTCTCAGGGACAGGGAATGGACACGGGGGACAGCAAAGGCTGTGGGGGGGCTGAACGATGTTCACACTTGGGCCAGCGCCAGCACCAGCACAGAGCTTCAGCCCCGCAATTATCCCAGAGGGAAATGCTGGGGAAAGGCTCCATTTCAGCCTTCCTTTACTCATCACTGTGAAGTGACCAAAATAAAAGGAGAACAAGCAGAGCCCGATCTCTTCTCCTTCGGGAGGAGTCCCACGCCTTGGGCTGTGAGAGGCCCTGAGGGGCTGTGAAGGGCTGTGAGGCGCCATGAGGGTTTGTTAGGGGCTGTGAAGGGTCATGAGGAGTCGTGAGGGGCCGTGAGGGGCCGTGAGGGGCCATGAGGTGCTGTGAGGGGCCATGAGAGATTGTTAGGGGCTGTGAAGGGTCATGAGGGGCCATGAACTGTGAGGGACTGTGAGGGACTGTGAGCTGCCACGAGGGGCCCTGGGGAGCTGTGAGGGGCATTGAGGGGTCATGAGGGGCTGTGAGGGGCCTTGAGGGGCCATAAGGGTCTCTTAGAGGCTGTTGGAGGCCAGGCACCTCATGGAACCAAGGGTCAGTTAGGAGACTGTGCAAGCAAGGAGATCATGGTTGGCAGTACAGAACTTCATGGAACCACAGGCCCATTGTTACACAGCAGGGCCGCAGAACCAAGGAGATCATTGTGACACTACACAACCTCATGGAATCAAGGCGTCCATGTTACGCTACTGAACCTCATGGAGCCAAGGGTCCATTGTGACACTGCGGACCCAAGGAGACTGTTGCTGACAGTACGAAAGTTCATGGAACCAAAAGTCCATTGTGACATTGTGGGGCCTCATGGAACCGTGGAGACCATTATGACACTTTGTTACTATCTGATTTACACCCAGAAGGGCAAAGAAAATGAAATCTCTGAGTATAAAAAGGAAAGAACTTTGAAGGTTCCAAATATTCCCAAAGATGAGATTAAAACCAAACGAGATTAAATGTTGGTGCCAAAAAAATGGATATCTGTTTATCTAATGGTAAGAGAGGCAAAGAGAAAGGAGAAAAGTAGAGAAAAGTTAGAAAAAGCCAAGGTTACTCTAAAAGCATAGGATAAGTCACCACCACACTGTGCTACCTTTGTTGCTGCTGAGACAGGGTGGGGGAAGTGGAGAAGTTTTTGCCTTTTTTTTTGCTGCTGTTTGAAGGGTCTTATCTGCCTCTTCCCATCTCTGGAGCAGTTTGGCTGGAAAGCGGCAGCCCATCCTCCGAGATGCAGGCTCCATGCTTGCAGCTGAACCTCGGTCCGCCTGGGACGAAGGAGCAGGGGTAGGGGTTGCACAACTCACTCGGGATTTCAGTCCAGGGGTGAAGGACTGGGGGGGTTCTCCCCAGGCGGGCGGCGTCGGCTCCCGGAGGCCTCAGGGTGTCTCGTGGCTGGCGATGGTGGTGGTGTGGGGAAAGGCAAAGGGCAGGGATTCTACCTTTCGCTTTCGCCTCCACATTTTGCGCCAGTTTTGCCTTCCTTTTTATGGGCCTCAAGGCGGGCTATGCACGGCCCGTACGGCACGTAGTTTCCAGGCGTTCAAAAGTGATTAGGATAAGCAGCCATAATGACGAAGCGCTTTTGAAGCCTTTCCGGTGTTGAGCAGTGATAATGACAAAGCATTTTTTGGAGCCTTTCTCCTATTATTAGGCTCTTGCACACTTCAGAACCAAGGGGCCATTGTGACACTGCAGGGCCTTGTATAACCAAGGGGTCATTGTAGCACGGCAGGGCCTCGTGGAATCAAGGGGATCACAGTGACACTGTGGGGCTCCATGAGGCCACGGGGCCATTCTGACTGTGTGGAAGCAAGCATACCATTGTTACGCTACGGGGCATCATGGAACCAAGGAGGCCATTGTGAACCAGCGGGGGAACCCGCTGAGACTATTATGACACTTCAAAGGCCTTGTGACACGGAAGGGCCATTGTGGAACTGCAGGGCCTCGTGGAACCAGTGAGACCATTGTGACATCACAGGGCCTCATGGGAGCCAGGGGCCATTGTGACACAGCCAGGCCTCATAGAACCAAGGGGCCCTTGTGACACTGCGTGGCACCATGGAGCCAAGGAGACCACTGTGACACTACAGGGCGTCACGGAACTAAGAACTATGTAACAGTAAGAGGCCCAATGGAATCAAGGGGCCATTGTGACACCACAGGGCCTCATAGAACCAAGGAAACCATTGTGACACTGCAAGGTCTCATGGAAGCAAAGGGCCAGTGTGACACAGCCAGGCCTTGTGGAACCAAGGGGCCATTGTGATCCTGGGGAGCCCAATAGAACCAAGGAGCCATTGTGACACGGCAGGACCTTATGGAATCATGGAGACCACTGTGACACTCTGTGACCTCATGAAACCAATGGGCCTCTTAGGGGCCACCTCTCATCTGCCTTCAAAACACGGGGGGGCTGTGCTTTTCTTCCCATGGAAAAAACCATCTTTCAAGTCCAGCCATCCATGGCCAAAACTGGGAATTCACCTCTGAAATTCCATCTAGCCAAGGAATAGCTCCCAGACAAAAGCTGCCAGGAATGTCCAGCTTCCCTTGGATTCCTGAGGGCCAGCTCTCATCTGCCTTTGAAACACTGGGGCTCCTCACTTTTCTGCCAATGGGAAAGAACTGTCCTTCTTGGCCAGACGTCCATGGACAAAACTGGGATTTGGCCTCCCAAATTCCCTCTATCCAAGGATCGCTCCAAGACAAAAGCTGCCCAGACAAACAGGTCTGGCTGGCCTTGGCCTCCTTGAGCCACTGCTAATCAGCCTTTGAAACACTGGGGCTCTGCCCTTTCCTTCCTGGGGAGAAGAGCTGTCATTCCGGTCCAGGCACCCACAGCTGAAATGGAACTCCACCTCCAAAACTCCCCATATGTCCAAGGGTTGCTTTCAGACAGAAGCTGCAAGGACAGACAGGTCTGGCTTGCCTTGGCCTCTGGTGGCTGCCTCTCATCTGCCTTCAAAAGACTGGGCTTCTGTGGTTTCCTTCCTGTAGAAAAGAACCGACCTTCTTGTCCAGGTGCCCGTGGCCTCAAGCACATGATCACTACATAGGGACAAAGGGGCTCTGTGCTCAGTGGAGTGGAGTCTGAGGACAGTGGAGGAGAGTCCTGGGAGGGCTTGAAGGGTGGTTTCAGAGATGGTGGATCCTTTTGACATAGTAGAGAAGAGCCGGCAAAAGAAAGAATTAATGCAAAGGGCAGCTGGGGAGGTCCAGACTGGACAGAAGGAGAAAGGAATTTCTCTCCCAGGGCAGTGCTGTGGTGCCACGTGTCCCCCAGAAGAAGTCTGGAGCAGCCCAAGGCTTTGTGTGCCAAGGCAGAGCCAGGCAGGACGCAGAGCCATCAGCAAAGGAAGGGGCCGGTGAGGTGGGGCAGCCGGGGGGATGACGACAGCCTGCAGGGACAGAGACACAGGGCACGGACACTGTAGGACAGCCTGGGCCGGAGAGGGCAGAGGGATGTGCAGAAGCTGAAAGGCCCTGACAGAGGCAACTTCTGCAGCACTTTGGCCAGGGCTGCTGTCCCTGCCCCTGAGGCCAGTTGGGAGATAAGTGACCCTTGCAGCCCTGGGGCCTCATTGCCTCTTTTTTCCTGCTCAGCAGCATGGCAGGGGCCACCCCATGGTCCTGCCCTTGGCATTGCACATGCCCACATCCCAGTGCCCCGGGAAGAGTCCCGAGCAATGAGGGAGGGACAGGATCTGCCTTTGCGGCGGCTGGGGCACTGCCTGCAGCCAGCCCGGGCACAGCACAGAGGCACAGAGGGGTTCCATCAGTTAGGGCTGGGAAGATGCTGAGAAGTGACCGGGGGAGAATCATTCCCAGCCCTTGACACAGGAAGCCTCTGGCTGCAGGACAATGCAGCTGCAGTTCCTGAAATGATCTCCTCAAGCTGGAACATACCACTGACTGTGGATTCAGGAAGTACATTCTCTGAGTATCCCTGGTGTAGAACATGAGGACATGCTCAGGGCTTCAGCTCAGTCCAGTAATATTTCCAAGACAATCCTTTCTATAAGGATGAAATTTCCTGAGACTGTTTTCCCTTTCCTACTCTTGGGGAATGGGAGGGGGGGAAGTGATAAAGGAATTCTTCATTTTTAAGAGTCCCTGAGGCATCGGAAGTGTAACTTGAGTGCTCTGCAGGAGTTTCCTAAAGTGCTTTCAAGCCACTCCTCTGCCCACGCACAGCACCGGCATCACCTTTGCTGGACCCGCCAGGCTTAGTCTGACCTGTCCTTTCTCCCACCTGCAAGCAGAACCTGTCCCCAGCCAGTGCCCTGCAAACAGGCAGGTTTCTGTAGGGCCAAGGAGAGTGCCCAGAGATATGGGGTCTGTGAGTGCTGGCAGGAAGAGATCAGGCACAGGGAAACACCTCCAGGAGGAAGATCTTCAGCAAGCAGAGAGAAGATCGGGCAATGAGAGAAAACAAAAGGCAGAAATGTTGTGGCACGGAGAGCTTAGAGACCTCCACAGGATGCCCTCGAGTGCAGCCCCTCCCTCTGAACAAGCCCCCTCCGAACAAGCCCCCTCCCCTCCTCTCTCCCTCCGCCAAGCCTCTGCCCTCAGGGCCGGGGGTCCAAGGCGTGAAGCCCCTCCTGTGCAGGCAGAGCTGCAGCAGAGCTGTGGGGCAGCTCTGCAGTCCCGGGCCCAGTTCCCTCTGCAGAGCACAGGGCCGGGAGCATCTGCCTGGCACTGGGGGGCTCTGGGAGGGGGCACAGCTGGCTCAGCTGGCTCAGGGTGACGCTGTCCCCAGTGCCCGGCTGTGGGCAATGCAGCCAGGGAAGGAGCTCAATCTCCCTACATCCAATGCCATCATTAGGACAATTGGCTTTCTTCTTGAGGATTCCCCCTAAGCTCTGAGCTTCCCTCCAGGACGCAAACAGGTCGTGTAGCATCTTTGTGTTACCTGAAAGCCCCACAGTGAGACACAAAAGTTTTATGATGGCGAAAGTGCTGTTGGGTTGGTGAAATGAGCCATGTGTGTATTTGGCTACCAATGTGGGGCTGAGACCTCGAGAAGGGGATGGACATTTGATGGGCTGTGGTGGATCCATCTGCTCTCAGCAGTGTTGGGATGGTTTCTAAGGGAAATATGGGAGGGTGATTATCCTCTGTCTGACAAGGGTGAAAGCCCAGAGGATCTTGGAACAGGACAGAGTGACAGACCACCTCCCCTCACTCTCCACTCACCACCTTGCCTCACAGAACTCGCTCTATTCTCCCCGAGGGCAGCAGCAATGCTGAGTGTTTCTGACATCCAAAACCAGTCAGCCGGGGAGATGAAGAGGAGCTATAAAAACCTCTAGAACACTTTAACAGCTTTTGCCGTTCCTGTTCTTGGGCCCTGGGAGTGCCCTTGTGTTAGCTGGGGTTTCAAAGTGTAACACCAGGACAGGTCCCTGTCCCCCTCCCACTTCTGCACAGCAAGGCTGAATTGTAAAAAGCCCCGGAGCAATTGCCCTGAAACTCATGTCGCACGCAGCCAGCAGCAAGCAGGGCTGCGGCTGGAGCTGAAGGAAGATCTGCTAGAAAAACAGAAGGGTGTTGTCGGTGATGGAACACGGACTTCGCCGGCCGCATGCAAAGCCAAATTTGATCGCACGAGTCAACTCTTTATATACTGTTCCAAACCAACAGTTCAGCAGCTACAAACTTCAGCTTCTAAGGTTATATGTTTTACATCTCCAAGGGCTACAGATTAGCATCTCCTCGCCCAATCTCCCGTTAACTATCCTACTCTTTGTCTCGCCTCTTGCTCTTTGTCTCGCCTCCTGCCAGACGCGGCCCCGGCCCGCCCCGTCTCTCGTCTCTCGCAAGGCCCCACGCCCGCCAAAGCCGTTCTCCGTGGCGACACTCTGAATCCCCATAAGGTGTCAGTGTGTGACAGGAGAAGGATTTGTGGGACATGTCTTGGATTTGGCTGAGAGCCGTTTCCCTTAAGCTGTCACTGCCTTTTCTCCGTGAACAGGTCCCCATGTCCACACACAGCCAAATGTCCAACAGCAGCTCCATCAGCCCCTTTCTGCTGCTGGCATTCGCAGACACGCAGCAGCTGCAGCTCCTGCACTTCTGTCTCTTCCTGGGCATCTCCCTGGCTGCCCTCCTGGGCAGCGGCCTCATCATCAGCGCCGTAGCCTGCGGCCACCACCTGCACACGCCCATGTTCTTCTTCCTGCTGACCCTTGCCCTCACCGACCTGGGCTCCATCTGCACCACTGTCCCCAAAGCCATGCACAATTCCATTTTGGGACACCAGAACCACCTCCTACGCAGGAGGTGCTGCACAGCCTCTTTCTCTTTCTCTTTCTCTTTCTCTTTCTCTCTTTCTCTTTCTCTTTCTCTTTCTCTTTCTCTTTCTCTTTCTCTTTCTCTTTCTCTTTCTCTTTCTCTTTCTCTTTCTCTTTCTCTTTCTCTTTCTTCTCTCTTTCTCTCTCTCTCTCTTTTTCATTTCAGCGGAGTTTTCCCTCCTCGCCGCCGTCGAGTGCTACGACCGCTACGTGTCCCCCTGCAAACCCCTGCAAGACGGGACCCTCCTGGGCAGCAGAGCTTGTGCTCACATGGCAGCAGCTGCCTGGGCCAGTGGCTTTCTCAATGCTCTGCTGCACACGGCCACTACCTTTTCCTTGCCCCTGTGCCAGGGCAGTGCCCTGGGCCACTTCTTGGGTGAAATCCCACAGATCCTCAAGCTCTCCTGCTCACACTGCCACCTCAGGGAACTCGGGCTTGTTGTGTTTTGCATCTGTTTAACTTTTGGTTCATTTGTGTTCCTTGTTTTCTCCTGTGTGCAGATCTTCAGGGCTGTGCTGAGGATCCCCTCTGAGCAGGGATGGCACAAAGCCTTTTGCACGTGCCTCCCTCACCTGGCCATGGTCTCCCTGTTCCTCAGCACTGGCTTTGTTGCCTGCTTGAAGCCCCCCTCCATGTCCTCCCCATCCCTGGACCTGGCACTGCCAGTTCTGTACTCGGTGGTGCCTCCAGCCCTGAAGTCCCTCATCTACAGCCTGAGGAACCAGGAGCTCAAGGATGCCCTGAGGAAAATGATGACTGGATGCTTTCCAGAAGCACAAACCTGCCTGTTTTCAGCTCCATAGGCTAAAGTGTAATCATTAGAGGCCCAGCCTGCCTTCTCAGGTTGTTTTGGTGGTGGTGGTTTGGGGGCTTTTTTTCTTCTCCTATGTTAATGTTGTGCCCAAAAGATTTTGTTATGCATCTTATTCCCTGTTTACAGGCTGAATGTGACTGTTGACAGGGACTGTGTCAATAAGGAGTCTGCTCTGTGTGTATTCACATGAAAGAAAGGACCCATCAGCAAGGTCTCAGTTTGAGATCCTTTGGTTGAGTCCATCCCTGAAGCTGGAGGGCAGGGCCAGTTTTGCAGGCGTGGGGGGGAAGAGTCCCAGCAGAGCAGCACAGCCAGGGAGCAGCAGAGCTTGGTCTTTTCAGAGCTCCTCTCTTATTACTTCCACTCTCTCCTTTGGAGCCGCTGTGATGGTGTAAGGCCAACAGCTCTGTCCGGGTGGTGCGAGTCCTGCTGCGTGTCACAGGCAGGGACAGGCCATGGGCACTGCTGGGACACAGCTGGGCTCCGCCACAGCGGTTCCATCAGCAAAGGGCATCTCCTGAAGGAGGAACTGCAGGAAGGCTTTGCTCTCCCTCCACAGTCACTGTCAGGAACAGGCCCAAGGAGCAGACTCTAAAGAGGCTGCCTGTGTTCCTTGTTCTCCCAGGGCTCGGTGGGATGAGATCAGGGTCCCAGTGTGGCCTTCAAGAGACTCAGGTGTGGTTCAGGTTTTGCTTGTTGGTGGCCAGTGCCCACCAGATGCTGAATGGTCTGTGATGAACCTTCCTGGGGCTCTGCAGCTTGTGCCAGGGCTGATGGCAGGGGAATGTTCTTCTGGAGGGACTTGGGAGCTGCCAGGAGAACACAGGGGATCTGCAGGGACAGTGTGTGCCAGGGATCAGCAGTGAGTGGAGCTCAGTGGGCACAGGCCTGTTGAGGGTGAGCTCACCCAGAGATAAAGGACTGAATGTTTCCTGTGACCCATGAGAGCTCTGCAGCCCCAGGGGACACAGCAGCTACAGGGAAAGGAGTCTGGGCAGTGACTCGTCTGACCCTATGGGAACTTGCAGAGGAGGATCCAGGGCAGCCCCAGCCCATGTGCCAGCCCTGGAACAAGGCAGGCACCTCTGAGCACCCTCCATGGCCACAGCAGAGCCTGTGTGGGAAGGGGTCAGTGCAGGGAGCACCATCAGCTGCAGAGCTCTGTCTCCCAGCTTGAGCAGCACAGCCCAGCAGAGGCAGCCCATGGCCCCGGGCAGCACAGCCCCCATGCTCTGCAGAGCAGCACCCCCAGCTCGGGGGCTGTGGGCAGCAGGGCAGAGGCTACAGCAAGGGCTGCTCAGGCCAGCACAGACGTGTTCCCCTGGGAAAGGCTCTGTGGGGAGCTGGGATGGGCCAGGAGAAGAGCAGGAGCTCGTGTGTGTGCAGAGGAGCCCTGGCAAGAGGCTGCCCTGTCCCTGGGATGGCAGCAGGAGCAGCCTGAGGAGCCCCAGAGCCAACTCTCTGCTGCTGTGCTGGGCAGCGGGGCCCTGGGGCTGCAGGAGCTTCCTGAGCTGAGGATCTCCTGAGCATTCCAGACACAGAGTCACTGTCTCGGACCTGCAGTGCCTCCAGTTCCTGCTGCAGGGCCAGACAGGACTGGGCTTCTTTGCAGGGCTGGGGCCAGGGCAGGGAGAGGAAAACAATGGACCCTTGATTATAAGACTCCCCTCAGTGTCACAATGCTCTCCATGGTTCCACGAGGCCTTGCAGTGTCACGCTGGCCCCTTGGTTCCTTTGGGCCCCACGGTGTCACTGTGGCGCCCTTGGTTACACGAGGCCCCACGGTGTCGCAAGGCACCTTTGGTTCTCCGAGGGCCCTCAGTGTCTGTTTTGCCAGTGGGCAGGGTCAGCCCCAAAGACACAGACACCAAGTTCAGGAATAGTGTAATTTATTAGAATGCAAAACTGCAAAGAATCACAAAAGGAGAAGCCCAGCAAAGCACCCAATCATCACTACCAAAGATTGCGTACAGTAATCAAGAAAGAGACAGCACCAGTTACCCTCAGGCCTCGCCATCATCCACATCCTCACATCAGCTGGGGGAAGCTGTCACAGCCAAGGACTGGAGAGCCATTCCCGCACCCTGGGAATTCCTGCAGGTGCATCCACCTTTGCGGGCAACGAGGCTTCAACCTCGCTGTGAGAGGGCCCAGCTTTGACAGCGTTGAACAAACAAGCTGACATCACTGCTAGTGTGGGAACATCTGGTTTCATTCTCCTGTTTGGTTTCTCCCAAAGCCTGGCCAGGGCTCAAGGAGGAACCGAGGGAGTTTGATCCTAAAGCCCCAAACAAGGCCAGATGGGGCCTTGTCCAGTTTCTAAATACAGAAAGGTAAATCCGTGTTTCACCAATGAACATAGAGCATATTGCTAATAATGCTTCGTTAATGAGCAGATACAAATAGAACATTTGGTTGGAAGGTTCATCTAGATGTCAACTTTGGCTCCGAGCCTGTTGTTCAGGCCTCAGTCAGGGCCTGTTGTTCAGGCCTCACTACTTCAATCAGTCCTTTGACCTAGAGACGAACTGCAACCTTCATAACAATTCTTTTGATACTACAATCTTGGATTTAAGTATTAGAAAGTCTTTGTTGACAAGCCAAAATATCATACGGGAAGTGCTTTAAGGGTATCTTTTCACAATCTTCATAGGAACGCTTAACCCAGCCATGATTAAAGAGCTGTACGTGAGTTTGATTCCATTTCCCTTTATACTGGGTGCAATTGAACAGTTTACAGTGTGGGTGCATACAACCTATTCCAGGAGACAACATCCATCCACAGACACTTTTTCCTCCATATATTCCTCTTTATCTGATTTAGGTAGGAAATGCCTTTTCTATGAAAATGCAGCGGTCGGGGATCGCCACCCTCGCTCTAGAACTCTGTTTTTATCGTGAACTGTGCTCAAGTTTCTAACCCACCATTTGGGTTGGGCCAGATGGGCCAGCCAAGGCCAGTCATCGAATCCTTCTGGACTTCCACGCACCCAGCAATTACTGAGGTTAAATGAGTTCCCTATCTCTGCTCCTGCTGTTAGAAATCAATTTAGCCAACCAGTGCTCCGATTACAAGGACAACATTAAATCAACAAGATCAACAATAGTTTCACTGTTAAGCGGTCCCTTTCTGTCTGCAGAAGTCACTCAGTGGCACATCAGTCTTCACATCAAGCGCTGTGGATCAGAGCACTTTCCAAAGGGACCATTGGGGCAAACAGGGAGATTTGGTCTGGCAGGCTCTGCAAAACAATATCCTGTAACATCTCTTTGTTCTCTCACAGAACACTTGGCTGCAGGGACACGTGCCCATCTTTCTCACCCAGCTTTCAGGATTCAAACAGTGTTGTCTTTGCCTACAGCTCTTACTTCAGCTGGCTCGGGCAGGCCATTTGGCCTCTGGACCCACACTCTGGCTCCATGATTAGGACTGGTGGATCCAAACCCTTTATCTCCATGAACAGTAGTGATGTGAAGTGGATGTCCTTTTTTCACGGTTGTTTTAAAAACTGGCAATATCAATAACTGTGCTACCCTGTCGTGGGGTTGAATGATCCAGTGTTGTTCACTATTGTTTAACAGAACTACTTTACTTTCTCCTTGATAATCTGCACCAACCACTCCTCCCACCATATGAACACTTGTCAAGGCCAAGCTTGAGTGAGCAGTTATCAAACCAAAGTGTCCCGGAGGAACCTGAATTCCTGTGCCGGTACTGATAACTCTCATTTGCTTCTGATTTATCCTAATTAATTCTAATGCCTAAAGGTCCAGCCCTGCAGCCTCTGCGATGGCCCTGTCAGGGGCCATCTCCCCCGGAACAATTTCCCAGGAAGTCCAAGTGTCACTGTCCGTGGTTGTATTTGCAAATTGGGTGCAGCCATGCGCATCCAGGGGGTTTCCATTTCCCCAGTGGGCCCATTGTTAAGGATATGGAGCACATCTGTGAGGTGGGTTTTTCATTGCCACACGTTCCCATCTCCTATATTTTTCAACTGCTCTTTTAACAACCCCTTCATCTGTTCAATCAATTCTGCAGCTTGTGGATAGTCTGGTAGATGAAAAACCCAGCAGTCTTACTCACTTTATTTTTCGCAGTAACAGACAAAGCATTCCACGTCCTAGCGTCAGCAAACCCTATAAAAACAGCCAGTTTCATCCCTTCCTCCTTCATCTGTTGTATACAATCTCACACAGTTTCCCAGCGATGTTGGGGTCCTGGCCAATCCTTTTCTGTAGCGTATTTAGTCTTATATCCCTGAGCAGCCAAAGCTAACAAATGGGTATTTGGAGCATTATTTCACAATGTCATTATATAGATGTGAAAACATAAACATCGATTTTTATTATATTATATACATGTAGATCATTAATTTTTGTTATTATTCTCGTTGTTATTATTATTATTATTATTTCCTTTGCTCAAACAAATCCAAGCTCAAGATTAAAAACTTCTTCTGTCGCTCCATGTGGGAGCGTTTCAACAACAATCGTTCCTTCTGTTGGTGCTGTTTCCGAGATGCTGTTAACAAAATTCACCCTCCTCTTCCCAAACCCACAAGTTCTTTTCCTTTTTCCATATGCAATTTTTGGATGCATTTTAATACATCCAGTGCTTCAGCTTCTTTCAATTGACGTCCTCATTGCTCGCACGGTGCTCCGACCTCAGCCCACGCCACAGCCAGCAAACCCTAGGGAAGGTCTTCCCATGCGGGAATTTTGGATGGGACCGATTCCTTACACTTACATTTAAAAAGCAGCATTTTGTTGTGATCCGGCCAGACTATACCAAATTTGTTTTACCAGTGGGCAGGGTCAGCACCAAAGACACAGACACCAACTCAAGGAATCGGCGTCATTTACTGTAGTTCAAAGCAGCAAAGAATCACAAAAGGAGAAGCTCAGCAATGCACCCAATCATCACTACCAAAGATTGCCCGTAGTGATTAAGAAAGAGACAGCAGCAGTTACCCTCAGACTTTACCGTCACCCACATTCACACATCAGCTGCGGGAAGCTGTCACAGCCAAGGACTGGAGAGCCATTCCCGGACACTGGGAGTTCCTGCAGGTGCCTCCACCCACAGGTGACGCTTCCAACCTCCCTGTGAGAGGGCCCACCTTTGATAGTGTTGAACTAACAAACCGACAGCACTTCCAGTGTGGGAACATCTGGTTTCATTCTCCCGTTTGTTTCTCCCAAAGCCTGGCCAGGGCTCAAGGAGGAAGCAAGGGAGTTGACTTTGACCATACAGCCCCAAACAAGACCAGATGTCAGATTTCATGGCCTTGTCCAGCTTCCAAATACAGAAAGGTCAAGCCATGTTTCACTAATGGGTGGATACATCTATCAGAGCGCTAATGACCATGCGCATTTCATGAATGAGCAAGTTCAAAGATAACCTTTGCTTGCAAGGTTCTGATGGTGCCCCAAGCCCCAGGACTGGAGGGGCCCCTTGGCTGCGGGGCTGGGAGGGAGGGAGGGAGCTGCCCCTTGTTCTCACTCTGCCTCACGCAAAGCTGGGCCGCTCACAAGTGGGGCAGCACAGCAAACAGGCAGCCTGCGAGTCTCTTCCATCCTCGTCTCTTGAGATTTTTCACCTTTGAGCTTAGGGTCTACAAAGGCAACTGCTTTTGGTCCCGCTGTGTATCCCCACGTACAGCAATGCTGCTAAATCCGTCTGTAGCACAGCAGCAGGGGAAAGGCCTCAGCCCTTCAGTGTCAGGAGCTGCCGGGCTCTGCCTGAGCAGCTCAGCCAGCAGGAAGGGAGCTGCTCCACACGGCAACGAGGAGCAAAGGACTGCAGCACCTCCTTCTTGGGCAGAGCCCAAATTCGGTGGGGGAATAACAGAGTTATTCTCGTGCACTGGTGCATCAGCACTGCAGGTGCTGTGCCCGCAAGCACATGGTTCGAGATCTGCAGAAGAATTCTGCAACTCTTGACTGGGTCAGGATGTCACCAGTGCTAAACTCCACTTTAGCCCAAAGCAACCACTTTACGCATCTGCTAGTGTCTGCTAGATTTTTTCTTCAGGGTATCCAGACAAAAGTAAACAGGAGGAGCCTACATTTTCATTGTTGAGCAGAAATGTATCTCATTTTGCTGTACAATCCTTTTTTAAGACGAGTTATCTCTTAAAAAAAAAAGAAAGAAAAAAGAAAAAAAAATGAAAGAGAAAAAACCAAATGTGTAGTGAAAAATCTTCTGTAACTTTGGATTAAGAGGTAACTGATCTTTTTAAAAAGAGAACAAAGTTATTTACTTTGCAAATGTGCTGATGGCATGGATCCATCTCACTGACCTCAGCATCCTTTTTTAAAGATTTTGGGGTTGATTGTCAATATTAAATTGTGGTTGAAGCAATAGGAAATTGAAATATGGATTGTGCATGACCGTGTCTTGAGTGTAAAAATATTGCAGTTTGAAACTTGGACCTAAAGTATTGCAAATAAAAGTTATAAATACCAATGGATTGTGTGACAGCAGCTTTTCCTATAGGATGTGCAGCATCAGAAAGACTTCATCAGTGTGGCTGCGGGTGCTTTTAGCTTTGTCCTGTGCCACTCTATGATGACATGAAACAGGACTTCACCTGCCACCAGCCCAGGCCACCCTTTGCCACCCCAGCTCCTTGGACCTTGGACAAGCAGACACAAAGTCTTTCTGCTGCTTCCCCCTTTTGCACAAATGCACAGAGAGCTGGGATTTTTCCAGGCCTCGTGTCTCCATTGTGCCATATTCCTAAAGAACCAGCAGCCCCTCCCGATGAATACGGTGAGTTCCACAGATGCTTGTCAGCTCCACTTCCTGCCTAGAAATCTTGAAACTGCTTCTAAATGCTGCTCTCTTCAGCTCTTGGACACCTACTCACACAGAGCCGGGCAAAAAATGCCCCTGACGCCAGCTTACAAGGTGAGTAACGCCAAAGAGGGCTATGTGGGAAATCTCTATCCCTGCCTATCCTTTTAAGAGATCTGTGCCTTGTATCTAAAGGAAGGAATGTGCAAGCAACGGGACTGACACTTTCACTCTCCGTGTTCGTTCCGCAGCCACGGGTACAAAGACATTATGGGAACCCTTGTGCAGACAGAGCCTTCCGTCCCTGTAGAAGGGAGCGCGGCGGGTGGGGGCGGTTGGCGGGCAGCGAGCCCCGGACAGCAGGCGAGATCCGGCTCCACACCCGGCAGGCCCTGCTAAGGCTCAATGCCGGCTCCTCTGCAACAGCAAAGACCTTCAGCCTTGGCACTGCCCAGAGGGGCAGTGCTGGCCCGGCCGCACAGCTCGTTTTCCCCACAAGTTGCAGGAGGTGAGAACGCAACACTTGCAAACACTGACTGCGAGCCACAGCGCCGGCTGCGCACCATTAACCTCAGCTCTGGGACCACTGTCTGCCCCAAGCTCCGGGGGATGCATTGGGAGCCCGGCTGGGCTCTGCCCTGGGGCCATCCTCCAGTGACAGCTGCAAACAGGGAGCATTTAGTTGCCACCAAGAGCCCAGCCACGCGCGGAGGGGAGCCGGTGCAGGTGCGGCCTGCGCTGTTGCCTGCTGTGCTCTGGGGCTGCTGCTCCCCGCAGAGGGAACTGCACTGGCGTGCCAGAGGAGACAAAGAAGCTTCAGCTTAAGCCAAACTGAGCTGGGTGGCTGGGCTGGCAGGAGTGGGGAGGGTCAAGGGCATTCACAGAGCTCATCCTGCTGGAAGGACGAGGAAAAGTGGCAGTGGGAAGCGAACAGTGAGGAGAGCTGAGGCCTGGAGGGCAGCTCTTGAATGACACTCAGGTCTCACCGGACCTCTGAGACATTGCTGTTCTTCTGCCAGTGACAGGATGAGTCCCTAAACCTGGGGCTCGCTCCTCCCCGTGGTCAAAGGCATCAAGGAAGGCTACAGTGCGACAGAGACTGCCCTGAGCTGGCAGCTCACTGGGGGAAAAGAGGGAGCACTTGTGAAGTAAAAGGCAGGTGGGGCAGAGAACTGTTCAGAGAAGGGCTGAGCTAAAGCTTGAGCAAGCTGAGAAATGTCATTTGGGGTCATCGCAGATTGATTTCATTTCACAAGTTATTGAACAAGTTTATTTTAGGGCGGGGGGGGTGTCATGTTTTCCCCTGGAGGCGTGCACTCTGCAGGCTTGAGCTGCGTTGCTGAAATGCTCGAGCACGTCTCTGCTGCGGCTGACACCGGGTTCTTCTTTGGCTTCTTCCGGCCCGGTGCTGAGCCGCAGCAGAGCCCTGGCGGAGCCCAGAGCAGCCTCAGCATCCACAGAGCCCGGCTGCAAGGAGAGAAAGCAGAAACCGCCCGTCACTTGAAGGCTGCTGTCCCCCTTGTCCCAGCCGCCCGCGGTGCCCAGGCCGTGCTGGCTGTGCTCAGAGCGGTGCCCGAAGCCGCCCGTCACTGCTGCCTTTGGCAGGAGAGCAGGATGGCAGGACACGTGCCACCGCCCGCAGCCAGCCGTGGCAGATCCACCTCCTCAGCAGCTGCCCAGAGCGGGATGCTCCTGTGCTCGCTGCCATCTCCCAAAAGCCCTTATCCCACCCGTGCCAAGAAGACGGGGACCCACCGCACGCCACCCGCCGCCGGAAGAAAAGCTGCTCCCAAGCGATGTCCTCGGTCTTCTCCAAGGCCCCGTCCCATCCACGCCGCAGCTGGTCCCAAGCACTTCCCGATCCAGGCTGGACACCACCTACAACGCTTCCTTTAAGAAAAACAAACAACAAATTAATGAAAAGGGATTACAGACAAAAAGGAGAAACAAGAAAAAAGGGAAAAAGTCTTCTCTCTGTCGGGGGCCTGAGGAAGGCCCAACCTTCCCTACATGCTGGGGAAAAACCCACCCACAGGCGAGGGAAGCCCACGCTTTCTCCCTTCCCCCCCGCACTGCCCCCCAACAGGCACAGCGAGCCCAAAGCAAACAAGCGGAGTGGAGCAGCCCAAGCCCCTCCTTTCCTGCAGCCCGTGCACAGCTCCTGGAGTGCCACCTCTGCTCCTGCCATGGGGGCTTGTTTGTGTCGGGCTGGCTGCCCCAGCCCCAGCCCGGGGAACAGTGGGTGGTGGGGGCTGTTGGCAGGGCCAGGGGCCGGCTCCCATTTCCTAAGCACCCCAGCCCATCCCGCCCGCCCTGCCGAAAAGCAGCTTGGCAGCCGGCTGAAGAATTAGTTGCATCCGCCCCAGCAAAGGGGGGAACCTTTGCTTCCTGGCCAGGCCGTGCAATGCCCAAATCTGGGAGCATCCCCCTGCGTGTGGACTCATCTGTAAATTCGCTGTGGAGCCTGGCTTTGAAGAAGGTGCCAGAATCAAAGCCCATCATCTTCAGCTTGCCGGTGGCCAGGTCGAGGAAGAGCTTGCCGTCCTTGACATCGTCCTCCACGTCTCCAGCAGCAGCAGGAGTACAGCTTCTCCAGGGGCTCCTTCTTCCCTGCGGCTGAGAGCAGGCTGTCAGTGCCCCGCCCAGGGCCCCGGCTGTCAGTGAAGCAGGACAAGCAAAAGCAGCTTGCACGGCGGCCACCAGTGCTGGGAAGAGCAGCTCAGCGCCAGCACAAGGGCTGCGTGTCCCCATCTGACGACCCCTGCGCAGCCATACAGGCAGGGCAAAAAAGCCTGCGTTTCTTGGCTTCTTCTGGCCAAGGCACCTGTGGAGCTGTAACTTACCGGCTCCCTGGATCAAAGTGTGCCTGTGGCTCTCTCCCTTCTTCTATGGACGCTGAATATCCTGCAGCCAAGGATCACACGACAGGTCTTCTAATGAGGGCCTGTCCAAGGAGTGCAGGGACAGACACCCTCTGATCAATTCCTTGCACTCTGCGGGGAGAAACCAGAAAGCGCCGGTCAGTTGCAGAAGGCTCCTGTCCGCTTTGCCCCACTATTGCCATGCCCAGGCCATGCCATGGGGGCTCCGAGCTGTGCCCGAACTTTCCCATCCATTCTTTGTTTTGGAGGAGAGCAGGAGAGCGGGGCATGTGCCACCTCCTCGGCAGCTGCCAGAGCGGGATGCTCATGAGCCCGCTGCTGTCTCCCAGTACTGCTATTCCCCCCCGTGCCGCAGAGATGAGCATCCACCTTGAGAGAGCCGTTCTGGGAGCGACAGCTGGCCCCAGCTGATGTTCCGGCCCTTCGGGAACGGGTGCCGCCCGCAGACCATCTGGTGCAGCACGATGCCCAGGGACCAGACGGTAGCTGCCTCGCCGTAGTACCAGCCAAAATGGGTCCATTCTGGGGGGCTGTACGCTGGTGTTCCTACGGAATAGAGAGGCAGTTCATTCGCGGGATGCTGCCTGCTCCCGGAGCCTCGCCCCAGCATCCCTGGGCACGCGGGGGCCGCACCAGTGGCACGCACCATGACCCGCTGCCCTCTCGCCAGCGCCTGTGACTTGTGGACAAACTGTGGGTTGTAAAAGAAGCCACCAGTGTCACAAGAGGGCAGCGGAAGCCCTGGCAAGGCCCGAGCATTCCACGCAAAGGGAAAACCCGCTCAGTGCCGGGGGGGGGGAAAAACCATGCCTTCACCCTCCCTGCCTGCATTGCCCCAAAAAAACATTCTGAAGCCAAGGCAAACAAGGCGAGCTGAGCAGTCCGAGCCGTTTCTTGCCTGCACACCAAACCGGCGGGTGCACAGCTTCTGGCCCCCGCCCTCTGCTACCCCCACCCACGGCTGTGTTTTTGTCACGCTGGCTGCCCCAGCCCCAGCGCCAGTCCTGGGCAGAGTGGCTGGCGAAGGCTGCCAGCAGGGCTGGAAGATGGCCCCCTGGCCACCCGCACTCAAAAGCAACTGGGCTGAAAACTCGGTCCCATGACTGGCATCAAAAGGGAGAATCCCCGCTGCCACAGCCAGGTTGGGCCGCGAGATGCCGGCACCGGGAGCCTACCCCGGCGAGGACTCACCTGCAAAGCGGGTGTAGGCTGTGTCTTGCAGGTAGGTGCCGCAGCCAAAGTCAATCAATTTGGCCTGGCCGGTGGCCAGGTCAACCAGGATGTTCTCTGGTTTCACGTCCCTGTGAAGGACCCCGCAGCTGGTGCAGTGCCGCACGGCCTCCAGGACCTGGCGGAACAGCTTCCGTGCCACCTCCTCTGACAGGAAGCCCCGCGCTCGAATGAAATGACGCAGGTCCTGAGAGTGCTCCGGCCGCTCCATCACCAGCACCACGTTGTTGGGGAGCGCGAGCCACTCGAGGAGCTGCACCACACCAGGGAAGCCGGTGGACACCTTGTCCAGCAGCACGACCTCGAGTGGTGCGCTGGTGCCGTTGGGCTGCGGGAGGAGCACGATGCCGTCAGTGGGGCTGATGCCGTGCCAGGGCTCGGGAAGCCCTCGCCCAGCCCGGGATGCTCTGCGCCCTCCGCTGCCCCCACGCCCCCTCTCCCCCGAGGCGTCCTGGCGCCTTCCACCCTCCCGGGCCTCGGCTTATCCCCGCCCGTCACGCCCCGGCTTCTCCCGCTGCCCACCACCGCCATCCCCCCACCGCCGCTCACTCACCAGCTCGCCCCAATGACGGATGCGGTTCCGTGGCACCCGTTTGATGGCCACCTGCAAGCCAAGGGGAGCAGCGGGCTGAGCTCGCCGCCCGCCCTGCCGAGCCCCATCCTCCTTCTCCTGCGCCCTCCTCCGCCCCCCTCCTCCTGCGCCCGCCGCCGGCCCCGCCACTCACCGGGGCGCCGTCCGAGAGCCGCGTCGCCGCGAAGACGCTGCCGAAGCCGCCGCGCCCCAGCAGCGAACCCACCACGTAGCGCTCCCTCAGGCCCTGCTGCGCATTCCCTGCCGGCGAGACGCGGCTGTCAGCGCTCGGCCCGGCTCCAGAAACGGCCGCCGGGCGCTCCTCAACCGCCCCGGGCCGGGTATCCCCAGATGCTGCCTCTTTCGAAGGGGACACCGGCGGCTCGGGGGCGGGGGCCGCGCTGCCGAGCGGAAGAGCTCGGACCGGGGAAGACGCGGCGGACGCGGCGGGAGCGGCCGCGCCGTCTGTGTCTTCGGCGGGTCCCGGGAGGAGCCGGGGCCGGGGCCGGGGCCGGGGCCGGGGCCGGGGCCGGGGCCGGGGCCGGAGTCGGGCCAGCCGGAGCCAGAGGCTGACAGTGCTGCCCAAGAGGCAGGCACTGATGCCCGCCCAGCAGCGCCACCGCCAGTACGCCAAGAGCCGGGCGGAGGCGAGACCGCGGCGGGACGCCCGGGGGCGGGGAGGGCGCAGCCCCGCCCGGCGCCGCGGGAGGGCCGGGCGCATGGCCCGGCCTGGCATGGGGAGAGGGAGGCCGCGGAAGGGGCGGAGGGGGTGGAGCAGTGAAGGGAGAGCGGGACAGGGGATGCGGGACACTGGGAGAAGGAGAGGAGGAACAGGAGAAGGAACGCAGAGGGTCTGGAGAACCGCTGCTTTCGTGTTGCTCTTCTGCTGCTGCCGCTGCTGCCGCTGCTGCTGCTGCCGCCGCTGCCGCTGAAGCGCTGGGAGCGTTGGTCCGCGTGTCCGTGTGTCTGTTGCCCGGGTGTCCGTTTTTGCCCCGCGCGCCCCGCGGCCGAGCCCCGCGCGCCCCGCGCCAGCACGGGCCGCTCCGGGGCCGAAGCGGAGTCACGGAGCATCTCTTCCTCCCGCAGCCGCGCCAAACGCACCATCTTGTTTAGCTTCTTCTTCACCAGATTGTAACTCTTCCTTGCGGCAGTCTTGCAACTTGCCCCTGCTGCTGGCTCGCCCCGCGCCGCGGTCTCTTGCTCACAAGAGCAAGAGCAACCAAAGCGCTGTCCGCACTTTTCGCCTGGAGCAGAGCAAAGTGCTGAATGAGGAGCCTGCCAGCGCCAGGCAGAGGCAGCCCCGTGGGAGGGCAGAGCAGGACGTGAGGAGGGAGACGTGCAGCCCCTGCGGGGTGCAGCGCTGCTCCCCGGCCGCTCGGCGTGGGCAGTGGGAGCGGCGGGGCCGTGCCCGGCGCGGTGCCCTCGTCGCCAGGGCTGTTGCTGTTTTCTTGTCCGGTTGCAGGTGAAAATCGGAGACTGCCGATAGGAGGCTTCAAATAAAAGAATGGAAACACTCTTTTTGCTGAGTTCTGATGCCGGTCCAATAGAGCAGCTAAGCTCTCAGCTGTTTGCCTCCTCCCTGCCAATCCAGCACTTTCAGCCTGGAGCAAAGGCCCTCTCTGCAAAGAAACTGCTGGCTGGTTTCCTTCTCCTGCTGTTCATTGACACAGGTAGAAAAGCAGACTAGTTTGGATGCTGAGTCTGTCCAAACAGACAGTGAGCTTTGCCATGTGAAGCCAAGACACGGAGTCTTGAGCCCTGCGACAGTGTCATGGGAATCACCTTTGTTGCTGCTGCTGTCTATTGTCACTGCTGAGGGTGCAGTCCTAGGGGAGCACATGCCCTGTCTCTAGAAGCCAGAGCCGAGCAAGGCACTGGGCTCTAAAATCTTCCCTTGGCAGGCTTCTGGTGTCTCCAGCATTGCTTCCAAAGCCAAACAGGGAGAAGGCAAACTGTGTGTAGCTCTTGGTATTGTAGAGTGTCTCAAACTTGCTAAGTCCTAGGTGTTTGAGGTAAGATCAGTTTGCAATGACTGTGAGGTAGAACTAGTGCAAGACAGAAAAGGGGAGCATAGAAGGGAAGCAATTCATAGTATACGGGAACATCTTGGGTTGTTTCTTTCCCTTTGCGTGTCCCTTCTGGGAAGCTGTTTTGCTTTTGCAAGAATCTTGTCCACAGTGATGTTTGCTCTTTTCAAGACCCTTTCCTGGAGACCTAGCTGGAGCTCCTGTCCCAAGATGTGCCATCACATGCAGCTTCTCTTGGCTTGCCACACTGTGCGTGCAGCACGACTCTTGCAGCAAAGCAGGACCAAGGTTTTGAGAGCTTGACAACTTGTCCTTTCTCCTCCTGGTGGACTAGCGAGTTGTGCCGTGGGTAAGGTTTTCGTCGTTACTGTTCTAGGCTAAGGAAACAGGAGGAGGGGGTAGCAGCGATTGTTAGGCTGGCTGAATGGAGAGGAAGAATGTCCGGAGCCTGCAGCCAGAAGTGGAGAGCTGGGGGCTAATCCTTCCAAGCTCTCAGTGGACATCTTGCAAGTGACCTGGACTGTGAAAATGGTCTGACAGAGGCAGTTGGTTTCTGAGTTCAGCGTAGATGCTTGCACGTCTGGTGCGTTGGTGTGCAAATCAAGAGTACAATCGGTTCACATGGAAGCACCAGAAGAAGCTGGAGCTCTCCGAGCAGACGACTGAAAGAATGTGCAAAGGAGAAATGCGGGAAATGACTTGGTGTACCTTGCCTGGAAGAAGGGTAGTTTTTTCGAATAATTCCTAATCCGTTCCCTTGGCTTTTGACTTTCTTAACAAGGCCATTTGCATCCCCGATTCAGCACGAAGCGAGAGGCCCGGGCTTACGGAAGCGCGCCAAAGATTCCTCCGCAGCGACGCTCAGGTGGAAAGAGGAGCGGGGCGCCTGAGCAGCCTCCGGGGAAGCATCCCGCGAGGTGCAATTTGCGCCGTGCTGGGAGAGGAGGAGGGGGAGAAGGATGGGCCTTGCGTGGCAGCAGCAGCAGCAGCAGCAGCAAGTTTGGGCCGCAGGACATTGGGCCTGCGCCGCTGCCCCACAATGGGCGGGCGCGTTCCCGGGGCTGCGGCCCTGGCAGCGCGTCCGCTGAGCTGCCGACGCTGCGGGAGCTCCCCGGGCTGGGCTCGGGTTCCCGCTGGGACTGGGCAGCAGGCTGTGCTCTCACTGTGGTCAGCAGCAGCGGGACGTACCTCTGGACATCCACGTCTCCTGCTGCTGGGAAGAAGCAATGAAGCGAGTGCAGAAGTTCTGCTTCCTCTTTCTCCCAGTGGATTTTTTCATTTCATTCCACACTCCAGAGGCAATTTCTGTGCTGGCCTCTGTCAGCTGATTCTATTTCAAGAGCACCAGCAACAGGGCTGTGTTTGAGCGCTGTGAATGTGGCCTGTATGGCTTTCATTCTCCTTGACTTTTTGCTTATAGACCTGTGAACATTTCAAGATCTGCTAATCAGGATGCCTGCAACAAAACATCTGAATTCCCCATCAGAAAAGTACTGTGGCTAGCACCGATCAAAAGAGGCAATTGCAGTTTTTCAGATAAAATTCAAGTGGCAACCAGAAGAGGGGGAAGAGCAGCCATGATCTGTCATTCCCAAGGCAAACGCAAGAAAAGCCTCCTGCTGTCCCCTGAGGACGAGTGAAACTGTGCTGGGAACAGTGCTGGAACCCGATCCTTTCTTTCTCGGAAGGTTGCATCAGGGCAGCACAGCTGGGCTCTGAGGAATCAGGTCTGTTTGTGGCTGATTGTGTCTCTACTCCAGAAATTCACCGGGAAAAACCTCTTGGGAAGCCGAGGCACAAGCAGGTGGGAAGGGGCTGGCGCTGCTGCTGCTCTTGGCCGGGAGCCCCGGCTGTGCCGGTACAGGGCCCACTGCGCGGTGGCTCCTGCTGCTGCCAGAGCTGGGCGGGTCTCAGGGACAGGGAATGGACACGGGGGACAGCAAAGGCTGTGGGGGGCTGCAGCGATGTTCACACTTGGGCCAGCGCCAGCACCAGCACAGAGCTTCAGCCCCGCGATTATCCAAGAGGGAAATGCTGGGGAAAGGCTCCATTTCAGCCTTCCTTTACTCATCACTGTGAAGTGACCAAAATAAAAGGAGAACAAGCAGAGCCCGATCTCTTCTCCTTCGGGAGGAGTCCCACGCCTTGGGCTGTGAGAGGCCCTGAGGGGCTGTGAAGGGCTGTGAGGCGCCATGAGGGTTTGTTAGGGGCTGTGAAGGGTCATGAGGAGTCGTGAGGGGCCGTGAGGGGCCGTGAGGGGCCATGAGGTGCTGTGAGGGGCCATGAGAGATTGTTAGGGGCTGTGAAGGGTCATGAGGGGCCATGAACTGTGAGGGACTGTGAGGGACTGTGAGCTGCCACGAGGGGCCCTGGGGAGCTGTGAGGGGCATTGAGGGGTCATGAGGGGCTGTGAGGGGCCTTGAGGGGCCATAAGGGTCTCTTAGAGGCTGTTGGAGGCCAGGCACCTCATGGAACCAAGGGTCAGTTAGGAGACTGTGCAAGCAAGGAGATCATGGTTGGCAGTACAGAACTTCATGGAACCACAGGCCCATTGTTACACAGCAGGGCCGCAGAACCAAGGAGATCATTGTGACACTACACAACCTCATGGAATCAAGGCGTCCATGTTACGCTACTGAACCTCATGGAGCCAAGGGTCCATTGTGACACTGCGGACCCAAGGAGACTGTTGCTGACAGTACGAAAGTTCATGGAACCAAAAGTCCATTGTGACATTGTGGGGCCTCATGGAACCGTGGAGACCATTATGACACTTTGTTACTATCTGATTTACACCCAGAAGGGCAAAGAAAATGAAATCTCTGAGTATAAAAAGGAAAGAACTTTGAAGGTTCCAAATATTCCCAAAGATGAGATTAAAACCAAACGAGATTAAATGTTGGTGCCAAAAAAATGGATATCTGTTTATCTAATGGTAAGAGAGGCAAAGAGAAAGGAGAAAAGTAGAGAAAAGTTAGAAAAAGCCAAGGTTACTCTAAAAGCATAGGATAAGTCACCACCACACTGTGCTACCTTTGTTGCTGCTGAGACAGGGTGGGGGAAGTGGAGAAGTTTTTGCCTTTTTTTTTGCTGCTGTTTGAAGGGTCTTATCTGCCTCTTCCCATCTCTGGAGCAGTTTGGCTGGAAAGCGGCAGCCCATCCTCCGAGATGCAGGCTCCATGCTTGCAGCTGAACCTCGGTCCGCCTGGGACGAAGGAGCAGGGGTAGGGGTTGCACAACTCACTCGGGATTTCAGTCCAGGGGTGAAGGACTGGGGGGGTTCTCCCCAGGCGGGCGGCGTCGGCTCCCGGAGGCCTCAGGGTGTCTCGTGGCTGGCGATGGTGGTGGTGTGGGGAAAGGCAAAGGGCAGGGATTCTACCTTTCGCTTTCGCCTCCACATTTTGCGCCAGTTTTGCCTTCCTTTTTATGGGCCTCAAGGCGGGCTATGCACGGCCCGTACGGCACGTAGTTTCCAGGCGTTCAAAAGTGATTAGGATAAGCAGCCATAATGACGAAGCGCTTTTGAAGCCTTTCCGGTGTTGAGCAGTGATAATGACAAAGCATTTTTTGGAGCCTTTCTCCTATTATTAGGCTCTTGCACACTTCAGAACCAAGGGGCCATTGTGACACTGCAGGGCCTTGTATAACCAAGGGGTCATTGTAGCACGGCAGGGCCTCGTGGAATCAAGGGGATCGCAGTGACACTGTGGGGCTCCATGAGGCCACGGGGCCATTCTGACTGTGTGGAAGCAAGCATACCATTGTTACGCTACGGGGCATCATGGAACCAAGGAGGCCATTGTGAACCAGCGGGGGAACCCGCTGAGACTATTATGACACTTCAAAGGCCTTGTGACACCGAAGGGCCATTGTGGAACTGCAGGGCCTCGTGGAACCAGTGAGACCATTGTGACATCACAGGGCCTCATGGGAGCCAGGGGCCATTGTGACACAGCCAGGCCTCATAGAACCAAGGGGCCCTTGTGACACTGCGTGGCACCATGGAGCCAAGGAGACCACTGTGACACTACAGGGCGTCACGGAACTAAGAACTATGTAACAGTAAGAGGCCCAATGGAATCAAGGGGCCATTGTGACACCACAGGGCCTCATAGAACCAAGGAAACCATTGTGACACTGCAAGGTCTCATGGAAGCAAAGGGCCAGTGTGACACAGCCAGGCCTTGTGGAACCAAGGGGCCATTGTGATCCTGGGGAGCCCAATAGAACCAAGGAGCCATTGTGACACGGCAGGACCTTATGGAATCATGGAGACCACTGTGACACTCTGTGACCTCATGAAACCAATGGGCCTCTTAGGGGCCACCTCTCATCTGCCTTCAAAACACGGGGGGGCTGTGCTTTTCTTCCCATGGAAAAAACCATCTTTCAAGTCCAGCCATCCATGGCCAAAACTGGGAATTCACCTCTGAAATTCCATCTAGCCAAGGAATAGCTCCCAGACAAAAGCTGCCAGGAATGTCCAGCTTCCCTTGGATTCCTGAGGGCCAGCTCTCATCTGCCTTTGAAACACTGGGGCTCCTCACTTTTCTGCCAATGGGAAAGAACTGTCCTTCTTGGCCAGACGTCCATGGACAAAACTGGGATTTGGCCTCCCAAATTCCCTCTATCCAAGGATCGCTCCAAGACAAAAGCTGCCCAGACAAACAGGTCTGGCTGGCCTTGGCCTCCTTGAGCCACTGCTAATCAGCCTTTGAAACACTGGGGCTCTGCCCTTTCCTTCCTGGGGAGAAGAGCTGTCATTCCGGTCCAGGCACCCACAGCTGAAATGGAACTCCACCTCCAAAACTCCCCATATGTCCAAGGGTTGCTTTCAGACAGAAGCTGCAAGGACAGACAGGTCTGGCTTGCCTTGGCCTCTGGTGGCTGCCTCTCATCTGCCTTCAAAAGACTGGGCTTCTGTGGTTTCCTTCCTGTAGAAAAGAACCGACCTTCTTGTCCAGGTGCCCGTGGCCTCAAGCACATGATCACTACATAGGGACAAAGGGGCTCTGTGCTCAGTGGAGTGGAGTCTGAGGACAGTGGAGGAGAGTCCTGGGAGGGCTTGAAGGGTGGTTTCAGAGATGGTGGATCCTTTTGACATAGTAGAGAAGAGCCGGCAAAAGAAAGAATTAATGCAAAGGGCAGCTGGGGAGGTCCAGACTGGACAGAAGGAGAAAGGAATTTCTCTCCCAGGGCAGTGCTGTGGTGCCACGTGTCCCCCAGAAGAAGTCTGGAGCAGCCCAAGGCTTTGTGTGCCAAGGCAGAGCCAGGCAGGACGCAGAGCCATCAGCAAAGGAAGGGGCCGGTGAGGTGGGGCAGCCGGGGGGATGACGACAGCCTGCAGGGACAGAGACACAGGGCACGGACACTGTAGGACAGCCTGGGCCGGAGAGGGCAGAGGGATGTGCAGAAGCTGAAAGGCCCTGACAGAGGCAACTTCTGCAGCACTTTGGCCAGGGCTGCTGTCCCTGCCCCTGAGGCCAGTTGGGAGATAAGTGACCCTTGCAGCCCTGGGGCCTCATTGCCTCTTTTTTCCTGCTCAGCAGCATGGCAGGGGCCACCCCATGGTCCTGCCCTTGGCATTGCACATGCCCACATCCCAGTGCCCCGGGAAGAGTCCCGAGCAATGAGGGAGGGACAGGATCTGCCTTTGCGGCGGCTGGGGCACTGCCTGCAGCCAGCCCGGGCACAGCACAGAGGCACAGAGGGGTTCCATCAGTTAGGGCTGGGAAGATGCTGAGAAGTGACCGGGGGAGAATCATTCCCAGCCCTTGACACAGGAAGCCTCTGGCTGCAGGACAATGCAGCTGCAGTTCCTGAAATGATCTCCTCAAGCTGGAACATACCACTGACTGTGGATTCAGGAAGTACATTCTCTGAGTATCCCTGGTGTAGAACATGAGGACATGCTCAGGGCTTCAGCTCAGTCCAGTAATATTTCCAAGACAATCCTTTCTATAAGGATGAAATTTCCTGAGACTGTTTTCCCTTTCCTACTCTTGGGGAATGGGAGGGGGGGAAGTGATAAAGGAATTCTTCATTTTTAAGAGTCCCTGAGGCATCGGAAGTGTAACTTGAGTGCTCTGCAGGAGTTTCCTAAAGTGCTTTCAAGCCACTCCTCTGCCCACGCACAGCACCGGCATCACCTTTGCTGGACCCGCCAGGCTTAGTCTGACCTGTCCTTTCTCCCACCTGCAAGCAGAACCTGTCCCCAGCCAGTGCCCTGCAAACAGGCAGGTTTCTGTAGGGCCAAGGAGAGTGCCCAGAGATATGGGGTCTGTGAGTGCTGGCAGGAAGAGATCAGGCACAGGGAAACACCTCCAGGAGGAAGATCTTCAGCAAGCAGAGAGAAGATCGGGCAATGAGAGAAAACAAAAGGCAGAAATGTTGTGGCACGGAGAGCTTAGAGACCTCCACAGGATGCCCTCGAGTGCAGCCCCTCCCTCTGAACAAGCCCCCTCCGAACAAGCCCCCTCCCCTCCTCTCTCCCTCCGCCAAGCCTCTGCCCTCAGGGCCGGGGGTCCAAGGCGTGAAGCCCCTCCTGTGCAGGCAGAGCTGCAGCAGAGCTGTGGGGCAGCTCTGCAGTCCCGGGCCCAGTTCCCTCTGCAGAGCACAGGGCCGGGAGCATCTGCCTGGCACTGGGGGGCTCTGGGAGGGGGCACAGCTGGCTCAGCTGGCTCAGGGTGACGCTGTCCCCAGTGCCCGGCTGTGGGCAATGCAGCCAGGGAAGGAGCTCAATCTCCCTACATCCAATGCCATCATTAGGACAATTGGCTTTCTTCTTGAGGATTCCCCCTAAGCTCTGAGCTTCCCTCCAGGACGCAAACAGGTCGTGTAGCATCTTTGTGTTACCTGAAAGCCCCACAGTGAGACACAAAAGTTTTATGATGGCGAAAGTGCTGTTGGGTTGGTGAAATGAGCCATGTGTGTATTTGGCTACCAATGTGGGGCTGAGACCTCGAGAAGGGGATGGACATTTGATGGGCTGTGGTGGATCCATCTGCTCTCAGCAGTGTTGGGATGGTTTCTAAGGGAAATATGGGAGGGTGATTATCCTCTGTCTGACAAGGGTGAAAGCCCAGAGGATCTTGGAACAGGACAGAGTGACAGACCACCTCCCCTCACTCTCCACTCACCACCTTGCCTCACAGAACTCGCTCTATTCTCCCCGAGGGCAGCAGCAATGCTGAGTGTTTCTGACATCCAAAACCAGTCAGCTGGGGAGATGAAGAGAAGCTATAAAAACCTCTAGAACACTTTAACAGCTTTTGCCGTTCCTGTTCTTGGGCCCTGGGAGTGCCCTTGTGTTAGCTGGGGTTTCAAAGTGTAACACCAGGACAGGTCCCTGTCCCCCTCCCACTTCTGCACAGCAAGGCTGAATTGTAAAAAGCCCCGGAGCAATTGCCCTGAAACTCATGTCGCACGCAGCCAGCAGCAAGCAGGGCTGCGGCTGGAGCTGAAGGAAGATCTGCTAGAAAAACAGAAGGGTGTTGTCGGTGATGGAACACGGACTTCGCCGGCCGCATGCAAAGCCAAATTTGATCGCACGAGTCAACTCTTTATATACTGTTCCAAACCAACAGTTCAGCAGCTACAAACTTCAGCTTCTAAGGTTATATGTTTTACATCTCCAAGGGCTACAGATTAGCATCTCCTCGCCCAATCTCCCGTTAACTATCCTACTCTTTGTCTCGCCTCTTGCTCTTTGTCTCGCCTCCTGCCAGACGCGGCCCCGGCCCGCCCCGTCTCTCGTCTCTCGCAAGGCCCCACGCCCGCCAAAGCCGTTCTCCGTGGCGACACTCTGAATCCCCATAAGGTGTCAGTGTGTGACAGGAGAAGGATTTGTGGGACATGTCTTGGATTTGGCTGAGAGCCGTTTCCCTTAAGCTGTCACTGCCTTTTCTCCGTGAACAGGTCCCCATGTCCACACACAGCCAAATGTCCAACAGCAGCTCCATCAGCCCCTTTCTGCTGCTGGCATTCGCAGACACGCAGCAGCTGCAGCTCCTGCACTTCTGTCTCTTCCTGGGCATCTCCCTGGCTGCCCTCCTGGGCAGCGGCCTCATCATCAGCGCCGTAGCCTGCGGCCACCACCTGCACACGCCCATGTTCTTCTTCCTGCTGACCCTTGCCCTCACCGACCTGGGCTCCATCTGCACCACTGTCCCCAAAGCCATGCACAATTCCATTTTGGGACACCAGAACCACCTCCTACGCAGGAGGTGCTGCACAGCCTCTTTCTCTTTCTCTTTCTTTCTCTTTCTCTTTCTCTTTCTCTTTCTCTTTCTCTTTCTCTTTCTCTTTCTCTTTCTCTTTCTCTTTCTCTTTCTCTTTCTCTTTCTCTTTCTCTTTCTCTTTCTCTTTCTCTTTCTCTTTCTCTTTCTCTTTCTCTTTCTCTTTCTTCTCTCTTTCTCTCTCTCTCTCTTTTTCATTTCAGCGGAGTTTTCCCTCCTCGCCGCCGTCGAGTGCTACGACCGCTACGTGTCCCTCTGCAAACCCCTGCAAGACGGGACCCTCCTGGGCAGCAGAGCTTGTGCTCACATGGCAGCAGCTGCCTGGGCCAGTGGCTTTCTCAATGCTCTGCTGCACACGGCCACTACCTTTTCCTTGCCCCTGTGCCAGGGCAGTGCCCTGGGCCACTTCTTGGGTGAAATCCCACAGATCCTCAAGCTCTCCTGCTCACACTGCCACCTCAGGGAACTCGGGCTTGTTGTGTTTTGCATCTGTTTAACTTTTGGTTCATTTGTGTTCCTTGTTTTCTCCTGTGTGCAGATCTTCAGGGCTGTGCTGAGGATCCCCTCTGAGCAGGGATGGCACAAAGCCTTTTGCACGTGCCTCCCTCACCTGGCCATGGTCTCCCTGTTCCTCAGCACTGGCTTTGTTGCCTGCTTGAAGCCCCCCTCCATGTCCTCCCCATCCCTGGACCTGGCACTGCCAGTTCTGTACTCGGTGGTGCCTCCAGCCCTGAAGTCCCTCATCTACAGCCTGAGGAACCAGGAGCTCAAGGATGCCCTGAGGAAAATGATGACTGGATGCTTTCCAGAAGCACAAACCTGCCTGTTTTCAGCTCCATAGGCTAAAGTGTAATCATTAGAGGCCCAGCCTGCCTTCTCAGGTTGTTTTGGTGGTGGTGGTTTGGGGGCTTTTTTTCTTCTCCTATGTTAATGTTGTGCCCAAAAGATTTTGTTATGCATCTTATTCCCTGTTTACAGGCTGAATGTGACTGTTGACAGGGACTGTGTCAATAAGGAGTCTGCTCTGTGTGTATTCACATGAAAGAAAGGACCCATCAGCAAGGTCTCAGTTTGAGATCCTTTGGTTGAGTCCATCCCTGAAGCTGGAGGGCAGGGCCAGTTTTGCAGGCGTGGGGGGGAAGAGTCCCAGCAGAGCAGCACAGCCAGGGAGCAGCAGAGCTTGGTCTTTTCAGAGCTCCTCTCTTATTACTTCCACTCTCTCCTTTGGAGCCGCTGTGATGGTGTAAGGCCAACAGCTCTGTCCGGGTGGTGCGAGTCCTGCTGCGTGTCACAGGCAGGGACAGGCCATGGGCACTGCTGGGACACAGCTGGGCTCCGCCACAGCGGTTCCATCAGCAAAGGGCATCTCCTGAAGGAGGAACTGCAGGAAGGCTTTGCTCTCCCTCCACAGTCACTGTCAGGAACAGGCCCAAGGAGCAGACTCTAAAGAGGCTGCCTGTGTTCCTTGTTCTCCCAGGGCTCGGTGGGATGAGATCAGGGTCCCAGTGTGGCCTTCAAGAGACTCAGGTGTGGTTCAGGTTTTGCTTGTTGGTGGCCAGTGCCCACCAGATGCTGAATGGTCTGTGATGAACCTTCCTGGGGCTCTGCAGCTTGTGCCAGGGCTGATGGCAGGGGAATGTTCTTCTGGAGGGACTTGGGAGCTGCCAGGAGAACACAGGGGATCTGCAGGGACAGTGTGTGCCAGGGATCAGCAGTGAGTGGAGCTCAGTGGGCACAGGCCTGTTGAGGGTGAGCTCACCCAGAGATAAAGGACTGAATGTTTCCTGTGACCCATGAGAGCTCTGCAGCCCCAGGGGACACAGCAGCTACAGGGAAAGGAGTCTGGGCAGTGACTCGTCTGACCCTATGGGAACTTGCAGAGGAGGATCCAGGGCAGCCCCAGCCCATGTGCCAGCCCTGGAACAAGGCAGGCACCTCTGAGCACCCTCCATGG
Organism: Aphelocoma coerulescens; assembly: GCF_041296385.1. Lineage (NCBI taxonomy): Eukaryota > Metazoa > Chordata > Aves > Passeriformes > Corvidae > Aphelocoma > Aphelocoma coerulescens. The sequence continues at coordinate 14,040,672 of NC_091018.1, forward strand.
CCACAGCGGAGCCTGTGTGGGAAGGGGTCAGTGCAGGGAGCACCATCAGCTGCAGAGCTCTGTCTCCCAGCTTGAGCAGCACAGCCCAGCAGAGGCAGCCCATGGCCCCGGGCAGCACAGCCCCCATGCTCTGCAGAGCAGCACCCCCAGCTCAGGGGCTGTGGGCAGCAGGGCAGAGGCTACAGCAAGGGCTGCTCAGGCCAGCACAGACGTGTTCCCCTGGGAAAGGCTCTGTGGGGAGCTGGGATGGGCCAGGAGAAGAGCAGGAGCTCGTGTGTGTGCAGAGGAGCCCTGGCAAGAGGCTGCCCTGTCCCTGGGATGGCAGCAGGAGCAGCCTGAGGAGCCCCAGAGCCAACTCTCTGCTGCTGTGCTGGGCAGCGGGGCCCTGGGGCTGCAGGAGCTTCCCAAGCTGAGGATCTCCTGAGCATTCCAGACACAGAGTCACTGTCTCGGACCTGCAGTGCCTCCAGTTCCTGCTGCAGGGCCAGACAGGACTGGGCTTCTTTGCAGGGCTGGGGCCAGGGCAGGGAGAGGAAAACAATGGACCCTTGATTATAAGACTCCCCTCAGTGTCACAATGCTCTCCATGGTTCCACGAGGCCTTGCAGTGTCACGCTGGCCCCTTGGTTCCTTTGGGCCCCACGGTGTCACTGTGGCGCCCTTGGTTACACGAGGCCCCACGGTGTCGCAAGGCACCTTTGGTTCTCCGAGGGCCCTCAGTGTCTGTTTTGCCAGTGGGCAGGGTCAGCCCCAAAGACACAGACACCAAGTTCAGGAATAGTGTAATTTATTAGAATGCAAAACTGCAAAGAATCACAAAAGGAGAAGCCCAGCAAAGCACCCAATCATCACTACCAAAGATTGCGTACAGTAATCAAGAAAGAGACAGCACCAGTTACCCTCAGGCCTCGCCATCATCCACATCCTCACATCAGCTGGGGGAAGCTGTCACAGCCAAGGACTGGAGAGCCATTCCCGCACCCTGGGAATTCCTGCAGGTGCATCCACCTTTGCGGGCAACGAGGCTTCAACCTCGCTGTGAGAGGGCCCAGCTTTGACAGCGTTGAACAAACAAGCTGACATCACTGCTAGTGTGGGAACATCTGGTTTCATTCTCCTGTTTGGTTTCTCCCAAAGCCTGGCCAGGGCTCAAGGAGGAACCGAGGGAGTTTGATCCTAAAGCCCCAAACAAGGCCAGATGGGGCCTTGTCCAGTTTCTAAATACAGAAAGGTAAATCCGTGTTTCACCAATGAACATAGAGCATATTGCTAATAATGCTTCGTTAATGAGCAGATACAAATAGAACATTTGGTTGGAAGGTTCATCTAGATGTCAACTTTGGCTCCGAGCCTGTTGTTCAGGCCTCAGTCAGGGCCTGTTGTTCAGGCCTCACTACTTCAATCAGTCCTTTGACCTAGAGACGAACTGCAACCTTCATAACAATTCTTTTGATACTACAATCTTGGATTTAAGTATTAGAAAGTCTTTGTTGACAAGCCAAAATATCATACGGGAAGTGCTTTAAGGGTATCTTTTCACAATCTTCATAGGAACGCTTAACCCAGCCATGATTAAAGAGCTGTACGTGAGTTTGATTCCATTTCCCTTTATACTGGGTGCAATTGAACAGTTTACAGTGTGGGTGCATACAACCTATTCCAGGAGACAACATCCATCCACAGACACTTTTTCCTCCATATATTCCTCTTTATCTGATTTAGGTAGGAAATGCCTTTTCTATGAAAATGCAGCGGTCGGGGATCGCCACCCTCGCTCTAGAACTCTGTTTTTATCGTGAACTGTGCTCAAGTTTCTAACCCACCATTTGGGTTGGGCCAGATGGGCCAGCCAAGGCCAGTCATCGAATACTTCTGGACTTCCACGCACCCAGCAATTACTGAGGTTAAAAGAGTTCCCTATCTCTGCTCCTGCGGTTAGAAATCAATTTAGCCAACCAGTGCTCCGATTACAAGGACAACATTAAATCAACAAGATCAACAATAGTTTCACTGTTAAGCGGTCCCTTTCTGTCTGCAGAAGTCACTCAGTGGCACATCAGTCTTCACATCAAGCGCTGTGGATCAGAGCACTTTCCAAAGGGACCATTGGGGCAAACAGGGAGATTTGGTCTGGCAGGCTCTGCAAAACAATATCCTGTAACATCTCTTTGTTCTCTCACAGAACACTTGGCTGCAGGGACACGTGCCCATCTTTCTCACCCAGCTTTCAGGATTCAAACAGTGTTGTCTTTGCCTACAGCTCTTACTTCAGCTGGCTCGGGCAGGCCATTTGGCCTCTGGACCCACACTCTGGCTCCATGATTAGGACTGGTGGATCCAAACCCTTTATTTCCATGAACAGTAGTGATGTGAAGTGGATGTCCTTTTTTCACGGTTGTTTTAAAAACTGGCAATATCAATAACTGTGCTACCCTGCCGTGGGGTTGAATGATCCAGTGTTGTTCACTATTGTTTAACAGAACTACTTTACTTTCTCCTTGATAATCTGCACCAACCACTCCTCCCACCATATGAACACTTGTCAAGGCCAAGCTTGAGTGAGCAGTTATCAAACCAAAGTGTCCCGGAGGAACCTGAATTCCTGTGCCGGTACTGATAACTCTCATTTGCTTCTGATTTATCCTAATTAATTCTAATGCCTAAAGGTCCAGCCCTGCAGCCTCTGCGATGGCCCTGTCAGGGGCCATCTCCCCCGGAACAATTTCCCAGGAAGTCCAAGTGTCACTGTCCGTGGTTGTATTTGCAAATTGGGTGCAGCCATGCGCATCCAGGGGGTTTCCATTTCCCCAGTGGGCCCATTGTTAAGGATATGGAGCACATCTGTGAGGTGGGTTTTTCATTGCCACACGTTCCCATCTCCTATATTTTTCAACTGCTCTTTTAACAACCCCTTCATCTGTTCAATCAATTCTGCAGCTTGTGGATAGTCTGGTAGATGAAAAACCCAGCAGTCTTACTCACTTTATTTTTCGCAGTAACAGACAAAGCATTCCACGTCCTAGCGTCAGCAAACCCTATAAAAACAGCCAGTTTCATCCCTTCCTCCTTCATCTGTTGTATACAATCTCACACAGTTTCCCAGCGATGTTGGGGTCCTGGCCAATCCTTTTCTGTAGCGTATTTAGTCTTATATCCCTGAGAAGCCAAAGCTAACAAATGGGTATTTGGAGCATTATTTCACAATGTCATTATATAGATGTGAAAACATAAACATCGATTTTTATTATATTATATACATGTAGATCATTAATTTTTGTTATTATTCTCGTTGTTATTATTATTATTATTATTTCCTTTGCTCAAACAAATCCAAGCTCAAGATTAAAAACTTCTTCTGTCGCTCCATGTGGGAGCGTTTCAACAACAATCGTTCCTTCTGTTGGTGCTGTTTCCGAGATGCTGTTAACAAAATTCACCCTCCTCTTCCCAAACCCACAAGTTCTTTTCCTTTTTCCATATGCAATTTTTGGATGCATTTTAATACATCCAGTGCTTCAGCTTCTTTCAATTGACATCCTCATTGCTCGCACGGTGCTCCGACCTCAGCCCACACCACAGCCAGCAAACCCTAGGGAAGGTCTTCCCATGCGGGAATTTTGGATGGGACCGATTCCTTACACTTACATTTAAAAAGCAGCATTTTGTTGTGATCCGGCCAGACTATACCAAATATGTTTTACCAGTGGGCAGGGTCAGCACCAAAGACACAGACACCAACTCAAGGAATTGGCGTCATTTACTGTAGTTCAAAGCAGCAAAGAATCACAAAAGGAGAAGCTCAGCAATGCACCCAATCATCACTACCAAAGATTGCGTACAGTAATCAAGAAAGAGACAGCACCAGTTACCCTCAGGCCTTGCCATCATCCACATCCTCACATCAGCTGGGGGAAGCTGTCACAGCCAAGGACTGGAGAGCCATTCCCGGACACTGGGAGTTCCTGCAGGTGCCTCCACCCACAGGTGAGGCTTCCAACCTCCCTGTGAGAGGGCCCACCTTTGATAGTGTTGAACTAACAAACCGACAGCACTTCCAGTGTGGGAACATCTGGTTTCATTCTCCCGTTTGTTTCTCCCAAAGCCTGGCCAGGGCTCAAGGAGGAAGCAAGGGAGTTGACTTTGACCATACAGCCCCAAACAAGGCCAGATGTCAGATTTCATGGCCTTGTCCAGCTTCCAAATACAGAAAGGTCAAGCCATGTTTCACTAATGGGTGGATACATCTATCAGAGCGCTAATGACCATGCGCATTTCATGAATGAGCAAGTTCAAAGATAACCTTTGCTTGCAAGGTTCTGATGGTGCCCCAAGCCCCAGGACTGGAGGGGCCCCTTGGCTGCGGGGCTGGGAGGGAGGGAGGGAGCTGCCCCTTGTTCTCACTCTGCCTCACGCAAAGCTGGGCCGCTCACAAGTGGGGCAGCACAGCAAACAGGCAGCCTGCGAGTCTCTTCCATCCTCGTCTCTTGAGATTTTTCACCTTTGAGCTTAGGGTCTACAAAGGCAACTGCTTTTGGTCCCGCTGTGTATCCCCACGTACAGCAATGCTGCTAAATCCGTCTGTAGCACAGCAGCAGGGGAAAGGCCTCAGCCCTTCAGTGTCAGGAGCTGCCGGGCTCTGCCTGAGCAGCTCAGCCAGCAGGAAGGGAGCTGCTCCACACGGCAACGAGGAGCAAAGGACTGCAGCACCTCCTTCTTGGGCAGAGCCCAAATTCGGTGGGGGAATAACAGAGTTATTCTCGTGCACTGGTGCATCAGCACTGCAGGTGCTGTGCCCGCAAGCACATGGTTCGAGATCTGCAGAAGAATTCTGCAACTCTTGACTGGGTCAGGATGTCACCAGTGCTAAACTCCACTTTAGCCCAAAGCAACCACTTTACGCATCTGCTAGTGTCTGCTAGATTTTTTCTTCAGGGTATCCAGACAAAAGTAAACAGGAGGAGCCTACATTTTCATTGTTGAGCAGAAATGTATCTCATTTTGCTGTACAATCCTTTTTTAAGACGAGTTATCTCTTAAAAAAAAAAAAGAAAGAAAAAAGAAAAAAAAATATGAAAGAGAAAAAACCAAATGTGTAGTGAAAAATCTTCTGTAACTTTGGATTAAGAGGTAACTGATCTTTTTAAAAAGAGAACAAAGTTATTTACTTTGCAAATGTGCTGATGGCATGGATCCATCTCACTGACCTCAGCATCCTTTTTTAAAGATTTTGGGGTTGATTGTCAATATTAAATTGTGGTTGAAGCAATAGGAAATTGAAATATGGATTGTGCATGACCGTGTCTTGAGTGTAAAAATATTGCAGTTTGAAACTTGGACCTAAAGTATTGCAAATAAAAGTTATAAATACCAATGGATTGTGTGACAGCAGCTTTTCCTATAGGATGTGCAGCATCAGAAAGACTTCATCAGTGTGGCTGCGGGTGCTTTTAGCTTTGTCCTGTGCCACTCTATGATGACATGAAACAGGACTTCACCTGCCACCAGCCCAGGCCACCCTTTGCCACCCCAGCTCCTTGGACCTTGGACAAGCAGACACAAAGTCTTTCTGCTGCTTCCCCCTTTTGCACAAATGCACAGAGAGCTGGGATTTTTCCAGGCCTCGTGTCTCCATTGTGCCATATTCCTAAAGAACCAGCAGCCCCTCCCGATGAATACGGTGAGTTCCACAGATGCTTGTCAGCTCCACTTCCTGCCTAGAAATCTTGAAACTGCTTCTAAATGCTGCTCTCTTCAGCTCTTGGACACCTACTCACACAGAGCCGGGCAAAAAATGCTCCTGACGCCAGCTTACAAGGTGAGTAACGCCAAAGAGGGCTATGTGGGAAATCTCTATCCCTGCCTATCCTTTTAAGAGATCTGTGCCTTGTATCTAAAGGAAGGAATGTGCAAGCAACGGGACTGACACTTTCACTCTCCGTGTTCGTTCCGCAGCCACGGGTACAAAGACATTATGGGAACCCTTGTGCAGACAGAGCCTTCCGTCCCTGTAGAAGGGAGCGCGGCGGGTGGGGGCGGTTGGCGGGCAGCGAGCCCCGGACAGCAGGCGAGATCCGGCTCCACACCCGGCAGGCCCTGCTAAGGCTCAATGCCGGCTCCTCTGCAACAGCAAAGACCTTCAGCCTTGGCACTGCCCAGAGGGGCAGTGCTGGCCCGGCCGCACAGCTCATTTTCCCCACAAGTTGCAGGAGGTGAGAACGCAACACTTGCAAACACTGACTGCGAGCCACAGCGCCGGCTGCGCACCATTAACCTCAGCTCTGGGACCACTGTCTGCCCCAAGCTCCGGGGGATGCATTGGGAGCCCGGCTGGGCTCTGCCCTGGGGCCATCCTCCAGTGACAGCTGCAAACAGGGAGCATTTAGTTGCCACCAAGAGCCCAGCCACGCGTGGAGGGGAGCCGGTGCAGGTGCGGCCTGCGCTGTTGCCTGCTGTGCTCTGGGGCTGCTGCTCCCGCAGAGGGAACTGCACTGGCGTGCCAGAGGAGACAAAGAAGCTTCAGCTTAAGCCAAACTGAGCTGGGTGGCTGGGCTGGCAGGAGTGGGGAGGGTCAAGGGCATTCACAGAGCTCATCCTGCTGGAAGGACGAGGAAAAGTGGCAGTGGGAAGTGAACAGTGAGGAGAGCTGAGGCCTGGAGGGCAGCTCTTGAATGACACTCAGGTCTCACCGGACCTCTGAGACATTGCTGTTCTTCTGCCAGTGACAGGATGAGTCCCTAAACCTGGGGCTCGCTCCTCCCCGTGGTCAAAGGCATCAAGGAAGGCTACAGTGCGACAGAGACTGCCCTGAGCTGGCAGCTCACTGGGGGAAAAGAGGGAGCACTTGTGAAGTAAAAGGCAGGTGGGGCAGAGAACTGTTCAGAGAAGGGCTGAGCTAAAGCTTGAGCAAGCTGAGAAATGTCATTTGGGGTCATCGCAGATTGATTTCATTTCACAAGTTATTGAACAAGTTTATTTTAGGGCGGGGGGGGTGTCATGTTTTCCCCTGGAGGCGTGCACTCTGCAGGCTTGAGCTGCGTTGCTGAAATGCTCGAGCACGTCTCTGCTGCGGCTGACACCGGGTTCTTCTTTGGCTTCTTCCGGCCCGGTGCTGAGCCGCAGCAGAGCCCTGGCGGAGCCCAGAGCAGCCTCAGCATCCACAGAGCCCGGCTGCAAGGAGAGAAAGCAGAAACCGCCCGTCACTTGAAGGCTGCTGTCCCCCTTGTCCCAGCCGCCCGCGGTGCCCAGGCCGTGCTGGCTGTGCTCAGAGCGGTGCCCGAAGCCGCCCGTCACTGCTGCCTTTGGCAGGAGAGCAGGATGGCAGGACACGTGCCACCGCCCGCAGCCAGCCGTGGCAGATCCACCTCCTCAGCAGCTGCCCAGAGCGGGATGCTCCTGTGCTCGCTGCCATCTCCCAAAAGCCCTTATCCCACCCGTGCCAAGAAGACGGGGACCCACCGCACGCCACCCGCCGCCGGAAGAAAAGCTGCTCCCAAGCGATGTCCTCGGTCTTCTCCAAGGCCCCGTCCCATCCACGCCGCAGCTGGTCCCAAGCACTTCCCGATCCAGGCTGGACACCACCTACAACGCTTCCTTTAAGAAAAACAAACAACAAATTAATGAAAAGGGATTACAGACAAAAAGGAGAAACAAGAAAAAAGGGAAAAAGTCTTCTCTCTGTCGGGGGCCTGAGGAAGGCCCAACCTTCCCTACATGCTGGGGAAAAACCCACCCACAGGCGAGGGAAGCCCACGCTTTCTCCCTTCCCCCCCGCACTGCCCCCCAACAGGCACAGCGAGCCCAAAGCAAACAAGCGGAGTGGAGCAGCCCAAGCCCCTCCTTTCCTGCAAAACAAAGCAGCCCGTGCACAGCTCCTGGAGTGCCACCTCTGCTCCTGCCATGGGGGCTTGTTTGTGTCGGGCTGGCTGCCCCAGCCCCAGCCCCAGCCCGGGGAACAGTGGGTGGTGGGGGCTGTTGGCAGGGCCAGGGGCCGGCTCCCATTTCCTAAGCACCCCAGCCCATCCCGCCCGCCCTGCCGAAAAGCAGCTTGGCAGCCGGCTGAAGAATTAGTTGCATCCGCCCCAGCAAAGGGGGGAACCTTTGCTTCCTGGCCAGGCCGTGCAATGCCCAAATCTGGGAGCATCCCCCTGCGTGTGGACTCATCTGTAAATTCGCTGTGGAGCCTGGCTTTGAAGAAGGTGCCAGAATCAAAGCCCATCATCTTCAGCTTGCCGGTGGCCAGGTCGAGGAAGAGCTTGCCGTCCTTGACATCGTCCTCCACGTCTCCAGCAGCAGCAGGAGTACAGCTTCTCCAGGGGCTCCTTCTTCCCTGCGGCTGAGAGCAGGCTGTCAGTGCCCCGCCCAGGGCCCCGGCTGTCAGTGAAGCAGGACAAGCAAAAGCAGCTTGCACGGCGGCCACCAGTGCTGGGAAGAGCAGCTCAGCGCCAGCACAAGGGCTGCGTGTCCCCATCTGACGACCCCTGCGCAGCCATACAGGCAGGGCAAAAAAGCCTGCGTTTCTTGGCTTCTTCTGGCCAAGGCACCTGTGGAGCTGTAACTTACCGGCTCCCTGGATCAAAGTGTGCCTGTGGCTCTCTCCCTTCTTCTATGGACGCTGAATATCCTGCAGCCAAGGATCACACGACAGGTCTTCTAATGAGGGCCTGTCCAAGGAGTGCAGGGACAGACACCCTCTGATCAATTCCTTGCACTCTGCGGGGAGAAACCAGAAAGCGCCGGTCAGTTGCAGAAGGCTCCTGTCCGCTTTGCCCCACTATTGCCATGCCCAGGCCATGCCATGGGGGCTCCGAGCTGTGCCCGAACTTTCCCATCCATTCTTTGTTTTGGAGGAGAGCAGGAGAGCGGGGCATGTGCCACCTCCTCGGCAGCTGCCAGAGCGGGATGCTCATGAGCCCGCTGCTGTCTCCCAGTACTGCTATTCCCCCCCGTGCCGCAGAGATGAGCATCCACCTTGAGAGAGCCGTTCTGGGAGCGACAGCTGGCCCCAGCTGATGTTCCGGCCCTTCGGGAACGGGTGCCGCCCGCAGACCATCTGGTGCAGCACGATGCCCAGGGACCAGACGGTAGCTGCCTCGCCGTAGTACCAGCCAAAATGGGTCCATTCTGGGGGGCTGTACGCTGGTGTTCCTACGGAATAGAGAGGCAGTTCATTTGCGGGATGCTGCCTGCTCCCGGAGCCTCGCCCCAGCATCCCTGGGCACGCGGGGGCCGCACCAGTGGCACGCGGCATGACCCGCTGCCCTCTCGCCAGCGCCTGTGACTTGTGGACAAACTGTGGGTTGTAAAAGAAGCCACCGGTGTCACAAGAGGGCAGCGGAAGCCCTGGCAAGGCCCGAGCATTCCACGCAAAGGGAAAACCCGCTCAGTGCCGGGGGGGGGGAAAAACCATGCCTTCACCCTCCCTGCCTGCATTGCCCCAAAAAAACATTCTGAAGCCAAGGCAAACAAGGCGAGCTGAGCAGTCCGAGCCGTTTCTTGCCTGCACACCAAACCGGCGGGTGCACAGCTTCTGGCCCCCGCCCTCTGCTACCCCCACCCACGGCTGTGTTTTTGTCACGCTGGCTGCCCCAGCCCCAGCGCCAGTCCTGGGCAGAGTGGCTGGCGAAGGCTGCCAGCAGGGCTGGAAGATGGCCCCCCGGCCACCCGCACTCAAAAGCAACTGGGCTGAAAACTCGGTCCCATGACTGGCATCAAAAGGGAGAATCCCCGCTGCCACAGCCAGGTTGGGCCGCGAGATGCCGGCACCGGGAGCCTACCCCGGCGAGGACTCACCTGCAAAGCGGGTGTAGGCTGTGTCTTGCAGGTAGGTGCCGCAGCCAAAGTCAATCAATTTGGCCTGGCCGGTGGCCAGGTCAACCAGGATGTTCTCTGGTTTCACGTCCCTGTGAAGGACCCCGCAGCTGGTGCAGTGCCGCACGGCCTCCAGGACCTGGCGGAACAGCTTCCGTGCCACCTCCTCTGACAGGAAGCCCCGCGCTCGAATGAAATGACGCAGGTCCTGAGAGTGCTCCGGCCGCTCCATCACCAGCACCACGTTGTTGGGGAGCGCGAGCCACTCGAGGAGCTGCACCACACCAGGGAAGCCGGTGGACACCTTGTCCAGCAGCACGACTTCGAGTGGTGCGCTGGTGCCGTTGGGCTGCGGGAGGAGCACGATGCCGTCAGTGGGGCTGATGCCGTGCCAGGGCTCGGGAAGCCCTCGCCCAGCCCGGGATGCTCTGCGCCCTCCGCTGCCCCCACGCCCCCTCTCCCCCGAGGCGTCCTGGCGCCTTCCACCCTCCCGGGCCTCGGCTTATCCCCGCCCGTCACGCCCCGGCTTCTCCCGCTGCCCACCACCGCCATCCCCCCACCGCCGCTCACTCACCAGCTCGCCCCAATGACGGATGCGGTTCCGTGGCACCCGTTTGATGGCCACCTGCAAGCCAAGGGGAGCAGCGGGCTGAGCTCGCCGCCCGCCCTGCCGAGCCCCATCCTCCTTCTCCTGCGCCCTCCTCCGCCCCCCTCCTCCTGCGCCCGCCGCCGGCCCCGCCACTCACCGGGGCGCCGTCCGAGAGCCGCGTCGCCGCGAAGACGCTGCCGAAGCCGCCGCGCCCCAGCAGCGAACCCACCACGTAGCGCTCCCTCAGGCCCTGCTGCGCATTCCCTGCCGGCGAGACGCGGCTGTCAGCGCTCGGCCCGGCTCCAGAAACGGCCGCCGGGCGCTCCTCAACCGCCCCGGGCCGGGTATCCCCAGATGCTGCCTCTTTCGAAGGGGACACCGGCGGCTCGGGGGCGGGGGCCGCGCTGCCGAGCGGAAGAGCTCGGACCGGGGAAGACGCGGCGGACGTGGCGGGAGCGGCCGCGCCGTCTGTGTCCTCGGCGGGTCCCGGGAGGAGCCGGGGCCGGGGCCGGGGCCGGGGCCGGGGCCGGGGCCGGGGCCGGGGCCGGGGCCGGGGCCGGAGTCGGGCCAGCCGGAGCCAGAGGCTGACAGTGCTGCCCAAGAGGCAGGCACTGATGCCCGCCCAGCAGCGCCACAGCCAGTACGCCAAGAGCCGGGCGGAGGCGAGACCGCGGCGGGACGCCCGGGGGCGGGGAGGGCGCAGCCCCGCCCGGCGCCGCGGGAGGGCCGGGCGCATGGCCCGGCCTGGCATGGGGAGAGGGAGGCCGCGGAAGGGGCGGAGGGGGTGGAGCAGTGAAGGGAGAGCGGGACAGGGGATGCGGGACACTGGGAGAAGGAGAGGAGGAACAGGAGAAGGAACGCAGAGGGTCTGGAGAACCGCTGCTTTCGTGTTGCTCTTCTGCTGCTGCCGCTGCTGCCGCTGCTGCTGCTGCCGCCGCTGCCGCTGAAGCGCTGGGAGCGTTGGTCCGCGTGTCCGTGTGTCTGTTGCCCGGGTGTCCGTTTTTGCCCCGCGCGCCCCGCGGCCGAGCCCCGCGCGCCCCGCGCCAGCACGGGCCGCTCCGGGGCCGAAGCGGAGTCACGGAGCATCTCTTCCTCCCGCAGCCGCGCCAAACGCACCATCTTGTTTAGCTTCTTCTTCACCAGATTGTAACTCTTCCTTGCGGCAGTCTTGCAACTTGCCCCTGCTGCTGGCTCGCCCCGCGCCGCGGTCTCTTGCTCACAAGAGCAAGAGCAACCAAAGCGCTGTCCGCACTTTTCGCCTGGAGCAGAGCAAAGTGCTGAATGAGGAGCCTGCCAGCGCCAGGCAGAGGCAGCCCCGTGGGAGGGCAGAGCAGGACGTGAGGAGGGAGACGTGCAGCCCCTGCGGGGTGCAGCGCTGCTCCCCGGCCGCTCGGCGTGGGCAGTGGGAGCGGCGGGGCCGTGCCCGGCGCGGTGCCCTCGTCGCCAGGGCTGTTGCTGTTTTCTTGTCCGGTTGCAGGTGAAAATCGGAGACTGCCGATAGGAGGCTTCAAATAAAAGAATGGAAACACTCTTTTTGCTGAGTTCTGATGCCGGTCCAATAGAGCAGCTAAGCTCTCAGCTGTTTGCCTCCTCCCTGCCAATCCAGCACTTTCAGCCTGGAGCAAAGGCCCTCTCTGCAAAGAAACTGCTGGCTGGTTTCCTTCTCCTGCTGTTCATTGACACAGGTAGAAAAGCAGACTAGTTTGGATGCTGAGTCTGTCCAAACAGACAGTGAGCTTTGCCATGTGAAGCCAAGACACGGAGTCTTGAGCCCTGCGACAGTGTCATGGGAATCACCTTTGTTGCTGCTGCTGTCTATTGTCACTGCTGAGGGTGCAGTCCTAGGGGAGCACATGCCCTGTCTCTAGAAGCCAGAGCCGAGCAAGGCACTGGGCTCTAAAATCTTCCCTTGGCAGGCTTCTGGTGTCTCCAGCATTGCTTCCAAAGCCAAACAGGGAGAAGGCAAACTGTGTGTAGCTCTTGGTATTGTAGAGTGTCTCAAACTTGCTAAGTCCTAGGTGTTTGAGGTAAGATCAGTTTGCAATGACTGTGAGGTAGAACTAGTGCAAGACAGAAAAGGGGAGCATAGAAGGGAAGCAATTCATAGTATACGGGAACATCTTGGGTTGTTTCTTTCCCTTTGCGTGTCCCTTCTGGGAAGCTGTTTTGCTTTTGCAAGAATCTTGTCCACAGTGATGTTTGCTCTTTTCAAGACCCTTTCCTGGAGACCTAGCTGGAGCTCCTGTCCCAAGATGTGCCATCACATGCAGCTTCTCTTGGCTTGCCACACTGTGCGTGCAGCACGACTCTTGCAGCAAAGCAGGACCAAGGTTTTGAGAGCTTGACAACTTGTCCTTTCTCCTCCTGGTGGACTAGCGAGTTGTGCCGTGGGTAAGGTTTTCGTCGTTACTGTTCTAGGCTAAGGAAACAGGAGGAGGGGGTAGCAGCGATTGTTAGGCTGGCTGAATGGAGAGGAAGAATGTCCGGAGCCTGCAGCCAGAAGTGGAGAGCTGGGGGCTAATCCTTCCAAGCTCTCAGTGGACATCTTGCAAGTGACCTGGACTGTGAAAATGGTCTGACAGAGGCAGTTGGTTTCTGAGTTCAGCGTAGATGCTTGCACGTCTGGTGCGTTGGTGTGCAAATCAAGAGTACAATCGGTTCACATGGAAGCACCAGAAGAAGCTGGAGCTCTCCGAGCAGACGACTGAAAGAATGTGCAAAGGAGAAATGCGGGAAATGACTTGGTGTACCTTGCCTGGAAGAAGGGTAGTTTTTTCGAATAATTCCTAATCCGTTCCCTTGGCTTTTGACTTTCTTAACAAGGCCATTTGCATCCCCGATTCAGCACGAAGCGAGAGGCCCGGGCTTACGGAAGCGCGCCAAAGATTCCTCCGCAGCGACGCTCAGGTGGAAAGAGGAGCGGGGCGCCTGAGCAGCCTCCGGGGAAGCATCCCGCGAGGTGCAATTTGCGCCGTGCTGGGAGAGGAGGAGGGGGAGAAGGATGGGCCTTGCGTGGCAGCAGCAGCAGCAGCAGCAGCAAGTTTGGGCCGCAGGACATTGGGCCTGCGCCGCTGCCCCACAATGGGCGGGCGCGTTCCCGGGGCTGCGGCCCTGGCAGCGCGTCCGCTGAGCTGCCGACGCTGCGGGAGCTCCCCGGGCTGGGCTCGGGTTCCCGCTGGGACTGGGCAGCAGGCTGTGCTCTCACTGTGGTCAGCAGCAGTGGGACGTACCTCTGGACATCCACGTCTCCTGCTGCTGGGAAGAAGCAATGAAGCGAGTGCAGAAGTTCTGCTTCCTCTTTCTCCCAGTGGATTTTTTCATTTCATTCCACACTCCAGAGGCAATTTCTGTGCTGGCCTCTGTCAGCTGATTCTATTTCAAGAGCACCAGCAACAGGGCTGTGTTTGAGCGCTGTGAATGTGGCCTGTATGGCTTTCATTCTCCTTGACTTTTTGCTTATAGACCTGTGAACATTTCAAGATCTGCTAATCAGGATGCCTGCAACAAAACATCTGAATTCCCCATCAGAAAAGTACTGTGGCTAGCATCGATCAAAAGAGGCAATTGCAGTTTTTCAGATAAAATTCAAGTGGCAACCAGAAGAGGGGGAAGAGCAGCCATGATCTGTCATTCCCAAGGCAAACGCAAGAAAAGCCTCCTGCTGTCCCCTGAGGACGAGTGAAACTGTGCTGGGAACAGTGCTGGAACCCGATCCTTTCTTTCTCGGAAGGTTGCATCAGGGCAGCACAGCTGGGCTCTGAGGAATCAGGTCTGTTTGTGGCTGATTGTGTCTCTACTCCAGAAATTCACCGGGAAAAACCTCTTGGGAAGCCGAGGCACAAGCAGGTGGGAAGGGGCTGGCGCTGCTGCTGCTCTTGGCCGGGAGCCCCGGCTGTGCCGGTACAGGGCCCACTGCGCGGTGGCTCCTGCTGCTGCCAGAGCTGGGCGGGTCTCAGGGACAGGGAATGGACACGGGGGACAGCAAAGGCTGTGGGGGGCTGCAGCGATGTTCACACTTGGGCCAGCGCCAGCACCAGCACAGAGCTTCAGCCCCGCGATTATCCAAGAGGGAAATGCTGGGGAAAGGCTCCATTTCAGCCTTCCTTTACTCATCACTGTGAAGTGACCAAAATAAAAGGAGAACAAGCAGAGCCCGATCTCTTCTCCTTCGGGAGGAGTCCCACGCCTTGGGCTGTGAGAGGCCCTGAGGGGCTGTGAAGGGCTGTGAGGCGCCATGAGGGTTTGTTAGGGGCTGTGAAGGGTCATGAGGAGTCGTGAGGGGCCGTGAGGGGCCGTGAGGGGCCATGAGGTGCTGTGAGGGGCCATGAGAGATTGTTAGGGGCTGTGAAGGGTCATGAGGGGCCATGAACTGTGAGGGACTGTGAGGGACTGTGAGCTTCCACGAGGGGCCCTGGGGAGCTGTGAGGGGCATTGAGGGGTCATGAGGGGCTGTGAGGGGCCTTGAGGGGCCATAAGGGTCTCTTAGAGGCTGTTGGAGGCCAGGCACCTCATGGAACCAAGGGTCAGTTAGGAGACTGTGCAAGCAAGGAGATCATGGTTGGCAGTACAGAACTTCATGGAACCACAGGCCCATTGTTACACAGCAGGGCCGCAGAACCAAGGAGATCATTGTGACACTACACAACCTCATGGAATCAAGGCGTCCATGTTACGCTACTGAACCTCATGGAGCCAAGGGTCCATTGTGACACTGCGGACCCAAGGAGACTGTTGCTGACAGTACGAAAGTTCATGGAACCAAAAGTCCATTGTGACATTGTGGGGCCTCATGGAACCGTGGAGACCATTATGACACTTTGTTACTATCTGATTTACACCCAGAAGGGCAAAGAAAATGAAATCTCTGAGTATAAAAAGGAAAGAACTTTGAAGGTTCCAAATATTCCCAAAGATGAGATTAAAACCAAACGAGATTAAATGTTGGTGCCAAAAAAATGGATATCTGTTTATCTAATGGTAAGAGAGGCAAAGAGAAAGGAGAAAAGTAGAGAAAAGTTAGAAAAAGCCAAGGTTACTCTAAAAGCATAGGATAAGTCACCACCACACTGTGCTACCTTTGTTGCTGCTGAGACAGGGTGGGGGAAGTGGAGAAGTTTTTGCCTTTTTTTTTGCTGCTGTTTGAAGGGTCTTATCTGCCTCTTCCCATCTCTGGAGCAGTTTGGCTGGAAAGCGGCGGCCCATCCTCCGAGATGCAGGCTCCATGCTTGCAGCTGAACCTCGGTCCGCCTGGGACGAAGGAGCAGGGGTAGGGGTTGCACAACTCACTCGGGATTTCAGTCCAGGGGTGAAGGACTGGGGGGGTTCTCCCCAGGCGGGCGGCGTCGGCTCCCGGAGGCCTCAGGGTGTCTCGTGGCTGGCGATGGTGGTGGTGTGGGGAAAGGCAAAGGGCAGGGATTCTACCTTTCGCTTTCGCCTCCACATTTTGCGCCAGTTTTGCCTTCCTTTTTATGGGCCTCAAGGCGGGCTATGCACGGCCCGTACGGCACGTAGTTTCCAGGCGTTCAAAAGTGATTAGGATAAGCAGCCATAATGACGAAGCGCTTTTGAAGCCTTTCCGGTGTTGAGCAGTGATAATGACAAAGCATTTTTTGGAGCCTTTCTCCTATTATTAGGCTCTTGCACACTTCAGAACCAAGGGGCCATTGTGACACTGCAGGGCCTCGTATAACCAAGGGGTCATTGTAGCACGGCAGGGCCTCGTGGAATCAAGGGGATCGCAGTGACACTGTGGGGCTCCATGAGGCCACGGGGCCATTCTGACTGTGTGGAAGCAAGCATACCATTGTTACGCTACGGGGCATCATGGAACCAAGGAGGCCATTGTGAACCAGCGGGGGAACCCGCTGAGACTATTATGACACTTCAAAGGCCTTGTGACACGGAAGGGCCATTGTGGAACTGCAGGGCCTCGTGGAACCAGTGAGACCATTGTGACATCACAGGGCCTCATGGGAGCCAGGGGCCATTGTGACACAGCCAGGCCTCATAGAACCAAGGGGCCCTTGTGACACTGCGTGGCACCATGGAGCCAAGGAGACCACTGTGACACTACAGGGCGTCACGGAACTAAGAACTATGTAACAGTAAGAGGCCCAATGGAATCAAGGGGCCATTGTGACACCACAGGGCCTCATAGAACCAAGGAAACCATTGTGACACTGCAAGGTCTCATGGAAGCAAAGGGCCAGTGTGACACAGCCAGGCCTTGTGGAACCAAGGGGCCATTGTGATCCTGGGGAGCCCAATAGAACCAAGGAGCCATTGTGACACGGCAGGACCTTATGGAATCATGGAGACCACTGTGACACTCTGTGACCTCATGAAACCAATGGGCCTCTTAGGGGCCACCTCTCATCTGCCTTCAAAACACGGGGGGGCTGTGCTTTTCTTCCCATGGAAAAAACCATCTTTCAAGTCCAGCCATCCATGGCCAAAACTGGGAATTCACCTCTGAAATTCCATCTAGCCAAGGAATAGCTCCCAGACAAAAGCTGCCAGGAATGTCCAGCTTCCCTTGGATTCCTGAGGGCCAGCTCTCATCTGCCTTTGAAACACTGGGGCTCCTCACTTTTCTGCCAATGGGAAAGAACTGTCCTTCTTGGCCAGACGTCCATGGACAAAACTGGGATTTGGCCTCCCAAATTCCCTCTATCCAAGGATCGCTCCAAGACAAAAGCTGCCCAGACAAACAGGTCTGGCTGGCCTTGGCCTCCTTGAGCCACTGCTAATCAGCCTTTGAAACACTGGGGCTCTGCCCTTTCCTTCCTGGGGAGAAGAGCTGTCATTCCGGTCCAGGCACCCACAGCTGAAATGGAACTCCACCTCCAAAACTCCCCATATGTCCAAGGGTTGCTTTCAGACAGAAGCTGCAAGGACAGACAGGTCTGGCTTGCCTTGGCCTCTGGTGGCTGCCTCTCATCTGCCTTCAAAAGACTGGGCTTCTGTGGTTTCCTTCCTGTAGAAAAGAACCGACCTTCTTGTCCAGGTGCCCGTGGCCTCAAGCACATGATCACTACATAGGGACAAAGGGGCTCTGTGCTCAGTGGAGTGGAGTCTGAGGACAGTGGAGGAGAGTCCTGGGAGGGCTTGAAGGGTGGTTTCAGAGATGGTGGATCCTTTTGACATAGTAGAGAAGAGCCGGCAAAAGAAAGAATTAATGCAAAGGGCAGCTGGGGAGGTCCAGACTGGACAGAAGGAGAAAGGAATTTCTCTCCCAGGGCAGTGCTGTGGTGCCACGTGTCCCCCAGAAGAAGTCTGGAGCAGCCCAAGGCTTTGTGTGCCAAGGCAGAGCCAGGCAGGACGCAGAGCCATCAGCAAAGGAAGGGGCCGGTGAGGTGGGGCAGCCGGGGGGATGACGACAGCCTGCAGGGACAGAGACACAGGGCACGGACACTGTAGGACAGCCTGGGCCGGAGAGGGCAGAGGGATGTGCAGAAGCTGAAAGGCCCTGACAGAGGCAACTTCTGCAGCACTTTGGCCAGGGCTGCTGTCCCTGCCCCTGAGGCCAGTTGGGAGATAAGTGACCCTTGCAGCCCTGGGGCCTCATTGCCTCTTTTTTCCTGCTCAGCAGCATGGCAGGGGCCACCCCATGGTCCTGCCCTTGGCATTGCACATGCCCACATCCCAGTGCCCCGGGAAGAGTCCCGAGCAATGAGGGAGGGACAGGATCTGCCTTTGCGGCGGCTGGGGCACTGCCTGCAGCCAGCCCGGGCACAGCACAGAGGCACAGAGGGGTTCCATCAGTTAGGGCTGGGAAGATGCTGAGAAGTGACCGGGGGAGAATCATTCCCAGCCCTTGACACAGGAAGCCTCTGGCTGCAGGACAATGCAGCTGCAGTTCCTGAAATGATCTCCTCAAGCTGGAACATACCACTGACTGTGGATTCAGGAAGTACATTCTCTGAGTATCCCTGGTGTAGAACATGAGGACATGCTCAGGGCTTCAGCTCAGTCCAGTAATATTTCCGAGACAATCCTTTCTATAAGGATGAAATTTCCTGAGACTGTTTTCCCTTTCCTACTCTTGGGGAATGGGAGGGGGGGAAGTGATAAAGGAATTCTTCATTTTTAAGAGTCCCTGAGGCATCGGAAGTGTAACTTGAGTGCTCTGCAGGAGTTTCCTAAAGTGCTTTCAAGCCACTCCTCTGCCCACGCACAGCACCGGCATCACCTTTGCTGGACCCGCCAGGCTTAGTCTGACCTGTCCTTTCTCCCACCTGCAAGCAGAACCTGTCCCCAGCCAGTGCCCTGCAAACAGGCAGGTTTCTGTAGGGCCAAGGAGAGTGCCCAGAGATATGGGGTCTGTGAGTGCTGGCAGGAAGAGATCAGGCACAGGGAAACACCTCCAGGAGGAAGATCTTCAGCAAGCAGAGAGAAGATCGGGCAATGAGAGAAAACAAAAGGCAGAAATGTTGTGGCACGGAGAGCTTAGAGACCTCCACAGGATGCCCTCGAGTGCAGCCCCTCCCTCTGAACAAGCCCCCTCCGAACAAGCCCCCTCCCCTCCTCTCTCCCTCCGCCAAGCCTCTGCCCTCAGGGCCGGGGGTCCAAGGCGTGAAGCCCCTCCTGTGCAGGCAGAGCTGCAGCAGAGCTGTGGGGCAGCTCTGCAGTCCCGGGCCCAGTTCCCTCTGCAGAGCACAGGGCCGGGAGCATCTGCCTGGCACTGGGGGGCTCTGGGAGGGGGCACAGCTGGCTCAGCTGGCTCAGGGTGACGCTGTCCCCAGTGCCCGGCTGTGGGCAATGCAGCCAGGGAAGGAGCTCAATCTCCCTACATCCAATGCCATCATTAGGACAATTGGCTTTCTTCTTGAGGATTCCCCCTAAGCTCTGAGCTTCCCTCCAGGACGCAAACAGGTCGTGTAGCATCTTTGTGTTACCTGAAAGCCCCACAGTGAGACACAAAAGTTTTATGATGGCGAAAGTGCTGTTGGGTTGGTGAAATGAGCCATGTGTGTATTTGGCTACCAATGTGGGGCTGAGACCTCGAGAAGGGGATGGACATTTGATGGGCTGTGGTGGATCCATCTGCTCTCAGCAGTGTTGGGATGGTTTCTAAGGGAAATATGGGAGGGTGATTATCCTCTGTCTGACAAGGGTGAAAGCCCAGAGGATCTTGGAACAGGACAGAGTGACAGACCACCTCCCCTCACTCTCCACTCACCACCTTGCCTCACAGAACTCGCTCTATTCTCCCCGAGGGCAGCAGCAATGCTGAGTGTTTCTGACATCCAAAACCAGTCAGCCGGGGAGATGAAGAGGAGCTATAAAAACCTCTAGAACACTTTAACAGCTTTTGCCGTTCCTGTTCTTGGGCCCTGGGAGTGCCCTTGTGTTAGCTGGGGTTTCAAAGTGTAACACCAGGACAGGTCCCTGTCCCCCTCCCACTTCTGCACAGCAAGGCTGAATTGTAAAAAGCCCCGGAGCAATTGCCCTGAAACTCATGTCGCACGCAGCCAGCAGCAAGCAGGGCTGCGGCTGGAGCTGAAGGAAGATCTGCTAGAAAAACAGAAGGGTGTTGTCGGTGATGGAACACGGACTTCGCCGGCCGCATGCAAAGCCAAATTTGATCGCACGAGTCAACTCTTTATATACTGTTCCAAACCAACAGTTCAGCAGCTACAAACTTCAGCTTCTAAGGTTATATGTTTTACATCTCCAAGGGCTACAGATTAGCATCTCCTCGCCCAATCTCCCGTTAACTATCCTACTCTTTGTCTCGCCTCTTGCTCTTTGTCTCGCCTCCTGCCAGACGCGGCCCCGGCCCGCCCCGTCTCTCGTCTCTCGCAAGGCCCCACGCCCGCCAAAGCCGTTCTCCGTGGCGACACTCTGAATCCCCATAAGGTGTCAGTGTGTGACAGGAGAAGGATTTGTGGGACATGTCTTGGATTTGGCTGAGAGCCGTTTCCCTTAAGCTGTCACTGCCTTTTCTCCGTGAACAGGTCCCCATGTCCACACACAGCCAAATGTCCAACAGCAGCTCCATCAGCCCCTTTCTGCTGCTGGCATTCGCAGACACGCAGCAGCTGCAGCTCCTGCACTTCTGTCTCTTCCTGGGCATCTCCCTGGCTGCCCTCCTGGGCAGCGGCCTCATCATCAGCGCCGTAGCCTGCGGCCACCACCTGCACACGCCCATGTTCTTCTTCCTGCTGACCCTTGCCCTCACCGACCTGGGCTCCATCTGCACCACTGTCCCCAAAGCCATGCACAATTCCATTTTGGGACACCAGAACCACCTCCTACGCAGGAGGTGCTGCACAGCCTCTTTCTCTTTCTCTTTCTCTTTCTCTTTCTCTTTCTCTTTCTCTTTCTCTTTCTCTTTCTCTTTCTCTTTCTCTTTCTCTTTCTCTTTCTCTTTCTCTTTCTCTTTCTCTTTCTCTTTCTCTTTCTCTTTCTTCTCTCTTTCTCTCTCTCTCTCTTTTTCATTTCAGCGGAGTTTTCCCTCCTCGCCGCCGTCGAGTGCTACGACCGCTACGTGTCCCTCTGCAAACCCCTGCAAGACGGGACCCTCCTGGGCAGCAGAGCTTGTGCTCACATGGCAGCAGCTGCCTGGGCCAGTGGCTTTCTCAATGCTCTGCTGCACACGGCCACTACCTTTTCCTTGCCCCTGTGCCAGGGCAGTGCCCTGGGCCACTTCTTGGGTGAAATCCCACAGATCCTCAAGCTCTCCTGCTCACACTGCCACCTCAGGGAACTCGGGCTTGTTGTGTTTTGCATCTGTTTAACTTTTGGTTCATTTGTGTTCCTTGTTTTCTCCTGTGTGCAGATCTTCAGGGCTGTGCTGAGGATCCCCTCTGAGCAGGGATGGCACAAAGCCTTTTGCACGTGCCTCCCTCACCTGGCCATGGTCTCCCTGTTCCTCAGCACTGGCTTTGTTGCCTGCTTGAAGCCCCCCTCCATGTCCTCCCCATCCCTGGACCTGGCACTGCCAGTTCTGTACTCGGTGGTGCCTCCAGCCCTGAAGTCCCTCATCTACAGCCTGAGGAACCAGGAGCTCAAGGATGCCCTGAGGAAAATGATGACTGGATGCTTTCCAGAAGCACAAACCTGCCTGTTTTCAGCTCCATAGGCTAAAGTGTAATCATTAGAGGCCCAGCCTGCCTTCTCAGGTTGTTTTGGTGGTGGTGGTTTGGGGGCTTTTTTTCTTCTCCTATGTTAATGTTGTGCCCAAAAGATTTTGTTATGCATCTTATTCCCTGTTTACAGGCTGAATGTGACTGTTGACAGGGACTGTGTCAATAAGGAGTCTGCTCTGTGTGTATTCACATGAAAGAAAGGACCCATCAGCAAGGTCTCAGTTTGAGATCCTTTGGTTGAGTCCATCCCTGAAGCTGGAGGGCAGGGCCAGTTTTGCAGGCGTGGGGGGGAAGAGTCCCAGCAGAGCAGCACAGCCAGGGAGCAGCAGAGCTTGGTCTTTTCAGAGCTCCTCTCTTATTACTTCCACTCTCTCCTTTGGAGCCGCTGTGATGGTGTAAGGCCAACAGCTCTGTCCGGGTGGTGCGAGTCCTGCTGCGTGTCACAGGCAGGGACAGGCCATGGGCACTGCTGGGACACAGCTGGGCTCCGCCACAGCGGTTCCATCAGCAAAGGGCATCTCCTGAAGGAGGAACTGCAGGAAGGCTTTGCTCTCCCTCCACAGTCACTGTCAGGAACAGGCCCAAGGAGCAGACTCTAAAGAGGCTGCCTGTGTTCCTTGTTCTCCCAGGGCTCGGTGGGATGAGATCAGGGTCCCAGTGTGGCCTTCAAGAGACTCAGGTGTGGTTCAGGTTTTGCTTGTTGGTGGCCAGTGCCCACCAGATGCTGAATGGTCTGTGATGAACCTTCCTGGGGCTCTGCAGCTTGTGCCAGGGCTGATGGCAGGGGAATGTTCTTCTGGAGGGACTTGGGAGCTGCCAGGAGAACACAGGGGATCTGCAGGGACAGTGTGTGCCAGGGATCAGCAGTGAGTGGAGCTCAGTGGGCACAGGCCTGTTGAGGGTGAGCTCACCCAGAGATAAAGGACTGAATGTTTCCTGTGACCCATGAGAGCTCTGCAGCCCCAGGGGACACAGCAGCTACAGGGAAAGGAGTCTGGGCAGTGACTCGTCTGACCCTATGGGAACTTGCAGAGGAGGATCCAGGGCAGCCCCAGCCCATGTGCCAGCCCTGGAACAAGGCAGGCACCTCTGAGCACCCTCCATGGCCACAGCGGAGCCTGTGTGGGAAGGGGTCAGTGCAGGGAGCACCATCAGCTGCAGAGCTCTGTCTCCCAGCTTGAGCAGCACAGCCCAGCAGAGGCAGCCCATGGCCCCGGGCAGCACAGCCCCCATGCTCTGCAGAGCAGCACCCCCAGCTCAGGGGCTGTGGGCAGCAGGGCAGAGGCTACAGCAAGGGCTGCTCAGGCCAGCACAGACGTGTTCCCCTGGGAAAGGCTCTGTGGGGAGCTGGGATGGGCCAGGAGAAGAGCAGGAGCTCGTGTGTGTGCAGAGGAGCCCTGGCAAGAGGCTGCCCTGTCCCTGGGATGGCAGCAGGAGCAGCCTGAGGAGCCCCAGAGCCAACTCTCTGCTGCTGTGCTGGGCAGCGGGGCCCTGGGGCTGCAGGAGCTTCCCAAGCTGAGGATCTCCTGAGCATTCCAGACACAGAGTCACTGTCTCGGACCTGCAGTGCCTCCAGTTCCTGCTGCAGGGCCAGACAGGACTGGGCTTCTTTGCAGGGCTGGGGCCAGGGCAGGGAGAGGAAAACAATGGACCCTTGATTATAAGACTCCCCTCAGTGTCACAATGCTCTCCATGGTTCCACGAGGCCTTGCAGTGTCACGCTGGCCCCTTGGTTCCTTTGGGCCCCACGGTGTCACTGTGGCGCCCTTGGTTACACGAGGCCCCACGGTGTCGCAAGGCACCTTTGGTTCTCCGAGGGCCCTCAGTGTCTGTTTTGCCAGTGGGCAGGGTCAGCCCCAAAGACACAGACACCAAGTTCAGGAATAGTGTAATTTATTAGAATGCAAAACTGCAAAGAATCACAAAAGGAGAAGCCCAGCAAAGCACCCAATCATCACTACCAAAGATTGCGTACAGTAATCAAGAAAGAGACAGCACCAGTTACCCTCAGGCCTCGCCATCATCCACATCCTCACATCAGCTGGGGGAAGCTGTCACAGCCAAGGACTGGAGAGCCATTCCCGCACCCTGGGAATTCCTGCAGGTGCATCCACCTTTGCGGGCAACGAGGCTTCAACCTCGCTGTGAGAGGGCCCAGCTTTGACAGCGTTGAACAAACAAGCTGACATCACTGCTAGTGTGGGAACATCTGGTTTCATTCTCCTGTTTGGTTTCTCCCAAAGCCTGGCCAGGGCTCAAGGAGGAACCGAGGGAGTTTGATCCTAAAGCCCCAAACAAGGCCAGATGGGGCCTTGTCCAGTTTCTAAATACAGAAAGGTAAATCCGTGTTTCACCAATGAACATAGAGCATATTGCTAATAATGCTTCGTTAATGAGCAGATACAAATAGAACATTTGGTTGGAAGGTTCATCTAGATGTCAACTTTGGCTCCGAGCCTGTTGTTCAGGCCTCAGTCAGGGCCTGTTGTTCAGGCCTCACTACTTCAATCAGTCCTTTGACCTAGAGACGAACTGCAACCTTCATAACAATTCTTTTGATACTACAATCTTGGATTTAAGTATTAGAAAGTCTTTGTTGACAAGCCAAAATATCATACGGGAAGTGCTTTAAGGGTATCTTTTCACAATCTTCATAGGAACGCTTAACCCAGCCATGATTAAAGAGCTGTACGTGAGTTTGATTCCATTTCCCTTTATACTGGGTGCAATTGAACAGTTTACAGTGTGGGTGCATACAACCTATTCCAGGAGACAACATCCATCCACAGACACTTTTTCCTCCATATATTCCTCTTTATCTGATTTAGGTAGGAAATGCCTTTTCTATGAAAATGCAGCGGTCGGGGATCGCCACCCTCGCTCTAGAACTCTGTTTTTATCGTGAACTGTGCTCAAGTTTCTAACCCACCATTTGGGTTGGGCCAGATGGGCCAGCCAAGGCCAGTCATCGAATACTTCTGGACTTCCACGCACCCAGCAATTACTGAGGTTAAAAGAGTTCCCTATCTCTGCTCCTGCGGTTAGAAATCAATTTAGCCAACCAGTGCTCCGATTACAAGGACAACATTAAATCAACAAGATCAACAATAGTTTCACTGTTAAGCGGTCCCTTTCTGTCTGCAGAAGTCACTCAGTGGCACATCAGTCTTCACATCAAGCGCTGTGGATCAGAGCACTTTCCAAAGGGACCATTGGGGCAAACAGGGAGATTTGGTCTGGCAGGCTCTGCAAAACAATATCCTGTAACATCTCTTTGTTCTCTCACAGAACACTTGGCTGCAGGGACACGTGCCCATCTTTCTCACCCAGCTTTCAGGATTCAAACAGTGTTGTCTTTGCCTACAGCTCTTACTTCAGCTGGCTCGGGCAGGCCATTTGGCCTCTGGACCCACACTCTGGCTCCATGATTAGGACTGGTGGATCCAAACCCTTTATTTCCATGAACAGTAGTGATGTGAAGTGGATGTCCTTTTTTCACGGTTGTTTTAAAAACTGGCAATATCAATAACTGTGCTACCCTGCCGTGGGGTTGAATGATCCAGTGTTGTTCACTATTGTTTAACAGAACTACTTTACTTTCTCCTTGATAATCTGCACCAACCACTCCTCCCACCATATGAACACTTGTCAAGGCCAAGCTTGAGTGAGCAGTTATCAAACCAAAGTGTCCCGGAGGAACCTGAATTCCTGTGCCGGTACTGATAACTCTCATTTGCTTCTGATTTATCCTAATTAATTCTAATGCCTAAAGGTCCAGCCCTGCAGCCTCTGCGATGGCCCTGTCAGGGGCCATCTCCCCCGGAACAATTTCCCAGGAAGTCCAAGTGTCACTGTCCGTGGTTGTATTTGCAAATTGGGTGCAGCCATGCGCATCCAGGGGGTTTCCATTTCCCCAGTGGGCCCATTGTTAAGGATATGGAGCACATCTGTGAGGTGGGTTTTTCATTGCCACACGTTCCCATCTCCTATATTTTTCAACTGCTCTTTTAACAACCCCTTCATCTGTTCAATCAATTCTGCAGCTTGTGGATAGTCTGGTAGATGAAAAACCCAGCAGTCTTACTCACTTTATTTTTCGCAGTAACAGACAAAGCATTCCACGTCCTAGCGTCAGCAAACCCTATAAAAACAGCCAGTTTCATCCCTTCCTCCTTCATCTGTTGTATACAATCTCACACAGTTTCCCAGCGATGTTGGGGTCCTGGCCAATCCTTTTCTGTAGCGTATTTAGTCTTATATCCCTGAGAAGCCAAAGCTAACAAATGGGTATTTGGAGCATTATTTCACAATGTCATTATATAGATGTGAAAACATAAACATCGATTTTTATTATATTATATACATGTAGATCATTAATTTTTGTTATTATTCTCGTTGTTATTATTATTATTATTATTTCCTTTGCTCAAACAAATCCAAGCTCAAGATTAAAAACTTCTTCTGTCGCTCCATGTGGGAGCGTTTCAACAACAATCGTTCCTTCTGTTGGTGCTGTTTCCGAGATGCTGTTAACAAAATTCACCCTCCTCTTCCCAAACCCACAAGTTCTTTTCCTTTTTCCATATGCAATTTTTGGATGCATTTTAATACATCCAGTGCTTCAGCTTCTTTCAATTGACATCCTCATTGCTCGCACGGTGCTCCGACCTCAGCCCACACCACAGCCAGCAAACCCTAGGGAAGGTCTTCCCATGCGGGAATTTTGGATGGGACCGATTCCTTACACTTACATTTAAAAAGCAGCATTTTGTTGTGATCCGGCCAGACTATACCAAATATGTTTTACCAGTGGGCAGGGTCAGCACCAAAGACACAGACACCAACTCAAGGAATTGGCGTCATTTACTGTAGTTCAAAGCAGCAAAGAATCACAAAAGGAGAAGCTCAGCAATGCACCCAATCATCACTACCAAAGATTGCGTACAGTAATCAAGAAAGAGACAGCACCAGTTACCCTCAGGCCTTGCCATCATCCACATCCTCACATCAGCTGGGGGAAGCTGTCACAGCCAAGGACTGGAGAGCCATTCCCGGACACTGGGAGTTCCTGCAGGTGCCTCCACCCACAGGTGAGGCTTCCAACCTCCCTGTGAGAGGGCCCACCTTTGATAGTGTTGAACTAACAAACCGACAGCACTTCCAGTGTGGGAACATCTGGTTTCATTCTCCCGTTTGTTTCTCCCAAAGCCTGGCCAGGGCTCAAGGAGGAAGCAAGGGAGTTGACTTTGACCATACAGCCCCAAACAAGGCCAGATGTCAGATTTCATGGCCTTGTCCAGCTTCCAAATACAGAAAGGTCAAGCCATGTTTCACTAATGGGTGGATACATCTATCAGAGCGCTAATGACCATGCGCATTTCATGAATGAGCAAGTTCAAAGATAACCTTTGCTTGCAAGGTTCTGATGGTGCCCCAAGCCCCAGGACTGGAGGGGCCCCTTGGCTGCGGGGCTGGGAGGGAGGGAGGGAGCTGCCCCTTGTTCTCACTCTGCCTCACGCAAAGCTGGGCCGCTCACAAGTGGGGCAGCACAGCAAACAGGCAGCCTGCGAGTCTCTTCCATCCTCGTCTCTTGAGATTTTTCACCTTTGAGCTTAGGGTCTACAAAGGCAACTGCTTTTGGTCCCGCTGTGTATCCCCACGTACAGCAATGCTGCTAAATCCGTCTGTAGCACAGCAGCAGGGGAAAGGCCTCAGCCCTTCAGTGTCAGGAGCTGCCGGGCTCTGCCTGAGCAGCTCAGCCAGCAGGAAGGGAGCTGCTCCACACGGCAACGAGGAGCAAAGGACTGCAGCACCTCCTTCTTGGGCAG
The DNA here is from genome assembly GCF_041296385.1 of Aphelocoma coerulescens. NCBI lineage: Eukaryota > Metazoa > Chordata > Aves > Passeriformes > Corvidae > Aphelocoma > Aphelocoma coerulescens. Next base: position 14,067,989 of record NC_091018.1, read on the forward strand.
AGCCCAAATTCGGTGGGGGAATAACAGAGTTATTCTCGTGCACTGGTGCATCAGCACTGCAGGTGCTGTGCCCGCAAGCACATGGTTCGAGATCTGCAGAAGAATTCTGCAACTCTTGACTGGGTCAGGATGTCACCAGTGCTAAACTCCACTTTAGCCCAAAGCAACCACTTTACGCATCTGCTAGTGTCTGCTAGATTTTTTCTTCAGGGTATCCAGACAAAAGTAAACAGGAGGAGCCTACATTTTCATTGTTGAGCAGAAATGTATCTCATTTTGCTGTACAATCCTTTTTTAAGACGAGTTATCTCTTAAAAAAAAAAAAGAAAGAAAAAAGAAAAAAAAATATGAAAGAGAAAAAACCAAATGTGTAGTGAAAAATCTTCTGTAACTTTGGATTAAGAGGTAACTGATCTTTTTAAAAAGAGAACAAAGTTATTTACTTTGCAAATGTGCTGATGGCATGGATCCATCTCACTGACCTCAGCATCCTTTTTTAAAGATTTTGGGGTTGATTGTCAATATTAAATTGTGGTTGAAGCAATAGGAAATTGAAATATGGATTGTGCATGACCGTGTCTTGAGTGTAAAAATATTGCAGTTTGAAACTTGGACCTAAAGTATTGCAAATAAAAGTTATAAATACCAATGGATTGTGTGACAGCAGCTTTTCCTATAGGATGTGCAGCATCAGAAAGACTTCATCAGTGTGGCTGCGGGTGCTTTTAGCTTTGTCCTGTGCCACTCTATGATGACATGAAACAGGACTTCACCTGCCACCAGCCCAGGCCACCCTTTGCCACCCCAGCTCCTTGGACCTTGGACAAGCAGACACAAAGTCTTTCTGCTGCTTCCCCCTTTTGCACAAATGCACAGAGAGCTGGGATTTTTCCAGGCCTCGTGTCTCCATTGTGCCATATTCCTAAAGAACCAGCAGCCCCTCCCGATGAATACGGTGAGTTCCACAGATGCTTGTCAGCTCCACTTCCTGCCTAGAAATCTTGAAACTGCTTCTAAATGCTGCTCTCTTCAGCTCTTGGACACCTACTCACACAGAGACGGGCAAAAAATGCTCCTGACGCCAGCTTACAAGGTGAGTAACGCCAAAGAGGGCTATGTGGGAAATCTCTATCCCTGCCTATCCTTTTAAGAGATCTGTGCCTTGTATCTAAAGGAAGGAATGTGCAAGCAACGGGACTGACACTTTCACTCTCCGTGTTCGTTCCGCAGCCACGGGTACAAAGACATTATGGGAACCCTTGTGCAGACAGAGCCTTCCGTCCCTGTAGAAGGGAGCGCGGCGGGTGGGGGCGGTTGGCGGGCAGCGAGCCCCGGACAGCAGGCGAGATCCGGCTCCACACCCGGCAGGCCCTGCTAAGGCTCAATGCCGGCTCCTCTGCAACAGCAAAGACCTTCAGCCTTGGCACTGCCCAGAGGGGCAGTGCTGGCCCGGCCGCACAGCTCATTTTCCCCACAAGTTGCAGGAGGTGAGAACGCAACACTTGCAAACACTGACTGCGAGCCACAGCGCCGGCTGCGCACCATTAACCTCAGCTCTGGGACCACTGTCTGCCCCAAGCTCCGGGGGATGCATTGGGAGCCCGGCTGGGCTCTGCCCTGGGGCCATCCTCCAGTGACAGCTGCAAACAGGGAGCATTTAGTTGCCACCAAGAGCCCAGCCACGCGTGGAGGGGAGCCGGTGCAGGTGCGGCCTGCGCTGTTGCCTGCTGTGCTCTGGGGCTGCTGCTCCCGCAGAGGGAACTGCACTGGCGTGCCAGAGGAGACAAAGAAGCTTCAGCTTAAGCCAAACTGAGCTGGGTGGCTGGGCTGGCAGGAGTGGGGAGGGTCAAGGGCATTCACAGAGCTCATCCTGCTGGAAGGACGAGGAAAAGTGGCAGTGGGAAGTGAACAGTGAGGAGAGCTGAGGCCTGGAGGGCAGCTCTTGAATGACACTCAGGTCTCACCGGACCTCTGAGACATTGCTGTTCTTCTGCCAGTGACAGGATGAGTCCCTAAACCTGGGGCTCGCTCCTCCCCGTGGTCAAAGGCATCAAGGAAGGCTACAGTGCGACAGAGACTGCCCTGAGCTGGCAGCTCACTGGGGGAAAAGAGGGAGCACTTGTGAAGTAAAAGGCAGGTGGGGCAGAGAACTGTTCAGAGAAGGGCTGAGCTAAAGCTTGAGCAAGCTGAGAAATGTCATTTGGGGTCATCGCAGATTGATTTCATTTCACAAGTTATTGAACAAGTTTATTTTAGGGCGGGGGGGGTGTCATGTTTTCCCCTGGAGGCGTGCACTCTGCAGGCTTGAGCTGCGTTGCTGAAATGCTCGAGCACGTCTCTGCTGCGGCTCACACCGGGTTCTTCTTTGGCTTCTTCCGGCCCGGTGCTGAGCCGCAGCAGAGCCCTGGCGGAGCCCAGAGCAGCCTCAGCATCCACAGAGCCCGGCTGCAAGGAGAGAAAGCAGAAACCGCCCGTCACTTGAAGGCTGCTGTCCCCCTTGTCCCAGCCGCCCGCGGTGCCCAGGCCGTGCTGGCTGTGCTCAGAGCGGTGCCCGAAGCCGCCCGTCACTGCTGCCTTTGGCAGGAGAGCAGGATGGCAGGACACGTGCCACCGCCCGCAGCCAGCCGTGGCAGATCCACCTCCTCAGCAGCTGCCCAGAGCGGGATGCTCCTGTGCTCGCTGCCATCTCCCAAAAGCCCTTATCCCACCCGTGCCAAGAAGACGGGGACCCACCGCACGCCACCCGCCGCCGGAAGAAAAGCTGCTCCCAAGCGATGTCCTCGGTCTTCTCCAAGGCCCCGTCCCATCCACGCCGCAGCTGGTCCCAAGCACTTCCCGATCCAGGCTGGACACCACCTACAACGCTTCCTTTAAGAAAAACAAACAACAAATTAATGAAAAGGGATTACAGACAAAAAGGAGAAACAAGAAAAAAGGGAAAAAGTCTTCTCTCTGTCGGGGGCCTGAGGAAGGCCCAACCTTCCCTACATGCTGGGGAAAAACCCACCCACAGGCGAGGGAAGCCCACGCTTTCTCCCTTCCCCCCCGCACTGCCCCCCAACAGGCACAGCGAGCCCAAAGCAAACAAGCGGAGTGGAGCAGCCCAAGCCCCTCCTTTCCTGCAAAACAAAGCAGCCCGTGCACAGCTCCTGGAGTGCCACCTCTGCTCCTGCCATGGGGGCTTGTTTGTGTCGGGCTGGCTGCCCCAGCCCCAGCCCCAGCCCGGGGAACAGTGGGTGGTGGGGGCTGTTGGCAGGGCCAGGGGCCGGCTCCCATTTCCTAAGCACCCCAGCCCATCCCGCCCGCCCTGCCGAAAAGCAGCTTGGCAGCCGGCTGAAGAATTAGTTGCATCCGCCCCAGCAAAGGGGGGAACCTTTGCTTCCTGGCCAGGCCGTGCAATGCCCAAATCTGGGAGCATCCCCCTGCGTGTGGACTCATCTGTAAATTCGCTGTGGAGCCTGGCTTTGAAGAAGGTGCCAGAATCAAAGCCCATCATCTTCAGCTTGCCGGTGGCCAGGTCGAGGAAGAGCTTGCCGTCCTTGACATCGTCCTCCACGTCTCCAGCAGCAGCAGGAGTACAGCTTCTCCAGGGGCTCCTTCTTCCCTGCGGCTGAGAGCAGGCTGTCAGTGCCCCGCCCAGGGCCCCGGCTGTCAGTGAAGCAGGACAAGCAAAAGCAGCTTGCACGGCGGCCACCAGTGCTGGGAAGAGCAGCTCAGCGCCAGCACAAGGGCTGCGTGTCCCCATCTGACGACCCCTGCGCAGCCATACAGGCAGGGCAAAAAAGCCTGCGTTTCTTGGCTTCTTCTGGCCAAGGCACCTGTGGAGCTGTAACTTACCGGCTCCCTGGATCAAAGTGTGCCTGTGGCTCTCTCCCTTCTTCTATGGACGCTGAATATCCTGCAGCCAAGGATCACACGACAGGTCTTCTAATGAGGGCCTGTCCAAGGAGTGCAGGGACAGACACCCTCTGATCAATTCCTTGCACTCTGCGGGGAGAAACCAGAAAGCGCCGGTCAGTTGCAGAAGGCTCCTGTCCGCTTTGCCCCACTATTGCCATGCCCAGGCCATGCCATGGGGGCTCCGAGCTGTGCCCGAACTTTCCCATCCATTCTTTGTTTTGGAGGAGAGCAGGAGAGCGGGGCATGTGCCACCTCCTCGGCAGCTGCCAGAGCGGGATGCTCATGAGCCCGCTGCTGTCTCCCAGTACTGCTATTCCCCCCCGTGCCGCAGAGATGAGCATCCACCTTGAGAGAGCCGTTCTGGGAGCGACAGCTGGCCCCAGCTGATGTTCCGGCCCTTCGGGAACGGGTGCCGCCCGCAGACCATCTGGTGCAGCACGATGCCCAGGGACCAGACGGTAGCTGCCTCGCCGTAGTACCAGCCAAAATGGGTCCATTCTGGGGGGCTGTACGCTGGTGTTCCTACGGAATAGAGAGGCAGTTCATTTGCGGGATGCTGCCTGCTCCCGGAGCCTCGCCCCAGCATCCCTGGGCACGCGGGGGCCGCACCAGTGGCACGCGGCATGACCCGCTGCCCTCTCGCCAGCGCCTGTGACTTGTGGACAAACTGTGGGTTGTAAAAGAAGCCACCGGTGTCACAAGAGGGCAGCGGAAGCCCTGGCAAGGCCCGAGCATTCCACGCAAAGGGAAAACCCGCTCAGTGCCGGGGGGGGGGAAAAACCATGCCTTCACCCTCCCTGCCTGCATTGCCCCAAAAAAACATTCTGAAGCCAAGGCAAACAAGGCGAGCTGAGCAGTCCGAGCCGTTTCTTGCCTGCACACCAAACCGGCGGGTGCACAGCTTCTGGCCCCCGCCCTCTGCTACCCCCACCCACGGCTGTGTTTTTGTCACGCTGGCTGCCCCAGCCCCAGCGCCAGTCCTGGGCAGAGTGGCTGGCGAAGGCTGCCAGCAGGGCTGGAAGATGGCCCCCCGGCCACCCGCACTCAAAAGCAACTGGGCTGAAAACTCGGTCCCATGACTGGCATCAAAAGGGAGAATCCCCGCTGCCACAGCCAGGTTGGGCCGCGAGATGCCGGCACCGGGAGCCTACCCCGGCGAGGACTCACCTGCAAAGCGGGTGTAGGCTGTGTCTTGCAGGTAGGTGCCGCAGCCAAAGTCAATCAATTTGGCCTGGCCGGTGGCCAGGTCAACCAGGATGTTCTCTGGTTTCACGTCCCTGTGAAGGACCCCGCAGCTGGTGCAGTGCCGCACGGCCTCCAGGACCTGGCGGAACAGCTTCCGTGCCACCTCCTCTGACAGGAAGCCCCGCGCTCGAATGAAATGACGCAGGTCCTGAGAGTGCTCCGGCCGCTCCATCACCAGCACCACGTTGTTGGGGAGCGCGAGCCACTCGAGGAGCTGCACCACACCAGGGAAGCCGGTGGACACCTTGTCCAGCAGCACGACTTCGAGTGGTGCGCTGGTGCCGTTGGGCTGCGGGAGGAGCACGATGCCGTCAGTGGGGCTGATGCCGTGCCAGGGCTCGGGAAGCCCTCGCCCAGCCCGGGATGCTCTGCGCCCTCCGCTGCCCCCACGCCCCCTCTCCCCCGAGGCGTCCTGGCGCCTTCCACCCTCCCGGGCCTCGGCTTATCCCCGCCCGTCACGCCCCGGCTTCTCCCGCTGCCCACCACCGCCATCCCCCCACCGCCGCTCACTCACCAGCTCGCCCCAATGACGGATGCGGTTCCGTGGCACCCGTTTGATGGCCACCTGCAAGCCAAGGGGAGCAGCGGGCTGAGCTCGCCGCCCGCCCTGCCGAGCCCCATCCTCCTTCTCCTGCGCCCTCCTCCGCCCCCCTCCTCCTGCGCCCGCCGCCGGCCCCGCCACTCACCGGGGCGCCGTCCGAGAGCCGCGTCGCCGCGAAGACGCTGCCGAAGCCGCCGCGCCCCAGCAGCGAACCCACCACGTAGCGCTCCCTCAGGCCCTGCTGCGCATTCCCTGCCGGCGAGACGCGGCTGTCAGCGCTCGGCCCGGCTCCAGAAACGGCCGCCGGGCGCTCCTCAACCGCCCCGGGCCGGGTATCCCCAGATGCTGCCTCTTTCGAAGGGGACACCGGCGGCTCGGGGGCGGGGGCCGCGCTGCCGAGCGGAAGAGCTCGGACCGGGGAAGACGCGGCGGACGCGGCGGGAGCGGCCGCGCCGTCTGTGTCCTCGGCGGGTCCCGGGAGGAGCCGGGGCCGGGGCCGGGGCCGGGGCCGGGGCCGGGGCCGGGGCCGGGGCCGGGGCCGGGGCCGGAGTCGGGCCAGCCGGAGCCAGAGGCTGACAGTGCTGCCCAAGAGGCAGGCACTGATGCCCGCCCAGCAGCGCCACAGCCAGTACGCCAAGAGCCGGGCGGAGGCGAGACCGCGGCGGGACGCCCGGGGGCGGGGAGGGCGCAGCCCCGCCCGGCGCCGCGGGAGGGCCGGGCGCATGGCCCGGCCTGGCATGGGGAGAGGGAGGCCGCGGAAGGGGCGGAGGGGGTGGAGCAGTGAAGGGAGAGCGGGACAGGGGATGCGGGACACTGGGAGAAGGAGAGGAGGAACAGGAGAAGGAACGCAGAGGGTCTGGAGAACCGCTGCTTTCGTGTTGCTCTTCTGCTGCTGCCGCTGCTGCCGCTGCTGCTGCTGCCGCCGCTGCCGCTGAAGCGCTGGGAGCGTTGGTCCGCGTGTCCGTGTGTCTGTTGCCCGGGTGTCCGTTTTTGCCCCGCGCGCCCCGCGGCCGAGCCCCGCGCGCCCCGCGCCAGCACGGGCCGCTCCGGGGCCGAAGCGGAGTCACGGAGCATCTCTTCCTCCCGCAGCCGCGCCAAACGCACCATCTTGTTTAGCTTCTTCTTCACCAGATTGTAACTCTTCCTTGCGGCAGTCTTGCAACTTGCCCCTGCTGCTGGCTCGCCCCGCGCCGCGGTCTCTTGCTCACAAGAGCAAGAGCAACCAAAGCGCTGTCCGCACTTTTCGCCTGGAGCAGAGCAAAGTGCTGAATGAGGAGCCTGCCAGCGCCAGGCAGAGGCAGCCCCGTGGGAGGGCAGAGCAGGACGTGAGGAGGGAGACGTGCAGCCCCTGCGGGGTGCAGCGCTGCTCCCCGGCCGCTCGGCGTGGGCAGTGGGAGCGGCGGGGCCGTGCCCGGCGCGGTGCCCTCGTCGCCAGGGCTGTTGCTGTTTTCTTGTCCGGTTGCAGGTGAAAATCGGAGACTGCCGATAGGAGGCTTCAAATAAAAGAATGGAAACACTCTTTTTGCTGAGTTCTGATGCCGGTCCAATAGAGCAGCTAAGCTCTCAGCTGTTTGCCTCCTCCCTGCCAATCCAGCACTTTCAGCCTGGAGCAAAGGCCCTCTCTGCAAAGAAACTGCTGGCTGGTTTCCTTCTCCTGCTGTTCATTGACACAGGTAGAAAAGCAGACTAGTTTGGATGCTGAGTCTGTCCAAACAGACAGTGAGCTTTGCCATGTGAAGCCAAGACACGGAGTCTTGAGCCCTGCGACAGTGTCATGGGAATCACCTTTGTTGCTGCTGCTGTCTATTGTCACTGCTGAGGGTGCAGTCCTAGGGGAGCACATGCCCTGTCTCTAGAAGCCAGAGCCGAGCAAGGCACTGGGCTCTAAAATCTTCCCTTGGCAGGCTTCTGGTGTCTCCAGCATTGCTTCCAAAGCCAAACAGGGAGAAGGCAAACTGTGTGTAGCTCTTGGTATTGTAGAGTGTCTCAAACTTGCTAAGTCCTAGGTGTTTGAGGTAAGATCAGTTTGCAATGACTGTGAGGTAGAACTAGTGCAAGACAGAAAAGGGGAGCATAGAAGGGAAGCAATTCATAGTATACGGGAACATCTTGGGTTGTTTCTTTCCCTTTGCGTGTCCCTTCTGGGAAGCTGTTTTGCTTTTGCAAGAATCTTGTCCACAGTGATGTTTGCTCTTTTCAAGACCCTTTCCTGGAGACCTAGCTGGAGCTCCTGTCCCAAGATGTGCCATCACATGCAGCTTCTCTTGGCTTGCCACACTGTGCGTGCAGCACGACTCTTGCAGCAAAGCAGGACCAAGGTTTTGAGAGCTTGACAACTTGTCCTTTCTCCTCCTGGTGGACTAGCGAGTTGTGCCGTGGGTAAGGTTTTCGTCGTTACTGTTCTAGGCTAAGGAAACAGGAGGAGGGGGTAGCAGCGATTGTTAGGCTGGCTGAATGGAGAGGAAGAATGTCCGGAGCCTGCAGCCAGAAGTGGAGAGCTGGGGGCTAATCCTTCCAAGCTCTCAGTGGACATCTTGCAAGTGACCTGGACTGTGAAAATGGTCTGACAGAGGCAGTTGGTTTCTGAGTTCAGCGTAGATGCTTGCACGTCTGGTGCGTTGGTGTGCAAATCAAGAGTACAATCGGTTCACATGGAAGCACCAGAAGAAGCTGGAGCTCTCCGAGCAGACGACTGAAAGAATGTGCAAAGGAGAAATGCGGGAAATGACTTGGTGTACCTTGCCTGGAAGAAGGGTAGTTTTTTCGAATAATTCCTAATCCGTTCCCTTGGCTTTTGACTTTCTTAACAAGGCCATTTGCATCCCCGATTCAGCACGAAGCGAGAGGCCCGGGCTTACGGAAGCGCGCCAAAGATTCCTCCGCAGCGACGCTCAGGTGGAAAGAGGAGCGGGGCGCCTGAGCAGCCTCCGGGGAAGCATCCCGCGAGGTGCAATTTGCGCCGTGCTGGGAGAGGAGGAGGGGGAGAAGGATGGGCCTTGCGTGGCAGCAGCAGCAGCAGCAGCAGCAAGTTTGGGCCGCAGGACATTGGGCCTGCGCCGCTGCCCCACAATGGGCGGGCGCGTTCCCGGGGCTGCGGCCCTGGCAGCGCGTCCGCTGAGCTGCCGACGCTGCGGGAGCTCCCCGGGCTGGGCTCGGGTTCCCGCTGGGACTGGGCAGCAGGCTGTGCTCTCACTGTGGTCAGCAGCAGCGGGACGTACCTCTGGACATCCACGTCTCCTGCTGCTGGGAAGAAGCAATGAAGCGAGTGCAGAAGTTCTGCTTCCTCTTTCTCCCAGTGGATTTTTTCATTTCATTCCACACTCCAGAGGCAATTTCTGTGCTGGCCTCTGTCAGCTGATTCTATTTCAAGAGCACCAGCAACAGGGCTGTGTTTGAGCGCTGTGAATGTGGCCTGTATGGCTTTCATTCTCCTTGACTTTTTGCTTATAGACCTGTGAACATTTCAAGATCTGCTAATCAGGATGCCTGCAACAAAACATCTGAATTCCCCATCAGAAAAGTACTGTGGCTAGCATCGATCAAAAGAGGCAATTGCAGTTTTTCAGATAAAATTCAAGTGGCAACCAGAAGAGGGGGAAGAGCAGCCATGATCTGTCATTCCCAAGGCAAACGCAAGAAAAGCCTCCTGCTGTCCCCTGAGGACGAGTGAAACTGTGCTGGGAACAGTGCTGGAACCCGATCCTTTCTTTCTCGGAAGGTTGCATCAGGGCAGCACAGCTGGGCTCTGAGGAATCAGGTCTGTTTGTGGCTGATTGTGTCTCTACTCCAGAAATTCACCGGGAAAAACCTCTTGGGAAGCCGAGGCACAAGCAGGTGGGAAGGGGCTGGCGCTGCTGCTGCTCTTGGCCGGGAGCCCCGGCTGTGCCGGTACAGGGCCCACTGCGCGGTGGCTCCTGCTGCTGCCAGAGCTGGGCGGGTCTCAGGGACAGGGAATGGACACGGGGGACAGCAAAGGCTGTGGGGGGCTGCAGCGATGTTCACACTTGGGCCAGCGCCAGCACCAGCACAGAGCTTCAGCCCCGCGATTATCCAAGAGGGAAATGCTGGGGAAAGGCTCCATTTCAGCCTTCCTTTACTCATCACTGTGAAGTGACCAAAATAAAAGGAGAACAAGCAGAGCCCGATCTCTTCTCCTTCGGGAGGAGTCCCACGCCTTGGGCTGTGAGAGGCCCTGAGGGGCTGTGAAGGGCTGTGAGGCGCCATGAGGGTTTGTTAGGGGCTGTGAAGGGTCATGAGGAGTCGTGAGGGGCCGTGAGGGGCCGTGAGGGGCCATGAGGTGCTGTGAGGGGCCATGAGAGATTGTTAGGGGCTGTGAAGGGTCATGAGGGGCCATGAACTGTGAGGGACTGTGAGGGACTGTGAGCTTCCACGAGGGGCCCTGGGGAGCTGTGAGGGGCATTGAGGGGTCATGAGGGGCTGTGAGGGGCCTTGAGGGGCCATAAGGGTCTCTTAGAGGCTGTTGGAGGCCAGGCACCTCATGGAACCAAGGGTCAGTTAGGAGACTGTGCAAGCAAGGAGATCATGGTTGGCAGTACAGAACTTCATGGAACCACAGGCCCATTGTTACACAGCAGGGCCGCAGAACCAAGGAGATCATTGTGACACTACACAACCTCATGGAATCAAGGCGTCCATGTTACGCTACTGAACCTCATGGAGCCAAGGGTCCATTGTGACACTGCGGACCCAAGGAGACTGTTGCTGACAGTACGAAAGTTCATGGAACCAAAAGTCCATTGTGACATTGTGGGGCCTCATGGAACCGTGGAGACCATTATGACACTTTGTTACTATCTGATTTACACCCAGAAGGGCAAAGAAAATGAAATCTCTGAGTATAAAAAGGAAAGAACTTTGAAGGTTCCAAATATTCCCAAAGATGAGATTAAAACCAAACGAGATTAAATGTTGGTGCCAAAAAAATGGATATCTGTTTATCTAATGGTAAGAGAGGCAAAGAGAAAGGAGAAAAGTAGAGAAAAGTTAGAAAAAGCCAAGGTTACTCTAAAAGCATAGGATAAGTCACCACCACACTGTGCTACCTTTGTTGCTGCTGAGACAGGGTGGGGGAAGTGGAGAAGTTTTTGCCTTTTTTTTTGCTGCTGTTTGAAGGGTCTTATCTGCCTCTTCCCATCTCTGGAGCAGTTTGGCTGGAAAGCGGCGGCCCATCCTCCGAGATGCAGGCTCCATGCTTGCAGCTGAACCTCGGTCCGCCTGGGACGAAGGAGCAGGGGTAGGGGTTGCACAACTCACTCGGGATTTCAGTCCAGGGGTGAAGGACTGGGGGGGTTCTCCCCAGGCGGGCGGCGTCGGCTCCCGGAGGCCTCAGGGTGTCTCGTGGCTGGCGATGGTGGTGGTGTGGGGAAAGGCAAAGGGCAGGGATTCTACCTTTCGCTTTCGCCTCCACATTTTGCGCCAGTTTTGCCTTCCTTTTTATGGGCCTCAAGGCGGGCTATGCACGGCCCGTACGGCACGTAGTTTCCAGGCGTTCAAAAGTGATTAGGATAAGCAGCCATAATGACGAAGCGCTTTTGAAGCCTTTCCGGTGTTGAGCAGTGATAATGACAAAGCATTTTTTGGAGCCTTTCTCCTATTATTAGGCTCTTGCACACTTCAGAACCAAGGGGCCATTGTGACACTGCAGGGCCTCGTATAACCAAGGGGTCATTGTAGCACGGCAGGGCCTCGTGGAATCAAGGGGATCGCAGTGACACTGTGGGGCTCCATGAGGCCACGGGGCCATTCTGACTGTGTGGAAGCAAGCATACCATTGTTACGCTACGGGGCATCATGGAACCAAGGAGGCCATTGTGAACCAGCGGGGGAACCCGCTGAGACTATTATGACACTTCAAAGGCCTTGTGACACCGAAGGGCCATTGTGGAACTGCAGGGCCTCGTGGAACCAGTGAGACCATTGTGACATCACAGGGCCTCATGGGAGCCAGGGGCCATTGTGACACAGCCAGGCCTCATAGAACCAAGGGGCCCTTGTGACACTGCGTGGCACCATGGAGCCAAGGAGACCACTGTGACACTACAGGGCGTCACGGAACTAAGAACTATGTAACAGTAAGAGGCCCAATGGAATCAAGGGGCCATTGTGACACCACAGGGCCTCATAGAACCAAGGAAACCATTGTGACACTGCAAGGTCTCATGGAAGCAAAGGGCCAGTGTGACACAGCCAGGCCTTGTGGAACCAAGGGGCCATTGTGATCCTGGGGAGCCCAATAGAACCAAGGAGCCATTGTGACACGGCAGGACCTTATGGAATCATGGAGACCACTGTGACACTCTGTGACCTCATGAAACCAATGGGCCTCTTAGGGGCCACCTCTCATCTGCCTTCAAAACACGGGGGGGCTGTGCTTTTCTTCCCATGGAAAAAACCATCTTTCAAGTCCAGCCATCCATGGCCAAAACTGGGAATTCACCTCTGAAATTCCATCTAGCCAAGGAATAGCTCCCAGACAAAAGCTGCCAGGAATGTCCAGCTTCCCTTGGATTCCTGAGGGCCAGCTCTCATCTGCCTTTGAAACACTGGGGCTCCTCACTTTTCTGCCAATGGGAAAGAACTGTCCTTCTTGGCCAGACGTCCATGGACAAAACTGGGATTTGGCCTCCCAAATTCCCTCTATCCAAGGATCGCTCCAAGACAAAAGCTGCCCAGACAAACAGGTCTGGCTGGCCTTGGCCTCCTTGAGCCACTGCTAATCAGCCTTTGAAACACTGGGGCTCTGCCCTTTCCTTCCTGGGGAGAAGAGCTGTCATTCCGGTCCAGGCACCCACAGCTGAAATGGAACTCCACCTCCAAAACTCCCCATATGTCCAAGGGTTGCTTTCAGACAGAAGCTGCAAGGACAGACAGGTCTGGCTTGCCTTGGCCTCTGGTGGCTGCCTCTCATCTGCCTTCAAAAGACTGGGCTTCTGTGGTTTCCTTCCTGTAGAAAAGAACCGACCTTCTTGTCCAGGTGCCCGTGGCCTCAAGCACATGATCACTACATAGGGACAAAGGGGCTCTGTGCTCAGTGGAGTGGAGTCTGAGGACAGTGGAGGAGAGTCCTGGGAGGGCTTGAAGGGTGGTTTCAGAGATGGTGGATCCTTTTGACATAGTAGAGAAGAGCCGGCAAAAGAAAGAATTAATGCAAAGGGCAGCTGGGGAGGTCCAGACTGGACAGAAGGAGAAAGGAATTTCTCTCCCAGGGCAGTGCTGTGGTGCCACGTGTCCCCCAGAAGAAGTCTGGAGCAGCCCAAGGCTTTGTGTGCCAAGGCAGAGCCAGGCAGGACGCAGAGCCATCAGCAAAGGAAGGGGCCGGTGAGGTGGGGCAGCCGGGGGGATGACGACAGCCTGCAGGGACAGAGACACAGGGCACGGACACTGTAGGACAGCCTGGGCCGGAGAGGGCAGAGGGATGTGCAGAAGCTGAAAGGCCCTGACAGAGGCAACTTCTGCAGCACTTTGGCCAGGGCTGCTGTCCCTGCCCCTGAGGCCAGTTGGGAGATAAGTGACCCTTGCAGCCCTGGGGCCTCATTGCCTCTTTTTTCCTGCTCAGCAGCATGGCAGGGGCCACCCCATGGTCCTGCCCTTGGCATTGCACATGCCCACATCCCAGTGCCCCGGGAAGAGTCCCGAGCAATGAGGGAGGGACAGGATCTGCCTTTGCGGCGGCTGGGGCACTGCCTGCAGCCAGCCCGGGCACAGCACAGAGGCACAGAGGGGTTCCATCAGTTAGGGCTGGGAAGATGCTGAGAAGTGACCGGGGGAGAATCATTCCCAGCCCTTGACACAGGAAGCCTCTGGCTGCAGGACAATGCAGCTGCAGTTCCTGAAATGATCTCCTCAAGCTGGAACATACCACTGACTGTGGATTCAGGAAGTACATTCTCTGAGTATCCCTGGTGTAGAACATGAGGACATGCTCAGGGCTTCAGCTCAGTCCAGTAATATTTCCGAGACAATCCTTTCTATAAGGATGAAATTTCCTGAGACTGTTTTCCCTTTCCTACTCTTGGGGAATGGGAGGGGGGGAAGTGATAAAGGAATTCTTCATTTTTAAGAGTCCCTGAGGCATCGGAAGTGTAACTTGAGTGCTCTGCAGGAGTTTCCTAAAGTGCTTTCAAGCCACTCCTCTGCCCACGCACAGCACCGGCATCACCTTTGCTGGACCCGCCAGGCTTAGTCTGACCTGTCCTTTCTCCCACCTGCAAGCAGAACCTGTCCCCAGCCAGTGCCCTGCAAACAGGCAGGTTTCTGTAGGGCCAAGGAGAGTGCCCAGAGATATGGGGTCTGTGAGTGCTGGCAGGAAGAGATCAGGCACAGGGAAACACCTCCAGGAGGAAGATCTTCAGCAAGCAGAGAGAAGATCGGGCAATGAGAGAAAACAAAAGGCAGAAATGTTGTGGCACGGAGAGCTTAGAGACCTCCACAGGATGCCCTCGAGTGCAGCCCCTCCCTCTGAACAAGCCCCCTCCGAACAAGCCCCCTCCCCTCCTCTCTCCCTCCGCCAAGCCTCTGCCCTCAGGGCCGGGGGTCCAAGGCGTGAAGCCCCTCCTGTGCAGGCAGAGCTGCAGCAGAGCTGTGGGGCAGCTCTGCAGTCCCGGGCCCAGTTCCCTCTGCAGAGCACAGGGCCGGGAGCATCTGCCTGGCACTGGGGGGCTCTGGGAGGGGGCACAGCTGGCTCAGCTGGCTCAGGGTGACGCTGTCCCCAGTGCCCGGCTGTGGGCAATGCAGCCAGGGAAGGAGCTCAATCTCCCTACATCCAATGCCATCATTAGGACAATTGGCTTTCTTCTTGAGGATTCCCCCTAAGCTCTGAGCTTCCCTCCAGGACGCAAACAGGTCGTGTAGCATCTTTGTGTTACCTGAAAGCCCCACAGTGAGACACAAAAGTTTTATGATGGCGAAAGTGCTGTTGGGTTGGTGAAATGAGCCATGTGTGTATTTGGCTACCAATGTGGGGCTGAGACCTCGAGAAGGGGATGGACATTTGATGGGCTGTGGTGGATCCATCTGCTCTCAGCAGTGTTGGGATGGTTTCTAAGGGAAATATGGGAGGGTGATTATCCTCTGTCTGACAAGGGTGAAAGCCCAGAGGATCTTGGAACAGGACAGAGTGACAGACCACCTCCCCTCACTCTCCACTCACCACCTTGCCTCACAGAACTCGCTCTATTCTCCCCGAGGGCAGCAGCAATGCTGAGTGTTTCTGACATCCAAAACCAGTCAGCCGGGGAGATGAAGAGGAGCTATAAAAACCTCTAGAACACTTTAACAGCTTTTGCCGTTCCTGTTCTTGGGCCCTGGGAGTGCCCTTGTGTTAGCTGGGGTTTCAAAGTGTAACACCAGGACAGGTCCCTGTCCCCCTCCCACTTCTGCACAGCAAGGCTGAATTGTAAAAAGCCCCGGAGCAATTGCCCTGAAACTCATGTCGCACGCAGCCAGCAGCAAGCAGGGCTGCGGCTGGAGCTGAAGGAAGATCTGCTAGAAAAACAGAAGGGTGTTGTCGGTGATGGAACACGGACTTCGCCGGCCGCATGCAAAGCCAAATTTGATCGCACGAGTCAACTCTTTATATACTGTTCCAAACCAACAGTTCAGCAGCTACAAACTTCAGCTTCTAAGGTTATATGTTTTACATCTCCAAGGGCTACAGATTAGCATCTCCTCGCCCAATCTCCCGTTAACTATCCTACTCTTTGTCTCGCCTCTTGCTCTTTGTCTCGCCTCCTGCCAGACGCGGCCCCGGCCCGCCCCGTCTCTCGTCTCTCGCAAGGCCCCACGCCCGCCAAAGCCGTTCTCCGTGGCGACACTCTGAATCCCCATAAGGTGTCAGTGTGTGACAGGAGAAGGATTTGTGGGACATGTCTTGGATTTGGCTGAGAGCCGTTTCCCTTAAGCTGTCACTGCCTTTTCTCCGTGAACAGGTCCCCATGTCCACACACAGCCAAATGTCCAACAGCAGCTCCATCAGCCCCTTTCTGCTGCTGGCATTCGCAGACACGCAGCAGCTGCAGCTCCTGCACTTCTGTCTCTTCCTGGGCATCTCCCTGGCTGCCCTCCTGGGCAGCGGCCTCATCATCAGCGCCGTAGCCTGCGGCCACCACCTGCACACGCCCATGTTCTTCTTCCTGCTGACCCTTGCCCTCACCGACCTGGGCTCCATCTGCACCACTGTCCCCAAAGCCATGCACAATTCCATTTTGGGACACCAGAACCACCTCCTACGCAGGAGGTGCTGCACAGCCTCTTTCTCTTTCTCTTTCTCTTTCTCTTTCTCTTTCTCTTTCTCTTTCTCTTTCTCTTTCTCTTTCTCTTTCTCTTTCTCTTTCTCTTTCTCTTTCTCTTTCTCTTTCTCTTTCTCTTTCTCTTTCTCTTTCTCTTTCTCTTTCTCTTTCTCTTTCTCTTTCTTCTCTCTTTCTCTCTCTCTTTTTCATTTCAGCGGAGTTTTCCCTCCTCGCCGCCGTCGAGTGCTACGACCGCTACGTGTCCCCCTGCAAACCCCTGCAAGACGGGACCCTCCTGGGCAGCAGAGCTTGTGCTCACATGGCAGCAGCTGCCTGGGCCAGTGGCTTTCTCAATGCTCTGCTGCACACGGCCACTACCTTTTCCTTGCCCCTGTGCCAGGGCAGTGCCCTGGGCCACTTCTTGGGTGAAATCCCACAGATCCTCAAGCTCTCCTGCTCACACTGCCACCTCAGGGAACTCGGGCTTGTTGTGTTTTGCATCTGTTTAACTTTTGGTTCATTTGTGTTCCTTGTTTTCTCCTGTGTGCAGATCTTCAGGGCTGTGCTGAGGATCCCCTCTGAGCAGGGATGGCACAAAGCCTTTTGCACGTGCCTCCCTCACCTGGCCATGGTCTCCCTGTTCCTCAGCACTGGCTTTGTTGCCTGCTTGAAGCCCCCCTCCATGTCCTCCCCATCCCTGGACCTGGCACTGCCAGTTCTGTACTCGGTGGTGCCTCCAGCCCTGAAGTCCCTCATCTACAGCCTGAGGAACCAGGAGCTCAAGGATGCCCTGAGGAAAATGATGACTGGATGCTTTCCAGAAGCACAAACCTGCCTGTTTTCAGCTCCATAGGCTAAAGTGTAATCATTAGAGGCCCAGCCTGCCTTCTCAGGTTGTTTTGGTGGTGGTGGTTTGGGGGCTTTTTTTCTTCTCCTATGTTAATGTTGTGCCCAAAAGATTTTGTTATGCATCTTATTCCCTGTTTACAGGCTGAATGTGACTGTTGACAGGGACTGTGTCAATAAGGAGTCTGCTCTGTGTGTATTCACATGAAAGAAAGGACCCATCAGCAAGGTCTCAGTTTGAGATCCTTTGGTTGAGTCCATCCCTGAAGCTGGAGGGCAGGGCCAGTTTTGCAGGCGTGGGGGGGAAGAGTCCCAGCAGAGCAGCACAGCCAGGGAGCAGCAGAGCTTGGTCTTTTCAGAGCTCCTCTCTTATTACTTCCACTCTCTCCTTTGGAGCCGCTGTGATGGTGTAAGGCCAACAGCTCTGTCCGGGTGGTGCGAGTCCTGCTGCGTGTCACAGGCAGGGACAGGCCATGGGCACTGCTGGGACACAGCTGGGCTCCGCCACAGCGGTTCCATCAGCAAAGGGCATCTCCTGAAGGAGGAACTGCAGGAAGGCTTTGCTCTCCCTCCACAGTCACTGTCAGGAACAGGCCCAAGGAGCAGACTCTAAAGAGGCTGCCTGTGTTCCTTGTTCTCCCAGGGCTCGGTGGGATGAGATCAGGGTCCCAGTGTGGCCTTCAAGAGACTCAGGTGTGGTTCAGGTTTTGCTTGTTGGTGGCCAGTGCCCACCAGATGCTGAATGGTCTGTGATGAACCTTCCTGGGGCTCTGCAGCTTGTGCCAGGGCTGATGGCAGGGGAATGTTCTTCTGGAGGGACTTGGGAGCTGCCAGGAGAACACAGGGGATCTGCAGGGACAGTGTGTGCCAGGGATCAGCAGTGAGTGGAGCTCAGTGGGCACAGGCCTGTTGAGGGTGAGCTCACCCAGAGATAAAGGACTGAATGTTTCCTGTGACCCATGAGAGCTCTGCAGCCCCAGGGGACACAGCAGCTACAGGGAAAGGAGTCTGGGCAGTGACTCGTCTGACCCTATGGGAACTTGCAGAGGAGGATCCAGGGCAGCCCCAGCCCATGTGCCAGCCCTGGAACAAGGCAGGCACCTCTGAGCACCCTCCATGGCCACAGCGGAGCCTGTGTGGGAAGGGGTCAGTGCAGGGAGCACCATCAGCTGCAGAGCTCTGTCTCCCAGCTTGAGCAGCACAGCCCAGCAGAGGCAGCCCATGGCCCCGGGCAGCACAGCCCCCATGCTCTGCAGAGCAGCACCCCCAGCTCAGGGGCTGTGGGCAGCAGGGCAGAGGCTACAGCAAGGGCTGCTCAGGCCAGCACAGACGTGTTCCCCTGGGAAAGGCTCTGTGGGGAGCTGGGATGGGCCAGGAGAAGAGCAGGAGCTCGTGTGTGTGCAGAGGAGCCCTGGCAAGAGGCTGCCCTGTCCCTGGGATGGCAGCAGGAGCAGCCTGAGGAGCCCCAGAGCCAACTCTCTGCTGCTGTGCTGGGCAGCGGGGCCCTGGGGCTGCAGGAGCTTCCCAAGCTGAGGATCTCCTGAGCATTCCAGACACAGAGTCACTGTCTCGGACCTCCAGTGCCTCCAGTTCCTGCTGCAGGGCCAGACAGGACTGGGCTTCTTTGCAGGGCTGGGGCCAGGGCAGGGAGAGGAAAACAATGGACCCTTGATTATAAGACTCCCCTCAGTGTCACAATGCTCTCCATGGTTCCACGAGGCCTTGCAGTGTCACGCTGGCCCCTTGGTTCCTTTGGGCCCCACGGTGTCACTGTGGCGCCCTTGGTTACACGAGGCCCCACGGTGTCGCAAGGCACCTTTGGTTCTCCGAGGGCCCTCAGTGTCTGTTTTGCCAGTGGGCAGGGTCAGCCCCAAAGACACAGACACCAAGTTCAGGAATAGTGTAATTTATTAGAATGCAAAACTGCAAAGAATCACAAAAGGAGAAGCCCAGCAAAGCACCCAATCATCACTACCAAAGATTGCGTACAGTAATCAAGAAAGAGACAGCACCAGTTACCCTCAGGCCTCGCCATCATCCACATCCTCACATCAGCTGGGGGAAGCTGTCACAGCCAAGGACTGGAGAGCCATTCCCGCACCCTGGGAATTCCTGCAGGTGCATCCACCTTTGCGGGCAACGAGGCTTCAACCTCGCTGTGAGAGGGCCCAGCTTTGACAGCGTTGAACAAACAAGCTGACATCACTGCTAGTGTGGGAACATCTGGTTTCATTCTCCTGTTTGGTTTCTCCCAAAGCCTGGCCAGGGCTCAAGGAGGAACCGAGGGAGTTTGATCCTAAAGCCCCAAACAAGGCCAGATGGGGCCTTGTCCAGTTTCTAAATACAGAAAGGTAAATCCGTGTTTCACCAATGAACATAGAGCATATTGCTAATAATGCTTCGTTAATGAGCAGATACAAATAGAACATTTGGTTGGAAGGTTCATCTAGATGTCAACTTTGGCTCCGAGCCTGTTGTTCAGGCCTCAGTCAGGGCCTGTTGTTCAGGCCTCACTACTTCAATCAGTCCTTTGACCTAGAGACGAACTGCAACCTTCATAACAATTCTTTTGATACTACAATCTTGGATTTAAGTATTAGAAAGTCTTTGTTGACAAGCCAAAATATCATACGGGAAGTGCTTTAAGGGTATCTTTTCACAATCTTCATAGGAACGCTTAACCCAGCCATGATTAAAGAGCTGTACGTGAGTTTGATTCCATTTCCCTTTATACTGGGTGCAATTGAACAGTTTACAGTGTGGGTGCATACAACCTATTCCAGGAGACAACATCCATCCACAGACACTTTTTCCTCCATATATTCCTCTTTATCTGATTTAGGTAGGAAATGCCTTTTCTATGAAAATGCAGCGGTCGGGGATCGCCACCCTCGCTCTAGAACTCTGTTTTTATCGTGAACTGTGCTCAAGTTTCTAACCCACCATTTGGGTTGGGCCAGATGGGCCAGCCAAGGCCAGTCATCGAATCCTTCTGGACTTCCACGCACCCAGCAATTACTGAGGTTAAATGAGTTCCCTATCTCTGCTCCTGCGGTTAGAAATCAATTTAGCCAACCAGTGCTCCGATTACAAGGACAACATTAAATCAACAAGATCAACAATAGTTTCACTGTTAAGCGGTCCCTTTCTGTCTGCAGAAGTCACTCAGTGGCACATCAGTCTTCACATCGAGCGCTGTGGATCAGAGCACTTTCCAAAGGGACCATTGGGGCAAACAGGGAGATTTGGTCTGGCAGGCTCTGCAAAACAATATCCTGTAACATCTCTTTGTTCTCTCACAGAACACTTGGCTGCAGGGACACGTGCCCATCTTTCTCACCCAGCTTTCAGGATTCAAACAGTGTTGTCTTTGCCTACAGCTCTTACTTCAGCTGGCTCGGGCAGGCCATTTGGCCTCTGGACCCACACTCTGGCTCCATGATTAGGACTGGTGGATCCAAACCCTTTATCTCCATGAACAGTAGTGATGTGAAGTGGATGTCCTTTTTTCACGGTTGTTTTAAAAACTGGCAATATCAATAACTGTGCTACCCTGCCGTGGGGTTGAATGATCCAGTGTTGTTCACTATTGTTTAACAGAACTACTTTACTTTCTCCTTGATAATCTGCACCAACCACTCCTCCCACCATATGAACACTTGTCAAGGCCAAGCTTGAGTGAGCAGTTATCAAACCAAAGTGTCCCGGAGGAACCTGAATTCCTGTGCCGGTACTGATAACTCTCATTTGCTTCTGATTTATCCTAATTAATTCTAATGCCTAAAGGTCCAGCCCTGCAGCCTCTGCGATGGCCCTGTCAGGGGCCATCTCCCCCGGAACAATCTCCCAGGAAGTCCAAGTGTCACTGTCCGTGGTTGTATTTGCAAATTGGGTGCAGCCATGCGCATCCAGGGGGTTTCCATTTCCCCAGTGGGCCCATTGTTAAGGATATGGAGCACATCTGTGAGGTGGGTTTTTCATTGCCACACGTTCCCATCTCCTATATTTTTCAACTGCTCTTTTAACAACCCCTTCATCTGTTCAATCAATTCTGCAGCTTGTGGATAGTCTGGTAGATGAAAAACCCAGCAGTCTTACTCACTTTATTTTTCGCAGTAACAGACAAAGCATTCCACGTCCTAGCGTCAGCAAACCCTATAAAAACAGCCAGTTTCATCCCTTCCTCCTTCATCTGTTGTATACAATCTCACACAGTTTCCCAGCGATGTTGGGGTCCTGGCCAATCCTTTTCTGTAGCGTATTTAGTCTTATATCCCTGAGCAGCCAAAGCTAACAAATGGGTATTTGGAGCATTATTTCACAATGTCATTATATAGATGTGAAAACATAAACATCGATTTTTATTATATTATATACATGTAGATCATTAATTTTTGTTATTATTCTCGTTGTTATTATTATTATTATTATTTCCTTTGCTCAAACAAATCCAAGCTCAAGATTAAAAACTTCTTCTGTCGCTCCATGTGGGAGCGTTTCAACAACAATCGTTCCTTCTGTTGGTGCTGTTTCCGAGATGCTGTTAACAAAATTCACCCTCCTCTTCCCAAACCCACAAGTTCTTTTCCTTTTTCCATATGCAATTTTTGGATGCATTTTAATACATCCAGTGCTTCAGCTTCTTTCAATTGACATCCTCATTGCTCGCACGGTGCTCCGACCTCAGCCCACACCACAGCCAGCAAACCCTAGGGAAGGTCTTCCCATGCGGGAATTTTGGATGGGACCGATTCCTTACACTTACATTTAAAAAGCAGCATTTTGTTGTGATCCGGCCAGACTATACCAAATTTGTTTTACCAGTGGGCAGGGTCAGCACCAAAGACACAGACACCAACTCAAGGAATTGGCGTCATTTACTGTAGTTCAAAGCAGCAAAGAATCACAAAAGGAGAAGCTCAGCAATGCACCCAATCATCACTACCAAAGATTGCGTACAGTAATCAAGAAAGAGACAGCACCAGTTACCCTCAGGCCTTGCCATCATCCACATCCTCACATCAGCTGGGGGAAGCTGTCACAGCCAAGGACTGGAGAGCCATTCCCGGACACTGGGAGTTCCTGCAGGTGCCTCCACCCACAGGTGAGGCTTCCAACCTCCCTGTGAGAGGGCCCACCTTTGATAGTGTTGAACTAACAAACCGACAGCACTTCCAGTGTGGGAACATCTGGTTTCATTCTCCCGTTTGTTTCTCCCAAAGCCTGGCCAGGGCTCAAGGAGGAAGCAAGGGAGTTGACTTTGACCATACAGCCCCAAACAAGGCCAGATGTCAGATTTCATGGCCTTGTCCAGCTTCCAAATACAGAAAGGTCAAGCCATGTTTCACTAATGGGTGGATACATCTATCAGAGCGCTAATGACCATGCGCATTTCATGAATGAGCAAGTTCAAAGATAACCTTTGCTTGCAAGGTTCTGATGGTGCCCCAAGCCCCAGGACTGGAGGGGCCCCTTGGCTGCGGGGCTGGGAGGGAGGGAGGGAGCTGCCCCTTGTTCTCACTCTGCCTCACGCAAAGCTGGGCCGCTCACAAGTGGGGCAGCACAGCAAACAGGCAGCCTGCGAGTCTCTTCCATCCTCGTCTCTTGAGATTTTTCACCTTTGAGCTTAGGGTCTACAAAGGCAACTGCTTTTGGTCCCGCTGTGTATCCCCACGTACAGCAATGCTGCTAAATCCGTCTGTAGCACAGCAGCAGGGGAAAGGCCTCAGCCCTTCAGTGTCAGGAGCTGCCGGGCTCTGCCTGAGCAGCTCAGCCAGCAGGAAGGGAGCTGCTCCACACGGCAACGAGGAGCAAAGGACTGCAGCACCTCCTTCTTGGGCAGAGCCCAAATTCGGTGGGGGAATAACAGAGTTATTCTCGTGCACTGGTGCATCAGCACTGCAGGTGCTGTGCCCGCAAGCACATGGTTCGAGATCTGCAGAAGAATTCTGCAACTCTTGACTGGGTCAGGATGTCACCAGTGCTAAACTCCACTTTAGCCCAAAGCAACCACTTTACGCATCTGCTAGTGTCTGCTAGATTTTTTCTTCAGGGTATCCAGACAAAAGTAAACAGGAGGAGCCTACATTTTCATTGTTGAGCAGAAATGTATCTCATTTTGCTGTACAATCCTTTTTTAAGACGAGTTATCTCTTAAAAAAAAAAAAGAAAGAAAAAAGAAAAAAAAATATGAAAGAGAAAAAACCAAATGTGTAGTGAAAAATCTTCTGTAACTTTGGATTAAGAGGTAACTGATCTTTTTAAAAAGAGAACAAAGTTATTTACTTTGCAAATGTGCTGATGGCATGGATCCATCTCACTGACCTCAGCATCCTTTTTTAAAGATTTTGGGGTTGATTGTCAATATTAAATTGTGGTTGAAGCAATAGGAAATTGAAATATGGATTGTGCATGACCGTGTCTTGAGTGTAAAAATATTGCAGTTTGAAACTTGGACCTAAAGTATTGCAAATAAAAGTTATAAATACCAATGGATTGTGTGACAGCAGCTTTTCCTATAGGATGTGCAGCATCAGAAAGACTTCATCAGTGTGGCTGCGGGTGCTTTTAGCTTTGTCCTGTGCCACTCTATGATGACATGAAACAGGACTTCACCTGCCACCAGCCCAGGCCACCCTTTGCCACCCCAGCTCCTTGGACCTTGGACAAGCAGACACAAAGTCTTTCTGTTGCTTCCCCCTTTTGCACAAATGCACAGAGAGCTGGGATTTTTCCAGGCCTCGTGTCTCCATTGTGCCATATTCCTAAAGAACCAGCAGCCCCTCCCGATGAATACGGTGAGTTCCACAGATGCTTGTCAGCTCCACTTCCTGCCTAGAAATCTTGAAACTGCTTCTAAATGCTGCTCTCTTCAGCTCTTGGACACCTACTCACACAGAGCCGGGCAAAAAATGCTCCTGACGCCAGCTTACAAGGTGAGTAACGCCAAAGAGGGCTATGTGGGAAATCTCTATCCCTGCCTATCCTTTTAAGAGATCTGTGCCTTGTATCTAAAGGAAGGAATGTGCAAGCAACGGGACTGACACTTTCACTCTCCGTGTTCGTTCCGCAGCCACGGGTACAAAGACATTATGGGAACCCTTGTGCAGACAGAGCCTTCCGTCCCTGTAGAAGGGAGCGCGGCGGGTGGGGGCGGTTGGCGGGCAGCGAGCCCCGGACAGCAGGCGAGATCCGGCTCCACACCCGGCAGGCCCTGCTAAGGCTCAATGCCGGCTCCTCTGCAACAGCAAAGACCTTCAGCCTTGGCACTGCCCAGAGGGGCAGTGCTGGCCCGGCCGCACAGCTCATTTTCCCCACAAGTTGCAGGAGGTGAGAACGCAACACTTGCAAACACTGACTGCGAGCCACAGCGCCGGCTGCGCACCATTAACCTCAGCTCTGGGACCACTGTCTGCCCCAAGCTCCGGGGGATGCATTGGGAGCCCGGCTGGGCTCTGCCCTGGGGCCATCCTCCAGTGACAGCTGCAAACAGGGAGCATTTAGTTGCCACCAAGAGCCCAGCCACGCGTGGAGGGGAGCCGGTGCAGGTGCGGCCTGCGCTGTTGCCTGCTGTGCTCTGGGGCTGCTGCTCCCGCAGAGGGAACTGCACTGGCGTGCCAGAGGAGACAAAGAAGCTTCAGCTTAAGCCAAACTGAGCTGGGTGGCTGGGCTGGCAGGAGTGGGGAGGGTCAAGGGCATTCACAGAGCTCATCCTGCTGGAAGGACGAGGAAAAGTGGCAGTGGGAAGTGAACAGTGAGGAGAGCTGAGGCCTGGAGGGCAGCTCTTGAATGACACTCAGGTCTCACCGGACCTCTGAGACATTGCTGTTCTTCTGCCAGTGACAGGATGAGTCCCTAAACCTGGGGCTCGCTCCTCCCCGTGGTCAAAGGCATCAAGGAAGGCTACAGTGCGACAGAGACTGCCCTGAGCTGGCAGCTCACTGGGGGAAAAGAGGGAGCACTTGTGAAGTAAAAGGCAGGTGGGGCAGAGAACTGTTCAGAGAAGGGCTGAGCTAAAGCTTGAGCAAGCTGAGAAATGTCATTTGGGGTCATCGCAGATTGATTTCATTTCACAAGTTATTGAACAAGTTTATTTTAGGGCGGGGGGGGTGTCATGTTTTCCCCTGGAGGCGTGCACTCTGCAGGCTTGAGCTGCGTTGCTGAAATGCTCGAGCACGTCTCTGCTGCGGCTGACACCGGGTTCTTCTTTGGCTTCTTCCGGCCCGGTGCTGAGCCGCAGCAGAGCCCTGGCGGAGCCCAGAGCAGCCTCAGCATCCACAGAGCCCGGCTGCAAGGAGAGAAAGCAGAAACCGCCCATCACTTGAAGGCTGCTGTCCCCCTTGTCCCAGCCGCCCTCGGTGCCCAGGCCGTGCTGGCTGTGCTCAGAGCGGTGCCCGAAGCCGCCCGTCACTGCTGCCTTTGGCAGGAGAGCAGGATGGCAGGACACGTGCCACCGCCCGCAGCCAGCCGTGGCAGATCCACCTCCTCAGCAGCTGCCCAGAGCGGGATGCTCCTGTGCTCGCTGCCATCTCCCAAAAGCCCTTATCCCACCCGTGCCAAGAAGACGGGGACCCACCGCACGCCACCCGCCGCCGGAAGAAAAGCTGCTCCCAAGCGATGTCCTCGGTCTTCTCCAAGGCCCCGTCCCATCCACGCCGCAGCTGGTCCCAAGCACTTCCCGATCCAGGCTGGACACCACCTACAACGCTTCCTTTAAGAAAAACAAACAACAAATTAATGAAAAGGGATTACAGACAAAAAGGAGAAACAAGAAAAAAGGGAAAAAGTCTTCTCTCTGTCGGGGGCCTGAGGAAGGCCCAACCTTCCCTACATGCTGGGGAAAAACCCACCCACAGGCGAGGGAAGCCCACGCTTTCTCCCTTCCCCCCCGCACTGCCCCCCAACAGGCACAGCGAGCCCAAAGCAAACAAGCGGAGTGGAGCAGCCCAAGCCCCTCCTTTCCTGCAAAACAAAGCAGCCCGTGCACAGCTCCTGGAGTGCCACCTCTGCTCCTGCCATGGGGGCTTGTTTGTGTCGGGCTGGCTGCCCCAGCCCCAGCCCCAGCCCGGGGAACAGTGGGTGGTGGGGGCTGTTGGCAGGGCCAGGGGCCGGCTCCCATTTCCTAAGCACCCCAGCCCATCCCGCCCGCCCTGCCGAAAAGCAGCTTGGCAGCCGGCTGAAGAATTAGTTGCATCTGCCCCAGCAAAGGGGGGAACCTTTGCTTCCTGGCCAGGCCGTGCAATGCCCAAATCTGGGAGCATCCCCCTGCGTGTGGACTCATCTGTAAATTCGCTGTGGAGCCTGGCTTTGAAGAAGGTGCCAGAATCAAAGCCCATCATCTTCAGCTTGCCGGTGGCCAGGTCGAGGAAGAGCTTGCCGTCCTTGACATCGTCCTCCACGTCTCCAGCAGCAGCAGGAGTACAGCTTCTCCAGGGGCTCCTTCTTCCCTGCGGCTGAGAGCAGGCTGTCAGTGCCCCGCCCAGGGCCCCGGCTGTCAGTGAAGCAGGACAAGCAAAAGCAGCTTGCACGGCGGCCACCAGTGCTGGGAAGAGCAGCTCAGCGCCAGCACAAGGGCTGCGTGTCCCCATCTGACGACCCCTGCGCAGCCATACAGGCAGGGCAAAAAAGCCTGCGTTTCTTGGCTTCTTCTGGCCAAGGCACCTGTGGAGCTGTAACTTACCGGCTCCCTGGATCAAAGTGTGCCTGTGGCTCTCTCCCTTCTTCTATGGACGCTGAATATCCTGCAGCCAAGGATCACACGACAGGTCTTCTAATGAGGGCCTGTCCAAGGAGTGCAGGGACAGACACCCTCTGATCAATTCCTTGCACTCTGCGGGGAGAAACCAGAAAGCGCCGGTCAGTTGCAGAAGGCTCCTGTCCGCTTTGCCCCACTATTGCCATGCCCAGGCCATGCCATGGGGGCTCCGAGCTGTGCCCGAACTTTCCCATCCATTCTTTGTTTTGGAGGAGAGCAGGAGAGCGGGGCATGTGCCACCTCCTCGGCAGCTGCCAGAGCGGGATGCTCATGAGCCCGCTGCTGTCTCCCAGTACTGCTATTCCCCCCCGTGCCGCAGAGATGAGCATCCACCTTGAGAGAGCCGTTCTGGGAGCGACAGCTGGCCCCAGCTGATGTTCCGGCCCTTCGGGAACGGGTGCCGCCCGCAGACCATCTGGTGCAGCACGATGCCCAGGGACCAGACGGTAGCTGCCTCGCCGTAGTACCAGCCAAAATGGGTCCATTCTGGGGGGCTGTACGCTGGTGTTCCTACGGAATAGAGAGGCAGTTCATTCGCGGGATGCTGCCTGCTCCCGGAGCCTCACCCCAGCATCCCTGGGCACGCGGGGGCCGCACCAGTGGCACGCGGCATGACCCGCTGCCCTCTCGCCAGCGCCTGTGACTTGTGGACAAACTGTGGGTTGTAAAAGAAGCCACCGGTGTCACAAGAGGGCAGCGGAAGCCCTGGCAAGGCCCGAGCATTCCACGCAAAGGGAAAACCCGCTCAGTGCCGGGGGGGGGGAAAAACCATGCCTTCACCCTCCCTGCCTGCATTGCCCCAAAAAAACATTCTGAAGCCAAGGCAAACAAGGCGAGCTGAGCAGTCCGAGCCGTTTCTTGCCTGCACACCAAACCGGCGGGTGCACAGCTTCTGGCCCCCGCCCTCTGCTACCCCCACCCACGGCTGTGTTTTTGTCACGCTGGCTGCCCCAGCCCCAGCGCCAGTCCTGGGCAGAGTGGCTGGCGAAGGCTGCCAGCAGGGCTGGAAGATGGCCCCCCGGCCACCCGCACTCAAAAGCAACTGGGCTGAAAACTCGGTCCCATGACTGGCATCAAAAGGGAGAATCCCCGCTGCCACAGCCAGGTTGGGCCGCGAGATGCCGGCACCGGGAGCCTACCCCGGCGAGGACTCACCTGCAAAGCGGGTGTAGGCTGTGTCTTGCAGGTAGGTGCCGCAGCCAAAGTCAATCAATTTGGCCTGGCCGGTGGCCAGGTCAACCAGGATGTTCTCTGGTTTCACGTCCCTGTGAAGGACCCCGCAGCTGGTGCAGTGCCGCACGGCCTCCAGGACCTGGCGGAACAGCTTCCGTGCCACCTCCTCTGACAGGAAGCCCCGCGCTCGAATGAAATGACGCAGGTCCTGAGAGTGCTCCGGCCGCTCCATCACCAGCACCACGTTGTTGGGGAGCGCGAGCCACTCGAGGAGCTGCACCACACCAGGGAAGCCGGTGGACACCTTGTCCAGCAGCACGACCTCGAGTGGTGCGCTGGTGCCGTTGGGCTGCGGGAGGAGCACGATGCCGTCAGTGGGGCTGATGCCGTGCCAGGGCTCGGGAAGCCCTCGCCCAGCCCGGGATGCTCTGCGCCCTCCGCTGCCCCCACGCCCCCTCTCCCCCGAGGCGTCCTGGCGCCTTCCACCCTCCCGGGCCTCGGCTTATCCCCGCCCGTCACGCCCCGGCTTCTCCCGCTGCCCACCACCCCCATGCCCCCACCGCCGCTCACTCACCAGCTCGCCCCAATGACGGATGCGGTTCCGTGGCACCCGTTTGATGGCCACCTGCAAGCCAAGGGGAGCAGCGGGCTGAGCTCGCCGCCCGCCCTGCCGAGCCCCATCCTCCTTCTCCTGCGCCCTCCTCCGCCCCCCTCCTCCTGCGCCCGCCGCCGGCCCCGCCACTCACCGGGGCGCCGTCCGAGAGCCGCGTCGCCGCGAAGACGCTGCCGAAGCCGCCGCGCCCCAGCAGCGAACCCACCACGTAGCGCTCCCTCAGGCCCTGCTGCGCATTCCCTGCCGGCGAGACGCGGCTGTCAGCGCTCGGCCCGGCTCCAGAAACGGCCGCCGGGCGCTCCTCAACCGCCCCGGGCCGGGTATCCCCAGATGCTGCCTCTTTCGAAGGGGACACCGGCGGCTCGGGGGCGGGGGCCGCGCTGCCGAGCGGAAGAGCTCGGACCGGGGAAGACGCGGCGGACGCGGCGGGAGCGGCCGCGCCGTCTGTGTCCTCGGCGGGTCCCGGGAGGAGCCGGGGCCGGGGCCGGGGCCGGGGCCGGGGCCGGGGCCGGGGCCGGGGCCGGGGCCGGAGTCGGGCCAGCCGGAGCCAGAGGCTGACAGTGCTGCCCAAGAGGCAGGCACTGATGCCCGCCCAGCAGCGCCACCGCCAGTACGCCAAGAGCCGGGCGGAGGCGAGACCGCGGCGGGACGCCCGGGGGCGGGGAGGGCGCAGCCCCGCCCGGCGCCGCGGGAGGGCCGGGCGCATGGCCCGGCCTGGCATGGGGAGAGGGAGGCCGCGGAAGGGGCGGAGGGGGTGGAGCAGTGAAGGGAGAGCGGGACAGGGGATGCGGGACACTGGGAGAAGGAGAGGAGGAACAGGAGAAGGAACGCAGAGGGTCTGGAGAACCGCTGCTTTCGTGTTGCTCTTCTGCTGCTGCCGCTGCTGCCGCTGCTGCTGCTGCCGCCGCTGCCGCTGAAGCGCTGGGAGCGTTGGTCCGCGTGTCCGTGTGTCTGTTGCCCGGGTGTCCGTTTTTGCCCCGCGCGCCCCGCGGCCGAGCCCCGCGCGCCCCGCGCCAGCACGGGCCGCTCCGGGGCCGAAGCGGAGTCACGGAGCATCTCTTCCTCCCGCAGCCGCGCCAAACGCACCATCTTGTTTAGCTTCTTCTTCACCAGATTGTAACTCTTCCTTGCGGCAGTCTTGCAACTTGCCCCTGCTGCTGGCTCGCCCCGCGCCGCGGTCTCTTGCTCACAAGAGCAAGAGCAACCAAAGCGCTGTCCGCACTTTTCGCCTGGAGCAGAGCAAAGTGCTGAATGAGGAGCCTGCCAGCGCCAGGCAGAGGCAGCCCCGTGGGAGGGCAGAGCAGGACGTGAGGAGGGAGACGTGCAGCCCCTGCGGGGTGCAGCGCTGCTCCCCGGCCGCTCGGCGTGGGCAGTGGGAGCGGCGGGGCCGTGCCCGGCGCGGTGCCCTCGTCGCCAGGGCTGTTGCTGTTTTCTTGTCCGGTTGCAGGTGAAAATCGGAGACTGCCGATAGGAGGCTTCAAATAAAAGAATGGAAACACTCTTTTTGCTGAGTTCTGATGCCGGTCCAATAGAGCAGCTAAGCTCTCAGCTGTTTGCCTCCTCCCTGCCAATCCAGCACTTTCAGCCTGGAGCAAAGGCCCTCTCTGCAAAGAAACTGCTGGCTGGTTTCCTTCTCCTGCTGTTCATTGACACAGGTAGAAAAGCAGACTAGTTTGGATGCTGAGTCTGTCCAAACAGACAGTGAGCTTTGCCATGTGAAGCCAAGACACGGAGTCTTGAGCCCTGCGACAGTGTCATGGGAATCACCTTTGTTGCTGCTGCTGTCTATTGTCACTGCTGAGGGTGCAGTCCTAGGGGAGCACATGCCCTGTCTCTAGAAGCCAGAGCCGAGCAAGGCACTGGGCTCTAAAATCTTCCCTTGGCAGGCTTCTGGTGTCTCCAGCATTGCTTCCAAAGCCAAACAGGGAGAAGGCAAACTGTGTGTAGCTCTTGGTATTGTAGAGTGTCTCAAACTTGCTAAGTCCTAGGTGTTTGAGGTAAGATCAGTTTGCAATGACTGTGAGGTAGAACTAGTGCAAGACAGAAAAGGGGAGCATAGAAGGGAAGCAATTCATAGTATACGGGAACATCTTGGGTTGTTTCTTTCCCTTTGCGTGTCCCTTCTGGGAAGCTGTTTTGCTTTTGCAAGAATCTTGTCCACAGTGATGTTTGCTCTTTTCAAGACCCTTTCCTGGAGACCTAGCTGGAGCTCCTGTCCCAAGATGTGCCATCACATGCAGCTTCTCTTGGCTTGCCACACTGTGCGTGCAGCACGACTCTTGCAGCAAAGCAGGACCAAGGTTTTGAGAGCTTGACAACTTGTCCTTTCTCCTCCTGGTGGACTAGCGAGTTGTGCCGTGGGTAAGGTTTTCGTCGTTACTGTTCTAGGCTAAGGAAACAGGAGGAGGGGGTAGCAGCGATTGTTAGGCTGGCTGAATGGAGAGGAAGAATGTCCGGAGCCTGCAGCCAGAAGTGGAGAGCTGGGGGCTAATCCTTCCAAGCTCTCAGTGGACATCTTGCAAGTGACCTGGACTGTGAAAATGGTCTGACAGAGGCAGTTGGTTTCTGAGTTCAGCGTAGATGCTTGCACGTCTGGTGCGTTGGTGCGCAAATCAAGAGTACAATCGGTTCACAGGAAGCACCAGAAGAAGCTGGAGCTCTCCGAGCAGACGACTGAAAGAATGTGCAAAGGAGAAATGCGGGAAATGACTTGGTGTACCTTGCCTGGAAGAAGGGTAGTTTTTTCGAATAATTCCTAATCCGTTCCCTTGGCTTTTGACTTTCTTAACAAGGCCATTTGCATCCCCGATTCAGCACGAAGCGAGAGGCCCGGGCTTACGGAAGCGCGCCAAAGATTCCTCCGCAGCGACGCTCAGGTGGAAAGAGGAGCGGGGCGCCTGAGCAGCCTCCGGGGAAGCATCCCGCGAGGTGCAATTTGCGCCGTGCTGGGAGAGGAGGAGGGGGAGAAGGATGGGCCTTGCGTGGCAGCAGCAGCAGCAGCAGCAGCAAGTTTGGGCCGCAGGACATTGGGCCTGCGCCGCTGCCCCACAATGGGCGGGCGCGTTCCCGGGGCTGCGGCCCTGGCAGCGCGTCCGCTGAGCTGCCGACGCTGCGGGAGCTCCCCGGGCTGGGCTCGGGTTCCCGCTGGGACTGGGCAGCAGGCTGTGCTCTCACTGTGGTCAGCAGCAGCGGGACGTACCTCTGGACATCCACGTCTCCTGCTGCTGGGAAGAAGCAATGAAGCGAGTGCAGAAGTTCTGCTTCCTCTTTCTCCCAGTGGATTTTTTCATTTCATTCCACACTCCAGAGGCAATTTCTGTGCTGGCCTCTGTCAGCTGATTCTATTTCAAGAGCACCAGCAACAGGGCTGTGTTTGAGCGCTGTGAATGTGGCCTGTATGGCTTTCATTCTCCTTGACTTTTTGCTTATAGACCTGTGAACATTTCAAGATCTGCTAATCAGGATGCCTGCAACAAAACATCTGAATTCCCCATCAGAAAAGTACTGTGGCTAGCACCGATCAAAAGAGGCAATTGCAGTTTTTCAGATAAAATTCAAGTGGCAACCAGAAGAGGGGGAAGAGCAGCCATGATCTGTCATTCCCAAGGCAAACGCAAGAAAAGCCTCCTGCTGTCCCCTGAGGACGAGTGAAACTGTGCTGGGAACAGTGCTGGAACCCGATCCTTTCTTTCTCGGAAGGTTGCATCAGGGCAGCACAGCTGGGCTCTGAGGAATCAGGTCTGTTTGTGGCTGATTGTGTCTCTACTCCAGAAATTCACCGGGAAAAACCTCTTGGGAAGCCGAGGCACAAGCAGGTGGGAAGGGGCTGGCGCTGCTGCTGCTCTTGGCCGGGAGCCCCGGCTGTGCCGGTACAGGGCCCACTGCGCGGTGGCTCCTGCTGCTGCCAGAGCTGGGCGGGTCTCAGGGACAGGGAATGGACACGGGGGACAGCAAAGGCTGTGGGGGGCTGCAGCGATGTTCACACTTGGGCCAGTGCCAGCACCAGCACAGAGCTTCAGCCCCGCGATTATCCAAGAGGGAAATGCTGGGGAAAGGCTCCATTTCAGCCTTCCTTTACTCATCACTGTGAAGTGACCAAAATAAAAGGAGAACAAGCAGAGCCCGATCTCTTCTCCTTCGGGAGGAGTCCCACGCCTTGGGCTGTGAGAGGCCCTGAGGGGCTGTGAAGGGCTGTGAGGCGCCATGAGGGTTTGTTAGGGGCTGTGAAGGGTCATGAGGAGTCGTGAGGGGCCGTGAGGGGCCGTGAGGGGCCATGAGGTGCTGTGAGGGGCCATGAGAGATTGTTAGGGGCTGTGAAGGGTCATGAGGGGCCATGAACTGTGAGGGACTGTGAGGGACTGTGAGCTGCCACGAGGGGCCCTGGGGAGCTGTGAGGGGCATTGAGGGGTCATGAGGGGCTGTGAGGGGCCTTGAGGGGCCATAAGGGTCTCTTAGAGGCTGTTGGAGGCCAGGCACCTCATGGAACCAAGGGTCAGTTAGGAGACTGTGCAAGCAAGGAGATCATGGTTGGCAGTACAGAACTTCATGGAACCACAGGCCCATTGTTACACAGCAGGGCCGCAGAACCAAGGAGATCATTGTGACACTACACAACCTCATGGAATCAAGGCGTCCATGTTACGCTACTGAACCTCATGGAGCCAAGGGTCCATTGTGACACTGCGGACCCAAGGAGACTGTTGCTGACAGTACGAAAGTTCATGGAACCAAAAGTCCATTGTGACATTGTGGGGCCTCATGGAACCGTGGAGACCATTATGACACTTTGTTACTATCTGATTTACACCCAGAAGGGCAAAGAAAATGAAATCTCTGAGTATAAAAAGGAAAGAACTTTGAAGGTTCCAAATATTCCCAAAGATGAGATTAAAACCAAACGAGATTAAATGTTGGTGCCAAAAAAATGGATATCTGTTTATCTAATGGTAAGAGAGGCAAAGAGAAAGGAGAAAAGTAGAGAAAAGTTAGAAAAAGCCAAGGTTACTCTAAAAGCATAGGATAAGTCACCACCACACTGTGCTACCTTTGTTGCTGCTGAGACAGGGTGGGGGAAGTGGAGAAGTTTTTGCCTTTTTTTTTGCTGCTGTTTGAAGGGTCTTATCTGCCTCTTCCCATCTCTGGAGCAGTTTGGCTGGAAAGCGGCAGCCCATCCTCCGAGATGCAGGCTCCATGCTTGCAGCTGAACCTCGGTCCGCCTGGGACGAAGGAGCAGGGGTAGGGGTTGCACAACTCACTCGGGATTTCAGTCCAGGGGTGAAGGACTGGGGGGGTTCTCCCCAGGCGGGCGGCGTCGGCTCCCGGAGGCCTCAGGGTGTCTCGTGGCTGGCGATGGTGGTGGTGTGGGGAAAGGCAAAGGGCAGGGATTCTACCTTTCGCTTTCGCCTCCACATTTTGCGCCAGTTTTGCCTTCCTTTTTATGGGCCTCAAGGCGGGCTATGCACGGCCCGTACGGCACGTAGTTTCCAGGCGTTCAAAAGTGATTAGGATAAGCAGCCATAATGACGAAGCGCTTTTGAAGCCTTTCCGGTGTTGAGCAGTGATAATGACAAAGCATTTTTTGGAGCCTTTCTCCTATTATTAGGCTCTTGCACACTTCAGAACCAAGGGGCCATTGTGACACTGCAGGGCCTCGTATAACCAAGGGGTCATTGTAGCACGGCAGGGCCTCGTGGAATCAAGGGGATCGCAGTGACACTGTGGGGCTCCATGAGGCCACGGGGCCATTCTGACTGTGTGGAAGCAAGCATACCATTGTTACGCTACGGGGCATCATGGAACCAAGGAGGCCATTGTGAACCAGCGGGGGAACCCGCTGAGACTATTATGACACTTCAAAGGCCTTGTGACACCGAAGGGCCATTGTGGAACTGCAGGGCCTCGTGGAACCAGTGAGACCATTGTGACATCACAGGGCCTCATGGGAGCCAGGGGCCATTGTGACACAGCCAGGCCTCATAGAACCAAGGGGCCCTTGTGACACTGCGTGGCACCATGGAGCCAAGGAGACCACTGTGACACTACAGGGCGTCACGGAACTAAGAACTATGTAACAGTAAGAGGCCCAATGGAATCAAGGGGCCATTGTGACACCACAGGGCCTCATAGAACCAAGGAAACCATTGTGACACTGCAAGGTCTCATGGAAGCAAAGGGCCAGTGTGACACAGCCAGGCCTTGTGGAACCAAGGGGCCATTGTGATCCTGGGGAGCCCAATAGAACCAAGGAGCCATTGTGACACGGCAGGACCTTATGGAATCATGGAGACCACTGTGACACTCTGTGACCTCATGAAACCAATGGGCCTCTTAGGGGCCACCTCTCATCTGCCTTCAAAACACGGGGGGGCTGTGCTTTTCTTCCCATGGAAAAAACCATCTTTCAAGTCCAGCCATCCATGGCCAAAACTGGGAATTCACCTCTGAAATTCCATCTAGCCAAGGAATAGCTCCCAGACAAAAGCTGCCAGGAATGTCCAGCTTCCCTTGGATTCCTGAGGGCCAGCTCTCATCTGCCTTTGAAACACTGGGGCTCCTCACTTTTCTGCCAATGGGAAAGAACTGTCCTTCTTGGCCAGACGTCCATGGACAAAACTGGGATTTGGCCTCCCAAATTCCCTCTATCCAAGGATCGCTCCAAGACAAAAGCTGCCCAGACAAACAGGTCTGGCTGGCCTTGGCCTCCTTGAGCCACTGCTAATCAGCCTTTGAAACACTGGGGCTCTGCCCTTTCCTTCCTGGGGAGAAGAGCTGTCATTCCAGTCCAGGCACCCACAGCTGAAATGGAACTCCACCTCCAAAACTCCCCATATGTCCAAGGGTTGCTTTCAGACAGAAGCTGCAAGGACAGACAGGTCTGGCTTGCCTTGGCCTCTGGTGGCTGCCTCTCATCTGCCTTCAAAAGACTGGGCTTCTGTGGTTTCCTTCCTGTAGAAAAGAACCGACCTTCTTGTCCAGGTGCCCGTGGCCTCAAGCACATGATCACTACATAGGGACAAAGGGGCTCTGTGCTCAGTGGAGTGGAGTCTGAGGACAGTGGAGGAGAGTCCTGGGAGGGCTTGAAGGGTGGTTTCAGAGATGGTGGATCCTTTTGACATAGTAGAGAAGAGCCGGCAAAAGAAAGAATTAATGCAAAGGGCAGCTGGGGAGGTCCAGACTGGACAGAAGGAGAAAGGAATTTCTCTCCCAGGGCAGTGCTGTGGTGCCACGTGTCCCCCAGAAGAAGTCTGGAGCAGCCCAAGGCTTTGTGTGCCAAGGCAGAGCCAGGCAGGACGCAGAGCCATCAGCAAAGGAAGGGGCCGGTGAGGTGGGGCAGCCGGGGGGATGACGACAGCCTGCAGGGACAGAGACACAGGGCACGGACACTGTAGGACAGCCTGGGCCGGAGAGGGCAGAGGGATGTGCAGAAGCTGAAAGGCCCTGACAGAGGCAACTTCTGCAGCACTTTGGCCAGGGCTGCTGTCCCTGCCCCTGAGGCCAGTTGGGAGATAAGTGACCCTTGCAGCCCTGGGGCCTCATTGCCTCTTTTTTCCTGCTCAGCAGCATGGCAGGGGCCACCCCATGGTCCTGCCCTTGGCATTGCACATGCCCACATCCCAGTGCCCCGGGAAGAGTCCCGAGCAATGAGGGAGGGACAGGATCTGCCTTTGCGGCGGCTGGGGCACTGCCTGCAGCCAGCCCGGGCACAGCACAGAGGCACAGAGGGGTTCCATCAGTTAGGGCTGGGAAGATGCTGAGAAGTGACCGGGGGAGAATCATTCCCAGCCCTTGACACAGGAAGCCTCTGGCTGCAGGACAATGCAGCTGCAGTTCCTGAAATGATCTCCTCAAGCTGGAACATACCACTGACTGTGGATTCAGGAAGTACATTCTCTGAGTATCCCTGGTGTAGAACATGAGGACATGCTCAGGGCTTCAGCTCAGTCCAGTAATATTTCCAAGACAATCCTTTCTATAAGGATGAAATTTCCTGAGACTGTTTTCCCTTTCCTACTCTTGGGGAATGGGAGGGGGGGAAGTGATAAAGGAATTCTTCATTTTTAAGAGTCCCTGAGGCATCGGAAGTGTAACTTGAGTGCTCTGCAGGAGTTTCCTAAAGTGCTTTCAAGCCACTCCTCTGCCCACGCACAGCACCGGCATCACCTTTGCTGGACCCGCCAGGCTTAGTCTGACCTGTCCTTTCTCCCACCTGCAAGCAGAACCTGTCCCCAGCCAGTGCCCTGCAAACAGGCAGGTTTCTGTAGGGCCAAGGAGAGTGCCCAGAGATATGGGGTCTGTGAGTGCTGGCAGGAAGAGATCAGGCACAGGGAAACACCTCCAGGAGGAAGATCTTCAGCAAGCAGAGAGAAGATCGGGCAATGAGAGAAAACAAAAGGCAGAAATGTTGTGGCACGGAGAGCTTAGAGACCTCCACAGGATGCCCTCGAGTGCAGCCCCTCCCTCTGAACAAGCCCCCTCCGAACAAGCCCCCTCCCCTCCTCTCTCCCTCCGCCAAGCCTCTGCCCTCAGGGCCGGGGGTCCAAGGCGTGAAGCCCCTCCTGTGCAGGCAGAGCTGCAGCAGAGCTGTGGGGCAGCTCTGCAGTCCCGGGCCCAGTTCCCTCTGCAGAGCACAGGGCCGGGAGCATCTGCCTGGCACTGGGGGGCTCTGGGAGGGGGCACAGCTGGCTCAGCTGGCTCAGGGTGACGCTGTCCCCAGTGCCCGGCTGTGGGCAATGCAGCCAGGGAAGGAGCTCAATCTCCCTACATCCAATGCCATCATTAGGACAATTGGCTTTCTTCTTGAGGATTCCCCCTAAGCTCTGAGCTTCCCTCCAGGACGCAAACAGGTCGTGTAGCATCTTTGTGTTACCTGAAAGCCCCACAGTGAGACACAAAAGTTTTATGATGGCGAAAGTGCTGTTGGGTTGGTGAAATGAGCCATGTGTGTATTTGGCTACCAATGTGGGGCTGAGACCTCGAGAAGGGGATGGACATTTGATGGGCTGTGGTGGATCCATCTGCTCTCAGCAGTGTTGGGATGGTTTCTAAGGGAAATATGGGAGGGTGATTATCCTCTGTCTGACAAGGGTGAAAGCCCAGAGGATCTTGGAACAGGACAGAGTGACAGACCACCTCCCCTCACTCTCCACTCACCACCTTGCCTCACAGAACTCGCTCTATTCTCCCCGAGGGCAGCAGCAATGCTGAGTGTTTCTGACATCCAAAACCAGTCAGCCGGGGAGATGAAGAGGAGCTATAAAAACCTCTAGAACACTTTAACAGCTTTTGCCGTTCCTGTTCTTGGGCCCTGGGAGTGCCCTTGTGTTAGCTGGGGTTTCAAAGTGTAACACCAGGACAGGTCCCTGTCCCCCTCCCACTTCTGCACAGCAAGGCTGAATTGTAAAAAGCCCCGGAGCAATTGCCCTGAAACTCATGTCGCACGCAGCCAGCAGCAAGCAGGGCTGCGGCTGGAGCTGAAGGAAGATCTGCTAGAAAAACAGAAGGGTGTTGTCGGTGATGGAACACGGACTTCGCCGGCCGCATGCAAAGCCAAATTTGATCGCACGAGTCAACTCTTTATATACTGTTCCAAACCAACAGTTCAGCAGCTACAAACTTCAGCTTCTAAGGTTATATGTTTTACATCTCCAAGGGCTACAGATTAGCATCTCCTCGCCCAATCTCCCGTTAACTATCCTACTCTTTGTCTCGCCTCTTGCTCTTTGTCTCGCCTCCTGCCAGACGCGGCCCCGGCCCGCCCCGTCTCTCGTCTCTCGCAAGGCCCCACGCCCGCCAAAGCCGTTCTCCGTGGCGACACTCTGAATCCCCATAAGGTGTCAGTGTGTGACAGGAGAAGGATTTGTGGGACATGTCTTGGATTTGGCTGAGAGCCGTTTCCCTTAAGCTGTCACTGCCTTTTCTCCGTGAACAGGTCCCCATGTCCACACACAGCCAAATGTCCAACAGCAGCTCCATCAGCCCCTTTCTGCTGCTGGCATTCGCAGACACGCAGCAGCTGCAGCTCCTGCACTTCTGTCTCTTCCTGGGCATCTCCCTGGCTGCCCTCCTGGGCAGCGGCCTCATCATCAGCGCCGTAGCCTGCGGCCACCACCTGCACACGCCCATGTTCTTCTTCCTGCTGACCCTTGCCCTCACCGACCTGGGCTCCATCTGCACCACTGTCCCCAAAGCCATGCACAATTCCATTTTGGGACACCAGAACCACCTCCTACGCAGGAGGTGCTGCACAGCCTCTTTCTCTTTCTCTTTCTCTTTCTCTTTCTCTTTCTCTTTCTCTTTCTCTTTCTCTTTCTCTTTCTCTTTCTCTTTCTCTTTCTCTTTCTCTTTCTCTTTCTCTTTCTCTTTCTCTTTCTCTTTCTCTTTCTCTTTCTCTTTCTCTTTCTCTTTCTCTTTCTCTTTCTCTTTCTCTTTCTCTTTCTCTTTCTCTTTCTCTTTCTCTTTCTCTTTCTTCTCTCTTTCTCTCTCTCTTTTTCATTTCAGCGGAGTTTTCCCTCCTCGCCGCCGTCGAGTGCTACGACCGCTACGTGTCCCCCTGCAAACCCCTGCAAGACGGGACCCTCCTGGGCAGCAGAGCTTGTGCTCACATGGCAGCAGCTGCCTGGGCCAGTGGCTTTCTCAATGCTCTGCTGCACACGGCCACTACCTTTTCCTTGCCCCTGTGCCAGGGCAGTGCCCTGGGCCACTTCTTGGGTGAAATCCCACAGATCCTCAAGCTCTCCTGCTCACACTGCCACCTCAGGGAACTCGGGCTTGTTGTGTT
This sequence comes from Aphelocoma coerulescens, assembly GCF_041296385.1. NCBI lineage: Eukaryota > Metazoa > Chordata > Aves > Passeriformes > Corvidae > Aphelocoma > Aphelocoma coerulescens. The sequence goes on from NC_091018.1 coordinate 14,107,085, forward strand.
TTGCATCTGTTTAACTTTTGGTTCATTTGTGTTCCTTGTTTTCTCCTGTGTGCAGATCTTCAGGGCTGTGCTGAGGATCCCCTCTGAGCAGGGATGGCACAAAGCCTTTTGCACGTGCCTCCCTCACCTGGCCATGGTCTCCCTGTTCCTCAGCACTGGCTTTGTTGCCTGCTTGAAGCCCCCCTCCATGTCCTCCCCATCCCTGGACCTGGCACTGCCAGTTCTGTACTCGGTGGTGCCTCCAGCCCTGAAGTCCCTCATCTACAGCCTGAGGAACCAGGAGCTCAAGGATGCCCTGAGGAAAATGATGACTGGATGCTTTCCAGAAGCACAAACCTGCCTGTTTTCAGCTCCATAGGCTAAAGTGTAATCATTAGAGGCCCAGCCTGCCTTCTCAGGTTGTTTTGGTGGTGGTGGTTTGGGGGCTTTTTTTCTTCTCCTATGTTAATGTTGTGCCCAAAAGATTTTGTTATGCATCTTATTCCCTGTTTACAGGCTGAATGTGACTGTTGACAGGGACTGTGTCAATAAGGAGTCTGCTCTGTGTGTATTCACATGAAAGAAAGGACCCATCAGCAAGGTCTCAGTTTGAGATCCTTTGGTTGAGTCCATCCCTGAAGCTGGAGGGCAGGGCCAGTTTTGCAGGCGTGGGGGGGAAGAGTCCCAGCAGAGCAGCACAGCCAGGGAGCAGCAGAGCTTGGTCTTTTCAGAGCTCCTCTCTTATTACTTCCACTCTCTCCTTTGGAGCCGCTGTGATGGTGTAAGGCCAACAGCTCTGTCCGGGTGGTGCGAGTCCTGCTGCGTGTCACAGGCAGGGACAGGCCATGGGCACTGCTGGGACACAGCTGGGCTCCGCCACAGCGGTTCCATCAGCAAAGGGCATCTCCTGAAGGAGGAACTGCAGGAAGGCTTTGCTCTCCCTCCACAGTCACTGTCAGGAACAGGCCCAAGGAGCAGACTCTAAAGAGGCTGCCTGTGTTCCTTGTTCTCCCAGGGCTCGGTGGGATGAGATCAGGGTCCCAGTGTGGCCTTCAAGAGACTCAGGTGTGGTTCAGGTTTTGCTTGTTGGTGGCCAGTGCCCACCAGATGCTGAATGGTCTGTGATGAACCTTCCTGGGGCTCTGCAGCTTGTGCCAGGGCTGATGGCAGGGGAATGTTCTTCTGGAGGGACTTGGGAGCTGCCAGGAGAACACAGGGGATCTGCAGGGACAGTGTGTGCCAGGGATCAGCAGTGAGTGGAGCTCAGTGGGCACAGGCCTGTTGAGGGTGAGCTCACCCAGAGATAAAGGACTGAATGTTTCCTGTGACCCATGAGAGCTCTGCAGCCCCAGGGGACACAGCAGCTACAGGGAAAGGAGTCTGGGCAGTGACTCGTCTGACCCTATGGGAACTTGCAGAGGAGGATCCAGGGCAGCCCCAGCCCATGTGCCAGCCCTGGAACAAGGCAGGCACCTCTGAGCACCCTCCATGGCCACAGCGGAGCCTGTGTGGGAAGGGGTCAGTGCAGGGAGCACCATCAGCTGCAGAGCTCTGTCTCCCAGCTTGAGCAGCACAGCCCAGCAGAGGCAGCCCATGGCCCCGGGCAGCACAGCCCCCATGCTCTGCAGAGCAGCACCCCCAGCTCAGGGGCTGTGGGCAGCAGGGCAGAGGCTACAGCAAGGGCTGCTCAGGCCAGCACAGACGTGTTCCCCTGGGAAAGGCTCTGTGGGGAGCTGGGATGGGCCAGGAGAAGAGCAGGAGCTCGTGTGTGTGCAGAGGAGCCCTGGCAAGAGGCTGCCCTGTCCCTGGGATGGCAGCAGGAGCAGCCTGAGGAGCCCCAGAGCCAACTCTCTGCTGCTGTGCTGGGCAGCGGGGCCCTGGGGCTGCAGGAGCTTCCCAAGCTGAGGATCTCCTGAGCATTCCAGACACAGAGTCACTGTCTCGGACCTGCAGTGCCTCCAGTTCCTGCTGCAGGGCCAGACAGGACTGGGCTTCTTTGCAGGGCTGGGGCCAGGGCAGGGAGAGGAAAACAATGGACCCTTGATTATAAGACTCCCCTCAGTGTCACAATGCTCTCCATGGTTCCACGAGGCCTTGCAGTGTCACGCTGGCCCCTTGGTTCCTTTGGGCCCCACGGTGTCACTGTGGCGCCCTTGGTTACACGAGGCCCCACGGTGTCGCAAGGCACCTTTGGTTCTCCGAGGGCCCTCAGTGTCTGTTTTGCCAGTGGGCAGGGTCAGCCCCAAAGACACAGACACCAAGTTCAGGAATAGTGTAATTTATTAGAATGCAAAACTGCAAAGAATCACAAAAGGAGAAGCCCAGCAAAGCACCCAATCATCACTACCAAAGATTGCGTACAGTAATCAAGAAAGAGACAGCACCAGTTACCCTCAGGCCTCGCCATCATCCACATCCTCACATCAGCTGGGGGAAGCTGTCACAGCCAAGGACTGGAGAGCCATTCCCGCACCCTGGGAATTCCTGCAGGTGCATCCACCTTTGCGGGCAACGAGGCTTCAACCTCGCTGTGAGAGGGCCCAGCTTTGACAGCGTTGAACAAACAAGCTGACATCACTGCTAGTGTGGGAACATCTGGTTTCATTCTCCTGTTTGGTTTCTCCCAAAGCCTGGCCAGGGCTCAAGGAGGAACCGAGGGAGTTTGATCCTAAAGCCCCAAACAAGGCCAGATGGGGCCTTGTCCAGTTTCTAAATACAGAAAGGTAAATCCGTGTTTCACCAATGAACATAGAGCATATTGCTAATAATGCTTCGTTAATGAGCAGATACAAATAGAACATTTGGTTGGAAGGTTCATCTAGATGTCAACTTTGGCTCAGAGCCTGTTGTTCAGGCCTCAGTCAGGGCCTGTTGTTCAGGCCTCACTACTTCAATCAGTCCTTTGACCTAGAGACGAACTGCAACCTTCATAACAATTCTTTTGATACTACAATCTTGGATTTAAGTATTAGAAAGTCTTTGTTGACAAGCCAAAATATCATACGGGAAGTGCTTTAAGGGTATCTTTTCACAATCTTCATAGGAACGCTTAACCCAGCCATGATTAAAGAGCTGTACGTGAGTTTGATTCCATTTCCCTTTATACTGGGTGCAATTGAACAGTTTACAGTGTGGGTGCATACAACCTATTCCAGGAGACAACATCCATCCACAGACACTTTTTCCTCCATATATTCCTCTTTATCCGATTTAGGTAGGAAATGCCTTTTCTATGAAAATGCAGCGGTCGGGGATCGCCACCCTCGCTCTAGAACTCTGTTTTTATCGTGAACTGTGCTCAAGTTTCTAACCCACCATTTGGGTTGGGCCAGATGGGCCAGCCAAGGCCAGTCATCGAATCCTTCTGGACTTCCACGCACCCAGCAATTACTGAGGTTAAATGAGTTCCCTATCTCTGCTCCTGCGGTTAGAAATCAATTTAGCCAACCAGTGCTCCGATTACAAGGACAACATTAAATCAACAAGATCAACAATAGTTTCACTGTTAAGCGGTCCCTTTCTGTCTGCAGAAGTCACTCAGTGGCACATCAGTCTTCACATCGAGCGCTGTGGATCAGAGCACTTTCCAAAGGGACCATTGGGGCAAACAGGGAGATTTGGTCTGGCAGGCTCTGCAAAACAATATCCTGTAACATCTCTTTGTTCTCTCACAGAACACTTGGCTGCAGGGACACGTGCCCATCTTTCTCACCCAGCTTTCAGGATTCAAACAGTGCTGTCTTTGCCTACAGCTCTTACTTCAGCTGGCTCGGGCGGGCCATTTGGCCTCTGGACCCACACTCTGGCTCCATGATTAGGACTGGTGGATCCAAACCCTTTATCTCCATGAACAGTAGTGATGTGAAGTGGATGTCCTTTTTTCACGGTTGTTTTAAAAACTGGCAATATCAATAACTGTGCTACCCTGCCGTGGGGTTGAATGATCCAGTGTTGTTCACTATTGTTTAACAGAACTACTTTACTTTCTCCTTGATAATCTGCACCAACCACTCCTCCCACCATATGAACACTTGTCAAGGCCAAGCTTGAGTGAGCAGTTATCAAACCAAAGTGTCCCGGAGGAACCTGAATTCCTGTGCCGGTACTGATAACTCTCATTTGCTTCTGATTTATCCTAATTAATTCTAATGCCTAAAGGTCCAGCCCTGCAGCCTCTGCGATGGCCCTGTCAGGGGCCATCTCCCCCGGAACAATCTCCCAGGAAGTCCAAGTGTCACTGTCCGTGGTTGTATTTGCAAATTGGGTGCAGCCATGCGCATCCAGGGGGTTTCCATTTCCCCAGTGGGCCCATTGTTAAGGATATGGAGCACATCTGTGAGGTGGGTTTTTCATTGCCACACGTTCCCATCTCCTATATTTTTCAACTGCTCTTTTAACAACCCCTTCATCTGTTCAATCAATTCTGCAGCTTGTGGATAGTCTGGTAGATGAAAAACCCAGCAGTCTTACTCACTTTATTTTTCGCAGTAACAGACAAAGCATTCCACGTCCTAGCGTCAGCAAACCCTATAAAAACAGCCAGTTTCATCCCTTCCTCCTTCATCTGTTGTATACAATCTCACACAGTTTCCCAGCGATGTTGGGGTCCTGGCCAATCCTTTTCTGTAGCGTATTTAGTCTTATATCCCTGAGCAGCCAAAGCTAACAAATGGGTATTTGGAGCATTATTTCACAATGTCATTATATAGATGTGAAAACATAAACATCGATTTTTATTATATTATATACATGTAGATCATTAATTTTTGTTATTATTCTCGTTGTTATTATTATTATTATTATTTCCTTTGCTCAAACAAATCCAAGCTCAAGATTAAAAACTTCTTCTGTCGCTCCATGTGGGAGCGTTTCAACAACAATCGTTCCTTCTGTTGGTGCTGTTTCCGAGATGCTGTTAACAAAATTCACCCTCCTCTTCCCAAACCCACAAGTTCTTTTCCTTTTTCCATATGCAATTTTTGGATGCATTTTAATACATCCAGTGCTTCAGCTTCTTTCAATTGACGTCCTCATTGCTCGCACGGTGCTCCGACCTCAGCCCACGCCACAGCCAGCAAACCCTAGGGAAGGTCTTCCCATGCGGGAATTTTGGATGGGACCGATTCCTTACACTTACATTTAAAAAGCAGCATTTTGTTGTGATCCGGCCAGACTATACCAAATTTGTTTTACCAGTGGGCAGGGTCAGCACCAAAGACACAGACACCAACTCAAGGAATCGGCGTCATTTACTGTAGTTCAAAGCAGCAAAGAATCACAAAAGGAGAAGCTCAGCAATGCACCCAATCATCACTACCAAAGATTGCCCGTAGTGATTAAGAAAGAGACAGCAGCAGTTACCCTCAGACTTTACCGTCACCCACATCCACACATCAGCTGCGGGAAGCTGTCACAGCCAAGGACTGGAGAGCCATTCCCGGACACTGGGAGTTCCTGCAGGTGCCTCCACCCACAGGTGAGGCTTCCAACCTCCCTGTGAGAGGGCCCACCTTTGATAGTGTTGAACTAACAAACCGACAGCACTTCCAGTGTGGGAACATCTGGTTTCATTCTCCCGTTTGTTTCTCCCAAAGCCTGGCCAGGGCTCAAGGAGGAAGCAAGGGAGTTGACTTTGACCATACAGCCCCAAACAAGGCCAGATGTCAGATTTCATGGCCTTGTCCAGCTTCCAAATACAGAAAGGTCAAGCCATGTTTCACTAATGGGTGGATACATCTATCAGAGCGCTAATGACCATGCGCATTTCATGAATGAGCAAGTTCAAAGATAACCTTTGCTTGCAAGGTTCTGATGGTGCCCCAAGCCCCAGGACTGGAGGGGCCCCTTGGCTGCGGGGCTGGGAGGGAGGGAGGGAGCTGCCCCTTGTTCTCACTCTGCCTCACGCAAAGCTGGGCCGCTCACAAGTGGGGCAGCACAGCAAACAGGCAGCCTGCGAGTCTCTTCCATCCTCGTCTCTTGAGATTTTTCACCTTTGAGCTTAGGGTCTACAAAGGCAACTGCTTTTGGTCCCGCTGTGTATCCCCACGTACAGCAATGCTGCTAAATCCGTCTGTAGCACAGCAGCAGGGGAAAGGCCTCAGCCCTTCAGTGTCAGGAGCTGCCGGGCTCTGCCTGAGCAGCTCAGCCAGCAGGAAGGGAGCTGCTCCACACGGCAACGAGGAGCAAAGGACTGCAGCACCTCCTTCTTGGGCAGAGCCCAAATTCGGTGGGGGAATAACAGAGTTATTCTCGTGCACTGGTGCATCAGCACTGCAGGTGCTGTGCCCGCAAGCACATGGTTCGAGATCTGCAGAAGAATTCTGCAACTCTTGACTGGGTCAGGATGTCACCAGTGCTAAACTCCACTTTAGCCCAAAGCAACCACTTTACGCATCTGCTAGTGTCTGCTAGATTTTTTCTTCAGGGTATCCAGACAAAAGTAAACAGGAGGAGCCTACATTTTCATTGTTGAGCAGAAATGTATCTCATTTTGCTGTACAATCCTTTTTTAAGACGAGTTATCTCTTAAAAAAAAAAAAGAAAGAAAAAAGAAAAAAAAATATGAAAGAGAAAAAACCAAATGTGTAGTGAAAAATCTTCTGTAACTTTGGATTAAGAGGTAACTGATCTTTTTAAAAAGAGAACAAAGTTATTTACTTTGCAAATGTGCTGATGGCATGGATCCATCTCACTGACCTCAGCATCCTTTTTTAAAGATTTTGGGGTTGATTGTCAATATTAAATTGTGGTTGAAGCAATAGGAAATTGAAATATGGATTGTGCATGACCGTGTCTTGAGTGTAAAAATATTGCAGTTTGAAACTTGGACCTAAAGTATTGCAAATAAAAGTTATAAATACCAATGGATTGTGTGACAGCAGCTTTTCCTATAGGATGTGCAGCATCAGAAAGACTTCATCAGTGTGGCTGCGGGTGCTTTTAGCTTTGTCCTGTGCCACTCTATGATGACATGAAACAGGACTTCACCTGCCACCAGCCCAGGCCACCCTTTGCCACCCCAGCTCCTTGGACCTTGGACAAGCAGACACAAAGTCTTTCTGCTGCTTCCCCCTTTTGCACAAATGCACAGAGAGCTGGGATTTTTCCAGGCCTCGTGTCTCCATTGTGCCATATTCCTAAAGAACCAGCAGCCCCTCCCGATGAATACGGTGAGTTCCACAGATGCTTGTCAGCTCCACTTCCTGCCTAGAAATCTTGAAACTGCTTCTAAATGCTGCTCTCTTCAGCTCTTGGACACCTACTCACACAGAGCCGGGCAAAAAATGCTCCTGACGCCAGCTTACAAGGTGAGTAACGCCAAAGAGGGCTATGTGGGAAATCTCTATCCCTGCCTATCCTTTTAAGAGATCTGTGCCTTGTATCTAAAGGAAGGAATGTGCAAGCAACGGGACTGACACTTTCACTCTCCGTGTTCGTTCCGCAGCCACGGGTACAAAGACATTATGGGAACCCTTGTGCAGACAGAGCCTTCCGTCCCTGTAGAAGGGAGCGCGGCGGGTGGGGGCGGTTGGCGGGCAGCGAGCCCCGGACAGCAGGCGAGATCCGGCTCCACACCCGGCAGGCCCTGCTAAGGCTCAATGCCGGCTCCTCTGCAACAGCAAAGACCTTCAGCCTTGGCACTGCCCAGAGGGGCAGTGCTGGCCCGGCCGCACAGCTCATTTTCCCCACAAGTTGCAGGAGGTGAGAACGCAACACTTGCAAACACTGACTGCGAGCCACAGCGCCGGCTGCGCACCATTAACCTCAGCTCTGGGACCACTGTCTGCCCCAAGCTCCGGGGGATGCATTGGGAGCCCGGCTGGGCTCTGCCCTGGGGCCATCCTCCAGTGACAGCTGCAAACAGGGAGCATTTAGTTGCCACCAAGAGCCCAGCCACGCGTGGAGGGGAGCCGGTGCAGGTGCGGCCTGCGCTGTTGCCTGCTGTGCTCTGGGGCTGCTGCTCCCGCAGAGGGAACTGCACTGGCGTGCCAGAGGAGACAAAGAAGCTTCAGCTTAAGCCAAACTGAGCTGGGTGGCTGGGCTGGCAGGAGTGGGGAGGGTCAAGGGCATTCACAGAGCTCATCCTGCTGGAAGGACGAGGAAAAGTGGCAGTGGGAAGTGAACAGTGAGGAGAGCTGAGGCCTGGAGGGCAGCTCTTGAATGACACTCAGGTCTCACCGGACCTCTGAGACATTGCTGTTCTTCTGCCAGTGACAGGATGAGTCCCTAAACCTGGGGCTCGCTCCTCCCCGTGGTCAAAGGCATCAAGGAAGGCTACAGTGCGACAGAGACTGCCCTGAGCTGGCAGCTCACTGGGGGAAAAGAGGGAGCACTTGTGAAGTAAAAGGCAGGTGGGGCAGAGAACTGTTCAGAGAAGGGCTGAGCTAAAGCTTGAGCAAGCTGAGAAATGTCATTTGGGGTCATCGCAGATTGATTTCATTTCACAAGTTATTGAACAAGTTTATTTTAGGGCGGGGGGGGTGTCATGTTTTCCCCTGGAGGCGTGCACTCTGCAGGCTTGAGCTGCGTTGCTGAAATGCTCGAGCACGTCTCTGCTGCGGCTGACACCGGGTTCTTCTTTGGCTTCTTCCGGCCCGGTGCTGAGCCGCAGCAGAGCCCTGGCGGAGCCCAGAGCAGCCTCAGCATCCACAGAGCCCGGCTGCAAGGAGAGAAAGCAGAAACCGCCCATCACTTGAAGGCTGCTGTCCCCCTTGTCCCAGCCGCCCTCGGTGCCCAGGCCGTGCTGGCTGTGCTCAGAGCGGTGCCCGAAGCCGCCCGTCACTGCTGCCTTTGGCAGGAGAGCAGGATGGCAGGACACGTGCCACCGCCCGCAGCCAGCCGTGGCAGATCCACCTCCTCAGCAGCTGCCCAGAGCGGGATGCTCCTGTGCTCGCTGCCATCTCCCAAAAGCCCTTATCCCACCCGTGCCAAGAAGACGGGGACCCACCGCACGCCACCCGCCGCCGGAAGAAAAGCTGCTCCCAAGCGATGTCCTCGGTCTTCTCCAAGGCCCCGTCCCATCCACGCCGCAGCTGGTCCCAAGCACTTCCCGATCCAGGCTGGACACCACCTACAACGCTTCCTTTAAGAAAAACAAACAACAAATTAATGAAAAGGGATTACAGACAAAAAGGAGAAACAAGAAAAAAGGGAAAAAGTCTTCTCTCTGTCGGGGGCCTGAGGAAGGCCCAACCTTCCCTACATGCTGGGGAAAAACCCACCCACAGGCGAGGGAAGCCCACGCTTTCTCCCTTCCCCCCCGCACTGCCCCCCAACAGGCACAGCGAGCCCAAAGCAAACAAGCGGAGTGGAGCAGCCCAAGCCCCTCCTTTCCTGCAAAACAAAGCAGCCCGTGCACAGCTCCTGGAGTGCCACCTCTGCTCCTGCCATGGGGGCTTGTTTGTGTCGGGCTGGCTGCCCCAGCCCCAGCCCCAGCCCGGGGAACAGTGGGTGGTGGGGGCTGTTGGCAGGGCCAGGGGCCGGCTCCCATTTCCTAAGCACCCCAGCCCATCCCGCCCGCCCTGCCGAAAAGCAGCTTGGCAGCCGGCTGAAGAATTAGTTGCATCCGCCCCAGCAAAGGGGGGAACCTTTGCTTCCTGGCCAGGCCGTGCAATGCCCAAATCTGGGAGCATCCCCCTGCGTGTGGACTCATCTGTAAATTCGCTGTGGAGCCTGGCTTTGAAGAAGGTGCCAGAATCAAAGCCCATCATCTTCAGCTTGCCGGTGGCCAGGTCGAGGAAGAGCTTGCCGTCCTTGACATCGTCCTCCACGTCTCCAGCAGCAGCAGGAGTACAGCTTCTCCAGGGGCTCCTTCTTCCCTGCGGCTGAGAGCAGGCTGTCAGTGCCCCGCCCAGGGCCCCGGCTGTCAGTGAAGCAGGACAAGCAAAAGCAGCTTGCACGGCGGCCACCAGTGCTGGGAAGAGCAGCTCAGCGCCAGCACAAGGGCTGCGTGTCCCCATCTGACGACCCCTGCGCAGCCATACAGGCAGGGCAAAAAAGCCTGCGTTTCTTGGCTTCTTCTGGCCAAGGCACCTGTGGAGCTGTAACTTACCGGCTCCCTGGATCAAAGTGTGCCTGTGGCTCTCTCCCTTCTTCTATGGACGCTGAATATCCTGCAGCCAAGGATCACACGACAGGTCTTCTAATGAGGGCCTGTCCAAGGAGTGCAGGGACAGACACCCTCTGATCAATTCCTTGCACTCTGCGGGGAGAAACCAGAAAGCGCCGGTCAGTTGCAGAAGGCTCCTGTCCGCTTTGCCCCACTATTGCCATGCCCAGGCCATGCCATGGGGGCTCCGAGCTGTGCCCGAACTTTCCCATCCATTCTTTGTTTTGGAGGAGAGCAGGAGAGCGGGGCATGTGCCACCTCCTCGGCAGCTGCCAGAGCGGGATGCTCATGAGCCCGCTGCTGTCTCCCAGTACTGCTATTCCCCCCCGTGCCGCAGAGATGAGCATCCACCTTGAGAGAGCCGTTCTGGGAGCGACAGCTGGCCCCAGCTGATGTTCCGGCCCTTCGGGAACGGGTGCCGCCCGCAGACCATCTGGTGCAGCACGATGCCCAGGGACCAGACGGTAGCTGCCTCGCCGTAGTACCAGCCAAAATGGGTCCATTCTGGGGGGCTGTACGCTGGTGTTCCTACGGAATAGAGAGGCAGTTCATTCGCGGGATGCTGCCTGCTCCCGGAGCCTCGCCCCAGCATCCCTGGGCACGCGGGGGCCGCACCAGTGGCACGCGGCATGACCCGCTGCCCTCTCGCCAGCGCCTGTGACTTGTGGACAAACTGTGGGTTGTAAAAGAAGCCACCGGTGTCACAAGAGGGCAGCGGAAGCCCTGGCAAGGCCCGAGCATTCCACGCAAAGGGAAAACCCGCTCAGTGCCGGGGGGGGGGAAAAACCATGCCTTCACCCTCCCTGCCTGCATTGCCCCAAAAAAACATTCTGAAGCCAAGGCAAACAAGGCGAGCTGAGCAGTCCGAGCCGTTTCTTGCCTGCACACCAAACCGGCGGGTGCACAGCTTCTGGCCCCCGCCCTCTGCTACCCCCACCCACGGCTGTGTTTTTGTCACGCTGGCTGCCCCAGCCCCAGCGCCAGTCCTGGGCAGAGTGGCTGGCGAAGGCTGCCAGCAGGGCTGGAAGATGGCCCCCCGGCCACCCGCACTCAAAAGCAACTGGGCTGAAAACTCGGTCCCATGACTGGCATCAAAAGGGAGAATCCCCGCTGCCACAGCCAGGTTGGGCCGCGAGATGCCGGCACCGGGAGCCTACCCCGGCGAGGACTCACCTGCAAAGCGGGTGTAGGCTGTGTCTTGCAGGTAGGTGCCGCAGCCAAAGTCAATCAATTTGGCCTGGCCGGTGGCCAGGTCAACCAGGATGTTCTCTGGTTTCACGTCCCTGTGAAGGACCCCGCAGCTGGTGCAGTGCCGCACGGCCTCCAGGACCTGGCGGAACAGCTTCCGTGCCACCTCCTCTGACAGGAAGCCCCGCGCTCGAATGAAATGACGCAGGTCCTGAGAGTGCTCCGGCCGCTCCATCACCAGCACCACGTTGTTGGGGAGCGCGAGCCACTCGAGGAGCTGCACCACACCAGGGAAGCCGGTGGACACCTTGTCCAGCAGCACGACCTCGAGTGGTGCGCTGGTGCCGTTGGGCTGCGGGAGGAGCACGATGCCGTCAGTGGGGCTGATGCCGTGCCAGGGCTCGGGAAGCCCTCGCCCAGCCCGGGATGCTCTGCGCCCTCCGCTGCCCCCACGCCCCCTCTCCCCCGAGGCGTCCTGGCGCCTTCCACCCTCCCGGGCCTCGGCTTATCCCCGCCCGTCACGCCCCGGCTTCTCCCGCTGCCCACCACCCCCATGCCCCCACCGCCGCTCACTCACCAGCTCGCCCCAATGACGGATGCGGTTCCGTGGCACCCGTTTGATGGCCACCTGCAAGCCAAGGGGAGCAGCGGGCTGAGCTCGCCGCCCGCCCTGCCGAGCCCCATCCTCCTTCTCCTGCGCCCTCCTCCGCCCCCCTCCTCCTGCGCCCGCCGCCGGCCCCGCCACTCACCGGGGCGCCGTCCGAGAGCCGCGTCGCCGCGAAGACGCTGCCGAAGCCGCCGCGCCCCAGCAGCGAACCCACCACGTAGCGCTCCCTCAGGCCCTGCTGCGCATTCCCTGCCGGCGAGACGCGGCTGTCAGCGCTCGGCCCGGCTCCAGAAACGGCCGCCGGGCGCTCCTCAACCGCCCCGGGCCGGGTATCCCCAGATGCTGCCTCTTTCGAAGGGGACACCGGCGGCTCGGGGGCGGGGGCCGCGCTGCCGAGCGGAAGAGCTCGGACCGGGGAAGACGCGGCGGACGCGGCGGGAGCGGCCGCGCCGTCTGTGTCCTCGGCGGGTCCCGGGAGGAGCCGGGGCCGGGGCCGGGGCCGGGGCCGGGGCCGGGGCCGGGGCCGGGGCCGGGGCCGGGGCCGGAGTCGGGCCAGCCGGAGCCAGAGGCTGACAGTGCTGCCCAAGAGGCAGGCACTGATGCCCGCCCAGCAGCGCCACCGCCAGTACGCCAAGAGCCGGGCGGAGGCGAGACCGCGGCGGGACGCCCGGGGGCGGGGAGGGCGCAGCCCCGCCCGGCGCCGCGGGAGGGCCGGGCGCATGGCCCGGCCTGGCATGGGGAGAGGGAGGCCGCGGAAGGGGCGGAGGGGGTGGAGCAGTGAAGGGAGAGCGGGACAGGGGATGCGGGACACTGGGAGAAGGAGAGGAGGAACAGGAGAAGGAACGCAGAGGGTCTGGAGAACCGCTGCTTTCGTGTTGCTCTTCTGCTGCTGCCGCTGCTGCCGCTGCTGCTGCTGCCGCCGCTGCCGCTGAAGCGCTGGGAGCGTTGGTCCGCGTGTCCGTGTGTCTGTTGCCCGGGTGTCCGTTTTTGCCCCGCGCGCCCCGCGGCCGAGCCCCGCGCGCCCCGCGCCAGCACGGGCCGCTCCGGGGCCGAAGCGGAGTCACGGAGCATCTCTTCCTCCCGCAGCCGCGCCAAACGCACCATCTTGTTTAGCTTCTTCTTCACCAGATTGTAACTCTTCCTTGCGGCAGTCTTGCAACTTGCCCCTGCTGCTGGCTCGCCCCGCGCCGCGGTCTCTTGCTCACAAGAGCAAGAGCAACCAAAGCGCTGTCCGCACTTTTCGCCTGGAGCAGAGCAAAGTGCTGAATGAGGAGCCTGCCAGCGCCAGGCAGAGGCAGCCCCGTGGGAGGGCAGAGCAGGACGTGAGGAGGGAGACGTGCAGCCCCTGCGGGGTGCAGCGCTGCTCCCCGGCCGCTCGGCGTGGGCAGTGGGAGCGGCGGGGCCGTGCCCGGCGCGGTGCCCTCGTCGCCAGGGCTGTTGCTGTTTTCTTGTCCGGTTGCAGGTGAAAATCGGAGACTGCCGATAGGAGGCTTCAAATAAAAGAATGGAAACACTCTTTTTGCTGAGTTCTGATGCCGGTCCAATAGAGCAGCTAAGCTCTCAGCTGTTTGCCTCCTCCCTGCCAATCCAGCACTTTCAGCCTGGAGCAAAGGCCCTCTCTGCAAAGAAACTGCTGGCTGGTTTCCTTCTCCTGCTGTTCATTGACACAGGTAGAAAAGCAGACTAGTTTGGATGCTGAGTCTGTCCAAACAGACAGTGAGCTTTGCCATGTGAAGCCAAGACACGGAGTCTTGAGCCCTGCGACAGTGTCATGGGAATCACCTTTGTTGCTGCTGCTGTCTATTGTCACTGCTGAGGGTGCAGTCCTAGGGGAGCACATGCCCTGTCTCTAGAAGCCAGAGCCGAGCAAGGCACTGGGCTCTAAAATCTTCCCTTGGCAGGCTTCTGGTGTCTCCAGCATTGCTTCCAAAGCCAAACAGGGAGAAGGCAAACTGTGTGTAGCTCTTGGTATTGTAGAGTGTCTCAAACTTGCTAAGTCCTAGGTGTTTGAGGTAAGATCAGTTTGCAATGACTGTGAGGTAGAACTAGTGCAAGACAGAAAAGGGGAGCATAGAAGGGAAGCAATTCATAGTATACGGGAACATCTTGGGTTGTTTCTTTCCCTTTGCGTGTCCCTTCTGGGAAGCTGTTTTGCTTTTGCAAGAATCTTGTCCACAGTGATGTTTGCTCTTTTCAAGACCCTTTCCTGGAGACCTAGCTGGAGCTCCTGTCCCAAGATGTGCCATCACATGCAGCTTCTCTTGGCTTGCCACACTGTGCGTGCAGCACGACTCTTGCAGCAAAGCAGGACCAAGGTTTTGAGAGCTTGACAACTTGTCCTTTCTCCTCCTGGTGGACTAGCGAGTTGTGCCGTGGGTAAGGTTTTCGTCGTTACTGTTCTAGGCTAAGGAAACAGGAGGAGGGGGTAGCAGCGATTGTTAGGCTGGCTGAATGGAGAGGAAGAATGTCCGGAGCCTGCAGCCAGAAGTGGAGAGCTGGGGGCTAATCCTTCCAAGCTCTCAGTGGACATCTTGCAAGTGACCTGGACTGTGAAAATGGTCTGACAGAGGCAGTTGGTTTCTGAGTTCAGCGTAGATGCTTGCACGTCTGGTGCGTTGGTGCGCAAATCAAGAGTACAATCGGTTCACAGGAAGCACCAGAAGAAGCTGGAGCTCTCCGAGCAGACGACTGAAAGAATGTGCAAAGGAGAAATGCGGGAAATGACTTGGTGTACCTTGCCTGGAAGAAGGGTAGTTTTTTCGAATAATTCCTAATCCGTTCCCTTGGCTTTTGACTTTCTTAACAAGGCCATTTGCATCCCCGATTCAGCACGAAGCGAGAGGCCCGGGCTTACGGAAGCGCGCCAAAGATTCCTCCGCAGCGACGCTCAGGTGGAAAGAGGAGCGGGGCGCCTGAGCAGCCTCCGGGGAAGCATCCCGCGAGGTGCAATTTGCGCCGTGCTGGGAGAGGAGGAGGGGGAGAAGGATGGGCCTTGCGTGGCAGCAGCAGCAGCAGCAGCAGCAGCAAGTTTGGGCCGCAGGACATTGGGCCTGCGCCGCTGCCCCACAATGGGCGGGCGCGTTCCCGGGGCTGCGGCCCTGGCAGCGCGTCCGCTGAGCTGCCGACGCTGCGGGAGCTCCCCGGGCTGGGCTCGGGTTCCCGCTGGGACTGGGCAGCAGGCTGTGCTCTCACTGTGGTCAGCAGCAGCGGGACGTACCTCTGGACATCCACGTCTCCTGCTGCTGGGAAGAAGCAATGAAGCGAGTGCAGAAGTTCTGCTTCCTCTTTCTCCCAGTGGATTTTTTCATTTCATTCCACACTCCAGAGGCAATTTCTGTGCTGGCCTCTGTCAGCTGATTCTATTTCAAGAGCACCAGCAACAGGGCTGTGTTTGAGCGCTGTGAATGTGGCCTGTATGGCTTTCATTCTCCTTGACTTTTTGCTTATAGACCTGTGAACATTTCAAGATCTGCTAATCAGGATGCCTGCAACAAAACATCTGAATTCCCCATCAGAAAAGTACTGTGGCTAGCACCGATCAAAAGAGGCAATTGCAGTTTTTCAGATAAAATTCAAGTGGCAACCAGAAGAGGGGGAAGAGCAGCCATGATCTGTCATTCCCAAGGCAAACGCAAGAAAAGCCTCCTGCTGTCCCCTGAGGACGAGTGAAACTGTGCTGGGAACAGTGCTGGAACCCGATCCTTTCTTTCTCGGAAGGTTGCATCAGGGCAGCACAGCTGGGCTCTGAGGAATCAGGTCTGTTTGTGGCTGATTGTGTCTCTACTCCAGAAATTCACCGGGAAAAACCTCTTGGGAAGCCGAGGCACAAGCAGGTGGGAAGGGGCTGGCGCTGCTGCTGCTCTTGGCCGGGAGCCCCGGCTGTGCCGGTACAGGGCCCACTGCGCGGTGGCTCCTGCTGCTGCCAGAGCTGGGCAGGTCTCAGGGACAGGGAATGGACACGGGGGACAGCAAAGGCTGTGGGGGGCTGCAGCGATGTTCACACTTGGGCCAGTGCCAGCACCAGCACAGAGCTTCAGCCCCGCGATTATCCAAGAGGGAAATGCTGGGGAAAGGCTCCATTTCAGCCTTCCTTTACTCATCACTGTGAAGTGACCAAAATAAAAGGAGAACAAGCAGAGCCCGATCTCTTCTCCTTCGGGAGGAGTCCCACGCCTTGGGCTGTGAGAGGCCCTGAGGGGCTGTGAAGGGCTGTGAGGCGCCATGAGGGTTTGTTAGGGGCTGTGAAGGGTCATGAGGAGTCGTGAGGGGCCGTGAGGGGCCGTGAGGGGCCATGAGGTGCTGTGAGGGGCCATGAGAGATTGTTAGGGGCTGTGAAGGGTCATGAGGGGCCATGAACTGTGAGGGACTGTGAGGGACTGTGAGCTGCCACGAGGGGCCCTGGGGAGCTGTGAGGGGCATTGAGGGGTCATGAGGGGCTGTGAGGGGCCTTGAGGGGCCATAAGGGTCTCTTAGAGGCTGTTGGAGGCCAGGCACCTCATGGAACCAAGGGTCAGTTAGGAGACTGTGCAAGCAAGGAGATCATGGTTGGCAGTACAGAACTTCATGGAACCACAGGCCCATTGTTACACAGCAGGGCCGCAGAACCAAGGAGATCATTGTGACACTACACAACCTCATGGAATCAAGGCGTCCATGTTACGCTACTGAACCTCATGGAGCCAAGGGTCCATTGTGACACTGCGGACCCAAGGAGACTGTTGCTGACAGTACGAAAGTTCATGGAACCAAAAGTCCATTGTGACATTGTGGGGCCTCATGGAACCGTGGAGACCATTATGACACTTTGTTACTATCTGATTTACACCCAGAAGGGCAAAGAAAATGAAATCTCTGAGTATAAAAAGGAAAGAACTTTGAAGGTTCCAAATATTCCCAAAGATGAGATTAAAACCAAACGAGATTAAATGTTGGTGCCAAAAAAATGGATATCTGTTTATCTAATGGTAAGAGAGGCAAAGAGAAAGGAGAAAAGTAGAGAAAAGTTAGAAAAAGCCAAGGTTACTCTAAAAGCATAGGATAAGTCACCACCACACTGTGCTACCTTTGTTGCTGCTGAGACAGGGTGGGGGAAGTGGAGAAGTTTTTGCCTTTTTTTTTGCTGCTGTTTGAAGGGTCTTATCTGCCTCTTCCCATCTCTGGAGCAGTTTGGCTGGAAAGCGGCAGCCCATCCTCCGAGATGCAGGCTCCATGCTTGCAGCTGAACCTCGGTCCGCCTGGGACGAAGGAGCAGGGGTAGGGGTTGCACAACTCACTCGGGATTTCAGTCCAGGGGTGAAGGACTGGGGGGGTTCTCCCCAGGCGGGCGGCGTCGGCTCCCGGAGGCCTCAGGGTGTCTCGTGGCTGGCGATGGTGGTGGTGTGGGGAAAGGCAAAGGGCAGGGATTCTACCTTTCGCTTTCGCCTCCACATTTTGCGCCAGTTTTGCCTTCCTTTTTATGGGCCTCAAGGCGGGCTATGCACGGCCCGTACGGCACGTAGTTTCCAGGCGTTCAAAAGTGATTAGGATAAGCAGCCATAATGACGAAGCGCTTTTGAAGCCTTTCCGGTGTTGAGCAGTGATAATGACAAAGCATTTTTTGGAGCCTTTCTCCTATTATTAGGCTCTTGCACACTTCAGAACCAAGGGGCCATTGTGACACTGCAGGGCCTCGTATAACCAAGGGGTCATTGTAGCACGGCAGGGCCTCGTGGAATCAAGGGGATCGCAGTGACACTGTGGGGCTCCATGAGGCCACGGGGCCATTCTGACTGTGTGGAAGCAAGCATACCATTGTTACGCTACGGGGCATCATGGAACCAAGGAGGCCATTGTGAACCAGCGGGGGAACCCGCTGAGACTATTATGACACTTCAAAGGCCTTGTGACACCGAAGGGCCATTGTGGAACTGCAGGGCCTCGTGGAACCAGTGAGACCATTGTGACATCACAGGGCCTCATGGGAGCCAGGGGCCATTGTGACACAGCCAGGCCTCATAGAACCAAGGGGCCCTTGTGACACTGCGTGGCACCATGGAGCCAAGGAGACCACTGTGACACTACAGGGCGTCACGGAACTAAGAACTATGTAACAGTAAGAGGCCCAATGGAATCAAGGGGCCATTGTGACACCACAGGGCCTCATAGAACCAAGGAAACCATTGTGACACTGCAAGGTCTCATGGAAGCAAAGGGCCAGTGTGACACAGCCAGGCCTTGTGGAACCAAGGGGCCATTGTGATCCTGGGGAGCCCAATAGAACCAAGGAGCCATTGTGACACGGCAGGACCTTATGGAATCATGGAGACCACTGTGACACTCTGTGACCTCATGAAACCAATGGGCCTCTTAGGGGCCACCTCTCATCTGCCTTCAAAACACGGGGGGGCTGTGCTTTTCTTCCCATGGAAAAAACCATCTTTCAAGTCCAGCCATCCATGGCCAAAACTGGGAATTCACCTCTGAAATTCCATCTAGCCAAGGAATAGCTCCCAGACAAAAGCTGCCAGGAATGTCCAGCTTCCCTTGGATTCCTGAGGGCCAGCTCTCATCTGCCTTTGAAACACTGGGGCTCCTCACTTTTCTGCCAATGGGAAAGAACTGTCCTTCTTGGCCAGACGTCCATGGACAAAACTGGGATTTGGCCTCCCAAATTCCCTCTATCCAAGGATCGCTCCAAGACAAAAGCTGCCCAGACAAACAGGTCTGGCTGGCCTTGGCCTCCTTGAGCCACTGCTAATCAGCCTTTGAAACACTGGGGCTCTGCCCTTTCCTTCCTGGGGAGAAGAGCTGTCATTCCGGTCCAGGCACCCACAGCTGAAATGGAACTCCACCTCCAAAACTCCCCATATGTCCAAGGGTTGCTTTCAGACAGAAGCTGCAAGGACAGACAGGTCTGGCTTGCCTTGGCCTCTGGTGGCTGCCTCTCATCTGCCTTCAAAAGACTGGGCTTCTGTGGTTTCCTTCCTGTAGAAAAGAACCGACCTTCTTGTCCAGGTGCCCGTGGCCTCAAGCACATGATCACTACATAGGGACAAAGGGGCTCTGTGCTCAGTGGAGTGGAGTCTGAGGACAGTGGAGGAGAGTCCTGGGAGGGCTTGAAGGGTGGTTTCAGAGATGGTGGATCCTTTTGACATAGTAGAGAAGAGCCGGCAAAAGAAAGAATTAATGCAAAGGGCAGCTGGGGAGGTCCAGACTGGACAGAAGGAGAAAGGAATTTCTCTCCCAGGGCAGTGCTGTGGTGCCACGTGTCCCCCAGAAGAAGTCTGGAGCAGCCCAAGGCTTTGTGTGCCAAGGCAGAGCCAGGCAGGACGCAGAGCCATCAGCAAAGGAAGGGGCCGGTGAGGTGGGGCAGCCGGGGGGATGACGACAGCCTGCAGGGACAGAGACACAGGGCACGGACACTGTAGGACAGCCTGGGCCGGAGAGGGCAGAGGGATGTGCAGAAGCTGAAAGGCCCTGACAGAGGCAACTTCTGCAGCACTTTGGCCAGGGCTGCTGTCCCTGCCCCTGAGGCCAGTTGGGAGATAAGTGACCCTTGCAGCCCTGGGGCCTCATTGCCTCTTTTTTCCTGCTCAGCAGCATGGCAGGGGCCACCCCATGGTCCTGCCCTTGGCATTGCACATGCCCACATCCCAGTGCCCCGGGAAGAGTCCCGAGCAATGAGGGAGGGACAGGATCTGCCTTTGCGGCGGCTGGGGCACTGCCTGCAGCCAGCCCGGGCACAGCACAGAGGCACAGAGGGGTTCCATCAGTTAGGGCTGGGAAGATGCTGAGAAGTGACCGGGGGAGAATCATTCCCAGCCCTTGACACAGGAAGCCTCTGGCTGCAGGACAATGCAGCTGCAGTTCCTGAAATGATCTCCTCAAGCTGGAACATACCACTGACTGTGGATTCAGGAAGTACATTCTCTGAGTATCCCTGGTGTAGAACATGAGGACATGCTCAGGGCTTCAGCTCAGTCCAGTAATATTTCCAAGACAATCCTTTCTATAAGGATGAAATTTCCTGAGACTGTTTTCCCTTTCCTACTCTTGGGGAATGGGAGGGGGGGAAGTGATAAAGGAATTCTTCATTTTTAAGAGTCCCTGAGGCATCGGAAGTGTAACTTGAGTGCTCTGCAGGAGTTTCCTAAAGTGCTTTCAAGCCACTCCTCTGCCCACGCACAGCACCGGCATCACCTTTGCTGGACCCGCCAGGCTTAGTCTGACCTGTCCTTTCTCCCACCTGCAAGCAGAACCTGTCCCCAGCCAGTGCCCTGCAAACAGGCAGGTTTCTGTAGGGCCAAGGAGAGTGCCCAGAGATATGGGGTCTGTGAGTGCTGGCAGGAAGAGATCAGGCACAGGGAAACACCTCCAGGAGGAAGATCTTCAGCAAGCAGAGAGAAGATCGGGCAATGAGAGAAAACAAAAGGCAGAAATGTTGTGGCACGGAGAGCTTAGAGACCTCCACAGGATGCCCTCGAGTGCAGCCCCTCCCTCTGAACAAGCCCCCTCCGAACAAGCCCCCTCCCCTCCTCTCTCCCTCCGCCAAGCCTCTGCCCTCAGGGCCGGGGGTCCAAGGCGTGAAGCCCCTCCTGTGCAGGCAGAGCTGCAGCAGAGCTGTGGGGCAGCTCTGCAGTCCCGGGCCCAGTTCCCTCTGCAGAGCACAGGGCCGGGAGCATCTGCCTGGCACTGGGGGGCTCTGGGAGGGGGCACAGCTGGCTCAGCTGGCTCAGGGTGACGCTGTCCCCAGTGCCCGGCTGTGGGCAATGCAGCCAGGGAAGGAGCTCAATCTCCCTACATCCAATGCCATCATTAGGACAATTGGCTTTCTTCTTGAGGATTCCCCCTAAGCTCTGAGCTTCCCTCCAGGACGCAAACAGGTCGTGTAGCATCTTTGTGTTACCTGAAAGCCCCACAGTGAGACACAAAAGTTTTATGATGGCGAAAGTGCTGTTGGGTTGGTGAAATGAGCCATGTGTGTATTTGGCTACCAATGTGGGGCTGAGACCTCGAGAAGGGGATGGACATTTGATGGGCTGTGGTGGATCCATCTGCTCTCAGCAGTGTTGGGATGGTTTCTAAGGGAAATATGGGAGGGTGATTATCCTCTGTCTGACAAGGGTGAAAGCCCAGAGGATCTTGGAACAGGACAGAGTGACAGACCACCTCCCCTCACTCTCCACTCACCACCTTGCCTCACAGAACTCGCTCTATTCTCCCCGAGGGCAGCAGCAATGCTGAGTGTTTCTGACATCCAAAACCAGTCAGCCGGGGAGATGAAGAGGAGCTATAAAAACCTCTAGAACACTTTAACAGCTTTTGCCGTTCCTGTTCTTGGGCCCTGGGAGTGCCCTTGTGTTAGCTGGGGTTTCAAAGTGTAACACCAGGACAGGTCCCTGTCCCCCTCCCACTTCTGCACAGCAAGGCTGAATTGTAAAAAGCCCCGGAGCAATTGCCCTGAAACTCATGTCGCACGCAGCCAGCAGCAAGCAGGGCTGCGGCTGGAGCTGAAGGAAGATCTGCTAGAAAAACAGAAGGGTGTTGTCGGTGATGGAACACGGACTTCGCCGGCCGCATGCAAAGCCAAATTTGATCGCACGAGTCAACTCTTTATATACTGTTCCAAACCAACAGTTCAGCAGCTACAAACTTCAGCTTCTAAGGTTATATGTTTTACATCTCCAAGGGCTACAGATTAGCATCTCCTCGCCCAATCTCCCGTTAACTATCCTACTCTTTGTCTCGCCTCTTGCTCTTTGTCTCGCCTCCTGCCAGACGCGGCCCCGGCCCGCCCCGTCTCTCGTCTCTCGCAAGGCCCCACGCCCGCCAAAGCCGTTCTCCGTGGCGACACTCTGAATCCCCATAAGGTGTCAGTGTGTGACAGGAGAAGGATTTGTGGGACATGTCTTGGATTTGGCTGAGAGCCGTTTCCCTTAAGCTGTCACTGCCTTTTCTCCGTGAACAGGTCCCCATGTCCACACATAGCCAAATGTCCAACAGCAGCTCCATCAGCCCCTTTCTGCTGCTGGCATTCGCAGACACGCAGCAGCTGCAGCTCCTGCACTTCTGTCTCTTCCTGGGCATCTCCCTGGCTGCCCTCCTGGGCAGCGGCCTCATCATCAGCGCCGTAGCCTGCGGCCACCACCTGCACACGCCCATGTTCTTCTTCCTGCTGACCCTTGCCCTCACCGACCTGGGCTCCATCTGCACCACTGTCCCCAAAGCCATGCACAATTCCATTTTGGGACACCAGAACCACCTCCTACGCAGGAGGTGCTGCACAGCCTCTTTCTCTTTCTCTTTCTCTTTCTCTTTCTCTTTCTCTTTCTCTTTCTCTTTCTCTTTCTCTTTCTCTTTCTCTTTCTCTTTCTCTTTCTCTTTCTCTTTCTCTTTCTCTTTCTCTTTCTCTTTCTCTTTCTCTTTCTCTTTCTCTTTCTTCTCTCTTTCTCTCTCTCTTTTTCATTTCAGCGGAGTTTTCCCTCCTCGCCGCCGTCGAGTGCTACGACCGCTACGTGTCCCCCTGCAAACCCCTGCAAGACGGGACCCTCCTGGGCAGCAGAGCTTGTGCTCACATGGCAGCAGCTGCCTGGGCCAGTGGCTTTCTCAATGCTCTGCTGCACACGGCCACTACCTTTTCCTTGCCCCTGTGCCAGGGCAGTGCCCTGGGCCACTTCTTGGGTGAAATCCCACAGATCCTCAAGCTCTCCTGCTCACACTGCCACCTCAGGGAACTCGGGCTTGTTGTGTTTTGCATCTGTTTAACTTTTGGTTCATTTGTGTTCCTTGTTTTCTCCTGTGTGCAGATCTTCAGGGCTGTGCTGAGGATCCCCTCTGAGCAGGGATGGCACAAAGCCTTTTGCACGTGCCTCCCTCACCTGGCCATGGTCTCCCTGTTCCTCAGCACTGGCTTTGTTGCCTGCTTGAAGCCCCCCTCCATGTCCTCCCCATCCCTGGACCTGGCACTGCCAGTTCTGTACTCGGTGGTGCCTCCAGCCCTGAAGTCCCTCATCTACAGCCTGAGGAACCAGGAGCTCAAGGATGCCCTGAGGAAAATGATGACTGGATGCTTTCCAGAAGCACAAACCTGCCTGTTTTCAGCTCCATAGGCTAAAGTGTAATCATTAGAGGCCCAGCCTGCCTTCTCAGGTTGTTTTGGTGGTGGTGGTTTGGGGGCTTTTTTTCTTCTCCTATGTTAATGTTGTGCCCAAAAGATTTTGTTATGCATCTTATTCCCTGTTTACAGGCTGAATGTGACTGTTGACAGGGACTGTGTCAATAAGGAGTCTGCTCTGTGTGTATTCACATGAAAGAAAGGACCCATCAGCAAGGTCTCAGTTTGAGATCCTTTGGTTGAGTCCATCCCTGAAGCTGGAGGGCAGGGCCAGTTTTGCAGGCGTGGGGGGGAAGAGTCCCAGCAGAGCAGCACAGCCAGGGAGCAGCAGAGCTTGGTCTTTTCAGAGCTCCTCTCTTATTACTTCCACTCTCTCCTTTGGAGCCGCTGTGATGGTGTAAGGCCAACAGCTCTGTCCGGGTGGTGCGAGTCCTGCTGCGTGTCACAGGCAGGGACAGGCCATGGGCACTGCTGGGACACAGCTGGGCTCCGCCACAGCGGTTCCATCAGCAAAGGGCATCTCCTGAAGGAGGAACTGCAGGAAGGCTTTGCTCTCCCTCCACAGTCACTGTCAGGAACAGGCCCAAGGAGCAGACTCTAAAGAGGCTGCCTGTGTTCCTTGTTCTCCCAGGGCTCGGTGGGATGAGATCAGGGTCCCAGTGTGGCCTTCAAGAGACTCAGGTGTGGTTCAGGTTTTGCTTGTTGGTGGCCAGTGCCCACCAGATGCTGAATGGTCTGTGATGAACCTTCCTGGGGCTCTGCAGCTTGTGCCAGGGCTGATGGCAGGGGAATGTTCTTCTGGAGGGACTTGGGAGCTGCCAGGAGAACACAGGGGATCTGCAGGGACAGTGTGTGCCAGGGATCAGCAGTGAGTGGAGCTCAGTGGGCACAGGCCTGTTGAGGGTGAGCTCACCCAGAGATAAAGGACTGAATGTTTCCTGTGACCCATGAGAGCTCTGCAGCCCCAGGGGACACAGCAGCTACAGGGAAAGGAGTCTGGGCAGTGACTCGTCTGACCCTATGGGAACTTGCAGAGGAGGATCCAGGGCAGCCCCAGCCCATGTGCCAGCCCTGGAACAAGGCAGGCACCTCTGAGCACCCTCCATGGCCACAGCGGAGCCTGTGTGGGAAGGGGTCAGTGCAGGGAGCACCATCAGCTGCAGAGCTCTGTCTCCCAGCTTGAGCAGCACAGCCCAGCAGAGGCAGCCCATGGCCCCGGGCAGCACAGCCCCCATGCTCTGCAGAGCAGCACCCCCAGCTCAGGGGCTGTGGGCAGCAGGGCAGAGGCTACAGCAAGGGCTGCTCAGGCCAGCACAGACGTGTTCCCCTGGGAAAGGCTCTGTGGGGAGCTGGGATGGGCCAGGAGAAGAGCAGGAGCTCGTGTGTGTGCAGAGGAGCCCTGGCAAGAGGCTGCCCTGTCCCTGGGATGGCAGCAGGAGCAGCCTGAGGAGCCCCAGAGCCAACTCTCTGCTGCTGTGCTGGGCAGCGGGGCCCTGGGGCTGCAGGAGCTTCCCAAGCTGAGGATCTCCTGAGCATTCCAGACACAGAGTCACTGTCTCGGACCTGCAGTGCCTCCAGTTCCTGCTGCAGGGCCAGACAGGACTGGGCTTCTTTGCAGGGCTGGGGCCAGGGCAGGGAGAGGAAAACAATGGACCCTTGATTATAAGACTCCCCTCAGTGTCACAATGCTCTCCATGGTTCCACGAGGCCTTGCAGTGTCACGCTGGCCCCTTGGTTCCTTTGGGCCCCACGGTGTCACTGTGGCGCCCTTGGTTACACGAGGCCCCACGGTGTCGCAAGGCACCTTTGGTTCTCCGAGGGCCCTCAGTGTCTGTTTTGCCAGTGGGCAGGGTCAGCCCCAAAGACACAGACACCAAGTTCAGGAATAGTGTAATTTATTAGAATGCAAAACTGCAAAGAATCACAAAAGGAGAAGCCCAGCAAAGCACCCAATCATCACTACCAAAGATTGCGTACAGTAATCAAGAAAGAGACAGCACCAGTTACCCTCAGGCCTCGCCATCATCCACATCCTCACATCAGCTGGGGGAAGCTGTCACAGCCAAGGACTGGAGAGCCATTCCCGCACCCTGGGAATTCCTGCAGGTGCATCCACCTTTGCGGGCAACGAGGCTTCAACCTCGCTGTGAGAGGGCCCAGCTTTGACAGCGTTGAACAAACAAGCTGACATCACTGCTAGTGTGGGAACATCTGGTTTCATTCTCCTGTTTGGTTTCTCCCAAAGCCTGGCCAGGGCTCAAGGAGGAACCGAGGGAGTTTGATCCTAAAGCCCCAAACAAGGCCAGATGGGGCCTTGTCCAGTTTCTAAATACAGAAAGGTAAATCCGTGTTTCACCAATGAACATAGAGCATATTGCTAATAATGCTTCGTTAATGAGCAGATACAAATAGAACATTTGGTTGGAAGGTTCATCTAGATGTCAACTTTGGCTCAGAGCCTGTTGTTCAGGCCTCAGTCAGGGCCTGTTGTTCAGGCCTCACTACTTCAATCAGTCCTTTGACCTAGAGACGAACTGCAACCTTCATAACAATTCTTTTGATACTACAATCTTGGATTTAAGTATTAGAAAGTCTTTGTTGACAAGCCAAAATATCATACGGGAAGTGCTTTAAGGGTATCTTTTCACAATCTTCATAGGAACGCTTAACCCAGCCATGATTAAAGAGCTGTACGTGAGTTTGATTCCATTTCCCTTTATACTGGGTGCAATTGAACAGTTTACAGTGTGGGTGCATACAACCTATTCCAGGAGACAACATCCATCCACAGACACTTTTTCCTCCATATATTCCTCTTTATCCGATTTAGGTAGGAAATGCCTTTTCTATGAAAATGCAGCGGTCGGGGATCGCCACCCTCGCTCTAGAACTCTGTTTTTATCGTGAACTGTGCTCAAGTTTCTAACCCACCATTTGGGTTGGGCCAGATGGGCCAGCCAAGGCCAGTCATCGAATCCTTCTGGACTTCCACGCACCCAGCAATTACTGAGGTTAAATGAGTTCCCTATCTCTGCTCCTGCCGTTAGAAATCAATTTAGCCAACCAGTGCTCCGATTACAAGGACAACATTAAATCAACAAGATCAACAATAGTTTCACTGTTAAGCGGTCCCTTTCTGTCTGCAGAAGTCACTCAGTGGCACATCAGTCTTCACATCGAGCGCTGTGGATCAGAGCACTTTCCAAAGGGACCATTGGGGCAAACAGGGAGATTTGGTCTGGCAGGCTCTGCAAAACAATATCCTGTAACATCTCTTTGTTCTCTCACAGAACACTTGGCTGCAGGGACACGTGCCCATCTTTCTCACCCAGCTTTCAGGATTCAAACAGTGCTGTCTTTGCCTACAGCTCTTACTTCAGCTGGCTCGGGCGGGCCATTTGGCCTCTGGACCCACACTCTGGCTCCATGATTAGGACTGGTGGATCCAAACCCTTTATCTCCATGAACAGTAGTGATGTGAAGTGGATGTCCTTTTTTCACGGTTGTTTTAAAAACTGGCAATATCAATAACTGTGCTACCCTGCCGTGGGGTTGAATGATCCAGTGTTGTTCACTATTGTTTAACAGAACTACTTTACTTTCTCCTTGATAATCTGCACCAACCACTCCTCCCACCATATGAACACTTGTCAAGGCCAAGCTTGAGTGAGCAGTTATCAAACCAAAGTGTCCCGGAGGAACCTGAATTCCTGTGCCGGTACTGATAACTCTCATTTGCTTCTGATTTATCCTAATTAATTCTAATGCCTAAAGGTCCAGCCCTGCAGCCTCTGCGATGGCCCTGTCAGGGGCCATCTCCCCCGGAACAATCTCCCAGGAAGTCCAAGTGTCACTGTCCGTGGTTGTATTTGCAAATTGGGTGCAGCCATGCGCATCCAGGGGGTTTCCATTTCCCCAGTGGGCCCATTGTTAAGGATATGGAGCACATCTGTGAGGTGGGTTTTTCATTGCCACACGTTCCCATCTCCTATATTTTTCAACTGCTCTTTTAACAACCCCTTCATCTGTTCAATCAATTCTGCAGCTTGTGGATAGTCTGGTAGATGAAAAACCCAGCAGTCTTACTCACTTTATTTTTCGCAGTAACAGACAAAGCATTCCACGTCCTAGCGTCAGCAAACCCTATAAAAACAGCCAGTTTCATCCCTTCCTCCTTCATCTGTTGTATACAATCTCACACAGTTTCCCAGCGATGTTGGGGTCCTGGCCAATCCTTTTCTGTAGCGTATTTAGTCTTATATCCCTGAGCAGCCAAAGCTAACAAATGGGTATTTGGAGCATTATTTCACAATGTCATTATATAGATGTGAAAACATAAACATCGATTTTTATTATATTATATACATGTAGATCATTAATTTTTGTTATTATTCTCGTTGTTATTATTATTATTATTATTTCCTTTGCTCAAACAAATCCAAGCTCAAGATTAAAAACTTCTTCTGTCGCTCCATGTGGGAGCGTTTCAACAACAATCGTTCCTTCTGTTGGTGCTGTTTCCGAGATGCTGTTAACAAAATTCACCCTCCTCTTCCCAAACCCACAAGTTCTTTTCCTTTTTCCATATGCAATTTTTGGATGCATTTTAATACATCCAGTGCTTCAGCTTCTTTCAATTGACGTCCTCATTGCTCGCACGGTGCTCCGACCTCAGCCCACGCCACAGCCAGCAAACCCTAGGGAAGGTCTTCCCATGCGGGAATTTTGGATGGGACCGATTCCTTACACTTACATTTAAAAAGCAGCATTTTGTTGTGATCCGGCCAGACTATACCAAATTTGTTTTACCAGTGGGCAGGGTCAGCACCAAAGACACAGACACCAACTCAAGGAATCGGCGTCATTTACTGTAGTTCAAAGCAGCAAAGAATCACAAAAGGAGAAGCTCAGCAATGCACCCAATCATCACTACCAAAGATTGCCCGTAGTGATTAAGAAAGAGACAGCAGCAGTTACCCTCAGACTTTACCGTCACCCACATCCACACATCAGCTGCGGGAAGCTGTCACAGCCAAGGACTGGAGAGCCATTCCCGGACACTGGGAGTTCCTGCAGGTGCCTCCACCCACAGGTGACGCTTCCAACCTCCCTGTGAGAGGGCCCACCTTTGATAGTGTTGAACTAACAAACCGACAGCACTTCCAGTGTGGGAACATCTGGTTTCATTCTCCCGTTTGTTTCTCCCAAAGCCTGGCCAGGGCTCAAGGAGGAAGCAAGGGAGTTGACTTTGACCATACAGCCCCAAACAAGGCCAGATGTCAGATTTCATGGCCTTGTCCAGCTTCCAAATACAGAAAGGTCAAGCCATGTTTCACTAATGGGTGGATACATCTATCAGAGCGCTAATGACCATGCGCATTTCATGAATGAGCAAGTTCAAAGATAACCTTTGCTTGCAAGGTTCTGATGGTGCCCCAAGCCCCAGGACTGGAGGGGCCCCTTGGCTGCGGGGCTGGGAGGGAGGGAGGGAGCTGCCCCTTGTTCTCACTCTGCCTCACGCAAAGCTGGGCCGCTCACAAGTGGGGCAGCACAGCAAACAGGCAGCCTGCGAGTCTCTTCCATCCTCGTCTCTTGAGATTTTTCACCTTTGAGCTTAGGGTCTACAAAGGCAACTGCTTTTGGTCCCGCTGTGTATCCCCACGTACAGCAATGCTGCTAAATCCGTCTGTAGCACAGCAGCAGGGGAAAGGCCTCAGCCCTTCAGTGTCAGGAGCTGCCGGGCTCTGCCTGAGCAGCTCAGCCAGCAGGAAGGGAGCTGCTCCACACGGCAACGAGGAGCAAAGGACTGCAGCACCTCCTTCTTGGGCAGAGCCCAAATTCGGTGGGGGAATAACAGAGTTATTCTCATGCACTGGTGCATCAGCACTGCAGGTGCTGTGCCCGCAAGCACATGGTTCGAGATCTGCAGAAGAATTCTGCAACTCTTGACTGGGTCAGGATGTCACCAGTGCTAAACTCCACTTTAGCCCAAAGCAACCACTTTACGCATCTGCTAGTGTCTGCTAGATTTTTTCTTCAGGGTATCCAGACAAAAGTAAACAGGAGGAGCCTACATTTTCATTGTTGAGCAGAAATGTATCTCATTTTGCTGTACAATCCTTTTTTAAGACGAGTTATCTCTTAAAAAAAAAAAAGAAAGAAAAAAGAAAAAAAAATATGAAAGAGAAAAAACCAAATGTGTAGTGAAAAATCTTCTGTAACTTTGGATTAAGAGGTAACTGATCTTTTTAAAAAGAGAACAAAGTTATTTACTTTGCAAATGTGCTGATGGCATGGATCCATCTCACTGACCTCAGCATCCTTTTTTAAAGATTTTGGGGTTGATTGTCAATATTAAATTGTGGTTGAAGCAATAGGAAATTGAAATATGGATTGTGCATGACCGTGTCTTGAGTGTAAAAATATTGCAGTTTGAAACTTGGACCTAAAGTATTGCAAATAAAAGTTATAAATACCAATGGATTGTGTGACAGCAGCTTTTCCTATAGGATGTGCAGCATCAGAAAGACTTCATCAGTGTGGCTGCGGGTGCTTTTAGCTTTGTCCTGTGCCACTCTATGATGACATGAAACAGGACTTCACCTGCCACCAGCCCAGGCCACCCTTTGCCACCCCAGCTCCTTGGACCTTGGACAAGCAGACACAAAGTCTTTCTGCTGCTTCCCCCTTTTGCACAAATGCACAGAGAGCTGGGATTTTTCCAGGCCTCGTGTCTCCATTGTGCCATATTCCTAAAGAACCAGCAGCCCCTCCCGATGAATACGGTGAGTTCCACAGATGCTTGTCAGCTCCACTTCCTGCCTAGAAATCTTGAAACTGCTTCTAAATGCTGCTCTCTTCAGCTCTTGGACACCTACTCACACAGAGCCGGGCAAAAAATGCTCCTGACGCCAGCTTACAAGGTGAGTAACGCCAAAGAGGGCTATGTGGGAAATCTCTATCCCTGCCTATCCTTTTAAGAGATCTGTGCCTTGTATCTAAAGGAAGGAATGTGCAAGCAACGGGACTGACACTTTCACTCTCCGTGTTCGTTCCGCAGCCACGGGTACAAAGACATTATGGGAACCCTTGTGCAGACAGAGCCTTCCGTCCCTGTAGAAGGGAGCGCGGCGGGTGGGGGCGGTTGGCGGGCAGCGAGCCCCGGACAGCAGGCGAGATCCGGCTCCACACCCGGCAGGCCCTGCTAAGGCTCAATGCCGGCTCCTCTGCAACAGCAAAGACCTTCAGCCTTGGCACTGCCCAGAGGGGCAGTGCTGGCCCGGCCGCACAGCTCATTTTCCCCACAAGTTGCAGGAGGTGAGAACGCAACACTTGCAAACACTGACTGCGAGCCACAGCGCCGGCTGCGCACCATTAACCTCAGCTCTGGGACCACTGTCTGCCCCAAGCTCCGGGGGATGCATTGGGAGCCCGGCTGGGCTCTGCCCTGGGGCCATCCTCCAGTGACAGCTGCAAACAGGGAGCATTTAGTTGCCACCAAGAGCCCAGCCACGCGTGGAGGGGAGCCGGTGCAGGTGCGGCCTGCGCTGTTGCCTGCTGTGCTCTGGGGCTGCTGCTCCCGCAGAGGGAACTGCACTGGCGTGCCAGAGGAGACAAAGAAGCTTCAGCTTAAGCCAAACTGAGCTGGGTGGCTGGGCTGGCAGGAGTGGGGAGGGTCAAGGGCATTCACAGAGCTCATCCTGCTGGAAGGACGAGGAAAAGTGGCAGTGGGAAGTGAACAGTGAGGAGAGCTGAGGCCTGGAGGGCAGCTCTTGAATGACACTCAGGTCTCACCGGACCTCTGAGACATTGCTGTTCTTCTGCCAGTGACAGGATGAGTCCCTAAACCTGGGGCTCGCTCCTCCCCGTGGTCAAAGGCATCAAGGAAGGCTACAGTGCGACAGAGACTGCCCTGAGCTGGCAGCTCACTGGGGGAAAAGAGGGAGCACTTGTGAAGTAAAAGGCAGGTGGGGCAGAGAACTGTTCAGAGAAGGGCTGAGCTAAAGCTTGAGCAAGCTGAGAAATGTCATTTGGGGTCATCGCAGATTGATTTCATTTCACAAGTTATTGAACAAGTTTATTTTAGGGCGGGGGGGGTGTCATGTTTTCCCCTGGAGGCGTGCACTCTGCAGGCTTGAGCTGCGTTGCTGAAATGCTCGAGCACGTCTCTGCTGCGGCTCACACCGGGTTCTTCTTTGGCTTCTTCCGGCCCGGTGCTGAGCCGCAGCAGAGCCCTGGCGGAGCCCAGAGCAGCCTCAGCATCCACAGAGCCCGGCTGCAAGGAGAGAAAGCAGAAACCGCCCATCACTTGAAGGCTGCTGTCCCCCTTGTCCCAGCCGCCCTCGGTGCCCAGGCCGTGCTGGCTGTGCTCAGAGCGGTGCCCGAAGCCGCCCGTCACTGCTGCCTTTGGCAGGAGAGCAGGATGGCAGGACACGTGCCACCGCCCGCAGCCAGCCGTGGCAGATCCACCTCCTCAGCAGCTGCCCAGAGCGGGATGCTCCTGTGCTCGCTGCCATCTCCCAAAAGCCCTTATCCCACCCGTGCCAAGAAGACGGGGACCCACCGCACGCCACCCGCCGCCGGAAGAAAAGCTGCTCCCAAGCGATGTCCTCGGTCTTCTCCAAGGCCCCGTCCCATCCACGCCGCAGCTGGTCCCAAGCACTTCCCGATCCAGGCTGGACACCACCTACAACGCTTCCTTTAAGAAAAACAAACAACAAATTAATGAAAAGGGATTACAGACAAAAAGGAGAAACAAGAAAAAAGGGAAAAAGTCTTCTCTCTGTCGGGGGCCTGAGGAAGGCCCAACCTTCCCTACATGCTGGGGAAAAACCCACCCACAGGCGAGGGAAGCCCACGCTTTCTCCCTTCCCCCCCGCACTGCCCCCCAACAGGCACAGCGAGCCCAAAGCAAACAAGCGGAGTGGAGCAGCCCAAGCCCCTCCTTTCCTGCAAAACAAAGCAGCCCGTGCACAGCTCCTGGAGTGCCACCTCTGCTCCTGCCATGGGGGCTTGTTTGTGTCGGGCTGGCTGCCCCAGCCCCAGCCCCAGCCCGGGGAACAGTGGGTGGTGGGGGCTGTTGGCAGGGCCAGGGGCCGGCTCCCATTTCCTAAGCACCCCAGCCCATCCCGCCCGCCCTGCCGAAAAGCAGCTTGGCAGCCGGCTGAAGAATTAGTTGCATCCGCCCCAGCAAAGGGGGGAACCTTTGCTTCCTGGCCAGGCCGTGCAATGCCCAAATCTGGGAGCATCCCCCTGCGTGTGGACTCATCTGTAAATTCGCTGTGGAGCCTGGCTTTGAAGAAGGTGCCAGAATCAAAGCCCATCATCTTCAGCTTGCCGGTGGCCAGGTCGAGGAAGAGCTTGCCGTCCTTGACATCGTCCTCCACGTCTCCAGCAGCAGCAGGAGTACAGCTTCTCCAGGGGCTCCTTCTTCCCTGCGGCTGAGAGCAGGCTGTCAGTGCCCCGCCCAGGGCCCCGGCTGTCAGTGAAGCAGGACAAGCAAAAGCAGCTTGCACGGCGGCCACCAGTGCTGGGAAGAGCAGCTCAGCGCCAGCACAAGGGCTGCGTGTCCCCATCTGACGACCCCTGCGCAGCCATACAGGCAGGGCAAAAAAGCCTGCGTTTCTTGGCTTCTTCTGGCCAAGGCACCTGTGGAGCTGTAACTTACCGGCTCCCTGGATCAAAGTGTGCCTGTGGCTCTCTCCCTTCTTCTATGGACGCTGAATATCCTGCAGCCAAGGATCACACGACAGGTCTTCTAATGAGGGCCTGTCCAAGGAGTGCAGGGACAGACACCCTCTGATCAGTTCCTTGCACTCTGCGGGGAGAAACCAGAAAGCGCCGGTCAGTTGCAGAAGGCTCCTGTCCGCTTTGCCCCACTATTGCCATGCCCAGGCCATGCCATGGGGGCTCCGAGCTGTGCCCGAACTTTCCCATCCATTCTTTGTTTTGGAGGAGAGCAGGAGAGCGGGGCATGTGCCACCTCCTCGGCAGCTGCCAGAGCGGGATGCTCATGAGCCCGCTGCTGTCTCCCAGTACTGCTATTCCCCCCCGTGCCGCAGAGATGAGCATCCACCTTGAGAGAGCCGTTCTGGGAGCGACAGCTGGCCCCAGCTGATGTTCCGGCCCTTCGGGAACGGGTGCCGCCCGCAGACCATCTGGTGCAGCACGATGCCCAGGGACCAGACGGTAGCTGCCTCGCCGTAGTACCAGCCAAAATGGGTCCATTCTGGGGGGCTGTACGCTGGTGTTCCTACGGAATAGAGAGGCAGTTCATTCGCGGGATGCTGCCTGCTCCCGGAGCCTCGCCCCAGCATCCCTGGGCACGCGGGGGCCGCACCAGTGGCACGCGGCATGACCCGCTGCCCTCTCGCCAGCGCCTGTGACTTGTGGACAAACTGTGGGTTGTAAAAGAAGCCACCGGTGTCACAAGAGGGCAGCGGAAGCCCTGGCAAGGCCCGAGCATTCCACGCAAAGGGAAAACCCGCTCAGTGCCGGGGGGGGGGAAAAACCATGCCTTCACCCTCCCTGCCTGCATTGCCCCAAAAAAACATTCTGAAGCCAAGGCAAACAAGGCGAGCTGAGCAGTCCGAGCCGTTTCTTGCCTGCACACCAAACCGGCGGGTGCACAGCTTCTGGCCCCCGCCCTCTGCTACCCCCACCCACGGCTGTGTTTTTGTCACGCTGGCTGCCCCAGCCCCAGCGCCAGTCCTGGGCAGAGTGGCTGGCGAAGGCTGCCAGCAGGGCTGGAAGATGGCCCCCCGGCCACCCGCACTCAAAAGCAACTGGGCTGAAAACTCGGTCCCATGACTGGCATCAAAAGGGAGAATCCCCGCTGCCACAGCCAGGTTGGGCCGCGAGATGCCGGCACCGGGAGCCTACCCCGGCGAGGACTCACCTGCAAAGCGGGTGTAGGCTGTGTCTTGCAGGTAGGTGCCGCAGCCAAAGTCAATCAATTTGGCCTGGCCGGTGGCCAGGTCAACCAGGATGTTCTCTGGTTTCACGTCCCTGTGAAGGACCCCGCAGCTGGTGCAGTGCCGCACGGCCTCCAGGACCTGGCGGAACAGCTTCCGTGCCACCTCCTCTGACAGGAAGCCCCGCGCTCGAATGAAATGACGCAGGTCCTGAGAGTGCTCCGGCCGCTCCATCACCAGCACCACGTTGTTGGGGAGCGCGAGCCACTCGAGGAGCTGCACCACACCAGGGAAGCCGGTGGACACCTTGTCCAGCAGCACGACCTCGAGTGGTGCGCTGGTGCCGTTGGGCTGCGGGAGGAGCACGATGCCGTCAGTGGGGCTGATGCCGTGCCAGGGCTCGGGAAGCCCTCGCCCAGCCCGGGATGCTCTGCGCCCTCCGCTGCCCCCACGCCCCCTCTCCCCCGAGGCGTCCTGGCGCCTTCCACCCTCCCGGGCCTCGGCTTATCCCCGCCCGTCACGCCCCGGCTTCTCCCGCTGCCCACCACCCCCATGCCCCCACCGCCGCTCACTCACCAGCTCGCCCCAATGACGGATGCGGTTCCGTGGCACCCGTTTGATGGCCACCTGCAAGCCAAGGGGAGCAGCGGGCTGAGCTCGCCGCCCGCCCTGCCGAGCCCCATCCTCCTTCTCCTGCGCCCTCCTCCGCCCCCCTCCTCCTGCGCCCGCCGCCGGCCCCGCCACTCACCGGGGCGCCGTCCGAGAGCCGCGTCGCCGCGAAGACGCTGCCGAAGCCGCCGCGCCCCAGCAGCGAACCCACCACGTAGCGCTCCCTCAGGCCCTGCTGCGCATTCCCTGCCGGCGAGACGCGGCTGTCAGCGCTCGGCCCGGCTCCAGAAACGGCCGCCGGGCGCTCCTCAACCGCCCCGGGCCGGGTATCCCCAGATGCTGCCTCTTTCGAAGGGGACACCGGCGGCTCGGGGGCGGGGGCCGCGCTGCCGAGCGGAAGAGCTCGGACCGGGGAAGACGCGGCGGACGCGGCGGGAGCGGCCGCGCCGTCTGTGTCCTCGGCGGGTCCCGGGAGGAGCCGGGGCCGGGGCCGGGGCCGGGGCCGGGGCCGGGGCCGGGGCCGGGGCCGGGGCCGGGGCCGGGGCCGGAGTCGGGCCAGCCGGAGCCAGAGGCTGACAGTGCTGCCCAAGAGGCAGGCACTGATGCCCGCCCAGCAGCGCCACCGCCAGTACGCCAAGAGCCGGGCGGAGGCGAGACCGCGGCGGGACGCCCGGGGGCGGGGAGGGCGCAGCCCCGCCCGGCGCCGCGGGAGGGCCGGGCGCATGGCCCGGCCTGGCATGGGGAGAGGGAGGCCGCGGAAGGGGCGGAGGGGGTGGAGCAGTGAAGGGAGAGCGGGACAGGGGATGCGGGACACTGGGAGAAGGAGAGGAGGAACAGGAGAAGGAACGCAGAGGGTCTGGAGAACCGCTGCTTTCGTGTTGCTCTTCTGCTGCTGCCGCTGCTGCCGCTGCTGCTGCTGCCGCCGCTGCCGCTGAAGCGCTGGGAGCGTTGGTCCGCGTGTCCGTGTGTCTGTTGCCCGGGTGTCCGTTTTTGCCCCGCGCGCCCCGCGGCCGAGCCCCGCGCGCCCCGCGCCAGCACGGGCCGCTCCGGGGCCGAAGCGGAGTCACGGAGCATCTCTTCCTCCCGCAGCCGCGCCAAACGCACCATCTTGTTTAGCTTCTTCTTCACCAGATTGTAACTCTTCCTTGCGGCAGTCTTGCAACTTGCCCCTGCTGCTGGCTCGCCCCGCGCCGCGGTCTCTTGCTCACAAGAGCAAGAGCAACCAAAGCGCTGTCCGCACTTTTCGCCTGGAGCAGAGCAAAGTGCTGAATGAGGAGCCTGCCAGCGCCAGGCAGAGGCAGCCCCGTGGGAGGGCAGAGCAGGACGTGAGGAGGGAGACGTGCAGCCCCTGCGGGGTGCAGCGCTGCTCCCCGGCCGCTCGGCGTGGGCAGTGGGAGCGGCGGGGCCGTGCCCGGCGCGGTGCCCTCGTCGCCAGGGCTGTTGCTGTTTTCTTGTCCGGTTGCAGGTGAAAATCGGAGACTGCCGATAGGAGGCTTCAAATAAAAGAATGGAAACACTCTTTTTGCTGAGTTCTGATGCCGGTCCAATAGAGCAGCTAAGCTCTCAGCTGTTTGCCTCCTCCCTGCCAATCCAGCACTTTCAGCCTGGAGCAAAGGCCCTCTCTGCAAAGAAACTGCTGGCTGGTTTCCTTCTCCTGCTGTTCATTGACACAGGTAGAAAAGCAGACTAGTTTGGATGCTGAGTCTGTCCAAACAGACAGTGAGCTTTGCCATGTGAAGCCAAGACACGGAGTCTTGAGCCCTGCGACAGTGTCATGGGAATCACCTTTGTTGCTGCTGCTGTCTATTGTCACTGCTGAGGGTGCAGTCCTAGGGGAGCACATGCCCTGTCTCTAGAAGCCAGAGCCGAGCAAGGCACTGGGCTCTAAAATCTTCCCTTGGCAGGCTTCTGGTGTCTCCAGCATTGCTTCCAAAGCCAAACAGGGAGAAGGCAAACTGTGTGTAGCTCTTGGTATTGTAGAGTGTCTCAAACTTGCTAAGTCCTAGGTGTTTGAGGTAAGATCAGTTTGCAATGACTGTGAGGTAGAACTAGTGCAAGACAGAAAAGGGGAGCATAGAAGGGAAGCAATTCATAGTATACGGGAACATCTTGGGTTGTTTCTTTCCCTTTGCGTGTCCCTTCTGGGAAGCTGTTTTGCTTTTGCAAGAATCTTGTCCACAGTGATGTTTGCTCTTTTCAAGACCCTTTCCTGGAGACCTAGCTGGAGCTCCTGTCCCAAGATGTGCCATCACATGCAGCTTCTCTTGGCTTGCCACACTGTGCGTGCAGCACGACTCTTGCAGCAAAGCAGGACCAAGGTTTTGAGAGCTTGACAACTTGTCCTTTCTCCTCCTGGTGGACTAGCGAGTTGTGCCGTGGGTAAGGTTTTCGTCGTTACTGTTCTAGGCTAAGGAAACAGGAGGAGGGGGTAGCAGCGATTGTTAGGCTGGCTGAATGGAGAGGAAGAATGTCCGGAGCCTGCAGCCAGAAGTGGAGAGCTGGGGGCTAATCCTTCCAAGCTCTCAGTGGACATCTTGCAAGTGACCTGGACTGTGAAAATGGTCTGACAGAGGCAGTTGGTTTCTGAGTTCAGCGTAGATGCTTGCACGTCTGGTGCGTTGGTGCGCAAATCAAGAGTACAATCGGTTCACAGGAAGCACCAGAAGAAGCTGGAGCTCTCCGAGCAGACGACTGAAAGAATGTGCAAAGGAGAAATGCGGGAAATGACTTGGTGTACCTTGCCTGGAAGAAGGGTAGTTTTTTCGAATAATTCCTAATCCGTTCCCTTGGCTTTTGACTTTCTTAACAAGGCCATTTGCATCCCCGATTCAGCACGAAGCGAGAGGCCCGGGCTTACGGAAGCGCGCCAAAGATTCCTCCGCAGCGACGCTCAGGTGGAAAGAGGAGCGGGGCGCCTGAGCAGCCTCCGGGGAAGCATCCCGCGAGGTGCAATTTGCGCCGTGCTGGGAGAGGAGGAGGGGGAGAAGGATGGGCCTTGCGTGGCAGCAGCAGCAGCAGCAGCAGCAAGTTTGGGCCGCAGGACATTGGGCCTGCGCCGCTGCCCCACAATGGGCGGGCGCGTTCCCGGGGCTGCGGCCCTGGCAGCGCGTCCGCTGAGCTGCCGACGCTGCGGGAGCTCCCCGGGCTGGGCTCGGGTTCCCGCTGGGACTGGGCAGCAGGCTGTGCTCTCACTGTGGTCAGCAGCAGCGGGACGTACCTCTGGACATCCACGTCTCCTGCTGCTGGGAAGAAGCAATGAAGCGAGTGCAGAAGTTCTGCTTCCTCTTTCTCCCAGTGGATTTTTTCATTTCATTCCACACTCCAGAGGCAATTTCTGTGCTGGCCTCTGTCAGCTGATTCTATTTCAAGAGCACCAGCAACAGGGCTGTGTTTGAGCGCTGTGAATGTGGCCTGTATGGCTTTCATTCTCCTTGACTTTTTGCTTATAGACCTGTGAACATTTCAAGATCTGCTAATCAGGATGCCTGCAACAAAACATCTGAATTCCCCATCAGAAAAGTACTGTGGCTAGCACCGATCAAAAGAGGCAATTGCAGTTTTTCAGATAAAATTCAAGTGGCAACCAGAAGAGGGGGAAGAGCAGCCATGATCTGTCATTCCCAAGGCAAACGCAAGAAAAGCCTCCTGCTGTCCCCTGAGGACGAGTGAAACTGTGCTGGGAACAGTGCTGGAACCCGATCCTTTCTTTCTCGGAAGGTTGCATCAGGGCAGCACAGCTGGGCTCTGAGGAATCAGGTCTGTTTGTGGCTGATTGTGTCTCTACTCCAGAAATTCACCGGGAAAAACCTCTTGGGAAGCCGAGGCACAAGCAGGTGGGAAGGGGCTGGCGCTGCTGCTGCTCTTGGCCGGGAGCCCCGGCTGTGCCGGTACAGGGCCCACTGCGCGGTGGCTCCTGCTGCTGCCAGAGCTGGGCGGGTCTCAGGGACAGGGAATGGACACGGGGGACAGCAAAGGCTGTGGGGGGCTGCAGCGATGTTCACACTTGGGCCAGTGCCAGCACCAGCACAGAGCTTCAGCCCCGCGATTATCCAAGAGGGAAATGCTGGGGAAAGGCTCCATTTCAGCCTTCCTTTACTCATCACTGTGAAGTGACCAAAATAAAAGGAGAACAAGCAGAGCCCGATCTCTTCTCCTTCGGGAGGAGTCCCACGCCTTGGGCTGTGAGAGGCCCTGAGGGGCTGTGAAGGGCTGTGAGGCGCCATGAGGGTTTGTTAGGGGCTGTGAAGGGTCATGAGGAGTCGTGAGGGGCCGTGAGGGGCCGTGAGGGGCCATGAGGTGCTGTGAGGGGCCATGAGAGATTGTTAGGGGCTGTGAAGGGTCATGAGGGGCCATGAACTGTGAGGGACTGTGAGGGACTGTGAGCTGCCACGAGGGGCCCTGGGGAGCTGTGAGGGGCATTGAGGGGTCATGAGGGGCTGTGAGGGGCCTTGAGGGGCCATAAGGGTCTCTTAGAGGCTGTTGGAGGCCAGGCACCTCATGGAACCAAGGGTCAGTTAGGAGACTGTGCAAGCAAGGAGATCATGGTTGGCAGTACAGAACTTCATGGAACCACAGGCCCATTGTTACACAGCAGGGCCGCAGAACCAAGGAGATCATTGTGACACTACACAACCTCATGGAATCAAGGCGTCCATGTTACGCTACTGAACCTCATGGAGCCAAGGGTCCATTGTGACACTGCGGACCCAAGGAGACTGTTGCTGACAGTACGAAAGTTTATGGAACCAAAAGTCCATTGTGACATTGTGGGGCCTCATGGAACCGTGGAGACCATTATGACACTTTGTTACTATCTGATTTACACCCAGAAGGGCAAAGAAAATGAAATCTCTGAGTATAAAAAGGAAAGAACTTTGAAGGTTCCAAATATTCCCAAAGATGAGATTAAAACCAAACGAGATTAAATGTTGGTGCCAAAAAAATGGATATCTGTTTATCTAATGGTAAGAGAGGCAAAGAGAAAGGAGAAAAGTAGAGAAAAGTTAGAAAAAGCCAAGGTTACTCTAAAAGCATAGGATAAGTCACCACCACACTGTGCTACCTTTGTTGCTGCTGAGACAGGGTGGGGGAAGTGGAGAAGTTTTTGCCTTTTTTTTTGCTGCTGTTTGAAGGGTCTTATCTGCCTCTTCCCATCTCTGGAGCAGTTTGGCTGGAAAGCGGCAGCCCATCCTCCGAGATGCAGGCTCCATGCTTGCAGCTGAACCTCGGTCCGCCTGGGACGAAGGAGCAGGGGTAGGGGTTGCACAACTCACTCGGGATTTCAGTCCAGGGGTGAAGGACTGGGGGGGTTCTCCCCAGGCGGGCGGCGTCGGCTCCCGGAGGCCTCAGGGTGTCTCGTGGCTGGCGATGGTGGTGGTGTGGGGAAAGGCAAAGGGCAGGGATTCTACCTTTCGCTTTCGCCTCCACATTTTGCGCCAGTTTTGCCTTCCTTTTTATGGGCCTCAAGGCGGGCTATGCACGGCCCGTACGGCACGTAGTTTCCAGGCGTTCAAAAGTGATTAGGATAAGCAGCCATAATGACGAAGCGCTTTTGAAGCCTTTCCGGTGTTGAGCAGTGATAATGACAAAGCATTTTTTGGAGCCTTTCTCCTATTATTAGGCTCTTGCACACTTCAGAACCAAGGGGCCATTGTGACACTGCAGGGCCTCGTATAACCAAGGGGTCATTGTAGCACGGCAGGGCCTCGTGGAATCAAGGGGATCGCAGTGACACTGTGGGGCTCCATGAGGCCACGGGGCCATTCTGACTGTGTGGAAGCAAGCATACCATTGTTACGCTACGGGGCATCATGGAACCAAGGAGGCCATTGTGAACCAGCGGGGGAACCCGCTGAGACTATTATGACACTTCAAAGGCCTTGTGACACCGAAGGGCCATTGTGGAACTGCAGGGCCTCGTGGAACCAGTGAGACCATTGTGACATCACAGGGCCTCATGGGAGCCAGGGGCCATTGTGACACAGCCAGGCCTCATAGAACCAAGGGGCCCTTGTGACACTGCGTGGCACCATGGAGCCAAGGAGACCACTGTGACACTACAGGGCGTCACGGAACTAAGAACTATGTAACAGTAAGAGGCCCAATGGAATCAAGGGGCCATTGTGACACCACAGGGCCTCATAGAACCAAGGAAACCATTGTGACACTGCAAGGTCTCATGGAAGCAAAGGGCCAGTGTGACACAGCCAGGCCTTGTGGAACCAAGGGGCCATTGTGATCCTGGGGAGCCCAATAGAACCAAGGAGCCATTGTGACACGGCAGGACCTTATGGAATCATGGAGACCACTGTGACACTCTGTGACCTCATGAAACCAATGGGCCTCTTAGGGGCCACCTCTCATCTGCCTTCAAAACACGGGGGGGCTGTGCTTTTCTTCCCATGGAAAAAACCATCTTTCAAGTCCAGCCATCCATGGCCAAAACTGGGAATTCACCTCTGAAATTCCATCTAGCCAAGGAATAGCTCCCAGACAAAAGCTGCCAGGAATGTCCAGCTTCCCTTGGATTCCTGAGGGCCAGCTCTCATCTGCCTTTGAAACACTGGGGCTCCTCACTTTTCTGCCAATGGGAAAGAACTGTCCTTCTTGGCCAGACGTCCATGGACAAAACTGGGATTTGGCCTCCCAAATTCCCTCTATCCAAGGATCGCTCCAAGACAAAAGCTGCCCAGACAAACAGGTCTGGCTGGCCTTGGCCTCCTTGAGCCACTGCTAATCAGCCTTTGAAACACTGGGGCTCTGCCCTTTCCTTCCTGGGGAGAAGAGCTGTCATTCCGGTCCAGGCACCCACAGCTGAAATGGAACTCCACCTCCAAAACTCCCCATATGTCCAAGGGTTGCTTTCAGACAGAAGCTGCAAGGACAGACAGGTCTGGCTTGCCTTGGCCTCTGGTGGCTGCCTCTCATCTGCCTTCAAAAGACTGGGCTTCTGTGGTTTCCTTCCTGTAGAAAAGAACCGACCTTCTTGTCCAGGTGCCCGTGGCCTCAAGCACATGATCACTACATAGGGACAAAGGGGCTCTGTGCTCAGTGGAGTGGAGTCTGAGGACAGTGGAGGAGAGTCCTGGGAGGGCTTGAAGGGTGGTTTCAGAGATGGTGGATCCTTTTGACATAGTAGAGAAGAGCCGGCAAAAGAAAGAATTAATGCAAAGGGCAGCTGGGGAGGTCCAGACTGGACAGAAGGAGAAAGGAATTTCTCTCCCAGGGCAGTGCTGTGGTGCCACGTGTCCCCCAGAAGAAGTCTGGAGCAGCCCAAGGCTTTGTGTGCCAAGGCAGAGCCAGGCAGGACGCAGAGCCATCAGCAAAGGAAGGGGCCGGTGAGGTGGGGCAGCCGGGGGGATGACGACAGCCTGCAGGGACAGAGACACAGGGCACGGACACTGTAGGACAGCCTGGGCCGGAGAGGGCAGAGGGATGTGCAGAAGCTGAAAGGCCCTGACAGAGGCAACTTCTGCAGCACTTTGGCCAGGGCTGCTGTCCCTGCCCCTGAGGCCAGTTGGGAGATAAGTGACCCTTGCAGCCCTGGGGCCTCATTGCCTCTTTTTTCCTGCTCAGCAGCATGGCAGGGGCCACCCCATGGTCCTGCCCTTGGCATTGCACATGCCCACATCCCAGTGCCCCGGGAAGAGTCCCGAGCAATGAGGGAGGGACAGGATCTGCCTTTGCGGCGGCTGGGGCACTGCCTGCAGCCAGCCCGGGCACAGCACAGAGGCACAGAGGGGTTCCATCAGTTAGGGCTGGGAAGATGCTGAGAAGTGACCGGGGGAGAATCATTCCCAGCCCTTGACACAGGAAGCCTCTGGCTGCAGGACAATGCAGCTGCAGTTCCTGAAATGATCTCCTCAAGCTGGAACATACCACTGACTGTGGATTCAGGAAGTACATTCTCTGAGTATCCCTGGTGTAGAACATGAGGACATGCTCAGGGCTTCAGCTCAGTCCAGTAATATTTCCAAGACAATCCTTTCTATAAGGATGAAATTTCCTGAGACTGTTTTCCCTTTCCTACTCTTGGGGAATGGGAGGGGGGGAAGTGATAAAGGAATTCTTCATTTTTAAGAGTCCCTGAGGCATCGGAAGTGTAACTTGAGTGCTCTGCAGGAGTTTCCTAAAGTGCTTTCAAGCCACTCCTCTGCCCACGCACAGCACCGGCATCACCTTTGCTGGACCCGCCAGGCTTAGTCTGACCTGTCCTTTCTCCCACCTGCAAGCAGAACCTGTCCCCAGCCAGTGCCCTGCAAACAGGCAGGTTTCTGTAGGGCCAAGGAGAGTGCCCAGAGATATGGGGTCTGTGAGTGCTGGCAGGAAGAGATCAGGCACAGGGAAACACCTCCAGGAGGAAGATCTTCAGCAAGCAGAGAGAAGATCGGGCAATGAGAGAAAACAAAAGGCAGAAATGTTGTGGCACGGAGAGCTTAGAGACCTCCACAGGATGCCCTCGAGTGCAGCCCCTCCCTCTGAACAAGCCCCCTCCGAACAAGCCCCCTCCCCTCCTCTCTCCCTCCGCCAAGCCTCTGCCCTCAGGGCCGGGGGTCCAAGGCGTGAAGCCCCTCCTGTGCAGGCAGAGCTGCAGCAGAGCTGTGGGGCAGCTCTGCAGTCCCGGGCCCAGTTCCCTCTGCAGAGCACAGGGCCGGGAGCATCTGCCTGGCACTGGGGGGCTCTGGGAGGGGGCACAGCTGGCTCAGCTGGCTCAGGGTGACGCTGTCCCCAGTGCCCGGCTGTGGGCAATGCAGCCAGGGAAGGAGCTCAATCTCCCTACATCCAATGCCATCATTAGGACAATTGGCTTTCTTCTTGAGGATTCCCCCTAAGCTCTGAGCTTCCCTCCAGGACGCAAACAGGTCGTGTAGCATCTTTGTGTTACCTGAAAGCCCCACAGTGAGACACAAAAGTTTTATGATGGCGAAAGTGCTGTTGGGTTGGTGAAATGAGCCATGTGTGTATTTGGCTACCAATGTGGGGCTGAGACCTCGAGAAGGGGATGGACATTTGATGGGCTGTGGTGGATCCATCTGCTCTCAGCAGTGTTGGGATGGTTTCTAAGGGAAATATGGGAGGGTGATTATCCTCTGTCTGACAAGGGTGAAAGCCCAGAGGATCTTGGAACAGGACAGAGTGACAGACCACCTCCCCTCACTCTCCACTCACCACCTTGCCTCACAGAACTCGCTCTATTCTCCCCGAGGGCAGCAGCAATGCTGAGTGTTTCTGACATCCAAAACCAGTCAGCCGGGGAGATGAAGAGGAGCTATAAAAACCTCTAGAACACTTTAACAGCTTTTGCCGTTCCTGTTCTTGGGCCCTGGGAGTGCCCTTGTGTTAGCTGGGGTTTCAAAGTGTAACACCAGGACAGGTCCCTGTCCCCCTCCCACTTCTGCACAGCAAGGCTGAATTGTAAAAAGCCCCGGAGCAATTGCCCTGAAACTCATGTCGCACGCAGCCAGCAGCAAGCAGGGCTGCGGCTGGAGCTGAAGGAAGATCTGCTAGAAAAACAGAAGGGTGTTGTCGGTGATGGAACACGGACTTCGCCGGCCGCATGCAAAGCCAAATTTGATCGCACGAGTCAACTCTTTATATACTGTTCCAAACCAACAGTTCAGCAGCTACAAACTTCAGCTTCTAAGGTTATATGTTTT
The DNA here is from genome assembly GCF_041296385.1 of Aphelocoma coerulescens. Classification (NCBI taxonomy): domain Eukaryota; kingdom Metazoa; phylum Chordata; class Aves; order Passeriformes; family Corvidae; genus Aphelocoma; species Aphelocoma coerulescens. The sequence goes on from NC_091018.1 coordinate 14,151,237, forward strand.
ACATCTCCAAGGGCTACAGATTAGCATCTCCTCGCCCAATCTCCCGTTAACTATCCTACTCTTTGTCTCGCCTCTTGCTCTTTGTCTCGCCTCCTGCCAGACGCGGCCCCGGCCCGCCCCGTCTCTCGTCTCTCGCAAGGCCCCACGCCCGCCAAAGCCGTTCTCCGTGGCGACACTCTGAATCCCCATAAGGTGTCAGTGTGTGACAGGAGAAGGATTTGTGGGACATGTCTTGGATTTGGCTGAGAGCCGTTTCCCTTAAGCTGTCACTGCCTTTTCTCCGTGAACAGGTCCCCATGTCCACACACAGCCAAATGTCCAACAGCAGCTCCATCAGCCCCTTTCTGCTGCTGGCATTCGCAGACACGCAGCAGCTGCAGCTCCTGCACTTCTGTCTCTTCCTGGGCATCTCCCTGGCTGCCCTCCTGGGCAGCGGCCTCATCATCAGCGCCGTAGCCTGCGGCCACCACCTGCACACGCCCATGTTCTTCTTCCTGCTGACCCTTGCCCTCACCGACCTGGGCTCCATCTGCACCACTGTCCCCAAAGCCATGCACAATTCCATTTTGGGACACCAGAACCACCTCCTACGCAGGAGGTGCTGCACAGCCTCTTTCTCTTTCTCTTTCTCTTTCTCTTTCTCTTTCTCTTTCTCTTTCTCTTTCTCTTTCTCTCTCTTTCTCTTTCTCTTTCTCTTTCTCTTTCTCTTTCTCTTTCTCTTTCTCTTTCTCTTTCTCTTTCTCTTTCTCTTTCTCTTTCTTCTCTCTTTCTCTCTCTCTCTCTTTTTCATTTCAGCGGAGTTTTCCCTCCTCGCCGCCGTCGAGTGCTACGACCGCTACGTGTCCCTCTGCAAACCCCTGCAAGACGGGACCCTCCTGGGCAGCAGAGCTTGTGCTCACATGGCAGCAGCTGCCTGGGCCAGTGGCTTTCTCAATGCTCTGCTGCACACGGCCACTACCTTTTCCTTGCCCCTGTGCCAGGGCAGTGCCCTGGGCCACTTCTTGGGTGAAATCCCACAGATCCTCAAGCTCTCCTGCTCACACTGCCACCTCAGGGAACTCGGGCTTGTTGTGTTTTGCATCTGTTTAACTTTTGGTTCATTTGTGTTCCTTGTTTTCTCCTGTGTGCAGATCTTCAGGGCTGTGCTGAGGATCCCCTCTGAGCAGGGATGGCACAAAGCCTTTTGCACGTGCCTCCCTCACCTGGCCATGGTCTCCCTGTTCCTCAGCACTGGCTTTGTTGCCTGCTTGAAGCCCCCCTCCATGTCCTCCCCATCCCTGGACCTGGCACTGCCAGTTCTGTACTTGGTGGTGCCTCCAGCCCTGAAGTCCCTCATCTACAGCCTGAGGAACCAGGAGCTCAAGGATGCCCTGAGGAAAATGATGACTGGATGCTTTCCAGAAGCACAAACCTGCCTGTTTTCAGCTCCATAGGCTAAAGTGTAATCATTAGAGGCCCAGCCTGCCTTCTCAGGTTGTTTTGGTGGTGGTGGTTTGGGGGCTTTTTTTCTTCTCCTATGTTAATGTTGTGCCCAAAAGATTTTGTTATGCATCTTATTCCCTGTTTACAGGCTGAATGTGACTGTTGACAGGGACTGTGTCAATAAGGAGTCTGCTCTGTGTGTATTCACATGAAAGAAAGGACCCATCAGCAAGGTCTCAGTTTGAGATCCTTTGGTTGAGTCCATCCCTGAAGCTGGAGGGCAGGGCCAGTTTTGCAGGCGTGGGGGGGAAGAGTCCCAGCAGAGCAGCACAGCCAGGGAGCAGCAGAGCTTGGTCTTTTCAGAGCTCCTCTCTTATTACTTCCACTCTCTCCTTTGGAGCCACTGTGATGGTGTAAGGCCAACAGCTCTGTCCGGGTGGTGCGAGTCCTGCTGCGTGTCACAGGCAGGGACAGGCCATGGGCACTGCTGGGACACAGCTGGGCTCCGCCACAGCGGTTCCCTCAGCAAAGGGCATCTCCTGAAGGAGGAACTGCAGGAAGGCTTTGCTCTCCCTCCACAGTCACTGTCAGGAACAGGCCCAAGGAGCAGACTCTAAAGAGGCTGCCTGTGTTCCTTGTTCTCCCAGGGCTCGGTGGGATGAGATCAGGGTCCCAGTGTGGCCTTCAAGAGACTCAGGTGTGGTTCAGGTTTTGCTTGTTGGTGGCCAGTGCCCACCAGATGCCGAATGGTCTGTGATGAACCTTCCTGGGGCTCTGCAGCTTGTGCCAGGGCTGATGGCAGGGGAATGTTCTTCTGGAGGGACTTGGGAGCTGCCAGGAGAACACAGGGGATCTGCAGGGACAGTGTGTGCCAGGGATCAGCAGTGAGTGGAGCTCAGTGGGCACAGGCCTGTTGAGGGTGAGCTCACCCAGAGATAAAGGACTGAATGTTTCCTGTGACCCATGAGAGCTCTGCAGCCCCAGGGGACACAGCAGCTACAGGGAAAGGAGTCTGGGCAGTGACTCGTCTGACCCTATGGGAACTTGCAGAGGAGGATCCAGGGCAGCCCCAGCCCATGTGCCAGCCCTGGAACAAGGCAGGCACCTCTGAGCACCCTCCATGGCCACAGCGGAGCCTGTGTGGGAAGGGGTCAGTGCAGGGAGCACCATCAGCTGCAGAGCTCTGTCTCCCAGCTTGAGCAGCACAGCCCAGCAGAGGCAGCCCATGGCCCCGGGCAGCACAGCCCCCATGCTCTGCAGAGCAGCACCCCCAGCTCAGGGGCTGTGGGCAGCAGGGCAGAGGCTACAGCAAGGGCTGCTCAGGCCAGCACAGATGTGTTCCCCTGGGAAAGGCTCTGTGGGGAGCTGGGATGGGCCAGGAGAAGAGCAGGAGCTCGTGTGTGTGCAGAGGAGCCCTGGCAAGAGGCTGCCCTGTCCCTGGGATGGCAGCAGGAGCAGCCTGAGGAGCCCCAGAGCCAACTCTCTGCTGCTGTGCTGGGCAGCGGGGCCCTGGGGCTGCAGGAGCTTCCCGAGCTGAGGATCTCCTGAGCATTCCAGACACAGAGTCACTGTCTCGGACCTCCAGTGCCTCCAGTTCCTGCTGCAGGGCCAGACAGGACTGGGCTTCTTTGCAGGGCTGGGGCCAGGGCAGGGGGAGGAAAACAATGGACCCTTGATTATAAGACTCCCCTCAGTGTCACAATGCTCTCCATGGTTCCACGAGGCCTTGCAGTGTCACGCTGGCCCCTTGGTTCCTTTGGGCCCCACGGTGTCACTGTGGCGCCCTTGGTTACACGAGGCCCCACGGTGTCGCAAGGCACCTTTGGTTCTCCGAGGGCCCTCAGTGTCTGTTTTGCCAGTGGGCAGGGTCAGCCCCAAAGACACAGACACCAAGTTCAGGAATAGTGTAATTTATTAGAATGCAAAACTGCAAAGAATCACAAAAGGAGAAGCCCAGCAAAGCACCCAATCATCACTACCAAAGATTGCGTACAGTAATCAAGAAAGAGACAGCACCAGTTACCCTCAGGCCTTGCCATCATCCACATCCTCACATCAGCTGGGGGAAGCTGTCACAGCCAAGGACTGGAGAGCCATTCCCGGACACTGGGAGTTCCTGCAGGTGCCTCCACCCACAGGTGACGCTTCCAACCTCCCTGTGAGAGGGCCCACCTTTGATAGTGTTGAACTAACAAACCGACAGCACTTCCAGTGTGGGAACATCTGGTTTCATTCTCCCGTTTGTTTCTCCCAAAGCCTGGCCAGGGCTCAAGGAGGAAGCAAGGGAGTTGACTTTGACCATACAGCCCCAAACAAGGCCAGATGTCAGATTTCATGGCCTTGTCCAGCTTCCAAATACAGAAAGGTCAAGCCATGTTTCACTAATGGGTGGATACATCTATCAGAGCGCTAATGACCATGCGCATTTCATGAATGAGCAAGTTCAAAGATAACCTTTGCTTGCAAGGTTCTGATGGTGCCCCAAGCCCCAGGACTGGAGGGGCCCCTTGGCTGCGGGGCTGGGAGGGAGGGAGGGAGGGAGCTGCCCCTTGTTCTCACTCTGCCTCACGCAAAGCTGGGCCGCTCACAAGTGGGGCAGCACAGCAAACAGGCAGCCTGCGAGTCTCTTCCATCCTCGTCTCTTGAGATTTTTCACCTTTGAGCTTAGGGTCTACAAAGGCAACTGCTTTTGGTCCCGCTGTGTATCCCCACGTACAGCAATGCTGCTAAATCCGTCTGTAGAACAGCAGCAGGGGAAAGGCCTCAGCCCTTCAGTGTCAGGAGCTGCCGGGCTCTGCCTGAGCAGCTCAGCCAGCAGGAAGGGAGCTGCTCCACACGGCAACGAGGAGCAAAGGACTGCAGCACCTCCTTCTTGGGCAGAGCCCAAATTCGGTGGGGGAATAACAGAGTTATTCTCGTGCACTGGTGCATCAGCACTGCAGGTGCTGTGCCCGCAAGCACATGGTTCGAGATCTGCAGAAGAATTCTGCAACTCTTGACTGGGTCAGGATGTCACCAGTGCTAAACTCCACTTTAGCCCAAAGCAACCACTTTACGCATCTGCTAGTGTCTGCTAGATTTTTTCTTCAGGGTATCCAGACAAAAGTAAACAGGAGGAGCCTACATTTTCATTGTTGAGCAGAAATGTATCTCATTTTGCTGTACAATCCTTTTTTAAGACGAGTTATCTCTTAAAAAAAAAAAGAAAGAAAAAAGAAAAAAAAATATGAAAGAGAAAAAACCAAATGTGTAGTGAAAAATCTTCTGTAATTTTGGATTAAGAGGTAACTGATCTTTTTAAAAAGAGAACAAAGTTATTTACTTTGCAAATGTGCTGATGGCATGGATCCATCTCACTGACCTCAGCATCCTTTTTTAAAGATTTTGGGGTTGATTGTCAATATTAAATTGTGGTTGAAGCAATAGGAAATTGAAATATGGATTGTGCAAGACCGTGTCTTGAGTGTAAAAATATTGCAGTTTTAAACTTGGACCTAAAGTATTGCAAATAAAAGTTATAAATACCAATGGATTGTGTGACAGCAGCTTTTCCTATAGGATGTGCAGCATCAGAAAGACTTCATCAGTGTGGCTGCGGGTGCTTTTAGCTTTGTCCTGTGCCACTCTATGATGACATGAAACAGGACTTCACCTGCCACCAGCCCAGGCCACCCTTTGCCACCCCAGCTCCTTGGACCTTGGACAAGCAGACACAAAGTCTTTCTGCTGCTTCCCCCTTTTGCACAAATGCACGGAGAGCTGGGATTTTTCCAGGCCTCGTGTCTCCATTGTGCCATATTCCTAAAGAACCAGCAGCCCCTCCCGATGGATACGGTGAGTTCCACAGATGCTTGTCAGCTCCACTTCCTGCCTAGAAATCTTGAAACTGCTTCTAAATGCTGCTCTCTTCAGCTCTTGGACACCTACTCACACAGAGCCGGGCAAAAAATGCCCCTGACGCCAGCTTACAAGGTGAGTAACGCCAAAGAGGGCTATGTGGGAAATCTCTATCCCTGCCTATCCTTTTAAGAGATCTGTGCCTTGTATCTAAAGGAAGGAATGTGCAAGCAACGGGACTGACACTTTCACTCTCCGTGTTCGTTCCGCAGCCACGGGTACAAAGACATTATGGGAACCCTTGTGCAGACAGAGCCTTCCGTCCCTGTAGAAGGGAGCGCGGCGGGTGGGGGCGGTTGGCGGGCAGCGAGCCCCGGACAGCAGGCGAGATCCGGCTCCACACCTGCCAGGCCCTGCTAAGGCTCAATGCCGGCTCCTCTGCAACAGCAAAGACCTTCAGCCTTGGCACTGCCCAGAGGGGCAGTGCTGGCCCGGCCGCACAGCTCGTTTTCCCCACAAGTTGCAGGAGGTGAGAACGCAACACTTGCAAACACTGACTGCGAGCCACAGCGCCGGCTGCGCACCATTAACCTCAGCTCTGGGACCACTGTCTGCCCCAAGCTCCGGGGGATGCATTGGGAGCCCGGCTGGGCTCTGCCCTGGGGCCATCCTCCAGTGACAGCTGCAAACAGGGAGCATTTAGTTGCCACCAAGAGCCCAGCCACGCGTGGAGGGGAGCCGGTGCAGGTGCGGCCTGCGCTGTTGCCTGCTGTGCTCTGGGGCTGCTGCTCCCGCAGAGGGAACTGCACTGGCGTGCCAGAGGAGACAAAGAAGCTTCAGCTTAAGCCAAACTGAGCTGGGTGGCTGGGCTGGCAGGAGTGGGGAGGGTCAAGGGCATTCACAGAGCTCATCCTGCTGGAAGGACGAGGAAAAGTGGCAGTGGGAAGCGAACAGTGAGGAGAGCTGAGGCCTGGAGGGCAGCTCTTGAATGACACTCAGGTCTCACCGGACCTCTGAGACATTGCTGTTCTTCTGCCAGTGACAGGATGAGTCCCTAAACCTGGGGCTCGCTCCTCCCCGTGGTCAAAGGCATCAAGGAAGGCTACAGTGCGACAGAGACTGCCCTGAGCTGGCAGCTCACTGGGGGAAAAGAGGGAGCACTTGTGAAGTAAAAGGCAGGTGGGGCAGAGAACTGTTCAGAGAAGGGCTGAGCTAAAGCTTGAGCAAGCTGAGAAATGTCATTTGGGGTCATCGCAGATTGATTTCATTTCACAAGTTATTGAACAAGTTTATTTTAGGGCGGGGGGGGTGTCATGTTTTCCCCTGGAGGCGTGCACTCTGCAGGCTTGAGCTGCGTTGCTGAAATGCTCGAGCACGTCTCTGCTGCGGCTCACACCGGGTTCTTCTTTGGCTTCTTCCGGCCCAGTGCTGAGCCGCAGCAGAGCCCTGGCGGAGCCCAGAGCAGCCTCAGCATCCACAGAGCCCGGCTGCAAGGAGAGAAAGCAGAAACCGCCCGTCACTTGAAGGCTGCTGTCCCCCTTGTCCCAGCCGCCCGCGGTGCCCAGGCCGTGCTGGCTGTGCTCAGAGCGGTGCCCGAAGCCGCCCGTCACTGCTGCCTTTGGCAGGAGAGCAGGATGGCAGGACACGTGCCACCGCCCGCAGCCAGCCGTGGCAGATCCACCTCCTCAGCAGCTGCCCAGAGCGGGATGCTCCTGTGCTCGCTGCCATCTCCCAAAAGCCCTTATCCCACCCATGCCAAGAAGACGGGGACCCACCGCACGCCACCCGCCGCCGGAAGAAAAGCTGCTCCCAAGCGATGTCCTCGGTCTTCTCCAAGGCCCCGTCCCATCCACGCCGCAGCTGGTCCCAAGCACTTCCCGATCCAGGCTGGACACCACCTACAACGCTTCCTTTAAGAAAAACAAACAACAAATTAATGAAAAGGGATTACAGACAAAAAGGAGAAACAAGAAAAAAGGGAAAAAGTCTTCTCTCTGTCGGGGGCCTGAGGAAGGCCCAACCTTCCCTACATGCTGGGGAAAAACCCACCCACGGGCGAGGGAAGCCCACGCTTTCTCCCTTCCCCCCCACACTGCCCCCCAACAGGCACAGCGAGCCCAAAGAAAACAAGCGGAGTGGAGCAGCCCAAGTCCCTCCTTTCCTGCAAAACAAAGCAGCCCGTGCACAGCTCCTGGAGTGCCACCTCTGCTCCTGCCATGGGGGCTTGTTTGTGTCGGGCTGGCTGCCCCAGCCCCAGCCCGGGGAACAGTGGGTGGTGGGGGCTGTTGGCAGGGCCAGGGGCCGGCTCCCATTTCCTAAGCACCCCAGCCCATCCCGCCCGCCCTGCCGAAAAGCAGCTTGGCAGCCGGCTGAAGAATTAGTTGCATCCGCCCCAGCAAAGGGGGGAACCTTTGCTTCCTGGCCAGGCCGTGCAATGCCCAAATCTGGGAGCATCCCCCTGCGTGTGGACTCATCTGTAAGTTCGCTGTGGAGCCTGGCTTTGAAGAAGGTGCCAGAATCAAAGCCCATCATCTTCAGCTTGCCGGTGGCCAGGTCGAGGAAGAGCTTGCCGTCCTTGACATCGTCCTCCACGTCTCCAGCAGCAGCAGGAGTACAGCTTCTCCAGGGGCTCCTTCTTCCCTGCGGCTGAGAGCAGGCTGTCAGTGCCCCGCCCAGGGCCCCGGCTGTCAGTGAAGCAGGACAAGCAAAAGCAGCTTGCACGGCGGCCACCAGTGCTGGGAAGAGCAGCTCAGCGCCAGCACAAGGGCTGCGTGTCCCCATCTGACGACCCCTGCGCAGCCATACAGGCAGGGCAAAAAAGCCTGCGTTTCTTGGCTTCTTCTGGCCAAGGCACCTGTGGAGCTGTAACTTACCGGCTCCCTGGATCAAAGTGTGCCTGTGGCTCTCTCCCTTCTTCTATGGACGCTGAATATCCTGCAGCCAAGGATCACACGACAGGTCTTCTAATGAGGGCCTGTCCAAGGAGTGCAGGGACAGACACCCTCTGATCAGTTCCTTGCACTCTGCGGGGAGAAACCAGAAAGCGCCGGTCAGTTGCAGAAGGCTCCTGTCCGCTTTGCCCCACTATTGCCATGCCCAGGCCATGCCATGGGGGCTCCGAGCTGTGCCCGAACTTTCCCATCCATTCTTTGTTTTGGAGGAGAGCAGGAGAGCGGGGCATGTGCCACCTCCTCGGCAGCTGCCAGAGCGGGATGCTCATGAGCCCGCTGCTGTCTCCCAGTACTGCTATTCCCCCCGTGCCGCAGAGATGAGCATCCACCTTGAGAGAGCCGTTCTGGGAGCGACAGCTGGCCCCAGCTGATGTTCCGGCCCTTCGGGAACGGGTGCCGCCCGCAGACCATCTGGTGCAGCACGATGCCCAGGGACCAGACGGTAGCTGCCTCGCCGTAGTACCAGCCAAAATGGGTCCATTCTGGGGGGCTGTATGCTGGTGTTCCTACGGAATAGAGAGGCAGTTCATTCGCGGGATGCTGCCTGCTCCCGGAGCCTCGCCCCAGCATCCCTGGGCACGCGGGGGCCGCACCAGTGGCACGCGGCATGACCCGCTGCCCTCTCGCCAGCGCCTGTGACTTGTGGACAAACTGTGGGTTGTAAAAGAAGCCACCGGTGTCACAAGAGGGCAGCGGAAGCCCTGGCAAGGCCCGAGCATTCCACGCAAAGGGAAAACCCGCTCAGTGCCGGGGGGGGGGAAAAACCATGCCTTCACCCTCCCTGCCTGCATTGCCCCAAAAAAACATTCTGAAGCCAAGGCAAACAAGGCGAGCTGAGCAGTCCGAGCCGTTTCTTGCCTGCACACCAAACCGGCGGGTGCACAGCTTCTGGCCCCCGCCCTCTGCTACCCCCACCCACGGCTGTGTTTTTGTCACGCTGGCTGCCCCAGCCCCAGCGCCAGTCCTGGGCAGAGTGGCTGGCGAAGGCTGCCAGCAGGGCTGGAAGATGGCCCCCCGGCCACCTGCACTCAAAAGCAACTGGGCTGAAAACTCGGTCCCATGACTGGCATCAAAAGGGAGAATCCCCGCTGCCACAGCCAGGTTGGGCCGCGAGATGCCGGCACCGGGAGCCTACCCCGGCGAGGACTCACCTGCAAAGCGGGTGTAGGCTGTGTCTTGCAGGTAGGTGCCGCAGCCAAAGTCAATCAATTTGGCCTGGCCGGTGGCCAGGTCAACCAGGATGTTCTCTGGTTTCACGTCCCTGTGAAGGACCCCGCAGCTGGTGCAGTGCCGCACGGCCTCCAGGACCTGGCGGAACAGCTTCCGTGCCACCTCCTCTGACAGGAAGCCCCGCGCTCGAATGAAATGACGCAGGTCCTGAGAGTGCTCCGGCCGCTCCATCACCAGCACCACGTTGTTGGGGAGCGCGAGCCACTCGAGGAGCTGCACCACACCAGGGAAGCCGGTGGACACCTTGTCCAGCAGCACGACCTCGAGTGGTGCGCTGGTGCCGTTGGGCTGCGGGAGGAGCACGATGCCGTCAGTGGGGCTGATGCCGTGCCAGGGCTCGGGAAGCCCTCGCCCAGCCCGGGATGCTCTGCGCCCTCCGCTGCCCCCACGCCCCCTCTCCCCCGAGGCGTCCTGGCGCCTTCCACCCTCCCGGGCCTCGGCTTATCCCCGCCCGTCACGCCCCGGCTTCTCCCGCTGCCCACCACCGCCATCCCCCCACCGCCGCTCACTCACCAGCTCGCCCCAATGACGGATGCGGTTCCGTGGCACCCGTTTGATGGCCACCTGCAAGCCAAGGGGAGCAGCGGGCTGAGCTCACCGCCCGCCCTGCCGAGCCCCATCCTCCTTCTCCTGCGCCCTCCTCCGCCCCCCTCCTCCTGCGCCCGCCGCCGGCCCCGCCACTCACCGGGGCGCCGTCCGAGAGCCGCGTCGCCGCGAAGACGCTGCCGAAGCCGCCGCGCCCCAGCAGCGAACCCACCACGTAGCGCTCCCTCAGGCCCTGCTGCGCATTCCCTGCCGGCGAGACGCGGCTGTCAGCGCTCGGCCCGGCTCCAGAAACGGCCGCCGGGCGCTCCTCAACCGCCCCGGGCCGGGTATCCCCAGATGCTGCCTCTTTCGAAGGGGACACCGGCGGCTCGGGGGCGGGGGCCGCGCTGCCGAGCGGAAGAGCTCGGACCGGGGAAGACGCGGCGGACGCGGCGGGAGCGGCCGCGCCGTCTGTGTCCTCGGCGGGTCCCGGGAGGAGCCGGGGCCGGGGCCGGGGCCGGGGCCGGGGCCGGGGCCGGAGTCGGGCCAGCCGGAGCCAGAGGCTGACAGTGCTGCCCAAGAGGCAGGCACTGATGCCCGCCCAGCAGCGCCACAGCCAGTACGCCAAGAGCCGGGCGGAGGCGAGACCGCGGCGGGACGCCCGGGGGCGGGGAGGGCGCAGCCCCGCCCGGCGCCGCGGGAGGGCCGGGCGCATGGCCCGGCCTGGCATGGGGAGAGGGAGGCCGCGGAAGGGGCGGAGGGGGTGGAGCAGTGAAGGGAGAGCGGGACAGGGGATGCGGGACACTGGGAGAAGGAGAGGAGGAACAGGAGAAGGAACGCAGAGGGTCTGGAGAACCGCTGCTTTCGTGTTGCTCTTCTGCTGCTGCCGCTGCTGCCGCTGCTGCTGCTGCCGCCGCTGCCGCTGAAGCGCTGGGAGCGTTGGTCCGCGTGTCCGTGTGTCTGTTGCCCGGGTGTCCGTTTTTGCCCCGCGCGCCCCGCGGCCGAGCCCCGCGCGCCCCGCGCCAGCACGGGCCGCTCCGGGGCCGAAGCGGAGTCACGGAGCATCTCTTCCTCCCGCAGCCGCGCCAAACGCACCGTCTTGTTTAGCTTCTTCTTCACCAGATTGTAACTCTTCCTTGCGGCAGTCTTGCAACTTGCCCCTGCTGCTGGCTCGCCCCGCGCCGCGGTCTCTTGCTCACAAGAGCAAGAGCAACCAAAGCGCTGTCCGCACTTTTCGCCTGGAGCAGAGCAAAGTGCTGAATGAGGAGCCTGCCAGCGCCAGGCAGAGGCAGCCCCGTGGGAGGGCAGAGCAGGACGTGAGGAGGGAGACGTGCAGCCCCTGCGGGGTGCAGCGCTGCTCCCCGGCCGCTCGGCGTGGGCAGTGGGAGCGGCGGGGCCGTGCCCGGCGCGGTGCCCTCGTCGCCAGGGCTGTTGCTGTTTTCTTGTCCGGTTGCAGGTGAAAATCGGAGACTGCCGATAGGAGGCTTCAAATAAAAGAATGGAAACACTCTTTTTGCTGAGTTCTGATGCCGGTCCAATAGAGCAGCTAAGCTCTCAGCTGTTTGCCTCCTCCCTGCCAATCCAGCACTTTCAGCCTGGAGCAAAGGCCCTCTCTGCAAAGAAACTGCTGGCTGGTTTCCTTCTCCTGCTGTTCATTGACACAGGTAGAAAAGCAGACTAGTTTGGATGCTGAGTCTGTCCAAACAGACAGTGAGCTTTGCCATGTGAAGCCAAGACACGGAGTCTTGAGCCCTGCGACAGTGTCATGGGAATCACCTTTGTTGCTGCTGCTGTCTATTGTCACTGCTGAGGGTGCAGTCCTAGGGGAGCACATGCCCTGTCTCTAGAAGCCAGAGCCGAGCAAGGCACTGGGCTCTAAAATCTTCCCTTGGCAGGCTTCTGGTGTCTCCAGCATTGCTTCCAAAGCCAAACAGGGAGAAGGCAAACTGTGTGTAGCTCTTGGTATTGTAGAGTGTCTCAAACTTGCTAAGTCCTAGGTGTTTGAGGTAAGATCAGTTTGCAATGACTGTGAGGTAGAACTAGTGCAAGACAGAAAAGGGGAGCATAGAAGGGAAGCAATTCATAGTATACGGGAACATCTTGGGTTGTTTCTTTCCCTTTGCGTGTCCCTTCTGGGAAGCTGTTTTGCTTTTGCAAGAATCTTGTCCACAGTGATGTTTGCTCTTTTCAAGACCCTTTCCTGGAGACCTAGCTGGAGCTCCTGTCCCAAGATGTGCCATCACATGCAGCTTCTCTTGGCTTGCCACACTGTGCGTGCAGCACGACTCTTGCAGCAAAGCAGGACCAAGGTTTTGAGAGCTTGACAACTTGTCCTTTCTCCTCCTGGTGGACTAGCGAGTTGTGCCGTGGGTAAGGTTTTCGTCGTTACTGTTCTAGGCTAAGGAAACAGGAGGAGGGGGTAGCAGCGATTGTTAGGCTGGCTGAATGGAGAGGAAGAATGTCCGGAGCCTGCAGCCAGAAGTGGAGAGCTGGGGGCTAATCCTTCCAAGCTCTCAGTGGACATCTTGCAAGTGACCTGGACTGTGAAAATGGTCTGACAGAGGCAGTTGGTTTCTGAGTTCAGCGTAGATGCTTGCACGTCTGGTGCGTTGGTGTGCAAATCAAGAGTACAATCGGTTCACAGGAAGCACCAGAAGAAGCTGGAGCTCTCCGAGCAGACGACTGAAAGAATGTGCAAAGGAGAAATGCGGGAAATGACTTGGTGTACCTTGCCTGGAAGAAGGGTAGTTTTTTCGAATAATTCCTAATCCGTTCCCTTGGCTTTTGACTTTCTTAACAAGGCCATTTGCATCCCCGATTCAGCACGAAGCGAGAGGCCCGGGCTTACGGAAGCGCGCCAAAGATTTCCTCCGCAGCGACGCTCAGGTGGAAAGAGGAGCGGGGCGCCTGAGCAGCCTCCGGGGAAGCATCCCGTGAGGTGCAATTTGCGCCGTGCTGGGAGAGGAGGAGGGGGAGAAGGATGGGCCTTGCGTGGCAGCAGCAGCAGCAGCAGCAGCAAGTTTGGGCCGCAGGACATTGGGCCTGCGCCGCTGCCCCACAATGGGCGGGCGCGTTCCCGGGGCTGCGGCCCTGGCAGCGCGTCCGCTGAGCTGCCGACGCTACGGGAGCTCCCCGGGCTGGGCTCGGGTTCCCGCTGGGACTGGGCAGCAGGCTGTGCTCTCACTGTGGTCAGCAGCAGCGGGACGTACCTCTGGACATCCACGTCTCCTGCTGCTGGGAAGAAGCAATGAAGCGAGTGCAGAAGTTCTGCTTCCTCTTTCTCCCAGTGGATTTTTTCATTTCATTCCACACTCCAGAGGCAATTTCTGTGCTGGCCTCTGTCAGCTGATTCTATTTCAAGAGCACCAGCAACAGGGCTGTGTTTGAGCTCTGTGAATGTGGCCTGTATGGCTTTCATTCTCCTTGACTTTTTGCTTATAGACCTGTGAACATTTCAAGATCTGCTAATCAGGATGCCTGCAACAAAACATCTGAATTCCCCATCAGAAAAGTACTGTGGCTAGCACCGATCAAAAGAGGCAATTGCAGTTTTTCAGATAAAATTCAAGTGGCAACCAGAAGAGGGGGAAGAGCAGCCATGATCTGTCATTCCCAAGGCAAATGCAAGAAAAGCCTCCTGCTGTCCCCTGAGGACGAGTGAAACTGTGCTGGGAACAGTGCTGGAACCCGATCCTTTCTTTCTCGGAAGGTTGCATCAGGGCAGCACAGCTGGGCTCTGAGGAATCAGGTCTGTTTGTGGCTGATTGTGTCTCTACTCCAGAAATTCACCGGGAAAAACCTCTTGGGAAGCCGAGGCACAAGCAGGTGGGAAGGGGCTGGCGCTGCTGCTGCTCTTGGCCGGGAGCCCCGGCTGTGCCGGTACAGGGCCCACTGCGCGGTGGCTCCTGCTGCTGCCAGAGCTGGGCGGGTCTCAGGGACAGGGAATGGACACGGGGGACAGCAAAGGCTGTGGGGGGCTGCAGCGATGTTCACACTTGGGCCAGCGCCAGCACCAGCACAGAGCTTCAGCCCCGCAATTATCCCAGAGGGAAATGCTGGGGAAAGGCTCCATTTCAGCCTTCCTTTACTCATCACTGTGAAGTGACCAAAATAAAAGGAGAACAAGCAGAGCCCGATCTCTTCTCCTTCGGGAGGAGTCCCACGCCTTGGGCTGTGAGAGGCCCTGAGGGGCTGTGAAGGGCTGTGAGGCGCCATGAGGGTTTGTTAGGGGCTGTGAAGGGTCATGAGGAGTCGTGAGGGGCCGTGAGGGGCCATGAGGTGCTGTGAGGGGCCATGAGAGATTGTTAGGGGCTGTGAAGGGTCATGAGGGGCCATGAACTGTGAGGGACTGTGAGGGACTGTGAGCTGCCATGAGGGGCCCTGGGGAGCTGTGAGGGGCATTGAGGGGTCATGAGGGGCTGTGAGGGGCCTTGAGGGGCCATAAGGGTCTCTTAGAGGCTGTTGGAGGCCAGGCACCTCATGGAACCAAGGGTCAGTTAGGAGACTGTGCAAGCAAGGAGATCATGGTTGGCAGTACAGAACTTCATGGAACCACAGGCCCATTGTTACACAGCAGGGCCGCAGAACCAAGGAGATCATTGTGACACTACACAACCTCATGGAATCAAGGCGTCCATGTTACGCTACTGAACCTCATGGAGCCAAGGGTCCATTGTGACACTGCGGACCCAAGGAGACTGTTGCTGACAGTACGAAAGTTCATGGAACCAAAAGTCCATTGTGACATCGTGGGGCCTCATGGAACCGTGGAGACCATTATGACACTTTGTTACTATCTGATTTACACCCAGAAGGGCAAAGAAAATGAAATCTCTGAGTATAAAAAGGAAAGAACTTTGAAGGTTCCAAATATTCCCAAAGATGAGATTAAAACCAAACGAGATTAAATGTTGGTGCCAAAAAAATGGATATCTGTTTATCTAATGGTAAGAGAGGCAAAGAGAAAGAAGGAGAAAAGTAGAGAAAAGTTAGAAAAAGCCAAGGTTACTCTAAAAGCATAGGATAAGTCACCACCACACTGTGCTACCTTTGTTGCTGCTGAGACAGGGTGGGGGAAGTGGAGAAGTTTTTGCCTTTTTTTTTGCTGCTGTTTGAAGGGTTTTATCTGCCTCTTCCCATCTCTGGAGCAGTTTGGCTGGAAAGCGGCGGCCCATCCTCCGAGATGCAGGCTCCATGCTTGCAGCTGAACCTCGGTCCGCCTGGGACGAAGGAGCAGGGGTAGGGGTTGCACAACTCACTCGGGATTTCAGTCCAGGGGTGAAGGACTGGGGGGGTTCTCCTCAGGCGGGCGGCGTCGGCTCCCGGAGGCCTCAGGGTGTCTCGTGGCTGGCGATGGTGGTGGTGTGGGGAAAGGCAAAGGGCAGGGATTCTACCTTTCGCTTTCGCCTCCACATTTTGCGCCAGTTTTGCCTTCCTTTTTATGGGCCTCAAGGCGGGCTATGCACGGCCCGTACGGCACGTAGTTTCCAGGCGTTCAAAAGTGATTAGGATAAGCAGCCATAATGACGAAGCGCTTTTGAAGCCTTTCCGGTGTTGAGCAGTGATAATGACAAAGCATTTTTTGGAGCCTTTCTCCTATTATTAGGCTCTTGCACACTTCAGAACCAAGGGGCCATTGTGACACTGCAGGGCCTTGTATAACCAAGGGGTCATTGTAGCACGGCAGGGCCTCGTGGAATCAAGGGGATCGCAGTGACACTGTGGGGCTCCATGAGGCCACGGGGCCATTCTGACTGTGTGGAAGCAAGCATACCATTGTTACGCTACGGGGCATCATGGAACCAAGGAGGCCATTGTGAACCAGCGGGGGAACCCGCTGAGACTATTATGACACTTCAAAGGCCTTGTGACACGGAAGGGCCATTGTGGAACTGCAGGGCCTCGTGGAACCAGTGAGACCATTGTGACATCACAGGGCCTCATGGGAGCCAGGGGCCATTGTGACACAGCCAGGCCTCATAGAACCAAGGGGCCCTTGTGACACTGCGTGGCACCATGGAGCCAAGGAGACCACTGTGACACTACAGGGCGTCACGGAACTAAGAACTATGTAACAGTAAGAGGCCCAATGGAATCAAGGGGCCATTGTGACACCACAGGGCCTCATAGAACCAAGGAAACCATTGTGACACTGCAAGGTCTCATGGAAGCAAAGGGCCAGTGTGACACAGCCAGGCCTTGTGGAACCAAGGGGCCATTGTGATCCTGGGGAGCCCAATAGAACCAAGGAGCCATTGTGACACGGCAGGACCTTATGGAATCATGGAGACCACTGTGACACTCTGTGACCTCATGAAACCAATGGGCCTCTTAGGGGCCACCTCTCATCTGCCTTCAAAACACGGGGGGGCTGTGCTTTTCTTCCCATGGAAAAAACCATCTTTCAAGTCCAGCCATCCATGGCCAAAACTGGGAATTCACCTCTGAAATTCCATCTATCCAAGGAATAGCTCCCAGACAAAAGCTGCCAGGAATGTCCAGCTTCCCTTGGATTCCTGAGGGCCAGCTCTCATCTGCCTTTGAAACACTGGGGCTCCTCACTTTTCTGCCAATGGGAAAGAACTGTCCTTCTTGGCCAGACGTCCATGGACAAAACTGGGATTTGGCCTCCCAAATTCCCTCTATCCAAGGATCGCTCCAAGACAAAAGCTGCCCAGACAAACAGGTCTGGCTGGCCTTGGCCTCCTTGAGCCACTGCTAATCAGCCTTTGAAACACTGGGGCTCTGCCCTTTCCTTCCTGGGGAGAAGAGCTGTCATTCCGGTCCAGGCACCCACAGCTGAAATGGAACTCCACCTCCAAAACTCCCCATATGTCCAAGGGTTGCTTTCAGACAGAAGCTGCAAGGACAGACAGGTCTGGCTTGCCTTGGCCTCTGGTGGCTGCCTCTCATCTGCCTTCAAAAGACTGGGCTTCTGTGGTTTCCTTCCTGTAGAAAAGAACCGACCTTCTTGTCCAGGTGCCCGTGGCCTCAAGCACATGATCACTACATAGGGACAAAGGGGCTCTGTGCTCAGTGGAGTGGAGTCTGAGGACAGTGGAGGAGAGTCCTGGGAGGGCTTGAAGGGTGGTTTCAGAGATGGTGGATCCTTTTGACATAGTAGAGAAGAGCCGGCAAAAGAAAGAATTAATGCAAAGGGCAGCTGGGGAGGTCCAGACTGGACAGAAGGAGAAAGGAATTTCTCTCCCAGGGCAGTGCTGTGGTGCCACGTGTCCCCCAGAAGAAGTCTGGAGCAGCCCAAGGCTTTGTGTGCCAAGGCAGAGCCAGGCAGGACGCAGAGCCATCAGCAAAGGAAGGGGCCGGTGAGGTGGGGCAGCCGGGGGGATGACGACAGCCTGCAGGGACAGAGACACAGGGCACGGACACTGTAGGACAGCCTGGGCCGGAGAGGGCAGAGGGATGTGCAGAAGCTGAAAGGCCCTGACAGAGGCAACTTCTGCAGCACTTTGGCCAGGGCTGCTGTCCCTGCCCCTGAGGCCAGTTGGGAGATAAGTGACCCTTGCAGCCCTGGGGCCTCATTGCCTCTTTTTTCCTGCTCAGCAGCATGGCAGGGGCCACCCCATGGTCCTGCCCTTGGCATTGCACATGCCCACATCCCAGTGCCCCGGGAAGAGTCCCGAGCAATGAGGGAGGGACAGGATCTGCCTTTGCGGCGGCTGGGGCACTGCCTGCAGCCAGCCCGGGCACAGCACAGAGGCACAGAGGGGTTCCATCAGTTAGGGCTGGGAAGATGCTGAGAAGTGACCGGGGGAGAATCATTCCCAGCCCTTGACACAGGAAGCCTCTGGCTGCAGGACAATGCAGCTGCAGTTCCTGAAATGATCTCCTCAAGCTGGAACATACCACTGACTGTGGATTCAGGAAGTACATTCTCTGAGTATCCCTGGTGTAGAACATGAGGACATGCTCAGGGCTTCAGCTCAGTCCAGTAATATTTCCGAGACAATCCTTTCTATAAGGATGAAATTTCCTGAGACTGTTTTCCCTTTCCTACTCTTGGGGAATGGGAGGGGGGGAAGTGATAAAGGAATTCTTCATTTTTAAGAGTCCCTGAGGCATCGGAAGTGTAACTTGAGTGCTCTGCAGGAGTTTCCTAAAGTGCTTTCAAGCCACTCCTCTGCCCACGCACAGCACCGGCATCACCTTTGCTGGACCCGCCAGGCTTAGTCTGACCTGTCCTTTCTCCCACCTGCAAGCAGAACCTGTCCCCAGCCAGTGCCCTGCAAACAGGCAGGTTTCTGTAGGGCCAAGGAGAGTGCCCAGAGATATGGGGTCTGTGAGTGCTGGCAGGAAGAGATCAGGCACAGGGAAACACCTCCAGGAGGAAGATCTTCAGCAAGCAGAGAGAAGATCGGGCAATGAGAGAAAACAAAAGGCAGAAATGTTGTGGCACGGAGAGCTTAGAGACCTCCACAGGATGCCCTCGAGTGCAGCCCCTCCCTCTGAACAAGCCCCCTCCGAACAAGCCCCCTCCCCTCCTCTCTCCCTCCGCCAAGCCTCTGCCCTCAGGGCCGGGGGTCCAAGGTGTGAAGCCCCTCCTGTGCAGGCAGAGCTGCAGCAGAGCTGTGGGGCAGCTCTGCAGTCCCGGGCCCAGTTCCCTCTGCAGAGCACAGGGCCGGGAGCATCTGCCTGGCACTGGGGGGCTCTGGGAGGGGGCACAGCTGGCTCAGCTGGCTCAGGGTGACGCTGTCCCCAGTGCCCGGCTGTGGGCAATGCAGCCAGGGAAGGAGCTCAATCTCCCTACATCCAATGCCATCATTAGGACACTTGGCTTTCTTCTTGAGGATTCCCCCTAAGCTCTGAGCTTCCCTCCAGGATGCAAACAGGTCGTGTAGCATCTTTGTGTTACCTGAAAGCCCCACAGTGAGACACAAAAGTTTTATGATGGCGAAAGTGCTGTTGGGTTGGTGAAATGAGCCATGTGTGTATTTGGCTACCAATGTGGGGCTGAGACCTCGAGAAGGGGATGGACATTTGATGGGCTGTGGTGGATCCATCTGCTCTCAGCAGTGTTGGGATGGTTTCTAAGGGAAATATGGGAGGGTGATTATCCTCTGTCTGACAAGGGTGAAAGCCCAGAGGATCTTGGAACAGGACAGAGTGACAGACCACCTCCCCTCACTCTCCACTCACCACCTTGCCTCACAGAACTCGCTCTATTCTCCCCGAGGGCAGCAGCAATGCTGAGTGTTTCTGACATCCAAAACCAGTCAGCCGGGGAGATGAAGAGGAGCTATAAAAACCTCTAGAACACTTTAACAGCTTTTGCCGTTCCTGTTCTTGGGCCCTGGGAGTGCCCTTGTGTTAGCTGGGGTTTCAAAGTGTAACACCAGGACAGGTCCCTGTCCCCCTCCCACTTCTGCACAGCAAGGCTGAATTGTAAAAAGCCCCGGAGCAATTGCCCTGAAACTCATGTCGCACGCAGCCAGCAGCAAGCAGGGCTGCGGCTGGAGCTGAAGGAAGATCTGCTAGAAAAACAGAAGGGTGTTGTCGGTGATGGAACACGGACTTCGCCGGCCGCATGCAAAGCCAAATTTGATCGCACGAGTCAACTCTTTATATACTGTTCCAAACCAACAGTTCAGCAGCTACAAACTTCAGCTTCTAAGGTTATATGTTTTACATCTCCAAGGGCTACAGATTAGCATCTCCTCGCCCAATCTCCCGTTAACTATCCTACTCTTTGTCTCGCCTCTTGCCCTTTGTCTCGCCTCCTGCCAGACGCGGGCCCCGGCCCGCCCCGTCTCTCGTCTCTCGCAAGGCCCCACGCCAGCCAAAGCCGTTCTCCGTGGCGACACTCTGAATCCCCATAAGGTGTCAGTGTGTGACAGGAGAAGGATTTGTGGGACATGTCTTGGATTTGGCTGAGAGCCGTTTCCCTTAAGCTGTCACTGCCTTTTCTCCATGAACACCTCCCCATGTCCACACACAGCCAATGTCCAACAGCAGCTCCATCAGCCCCTTTCTGCTGCTGGCATTCGCAGACACGCAGCAGCTGCAGCTCCTGCACTTCTGTCTCTTCCTGGGCATCTCCCTGGCTGCCCTCCTGGGCAGCGGCCTCATCATCAGCGCCGTAGCCTGCGGCCACCACCTGCACACGCCCATGTTCTTCTTCCTGCTGACCCTTGCCCTCACCGACCTGGGCTCCATCTGCACCACTGTCCCCAAAGCCATGCACAATTCCATTTTGGGACACCAGAACCACCTCCTACGCAGGAGGTGCTGCACAGCCTCTTTTTCTCTTTCTCTTTCTCTTTCTCTTTCTCTTTCTCTTTCTCTTTCTCTTTCTCTTTCTCTTTCTCTTTCTCTTTCTCTTTCTCTTTCTCTTTCTCTTTCTCTTTCTCTTTCTCTTTCTCTTTCTCTTTCTCTTTCTCTTTCTCTTTCTCTTTCTCTTTCTCTTTCTCTTTCTCTTTCTCTTTCTTCTCTCTTTCTCTCTCTCTCTCTTTTTCATTTCAGCGGAGTTTTCCCTCCTCGCCGCCGTCGAGTGCTACGACCGCTACGTGTCCCTCTGCAAACCCCTGCAAGACGGGACCCTCCTGGGCAGCAGAGCTTGTGCTCACATGGCAGCAGCTGCCTGGGCCAGTGGCTTTCTCAATGCTCTGCTGCACACGGCCACTACCTTTTCCTTGCCCCTGTGCCAGGGCAGTGCCCTGGGCCACTTCTTGGGTGAAATCCCACAGATCCTCAAGCTCTCCTGCTCACACTGCCACCTCAGGGAACTCGGGCTTGTTGTGTTTTGCATCTGTTTAACTTTTGGTTCATTTGTGTTCCTTGTTTTCTCCTGTGTGCAGATCTTCAGGGCTGTGCTGAGGATCCCCTCTGAGCAGGGATGGCACAAAGCCTTTTGCACGTGCCTCCCTCACCTGGCCATGGTCTCCCTGTTCCTCAGCACTGGCTTTGTTGCCTGCTTGAAGCCCCCCTCCATGTCCTCCCCATCCCTGGACCTGGCACTGCCAGTTCTGTACTCGGTGGTGCCTCCAGCCCTGAAGTCCCTCATCTACAGCCCGAGGAACCAGGAGCTCAAGGATGCCCTGAGGAAAATGATGACTGGATGCTTTCCAGAAGCACAAACCTGCCTGTTTTCAGCTCCATAGGCTAAAATGTAATCATTAGAGGCCCAGCCTGCCTTCTCAGGTTGTTTTGGTGGTGGTGGTTTGGGGGCTTTTTTTTCTTCTCCTATGTTAATGTTGTGCCCAAAAGATTTTGTTATGCATCTTATTCCCTGTTTACAGGCTGAATGTGACTGTTGACAGGGACTGTGTCAATAAGGAGTCTGCTCTGTGTGTATTCACATGAAAGAAAGGACCCATCAGCAAGGTCTCAGTTTGAGATCCTTTGGTTGAGTCCATCCCTGAAGCTGGAGGGCAGGGCCAGTTTTGCAGGCGTGGGGGGGAAGAGTCCCAGCAGAGCAGCACAGCCAGGGAGCAGCAGAGCTTGGTCTTTTCAGAGCTCCTCTCTTATTACTTCCACTCTCTCCTTTGGAGCCGCTGTGATGGTGTAAGGCCAACAGCTCTGTCCGGGTGGTGCGAGTCCTGCTGCGTGTCACAGGCAGGGACAGGCCATGGGCACTGCTGGGACACAGCTGGGCTCTGCCACAGCGGTTCCATCAGCAAAGGGCATCTCCTGAAGGAGGAACTGCAGGAAGGCTTTGCTCTCCCTCCACAGTCACTGTCAGGAACAGGCCCAAGGAGCAGACTCTAAAGAGGCTGCCTGTGTTCCTTGTTCTCCCAGGGCTCGGTGGGATGAGATCAGGGTCCCAGTGTGGCCTTCAAGAGACTCAGGTGTGGTTCAGGTTTTGCTTGTTGGTGGCCAGTGCCCACCAGATGCTGAATGGTCTGTGATGAACCTTCCTGGGGCTCTGCAGCTTGTGCCAGGGCTGATGGCAGGGGAATGTTCTTCTGGAGGGACTTGGGAGCTGCCAGGAGAACACAGGGGATCTGCAGGGACAGTGTGTGCCAGGGATCAGCAGTGAGTGGAGCTCAGTGGGCACAGGCCTGTCCAGGGTGAGCTCACCGAGAGATAAAGGACTGAATGTTTCCTGTGACCCATGAGAGCTCTGCAGCCCCAGGGGACACAGCAGCTACAGGGAAAGGAGTCTGGGCAGTGACTCGTCTGACCCTATGGGAACTTGCAGAGGAGGATCCAGGGCAGCCCCAGCCCATGTGCCAGCCCTGGAACAAGGCAGGCACCTCTGAGCACCCTCCATGGCCACAGCGGAGCCTGTGTGGGAAGGGGTCAGTGCAGGGAGCACCATCAGCTGCAGAGCTCTGTCTCCCAGCTTGAGCAGCACAGCCCAGACGAGGCAGCCCATGGCCCCGGGCAGCACAGCCCCCATGCTCTGCAGAGCAGCACCCCCAGCTCAGGGGCTGTGGGCAGCAGGGCAGAGGCTACAGCAAGGGCTGCTCAGGCCAGCACAGACGTGTTCCCCTGGGAAAGGCTCTGTGGGGAGCTGGGATGGGCCAGGAGAAGAGCAGGAGCTCGTGTGTGTGCAGAGGAGCCCTGGCAAGAGGCTGCCCTGTCCCTGGGATGGCAGCAGGAGCAGCCTGAGGAGCCCCAGAGCCAACTCTCTGCTGCTGTGCTGGGCAGCGGGGCCCTGGGGCTGCAGGAGCTTCCCAAGCTGAGGATCTCCTGAGCATTCCAGACACAGAGTCACTGTCTCGGACCTCCAGTGCCTCCAGTTCCTGCTGCAGGGCCAGACAGGACTGGGCTTCTTTGCCGGGCCAGACAGGACTGGGCTTCTTTGCAGGGCTGGGGCCAGGGCAGGGGGAGGAAAACAATGGACCCTTGATTATAAGACTCCCCTCAGTGTCACAATGCTCTCCATGGTTCCACGAGGCCTTGCAGTGTCACGCTGGCCCCTTGGTTCCTTTGGGCCCCACGGTGTCACTGTGGCGCCCTTGGTTACACGAGGCCCCACGGTGTCGCAAGGCACCTTTGGTTCTCCGAGGGCCCTCAGTGTCTGTTTTGCCAGTGGGCAGGGTCAGCCCCAAAGACACAGACACCAAGTTCAGGAATAGTGTAATTTATTAGAATGCAAAACTGCAAAGAATCACAAAAGGAGAAGCCCAGCAAAGCACCCAATCATCACTACCAAAGATTGCGTACAGTAATCAAGAAAGAGACAGCACCAGTTACCCTCAGGCCTTGCCATCATCCACATCCTCACATCAGCTGGGGGAAGCTGTCACAGCCAAGGACTGGAGAGCCATTCCCGGACACTGGGAGTTCCTGCAGGTGCCTCCACCCACAGGTGACGCTTCCAACCTCCCTGTGAGAGGGCCCACCTTTGATAGTGTTGAACTAACAAACCGACAGCACTTCCAGTGTGGGAACATCTGGTTTCATTCTCCCGTTTGTTTCTCCCAAAGCCTGGCCAGGGCTCAAGGAGGAAGCAAGGGAGTTGACTTTGACCATACAGCCCCAAACAAGGCCAGATGTCAGATTTCATGGCCTTGTCCAGCTTCCAAATACAGAAAGGTCAAGCCATGTTTCACTAATGGGTGGATACATCTATCAGAGCGCTAATGACCATGCGCATTTCATGAATGAGCAAGTTCAAAGATAACCTTTGCTTGCAAGGTTCTGATGGTGCCCCAAGCCCCAGGACTGGAGGGGCCCCTTGGCTGCGGGGCTGGGAGGGAGGGAGGGAGGGAGCTGCCCCTTGTTCTCACTCTGCCTCACGCAAAGCTGGGCCGCTCACAAGTGGGGCAGCACAGCAAACAGGCAGCCTGCGAGTCTCTTCCATCCTCGTCTCTTGAGATTTTTCACCTTTGAGCTTAGGGTCTACAAAGGCAACTGCTTTTGGTCCCGCTGTGTATCCCCACGTACAGCAATGCTGCTAAATCCGTCTGTAGAACAGCAGCAGGGGAAAGGCCTCAGCCCTTCAGTGTCAGGAGCTGCCGGGCTCTGCCTGAGCAGCTCAGCCAGCAGGAAGGGAGCTGCTCCACACGGCAACGAGGAGCAAAGGACTGCAGCACCTCCTTCTTGGGCAGAGCCCAAATTCGGTGGGGGAATAACAGAGTTATTCTCGTGCACTGGTGCATCAGCACTGCAGGTGCTGTGCCCGCAAGCACATGGTTCGAGATCTGCAGAAGAATTCTGCAACTCTTGACTGGGTCAGGATGTCACCAGTGCTAAACTCCACTTTAGCCCAAAGCAACCACTTTACGCATCTGCTAGTGTCTGCTAGATTTTTTCTTCAGGGTATCCAGACAAAAGTAAACAGGAGGAGCCTACATTTTCATTGTTGAGCAGAAATGTATCTCATTTTGCTGTACAATCCTTTTTTAAGACGACTTATCTCTTAAAAAAAAAAAAGAAAGAAAAAAGAAAAAAAAATATGAAAGAGAAAAAACCAAATGTGTAGTGAAAAATCTTCTGTAACTTTGGATTAAGAGGTAACTGATCTTTTTAAAAAGAGAACAAAGTTACTTACTTTCTGATGGCATGGATCCATCTCACTGACCTCAGCATCCTTTTTTAAAGATTTTGGGGTTTATTGTCAATATTAAATTGTGGTTGAAGCAATAGGAAATTGAAATATGGATTGTGCATGACCGTGTCTTGACTGTAAAAATATTGCAGTTTGAAACTTGGACCTAAAGTATTGCAAATAAAAGTTATAAATACCAATGGATTGTGTGACAGCAGCTTTTCCTATAGGATGTGCAGCATCAGAAAGACTTCATCAGTGTAGCTGCGGGTGCTTTTAGCTTTGTCCTGTGCCACTCTATGATGACATGAAACAGGACTTCACCTGCCACCAGCCCAGGCCACCCTTTGCCACCCCAGCTCCTTGGACCTTGGACAAGCAGACACAAAGTCTTTCTGCTGCTTCCCCCTTTTGCACAAATGCACAGAGAGCTGGGATTTTTCCAGGCCTCGTGTCTCCATTGTGCCATATTCCTAAAGAACCAGCAGCCCCTCCCGATGAATACGGTGAGTTCCACAGATGCTTGTCAGCTCCACTTCCTGCCTAGAAATCTTGAAACTGCTTCTAAATGCTGCTCTCTTCAGCTCTTGGACACCTACTCACACAGAGCCGGGCAAAAAATGCCCCTGACGCCAGCTTACAAGGTGAGTAACGCCAAAGAGGGCTATGTGGGAAATCTCTATCCCTGCCTATCCTTTTAAGAGATCTGTGCCTTGTATCTAAAGGAAGGAACATGCAAGCAACGGGACTGACACTTTCACCCTCCGTGTTCGTTCCGCAGCCACGGGTACAAAGACATTATGGGAACCCTTGTGCAGACAGAGCCTTCCGTCCCTGTAGAAGGGAGCGCGGCGGGTGGGGGCGGTTGGCGGGCAGCGAGCCCCGGACAGCAGGCGAGATCCGGCTCCACACCTGCCAGGCCCTGCTAAGGCTCAATGCCGGCTCCTCTGCAACAGCAAAGACCTTCAGCCTTGGCACTGCCCAGAGGGGCAGTGCTGGCCCGGCCGCACAGCTCGTTTTCCCCACAAGTTGCAGGAGGTGAGAACGCAACACTTGCAAACACTGACTGCGAGCCACAGCGCCGGCTGCGCACCATTAACCTCAGCTCTGGGACCACTGTCTGCCCCAAGCTCCGGGGGATGCATTGGGAGCCCGGCTGGGCTCTGCCCTGGGGCCATCCTCCAGTGACAGCTGCAAACAGGGAGCATTTAGTTGCCACCAAGAGCCCAGCCACGCGCGGAGGGGAGCCGGTGCAGGTGCGGCCTGCGCTGTTGCCTGCTGTGCTCTGGGGCTGCTGCTCCCCGCAGAGGGAACTGCACTGGCGTGCCAGAGGAGACAAAGAAGCTTCAGCTTAAGCCAAACTGAGCTGGGTGCCTGGGCTGGCAGGAGTGGGGAGGGTCAAGGGCATTCACAGAGCTCATCCTGCTGGAAGGACGAGGAAAAGTGGCAGTGGGAAGCGAACAGTGAGGAGAGCTGAGGCCTGGAGGGCAGCTCTTGAATGACACTCAGGTCTCACCGGACCTCTGAGACATTGCTGTTCTTCTGCCAGTGACAGGATGAGTCCCTAAACCTGGGGCTCGCTCCTCCCCGTGGTCAAAGGCATCAAGGAAGGCTACAGTGCGACAGAGACTGCCCTGAGCTGGCAGCTCACTGGGGGAAAAGAGGGAGCACTTGTGAAGTAAAAGGCAGGTGGGGCAGAGAACTGTTCAGAGAAGGGCTGAGCTAAAGCTTGAGCAAGCTGAGAAATGTCATTTGGGGTCATCGCAGATTGATTTCATTTCACAAGTTATTGAACAAGTTTATTTTAGGGCGGGGGGGGTGTCATGTTTTCCCCTGGAGGCGTGCACTCTGCAGGCTTGAGCTGCGTTGCTGAAATGCTCGAGCACGTCTCTGCTGCGGCTGACACCGGGTTCTTCTTTGGCTTCTTCCGGCCCGGTGCTGAGCCGCAGCAGAGCCCTGGCGGAGCCCAGAGCAGCCTCAGCATCCACAGAGCCCGGCTGCAAGGAGAGAAAGCAGAAACCGCCCGTCACTTGAAGGCTGCTGTCCCCCTTGTCCCAGCCGCCCGCGGTGCCCAGGCCGTGCTGGCTGTGCTCAGAGCGGTGCCCGAAGCCGCCCGTCACTGCTGCCTTTGGCAGGAGAGCAGGATGGCAGGACACGTGCCACCGCCCGCAGCCAGCCGTGGCAGATCCACCTCCTCAGCAGCTGCCCAGAGCGGGATGCTCCTGTGCTCGCTGCCATCTCCCAAAAGCCCTTATCCCACCCGTGCCAAGAAGACGGGGACCCACCGCACGCCACCCGCCGCCGGAAGAAAAGCTGCTCCCAAGCGATGTCCTCGGTCTTCTCCAAGGCCCCGTCCCATCCACGCCGCAGCTGGTCCCAAGCACTTCCCAATCCAGGCTGGACACCACCTACAACGCTTCCTTTAAGAAAAACAAACAACAAATTAATGAAAAGGGATTACAGACAAAAAGGAGAAACAAGAAAAAAGGGAAAAAGTCTTCTCTCTGTCGGGGGCCTGAGGAAGGCCCAACCTTCCCTACATGCTGGGGAAAAACCCACCCACGGGCGAGGGAAGCCCACGCTTTCTCCCTCCCCCCCCGCACTGCCCCCCAACAGGCGCAGCGAGCCCAAAGCAAACAAGCGGAGTGGAGCAGCCCAAGCCCCTCCTTTCCTGCAAAACAAAGCAGCCCGTGCACAGCTCCTGGAGTGCCACCTCTGCTCCTGCCATGGGGGCTTGTTTGTGTCGGGCTGGCTGCCCCAGCCCCAGCCCCAGCCCCAGCCCGGGGAACAGTGGGTGGTGGGGGCTGTTGGCAGGGCCAGGGGCCGGCTCCCATTTCCTAAGCACCCCAGCCCATCCCGCCCGCCCTGCCGAAAAGCAGCTTGGCAGCCGGCTGAAGAATTAGTTGCATCCGCCCCAGCAAAGGGGGGAACCTTTGCTTCCCGGCCAGGCCGTGCAATGCCCAAATCTGGGAGCATCCCCCTGCGTGTGGACTCATCTGTAAATTCGCTGTGGAGCCTGGCTTTGAAGAAGGTGCCAGAATCAAAGCCCATCATCTTCAGCTTGCCGGTGGCCAGGTCGAGGAAGAGCTTGCCGTCCTTGACATCGTCCTCCACGTCTCCAGCAGCAGCAGGAGTACAGCTTCTCCAGGGGCTCCTTCTTCCCTGCGGCTGAGAGCAGGCTGTCAGTGCCCCGCCCAGGGCCCCGGCTGTCAGTGAAGCAGGACAAGCAAAAGCAGCTTGCACGGCGGCCACCAGTGCTGGGAAGAGCAGCTCAGCGCCAGCACAAGGGCTGCGTGTCCCCATCTGACGACCCCTGCGCAGCCATACAGGCAGGGCAAAAAAGCCTGCGTTTCTTGGCTTCTTCTGGCCAAGGCACCTGTGGAGCTGTAACTTACCGGCTCCCTGGATCAAAGTGTGCCTGTGGCTCTCTCCCTTCTTCTATGGACGCTGAATATCCTGCAGCCAAGGATCACACGACAGGTCTTCTAATGAGGGCCTGTCCAAGGAGTGCAGGGACAGACACCCTCTGATCAGTTCCTTGCACTCTGCGGGGAGAAACCAGAAAGCGCCGGTCAGTTGCAGAAGGCTCCTGTCCGCTTTGCCCCACTATTGCCATGCCCAGGCCATGCCATGGGGGCTCCGAGCTGTGCCCGAACTTTCCCATCCATTCTTTGTTTTGGAGGAGAGCAGGAGAGCGGGGCATGTGCCACCTCCTCGGCAGCTGCCAGAGCGGGATGCTCATGAGCCCGCTGCTGTCTCCCAGTACTGCTATTCCCCCCGTGCCGCAGAGATGAGCATCCACCTTGAGAGAGCCGTTCTGGGAGCGACAGCTGGCCCCAGCTGATGTTCCGGCCCTTCGGGAACGGGTGCCGCCCGCAGACCATCTGGTGCAGCACGATGCCCAGGGACCAGACGGTAGCTGCCTCGCCGTAGTACCAGCCAAAATGGGTCCATTCTGGGGGGCTGTACGCTGGTGTTCCTACGGAATAGAGAGGCAGTTCATTCGCGGGATGCTGCCTGCTCCCGGAGCCTCGCCCCAGCATCCCTGGGCACGCGGGGGCCGCACCAGTGGCACGCACCATGACCCGCTGCCCTCTCGCCAGCGCCTGTGACTTGTGGACAAACTGTGGGTTGTAAAAGAAGCCACCAGTGTCACAAGAGGGCAGCGGAAGCCCTGGCAAGGCCCGAGCATTCCACGCAAAGGGAAAACCCGCTCAGTGCCGGGGGGGGGGAAAAACCATGCCTTCACCCTCCCTGCCTGCATTGCCCCAAAAAAACATTCTGAAGCCAAGGCAAACAAGGCGAGCTGAGCAGTCCGAGCCGTTTCTTGCCTGCACACCAAACCGGCGGGTGCACAGCTTCTGGCCCCCGCCCTCTGCTACCCCCACCCACGGCTGTGTTTTTGTCACGCTGGCTGCCCCAGCCCCAGCGCCAGTCCTGGGCAGAGTGGCTGGCGAAGGCTGCCAGCAGGGCTGGAAGATGGCCCCCCGGCCACCCACACTCAAAAGCAACTGGGCTGAAAACTCGGTCCCATGACTGGCATCAAAAGGGAGAATCCCCGCTGCCACAGCCAGGTTGGGCCGCGAGATGCCAGCACCGGGAGCCTACCCCGGCGAGGACTCACCTGCAAAGCGGGTGTAGGCTGTGTCTTGCAGGTAGGTGCCGCAGCCAAAGTCAATCAATTTGGCCTGGCCGGTGGCCAGGTCAACCAGGATGTTCTCTGGTTTCACATCCCTGTGAAGGACCCCGCAGCTGGTGCAGTGCCGCACGGCCTCCAGGACCTGGCGGAACAGCTTCCGTGCCACCTCCTCTGACAGGAAGCCCCGCGCTCGAATGAAATGACGCAGGTCCTGAGAGTGCTCCGGCCGCTCCATCACCAGCACCACGTTGTTGGGGAGCGCGAGCCACTCGAGGAGCTGCACCACACCAGGGAAGCCAGTGGACACCTTGTCCAGCAGCACGACCTCGAGTGGTGCGCTGGTGCCGTTGGGCTGCGGGAGGAGCACGATGCCGTCAGTGGGGCTGATGCCGTGCCAGGGCTCGGGAAGCCCTCGCCCAGCCCGGGATGCTCTGCGCCCTCCGCTGCCCCCACGCCCCCTCTCCCCCGAGGCGTCCTGGCGCCTTCCACCCTCCCGGGCCTCGGCTTATCCCCGCCCGTCACGCCCCGGCTTCTCCCGCTGCCCACCACCGCCATCCCCCCACCGCCGCTCACTCACCAGCTCGCCCCAATGACGGATGCGGTTCCGTGGCACCCGTTTGATGGCCACCTGCAAGCCAAGGGGAGCAGCGGGCTGAGCTCGCCGCCCGCCCTGCCGAGCCCCATCCTCCTTCTCCTGCGCCCTCCTCCGCCCCCCTCCTCCTGCGCCCGCCGCCGGCCCCGCCACTCACCGGGGCGCCGTCCGAGAGCCGCGTCGCCGCGAAGACGCTGCCGAAGCCGCCGCGCCCCAGCAGCGAACCCACCACGTAGCGCTCCCTCAGGCCCTGCTGCGCATTCCCTGCCGGCGAGACGCGGCTGTCAGCGCTCGGCCCGGCTCCAGAAACGGCCGCCGGGCGCTCCTCAACCGCCCCGGGCCGGGTATCCCCAGATGCTGCCTCTTTCGAAGGGGACACCGGCGGCTCGGGGGCGGGGGCCGCGCTGCCGAGCGGAAGAGCTCGGACCGGGGAAGACGCGGCGGACGCGGCGGGAGCGGCCGCGCCGTCTGTGTCCTCGGCGGGTGCCGGGAGGAGCCGGGGCCGGGGCCGGGGCCGGGGCCGGGGCAGGGGCCGGGGCCGGAGTCGGGCCAGCCGGAGCCAGAGGCTGACAGTGCTGCCCAAGAGGCAGGCACTGATGCCCGCCCAGCAGCGCCACCGCCAGTACGCCAAGAGCTGGGCGGAGGCGAGACCGCGGCGGGACGCCCGGGGGCGGGGAGGGCGCAGCCCCGCCCGGCGCCGCGGGAGGGCCGGGCGCATGGCCCGGCCTGGCATGGGGAGAGGGAGGCCGCGGAAGGGGCGGAGGGGGTGGAGCAGTGAAGGGAGAGCGGGACAGGGGATGCGGGACACTGGGAGAAGGAGAGGAGGAACAGGAGAAGGAACGCAGAGGGTCTGGAGAACCGCTGCTTTCGTGTTGCTCTTCTGCTGCTGCCGCTGCTGCCGCTGCTGCCGCTGCCGCCGCTGCCGCTGAAGCGCTGGGAGCGTTGGTCCGCGTGTCCGTGTGTCTGTTGCCCGGGTGTCCGTTTTTGCCCCGCGCGCCCCGCGGCCGAGCCCCGCGCGCCCCGCGCCAGCACGGGCCGCTCCGGGGCCGAAGCGGAGTCACGGAGCATCTCTTCCTCCCGCAGCCGCGCCAAACGCACCGTCTTGTTTAGCTTCTTCTTCACCAGATTGTAACTCTTCCTTGCGGCAGTCTTGCAACTTGCCCCTGCTGCTGGCTCGCCCCGCGCCGCGGTCTCTTGCTCACAAGAGCAAGAGCAACCAAAGCGCTGTCCGCACTTTTCGCCTGGAGCAGAGCAAAGTGCTGAATGAGGAGCCTGCCAGCGCCAGGCAGAGGCAGCCCCGTGGGAGGGCAGAGCAGGACGTGAGGAGGGAGACGTGCAGCCCCTGCGGGGTGCAGCGCTGCTCCCCGGCCGCTCGGCGTGGGCAGTGGGAGCGGCGGGGCCGTGCCCGGCGCGGTGCCCTCGTCGCCAGGGCTGTTGCTGTTTTCTTGTCCGGTTGCAGGTGAAAATCGGAGACTGCCGATAGGAGGCTTCAAATAAAAGAATGGAAACACTCTTTTTGCTGAGTTCTGATGCCGGTCCAATAGAGCAGCTAAGCTCTCAGCTGTTTGCCTCCTCCCTGCCAATCCAGCACTTTCAGCCTGGAGCAAAGGCCCTCTCTGCTGAGTCTGTCCAAACAGACAGTGAGCTTTGCCATGTGAAGCCAAGACACGGAGTCTTGAGCCCTGCGACAGTGTCATGGGAATCACCTTTGTTGCTGCTGCTGTCTATTGTCACTGCTGAGGGTGCAGTCCTAGGGGAGCACATGCCCTGTCTCTAAGAAGCCAGAGCCGAGCAAGGCACTGGGCTCTAAAATCTTCCCTTGGCAGGCTTCTGGTGTCTCCAGCATTGCTTCCAAAGCCAAACAGGGAGAAGGCAAACTGTGTGTAGCTCTTGGTATTGTAGAGCGTCTCAGACTTGCTAAGTCCTAGGTGTTTGAGGTAAGATCAGTTTGCAATGACTGTGAGGTAGAACTAGTGCAAGACAGAAAAGGGGAGCATAGAAGGGAAGCAATTCATAGTATACGGGAACATCTTGGGTTGTTTCTTTCCCTTTGCGTGTCCCTTCTGGGAAGCTGTTTTGCTTTTGCAAGAATCTTGTCCACAGTGATGTTTGCTCTTTTCAAGACCCTTTCCTGGAGACCTAGCTGGAGCTCCTGTCCCAAGATGTGCCATCACATGCAGCTTCTCTTGGCTTGCCACACTGTGCGTGCAGCACGACTCTTGCAGCAAAGCAGGACCAAGGTTTTGAGAGCTTGACAACTTGTCCTTTCTCCTCCTGGTGGACTAGCGAGTTGTGCCGTGGGTAAGGTTTTCGTCGTTACTGTTCTAGGCTAAGGAAACAGGAGGAGGGGGTAGCAGCGATTGTTAGGCTGGCTGAATGGAGAGGAAGAATGTCCGGAGCCTGCAGCCAGAAGTGGAGAGCTGGGGGCTAATCCTTCCAAGCTCTCAGTGGACATCTTGCAAGTGACCTGGACTGTGAAAATGGTCTGACAGAGGCAGTTGGTTTCTGAGTTCAGCGTAGATGCTTGCACGTCTGGTGCGTTGGTGCGCAAATCAAGAGTACAATCGGTTCCCAGGAAGCACCAGAAGAAGCTGGAGCTCTCCGAGCAGACGACTGAAAGAATGTGCAAAGGAGAAATGCGGGAAATGACTTGGTGTACCTTGCCTGGAAGAAGGGTATTTTTTCTGAATAATTTCTAATCCGTTCCCTTGGCTTTTGACTTTCTTAACAAGGCCATTTGCATCCCCGATTCAGCACGAAGCGAGAGGCCCGGGCTTACGGAAGCGCGCCAAAGATTCCTCCGCAGCGACGCTCAGGTGGAAAGAGGAGCGGGGCGCCTGAGCAGCCTCCGGGGAAGCATCCCGCGAGGTGCAATTTGCGCCGTGCTGGGAGAGGAGGAGGGGGAGAAGGATGGGCCTTGCGTGGCAGCAGCAGCAGCAGCAGCAGCAGCAAGTTTGGGCCGCAGGACATTGGGCCTGCGCCGCTGCCCCACAATGGGCGGGCGCGTTCCCGGGGCTGCGGCCCTGGCAGCGCGTCCGCTGAGCTGCCGACGCTGCGGGAGCTCCCCGGGCTGGGCTCGGGTTCCCGCTGGGACTGGGCAGCAGGCTGTGCTCTCACTGTGGTCAGCAGCAGCGGGACGTACCTCTGGACATCCACGTCTCCTGCTGCTGGGAAGAAGCAATGAAGCGAGTGCAGAAGTTCTGCTTCCTCTTTCTCCCGGTGGATTTTTTCATTTCATTCCACACTCCAGAGGCAATTTCTGTGCTGGCCTCTGTCAGCTGATTCTATTTCAAGAGCACCAGCAACAGGGCTGTGTTTGAGCGCTGTGAATGTGGCCTGTATGGCTTTCATTCTCCTTGACTTTTTGCTTATAGACCTGTGAACATTTCAAGATCTGCTAATCAGGATGCCTGCAACAAAACATCTGAATTCCCCATCAGAAAAGTACTGTGGCTAGCACCGATCAAAAGAGGCAATTGCAGTTTTTCAGATAAAATTCAAGTGGCAACCAGAAGAGGGGGAAGAGCAGCCATGATCTGTCATTCCCAAGGCAAACGCAAGAAAAGCCTCCTGCTGTCCCCTGAGGACGAGTGAAACTGTGCTGGGAACAGTGCTGGAACCCGATCCTTTCTTTCTCGGAAGGTTGCATCAGGGCAGCACAGCTGGGCTCTGAGGAATCAGGTCTGTTTGTGGCTGATTGTGTCTCTACTCCAGAAATTCACCGGGAAAAACCTCTTGGGAAGCCGAGGCACAAGCAGGTGGGAAGGGGCTGGCGCTGCTGCTGCTCTTGGCCGGGAGCCCCGGCTGTGCCGGTACAGGGCCCACTGCGCGGTGGCTCCTGCTGCTGCCAGAGCTGGGCGGGTCTCAGGGACAGGGAATGGACACGGGGGACAGCAAAGGCTGTGGGGGGCTGCAGCGATGTTCACACTTGGGCCAGTGCCAGCACCAGCACAGAGCTTCAGCCCCGCGATTATCCAAGAGGGAAATGCTGGGGAAAGGCTCCATTTCAGCCTTCCTTTACTCATCACTGTGAAGTGACCAAAATAAAAGGAGAACAAGCAGAGCCCGATCTCTTCTCCTTCGGGAGGAGTCCCACGCCTTGGGCTGTGAGAGGCCCTGAGGGGCTGTGAAGGGCTGTGAGGCGCCATGAGGGTTTGTTAGGGGCTGTGAAGGGTCATGAGGAGTCGTGAGGGGCCGTGAGGGGCCGTGAGGGGCCATGAGGTGCTGTGAGGGGCCATGAGAGATTGTTAGGGGCTGTGAAGGGTCATGAGGGGCCATGAACTGTGAGGGACTGTGAGGGACTGTGAGCTGCCACGAGGGGCCCTGGGGAGCTGTGAGGGGCATTGAGGGGTCATGAGGGGCTGTGAGGGGCCTTGAGGGGCCATAAGGGTCTCTTAGAGGCTGTTGGAGGCCAGGCACCTCATGGAACCAAGGGTCAGTTAGGAGACTGTGCAAGCAAGGAGATCATGGTTGGCAGTACAGAACTTCATGGAACCACAGGCCCATTGTTACACAGCAGGGCCGCAGAACCAAGGAGATCATTGTGACACTACACAACCTCATGGAATCAAGGCGTCCATGTTACGCTACTGAACCTCATGGAGCCAAGGGTCCATTGTGACACTGCGGACCCAAGGAGACTGTTGCTGACAGTACGAAAGTTCATGGAACCAAAAGTCCATTGTGACATTGTGGGGCCTCATGGAACCGTGGAGACCATTATGACACTTTGTTACTATCTGATTTACACCCAGAAGGGCAAAGAAAATGAAATCTCTGAGTATAAAAAGGAAAGAACTTTGAAGGTTCCAAATATTCCCAAAGATGAGATTAAAACCAAACGAGATTAAATGTTGGTGCCAAAAAAATGGATATCTGTTTATCTAATGGTAAGAGAGGCAAAGAGAAAGGAGAAAAGTAGAGAAAAGTTAGAAAAAGCCAAGGTTACTCTAAAAGCATAGGATAAGTCACCACCACACTGTGCTACCTTTGTTGCTGCTGAGACAGGGTGGGGGAAGTGGAGAAGTTTTTGCCTTTTTTTTTGCTGCTGTTTGAAGGGTCTTATCTGCCTCTTCCCATCTCTGGAGCAGTTTGGCTGGAAAGCGGCAGCCCATCCTCCGAGATGCAGGCTCCATGCTTGCAGCTGAACCTCGGTCCGCCTGGGACGAAGGAGCAGGGGTAGGGGTTGCACAACTCACTCGGGATTTCAGTCCAGGGGTGAAGGACTGGGGGGGTTCTCCCCAGGCGGGCGGCGTCGGCTCCCGGAGGCCTCAGGGTGTCTCGTGGCTGGCGATGGTGGTGGTGTGGGGAAAGGCAAAGGGCAGGGATTCTACCTTTCGCTTTCGCCTCCACATTTTGCGCCAGTTTTGCCTTCCTTTTTATGGGCCTCAAGGCGGGCTATGCACGGCCCGTACGGCACGTAGTTTCCAGGCGTTCAAAAGTGATTAGGATAAGCAGCCATAATGACGAAGCGCTTTTGAAGCCTTTCCGGTGTTGAGCAGTGATAATGACAAAGCATTTTTTGGAGCCTTTCTCCTATTATTAGGCTCTTGCACACTTCAGAACCAAGGGGCCATTGTGACACTGCAGGGCCTTGTATAACCAAGGGGTCATTGTAGCACGGCAGGGCCTCGTGGAATCAAGGGGATCGCAGTGACACTGTGGGGCTCCATGAGGCCACGGGGCCATTCTGACTGTGTGGAAGCAAGCATACCATTGTTACGCTACGGGGCATCATGGAACCAAGGAGGCCATTGTGAACCAGCGGGGGAACCCGCTGAGACTATTATGACACTTCAAAGGCCTTGTGACACCGAAGGGCCATTGTGGAACTGCAGGGCCTCGTGGAACCAGTGAGACCATTGTGACATCACAGGGCCTCATGGGAGCCAGGGGCCATTGTGACACAGCCAGGCCTCATAGAACCAAGGGGCCCTTGTGACACTGCGTGGCACCATGGAGCCAAGGAGACCACTGTGACACTACAGGGCGTCACGGAACTAAGAACTATGTAACAGTAAGAGGCCCAATGGAATCAAGGGGCCATTGTGACACCACAGGGCCTCATAGAACCAAGGAAACCATTGTGACACTGCAAGGTCTCATGGAAGCAAAGGGCCAGTGTGACACAGCCAGGCCTTGTGGAACCAAGGGGCCATTGTGATCCTGGGGAGCCCAATAGAACCAAGGAGCCATTGTGACACGGCAGGACCTTATGGAATCATGGAGACCACTGTGACACTCTGTGACCTCATGAAACCAATGGGCCTCTTAGGGGCCACCTCTCATCTGCCTTCAAAACACGGGGGGGCTGTGCTTTTCTTCCCATGGAAAAAACCATCTTTCAAGTCCAGCCATCCATGGCCAAAACTGGGAATTCACCTCTGAAATTCCATCTAGCCAAGGAATAGCTCCCAGACAAAAGCTGCCAGGAATGTCCAGCTTCCCTTGGATTCCTGAGGGCCAGCTCTCATCTGCCTTTGAAACACTGGGGCTCCTCACTTTTCTGCCAATGGGAAAGAACTGTCCTTCTTGGCCAGACGTCCATGGACAAAACTGGGATTTGGCCTCCCAAATTCCCTCTATCCAAGGATCGCTCCAAGACAAAAGCTGCCCAGACAAACAGGTCTGGCTGGCCTTGGCCTCCTTGAGCCACTGCTAATCAGCCTTTGAAACACTGGGGCTCTGCCCTTTCCTTCCTGGGGAGAAGAGCTGTCATTCCGGTCCAGGCACCCACAGCTGAAATGGAACTCCACCTCCAAAACTCCCCATATGTCCAAGGGTTGCTTTCAGACAGAAGCTGCAAGGACAGACAGGTCTGGCTTGCCTTGGCCTCTGGTGGCTGCCTCTCATCTGCCTTCAAAAGACTGGGCTTCTGTGGTTTCCTTCCTGTAGAAAAGAACCGACCTTCTTGTCCAGGTGCCCGTGGCCTCAAGCACATGATCACTACATAGGGACAAAGGGGCTCTGTGCTCAGTGGAGTGGAGTCTGAGGACAGTGGAGGAGAGTCCTGGGAGGGCTTGAAGGGTGGTTTCAGAGATGGTGGATCCTTTTGACATAGTAGAGAAGAGCCGGCAAAAGAAAGAATTAATGCAAAGGGCAGCTGGGGAGGTCCAGACTGGACAGAAGGAGAAAGGAATTTCTCTCCCAGGGCAGTGCTGTGGTGCCACGTGTCCCCCAGAAGAAGTCTGGAGCAGCCCAAGGCTTTGTGTGCCAAGGCAGAGCCAGGCAGGACGCAGAG
Organism: Aphelocoma coerulescens; assembly: GCF_041296385.1. Taxonomy (NCBI): domain Eukaryota; kingdom Metazoa; phylum Chordata; class Aves; order Passeriformes; family Corvidae; genus Aphelocoma; species Aphelocoma coerulescens. The sequence goes on from NC_091018.1 coordinate 14,188,125, forward strand.
CCATCAGCAAAGGAAGGGGCCGGTGAGGTGGGGCAGCCGGGGGGATGACGACAGCCTGCAGGGACAGAGACACAGGGCACGGACACTGTAGGACAGCCTGGGCCGGAGAGGGCAGAGGGATGTGCAGAAGCTGAAAGGCCCTGACAGAGGCAACTTCTGCAGCACTTTGGCCAGGGCTGCTGTCCCTGCCCCTGAGGCCAGTTGGGAGATAAGTGACCCTTGCAGCCCTGGGGCCTCATTGCCTCTTTTTTCCTGCTCAGCAGCATGGCAGGGGCCACCCCATGGTCCTGCCCTTGGCATTGCACATGCCCACATCCCAGTGCCCCGGGAAGAGTCCCGAGCAATGAGGGAGGGACAGGATCTGCCTTTGCGGCGGCTGGGGCACTGCCTGCAGCCAGCCCGGGCACAGCACAGAGGCACAGAGGGGTTCCATCAGTTAGGGCTGGGAAGATGCTGAGAAGTGACCGGGGGAGAATCATTCCCAGCCCTTGACACAGGAAGCCTCTGGCTGCAGGACAATGCAGCTGCAGTTCCTGAAATGATCTCCTCAAGCTGGAACATACCACTGACTGTGGATTCAGGAAGTACATTCTCTGAGTATCCCTGGTGTAGAACATGAGGACATGCTCAGGGCTTCAGCTCAGTCCAGTAATATTTCCGAGACAATCCTTTCTATAAGGATGAAATTTCCTGAGACTGTTTTCCCTTTCCTACTCTTGGGGAATGGGAGGGGGGGAAGTGATAAAGGAATTCTTCATTTTTAAGAGTCCCTGAGGCATCGGAAGTGTAACTTGAGTGCTCTGCAGGAGTTTCCTAAAGTGCTTTCAAGCCACTCCTCTGCCCACGCACAGCACCGGCATCACCTTTGCTGGACCCGCCAGGCTTAGTCTGACCTGTCCTTTCTCCCACCTGCAAGCAGAACCTGTCCCCAGCCAGTGCCCTGCAAACAGGCAGGTTTCTGTAGGGCCAAGGAGAGTGCCCAGAGATATGGGGTCTGTGAGTGCTGGCAGGAAGAGATCAGGCACAGGGAAACACCTCCAGGAGGAAGATCTTCAGCAAGCAGAGAGAAGATCGGGCAATGAGAGAAAACAAAAGGCAGAAATGTTGTGGCACGGAGAGCTTAGAGACCTCCACAGGATGCCCTCGAGTGCAGCCCCTCCCTCCGAACAAGCCCCCTCCCCTCCTCTCTCCCTCCGCCAAGCCTCTGCCCTCAGGGCCGGGGGTCCAAGGCGTGAAGCCCCTCCTGTGCAGGCAGAGCTGCAGCAGAGCTGTGGGGCAGCTCTGCAGTCCCGGGCCCAGTTCCCTCTGCAGAGCACAGGGCCGGGAGCATCTGCCTGGCACTGGGGGGCTCTGGGAGGGGGCACAGCTGGCTCAGCTGGCTCAGGGTGATGCTGTCCCCAGTGCCCGGCTGTGGGCAATGCAGCCAGGGAAGGAGCTCAATCTCCCTACATCCAATGCCATCATTAGGACACTTGGCTTTCTTCTTGAGGATTCCCCCTAAGCTCTGAGCTTCCCTCCAGGATGCAAACAGGTCGTGTAGCATCTTTGTGTTACCTGAAAGCCCCACAGTGAGACACAAAAGTTTTATGATGGCGAAAGTGCTGTTGGGTTGGTGAAATGAGCCATGTGTGTATTTGGCTACCAATGTGGGGCTGAGACCTCGAGAAGGGGATGGACATTTGATGGGCTGTGGTGGATCCATCTGCTCTCAGCAGTGTTGGGATGGTTTCTAAGGGAAATATGGGAGGGTGATTATCCTCTGTCTGACAAGGGTGAAAGCCCAGAGGATCTTGGAACAGGACAGAGTGACAGACCACCTCCCCTCACTCTCCACTCACCACCTTGCCTCACAGAACTCGCTCTATTCTCCCCGAGGGCAGCAGCAATGCTGAGTGTTTCTGACATCCAAAACCAGTCAGCCGGGGAGATGAAGAGGAGCTATAAAAACCTCTAGAACACTTTAACAGCTTTTGCCGTTCCTGTTCTTGGGCCCTGGGAGTGCCCTTGTGTTAGCTGGGGTTTCAAAGTGTAACACCAGGACAGGTCCCTGTCCCCCTCCCACTTCTGCACAGCAAGGCTGAATTGTAAAAAGCCCCGGAGCAATTGCCCTGAAACTCATGTCGCACGCAGCCAGCAGCAAGCAGGGCTGCGGCTGGAGCTGAAGGAAGATCTGCTAGAAAAACAGAAGGGTGTTGTCGGTGATGGAACACGGACTTCGCCGGCCGCATGCAAAGCCAAATTTGATCGCACGAGTCAACTCTTTATATACTGTTCCAAACCAACAGTTCAGCAGCTACAAACTTCAGCTTCTAAGGTTATATGTTTTACATCTCCAAGGGCTACAGATTAGCATCTCCTCGCCCCATCTCCCGTTAACTATCCTACTCTTTGTCTCGCCTCTTGCTCTTTGTCTCGCCTCCTGCCAGACGCGGCCCCGACCCGCCCCGTCTCTCGTCTCTCGCAAGGCCCCACGCCAGCCAAAGCCGTTCTCCGTGGCGACACTCTGAATCCCCATAAGGTGTCAGTGTGTGACAGGAGAAGGATTTGTGGGACATGTCTTGGATTTGGCTGAGAGCCGTTTCCCTTAAGCTGTCACTGCCTTTTCTCCATGAACACCTCCCCATGTCCACACACAGCCAATGTCCAACAGCAGCTCCATCAGCCCCTTTCTGCTGCTGGCATTCGCAGACACGCAGCAGCTGCAGCTCCTGCACTTCTGTCTCTTCCTGGGCATCTCCCTGGCTGCCCTCCTGGGCAGCGGCCTCATCATCAGCGCCGTAGCCTGCGGCCACCACCTGCACACGCCCATGTTCTTCTTCCTGCTGACCCTTGCCCTCACCGACCTGGGCTCCATCTGCACCACTATCCCCAAAGCCATGCACAATTCCATTTTGGGACACCAGAACTACCTCCTACGCAGGAGGTGCTGCACAGCCTCTCTTTCTCTTTCTCTTTCTCTTTCTCTTTCTCTTTCTCTTTCTCTTTCTCTTTCTCTTTCTCTTTCTCTTTCTCTTTCTCTTTCTCTTTCTCTTTCTCTTTCTCTTTCTCTTTCTCTTTCTCTTTCTCTTTCTCTTTCTCTTTCTCTTTCTCTCTCTTTCTCTTTCTCTTTCTCTTTCTCTTTCTCTTTCTCTTTCTCTTTCTCTTTCTCTTTCTCTTTCTCTTTCTCTTTCTCTTTCTCTTTCTCTTTCTCTTTCTCTTTCTCTCTCTCTCTTTCTCTCTCTCTCTCTTTTTCATTTCAGCGGAGTTTTCCCTCCTCGCCGCCGTCGAGTGCTACGACCGCTACGTGTCCCTCTGCAAACCCCTGCAAGACGGGACCCTCCTGGGCAGCAGAGCTTGTGCTCACATGGCAGCAGCTGCCTGGGCCAGTGGCTTTCTCAATGCTCTGCTGCACACGGCCACTACCTTTTCCTTGCCCCTGTGCCAGGGCAGTGCCCTGGGCCACTTCTTGGGTGAAATCCCACAGATCCTCAAGCTCTCCTGCTCACACTGCCACCTCAGGGAACTCGGGCTTGTTGTGTTTTGCATCTGTTTAACTTTTGGTTCATTTGTGTTCCTTGTTTTCTCCTGTGTGCAGATCTTCAGGGCTGTGCTGAGGATCCCCTCTGAGCAGGGATGGCACAAAGCCTTTTGCACGTGCCTCCCTCACCTGGCCATGGTCTCCCTGTTCCTCAGCACTGGCTTTGTTGCCTGCTTGAAGCCCCCCTCCATGTCCTCCCCATCCCTGGACCTGGCACTGCCAGTTCTGTACTCGGTGGTGCCTCCAGCCCTGAAGTCCCTCATCTACAGCCTGAGGAACCAGGAGCTCAAGGATGCCCTGAGGAAAATGATGACTGGATGCTTTCCAGAAGCACAAACCTGCCTGTTTTCAGCTCCATAGGCTAAAGTGTAATCATTAGAGGCCCAGCCTGCCTTCTCAGGTTGTTTTGGTGGTGGTGGTTTGGGGGCTTTTTTTCTTCTCCTATGTTAATGTTGTGCCCAAAAGATTTTGTTATGCATCTTATTCCCTGTTTACAGGCTGAATGTGACTGTTGACAGGGACTGTGTCAATAAGGAGTCTGCTCTGTGTGTATTCACATGAAAGAAAGGACCCATCAGCAAGGTCTCAGTTTGAGATCCTTTGGTTGAGTCCATCCCTGAAGCTGGAGGGCAGGGCCAGTTTTGCAGGCGTGGGGGGGAAGAGTCCCAGCAGAGCAGCACAGCCAGGGAGCAGCAGAGCTTGGTCTTTTCAGAGCTCCTCTCTTATTACTTCCACTCTCTCCTTTGGAGCCGCTGTGATGGTGTAAGGCCAACAGCTCTGTCCGGGTGGTGCGAGTCCTGCTGCGTGTCACAGGCAGGGACAGGCCATGGGCACTGCTGGGACACAGCTGGGCTCCGCCACAGCGGTTCCCTCAGCAAAGGGCATCTCCTGAAGGAGGAACTGCAGGAAGGCTTTGCTCTCCCTCCACAGTCACTGTCAGGAACAGGCCCAAGGAGCAGACTCTAAAGAGGCTGCCTGTGTTCCTTGTTCTCCCAGGGCTCGGTGGGATGAGATCAGGGTCCCAGTGTGGCCTTCAAGAGACTCAGGTGTGGTTCAGGTTTTGCTTGTTGGTGGCCAGTGCCCACCAGATGCTGAATGGTCTGTGATGAACCTTCCTGGGGCTCTGCAGCTTGTGCCAGGGCTGATGGCAGGGGAATGTTCTTCTGGAGGGACTTGGGAGCTGCCAGGAGAACACAGGGGATCTGCAGGGACAGTGTGTGCCAGGGATCAGCAGTGAGTGGAGCTCAGTGGGCACAGGCCTGTCCAGGGTGAGCTCACCGAGAGATAAAGGACTGAATGTTTCCTGTGACCCATGAGAGCTCTGCAGCCCCAGGGGACACAGCAGCTACAGGGAAAGGAGTCTGGGCAGTGACTCGTCTGACCCTATGGGAACTTGCAGAGGAGGATCCAGGGCAGCCCCAGCCCATGTGCCAGCCCTGGAACAAGGCAGGCACCTCTGAGCACCCTCCATGGCCACAGCAGAGCCTGTGTGGGAAGGGGTCAGTGCAGGGAGCACCATCAGCTGCAGAGCTCTGTCTCCCAGCTTGAGCAGCACAGCCCAGCAGAGGCAGCCCATGGCCCCGGGCAGCACAGCCCCCATGCTCTGCAGAGCAGCACCCCCAGCTCGGGGGCTGTGGGCAGCAGGGCAGAGGCTACAGCAAGGGCTGCTCAGGCCAGCACAGACGTGTTCCCCTGGGAAAGGCTCTGTGGGGAGCTGGGATGGGCCAGGAGAAGAGCAGGAGCTCGTGTGTGTGCAGAGGAGCCCTGGCAAGAGGCTGCCCTGTCCCTGGGATGGCAGCAGGAGCAGCCTGAGGAGCCCCAGAGCCAACTCTCTGCTGCTGTGCTGGGCAGCGGGGCCCTGGGGCTGCAGGAGCTGCCCGAGCTGAGGATCTCCTGAGCATTCCAGACACAGAGTCACTGTCTCGGACCTGCAGTGCCTCCAGTTCCTGCTGCAGGGCCAGACAGGACTGGGCTTCTTTGCAGGGCTGGGGCCAGGGCAGGGAGAGGAAAACAATGGACCCTTGATTATAAGACTCCCCTCAGTGTCACAATGCTCTCCATGGTTCCACGAGGCCTTGCAGTGTCACGCTGGCCCCTTGGTTCCTTTGGGCCCCACGGTGTCACTGTGGCGCCCTTGGTTACACGAGGCCCCACGGTGTCGCAAGGCACCTTTGGTTCTCCGAGGGCCCTCAGTGTCTGTTTTGCCAGTGGGCAGGGTCAGCCCCAAAGACACAGACACCAAGTTCAGGAATAGTGTAATTTATTAGAATGCAAAACTGCAAAGAATCACAAAAGGAGAAGCCCAGCAAAGCACCCAATCATCACTACCAAAGATTGCGTACAGTAATCAAGAAAGAGACAGCACCAGTTACCCTCAGGCCTCGCCACCATCCACATCCTCACATCAGCTGGGGGAAGCTGTCACAGCCAAGGACTGGAGAGCCATTCCCGCACCCTGGGAATTCCTGCAGGTGCATCCACCTTTGCGGGCAACGAGGCTTCAACCTCGCTGTGAGAGGGCCCAGCTTTGACAGCGTTGAACAAACAAGCTGACATCACTGCTAGTGTGGGAACATCTGGTTTCATTCTCCTGTTTGGTTTCTCCCAAAGCCTGGCCAGGGCTCAAGGAGGAACCGAGGGAGTTTGATCCTAAAGCCCCAAACAAGGCCAGATGGGGCCTTGTCCAGTTTCTAAATACAGAAAGGTAAATCCGTGTTTCACCAATGAACATAGAGCATATTGCTAATAATGCTTCGTTAATGAGCAGATACAAATAGAACATTTGGTTGGAAGGTTCATCTAGATGTCAACTTTGGCTCAGAGCCTGTTGTTCAGGCCTCAGTCAGGGCCTGTTGTTCAGGCCTCACTACTTCAATCAGTCCTTTGACCTAGAGACGAACTGCAACCTTCATAACAATTCTTTTGATACTACAATCTTGGATTTAAGTATTAGAAAGTCTTTGTTGACAAGCCAAAATATCATACGGGAAGTGCTTTAAGGGTATCTTTTCACAATCTTCATAGGAACGCTTAACCCAGCCATGATTAAAGAGCTGTACGTGAGTTTGATTCCATTTCCCTTTATACTGGGTGCAATTGAACAGTTTACAGTGTGGGTGCATACAACCTATTCCAGGAGACAACATCCATCCACAGACACTTTTTCCTCCATATATTCCTCTTTATCCGATTTAGGTAGGAAATGCCTTTTCTATGAAAATGCAGCGGTCGGGGATCGCCACCCTCGCTCTAGAACTCTGTTTTTATCGTGAACTGTGCTCAAGTTTCTAACCCACCATTTGGGTTGGGCCAGATGGGCCAGCCAAGGCCAGTCATCGAATCCTTCTGGACTTCCACGCACCCAGCAATTACTGAGGTTAAATGAGTTCCCTATCTCTGCTCCTGCGGTTAGAAATCAATTTAGCCAACCAGTGCTCCGATTACAAGGACAACATTAAATCAACAAGATCAACAATAGTTTCACTGTTAAGCGGTCCCTTTCTGTCTGCAGAAGTCACTCAGTGGCACATCAGTCTTCACATCGAGCGCTGTGGATCAGAGCACTTTCCAAAGGGACCATTGGGGCAAACAGGGAGATTTGGTCTGGCAGGCTCTGCAAAACAATATCCTGTAACATCTCTTTGTTCTCTCACAGAACACTTGGCTGCAGGGACACGTGCCCATCTTTCTCACCCAGCTTTCAGGATTCAAACAGTGTTGTCTTTGCCTACAGCTCTTACTTCAGCTGGCTCGGGCGGGCCATTTGGCCTCTGGACCCACACTCTGGCTCCATGATTAGGACTGGTGGATCCAAACCCTTTATCTCCATGAACAGTAGTGATGTGAAGTGGATGTCCTTTTTTCACGGTTGTTTTAAAAACTGGCAATATCAATAACTGTGCTACCCTGCCGTGGGGTTGAATGATCCAGTGTTGTTCACTATTGTTTAACAGAACTACTTTACTTTCTCCTTGATAATCTGCACCAACCACTCCTCCCACCATATGAACACTTGTCAAGGCCAAGCTTGAGTGAGCAGTTATCAAACCAAAGTGTCCCGGAGGAACCTGAATTCCTGTGCCGGTACTGATAACTCTCATTTGCTTCTGATTTATCCTAATTAATTCTAATGCCTAAAGGTCCAGCCCTGCAGCCTCTGCGATGGCCCTGTCAGGGGCCATCTCCCCCGGAACAATTTCCCAGGAAGTCCAAGTGTCACTGTCCGTGGTTGTATTTGCAAATTGGGTGCAGCCATGCGCATCCAGGGGGTTTCCATTTCCCCAGTGGGCCCATTGTTAAGGATATGGAGCACATCTGTGAGGTGGGTTTTTCATTGCCACACGTTCCCATCTCCTGTATTTTTCAACTGCTCTTTTAACAACCCCTTCATCTGTTCAATCAATTCTGCAGCTTGTGGATAGTCTGGTAGATGAAAAACCCAGCAGTCTTACTCACTTTATTTTTCGCAGTAACAGACAAAGCATTCCACGTCCTAGCGTCAGCAAACCCTATAAAAACAGCCAGTTTCATCCCTTCCTCCTTCATCTGTTGTATACAATCTCACACAGTTTCCCAGCGATGTTGGGGTCCTGGCCAATCCTTTTCTGTAGCGTATTTAGTCTTATATCCCTGAGCAGCCAAAGCTAACAAATGGGTATTTGGAGCATTATTTCACAATGTCATTATATAGATGTGAAAACATAAACATCGATTTTTATTATATTATATACATGTAGATCATTAATTTTTGTTATTATTCTCATTGTTATTATTATTATTATTATTATTATTTCCTTTGCTCAAACAAATCCAAGCTCAAGATTAAAAACTTCTTCTGTCGCTCCATGTGGGAGCGTTTCAACAACAATCGTTCCTTCTGTTGGTGCTGTTTCCGAGATGCTGTTAACAAAATTCACCCTCCTCTTCCCAAACCCACAAGTTCTTTTCCTTTTTCCATATGCAATTTTTGGATGCATTTTAATACATCCAGTGCTTCAGCTTCTTTCAATTGACGTCCTCATTGCTCGCACGGTGCTCCGACCTCAGCCCACGCCACAGCCAGCAAACCCTAGGGAAGGTCTTCCCATGCGGGAATTTTGGATGGGACCGATTCCTTACACTTACATTTAAAAAGCAGCATTTTGTTGTGATCCGGCCAGACTATACCAAATTTGTTTTACCAGTGGGCAGGGTCAGCACCAAAGACACAGACACCAACTCAAGGAATCGGCGTCATTTACTGTAGTTCAAAGCAGCAAAGAATCACAAAAGGAGAAGCTCAGCAATGCACCCAATCATCACTACCAAAGATTGCCCGTAGTGATTAAGAAAGAGACAGCAGCAGTTACCCTCAGACTTTACCGTCACCCACATCCACACATCAGCTGCGGGAAGCTGTCACAGCCAAGGACTGGAGAGCCATTCCCGGACACTGGGAGTTCCTGCAGGTGCCTCCACCCACAGGTGAGGCTTCCAACCTCCCTGTGAGAGGGCCCACCTTTGATAGTGTTGAACTAACAAACCGACAGCACTTCCAGTGTGGGAACATCTGGTTTCATTCTCCCGTTTGTTTCTCCCAAAGCCTGGCCAGGGCTCAAGGAGGAAGCAAGGGAGTTGACTTTGACCATACAGCCCCAAACAAGGCCAGATGTCAGATTTCATGGCCTTGTCCAGCTTCCAAATACAGAAAGGTCAAGCCATGTTTCACTAATGGGTGGATACATCTATCAGAGCGCTAATGACCATGCGCATTTCATGAATGAGCAAGTTCAAAGATAACCTTTGCTTGCAAGGTTCTGATGGTGCCCCAAGCCCCAGGACTGGAGGGGCCCCTTGGCTGCGGGGCTGGGAGGGAGGGAGGGAGGGAGCTGCCCCTTGTTCTCACTCTGCCTCACGCAAAGCTGGGCCGCTCACAAGTGGGGCAGCACAGCAAACAGGCAGCCTGCGAGTCTCTTCCATCCTCGTCTCTTGAGATTTTTCACCTTTGAGCTTAGGGTCTACAAAGGCAACTGCTTTTGGTCCCGCTGTGTATCCCCACGTACAGCAATGCTGCTAAATCCATCTGTAGCACAGCAGCAGGGGAAAGGCCTCAGCCCTTCAGTGTCAGGAGCTGCTGGGCTCTGCCTGAGCAGCTCAGCCAGCAGGAAGGGAGCTGCTCCACACGGCAACGAGGAGCAAAGGACTGCAGCACCTCCTTCTTGGGCAGAGCCCAAATTCGGTGGGGGAATAACAGAGTTATTCTCGTGCACTGGTGCATCAGCACTGCAGGTGCTGTGCCCGCAAGCACATGGTTCGAGATCTGCAGAAGAATTCTGCAACTCTTGACTGGGTCAGGATGTCACCAGTGCTAAACTCCACTTTAGCCCAAAGCAACCACTTTACGCATCTGCTAGTGTCTGCTAGATTTTTTCTTCAGGGTATCCAGACAAAAGTAAACAGGAGGAGCCTACATTTTCATTGTTGAGCAGAAATGTATCTCATTTTGCTGTACAATCCTTTTTTAAGACGAGTTATCTCTTAAAAAAAAAGAAAGAAAAAAGAAAAAAAAAATGAAAGAGAAAAAACCAAATGTGTAGTGAAAAATCTTCTGTAACTTTGGATTAAGAGGTAACTGATCTTTTTAAAAAGAGAACAAAGTTATTTACTTTGCAAATGTGCTGATGGCATGGATCCATCTCACTGACCTCAGCATCCTTTTTTAAAGATTTTGGGGTTGATTGTCAATATTAAATTGTGGTTGAAGCAATAGGAAATTGAAATATGGATTGTGCATGACCGTGTCTTGAGTGTAAAAATATTGCAGTTTGAAACTTGGACCTAAAGTATTGCAAATAAAAGTTATAAATACCAATGGATTGTGTGACAGCAGCTTTTCCTATAGGATGTGCAGCATCAGAAAGACTTCATCAGTGTGGCTGCGGGTGCTTTTAGCTTTGTCCTGTGCCACTCTATGATGACATGAAACAGGACTTCACCTGCCACCAGCCCAGGCCACCCTTTGCCACCCCAGCTCCTTGGACCTTGGACAAGCAGACACAAAGTCTTTCTGCTGCTTCCCCCTTTTGCACAAATGCACAGAGAGCTGGGATTTTTCCAGGCCTCGTGTCTCCATTGTGCCATATTCCTAAAGAACCAGCAGCCCCTCCCGATGAATACGGTGAGTTCCACAGATGCTTGTCAGCTCCACTTCCTGCCTAGAAATCTTGAAACTGCTTCTAAATGCTGCTCTCTTCAGCTCTTGGACACCTACTCACACAGAGCCGGGCAAAAAATGCCCCTGACGCCAGCTTACAAGGTGAGTAACGCCAAAGAGGGCTATGTGGGAAATCTCTATCCCTGCCTATCCTTTTAAGAGATCTGTGCCTTGTATCTAAAGGAAGGAATGTGCAAGCAACGGGACTGACACTTTCACCCTCCGTGTTCGTTCCGCAGCCACGGGTACAAAGACATTATGGGAACCCTTGTGCAGACAGAGCCTTCCGTCCCTGTAGAAGGGAGCGCGGCGGGTGGGGGCGGTTGGCGGGCAGCGAGCCCCGGACAGCAGGCGAGATCCGGCTCCACACCTGCCAGGCCCTGCTAAGGCTCAATGCCGGCTCCTCTGCAACAGCAAAGACCTTCAGCCTTGGCACTGCCCAGAGGGGCAGTGCTGGCCCGGCCGCACAGCTCGTTTTCCCCACAAGTTGCAGGAGGTGAGAACGCAACACTTGCAAACACTGACTGCGAGCCACAGCGCCGGCTGCGCACCATTAACCTCAGCTCTGGGACCACTGTCTGCCCCAAGCTCCGGGGGATGCATTGGGAGCCCGGCTGGGCTCTGCCCTGGGGCCATCCTCCAGTGACAGCTGCAAACAGGGAGCATTTAGTTGCCACCAAGAGCCCAGCCACGCGTGGAGGGGAGCCGGTGCAGGTGCGGCCTGCGCTGTTGCCTGCTGTGCTCTGGGGCTGCTGCTCCCCGCAGAGGGAACTGCACTGGCGTGCCAGAGGAGACAAAGAAGCTTCAGCTTAAGCCAAACTGAGCTGGGTGCCTGGGCTGGCAGGAGTGGGGAGGGTCAAGGGCATTCACAGAGCTCATCCTGCTGGAAGGACGAGGAAAAGTGGCAGTGGGAAGCGAACAGTGAGGAGAGCTGAGGCCTGGAGGGCAGCTCTTGAATGACACTCAGGTCTCACCGGACCTCTGAGACATTGCTGTTCTTCTGCCAGTGACAGGATGAGTCCCTAAACCTGGGGCTCGCTCCTCCCCGTGGTCAAAGGCATCAAGGAAGGCTACAGTGCGACAGAGACTGCCCTGAGCTGGCAGCTCACTGGGGGAAAAGAGGGAGCACTTGTGAAGTAAAAGGCAGGTGGGGCAGAGAACTGTTCAGAGAAGGGCTGAGCTAAAGCTTGAGCAAGCTGAGAAATGTCATTTGGGGTCATCGCAGATTGATTTCATTTCACAAGTTATTGAACAAGTTTATTTTAGGGCGGGGGGGGTGTCATGTTTTCCCCTGGAGGCGTGCACTCTGCAGGCTTGAGCTGCGTTGCTGAAATGCTCGAGCACGTCTCTGCTGCGGCTCACACCGGGTTCTTCTTTGGCTTCTTCCGGCCCGGTGCTGAGCCGCAGCAGAGCCCTGGCGGAGCCCAGAGCAGCCTCAGCATCCACAGAGCCCGGCTGCAAGGAGAGAAAGCAGAAACCGCCCGTCACTTGAAGGCTGCTGTCCCCCTTGTCCCAGCCGCCCTCGGTGCCCAGGCCGTGCTGGCTGTGCTCAGAGCGGTGCCCGAAGCCGCCCGTCACTGCTGCCTTTGGCAGGAGAGCAGGATGGCAGGACACGTGCCACCGCCCGCAGCCAGCCGTGGCAGATCCACCTCCTCAGCAGCTGCCCAGAGCGGGATGCTCCTGTGCTCGCTGCCATCTCCCAAAAGCCCTTATCCCACCCGTGCCAAGAAGACGGGGACCCACCGCACGCCACCCGCCGCCGGAAGAAAAGCTGCTCCCAAGCGATGTCCTCGGTCTTCTCCAAGGCCCCGTCCCATCCACGCCGCAGCTGGTCCCAAGCACTTCCCGATCCAGGCTGGACACCACCTACAACGCTTCCTTTAAGAAAAACAAACAACAAATTAATGAAAAGGGATTACAGACAAAAAGGAGAAACAAGAAAAAAGGGAAAAAGTCTTCTCTCTGTCGGGGGCCTGAGGAAGGCCCAACCTTCCCTACATGCTGGGGAAAAACCCACCCACGGGCGAGGGAAGCCCACGCTTTCTCCCTTCCCCCCCGCACTGCCCCCCAACAGGCGCAGCGAGCCCAAAGCAAACAAGCGGAGTGGAGCAGCCCAAGCCCCTCCTTTCCTGCAAAACAAAGCAGCCCGTGCACAGCTCCTGGAGTGCCACCTCTGCTCCTGCCATGGGGGCTTGTTTGTGTCGGGCTGGCTGCCCCAGCCCCAGCCCCAGCCCCAGCCCGGGGAACAGTGGGTGGTGGGGGCTGTTGGCAGGGCCAGGGGCCGGCTCCCATTTCCTAAGCACCCCAGCCCATCCCGCCCGCCCTGCCGAAAAGCAGCTTGGCAGCCGGCTGAAGAATTAGTTGCATCCGCCCCAGCAAAGGGGGGAACCTTTGCTTCCCGGCCAGGCCGTGCAATGCCCAAATCTGGGAGCATCCCCCTGCGTGTGGACTCATCTGTAAATTCGCTGTGGAGCCTGGCTTTGAAGAAGGTGCCAGAATCAAAGCCCATCATCTTCAGCTTGCCGGTGGCCAGGTCGAGGAAGAGCTTGCCGTCCTTGACATCGTCCTCCACGTCTCCAGCAGCAGCAGGAGTACAGCTTCTCCAGGGGCTCCTTCTTCCCTGCGGCTGAGAGCAGGCTGTCAGTGCCCCGCCCAGGGCCCCGGCTGTCAGTGAAGCAGGACAAGCAAAAGCAGCTTGCACGGCGGCCACCAGTGCTGGGAAGAGCAGCTCAGCGCCAGCACAAGGGCTGCGTGTCCCCATCTGACGACCCCTGCGCAGCCATACAGGCAGGGCAAAAAAGCCTGCGTTTCTTGGCTTCTTCTGGCCAAGGCACCTGTGGAGCTGTAACTTACCGGCTCCCTGGATCAAAGTGTGCCTGTGGCTCTCTCCCTTCTTCTATGGACGCTGAATATCCTGCAGCCAAGGATCACACGACAGGTCTTCTAATGAGGGCCTGTCCAAGGAGTGCAGGGACAGACACCCTCTGATCAGTTCCTTGCACTCTGCGGGGAGAAACCAGAAAGCGCCGGTCAGTTGCAGAAGGCTCCTGTCCGCTTTGCCCCACTATTGCCATGCCCAGGCCATGCCATGGGGGCTCCGAGCTGTGCCCGAACTTTCCCATCCATTCTTTGTTTTGGAGGAGAGCAGGAGAGCGGGGCATGTGCCACCTCCTCGGCAGCTGCCAGAGCGGGATGCTCATGAGCCCGCTGCTGTCTCCCAGTACTGCTATTCCCCCCGTGCCGCAGAGATGAGCATCCACCTTGAGAGAGCCGTTCTGGGAGCGACAGCTGGCCCCAGCTGATGTTCCGGCCCTTCGGGAACGGGTGCCGCCCGCAGACCATCTGGTGCAGCACGATGCCCAGGGACCAGACGGTAGCTGCCTCGCCGTAGTACCAGCCAAAATGGGTCCATTCTGGGGGGCTGTACGCTGGTGTTCCTACGGAATAGAGAGGCAGTTCATTCGCGGGATGCTGCCTGCTCCCGGAGCCTCGCCCCAGCATCCCTGGGCACGCGGGGGCCGCACCAGTGGCACGCGCCATGACCCGCTGCCCTCTCGCCAGCGCCTGTGACTTGTGGACAAACTGTGGGTTGTAAAAGAAGCCACCGGTGTCACAAGAGGGCAGCGGAAGCCCTGGCAAGGCCCGAGCATTCCACGCAAAGGGAAAACCCGCTCAGTGCCGGGGGGGTGGGGGGAAACCATGCCTTCACCCTCCCTGCCTGCATTGCCCCAAAAAAACATTCTGAAGCCAAGGCAAACAAGGCGAGCTGAGCAGTCCGAGCCGTTTCTTGCCTGCACACCAAACCGGCGGGTGCACAGCTTCTGGCCCCCCCCTCTCTGCTACCCCCACCCACGGCTGTGTTTTTCTCACGCTGGCTGCCCCAGCCCCAGCGCCAGTCCTGGGCAGAGTGGCTGGCGAAGGCTGCCAGCAGGGCTGGAAGATGGCCCCCCGGCCACCCGCACTCAAAAGCAACTGGGCTGAAAACTTGGTCCCATGACTGGCATCAAAAGGGAGAATCCCCGCTGCCACAGCCAGGTTGGGCCGCGAGATGCCGGCACCGGGAGCCTACCCCGGCGAGGACTCACCTGCAAAGCGGGTGTAGGCTGTGTCTTGCAGGTAGGTGCCGCAGCCAAAGTCAATCAATTTGGCCTGGCCGGTGGCCAGGTCAACCAGGATGTTCTCTGGTTTCACGTCCCTGTGAAGGACCCCGCAGCTGGTGCAGTGCCGCACGGCCTCCAGGACCTGGCGGAACAGCTTCCGTGCCACCTCCTCTGACAGGAAGCCCCGCGCTCGAATGAAATGACGCAGGTCCTGAGAGTGCTCCGGCCGCTCCATCACCAGCACCACGTTGTTGGGGAGCGCGAGCCACTCGAGGAGCTGCACCACACCAGGGAAGCCGGTGGACACCTTGTCCAGCAGCACGACCTCGAGTGGTGCGCTGGTGCCGTTGGGCTGCGGGAGGAGCACGATGCCGTCAGTGGGGCTGATGCCGTGCCAGGGCTCGGGAAGCCCTCGCCCAGCCCGGGATGCTCTGCGCCCTCCGCTGCCCCCACGCCCCCTCTCCCCCGAGGCGTCCTGGCGCCTTCCACCCTCCCGGGCCTCGGCTTATCCCCGCCCGTCACGCCCCGGCTTCTCCCGCTGCCCACCACCCCCATCCCCCCACCGCCGCTCACTCACCAGCTCGCCCCAATGACGGATGCGGTTCCGTGGCACCCGTTTGATGGCCACCTGCAAGCCAAGGGGAGCAGCGGGCTGAGCTCGCCGCCCACCCTGCCGAGCCCCATCCTCCTTCTCCTGCGCCCTCCTCCGCCCCCCTCCTCCTGCGCCCGCCGCCGGCCCCGCCACTCACCGGGGCGCCGTCCGAGAGCCGCGTCGCCGCGAAGACGCTGCCGAAGCCGCCGCGCCCCAGCAGCGAACCCACCACGTAGCGCTCCCTCAGGCCCTGCTGCGCATTCCCTGCCGGCGAGACGCGGCTGTCAGCGCTCGGCCCGGCTCCAGAAACGGCCGCCGGGCGCTCCTCAACCGCCCCGGGCCGGGTATCCCCAGATGCTGCCTCTTTCGAAGGGGACACCGGCGGCTCGGGGGCGGGGGCCGCGCTGCCGAGCGGAAGAGCTCGGACCGGGGAAGACGCGGCGGACGCGGCGGGAGCGGCCGCGCCGTCTGTGTCCTCGGCGGGTCCCGGGAGGAGCCGGGGCCGGGGCCGGGGCCGGGGCCGGAGTCGGGCCAGCCGGAGCCAGAGGCTGACAGTGCTGCCCAAGAGGCAGGCACTGATGCCCGCCCAGCAGCGCCACAGCCAGTACGCCAAGAGCCGGGCGGAGGCGAGACCGCGGCGGGACGCCCGGGGGCGGGGAGGGCGCAGCCCCGCCCGGCGCCGCGGGAGGGCCGGGCGCATGGCCCGGCCTGGCATGGGGAGAGGGAGGCCGCGGAAGGGGCGGAGGGGGTGGAGCAGTGAAGGGAGAGCGGGACAGGGGATGCGGGACACTGGGAGAAGGAGAGGAGGAACAGGAGAAGGAACGCAGAGGGTCTGGAGAACCGCTGCTTTCGTGTTGCTCTTCTGCTGCTGCCGCTGCTGCCGCTGCTGCTGCTGCCGCCGCTGCCGCTGAAGCGCTGGGAGCGTTGGTCCGCGTGTCCGTGTGTCTGTTGCCCGGGTGTCCGTTTTTGCCCCGCGCGCCCCGCGGCCGAGCCCCGCGCGCCCCGCGCCAGCACGGGCCGCTCCGGGGCCGAAGCGGAGTCACGGAGCATCTCTTCCTCCCGCAGCCGCGCCAAACGCACCGTCTTGTTTAGCTTCTTCTTCACCAGATTGTAACTCTTCCTTGCGGCAGTCTTGCAACTTGTCCCTGCTGCTGGCTCGCCCCGCGCCGCGGTCTCTTGCTCACAAGAGCAAGAGCAACCAAAGCGCTGTCCGCACTTTTCGCCTGGAGCAGAGCAAAGTGCTGAATGAGGAGCCTGCCAGCGCCAGGCAGAGGCAGCCCCGTGGGAGGGCAGAGCAGGACGTGAGGAGGGAGACGTGCAGCCCCTGCGGGGTGCAGCGCTGCTCCCCGGCCGCTCGGCGTGGGCAGTGGGAGCGGCGGGGCCGTGCCCAGCGCGGTGCCCTCGTCGCCAGGGCTGTTGCTGTTTTCTTGTCCGGTTCCAGGTGAAAATCGGAAACTGCCTGTGGGAGACAGAGGAGTAGAAACTCCTGCAATTAAAGGAAGTTTTGATTTACAACCCTGGAAGAGTCTAGGTCTGGTTTAATTGACAGAGGTTTGTGAACTTTAAGCAAAAGGATTACCAATTTGTGTTTCTATCATTATAAGTAACATTGTACACTGGGTGTTTTGGTGAAGGGTTTTAAAATATAATAGTGTGATTTTATATAGTTTAAGTTAAGAATGTAGATGGTATAAGAGAGACAACTGTGTGTACGTGACATGAGAAGTTATTGGTCAAGACATAGCTGCATTGCAGTGAGAAGTGCCACAAGTGATAGGTCATGAATCTAAAGCAAAGTGTCGTTTTAAGTATCTATTGGATTAGAAAGTTATAAATTACGATGTAACCCTAAATCTTGTGCCTAGTCGCCATTACTCAGAGGTGTTGTAAAATCTCACGCCTCGACTGATGCGTTTGTTATTTTAAACAATAAATTCGTGTAGTTGCATAATCCCATCCCTTAAAGTTATTTTCCTCCGACACATGAAAGCGCGAGAAACGGACAAGTGGTGCCTGGTGTGCGGCAGATTTACGGCGCAGAGGTCGGAGTAGGATGAAGAGGATTCCCCCGGTCGACATGATTTAGCCGAACCCTGAAACAAAGGGTGATCCGGTGGGAGCTAAAGCTGAAAGGAAGCTTAACGGAGGGTCACGGCCGATTTCTCCCAAGCACACCGGTAGGAAAACTGTCTTCAATGTTGGGTGAAGGCAGGGGCTGGGGAGGTTAAGAGATGGGTGAGAATATTTCAAAAGAACAGAGGGATGTTTATAATAAGTTAGATGCCTTGCTGAAGTTACATTCTGAGCCTCTTCCCAGCAAAGAAGTGAAAGATTTATTGCTTTGGTTTTTCCGTAATTGCCCTGATGTTGACTTTGAACTTCTTCTTACTAAATCAGTTTGGGATGATATTGCAACCAGACTTTACGATCTCGCTTCGAAACGCGATAAGGTGGCGGCTCTGTTAATCCCTGCTTGCCGGGTGGTGATAGAATTGTTGAACAGCTCAGTGATTAATGGCGGCTCCAAAATTTTAACTGGGCCCTGGGCTCCCTCACAGTCGCCCCCTCCAGGTGCTTGTGATATTGCACCCGAAGGGGGGGGTGGTGAAGAAAAGAGGGGGGAGCCCTCGGAAGTGATGTATTGTGCCGGAGGGCGGGAGGCCCCGGAAATTACATTTCAGGAAATGACATCTTCGGAAGTGATGAAAGCAAAGATGGATGCCCCCATGACAACTCGGAGGGTTGCCGATAGCACAGCAGATGTGCAAGCTCAGGATGAGTGTTTACCATCAGTGGACGAATCTAATTTAAGCCTTCAAGATATGAATAGGCTCTCCTCTGGTGAGAAGCAGAGAGAAATAAATCTAAGGGAAAATTTTTTAACAAATTGGAATATTATACATCGGGAGGTATCTAAAGAGGATGATCTTGTCCCAGCTCGTAAATCATTGTTAGCATTGCCGGTGAGATATGAGAGAAGAGGAGCAAACCCGAGATGGAGGAAGCTCGTGACAGTGTTGTAACAGAGATTAAAAGGGCTGGACTTGAGATTTCTACGTCAAAAATACAAGAAACTCCACCGTGGAAATATTTGGGATGGAAAATGACAGAACAGTCAATAAGGCCACAGAAAATACAGCTTCGAATTAAAGTTCATACTTTACAAGATTTGCAGCAGCTTTTGGGAGAGATAAATTGGATTAGAGTTACTTTAGGGATTACTAATGAGGAACTTGCTCCAGTTTTTGATTTGTTAAAGGGAGATTGTGACATTACTTCCCCAAGAACCCTCACACCTGAAGCTCTAAAGGCACTTGACAGAGTAACAGAGGCTTTTCAGAAAAGACAAGCACATCGTTGTGTAGATTCACAACCATTCTTCCTTGCGGTACTGGGGGAAAAAATGCAATTGTATGGTCTTATATTTCAATGGGATGCTTCTGCCAAAGATCCCTTATTGATAATAGAATGGGTTTTTTTGCCTTACAGATCTCCAAAAACAATCTTCACAACGATGGAAATGTTAGCTCAGATTATAATCAGAGGCAGGTCAAGGTTGTTAACTATGGCAGGCAAGGAGTTTGCGATAATTTATTTGCCTCTGAAGAAACGATATTTTGATTGGGCATTACTAAACTCAGAAGAACTTCAGATTGCATTATTGAATTATCCAGGTACTTGTTCTATTCATTTCCCTAGTCATAAACTATTTCAGGCAAAATTAAGCTTTAGAGAAAGACCACTGTTAAGTGAAGTGCCTTTGGATGCTGTGACAATTTTTAGTGATGGATCAGGAAAGACACAACGCTTAGTGGTAACGTGGCAAGACCCAGAAACTAAAACATGGAAACAGAATATTCAAATAGTAGAGGGTTCAACCCAGGTAGTAGAACTTGCCGCAGTAGTTAGAGCATTTCAGCTTTTCCCGGAGCCTTTTAATTTGATTACAGATTCTGCTTATGTTGCTAATATAGTTAAGAGAATAGAAGGATCAGTTTTGAAGGATGTTAGCAATGATGCTCTGTATCGTCATCTTAAATGTCTTTATACCCTTGTGCAAAATAGAACTAATCAATATTTTGTCTCCCATATTAGAGCTCATTCTTCACTCCCAGGATTCCTGGCGGAGGGCAACTCCAGGGCTGATAAGTTAACAGTTGCCATAGTGAACACCTTGCCAAATACTTTTGAACAAGCAAAGTTGAGTCATGCCTTTTTTCATCAGAATGCACAAGCTCTTATGAGAATGTTTCGTCTTTTCAGAGATCAGGCTAGAGCAATTGTAAATACCTGCCCAGATTGCCAACTGGTGCAGCCTCCTGTCTCCATGGGAGCAGTAAATCCTCGAGGGCTACAGAGTTTGCAATTGTGGCAAATGGATATCACTAAATATCCATCTTTTGGAAAATATAAAAATATCCATATATCAGTGGATACATTTTCCAATGCAGTTTTTGCTTCTGTACACACAGGAGAGACAGCAAATCATGTGTGTCAGCATTTCTTGCAGCTTTCGCTTCCTTGGGGGTGCCTCAAGAAATACAAACAGATAATGGTCCTGCTTATACAGCCCAGAAAGTAGCCACATTTTTGATGAATTGGGGTGTTCGCCATACTTTTGGCATTCCTTATTCGCCCACGAGTCAGGCAATTGTAGAAAGGACACATCATTTCTTGAAACGTATTTTAGATCAGCAAAAGGGAGATCTAGCACAAGCAACACCACAGATGCGATTAAGTAAAGCTTTGTATGTTTATAACTTTTTGAATAGTTCTTCTACAGAGCCTGATCCTCCAATATTTAGGCATTTCTCTAATAGCACACATGCAAGATTAAGAGAAAATCCTTTGGTTCTGATTAGAAATCCAGAAACAGGACAAATAGAAGGTCCATTCCCATTAATAACCTGGGGCAAAGGGTTTGCTTGTGTTTCTACAGGTATGGGACCTAGGTGGCTTCCTGCGAAGAATGTGAAACCATATCACGCGCAGAAAGAAGCTGACAGCTCTACGAGTACAGAAGAGAGTACGCAGACGTGAACTTCGCAGAAAATACAGCCCATACCTGCAATCTTTTGTTTTATTGTTAAAGCTGTAAATTTTAGGTTTTAGATCAACGTAAGAGTGCATAAGCAAATAAGTTGTAAAGATCTTTTGGCAAATAATCCTCATCATAGATAAAGTGAAAGTAAAATTGGGAAATACAAAAATATTCTTACAAATTAGTTTGGAGATTGAGATTTGAGAAGGAGTCTTTTGCCAAGAGAACTTTCAAGAAACATGAAATTTAATCAAATGTTAAGTTTGTTTTTTGCTTTGTTTGTCTTGTTTACTTTCGGTGGAGTAGCTTTGCCGGTCGATCAACCTAAGACCAATGTTTGGGTGACTTTAGCTAATGCTTCAGGATTGGATACTCTATGTCTGTCTACCACAACTCCAGAAAATCCATTTTCAACTTGTCTAGTCAATGTTCCAATAGAGAATTGGCCAATCCCAGAGAAAATCGACAGGGCCTTACGAGGTACCTTTGCAGGATCAGAAGTTTGGGAACACTATACTCCAGTAAATACATGGGAATGGTGGACTCCCTATCTTCCTAAAACCTCTGATGAACCTGAAGAATTGGAAATCCTTGGTTCTGTAAAAGTGAAATTCTGTGTTGAGCTCCATTCTACAAACATTAATCAATCACTGATGAGAGATGTTTCTCCATATCACCCTGTCTATAAGAACCACTCCTTTTGGTGTAATAATACTTTTGTAGTTTCATCTGCACCTAGCTCTTTTCCTCTGCAATTACCAAGAAGAATGTTTTTTGTATGTGGAGACAGAGCATGGCCAGCTATCCCTTCAAACATTAAGGGTGGTCCGTGTACTTTGGGAGAGCTTACATTATTTACTCCTAATATGAAGACAATTGCCAACATGGGACGCAGACAAAAAAGATCCGCTCTGCATCAATATGGACCAGAGTGCAAAGATGATTTTACCCCATGGGGCTATGGAAAAAGGCTTGTAACATCTCTTCTTATGCCACCAGTTGCCTCAGTAGTTGCATTAAAGCAGTTGGATCGGTTGGGATGTTGGCTGAGTAAACAATCTAACGCTACATCCCTTGCATTAAGTGGCCTTTTAGCAGATGTCAAAAATGTGAGGCATACCACTTTGCAAAATAGAGCAGCCGTTGATTTTTTTTTACTAGCCCATGGACATGGATGCAAAGACTTTGAGGGGATGTGCTGTATGAATCTGTCTGACCACTCAGAGTCTATTTACAAGAGCATACAACAACTTAAAGAGGGTGTGTTGAAAATAAGAATCGATGATGGAACTTGGCTGAATAATTTGTTTAGCGGATGGGGTTTAGCATCGTGGGTAAAAAAGTGTCTTACAACAGGCCTATACATTTTGGCAGTCATAATAATAGTTCTCATAATGGTGCCTTGTCTGTTTCAATGTGTACAGCGAATGATTGATAAATCCATCAAAGGAGTTTTTTTGGTGCAGAAAGGAGGGGGAGATGTGGGAGACAGAGGAGTAGAAACTCCTGCAATTAAAGGAGGTTTTGATTTACAACCCTGGAAGAGACTAGGTCTGGTTTAATTGACAGAGATTTGTGGACTTTAAGCAAAAGGATTACAAACTTGTGTTCCTATCATTATAAGTAAAATTGTACAATGGGTGTTATGGTGAAGGGTTTTAAAATATAATAGTGTGATTTTATATAGTTTAAGTTAAGAATGTAGATGGTATAAGAGAGACAACTGTGTGTACGTGACATGAGAAGTTATTGGTCAAGACATAGCTGCATTGCAGTGAGAAGTGCCACAGGTGATAGGTCATTAATCTAAAACAAAGTGTCTTTTAAAGTATCTATTGGATTAGAAAGTTATAAATTACGATGTAACCCTAAATCTAGTGCCTAGTCGCCATTACTCAGAGGTGTTGTAAAATCTCACGCCTCGACTGATGCGTTTGTTATTTTAAACAATAAATTCGTGTAGTTGCATAATCCCATCCCTTAAAGTTATTTTCCTCCGACACATGAAAGCGCGAGAAACGGACAACTGCCGATAGGAGGCTTCAAATAAAAGAATGGAAACACTCTTTTTGCTGAGTTCTGATGCCGGTCCAATAGAGCAGCTAAGCTCTCAGCTGTTTGCCTCCTCCCTGCCAATCCAGCACTTCCAGCCTGGAGCAAAGGCCCTCTCTGCAAAGAAACTGCTGGCTGGTTTCCTTCTCCTGCTGTTCATTGACACAGGTAGAAAAGCAGACTAGTTTGGATGCTGAGTCTGTCCAAACAGACAGTGAGCTTTGCCATGTGAAGCCAAGACACGGAGTCTTGAGCCCTGCGACAGTGTCATGGGAATCACCTTTGTTGCTGCTGCTGTCTATTGTCACTGCTGAGGGTGCAGTCCTAGGGGAGCACATGCCCTGTCTCTAGAAGCCAGAGCCGAGCAAGGCACTGGGCTCTAAAATCTTCCCTTGGCAGGCTTCTGGTGTCTCCAGCATTGCTTCCAAAGCCAAACAGGGAGAAGGCAAACTGTGTGTAGCTCTTGGTATTGTAGAGTGTCTCAAACTTGCTAAGTCCTAGGTGTTTGAGGTAAGATCAGTTTGCAATGACTGTGAGGTAGAACTAGTGCAAGACAGAAAAGGGGAGCATAGAAGGGAAGCAATTCATAGTATACGGGAACATCTTGGGTTGTTTCTTTCCCTTTGAGTGTCCCTTCTGGGAAGCTGTTTTGCTTTTGCAAGAATCTTGTCCACAGTGATGTTTGCTCTTTTCAAGACCCTTTCCTGGAGACCTAGCTGGAGCTCCTGTCCCAAGATGTGCCATCACATGCAGCTTCTCTTGGCTTGCCACACTGTGCGTGCAGCACGACTCTTGCAGCAAAGCAGGACCAAGGTTTTGAGAGCTTGACAACTTGTCCTTTCTCCTCCTGGTGGACTAGCGAGTTGTGCCGTGGGTAAGGTTTTCGTCGTTACTGTTCTAGGCTAAGGAAACAGGAGGAGGGGGTAGCAGCGATTGTTAGGCTGGCTGAATGGAGAGGAAGAATGTCCGGAGCCTGCAGCCAGAAGTGGAGAGCTGGGGGCTAATCCTTCCAAGCTCTCAGTGGACATCTTGCAAGTGACCTGGACTGTGAAAATGGTCTGACAGAGGCAGTTGGTTTCTGAGTTCAGCGTAGATGCTTGCACGTCTGGTGCGTTGGTGCGCAAATCAAGAGTACAATCGGTTCACAGGAAGCACCAGAAGAAGCTGGAGCTCTCCGAGCAGACGACTGAAAGAATGTGCAAAGGAGAAATGCGGGAAACGACTTGGTGTACCTTGCCTGGAAGAAGGGTAGTTTTTTCGAATAATTCCTAATCCGTTCCCTTGGCTTTTGACTTTCTTAACAAGGCCATTTGCATCCCCGATTCAGCACGAAGCGAGAGGCCCGGGCTTACGGAAGCGCGCCAAAGATTCCTCCGCAGCGACGCTCAGGTGGAAAGAGGAGCGGGGCGCCTGAGCAGCCTCCGGGGAAGCATCCCGTGAGGTGCAATTTGCGCCGTGCTGGGAGAGGAGGAGGGGGAGAAGGATGGGCCTTGCGTGGCAGCAGCAGCAGCAGCAGCAGCAAGTTTGGGCCGCAGGACATTGGGCCTGCGCCGCTGCCCCACAATGGGCGGGCGCGTTCCCGGGGCTGCGGCCCTGGCAGCGCGTCCGCTGAGCTGCCGACGCTGCGGGAGCTCCCCGGGCTGGGCTCGGGTTCCCGCTGGGACTGGGCAGCAGGCTGTGCTCTCACTGTGGTCAGCAGCAGCGGGACGTACCTCTGGACATCCACGTCTCCTGCTGCTGGGAAGAAGCAATGAAGCGAGTGCAGAAGTTCTGCTTCCTCTTTCTCCCGGTGGATTTTTTCATTTCATTCCACACTCCAGAGGCAATTTCTGTGCTGGCCTCTGTCAGCTGATTCTATTTCAAGAGCACCAGCAACAGGGCTGTGTTTGAGCGCTGTGAATGTGGCCTGTATGGCTTTCATTCTCCTTGGCTTAGTGCTCAGGGGCTGGTGGGCATTCCAGTATCTGCTGATCCTTATGCCTGCGACAAAAAGACTGACTTCGGTGGCGTGAAAGCACCGTGGATATCCCTGCTTGAAAGCGGCAATTGCAGTTTGGCTGAAAAATGCAGGTGGCAGCCGGAAGGGGTGCCACAGCAGCCGTGAGGTCCAATTCGCAAGGCAGAGGCAACAGCAACCTCCTGACGGCGCATCACAGTGAGTGAAAGGGTGCAGAAACCCGATCGTTTCTTTCTCTGAAGTTTGCTTCAGGAATGTACAGGCAGGCTCTGAGGAATCAGGTCTGTTTGTGGGGGGTTGTTGTTGTGATCAAGAGATTCAATTAGAAAAAGAAGGTGTCATGCATTTTGAGTCTTGACTTCAGTGCTTAGTCAGTAAGACCATGCAGTTCCATTCTGCACTTGGTGCAGTGCAGGCAAAGGGCTGAGTGTCTGAAGTCAGTCCTGTTTTTTACCTGTAGAACTTGCAAAGTGTTTTAGACAGTGGTACGGAGCAACCTTTAGTATTTGTTTTGAAGGCACCAGTGTATTTTTCATGGTTAGATGATGCAAATGAACCTACAGGTGTCTGCTGTATGTTCTCTGCAGTTTGTAAGATAGGTCTTGCCTTTTTATTTTCCTGAATTTTTCTAATTCTGACAGCCAGGAAGTTCTCACTGTAAGATACGTGGCTTCAATGAGGTACATTTAGCTTCTGAGTTTTAAAACATATCAGCTCTGCTGGGGATTCCCAGCCATCTGACCAACTCCTTGCTGGCTCAGAGGAGCCACTGACCAGCCCAGAATGTACAGGGACTGCTGACCCCTTCAGTAACTGGCTTCCCTGCCACACCAAACAAGGCTGGTTGAGCTTCTCATCAATCAACACCCCAAGTCCTTCTCAGGGCTGCTCTCAATCCATTCTTCACCCAGCCTGGGTTTGTGCTTTTTAATCATATGATGTGTTGTAATGCGTGCCTGTATAAGAGACTGTGGCTAAGTCTTATGCTCAAAATCCCCAGAACTATAGGAATTTTAGTATTCTGAGAATGTTCCAACCTTTGGTTCAGTTTTGTCTCAGTGAAAATGCTAGAGCTAAACATCCCTAAAGCTTTGGAGGCATTTAAGTCTGAGCAGATTGGCTGCTGTTGATTGCATAAAGCTTGGTTGTATTTTCAGAGGGGTGTTAAGTTCTTCCCTGCCCCTACATGGAACAGGTTTCAAAACAAAACCACATTTCTCTGATTGCTTATGGATTTACTTCTTATTATAGCTGAGCTATTACTGCTGAAATAAGTTGTCTACTTAGGTGTGGAATGGGAAAATGAAAGGTTTGTTTAGGTTAGGACAAAAGTGTTCACTTAGTAAGCTTTGTGTGTTTAGCAATATTGATCTTGAGCAAATTGCTTCATCTGCTCTTCATTAGCTGCTCTGCACACTGCTACTGAAGTAGCAAAACCAGACCAATCTCCCTGTGCTACTGAGCTGCCAAAACCTGGAGCTGCTGTGCTGGTGGGGTGGATGCTGGTGGAGGGGTTGGTTTTGAAGTGCCTGCGGCTGGCAGGGGGAGTGGGCTGGTTCCAAAGCCCCTGTCCCCAGGGAGGCATTCAAACCTGAGCTAGGTTTGGTTGTGTAATGCTCAGTGTGCTGCTCCTAGCAGAGGGAAAGGAAAGGGAAATGGGCACTGCAGATGGATGGTGAGTTACTGGTTATCAGTCACACAGGTTCAGAATCAGCCCAAAGCCTGAGGTAAAAACTGAGCAGTGGTGACTCCTATGAGAAAGGGTTGAACTCTGTGCTTACACTAGCTTTTTTTGGTGCTTGTATAGGCAGCAGCTGATCCTGGGCCATGTAATCACTACTCAGGAATCTTCCTTTCTCAATGGTGGGCTCTCACCCAGAGCTCCAGCCTGCGTATAGTAACATGTGGCTGTTTGGGATGTGTTTGAATGGCTCCTGGGACTGGGGGCAATTCCTGCAGAGCAGCTGATAGGAGGCAAGGCCTCTCCATCAAAAGAGCGGCTCTGTGGAGAAGAGGAACTCAAAATGTTCTTTCTCCTGTTTTTTTCCTTTGTTGCCTCAAATTCCCTGGCAGGACTCTACAGCATGTCACACTCGTGGTTGCAGTGACTCTGCCAGCATTTTGATCGCACTGCCTGATGCAGGACAACTTGGCAAAAGTGTGTAAGTGCTGGAGCAAGGGACTGGTGCATGCAAACTGGCTGCCCCAAAAGTAACCGCAGGGCCCTGGAGAAACAGGACTTTTTATTGTGAGTTCCATAGATCAAATAATAATTAATGATGCCAACACAGCTAATAGATAAGTAGAAAAAGGGGTTGCTGGTTGAAGTGGCAGGTTTGTAGCATCTGTCAGATGATGGGGGCAGCAATGGCCAGTCCAGTGAGGGAACAGTACTAACCCAGTATTTCGTAAACCAACTTCAGTCAGGACTGACCATGCTGCTGAGTATTCAGCAAACATGCATTCAGTCATTGGAAGCAGGCTGGCTCACGGCTGGGCACCTTGCGCTGGTGCCACTGTGTCTCCGGGCTGCTGTGGAGCGTCAAGGAGATCGGCATGTTCCAGAGGTCCCGCTGCCCACGCCACGCCCCGTGTTCTGTCTATTGTGGGCAGTAGGGCGGGCTGGGGGAAGAGGCTGCTGTGCTGGGACGTGATGGAGGAGGTGAGCCACCATTCCTGGGTGGCACGCGGGGGATCACCCATCACCCCGAGAGGTGATGTCAGGAGGAGCCATCACTTCTGAGAGGGGGCCCGGGCGGGTGACCCTCCGCATCCGCCCGGGAGAAACGTGGGTTGTGCCCCCGGAGAGAATACAGCGAGGGGGACGCCCGGATACGCACCCCCCACAGCACCGGCGAGGCCGCAGCGCCCGGGGTCCCCACTCCCCGGCAGCCGCGGGGCTCCACTCCCGGCGGGGTTCCCGCGGCGCCGCGCGGAGCTGTGCAGTGGTGCGCGGTGCGGTGCGGTGGTACGCCGTGCCGTGCCGTGCCGTGCCGTGCCGTGCCGTGCCGTGCCGTGCCGTGCCGTGTCGTGCCGTGCCGTGCGGAGCGGTGGTGCGCGGTGCCGCGCGGTGCCGCGCGGAGCTGGGGGCGTGCCGCGGCGGTGGGCGGCCCCGCTCCTCCCCCGGCAGCCGCGGCGGCGGCTTTAGGCGGCGGGGCAGCGGGGCCGGGCCGTGCTGGGATGCCGTCGGGGGCCGCGCTGCTGGCGCTGGCCGCGTTGCTTTGCGCCATCCCGCCGCCCGGTCCCCGCGGGGCGGCGGCGGCGGCAGCGGCGTGGACCGCCTGGCTGAACGTGTCATGGGAGAACAGCGCAGACCGCAACCGGAGCGGCTGGGAGGCGGGCGAGAGCGGCCTGTACGGGCTGGACTCGCCGCTGCAGTCGGCCGAGGGGCTGCTGGTGCTGCCCGACAGCCCCGACGCCTTCAATGCCTGCAGCGCGCTCACCAACTTCAGCGGGGCCCCCCCGGCCGGCGGCTCCCCGGGCTGGCTCGCTCTCATCCAGCGCGGCGGCGGCTGCTCCTTCGCCGACAAGATCCAGCTCGCCGCCGAGCGCGGCGCCGCCGCCGCCGTCATCTACAACTACCGCGGCACCGGTAACGCGGTGCTGCCCATGTCCCACCACGGTGAGCGCCGGGGAACGGAGGGGCTTTGAAGGAGGGGGTTCCCCGCGCTGGGAGCGGCCTCTTCCCTCCGTCCCTTCTGTCGGCGGGTGCGGGAACATGGCACGGCCCGGGCGCAGCCCCCGCCGCACATCCCCGGCGCGGCTCCTCGGTAACAGCCGGGAATGTCGCTGCCTTTCCTGCACCACGGGAGTTTCTGCCCGGACTGGCCGGTGCTGTTTCGGGCGCTGCTGATGTTGTTTTTTCTCTGATTAATGAGTAACCGTGTCCGAAATCTGCGGCTGCTGCTGGGGCTGAGGACGAGTGGGCGCCTGCTGAGCGCTCTAGCTGGGCTGGGCCGGGCCGGGCCCTGGCTGCAGGTGTGCGGGGCTCAGGTTTCTGGCCTGAGCCTGTAGTCGCCAGAGGTGATGGATGCTGGTTTTCGATGCCTGTTAAGACTGTGGAATTGATTTGGGCCGTAAAGTGGGCTGGGTTTCCACGGTCAGACACTGTTTCTCCCTATGCCCTGCACACTAACCAGCTCAGAAATAAGCCAAGTACGAGACTCCTCTGCAGGTAACTTTTCAGCAGCAGAATGCCACTTCTGATGCAAGTAGCTGAAGGTCTTTAAAGGTTGTTTTCCGGTTGCATAGGCTGATGACAGAACTCCTCTTGCTATAGAAAGTCTCCTATTTGCTAGAAGGTTTTTCCTGACCTGCCCATCTTTCAAATGAAAAATGAGTTTTGGCTGTATTTTAGGCTAATGTTGCCAGACCAAGGCTGAAAGCTGAGTAAGTGCCTTCCGGTGATGGTCCAAGCAGGTGCCCTGTGTATCACAGGGTGAGAGGCTTTGGTGGCTCTGTCCAGCTTTTGGATGGACCCTCCGGGGTGTGTTGGAATTCTGTGAAGTGGCACTGCTTTGGGAAGTTCCATCTTCTGGGGATAAACTGAACAATAGAAATGAGTAGTGCATCTTAAAGGTCTGAGTGGTTCAAAAAATAATTATATCCCTGCAGCAACCTTCTTAGAATGGGTGGAGAGGATTTCTGTTAGCAGTGGAGGCAAGTGTTCTGGTGAGACAAGGAAACAGTAGCTGTCTCTGGAGGTTTGTTGTGTGTAATCTTAATGACCTGTAAGACTGTTGGTACTCTGCTTTAAGAATTCAAAACATACAGTCTGGATAGGCTCTGGCCTTTCTGAGGCAAGGCTTTCTTATGTAATCAAATCATCAGCTGACAAATGCTATTGAGATCTGGCTATTGCTGGGCGAGTTCCTCCTGCTGAACTGACAGAGCATCCCTGCCCCTGAGCCCTGTTCACTGGGTGCCTGCTTCATCCTGCAGCTCTTGGAGGAGCTCCCTTGGCACTGCTGGCCTGGGTAGGTCACTGCTGAACCTGTTCTTGAGGGGAAGGGCCATGTGCTCCTGCCCCTCCTCCATCCTGGCTGCTGGGAGACTTACAGCGTCTTAACCTTGCTGGGAGCTGCCTCTCGAAATGAGCCATGTGCTCTCGGCGGGGTTTGCTCCAAGAGGAGGTCCCTCCTTTCCTATGCTGTCCTTAAGCTTTCTGCTGAGGCATTTACGTCAGAGTGGCTCTAGCTGTCCTGATTATCCTGCATGATGGGATGAATACTCGAGGGCATGTTGAAACTTCCCAGCTGAACTGCAAATAGGACAGGGACTTCTTGGAGAAGACAGCTTTTGTCAAACCACTTATTTAATCTGCCTGACTCCTCCTTGCCATGTTGTAGCACAATTACTGGGCTAAGCTTGTTGCTGCTGTTGGCTTTTATTGCTTGTCCTTGTTTTAGTCCCTCACTTTCTTTCCCATTCCATCCTCCCTTTTCTTCTTCTCTGGACTTGAGTTCTTTTTCTATCATCACGTCTGTCTGCGAGTCCCTGTTCTTGGCTCTTCCCACAGCGATGCTTTTCCTTCTGCTCATGGGGCTTTGGTGACACGCTGTGCTTGGGGTGCCCCTGCCTCCTGCCCCTGCTGGGGGCCAGCGCTCTCTGGTCAAACTCGACAAATGTTGCAGGCTTTGAACGTGGCATGGCCAAGATGGAGCAATCTACAAGTCACCAGCCTCATTCGGTTTGCCAGGTGCAGGATGTTCCCTGTATAATGCTGATGAGCTCAGCCTACAGCACTACCCCTCAAACTTAGGAGGTAAGAGCTGGTCATAACGCCCTTTGCTGAGCTGTGCTTTGGGATGGCTCCCCTCTCCTGGCCTTATTGGTGGCACTGGGTGCTCTAACCTGGAGCCTGTGGGGAAGGTGGCCCTGCTCATTAAAAATGGCCTTTGTGCAACCACAACTCCTGCCATGGCTGTAACGGCTGTAGTTGTGCTAACAGTGGCTTTGCAATCTGGGTTTCCTATGTGGCTTCATTTCTGCTCTGACTGGGGCCATCAAATGCCATCAAGTGAAACCAAACACTTCCTCCAAGCTGAGGCAGTGGGAAGTAGCAGGAAATGGCTTTGCTGGGGTGAGGGGGAATTAAGCAGCAGTACTGAGGACTTTCCTCTCAAGGGTGGGGCATGGAGCTGTCATCTGCCTGGCAGAGAAGGAAGATCTCTGTGGGTGGGCTCTGATGAAATGTATGGCATAACACACTTTTCTTTGAAGAACTTTGGTAGCAACAAAACACAAAGTTATTAGCAGAAGCTTGTCTAAAAGTGCAGTGTGCCATTTTCTGGGTGTTCAAACTTGGCTTTTGAAGCAACTTTCTTGTTTAGAGATTTAAATGGGCCTGTATTTGCAGCAGTGCTTCTCCTGGTCATCCTGCTTCCAGAGACTTTTTTTCTTATAATCATGTTTGGTCTGATGAATTCATTATTGCATCAGTGCTCTATGTAACCTTTTGGTGTGCCAACTTAAAAAAAACCCTAAACAACAAAAAGCAACCCACTCTGGCAATTAAAACAACAGCATGCAGTGAATAGCCAAATCAGATATGATCAAATCCTGCCTAATCATCTTTAACATGTAGAATGTCAAGAATTTAATGGAGTCCAAAGTAAAATTTGCTTTGTGATTTATAAGCACAAACCTGTATCTTAGCAAACTTGAATTTTAACTGTGCACATTTTAACATGGTACTGCTCTGTGTCAGGCTGAGCAGGGTTTCAAAGTACAGTTCTGTGTGCTCATAATTGCACCTCTCTGTAATCTCTATTGACCTTCTGAAAAAGACATTTGATTGGAGAAAACCAGCAGCATGTGGGGAAAAAGTGCAGGGCAAGAGTTGTTTTTTTTTTTAAAGGTGGACCTTGCCTTAAGGCAGAACTAGGCTGTTAGGTGGCTTTGGCTTGAAGGCATGGTGGTGCCGGTGGGAAGCATTCTTTGGTGTTCAGTTATTTCCTTGCAGCTGGTGAAGAAGGATTCTCTGTAGGTCAGAAAGCAACTGTGATCATTTTCTTTGGTTTCTCTCCTGTGGTGTAACTCTAGACTTAAGAAGCACATCACCTGATCTGCAGAGGGCTTATTCTGGGGGAACACAGCTAAATGATTCTGGCTCAAGCAGTAACAGCATGTCTCAGGCTAACAAGATCTGGTTCAAGTGTAAACTTGCATCAGTGGGTGAAAGGGGAAGGAAAGGTTAAATAAATATGTAGCACTGCTACTTAACTTGTTCTGCAGGAATTTCACTGAGTGAAGCCTTACCTCCATACGCTTAGAGAAAACAGTGTATGGCAGAAGTGTCTAGTTGTGCTCCACTGCTTTTTGTGAGGTATGATCTTCAGAAACAAGCTAAAACTTTGCCAAGGTATTAAAATGCTGATGTGAGCTGTAAAACTGTTAAAGGTTGAGTCAGAATTGTAATCCCAAGATGGGCTGTGCTAAGACTTTGTAAGCCTTGTGTAAACAGATGGTGTACCTCTCTTTGCAATGAGGGAAGACTTGTGCTGAGGGCATCTGAGGAGAGGAATGAGGATGCAGGATCTGATTAATGACACTTCCTCTCCCATGTTCCTTTGCCATGGCCAGATGAGCCTCTGCAGATTATTTAGCCTTTCCTACAGTTCCTTTTTGAGATGGACCTTGCATGCATCTACTGTGCCTGGGTGGTATTTGGAGTCTGTAGTGTCTGGAGTTTGTAGCTCTTTGCATCTGAGAATAGCTTTTTGATGTGCTCAAACCTCAATTTGGTTCTCCTGGCTGCCTGGTTTAGAGTAAATTAATGTCACAGCTGTAGTGACATTCAGATAAGCAACTGTGGCACATGAGTGACCTTGATCTCCTCAGAGGATGGTGGAGCGTGACAGTGACTTGGGGCTGCCCCCAGCACCACAGTCTGTGAGCAAGCAGGAGGGACATTGAGAAGCTGGATTAGACTAACTGGTGCTATTGGCAGCTTCTGATCCCTGCCCTTGCTCTTTGATATAATTTAGGTACCTCTGTGACATGGAAAACTGTAGGGTAGGCCCTTATGTATATCGTCCCTTAGATAGCCTGGAATAGGTCTATGAAGTGCTCTTGCTCTTTGGGTTTACTGGGCTGCTGAAATGTGAAAGGATGAATTAAAATCCTAAGTGACAGCTGTGGTAGCAGAGGCTTCATTGTGAGAGACGTTGTCCCTAAAACAATGACAGTGCTTGTTTGCCTCCAGCCTTGGATGTGCTGGTGAGCACACAGCAGTCAGCTCAGCACAGTTCCCCACTGTGTCCAGTGTGACCTGTCATCTTTCCACAGACAGATGCTTTCTGGCTGACACTGTGCCCACTTACATCATTTTACCATTAGCTTTCTCAAACTCACTTGTGAGCACTTAGCTGCCACCAGCATGTGGAGAGCAAGGGATATTAGTGGTGAGCTCAGTCTCATTCAAAGAGGGTGAGCAATGTATTTACTAAATCAAAACTGCTCAGTAAACTCGCCAAAGAATTTTCATTAGGAATGTTGCTTGCTGTTTCTCCAGGGGATTTTAGATGCTGTTTGCTAGATTGAAAGGTGGTGCTTTAGTCTTGCACGTGCCACTGACCAAACAGCATGTGAAGAGAACTGTCCTACAGATCTCATTCATTTCTGTGCCCTTGAAAAGTGTTACTGTCCTGGCTGCTGTTTTAGGGGATGATTTCTTGTTATAAATATTCTTAGTTTTAGGAGGATGGGAGCATTTACATGAGACTTTAAGGCTCAGAAGGTGAGGAGGGGGAGAAAAAAAGGGTTAGCAACTGTTGGATTCACTTGACAAATAGTAACGTTATTTAAACTGAACAGATTGGAGGTTGGTTTCCACCTCCAGTATTTCCTGGGAACTGATGGAAACTCGTATCATGTAAAATGACATTTGGTCTTGATGTGCCCCTATATACACCTAGCCTGTTTGGTAAAAAAAGTTTCCCCACACTTCCTAGTGTGGAAATCTTCCTTCTCTGTGTGTCTTGCTGTCTTGTTCACCTTATTCATCCCTGATGTGTATGAAGGGATAGTGTGTGTCCTGAGCTGCTGATACAGACTGGGTAGGAGTGGATGTTTCTGAAGGCTGTGGTGCCATTCAGGGAGGCCTGGAAAGGTTGGAGAGCTGGGCAGAGAGAAATCTAATGAACTTCAGCAAGGGTCCTGCACCCGGGGAGGAGTAACCCTGGCCATCAGTACAGTCTGGGGCTGATCTAATGGAAAGCAGCTCTGTGGAGAAAACCCTGGGGAATCCTGGTGGACACAAGCTGTCCACGACCAGCGGTGTGTTCTTGTGGGTAAGAAGGCCAATGGGATCCTGGGGTGCATTAGGAAGAAGTCAGGGAGGTGATCCTGCCCCTCTACTTTGCCCTGCTGAGGCCTCACCTGGAGTTCTGTGCTCCTTGGTTCAAGACAGACATGGAGCACCTACAGTGAGTCCGGAGAAGGCCTGTGAAGATGATGAGGGATTGGAGCATCTGCTGTACAATGAATGGTTGAGGAAGCTGGGCCTATTTAGGCTGGAGGTGAGAAGAATGAGAGGGGACCTCATCAGGGCACACAAATGTGTTAAGGGTGGGTGTCAGGTGGATGGGGCCAGACTCTTTTCAGTGGTGTCTAGAGCAGCACAAGGGACAGTGGGCATAAACTGAAACACAAAGTTCAATCTGAATAGGAGGAAAAACTGTAGTGTGAGGGTGACTGAACATTGGAACAGACTGCCCAGAGAGGTTGTGGAGTCTCCTTCATTGGAGATATTCAAAACCTGTCTGGATGTGATCCTGTGCAACCTGCTCTGGGTGAACCTGCTTTAGCAGGGGGGTTTGAACTACATGATCTCCAGAGGTACTTCCCACCCCAGCCATTCCATGGTTTTGTGTGAATGTTTGCCCCTGTATGCTGAAAGGCTTGTGTGTTTAGGAGGAAGAGATCAGACATAATGCCATCTGTCAAGTAAAGCAAGCCGGAAGTAGATTTAATGAAGCTTAGGTGATAGTGTGAGGAAAAAGGCATTTCAGACGAACAGTTTAGATCATAAGGGGCTGTAGCTTTAAATAACTGCAAAATAACCTGGATGTGAATTACTCTCTTATCTTGGTGCCGGGTAATGTTTGGGGTGGACAACGTGCAAAGCAGGGGAAGAAGGAGGAACAAGCCTACTGACATCAGCTTATCCAGGCTTATATTGCTTCTGAACTATGAGTTCAGTCACCCTCCCCTCTTGCAAAGTGGAGAGCTTATCACAGGGCAATAAAGGCGTTTCTTTTGACAGTGTCTGAGATGGCAGATGATTGTGGGGATGGGCACATTCCTGATGAGATTTTGCCTTGTGTGTGTGGATGAGTGCAATCAGCACATATTTTTTTTTTTTTTTATCCACACTGTACCACGGATGAGAGCAGAGCTGGCTGGCAGGGTCTGGTTTCGTAGTGTCTGAGGCCAGGGACAGCCCTCATGTCCCTAGAGTGGTGTGGTGCTGAGGCTTGATGGCTTCTTATGTGCAGTGCTGGCCTGTCATCTGAGGTGAATTACATAAGGTTGGTAATACCACCTCCGTCTGTGTACACTGTTAGTTTATTTTTCCTCCTACTGTAACAGATAACAGTAAGCTTGTACCAGCCTGTTTGATAACCACCAGAAATCTCATTTCTTATTATTCCAGTATAGTGAGACAAGCAATGTTCAAGACATTATATAGGGTTTTTTTTAAACATGAAATACAGGCTATCAGATACTCCTCTTACATGCCTGAAGAGCCAGGTGTGCTAAACTGGTAGGAAATGGTTGGAGTGTCAGCTGACACTGACAGTATCTTTCACGTTAAAGAACAGTAGATAGCTTGATCTCCTAATGCCTGTTTTGCTGATGGTGGGGTTGGAGGGGTGCCAGGGGAAAACCTCTAGCTCCTCTGACTAAGGCTTAAAGCACAGCTAGTACTGATCTGTGCTGCAAGCACCATATCTTGTAGATAAAAGCAGTGATCTAGGCACCAAGGTTAGAGTTGTATTTTGTCTTGTGAAAGAGCCTTCAGATAGTGTTTCTGCTGTGGTTAAGGAGAACCTGTCCATTCTTTGATAAGTCAAACTCCAAAGTCTGCATTTTCCTTCTTTTTCTTTTTTTTTTTTTTTTTTTTTTGTTTAATATATAAAACATTCAAAATCAATTTCGCCCATTCCTCTTTTTCTGAGTGGGTGGCTTATGTGGTGGTCAGCTGGCGTTGTTGAAATGGATTGGTGATCCCACCAGGAGAAAGGATGGGGTGGGGTATTCCCAAGTGGAGCTCTGGGCACGCTGGGGTGAGCTGTGCTGGTCCTGGGGAGAAGCAGTGTGGCTGTGCCATAGCAGAGGCTCTGGTTGCACAAGGTGCTCTCTGGACAGAGTGAAGGAATACTGGTAAAACTGTGGGCACTTAACTTCAGTCTGATTAAAGATAAAGATGAGGCAAAACTTCAGACTTTGAGAAAGCAGGGGGAAAAAAACGATGAAATCAAAAATGTTGGAGGCTGTGTGTGGCACGCTAGCTTTTTCCTTGTTCTGAAATAACTTGCCTACTTAGCATGTTTTATACCTTCTTTCTTAAAAATGCCCTCAAAATTGTTGCTTTCCTCACATATTTTCACTGTGTTGTAGCTCAGTCTGTTCCTAAGGAGGAAAAGGGTCCATCAGTTTTACATCCTGTTCTTGGTAAATGGTGATAGAGACACTAGAGAGGTTTGGCTATCCCTGTCCAAGGAAAGAAAAATGTATGGAATTTACACCGAGGCCTTTAAACCAAAATGAAGGGGTCTTTCATGACTTAATTGAAGCTGAATTTGTTTGGTTTAAACAATGCAAAATGGTTGCAATGCCTAAACGAGGAGAAATTACTTTTGAGTGAGGGTAGAGGAACTGACTTGGAGTTCCTGAGTTGGCTTTGGTCAGTGGATTTCTTTGGCCTCAAGATCTGATCCTTGCCTTGATGTGCTTTAATGCATTAATAGATTGTGATTTTATTGCTAAAAGTGAGCATTGTTAAGGCACGGATTAGGTACCATTGCATTCTAAATATCATGGGGCAAGCATTCTCCAGGCCCTACAACTTGTTGGGATAGATTTATCTGTAGCACACAAAAATGTAGCACTGGATTACAATAATCACCTTAAATGATTGTGAAAAGACAGGTGTGTACTATGCAGAAGGTAAATTCTCCCAGCTCTGTGCCCCCTTGCACATCTCATTTCTCTACTGAATTATCAAACCTGTAACTTTGTGTTTAGGAGCCGAAGTGTAATGGCAGAACAAGTGCAGTCTTTGCAGGGCAGAGTTTCATATAGGTATTGATACTGCTATAAATAGATGCAACTTTACATCTAAGTCAAACTGATCCAGGAAGGTAAAACTTAGATCCCAGTCATGCACTCACTCTCCTTGTGGGCCAAATGTGCTGTGCCCCAGCTCCTCCCTGCCCCAACAAACCACTGGGGTTCTTGTGCTTCATCTGTGCCAACCCATTTCTTTCAGATTTTGACCATCTGCTGCCTTACAATATGGGGAGTTCCCAAAGAGGCAGGCTGTGTTTTCCTAAAGAGTTGAATAACTTTCCCTCTCCAGTTTACAGGAAATGGCAAAGGAAAGAGGCTGGGAAATGTTTAACTGAACAGGTCTTGCTTCTGTTTAGCAATGAGCCCATTATCAACTAAACAGGCAGCGGATTAATTTCACCTTCTAATGTCCCTTAAAAACTGTATCAGAAGCTTTACCTGAACCACAAAAGCTGACACCTGGGCAAAGAATGTGGGTTTCTGTGAGGTTTTTGCCATGCACAGCTAACTGACTTTCCTCTTGCTTTGCTGGAGTCTGGGTGGGGAAAAGGCTGACAGCTGAGAGCAGCTGCTGTACTTGAGATACCTCTGCAGATGTCCCCTCAAATACCTGGTTTCCCGTATGATGGCCAAGCCCTGTCAGAAGCCTCTGTCTAGGTTGGTGGTTTCAAGGCCATGATAACATGTTTCAGTACCTGTCATGATGGGACCCAAGTGAACAGCTCAGGAAGTGTTGGGTGGGGGTAATCCTCTTGCTTTTGTTATAGAAGCACAGAAGTTGTCGCAAACACGTGCTGATGGAAATGGCCACTCACTTCTGCCCTTGTAGTGCTGGTGTCAAAGCCACCAGCTGGCCACTCGAGTGTGTTCATCTAATTTCAGCAGAGCTGAAATTGCAACAGAAATCTCTGGGGTTGAGAAGTGTCAGTGAGAATTAAAGCTGTCATCTGATGACATCCCTGTGAACTATGCAGCCTGAACTTAAATGGAAGATTTTTTTTTAAGGGTAAAACTTGTTCACAATGGATGGCTTAGTAGCTTGAATGGTTTTGCAGGCTGATGGTGACATTTCATTAATAGGAATCCCTGTGCTGTGTCTTGTGCGTAACAAGATAGATCTTCTGTGAGATGTGCAGAAATACAGGGGAATAGGGTAGAAAAACCTTTTTTTGCTTTTTATTTTCTCATTGTTGCAGCCTGTTTTTCCATACTTATGAAAGCAAGTCTCAGCTTCTGACTTGATGCTTAATTCTTTGCTTGCTGCTACCACCTGCTCGTATTATAACTGATGTATACCACCTGCTCATTTCATAACTGATGTATAAGCCCTAGTTCATCCTAAAGAGTAGTTGCAGTCTTGGAGACTTTTTTTTCTCTTCTCTGTGTGATGTCCTTGTCTTTACAAGGAGCTTTCTGAATAAAAGATGAGTTTGGTCCCACTGAGGAGAGTTGCTTGCTGTGTTGGATCACAAGCATTATGGGAACAAGCTGGAAAACTAATATACACTTTCTCCAATGACAGCCTTTGTGGTTTAACACCAATTCTAGGCGTTTTTGGTAGCTGAAAGTTGAGTAACTTTCAGCAGAGGGAAATAACTTGGATAACTCAGCAGAGGGAAAAACAATTGGTCTTCCCATTAAAGAATGTTTGGCTGGGGGGAGTTAACTAAAAATAGCACTTCGTAACAGTCTTTATTCTTCCCCCATGCAATGTCTTTTACGAATGTTGTGCAGGTGATGGTTTAATGCAGTGAGACTCCTGATCAGCTGGTCTCAAATCTCCTTTTTTTTGTATTTAGTTTAGAGAGAGAGCAGTGATAATTTCCTCATCACCCTTTCTCCCTTTTTTTTCCTCTCTTAAGAGCCTATCTGTTATATTGGGTCTGTCTAATGTTTCTGCAAACAGTATCAAGTGTCCTCAAGCCCTTCCATGTCACTGAAAGGAAACTGGTTTGCTCTGGTCTGTGCTTGGTGACTGGAGTTGCTTGAAATTTCTGCCTACCATAAACCCCTTGATTGCTTTGACTTGTTGTGGTGTTCAACTGAGCCAATAAAACCTGCTGCTAAAATCAGGATGGCATTTGCTATCTTGCCCCCAGCTGTTTAAAAGTGGAGCACACCTTCCTCCATATTTGCTTCCCTCTGAATTTGCAGTAGAAGCTCACAAAAACTCACTTGAAATTCACAATGAAATCTCCCTCAATCATTTCTCAATTGCTGCTGAAAATACAGAAGCAAAGGGTGATCCATGTGTTTGATTGCTCAGTGTCTGGGGAAGTACTCAAAAGTACTGTCAAATTTAGAAAAGAGGTGTTAAGAAGTAGCAGTGGAGTAGGGGGGGGAGTTGGATCCATTACAGGAAGCAATCCCTATACAGATATCACAATCCCCAGTGACCTTACTCTGTAGAGGATTTATTTTTAACTTCCTGTAGTTCAAAGGCATGTTAAAGTGCAAATCGCCAAAGTGTTGTGTCTAAAATAGGACAGTCTGTGTCCTCTATAGGAGTGAGGAGTGCTATGGAGACAAATGACTTCTAAGCATGGTTCACTCTTGCAGCTCATAGGTAATGGGACATACTTTCAGCTGGACAAACATATAGTGGTGACACTTGTTTTGCATGACATTGTTCCATCAGTTCATATTGAATCTACAAATACTATTTAGAAAGTCCCCACAGTCATTTCTTTAGCACTTGAAGCAGGACATTTAAGACAATGACTCTGATACAATACCTGGGAACTGAGCATGGATTCCCCTTCTCCTTTGCAGGTGCTGAAAAGATCGTTGCAATTATGATTGGCAACCTGAAAGGCATGGAAATCCTGCACCGGATTCAGAGTGGCATGAAAGTCACCATGGTCATCGAAGTGGGCAAAAAGCGCAGTGTTTCCATGAATATCTTCACCATCCTCTTCATCTCCGTGTCATTTTTCATCGTGGCAGCAGCAACCTTGGGCTGCTATGTGTCTTACTCTGCTCGGAGACTCATTATGGCAAGGGCCCAGTCCAGGGAGCAGGTGAGTTTGTGTCATTGCTGTTTTATACTCCCATCCCCCCGTGGTGTGGATCTCAAGGTTTGTATTCTTTGGTTAAGTATGAAAATGACTGAATTTGTTTGTTTGATCTTTAAAATGCTGAGAGATACATCTTTGCACAGCTTAAAACTTTCCTAAGAATAGCCAAAAGTAAATTCTGTGGAGAAAAGCTGGTTGTATTCAGCTGGTAGAAATACTCCCTGAACTGCAGTGCAGCTGTAATGCTGATGTAGTGGGGACTGTGAGAGAGCTAAACTGCTTTTAGCTAACTGCTTTCATCCTTCCCACATAGCACTGCCTATGTGCTTGCTGTAACAGGAGACACGACTGGAAGTGTGTCTGCAAAATGGGGCATGACTTTAGCTGCAGGTTGGGAGCCTGCTGCTTGTTGAAAGCTGCTTTCTGACTGAAAGCTTTCTGAGAATTACAGTGACAGACTCAATTAGGGTTGGAAGTATTGGAAGTTGTCGTCTGCCTGTGAGATGCAGCATTGCCACTCCTGAGTGAAATGGGGAGTTGTCTGTGTAACCTGATGCTGTCTGCTTGCTGATATTTGTGGAAAGAGATGCAGTCTCCTGCTGATGAATTCTCTCTTTCATTCCCTGCTGTCTACCTTAGTCTCACAGCTCTGTTTAACAATGCTAAATAAATCTGGACAGGAAAACCTGGGTGCTGTATGCACTGTTCATTAAATCGAATTGAAATGTTTCCTCCTTTGAAGGTACTTAACAGTGCAGTTGTGAGCTATCAGACTTTCAAGAAACTGCAGAGGTTATTAATGTGTCAGTGATAGCTGGTACTGGGAAAATCCAGGCTGCTTGGCTAGCAGTCTTGGGTTCCATGTGCACAAGGAACTTACTGCAGATTGAAAAATAACATTGATAAATGATATGCTAGTTCCACATGATTTCAGCAGAACTGAAATCAAGGAGCCCAAATAAGTGCTTTACAGAGTATAAGAATAGAAGAAAGCTTCTCTGCTGTCAGGGTGTAAAAATGTACTGTTCTGTTAAAGTGAAACTCAAAGACAATCTAGAATTGTTTTCAGTTGTTATTGTACCCTGGCATCTCAGACTGACCTCACAGTGATTAGGTAAGTAAAGAATAACAAGAAAATGCTTGTTAGTTCAGGTGAACTACTAAAAGGTAATGCTACCATGTTACCTGTTAGCTGCTGATTGGATTTTCAATGTAGATCCAAAGTTTGAGAGTTTTAAGTGCTTTGGCTCCACGAAGTACTGAATATTAGTTAAACAACTTCCTGGCTTATGTGGTACATCCTGGTGGCTCTCCTGTCATCATTCAGCCCTTTGAAAACCCAGATTGCCTGGACTTGAGTGACGGTTGAGAAGAGCCAGTCATGTCAGCTTCTGGTCCAAGCAAAAAGAGAAGTTTAGTAGCACATCTCTCCTAACCTAACAGTTAAACTAGAGTAGTTCTTTCCTCATCAGCAAGCTACACTGTGCAACCTCCTAGTTCCTTCTTGAATGCATCTTTTCTTCTGGACTTGAAATTCAAGTCGCCACTTCTGCAGTTTCTTCCTGCATTGGGAGGTCAGTGAGCAAGAAGGTGGAAAATTGAGGCAAGCGTGGTAGGTGGCTTTCTACCTGTCTAGTCAGTGGAGTACTGAAAAATTCAGTTCTCAAAATAGTAACCTTTCTTAATAGTGCAAAATGACCCATGATGTTATCTGTGGCCTGGTTTCTAATTTC
This sequence comes from Aphelocoma coerulescens, assembly GCF_041296385.1. Lineage (NCBI taxonomy): Eukaryota > Metazoa > Chordata > Aves > Passeriformes > Corvidae > Aphelocoma > Aphelocoma coerulescens. The sequence goes on from NC_091018.1 coordinate 14,229,623, forward strand.
AGCTCAAGTCTTTGCTTCCTTTGATATCATAAAGATTAGATGTTGCAGCTGAGAAATGACCTAATTAATGGCTTTGGAGGAGGCAAATTGCTCAACTTTTACCAATTCAAACTGCTTTCATGGCAGTAGCTACCTGTGGGGAAGAACTTCCTTAGCTTACAGGAGAAAAGCAGGAGTTCCCAACCCTCCTCAGAGCTGTCTGGTCTGCACTGCCATGACTGTGCTCACAGGGTCCCAGAAAGGCACCCTTATGCAGAAAGGGCTGGAGGTAAAATTGGCATCTTTGAACAAGGAAGACTGAGGACTAAGCGACTGCAAACCTAATTTTCCCAATTAGGTACCTCACTACTTCAACATGCCAGAGCCTGGATAGGAGCTGGAACCTGACCTGTTTTGTAATATCTTGACTCTATTTCCTCAACTTAGCTATTTCTTCTAGCTTTTTCTGGGTTGGGGCTTTTATACTTCTAACATAATTCACGTTTCACATTTGCTTGAAAAACTTGGCTTCACAAAATGCTTTGACATTCCAAACTTGAGTATCCTGGTAGACTATTCAACAAAAAGCTGCTTCTGCAACCTTTCTCCATTCCCTGGAGGGATGTTCTGCTGTACTTGCCAAAATCAATATTAAAGGTGACTTTGGCATTGATGCATTTAATGAGGAGCAATTAAACTGGTACCCATGCAAAACTTAAAATATTGTTTCAGTAAATTATTAACAGTGCAGCCAGTTGGGTCCTGTCTAATATGCTTGGCCTGACATTAGATGTGTAGATGAGATATGAGGGAGTACATTCCTAGAAAGTTTAGTTTTCAGTTAATAACAAGTAGTGGTGACAATTCTGGCCATGTATGAGAAGTACTTACATTGCTGCATTCCTGCTCTGTTGATGTTACCCTGTTTGCTGCTCAGACTTTCGGGGACCTCGGTAAACAGCAGTATGTGGCTGCTGCTCTGTAGCTTCAGTCTCAAACCTTGACAAGGGCAACATAATTTCAAAGTTAACCATAAGCAGCATACAGAAACATATATTGATGTCTTCAGCAGAACTTCACAAACTTCCAAGAAAACCTCAGTAGTTCTTGTTTCTAAACAAATCTGCACATCTGCATCCTTCACCTTTGGACTGTGTGTGTCTCTTCCTTGATAGTTGTTGGTAGCTGTCAGCTGTTAAACTCTTAAAGCATGCACATGGGTACTCTTAGGGCACAAAAACAACACTGATAAAAAATAGTTCATTTTGTACCAAGACTACTTGACAGAGTCCCAGGGGGATGTGTAAATCAACTTGTTTGATATTAACTGCTTCAGCACAAGGAATCTTACGCAGATTTGAATGGCCAGTCCTTGCAAGATTGTTAGGTCTCAGCAACAGCCCTCCTCCCACCTGCCCTTCTGTACTTGTGCCACCAGCACTGCACTTGGAAAAGTTTCATGTAAATGAGCTAAAATGCCTAAGGAGATGGAATGCTGGAAAGCCAACTGTGTGGGGCTCCCACACAGAGTAGTTGAATTGGGAAGAGGCTTTTTGGTTAGCTGCAAAACTTGGGTCTGCTCTGTCCCTGAGGTAAGTGTTGTGTTGGGGATGGCACTGCCAGAGCTGCCTGAGGTGCACCGGGGAGGGAGAGGACAGTAGTATTCTTTGAGTCGGTGGAACGGCACCAACGTGTGACCTTTAAACAGAGGTTGGCTCCTGGGCTAATTCCAGGCACTGCAGTGACAGCTGGACAGCAACAGTTGCCAGGCAAGCTGTAAAGCAGTGGAAGCAGAGGAGTAGTTCAGGGTGTGTTGGTGCTAAGTGGGCTGACTGGTAAAGAATCTCTCTCACCTTTCATCAGAATGTGAGTTTGTGGCAGGAAGGTGTCCTAAAGTGAGTAAAACATAAAACAATTGATCGTTGAACTCAGTGTTCAGTCTTCTGTACCAAGTCAGTTTGAAGGGTTCTCTTTGTTTTGGCTGGGTCTAATCTGATCAAGGTATTATCTTGCACCTTTAAAAAAAAAAAAAAAAACTTTTTCAAAACCCCTTGGATTTCCTGTGCTTTGTGAAAAGGTTAGGTACAACCAAAGCAGACCTAAGCCTTCTTGGTGTGTCACCCAGTCAGTAACCATATCAGTATGTCCCAAAACTGTTGCCTCCAAATAGCAGGTCATGCTTACTTGGCTTGTTTTGATAACATCAGTTTTAGAACTGTTACCTGCTTGCAGCAGGCCCCTGGGTAAGTATTAGTAAGTGAATAGAAAAATGGCTGTGTCTAACCAGAACTGCTTTGTGTCACAGCGGCGGCTGAGGGCCAGGGCGAAGAAGGCCATTGAACAGATGCAGCTGCGCACCCTGAAGGAAGGGGACAAGGTAGGACTGACCCTGTGATCCCCCTGCTTTACAGCACAGCCTTTGTACAGAACCCAGGGAGCTCCCTCGTGCTGGAGGAGGACACAGAAGTCTCTCTGAGGCTGTAACTCTTGGTGGCAGAGACAGTTCCTCTTTCAGACCAGGTCCTTTTCCAGGCTGCAAGACTTACATTCTTATAAGTCAGTCTGTTAGCTGCTTGCTCGTAGTCTTGCTGATGTGAGAGGTCCTAATTTGCTGACATGGATGCTTAAACATAAACTAGTATCTAATCAGCTTCCCTGGCTCTTCTTCCTGTAACTAAAACTGGAGGTAGCAGTTTCTAAACCTCTACAGTAGTGCCTTCAGTAATCCAATGATGGTTTCAGCTGGAATTCTAAACCATGGGTTTAAACTTTCAGTGCTTCTTTTGAAGTGTCAGCTTGACTGTGACTAATCCACTAAGTGTGTTTATATAAGATTATATTCGGGAGCATCATGGATGACTCTAGCTAGACCCATTTGTCTGCAATAAATCTGACTGGAGTTCAGAGGAAGCTTTCAAAGTGTGTTAAAGCTGTACATTCATTTCACTGTTTTAGGAAACTGGTCCAGATGGAGATTCCTGTGTTGTGTGCTTTGAGCAGTACAAGCCGAACGATGTAATGCGTGTTCTGACTTGCAAGTAAGTTGTCTTCCAAACTGCCCCTTTATCCAAAATTCTGCCATGTTTGTTAACAAACTTTCATCAAGTTGTTGTACAGTGAGAATTCTTGAATATCTATCAAAACAATATTTTGAACAACAGAAACTGTGTGGATACACATTTGTAGTGTGCCCCAATGGCTTGTGTTCATCACTTCCCCTGTGAGTTCATTGATACACATAACTTAGCAGACCACAGTGTCCCTCAAGGGGATGCCAGGGCTTTTAAAATATTTCTTCCTTTGCTGGTGTATAAGAATGTTACCACTAACTTGCAGATAATTGGCAAAATGTTGCCCATTTCTTGTCCTTTACATTACCACTTACTAAGAGGGTTGTGTTTCTGCTAAATTTGTTAAACCATGCTGGCTTTTGTAGTTTAGAAGAAAGCACTTCTATTCTTGTATGCATCCTCTGAGATAGAGACCAAAATAGAGCTATAGCAGTTTATTTTTCTAGAATTCTCTCCTGTTGTATCTCATTCCTGTGCTGCTGTGGAAGCCCAGTAGTGAAGCACTAAGGCTTTAATGTGATTGCTCCTAAGGTGAGCAATGAAGCAGCCTCAAGGCTTAAGGAAACTTGTTCTGTAGGATTTCCCCCTGTGCCTGCTGACTGGGGCTGCTCTGGCCAAGCTTCTAAAATCAGAGGGCTGCCACGTGAACTGCCCCAACTGTGCGTAGGAAGAGGTGTCATAACCCTTAGGGAGGGTTACAAAAAGCACTTGGAACCATTTTGATGTAGGAAAATGAAGTTCTGAAGAATAGAAAAATGGGTAGTTGCTGTTGTGTGCTGAGCAGTGCTATCAAACACTGTCACATCTCAGCTGAAGTTACCTGTGCACCAGGTTACAGTTTTGCAAAGGCTTTCTCTGCTCCCAAGCAGTAGAACCTCTAAGCTGTTTTGATAATACAAAGTTGGTCTGCTAAAGTGTTATCAACCAGCTTTCTTGATCTAATGCTTAAAACTTTAGAAAAAAACAAAACTGAATAACCTTTCAGGCATGTGTGTTAATGACTATTCAGTTGTCTTGTTATGTTTATGCTCATGGGTAGTTTTGCATAGTAATGGACAAAGTCCCATGAGTACAGGAACTTTTAGACAGGCTCCAGACAACTTTTCCTTGATAGGAGACCTGACTTCTCATCATTTCCCTATAAGCCCTGCTAATCTTGGTATGAACCTGCAAACAAAGCATGACTTATTTGGGTAACAGTGGAGTAACATCTTTTGAATGTGTTCTTCATACACGAATTTCCTGCATTTGCTCTGAGACTGCTTTTATGTATATTTGTGATGTTTCATTCCTCTGTGGCCCAAATGTAGCTCTCAGAGGCACACTAGCTTAAAATGACTGCATGGACTTGATGATCTTCACAAGTGGTGATATCTGCCAGTATCAACCATATAAAATTCTCCCTCACATGAGTTATAAACTGATATTTACTGCAAGAACATGCTGGTGGTTGACCCCAACACTTCGAGCGTACTTGTTGAAAGCATTTAACTGTATCTATGAAAGAACCACGCAAAGGAGTGCTCTTGTGAGTCACATTGGTGGTATCTGAGTCCCTAGGGTGTGGGTATTTGCCGAGGGCATTCTTGTCCAGAGAGTCAAACTGAATGCATTTATAGTTGGAGAGGTTCACAGGTCCAGTGTTAAGTTCAAGGACTTAAAATAGTGAGGTGTCAAGGAAGTCTCAGGTTTTATTCTAAACATGGTGTTGGTGCAGCTGGAAGGAAGTGCCGATTATGTGAGCTGAATTGGAGAATCCTTGGATCCTTCTGGAGTGGAGGCTGCTGAGCACTGGATGTGATCTCTGCACTTACTTCATAATAGAGTTGATTAATACTGAGCACTGCTTGTTTGCCTTGCTGTTGCTATTCAGGCTGAGGGAACAGGCAGATTAGAGGATTTCAAGTCATCCTCCTAAATCTGTGGCCTAATTTAAACCCATTGTGGAATTGAGTGTCTTAATAGAAGCATCCACTTGCATCTGTGATGGCTGAACTATATTTACTTTCTTGAGTGTAAAGCCTGACAAATACCCACTTGGAATACACAGTGATTGTGCAGACACAGTAAATGGGTGGGAGTACAGTTTATCTTGAGGACATAAGTCTGAGATGATTTGCCTATGTAGTTATAACAAAAACAAGTGCTATTTAGTCATCTGCATCTGCACGACAGAAGTTAACCTTAAAGCTGAGGCTGAGATGTCAATAGCTGTATCATTTAAATTACTGGCTAGGAGTGTATTGTACACAGTTTTGGAAAAACAGCTTTAGACTGGTGTAGCAAAAACGATAAGGCTGAATTCTAGCAAGTTGTATTGGGATACTAATAAGCACAAACCAGCTACAGGTTGAAAGATCAACTGTCCATAACTTTCAGCTGAAACTTGTGGCAAAACAAGGTCATCCGTTCTAGAAGGAATAAATTCTTGGGGTTACAAAAGGGTCCTTCATAGCTGGCACATGAGCAATCTTCCTGGTATGAAAACTAACCTGTCGGCTACATTCTCCCACCAGCCATGTCTTCCACAAGACCTGTATTGACCCCTGGCTTCTGGAACACGGGACATGTCCTCTGTGCAAATGTGACATCCTCAAAGTGTTGGGTGTTGAGGTAAGCCAGCAGCCTGTGGTCGTGGTAGCCGCAGAGGCCATCCTGCCCTTAACGAGAGCCCCGTGCAGAGAGCAACTTGTTACTTGTGTATGTTAACTTTGATAGAGGTCTTTTGTTCTCTCTGGAAGATGCATACCAGGGAAATGACCACAGCTATAAGCACCAGGTGTGAATGTTTTTCCTTTAGCTCCCAGAACACTGGGAGATGGCATGTTTTCGTGAATGGCTGATAAGGGGCAGAAAAGTCTGCCCTGCCACGTGTTTGGTGGTGTAGCTGTTTTGTCTTTCCCTCTGCACGTTCCCAAAACTTCCTTAAAACTTTCCCATGGTAGAAACATACAAATCCTGAAGTGTGTGTAATAAAGATGGATCCTGCTACAAGAAGCAGTGGTCTCTGTTTTTTCCAAGCTGCTGCAGCAGCTGCCAGTTGCAGTGTTACACTGCTTTTGTGGCCACATCTTGAGCTATTTCATGCTGCTTCTAGAGTGCAGGTGATAAACACAGGTGTTGCCATGTCTGTGCCCAGATGCTACAGGAATAATTGCTGTGTCCCTTTTGGGGAAGCCTGCAGCTGACCTGGAGTGAGTTGGTATCACCTAAAGGCTTGGGCAGAATGTCAGACAAAGCTGACTCATGCCTGACGGAAGACTCGGTCTTAACTCTTGTGCTTCCAGCTAAGGGTGTTTCTCATATCTTCAGGCAGACTAACAACTCATACTGTCCCTGAAACCAGCTTCTCTTCAGCTGCTCAGTACTTGGAGTCCGTGAAAAGTGAATGTGTTAGCATGTATGACATTTCTGGAACTGCATGATTTCCTGGGATACATCAGGAATTTTTGATGTGTTCTGTAATTGCTTATTGTTGCAAGTGCCAGAGGAAGATGCTGTTGCTAGTGCCTGATGCTGCCTGGACCAGCTAAAATGTAAGCCAGTTTGCCCGGGGGAGGCAGATCTCCACTGAGTGGAAGGAAGATTCTCTTTTCCTGGTACTGGGCAAACAGTGCAGAAGCTGTGTCTGAACTTCCCACTCAATTAGGCAGTAACTGGTTTTCACCTCTGATTCTGGAGGTTAACAGCAGAGCTTTTATTCCATTTCATGTTTTTTCTTCTGAATAAAAGTGCTCTGGACTCAGTCCTTGCGGGCATTGTTCTCCTGGAAAGATGCGGCCTCCTGCCAAGTTGCAATTTAACCCTTTTCTCTTTTTTTCACAAAGATGGATGTAGAACCACGGTCTGAGCCTGTGCAAGCCCCAGGATCCAGTGGCCAGAGACCTCTATCCACTGTCACTATAGTTAATGAAGAGGACAATCTTAGTGAAACAGCATCATCTGGATATGATTCTGTACAGGGACCAGATGAATCTGCTCAGGAGACACATGCACCGTCAGAAAGTAGGTCTACTGTTTCATCTGCCTTGCTAGATCACGTTGCACTTGGCTGCTTAGGCTGTGAATTAGGGGGAGTTGCCTTCATAGTATCTCACAGGGCTTGAATACTTTTGTTTTTCAGGGTTATCTTAATCTTCCCTTTTGTTTTAGTCCTTATCTCTGACACTTGGTCTTTGTTTTCAAATGAAACAAAGCCTTAGTGTGAATTAAAAGCCGAAGTCTATGAAAGAGTAGTTCAAAGTCAGAGGCTTACTACTTCAAGAGCAAAGAGATTTTTCCAAATATGTCCCTTACCCTTTTGTCTTTTTGGAGATTTCATTTGGATGAGTGAGTGTTGCTTTGCTACCAGATCATCTGCTTTAAGTAGGTACTTACAGAAAACTTTTGGGGAGTCAGTCCTGCTCTAGCTCAGATGGTGCAAGAGAGAGGAGGCAGATACTTCAATTGAATTTCAGATTTGCTAAGGCTGAGTCATCCTTGAACACTTTTAGAGAGTGTTAATTTGGAAAGACTATCAGATTTTCCAAATACCTTATTTTTTGAACAAGAGCAAACCAATTGAAAATGTCTTTTTAGTGGTCAACTTTGCCAACACATACTCAGTGTGGCTGTTGGCTTTAAAAATTGAAAGGTTGCAGGTAAACAAATGAAAGTAACTACCCCTGAATTGTGGCATGGCCTTAGGAAGGGGATGCTCTATTTCTCATGGGAAGACTAGCTGACAGGAAAATCTGGGATTTGCTGCCTGCCTCCTGTGGGACTTGTTGCTGCAGCAAGTGATGTGTGTTCAGGAGTGCTCTGTTGAGGCACCCCAGTAGAGAAGAGGACACTTCCTATGAGCTAAACATCAGAAGTTGAAATTGCATCCCCCTAAGCAACTCAAGGCGTGCTGGGTTAGTTACGTGGGTCATTCTCATGTGTTCTCACTTGGAGTGGGAAGGGCACACAGGGGCATCAGCCAGACAAGGTTAGTCTGTAGGGAGAAGGCCTTCCTGTCCAAATCAGCATGGGCCCCGCCCTAGTTCATCCTGAGCCTGGTCTCTAGGAGTTGCTCTTGATGCCTGCCTTCAGCAGCCTAAAGATACAAGACTTGGTAATATCCTCCAGGTTGGATTTTGTAGCCATGTAGGGCCTTCTGTAGCTTAAGCACACAACTTCAGCTTGCTTAGCACTACTGAGCTGAGTAGGTGTCTCCAGAAAGGACAGGCAGTGACAAGAGTGGGCTCCCAAACTAACAAGGGGCAGGAGGAGAGAGGTGGTGAGAGCATGGCCTTGGATTTCCATGTCTGCAGGAAAAGTGCAGCGAGCTTGCGCAAATCAAGTGTGTGTGGTTTGCTTTAAGGTGCTAACGCTTGGCTGTGACACTTTTTAACTTGTCTTCACTTGGCTTTCTTCTGGACAGATGACAACACACATCCTGTAAGTGAAGAATCCCAGCCCTCCACTGTGACTGTCTTTTCACACGGTGACAACCCAGGTTTTGAGGGAGATGAAACACAAGTTTGTGAAGGCAAGATTGTTTGTGAAGTCACGCTCTGAGAACATGCCCAGCCACATGGTGCAAGCCTTCTGCAAGGAGCTGCTTACTGCCATTCCATACAAACCAAAAGTTGCAAGACTGTTGCAGAAAATGCTGCATTGGCAATGTTTAGATAGACTTGTCCAAATCATAATTGTATGGTTTGCCTTTCTTAAAACTGTATTTCCCACAGGAGTTTTAACACTCTCCAGATAAAGCTGTCTTAAATATAAAGAAAACCAGCAGATCTTAACTAAAACAAAAGTTCCATCTTCAGCAAAGCTTCTGTACCGTGTTTGAGTTGTTTAAATGAGAAGATTTTTTACGTCATAGTTGTCTCCACTGGGAATCATTTTGAGTTGGGTCTTTTTGTTGTTTATTGTTTTCATTCAAGTGGATTTTCATTGTAAACAAATTTATTTTGATCTGTTCTAATACTTACTTATGAGACACAGTTTTGTTTAAAGCAACATGGTATTTAATGTTTGATAGGAGAAAGTGCTAACTAATGCTTGTCAAACTGGATTTTGTCCACAGTGTCTTTTGGTTCTCTAGTAACCAACTGATTCTCTACCTCTCAACTCCAACCTGCCAACCCCACATTCCTAAAGGGGAAGAAAAGAGAGCTGCAAGCTGACAGGCCAAATCTGACTTTCTGTAAAGGGAATAACTGCAGGAACTTTTCAAACCTTATTCACGTTAGCCTGTTAGTCTGAAAGATCCTCAAGTGATCTGGGGAGTTAAAACCATTTCTAGCACCAGCAGTATGCCAGAGTCCTGGCTTTGTGGGAGTCTGGGATAACTTCAGGAAAGACTCAGCTGAAGATGAAAAGACAGATTCTTACAAAAGGATCTGTTGTGTTTTGTTCAGAAAATGATCCAGCCTCTGAAAAATGCTGGACTGTTGCTGTACATTGTCTTGCTCAAGTGCACAAGCTGCAGGGAGATCTGATGTCCTGAGAGTGTAACAGAGGGTTGGAGAAGCTGTCTGTCCTCTGTGTGGAGTTGAGATGGGGTCAAGGAGGAGCACTGGGTGCCTCAATAGTAAGTAACTTGGCCTTGTCCAGCAAAGGTAACTAAGGACATCTTATAAATGCACTTTATTTTTTTACCTCTGCATCTCTGACTAGTTTCTAATGTTTAGTACGACTTTGTCTTAAAGCCTGCAATAAATAACTTAAGAATCTGGGGGGTGAAAGCAATGCATTTTCTTAGCTATAGTACAAATGAAATGGCTGTAAATATTTCATAATTTGTATTGAATTTGAATATGAAAATGTAAATGTAAATAAAACTCTATTTTTGATGATCCTGACTGACATAAAATATTACCAGCTCTCATGGAAGCAGATGATGAATTCGCCCTGTCCCACAACCTCAAAACACATCCTTCTTTTGGAAGGCCAAAAAGCAGCAGTGTTTGCTCAAAGTAATTGGAATAAGGAGTGCTAGTTATGTGCAGGATGCTACTGTTACATGGATTGAAATTGCGTTGAGGGACTTAAACCGAGTAGCTGTACTCGATGTTAAAGAAAATCCAAGCACCTTAGGGTGTGTACAAGGGAGTGTTGAATTGTTCTACAAGGCATGTTCAGCACAAGGTAGTCTGCCACGTGCACTTCAGACCAGACTGGCTGCATCTCACTTTTCCTCTGTCAAGTTGCTCAGAATCCCTTCCTTACCCAAGGCTGTGCTTGCTTTGAAGAAAAAACATTTAAAAATTATGATGTGTCCTTTGTTCTATACTCTGCTATGATATACAGTAAAAGGCTGTCGCTCTCCTGGCCAGTTTGGGAGCAGTTAAGTCTTGTGTTTCTTTTTAGCTCAGTTCCAAGTTCAGTCTAGAAAATACCAGTTGGTTCTGAGCTCCAGTTGCAAAGCTGATTATAATCAGACTCCACTCTGAAGCTGTAATTTGCTGTGATTGCCTTTTTATTCTACCTCTCAAGTGCAGAGCAGTGAAAGGAACAGCCAAGCAGTAACTATGCAGCTCCCGATCACTTCATTCCATTTCCATTTCACAAAGCTGGTATAAATTTATTGTGGTGTGTAAGCTGCAATGTAGTAGAATCTTACAAGGATACAGTCTCATGAAATCATCTCCCAGTCTTGTATTCAATGGGAGCAAAATTTGATGTTCAGAATAAAGACAGGATTCAGATCAATTCAATACATTGAAAGGCACTTCTTGGGTTGCTTTGTTTGTAGAATTCAAGCTTTACATTTACTGCCTTTTAAGAGGAAGAAACCTGCCTTTTCCCCAGTACTTGTCTTTCTAAGGGTAATGTGAATGCATAGCACTTTCTCAGGGAATGCACTAGGGGAGAACTGGGGAGGGGTGCAGAAGCTCACATTGATGAACCTGTACTGCTGTAGGATCAGGTGCTGTGTATGTGATCTGCCAAGGCAGCAGCTTGCTTGCTCAAGACACTTCGCTCATTTTCAGAGAGATAATTTGGTATTCTTGTATCAAAGGTGACCCACTGCTAAAGGAACACATTCAGGGTAAGTACCACAGCAGTCTTTGAGCTACTGCTAGGCAGAACTTAATGGTTCTCCAGTATTGCAGCTTAACTTGCAAGTCTGCCATGCTCTTATCTGTGAAGGTTTGTTTATAACTAGTAGCTATGCAAGGGATTCGGTTTAAAAATGAAAGTGTAAATTTCATGAACACCATCTGTGATACTAAACTTGGGACTGTTGCTGCCAGACTACCTTAAAGAAATTTCGAAGTTCCACTCTCACTTTTTGTAGTTCCAAGTTTCCATGGATAGCAACTCTCTTTAACCAACCCTACTTAGGGGACTGTGCAGCAAAATTGTCACTTGTTTTTGGTGATGCCACGGGCTATAATGTCTCTGGGTCGTGTATATGTATGTGTTTGTGCCCTGGCATGACAGACTCTTTCCTCTAAGCAAGAGGCCAACAGGAATGTACCCGGGGATAGAGTTGTTCCTGAAAAGCAGTAAAAACTTGCTGTTATTGCACACTAGTTTTGGGGTTTTCTATAGATACGCTACTGCTGGTGGATAATGGAATGATACAGATGAAATGATGAGCCCACAAGTGGTACAGTTGCTAAAATGTCCGCCTATTGACTGTTAATATTCCCACTGAGTCACACAGACATGTCAATTCTTCTGTCCCCAAAGAACAGGCTCTGGCATCATGGCCAAGTGTTTACTCACTCCCTCAGGGAAAGGAAGGGAGTCACCCCTCTCCCTCAGGAATGCCCTGATCTAGACACTTGAGTGAACACTTGTGTGCTCTCAAAGGGGAACTGGGAAAGTTTGTTTATTCCTGATGGAGAGGAAACCTTGTTTGCCTGGTGCTGGATAACTGTGCTCTCTTGTAAATCAACGACTGCAGGACTTAATTTTAAATGCCAAATCAAAATAAGACCATCTTCTCATCTTGAGGAAAATTTTCAGGTGTCCGTATAGAAATGTAGTTTCAGATGAGAATTTTGCTTAAGGGATAAAGCAGGACTTATGATGAGGGCCTGCAAACATATAAAAGCAGTTTGAGTCACAAGGGCTATTGGACTCTTGCCATAAAATGGAGACACTTAGTCCATCTCAGTCTTTAGAGGGGAAATTCTGCACTTCACAAGTCACCTAAGAATTGGACATAAATACAGACATTTACCTTGCCTGTGTGATTTAAATTTCTTTCCGTGTTTAACACACCAGCACAGAAGGTAGCCCTGCCTTTTCCCCCAGGTTTAGACTGATGCCTTTCCTGTGCAGATGTGAATGGGGCTCCTCTCCTGCAGGGGTGTAATGTCTGCAGTTTGGAAGAGATCAAAGAAAATCTCCTGGCATCAGCAATTAATTTTGGTTTCAAGAGAAAACGTTGCAGCGTTCATGCTGTGTGAATTAAAAATTATGTAATACTCCTAGTGCAACTCTGCATTGTTCAACAGTTGGTTATACAGAGTGAATCCAAAATTTATTTATATAGCTATTTATTTATATTATCTTGACGTGGTTATTTGAAAGAAGTAATTTACAATATCTAATATAAGTCTTGAATAAGTGAAAGAAAAATTCTGCAGCACTAAATAGATCGGTATTGCTGTAGAATGCATTGATTACACTGTAGCATGATTGTGCACTGATTAAGGTTTTCAAATGGCTATAAATAAATTCCTCCAAGTCCATAGAGGAGCATTCTTTGCATCTTAACAGTATTTGATTAAGAATCCAGTGCCTGAGGGAATTGGAAAAAAGAAAGACATTCAAGACCTTGAAACGAGGAGAGAAAAACAGAACAGACACTTTCCAAGCAGTAGCATTTTACTGTTAAATATTTATCCAATTAAAAAAGTTTGAATGTTACATTAGCAAGTAACACATGTCCTAACATGTCCAGTGTGTGTATGAGTCAACAAAAGGCAGGTTCTGGGTATGAAATGCCAAGGGCCTCTTCCTTAAAATTATCATCAGAACTAGAAGGTCTTTGTTAGGTCCTTAATTTTCTGTATCCAGGGGCTTGTCTAATTGAGGGAAATTAAATCGTAAACACTCTCTCTGGGAATGCTCTTAGAGGAACAGGATCCATGCAGGAACCACTTAATCAGTTCAGCTGGTAAATCCTCAGCAATGTCTGTTAACTTGTGGCTTCAGGTGGGGGATTGAAGACGCTGCCTCATGAAGAGCTGTGTGCCAGGGTATCTGGGACTCTCATGAATGTTTGGTCTCTGTCAGTTACCACGTGCTGGCTAATGACTTTTATTTTATTTTTCCTTTCTAGTAAAGGTAGACCACCAGAAATGTGTTGCTTCTTCTTCTGTTATAAAAACAAGTAAAAAAATGGTATTAATTAAATCTATATCCAGTCCCCAAAGTAGAACTCTTCAATACTACAGCTCCTCTTGCTGTTGTGCAATGAGTGATTGAAAGAAAAGGAAAAAAAGTCTTATACCAGTGTAATTCACCCAGTTTTGAAGCTTCCTGTGAATTAAATGTGATTGCACACTTGGATCTGCTTTCACACTGGCCCTTTGGTTAGGTGGTTGCTTATGCAGCTGGAAGTGGATGGGCATTGCTAAATAATTTCTGAGACTGCCTGGCAAAACCTCGCTGTGCCTGTGCTCACAAATAGACCAGTGCTGGCAGCAGCATTTTTGGTGAAGTACTATTGAAAACCATGAAGGAAGGCAGGATGAAGCAAAAGTGCCACGGTTGCAATGTATAGTTAGTGCACAATGTGCGTAATTTTTTTTAGAAAGAGCTCAGAGTAGAAGCTGACTTTAAACAACTGTCTGCTGAATTTTTTGTATGACACACAATCAATAAAGCATTATCCTTGAAAAATCTCAGGAAGGTCAATTATGCTGGAAATAAGAGTGCTGAGAGAAGTGCACAGAAGTTCCTGGGAAACAGGAAGATCTACTCAGCACTGAATGACAGATAGTGTTAGAACAGGAGTGAATCTTGCATGGAGGTGGGAAGAGACGGGAACTCTGGGAACTCCTCGGCACCAGAGACTGGAGCAGAGCAGGCAGTAGGGCCTCCAGCCCTCTGAAGCTCTTGTTTGTTTTTTTATCAGCTTCTTTCTCTCTGCGCCCCAACCCTCGCCTGCAGTGCCAGGCCCAGCGCTCACTGGAACACCCCTGGGCGCCACACACCGTCTCTGGTGACGTTCGTCTGTCCTGCGGGCTGAAAATGGAGTCAGGTTTGGCCAGAACTGACAACGGCACTTGTGCCATGGGCAGAGCGGCCGCAGCAGCCTTTGCCCCGCCTGCGGCAGGGGAGGCGCAGTGTGCGGGAGCGGCAGAAGAGCCGATCCCCGGGGCACAGCAAAGCCGGGGCTCGGAGCCCCCATCCCCGCCCCGGGGCACAGCAAAGCCGGGGCTCGGAGCCCCCATCCCCGCCCCGGGGCACAGCAAAGCCGGGGCTCGGAGCCCCCATCCCCGCCCCGGGGCACACAAAGCCGGGGCTCGGAGCCCCCATCCCCGCCCCGGGGCACAGCAAAGCCGGGGCTCGGAGCCCCCATCCCCGCCCCGGGGCACAGCAAAGCCGGGGCTCGGAGCCCCCATCCCCGCCCCGGGGCACAGCAAAGCCGGGGCTCGGAGCCCCTATCCCCGCCCCGGGGCACAGCAAAGCCGGGGCTCGGAGCCCCTATCCCCGCCCCGGGGCACACAAAGCCGGGGCTCGGAGCCCCTATCCCCGCCCCGGGGCACAGCAAAGCCGGGGCTCGGAGCCCCTATCCCCGCCCCGGGGCACACAAAGCCGGGGCTCGGAGCCCCTATCCCCGCCCCGGGGCACACAAAGCCGGAATCCCCGACCCCGCTCCGCGCCAGGCCCCGGGGCTCCGAGCGGCAGCACCGCCACGCGGCCCGGGGCGCGCAGGGCCCGACGGGAGCTGTAGTCCCGAGGCAGGGGAGCGCGCAGTCCGACGGGAGTTGCAGTCCTATGGCCGCAGCGCAGCGCGGCCCCTCGGCGGCAAGGACTACAGCTCCCAGCATGCCTTGGGAAGCCCCCCTCCCCCGCCCTCCCCTGCCTGGCACAGCAGCTGCGAGCGCGGAGCGGGCACGGCGGCGGGAGCGCAGTGCCGTGAGGGGCCGCGCGATGTGGCTGAAGCCCGAGGAGGTGCTGCTGAAAAATGCCCTCAAGCTGTGGGTGCAGGAGCGCTCCAACCAGTACTTCGTACTGCAGAGGCGGCGGGGCTATGGCGAGGAGGGCGGAGGCGGGCTGGCAGGTACTGCCCCCGTGGGGCCGGGGCAGGGCTGGAGCGGGAGGACGGGGGTCTGTCGGCCCCGGGAACCCCGGCCAGAGGGGCAGGAAGGGGGCCTGCTGGAGTTCTGGAGCCCCGGACCTTCCTGGGTTTCTCCTGGGGCTCTTCTCTCCTTCCTTTCCCCGCGTGGCGCGGCCCCAGGGGCAGCAGAGCCCGGCGGGGCTGGGAGCGGCTGGTGCCCTGGAGCCCCGAGTCAGCGGGGAGCTGAGGGCAGCACAGCCCAGCCTCGGCACGGGCTGAACAGCCTCTGCTCCGGTGGAGTCCGGCACACCGCCGTGGGCAGCTTGGTGGAAGTGGACGCGTCTGAAGAAGGACTGATCTGTCTTGCTTTGGCAAGATGTTCATTTCCAAATCCCTTTTCCTGCGTGCATCTGGGGCTGCTTGAGATGAACTCCTGCTCAGGCATTTCTGATCGTTTATTTTAAAAACAAGCATATGATTTGATGGAGCTTGTCAGCAGTGGTGGGTCAGGAAAGTGAGGGCTCAGGGCAATGACCATCATATAATAAACTTTATTCTATGAGAACTTCAAGGTATGGAGCTGAATTTCTATTTTTAATTCTCGCCTGTTTGTATCATCAGGCACTGTAGGGGCCCCAGCTACTGCTGAGACCTCTGTGATGGTGGCAGCTATTCTGACTAGAACTGACTCCTTTATAGGCTGGTGGCAGCTGTCATTGACCCTGTCAAGGAGAAATGCTACAGGGAATCAGCACAAAGTCATTCCTCCGTGGGATGTGGTTCTCGAGTGTTTTGCGTCTCTCTAGGTTTTCTAGGCTCTATCTAATTTGTGTCATCCTAAAGCAAGTTATGTTAAACATGAGGCATAATTGTCTTGTGGAAACATTTATTAATTTTACTGAACAAAACCACAAGGTTCAAACTCCTGGCTGGTGAATTTCAGATGTAGAAGTGGCCCTTGCAGCAGGACGTGGGGCATTCTTCATTGGCATCTGAATGAACCACTGGCAGGGCACATGGGAAGTGTAAAAAAAAGCATCCCCAAATCCCAGGTTCCTATGCATATCATAGTCTTATAAGCAGATAGATAATGTCAGGCTTTGGCTTAGAACCAAGAGTGATGTACTGCAAGCTTGGAAGTCTTGTGGGGATCAGGCTTGATGGCCTGTTTTCTGCCTTGATATATTTGGAAGCCAAGGAAACCGAGTTGGTATGAAGGTTGATTTTCTACATGATAAAATTCATTTAAGGACTACAGTGAATGTGGAACAATGAGAACTGGAAGAAGTTGTTATTCTGAACACCTCCTTATAGGCTTACAGCTGGGTCCTCCAATTGCCCTTTGGGTTTTGGTGAAGGTGAGGCTTCTATTGCTCCTCTGTTGTCGTGGGTGGCTGTTGACAGTGTGGGAAAAACACTTGGATGAGATAGTTGCTGTACTATGCTTTTTTTGACGTGGCATTGCACATTTTATTTTTGTAACTTTTCTTATAAATTCCTACAGATTCTTCTGTGCAAGTTACATTTGTCACTAGACACAAACAAAAGGAGTGAGATGTTATTGAATTAAAATCATGATTAAGAAAGATTAACAAGACAGTTGCATAAAAATGCAATTATATTTGTGTTTACAGGTTTGAAAATATTCAAACCTCCTAGGTATGAGCCAGCATGATTTGCTGTGCCTGGGTTTAATTTGATATTGCTGTGTGTCACTCGAGAAAATTAGCACTTCCTTTAGGAAAAAGCAAAGCACAGCTGTTGTGTATGAAATCATCTCAAATGTCCCAGTACAATCCTGTTCTCCTGAAGAGCATTTTACAGCTGGTGAGACAAGCCTGGAGGTGACTAACAGCACAGAGGGACTGGAGAGTTAGGAGTGAAAGAGGGAGGCAGCAGTGCAAGACCAAGTCATGAGGGAAGAGGGGGACAGTGCCTCAAGACAGGAGTGGAAAGAAAGATGGGCAGTGCTGCAGGGTTTGAATAGCAGTAATGGGGACCTGGCAAAGGATTCCCAAAAATACAGGAGTACACTTGGTAAGACAGGCTTTAAGGAGGGGAGTTTTGAGGAAGCAGCCAGTACCTGGAGAAAGGTACAGACAAAGGAGGAAAAGATAGATTACAACAGAGGTACTTACCTGAAGGAAGGCTGGGAATTCTGGTGCTATCCTAGGAAAAGAATGACGTCTGCAGTTGGATTTGTTTGTATGACCCTTCTGGAGTGACAGGGGCAGGACCAGTTTGTAATCTGTAGATGACAGAGTGGATGGATAGGAATACATTTGTGAATGCATGTGCTGTAACCACGGTCTAGTGAGATTAAGCATGTTGGTTACAGAGCTCTAGCTTTGGTTCTAGTTTAAGTGGGACCTTGGTTAAGAGGTAGGTATGCTAGGAGCAGTGATGCAAGTGAGTATTTGGTGGCATAAAATTCCAGTCTTTCACTGAAATTTCAACAAACCAGTTGTTTACTTTCTGTTTCTACTGTTTCAATTTGCCTCATTCTGTTTGACAAAGATAAGTAAATTGCAACTGTGAGAGGACAAAAACTTACCAGTGAAATAAGTATATCATTGAACGTGCTGTGTTTGGAAAGGTAGGGAAAACCTGTGACTCTCCCACGTCCTGGATCTCCTGTGGCAGTTGTTGCCATCCCAAATCTGTCAAAGGACCCTGCTGGTATTCCCACTGTTTAAAAGCCATGGCTTGTTGGCTGGGACATTGCTGGCTGGCTTGCATGCACCCGGAGTTGGGAGAAAGGGAGACAGAGCTGGGGAAATTTTCCTTCTCTGACATCTGACAGAAGGAGCAGTGTTCAAGTATTAGTTGTGGATGTCAGTGGCAAGGACCTTGTCTCTAACAAAATTTCATGGTGGACCAGTTTAAAAAGTACTTGGTGATCTCTGTACAAACTCAGAGATATTTACTTTGGTAGGAACTTCAGAATCAGAGAGGAACCTTGTGATCTAGCTTGACCCAGTCTGCAGCACAAAGGTGCTTGGTTTTCCAAACTTCCTGGTCTGGGCAGAAATCATTTATCCCTGCTGGTGTTTTAGCACACAGAAACTTTTGGTGTGGCTTCCTTACTGTGGGTCCTCAACCTGGATAGGAATCAAATGGGAAACTTGCTGGTTAATGAAGATCTGAAATTATGTCAGCTATGTGGGTTTTTTTTCAGCAGCTGTAGCAAATATTATTTTGCAAGTGCCTATACTGGTGAGACAAATAACACCCCTCTGTTAAGATGCATTTGGGGATGACAGGTAGAAAAAATGACCAGCATGTGCTTCCCAGTTCCTGTCAGACAGCTTTTTAGAAACAAAAACAAAAAGGAACTGTGGTATCTGCAATACTTTTTTCTGTTCTTACCAAGCAGCCCAAAACTTACTATTTCTTCAGAGTTGTAATTTGTTGTAACTCACTTGTAATTTTCCCTCTTTCTAAGGATATCTTTCTTGCTGCATAGAGGCAAGGTTGGATACACACCTTAGTTTAATTAGTTACTGTTGTCTTACTGAGTCACAACCACTGACCATAACACACTCGAGTTATTGTAAATGGAGTTGAAATCTTTTGGCTCTAAAGGCTTAAACTGATGTGTTTTCTGTCTGAATTGTCTTAGAACATTCCTATCTCAGCCCATGCTCAGTATTTCCTTAAGCTGGAGTTTCTTAGTCATGAAATCAAGTTTACTTATGAAAGAAAATGAAGCCAAAAAATAGTTCTGTGCTTAATTTGAGGCTGTTGGAAAAGGAGTATGATTCACAAGTTGGCATTCCTGTAATTTAAATCAAATACACAGAGATGATGTCTATTCATGGTTTGTATTATTGAAATCTGAAACTTCAATCCATTTTTTTTAAACAAAACCAAAATGCTCTATAAAAGTAGTTGCTGTTACAGAATGAAGTTTTATCCTGTCACTGTAAAGAAATATTTGTTGTTATATTTCTTCCCTGATACTGCATCCTATACCAGAGAAGCCTTAGAGGAAGTTACTGAGCATCTGCTATGTTAGGCTGGTAGCTTTGGTTCCAACAGACCTGCATTTGTGGGCTTTTGGTGTATTTTTTTCTCCCCCTGTCCCACTGGGGAGGGGGTTGATAGAGCATCTTGGTGGGCACATGACATCCAGCCAGGGCCAACCCACAACACCTCTCTATCACAAACTTAATTGTTTTACAGTGTTTTTCCTTCTTTGGTTCTGCTCTGATTAGGCTGTGAATTCTTCAGATTGCAGAAGGGAGCAGTTTTTGCTGGAATGAAACTGGGTATAGCTGCACAATGTCACTTTCTGTAGTTGTTGCCACTCAGGCAGAGCTTTTACAGTGTTTTCCAGTAACTCTTTTTTTATCATGATGTAAATAAACTGCAAGCGAGAACACTGTTGTACACCAACATATCTGCTGTTCAAAATCCTTGCTGCAATGGGGCTGCCCTGTGTGGTGCTAATAGAACATTCCTGTTTGTAAGGAACCCTTGCATTCTTATAAATATTTTATATTCCTTAACACTTCTAATGTAGCAAATCAGGAGGCTGTCTGATCCAGTTTTAATATAATTAATTATTGACCTCAAAGGCACTGTTATGCATTAGAGGGGAGACCAGGCCTGTGCTAACTTTGCTTCAGAAGAATAGTGCTTTTTAAAAAAAAAAGACAGCCTCATGTTTTCTTTGCTTCTGATTCTTCATTAGTAAAAGAAAACTGATATTGTTTGCATTACACTAGTCCCACAAAGGATAGGAAGGAGTCAAATTGCTATAAATAAAGTAGATCCTTAGAAATAAAAAAGCTGTAACTGATGCTATTCCAGGAGAAGAAAATAAAAATCTTTGAGACTGTGGTTTTAAAAGGACCAAAAAAAAGCACCAATATTAGTATTCTTTTGGTGTACTTGGTGAAATAAATATAGAGGGACAAAGTGGTGCTGACCCCAAATGGCACAATGCTGGGCAGTTACTAACATGTAAGGTCAATTGGTATGTGCCCTAAATTGGTACAGCTGAGAGCAAAATTCAATGCTGATGTTTTGTGACACATCTCTGAGCTTATGTTGATATTTTCTAACCAAGTCTTTTAGAGACATCTTGGGATTAACACATCTGTATTTCAAAACTATTCTGGATCCTTGCCCTTTATTTTGGTTTCTAGGGTATTTTATCCTGTTTACTGAAGCATCTAGGGTATTTCCCAGTAGTTTTACTCAGGCAGCTATGAAACTGAAAATGTTTTCTGAAAGCAGAGCCCTTTCTCCGTATAAATGTGCATCACTATCCATAGGTACAGCTGCAGTCATTCCCTGAGGAAAGCAGGAGGATGATTAAGGTGGAATACCCACGAGAAACTCTAGCTTTAAGCAGAGATGAAAGTAGAGGACCCTCTGTAAGTTGTCCCTTGGTTCCCATTGGGAAGCAGCAATCCAAGGGAGTGCTTGCTGAGAAACACACAAGAACGTGAGGGTATGGCAACCGTGACTGATAATGCAGTATTCCAAACATTGGCAACTTGTGGAGCGCTTTCAGGACTAGGATGAGAAGATGAGTGAGCCTGTGTTTGTTCCTCACAGTTACGCCAGTGTCCATAGCCATGGAATTAGTTTGTGCTGTAATGAGGGGGTATTTATTGTCCTAGGCTCAAACCTGTAGTCTAGATCCCATTCATGACTTGTGGGAATGCTGAGGTGGTGGATACTCACCTGGTAGAGTTAACTGTGTCTAAAATCTGATGACCTTCCAAGGAGACAGGAGCTGTGATGGCATTTTGAGGAGTGCTGCGTTCTAGTGCACTGTGGTAACCATTGGCTCAAGTTGAGTTGCATTAGCCTTATAAATGGTGACTAATATCCTTGTAGTGTATAGTATAACAGAAAATCTTACTAGGAGAATTGTGAATGAATTAATGCAATATTTGCTGAAGTAAAGCCAACTTTGAGATCAGCTCAGTGTCGGGGCTCATTCAGTAAGCAGAAGCTGCTTAAACAGACATAAATGTTATTACTTATTTAATATCTGTCTTCAGTCAGGAACTAAAAAATAATTCTACTTTCCAACAGCAACTTACAATCTGTTAATTGCAGACAAGACCAGAGATGTAATGTACTGGTCTGGTTTTGGTTTTTTGTTGGTTTTGATTTTTTTTTTCCTGGTTGTTGGTTTGGGGTTTTTTTGTGGTTTTTCATAATTATTTACTTCCATGTTTTTGAGAAGAAGCAAAAACATTTGAAACTTGAATAGCCACAGTGAGGTAGTCTCACAGGCTCTATGCTGAAAGTGTATCCTCAGGAAAACCATGCTTTGTGGATGAGTATCTAGACTTCTTAATTTTGCCTTATTTTGCTTTCTTGTATTCTTTCACAATTTCTTTTTTTTCAGAATTTGAGAGGGAGTTAATAGAAAGAAAGTGAAACCCGAAGTACCAAAGAAGCCAACCTAAAAATTCTGAAATAACTTTTGAGTGATGTATTTGAAGTCATCTAAATCTAGTGCTTCTATAGAATATTAAAAACCAAAATCAAAAGATCATTTTCCATTAAACAGGGAAGGGTATTTAAAGATACAAAGGTGCTACAACAGTTCATATTAGTTTTGCATTCCAGCTCTCTGCTCTAATAGCATTTTTTGGGAATGCTTTGCATCCGTGATCTCAACAGATTTGTGGAACAGACTTTACAGCAGGTCTTTGGGTAATTGTGTAATGGTTTTTTGGGTAATCTTGTCTCTTCTTTTGCCGTTCTTCTGTAGGAGAATAAGAGCCCAGTGTGATTGCTTTGGTAACTTTGCTTCAATTGAATTTTCTGTTTCTGTGGCTGTGCTGGAAGGGTGCAAACATAGAAAATGCCGGAAGAAGCATAAGGTCCTGTTGATTGTATTTTTGTTTCTGTTGTAACAAGAAAAGGTCTTACAGTGCATCTGGAACCAAAAGTTTGTATTGTTTCTTCAGTATTGATTTTCCTTCTTTTAGAATTTCCTGATTTTTTAAATTTTAAAGGATCAGTTAAGATATCTGGGCTAATATCTTTATTACTGCACAGTGAGAGAGAATGATTTTGAGTCATTATAAAGTGCATCCTCATTTTCCTAGAAAATGTTTTTGTCCTGGTTCTGGAGAGATGAGGTTTTGCTCTTTAGTGAAATTAGTATATTTTCATATGAACTCTGTTTAATGGGAGTTAATTCAATACTTAGTGGCAGAAAGGTGGCATATCCAATTATGGTCGTCAAGGGCTCTTTCCTGTGACTGGAAAACAGAACAACAGTAAATTACTAGTTAAGAGGTCGTTCAATTACTGCTTGTGCTCATTGAAGGCTGAAGTACATTTCTGGTTACATTTCTGGTTGTGCTCTGGTTTCACATACTGCATAGCTGTCACTTCCACGGGGGTCTTCTCAAAAAACTTCTTCACCCTCATTTGTGCCTCATAGCTTTTACTGGATCAAAATATCTCCTCCCAAAGAAGTTCTTCTGGGAATACTTCATGCTCTACTCAATTGTGCTTCTTATTTTCTCAGAGTTCATTAGTCCTTACTTGGGCAGCATTCCTGTTCCCCTAGAAACGAATGAGAGGGGAGTGTACGTTTCAAAACTTGAGTTTCACTGTGCTGTGTACATTTTCTTGGACACAACAGGTCTCCTTGTGGGAACATTAGATGCAGTGTTGGACTCGACGTCGAAAGTCGCCCCATTTCGCATCCTGCATCAGACTCCAGACTCCCAAATCTACTGGTCCATCGCGTGCGGTACGTACTGTGCTCTGGGAGCCAGCCGAATCCAGAAAGTGGAAAAGGAGGGTGAAAAGCATGGGATCCATTTTTGGCTTAGTCCTCTCACATCATTATTTATTCTCCTGACCTCTAAATGGTTTAAAAACATTTGCAAGCCTGAGCTCGACAGCAGTGTGTGGTTCCAGTTTTTCAGAACAGATCTCTGGACTCTTGCTATTACACCTTCTGATTGCCTGCTTTCTGCAGGAGTCCATCAGGTACCAAAGCCTTTGGGCACTGTTACATTGACAGAGGCACAATCTTTTCTTCTGTAAGGTGCAAGGATAACTTGACACAGTTCAGGATGGACTCCTCAGGGTCAGTTTATCCCAAAATGTGCTGTAGGTAGGAATAACAGTAGATGCTTATCCAAATACTTTTGTTTACTTTGTCTTTGCATGTTAAAACATGGAGGTTCCCAGTCATGGCCAGAGCTGAATTCTTCCTCATATCTGTTGCTCTTGTGGTATAAGTTCTCTCTCTCATGTTGCGTTATTAATCAATAGGGAATAGAAAAGTAAATACAGATTTGTTCTTGTAGCTTTAATTTAATGTAATTGCATGTCACTTTAGAAGGGCAGCCTTATAGAATTTGAACAGTTTGTGAATTGACAGTATATAACATTTCAGGGCCACTTCTGAAGAAGTCAGACCTGGTGACAGGCTATCAAAAAAGTACTTTAATATGTATGTTGGAAGTATACTCTGGGGAATTCAACTGCCATCAGGTCAGCCCTTGGGAAAATACAAAGGGTAATCTGCATTTTAGGACTGAATATATATAGATTTTGTGCTGCATAGATATGCTTTAGAACAGAAAGCTACATAATATAATTGTCCTAGTTGTGTTAGATTGTTTCTTCTGTGAAGAAATTGAAGGGATAACACTTTGTTCCTGATGTTACGTATTAAGGGTCTGAAACAGTGCTCCTAAACTAAGCAATTACTAAAATGTTTCATCATTCCTGGGTCACCTCTGTGCCTCTGATTCACACTGTGACTCAAATAATTGGTCTACATGTGTAGTCTGAGAAAAAGAATTACTTTTGTGATGTAATTGCTATGTTAATTACTCTTCATATAATTTGTTAAGTGTTGTTGCAAGTCTGCCTGGTGTAATGCAGTCTGACTATTTAACTGTGTTTAGAGCAATTTCTATTCATTCACAGGGCCACTTTAATCCTGTGGAGCCTGTTGAAAGTTGGTTAATTACCCTTTATAAAGTAAGCTGAGAAAAAAGCAATTGTTCAAGGTGTGTTCTTGCTTGAGGGTATCAATAATATGTGATCACACTGCCTGCTTCAATTGGTGAGCATTCTTGTGGAGGATGAAGCTGCCAATTAATTTCTATTCTAGAATGCCTTTATTCAAACCTGTGTAAGTTCTTTCACTCTCCCTGTGCTCCAGCATCTGACGGGGAGTCACCTGTCTGTAAAGCACTGACTCTGTATTGAATTTGCTGAAACCCTGTGGTTTCCCTTGGGGCATCTCAATCCTTGCTGCTTCCCTGGTTATGGTGATGTTTGCTTTACATCCTCACACGTGTTAGGAGGGGTTTTGCACAGCAGGTCCTAGTCTTGAAATTCTGCTCTGGAAACTGTTATGGACCAGTGATCAAAGCTGAGGATATCAAAGGCACAGATTTAATTTCCTGCTGAGCCTCATGGGTTTGGTCTCACATTTCTCACATTCTGGACTATTAGACTGGGAGTGTTGCAACGGGGCTGTGCTGTCCGTGTTGGGGAGGTACTGCTGAGAGGAAGGAACTGTCAGTCTAACTCAGGCTTCACCACTGAGCCACATAATGTTAACAAAGCTGAGATGCTTTTGGATTTAAAGGCCAGAAGTAGGGCTGCATAAAGGGCTTGAAAGATAAAAACATAGCAGTGCACATTTCATGTACACTAAATACGTTTTCAATGTTCACAAGAGGTAACAAGAAATTCGAGACTTGTGATTTTGACTTGTGTATCTAAATTACTGTGCAACTTGGGAATTTGCTAAGTCTTCTCTTGATTAATAGTTTTGGTGAAATGATTAAAGTCTATCCTAATTTAAAGTAATACTTTCTTTTTCAATCAGGATCCAGCAGAGAAGAAATAACAGAACACTGGGAGTGGTTAGAACACAATGTTATGAAGACTTTATCAGTATTTGATTCAAATGAAGACATTACGAGCTTTGTCCAGGGAAAGATAAGAGTAAGTAACAGGCATAATTGGGAAAGGCTAAGTACTTTTTTTCCTCTAACTGTACATGAGCAATACATCCTCTGTAGAATATCCAAGGGCAGCATGCTAGTGCTGCCTGTTCTGATTGTGTAGTATGTGACTGTTTACTTTAACATGGGCCATTGTGTCTCTTTCTCTGCCCCACAACTGAGTAAGGTTGTTTGACATAAACTCAGCTTGGTAAATGCTACATCAAATGCCTTTAGATAGTGGTCTAAAACTGTTGATAAATTATTTCACAATAATTTTAACGGTGCCTGGGAAGCATATGGTCTATTTTTGTTCACTCTGTATGTGCTAAATATTTAGCCTAGAAACTCCTGGGATTAAGTGAGGAAAATATGTCTGTTTCAGAAGAGGAGACACAGGAATGTGTGTCTTGCCTAAGCTGTGTGGGAGACTTGGTGGATGAGTCTGAAATAGCACATTTTACTTGTGACTTGTGATTTGATCCTCAGACTATTCTTCCCCTTCTAAAACTTATTCTCCTGTTGGGAGAATGCTGTTCTGTGTGCATGCAGGTGAATATATGACACCCACCCACATGGACACATACACAAAGTAATGTGATTTTTTGCTGTAGGGTTTGATTGCTGAAGAGGGAAAAGGTTCTTTTGTAAAAGAAGATAATCCTGAGAAGTTTCGGGAAGGTCTTATGAAGTTTGAAAAGTGTTTTGGATTACCAGAGCAGGAGAAGTTGATTACCTACTACTCGTGCAGTTACTGGAAGGGCAGAGTGCCCTGTCAAGGATGGCTCTATCTTAGTACCAACTTCCTTAGCTTCTACTCATTTTTGCTTGGAGCAGAAAGTAAGTAAATCTTGATGCTAAGGTGAGTCTCTTCATGCTTCGCTACTTATCTTTCAGATTAGGAGGAATTCTTCCTATGTGTTAAAGGAGCTATTTTGTCATGTGGGCAGATGTCAACAGAGATGAGCTAAAACTGCCAACATGATTTATGGAAATGCATACATTTGTGTAACATACTACACAATATCCATTATTATGCTTCCTTCATTCAAGCTTCAGAGGGAAGGCAGACTTCCAGAAGTTGATTGTAGCTAAAAATTGTCCATCTTTAGTTCATGCTGGATTATTAACTCTGTGAGGATTACAGTTGCTTCTTCACACACAGGCTTAATATTTCACATGGGTGCACTACACACTGGTGATAATTGCACATAACTTTTTTTTCCCCTGTGTAACATTAGTTTGAAATGCCCAAACAAATGCCTCTAATAATGTGTATTATAACTGTATTTATGTGAAAAATGGAAAACATATAGAAAGTAGGATCCTTTCAAAGCTTACTTTGATCTGTATTGAGAAATGCCATGGCTAAAGGGCCCAGTTCCTCTACATGCCAATACATGATGGATTTAATTTAAGAAGCTCTATTGGTGAGCTTTTGAAGGGGGTTGGCTTGTATGATGGTGTTTGTTTGCTGTTTGCAGTTTCACATAAGAGCAAGGAAAAGGTGATGTAGACTTGTGTTGTCATACATGGTGTGTCTTTTAATGTTTTCCTATAAAATTCTTTCAAATGGAACTGTTTTTTAGGAAATGTGAAGAGAGTGTGTTTTGTGCTTATTAGTTTGTAATCCTTTCCAAGTGTGTTATCATTTGACTGTGTTGCTTAATTATATTTTATTAGTGCTGCTACCACTGCGTTTCTTTCTTTAATACAAGCAGATACTGAGAAGTGACTCACATGACCTTATATTTTTATTTTCAGTTAAACTTATTATCTCCTGGGATGAAATATCAAAACTTGAGAAAACTTCCAATGTGATTCTGACAGAGAGCATTCATGTGTGCTCCCGTGGGGAAGATCATTATTTTTCCATGTTTTTGCATATTAGTGAAACATTCCTTCTCATGGAGCAGCTGGCAAACTATGCAGTTAGAAGACTTTTTGACAAGGAGACGTTTGAGAATGATCCAGTCCTTCATGACCCCCTGCAGATCACCAAGAGGTAATGTATTACTTATAGTTTATCTGTTGTGCACCCAGTATTTGTTTAGGCAAAAAGGAAGAGAATCCTTGTCTCAAAGAGATAGTAAATATCAGCAAAGCTGTGTTGTCTTAACCAAGGGTCTCATTAAAATGTTGGACCAAAGCCATGTGAGGCATTGTAATTTGTTGTTACTGGGCAGGATCCAAAGTCTGTATGAAGGCAGGAGGTAATCAAATCTTCAGAGCTGGTCTTCTAACTAAAGGGTTTGTATTAGTTTGAATTTTGAAAAGGTGTTCTAGCAGCATTTAGGATTAGAAAATTCAGATTAGAGCTACAGTGTCTCCAGAGATACCTGATGAAGAAGGATAAGGTGGGGAGGAAACCATCTAATAAACATGTGTAAATGATAACTGCATGGCTTTTCTGAAAAGTCCCTGGGGGTGAGTGATAAAACCAATGAGTTGCAGGTGGGTGCATGGCTTTCCTGAAGTAAAATATTATTTTGGGTGGTGGGAAAGACATGAATATCAGTAACTTAATGGTTAAGATCCTTCATTTTCCTTTGATCCCTCAGTTTGGTAGCAATGCTGGAGAGGGATACTGGTCTACAACCAAAATATTGTTTCTGGCTGCATTTATCTGTGAAAAATTAGGCCCATGGCAGATGTTTACAACATGTGCTACATTTCTAGCTAATTAATCCTCTATCAGGCCAAAACTTGTTTTATTTTTAAATGGATTATTCTGATGTATGGGGAAACAGAGCACATTATGCTATTAGTATATTTGTGCACTACCTGTAGGCCCTGTAGTGCTCACCTGTGTAAGAACATTACTGAATCTGGTCTTGTTTAGTGACATATTCAAATATTTTGTTAAGTGCATGTACAAGTAGGTGTGGTCCTGCCGTTTGTTGCCTCTTCAAGAAAAACATTGAACCCTCCAGACTGACCCCATAGATTATGGGAGAGGAGAGCATGACGATTTACTGTCTTTTCCCAAGGTATTTTTGACTTTTGTTTTTGTAAAGACATTTACAACTTACTTAATTTTTCTTTTGTCTTTCCTTCCTATTTGTTTTATTTTTAATCCAGAGGCCTGGAGAGCCGTGCCCACAGTGAGCAGTTTAGTGCATTCTTCAGGCTACCTAAAGAAGAGTCCTTGAAGGAAGTTCATGAGTGCTTCTTATGGGTTCCTTTCAGTCATTACAACACCCATGGGAAAATGTGCATTTCAGAAAACTACATCTGCTTTGCTAGCCAGGATGGCAGCCTGTGCAGTGTAATCATTCCATTGAGAGAGGTAATGCAAACTACCAGTCAGAGTCAGTTATACCAGCAGTTTTGCACTTGTGTGGTTTTTATGTCAGTTTAGCAGATTTTCATTAGGACCTCCTTACTTTGTGATGTCAGGTATTTCCCCCTACCCTGGATACTGCATGTAGGAATTCTGTTTGTAGGTTTTCAGAACTGCTTTCATGTGTCAGATTTGTTTCTCTACCTTCTTTCCCTTTTCTGTATACTCTTACTTCTGTAGCTCGGTACAGAATCCAAACGTTTTAATACTTTTTTTTTTTAAATTAAAAGCTTTTGCTTAGTCCTTGAAGGTGAGTTAATGAGACATTCTCAAGATAAGAAGTAAAGGATTGTAGCACGTAAAGGATTTTGAAGATTAGGAATCACTCTGCCATGTTTCTTAGCTCAGTAGTACATTTTTTTTGCAGCAGTTGAGCAGTGCTGTCTGTTCAAAAGTGTAGCAAAATCCTGTTGGCAAGTGAGCAAGTAGCAATGCCATTACAGCTGATAATCTGAACAGACTATAAGGACAGAGTAAGGACCATATAGCAAAGGACACAGCATTGGAATTTCTATAGAGTACTGTAGTAGACTGCAGAATAACTTCTGGGGAAAAACAGCCAAGCCTCTCCATTCCTGTCTTGACTTCATGTGATCTGGGACATTGCCACATTTCAGTCTTCCAGTGTTAAAAGCTTTTCCTCAACACCAGACACATTTTACAATAGCCTACAAATAAACCTTGCTCTGTAATTGCTTTACATGCTCTGTGTACACACTGCCTAACACCTGGCATAGGGGGTGAGCTGTACTAATTTCAGCAATACACTTGGTGTTCTCCACCTACATAAAACAATTTATTTGATTATCTATAAATAGTGCTGCAAACAATAGAGACTTCCATAACATAAGAGGCTGTGTTAAAGGAGCTGGCTCTAAATTTATACTTATGGACTGTTGGGCCCTCACTATTTGTTCTACAGTACTGCAGTTACCTCATTTCAGTGGTGTTTTCTTCTTTACCTGTAACAATGTGCTCAGTGGTTTTCCATTCTTTACCTTTAACCACATGAATGCATCAGCAATGCCAGTCTAGATCCTCATGATTGTCTCACTTGTACGTGCATGATTAAAGTGTTTTACCTGCTCTAATCTGTAACTGTTCCATCATGGCAATTAAAGTCAGCTCCTGCTGTCATGTGTTATGACAGCTGTTTTGACAGGGGATTCTCAGTGGAAATTCAGTCTTGTAAAACTTGTTTCATTTGATTACTTACAGAAGTCATGTTTTCTCTGCTTTTGGATGGTAAGAAAAAAAAGCAGCAGCTTCAGTGGGTAGAAGGAGACAAGGTTTTCAAATAAGCTGAGTACTCACAGCTGGGAAAACCTTTTCAAAGATTTCTGGTACTCTGTCAAAAATCTATTGCATAATACTTAGTGCCTTTTGCTAGAATAGCTACAGGCAATTGAGCTTTCAACTTGTAACTTGTGTTACCAAGTCTGCCTGTTTCATTTACACATGTATTCTTAACAGGTTTTCTCTTTTATAAGTAAGCAGGTAAGATTTCTTGCTCAATTTAGGTGTCCTTGTTTCCATAGGTCACAGGGGTGGATAAGGCAGATCCAGCCAACAGAGGAGTCAGCATTAGTACCAAAGGGAAGACAGCTTTTCGTTTCACGGAGGTGAGAGATTTTGAACTGCTTGTGGCAAAGCTCAGAATGAAATGCAATGCAACTGCAAGTCCACAACACATCATAAGTACTGAGGTAACTGCTCTGGCTATTCTAACTTCTTAGAATTTGTTCATAGGAATAAGTCATGTACCTCTGGTTTTAAGGTTTGGAAAGATAATTAACTGTACTCATGTGAAACAAAATGGGTTAAACAGTGGTACTCCCGTGAATGCATTATGGTTTGGGTTCTTTTACCTTGCTTTTCTTCAGGTTTTGAAAAACAACTCTAGCTCTAATGCTGGTTTTCAAGTGCTCTCGGGTTTTCTGTATAGTTCATTTCTGTATAGTTCATGGGGTTTCTTTGGTGGTGATGGATGGTCAAGCCTCCCTATCCTCATATTCTCAGTTTTCATTACAAATATTTGTCCTTTCATAATTTTGTTTTTTTGCTCAAGAGGTGGCTTTTTTTTTTCCCCCCAAGTGAGGCCTCCTGAAAGCCCAGCTGTGCAGAGCAGGGACTGCTGTTTTTCATTTATTTTAGAAGCCTGTATTTGGTAACTTAGTATAGTAAATGATGGTCTGGTATCAGTGCTGCTTCATGGAGGATTATTTGTTATTTATGAATACCACTGTTACATTTTTTTCAAGGTTGCAGCTGGTTCTGCCACTGACAGTCCAAAGGATTTTGGTGCAGGACAGTCAAAGGTGGGCCAGAGAGATAACAGCAAAACTGTCAGTACAGAAGCACTAATGACTGTCTACCATCCTCAGGATGCTGAGAACCTTGACTCTAAAATGGTAAGGGATAAAATGGCCAATAGTCGTTGGAATTGAATTGGAAAGGACAGAATCAAAATGAATTCCAGCCAGGCTGCTGATTTCCTCTGGGTCTTTGCCAGCCTCCTTTCATCTGCATTTTCTGTATTTGGAGTCCACAGGGTGCTTCTTCATGGCTCCATTCAATTTTCTGCTCGTCTTGTTTAATAATGATATGCCTTATCTTCATGGAGTTAATTTCTCCTGCTCTTCCACCCCTCAGGGAAGAGTTGGCTGCTTGTTTTATGATAGTGAACATGTTGCATGTCTGTCTGAGTTTTCAAGATACAAAGTCACTACAAACTCTTTGGGAGCAAGGAAAATATTATAAGAAATTGACTTAACTTCTTCCTTGTTTCATTCTTCTGGACCACTGTCTAACAAAGTTATGCTTTGGAGAATATTAATATAGTTGTTTTTGCAGCAGAACATCCTATTTTTGCTTCTCCATAGTATGTGCAAGAAGACAGGTTTCATTTCAAAGTAAGTCTTTCAGCAGAACTGGGTAAATTAAGATACAAAATTTTTTATATTAGAAATACCAGAAAATAAATATCCTTTGGGCAGGACAAAAGGGGGTCCAGATTTTTAAGTCCTGCTTTTTATAGTATGTTGAGCAAAAGTGGACAGTCTACTTTCCCTTTCAGCACCGTTAATTGCTTTAACAACGTTAAGTCTTAGTGCTGCATGCACAGAAGCTGTAGTGGTGACATTCACCCTGTCCCAGCCCTGGAGCCTCACATGAGCTGGGGCACCCAATCAACAATTGCTTTGCTTCAGAGAAATGTCTGTTTGACCTTCCTGTGCTGTGGCACGTGTTGGTTTCTGCCAGATGGGATACTGGATTAGATCTACCTTCTCTCTCATCTGGTATAAACATACTTTAAAGAATAGTAGGTCAGGTATGAGATGGCATTTTATGCTAAATTTGTGCCCTGCATAGGCTGGATTTTTGCTCTGATTTGCTTCAGCATTCATTTCACATATCAATATGGATGCCAACGCTGCAGTTTCCAGTTTATATGAATATAACAGGGAGCAAAATTTACTTTTTTTCTCTGAAACCTGGGGAGAATCTACCAGTATACTTAATGCTTGTTATCTTCTGCCTTTTGTAGTTGAAAGAAAAAATGAAGGAACAGTCGTGGAACATCCTGTTTGCGGAACGGGGCCATGGGGTCAGTATGTTTCGAACAAAGAAGACTCGAGACCTAGTTGTAAGAGGCATCCCAGAGGCATTAAGAGGAGAACTTTGGCTACTGTTCTCAGGTATTGCATAACAAGTGTAATTGATTTATTTTGGGAGTCATCATTGGCAATTTTCATTGCAGAGTGATTCCGTTAATTTCAGTAGAATTACTCTGCCACATTACTTCAGCAATAACTGGAGATTCGTGAAGTACCTCAGTAGTCACCAAAATTTTTATACAAATTGTGAGCAATCAAATAACTGCTGTACTGTTGTCCTCTAATAGTCTGCAATGCAATGTATTGGCAGGTGCTGTAAATGATATGGCATCCAATCCTGGTTATTACACTGAGTTGGTGGAAAAGTCCTTAGGAACATGCACTTTAGCTACTGATGAAATTGAACGAGATTTACGTCGCTCCTTACCTGAGCATCCTGCTTTTCAAAGTGACACAGGAATTTCTGCACTCAGGAGAGTTCTTACAGCTTATGCATACAGGAATCCACAAATTGGATATTGTCAGGTACAGCAGTTTTGAGAGTCTCAGTGTTGGTTGTTGAAATATTAGCTCATGATGGCAGTATGGTAGCACCTCATAAAATCTGTCACAGAAATGTGGAATAGTTTCTTGCTTAGTGGTTCACTTACTTTGCTTATTTCATGCCAATGTGTAAAATGGGCTTTTACATTGTACTTGAATTAGTTTATAAGTGCTGTCATGTCCACTTCATACATGCATTTGCATTCCAACTAGGCATATAGCAAAAAAAATATTTTTATGTACTTTAAATACTCTTCTCCTTATTTAATAACATAGAAGTAAAACTCTTGTCCTGGACATGGCTGTAGGTTATCCCAGCACTTTAAAAATGGGCTGTAAAGTGCTTTCAGAAATACAAGTTCTAAGAAATAGCACCAGTTGTGTTTTCACCATCTTTTCTCTGAAATGTTTCCTTTCCTGTTTGAATGTTGCAGGCAATGAATATTCTGACATCAGTGCTTCTGCTGTATGCTAAAGAGGAGGAGGCATTCTGGCTTTTGGTTGCTGTGTGTGAGAGGATGCTCCCTGACTATTTCAATCGCCGAATCATTGGTAGCATCCATCTGCCTTTTTATCTATCTTGAATTGAATGTCTATCTATATTGAATGTCCATGGTTAAGAACAAATGTAAAAAGTGAGCTGAAGACTGACCTGTGGAGAGAAATCATTGCATTTGGTTTGGTATTGTTGAGTAGAAAATGGAGGTTACAGAGAACGTCCCATAACTCCTCCCTAAATAAGTGTGGATGTGATTTTCAGTTATTGTCATTATTCTAGGCATAACTACTGAGGAAATAGTCAGTTACACTATTATACTGTTCTTTTGGAATTATAACTGCAATTCATACTATTTATTTGAAACTTAGCCAGTTTAGATAAAAGAAAAGGAGTTACTCCAGGTCCAGACTTAGACTTAGATCTCATATGCAGTTCTTAAAGGTGTATATGCTAGAAGAAAATGGGGTGTGAAGTTTCTCTCCTGTTGCAGAGGGAGTGTATTGGCTGTTAGGAGAGTCACTGGAAGCAGCCATGCACTTACCAAAGTGCCAGCACACTTCAAACATGCCTCAGGCTCTGGCCCCATGCATGGGGAGCACAGCTTCCAGCACAGGGAAAGGAGCCAATGGTTCCGTGCAGCTGGGCCTGTGTGTGCTTGTACAACAAAGCAGCACTAGGACAGGAACTTTGTTTCTGGCTGGTGCTCTGAGAAAAGTGTGTTTCTCTGTATTAAGATTTGGGTGGTGGTTTTGTTATCCTTTCCCTGCAGGTGCCTTGGTAGATCAGGCAGTGTTTGAGGAGCTCATCAGGGTTCACCTGCCTCAGTTGACAGACCACATGATGGACATGACTTTTTTCTCCTCGGTCTCTCTCTCCTGGTTCCTTACCCTTTTTATCAGTGTGCTGCCAATTGAAAGTGCAGTCAATGTGGTGGACTGTTTCTTCTATGATGGAATAAAGGCAATCTTGCAGCTGGGCCTTGCAGTGCTGGAATACAACATGGAGAAGTTGCTCACTTGTAAGGATGATGCAGAAGCAGTCACTGTTCTCAACAGGTATCTGTGTAACTTACTCTTTCAGGTTACGTAGCAGCTCTATAATTGCATATAGGTAAGTCATTCTGAGGTAACTGAGAAGACAGCTAGCCAAGACTTCCAAAGGCTTCAAAGGAATTAGTGTTCATCTCAGGCTGAAATTCTGGAAGAGGTGTCTGGAAAGTGGGCCTGGATCCTCTGAAAATCCCATTCTACATTCAAGTTTTTCTAAAACCAAAACTATTTTGTGAATTTTAAAGAAAAAGCAATGTACTTTTTACCTTGAATTTATATCATGTATAGAAGGCATCTTTCCTAATGATGAGATGATCTAAAGCACATTATGACTGTTCCAGAGAGTTCAGGCATCAACTTGCAGCAAATTCTTCAGCTCAGTTCTTGTAGTTTAGGCTGCTGAATCCTCTGCTATTAATGGCTTAAAACAGAAATAAGACCAAAAAAATGTGATGAGTTCAATCATGATGAGATGTTTGTTCTACATTGGCAACGTGAAGTGCACTTTAAACTGACGTACTGCAAACAAAACTTGCACAGTTTTTTCTTCACTAACTAAATTCTCTTGTTGATGTTGTGGTTGTGTATCATGGAGTATTAAAACAGCAAAATTACTGTGCTATAGGAGTTAACGAGTTATAGCTGTTAAGAACTGATAAGAAGAATTTCTGTTCAGTGAGGCTTTTACATGTTGCATGCATGTTTTACATGTTTGAATGGGGTAGGAGCTACACAATTATTGAGGAAAATGTAATTTTTGTTATGAGATCATGCAGTCTGGTGTTTATTGTAAAATCTGGCCTCCCCACTGGGTCTATTTAGGTTGGTTATGTAGGTGTGATAAGCAGGTACAGATCAGGCATGTCTTTGGCTCATACATCTGGGGGAATTAGGATTGTCTTGTTCGCAGTTCAGGACAAGGGTTTTTCTCTGTCCCACTTAGTACAACCTTGCTATATGGATTAGAAAACCACGGGAATGCCAAGTGGAAGGGACCTTGGAAAGGGTCTAGTTTAACTTCCCACTCAAAAGGGGGTTACTGCTAGCACTAGATCACATAAGCTCAGTCTTAAAAATTCCCAATGCTAGAAGCTCTACAGCCTTCTCTGGGTGGGCAGTTCCCATGTTTGTGTATCTTTGTTGGTATTACAGCACATTTGTTCTGCTGACTCTGATATTCCTTGCTTTTTCCCATTCTCTGCACACTTTTTCTTCAGTAGATGCCAGTGCTGTTGTTTTATTGGGATAAACTGGTTCTTGCTGATTTCTCATGTGTTTGCTTTGTGCAGATTTTTTGACAGTGTCACTAACAAAGACAGTCCTTTGCCTCCAGCTGTGCAGCAAGGCTCCAACCTCAGTGATACAAAGAGTGACCATCCAAAAGTGGACATCACTAACCTGATCCGAGAGTCAAATGAAGTATGTGTTCTTGTGGGTATGTTTTTGCATCCTGTGCAGTGTTTATGTTTCATGGGCTAATTCAAAATAGTACAGTTGCATTGTACAAACTAGGGAAGAAAATATGACTGGATTGGTAGAAATTTGGCTCTGCGTTTTGTTGAGCCTCACTGAAAAACTTAAAGGTTATGGGATAGGTTTGCTTTTTTGTTGTTTTGGGTTTTTAACTGCTGAGAAGGTCTTTCTAGTCTATCCTGAGTGGAGTTCCCTAGATTCACTGCAGGTCATGTATTACCATCCCTCATTTGCGTTATTAGGATGTTAACTAAGTGACAAAACACAGCAGGAACAGCCTTTGTGTTACACTACTTTGAGACTGATTATTGCACATTGCAGATACTGGTAACTTTTGACATAACAGTGTATATGGGAAGCTATGTACTTGAGTAGTTTATGGTATGGGTGAGGAAGACCAGCTATGTTCTTTTAGTACTTTCTTTCAATTTGCAAGTTTACTTTCTGCAATGTTAAGCTTTGGAGCTCTGCACTGGGGAGGAAATAATCTAGCTTCTCCTTTTTGTCCCCAGATTTCCATCAGACATGTTTTTCCCTTGCCATGATGTGAGTCAGAGTATTAATCTATTTGTAGATAGGTTTCTGCTCAGCCCACCAGAAGGCAAGCTGAGAGAAAAGATATGTTCATATTTTGCTTTTTCTGTTAACTGGTTTCTTTTATCTGTGTGATAGTTCTTTTGTTTTCTGATTTTCAGTCATGTTTCTAATAAAAAATCCACAGTGCATCTCTTGAAAAAATGTCCTGACCTTGACTCAGGGAAGATTAACTAACTGTAATTTGTACAATTTAGAAACTGTCTTCTTTGATCTTTTTCTGAGAAGAGGGTGTTACTTTTAATGGGGTGAACAATGACAAGAATCAGAAACTCAGTTTCTCTTGGAACTGTCTTTATGGCACTGGGCTAATCATACAAAAGTGTATTCTGCTATAGTATTGTTTTACAAGAGCGTTACACTGAAGAATCATGTTTGGAAAATGCTTTACGATTCTTGGAAAAAAAGTTGCAAGGTATTATGGGTCTTCCTTGTCATGATGAGAACTCAAAGCAAGGGTGAATACATGCAGAATAGAGACCAGAGACAGTAAATAATGAAGTGCTGTATATTGCATTCTGAAGTGTAAGTTGAAGCTTTCACAGAGATGCAATCATGATTGTAAAACAAAAATTCACTTTCTTCTGCAGGAGACCTCACCAAAGCAATAGTCTCTGGTTTGGTATGGCTTTTGAACATTGTTTTGGGCAGATCTTGGAACCTGAGCTTTCCACTTCCAAGCTGGCAGCCCTGTTCCTAGGCCCACACCCCAGTTTCTATCTCACAGGCCCTTTTTCATACGCAAATATTGTCTTCAGTTGAAACTGAGTTTCTTCAGTGCTGGCAAGTGTCTCATATTTGAGAACTGCTCATACAAACTAAGAGTCAATTTCCTGCTTCCCATTTTGACCAGACAGTTAATTTCAACACAGTTGTGGTCTGGTAAAGGGTTTTATTTTCATACCACTGTGGAAATAAAATAAAACAAATTTCTAAATGGGAAGATTGCTGCAATGTAGAGCTGTCATTCTGCAAATAGGTTCCAAATTATGGAGAAGTGAACAGAGATACTTTCTGTGATACTGTTGTTTAGTACAGGTGTTCACAAGATAAATGAGTTTAAGTGAAAAGGTATGGAGTTGAATTTTAAAATGTAGTTTAATTTCATGCCTTTGACTCGGGCACAAATGCAGATTCTTTGGCAGTCTAATCAGGTATTAAGAAGTCATGTTTACCTAGAAAATGGAAGACTATAATGTTTTATCACATTACAGTAATTCAGAATTACATTAGACATTGTATTTATATTCTTACTATGGCCATTGCACAATATTAGTGCTCAGAAGCCACACCAGTGAATGAGTTATGAGTCAGAAATGCAACTTCTCTCTGCTTCCACTTTGTTTCAAGCCAGAAGGATGCTGGTAGTGGTCTCCACAGGAACATAGAAATACAATTCTGGGAGGAAACTCCACAGGTCATCCAGTCCAGCTTCCTGTCCAGCATTCACCCAGATCTTCCTTTAAAAAGTCTAGTGCTGTTGAAACAGTTCAACAAAAGAAAATCTGCAAAATCTTTAGTCCATTATAGGATTTCTCTGCCCATGTGGGAAAATACCCAGTATAATTTCTCTCGGATGTTCATAAAGCGCTATCAAGGAGAGTTGGTTGTGGTTTTCTCTGTAGTTCCTTGTTGCTATTAGGTCGTTGTTCCATCATTTACCCTTTCAAGTCTGGTCATGTAATCAATTATAGAATAGTTTGGGTTGGCAGAGGCCTTTAAAGACCATCTAATCCAAATAGATCAGACTGCTCAGTTGGAGTCCAGCCTCATCATGACTCTTAAGTTACAAGAGTGAGTCCTACAGATTGCTCTCCCAATAGGGAGTTGCCAGATCTCTTATTTTTCTAGATTTAATACAACCAGTTCCTTTAACCTTTCATCAAAGTTAATGTGCTCAGACTCTTTTGTTTGTGTTGCAGTTTTTCATATCTTGTTTAAAGGGCACTGCTGATAAGGAAACAAACACACTGCAGAAAAGCTTCTGGAAGTCCTGCATAGTTTGGTTGTTTATCACTCATTTGTTCTCAAAGTTTGTTACTAGAAGCAGTTTTGCCCATGGTGCATAGTGGTCATGGTTAGGCCATGTCTTCCTGATTGCCTGTGCTGTTGAAAAGTGTCAAAAAAACTTAGAGAAGTTGAATCTGCTGTTTCACTTCTACTGAATTTCCTCATAGAAGGAAATTAAATTGATTTGGCATGGTCTTGATAAAGAATGTTGTCCTGTTTTGATCTCCTGGTTTCTGTTTAGATTTTAATTGTTTAATAATTTCTCCATGATTTCTCTGATAATTTGTTTCTAGTTTTTGCCTCCTATCCCACTTTTCCTTAAAGGTAAATGCATTTATTCTACTCCAGTGCTCAGACACCTTTGCTGTCCTTCAGAAATTACAGAGGTAGCTAGGAATGATTCAGAAATTACTTAGGTAATTTCTTAATTTCACTAGAGTGAACTTCAATCCCTGACAACATGCAAATCTCAGACTTTCCTGCCTTGCAGTAGTAGTCACCATGTGATAACAGAATTGGGAATAGAGCCAACACACAGTAAAATCCCTTCCTTTGTGTTCCCACAAAGGCAACTACTCCAGTTTCTTCTTTCTCCATCACTCTCTGAAACACTTTTTAAACACCCTTTTGAGAGTTACACTGGTTAGGGAGAATGTTAGTGCTCTAATAAATTATTTTTTCCTCAGAGTTTCTGTGATCTTCCTTTGTGTCCATGCCTATATTGTGCTTAGCTGCAAGAAAGACAAAAATACCTGTGTAGATGTGTCTCCCAACAGCTGAATGGAATGGTGCTTTTCCTCTTAGAGATACGGTGATATTCGCTATGAGGATGTGGAGAGCTTGCGCTGCAGGAACAGGCTTTATGTGATCCAGACCTTGGAAGCCACGACCAAGCAGAATGTGGTGAGTGACTTGGAAGAGTTCAGACTTCTCTCTGATAAAATTCATTCCCTTTTGGAATTTTCTGAGAAGAGCTACAGTTTCCAGGGCCAAATATATTATTTTATACACTGAACCCCCTCATGTCTGCAGGGTATCTGTTAACTAAGGCTTGGCCTGTGATGTTTTCAGTCTGTGAATCACAGCATGACCTTCTGGTCTCCTTACAAGTAACACTTTTGCCAACCACTTCTAAAGGCTGGAATACCTCTCACACTTTGTGTGGATTGGAACAGGCTGACCTATATTTCTATCTGCTGATGTTAATGCATTTCTCTTAGAGGCACAGAGCACTGTACAGTAAAATAATTAAGCACCTGCATTTTTACTCTGGGAAGCGGCACTGAAGAGGTTATTGTAGTACATTCAACAGGGGTTACTTTTTTGTCTGTGATGTGTGTGAATGTCTGGTAATGTGGCAGCTTTCCATCTACCTATCTCATCCTTTCAGTTCAGACTGATGAATGAAGGTGGAGGTTGTGAGGAGCTTCCTTTGTTTGCCTGTTTTCTTTCAGTGGCTCATTTCCAATACCTGGTGGTGATGATACTAGCCTGTCCACCACCCAGTGCTTCTTTCTGCAGTAAGTGTGGCTTGTAGCAACAGAAACTAAATGCTGGTGGTTATGCTAAGATGGCATTGTTGTATTTCATTTTACAAAACATATATATTGTGAAGATGGAAGCTGGTCTTACAGCAAACTTTGTTTTAAAAAGCTGTGAACAATTTTTTAATTTAAAAAAATGAGGATTCACCTTCACTCTTGAGAACTGAACATGCATTTGCCCATTTAAAGGAAGCGATATGTTACGTCATTATAAATACAAATATCAAGGAGTTTTATCTCCTGAGTTTCATACTGTAGTCTCCATGTATGTTAGTAACGTGACTAGCTTTAAGCTTTTCTTTTTTTTGAGAAATTATTTCTTTTAATCTATAATCTTCTGATTATTTTTTAAAAGAAGTGCTATTCTTATTTCTAATTGTAACATGCCAAAACCTGGAATACGCAAACAGTGTCTCTTAATGTAATGT
Organism: Aphelocoma coerulescens; assembly: GCF_041296385.1. Classification (NCBI taxonomy): domain Eukaryota; kingdom Metazoa; phylum Chordata; class Aves; order Passeriformes; family Corvidae; genus Aphelocoma; species Aphelocoma coerulescens. The sequence goes on from NC_091018.1 coordinate 14,269,958, forward strand.
TAAATCTCCCATAATTTTATTTTATGGCCTTATTCAAAAGAGGGAAGACCCATTAATTAATTTTTTCTTAATTTTGTTTCAGCTACGTGTTGTGTCTCAAGAAGTAAAATTCAGTCCTAGTGATCTTGAAGAGCTTTATGAATTGTTCAAGGTAATGTGCCATTTTCCTCACTCACTGAACAGACTTTGAAATGGCTTTAAGAAATAGAGATAAAGGTTGGACTCAATGTATATTGTACATGCCAGCTGTAAATCTGGTTACGTAGTTAACTCCTCACATCTTTTCCCTGGAGAGACTTGTTGTTTCCTTAAACCTCATGTTTTATCTTTCTTTGCAGAAGGAGCACTTTCTTTCGTGTTACTGGAGTGTAAATAGTCCTGTCCTGCAACATCACGATGCCAGTCTGCCCTACCTTGACCAGTACCGGATTGACTGCCAACAGTTCAGGGTTCTGTGCCATCTCTTGAGCCCCTGGTCACACTGTGCAAACAGGGACTCCCTGGCCCTGTGGACATTCCGGCTGATGGATGAGGGCTCCGACTGCCTTATAAACTTCAAACAATTTGCCTGTGTTCTTGGTATGGCAGCAACACATACATGAGCCCGTTCACGAGGCTCCTGGGAGTAGTCCTGTGCTGTGTCACCTTCCATACACGATATGGAGAGCTAAGGAGACTTAGTCTCTTAACACAGGGTCAAATAGTGTGATTTTTATCACAGACAGAATAATTCCCTCTTAGAGATTAAATTTAAATATGGCTTGGCGATCAAAATATCAAAAAATTAAGAATGGTCTGATCTCATTGCCCAGCCTGTTTGGTTTATGATAAATCTTCATACTAAGTCATCTTATACACAGATTGTGCAGGACGACCAATGCCTTGTATCTCTGTGGAACTGAAAGCTTTCTTGGCTCACTGCTCTGTTCCTTGCATCTTGTTTTCAAAGTGGTATTATTCAGGAAACAAAAACGTAAGGGAAATGTGGAGACGTTAGTGCTGTATTTTGGTGCTGTGGTTTTATTTTAGTAAGTCATAGACATTATTAGTGTTCTTTCCTCAGCATAGGCTAACCCCAGGCTCAGCCATAGGTGATAGTGCTTTCCTTAAGCTTAATCTCTAATTATACTCCCTGTAAGGTAGGGCAGGTGTCCAGTTCCAACCTCCCTGGGTTGTATTTGTTTAGGTTAAACAGGTGTTTTAAAGTTTGGTCCAGTTGAATAGACTGTCCTTTCCCCTAACAGATACGATGTATAATGGAAGCTTCACTGACAAACTCAAGCTTCTTTTTAAGTTGCACATCCCTCCAGGTAAGTGAGAAGCAGTGGCATTTGGGGAGAGCTGTTTCTGGTCTTTGTCATTGTTATTACTGCTTTGGTAATGCCTGGGTGCCACAAACCCACTTTATTCAATCGTTTATTGCAGCTTTTACTGAAGTAGAATATCTAAGCCCTTCCAAAGGGGATGATCTTTCAAAAGAAGAGCTGATCCACTTCAGCCAACTCAGTGGTAAGCTCCAGAGTGTGAGGTTTTGCCTGCAAAATATGAGAAGGGATCTACTACTTATCCTGTGAAAAATGGGGATTTCTTCTGAAAACTAGTAAATCCAGTAAATCATATCCCTGTTAACAGAATCCTCTGTGAAGATCTTCTGTAGATAGTTGCAATTTAATAAAGTTGTGGAGAATTTGTGGGTAGCTCATCTGATGGCTGAATTCAAAGGCTATGGGTGTTTACATGGAAATAGCAGAGTGTATTTGGTTGGCATTTTTCAGCATTGTAGTCAGCCTGTTGTGGTTTTGAAGTGATGGCCGTTTTATTTTTGCATCCTGAGCATAAAGGGATGGTATTTTCTGCCTCAAGAATTAAAATACCAAATCAATACTTACTTTGAGGCGCATAAGCAAGTGTTTCAAAATTCAAACCTGAAAAAGGTCTAGTAAGTTTACGGAGTTGATAAAATAATCTGTTTCAAATACTCTTGAAAGCTGTGTGATTTTTATAGGGAAGACAGATCCCTTTTTGGTTTTTAAAATCTGCCCAAAGTAGATAATAAATAGGTACTGTTCCTGCTGCTCTTCAAGTCACGGACCATGAACATTATAAAGATTATTTGATATAACTGATAGCAGTTTCATTTGTGATCTTCTGCCTCACATTGGCTTCTATTTTTATAGAAAGTATGCAAATTTTACCATGTGGTTTCTTCTTTACCTAATCTGTGCTGAGAACATTGAGGGTCTTGCCCCTTAAGGAAGGAATTTTTGATAAGGGAAATGGAACATTGGTCCTCTTTTCTGAAATAAATAACTTGCTTGTTTGTTTCTTCTCCTGAATTGTAGTTTCATCTGTTGGGGATAGTCTTGAAAGTGATTCTTTGAAGAGCAGCCCAGAAAAAGGTAAAAGAATCCTGGTGGCACATTTGGTAACTGTGTCTTTGGGGGGAGTAGAGCTGGGAAAGTGTGTGCTGACGGAGTATATTAAGTAACATCATCCTTAGCGTGCTGCTAACATTGTCTCCACTTATGTAAGTGTAGTTGTGGGAGCAAAAGGGCAGTGTAAACTCTGCTCCTGTGTAGTCCTTGGCCCCACCACTCTGTTGAGAAGGAATGACATTGAAGATGCCAGTTCTTTTGCTTATCATCTCTTAGTTCTTGTGGGAAGCTCTTAGTTCTTGTTTGTTCACTTTTTTTTTTTTCCACTTCTTCCCCTTCCTAAAGGGAAGGGGAAGGTTGATATTCAGGCATATCTGAAGCAATGGCAAGATGAACTTCTTAAAAAAGAAGAAAACATCAAGGATCTGCCAAGAATGAATCAGGTAAACTGTCCGAGTCTTATTTAAGTCTATTTTGTCTTGAAAGTTTACCCTTTAAGTCTTGTTACTATATTTCTAAAGGATTTGTAGGATCCCTTAAATTTCAAATCTTCAAATCAGTCATTGGACTGTGGCTTTTTAAAACTGCTGTAACGTATGAAGAGAGGGACTTTGAGACACACAGAGGTTTCTCAGAGCTGGTCCATGCTGTCATTAGAGCAGCTGCACCAGGTGCCTGGCAGCAGCAGGCACTGGACTGAGAGCACAACAGGTAGTGAAACAAGACAGTTGTGTTGCTCTTCTCTGAACAGTGTCCTCTGTATCTCTCTGTAGTCTCAGTTTATCCAGTTCTCAAAAACTCTCTACAATCTGTTCCATGGGGATCCTGAGGAGGAGCTGTTGTATCGGGCTATTGCGGTGGTGACCAGCCTCCTGCTGAAAATGGAAGAAGTTGGCAGAAGACTGCAGAGTCCCATGTCACCTGTCAAAAGTCCACTTGCTGTTACAGAGATGGCTGCTGAAGTCCCCAGAGAAAGGCAGGAGGAAAGCAGCTCTGAGCAGAGTGAAGGCAGTAGAGCACAGAGTTCGGGAGGGAACCATGAATGGTCTTTTGCCTTTGAACAGATTCTGGCATCCTTATTAAATGAGCCAGCCTTTGTGAGATTTTTTGAAAAACCTCATGACATAAAAGCTAAAATAGAGAGTGCTAAAAATTTACAGCTTAAAGCAAGAACCAGAGTGTAATTTTCTTTACCTTTGACTCTGAATTAATCACATGAAACGCTTACAAATGAAGGCCGTAACTATGGAAATCAAGTCTGGTGTTTACATGGGGAATGAAGTTTGAAGAGTTAGCTTTAATTATCAGATTACTGGTATGTAATGTAAATAAAAATAGTTTGAAGCACAATCACTTTCTTGCATTGTTCATAAGTTTCACTCCAAAAAAAGGGACTGAATAATAAACTGTCTTTACCATGTTATTAAAACATGCCACATTGTTTGGAGATACTGGGTGTGTACCTGTTGCAAACCTATTTGAATGACTTGTTAGAGTGAGTGTTCTCCAGGTTCATTTCTATTACTGTGATAAAAGGAATTACTTTTTTCCATTTTCATTTTAAAGGAATATCAACAGCTTGGAGGTTGTCTTCCACATTAATTAATTATTTACAAACTTGCATGTGGACTGGGGTCAAAGCAAGGTGAAGACTAAGAACAGAGGCTGTGGTAGCACAAGACCATGAGATTAGAGAAGGAAGTTGTCCTGCTCTCTATTCCTCTGCTTTGATGTTACCCATGGGTCTGGACTCTAGCAGATTCCAGCCCCTCATCAGCAGTTTGCAGACTGCATTCTCCCAGCCCGTGGCTCAGTATTTGCAACAAAAAACTGGTTGCCTGCTTTTCTAGCTCGGCCTAGAGGTCTCTTTCCCACTTTCATCCCAATCCTCCTACAAAAAAAGGTGAAAAGGATAGAAGCTTATTTGTTCATCCAGGCTGCACAAGGATGCAAAAACTAATATTGATTGTTTGAAATTGAGGGAAAGCAGTGGCTAAATCTGTCTGACCACATGGTGTTTGTACTTTATGTGGCAAGAAGAGCCATTCTTGTCTTCTTAGGAGCATGTTGATGAAAGGTAGAGTTTTTGCTGGTGTTTGGAAAGTCCAAGCACAGGCCAACTGTAGCTGAATGCTGACTATTGAGCTGCTCAGGGACAGATTGCAGTTGCTTCTTTGCCTACCCTGAGTCCCTATCTCAACTCAGTAATTACTATTGCTTTTCTATAGCACTCTGGATTATTGCTGCTGTAATATTTTCCATCTGTCAGGATTCAAGGCAACAAGAAAACGCCCTTGAATCTGACTTGAAATTTTTAATATAGAAAATATGATATAGTGGAGAGCCTGTGGAGGAAAGCTCTGCCAGTGTAAATGCTGAAAAATGTTGACTTTGAGTCTTTGGTAACTGGTGCTAGAAGGCATTCAGAGGAGGGTAAGAGCTTGTATTTTAATAACAGTAGCAAAGTAAGTGGGGAGTCTGTGCTAAACTAGATAAAAATGTCTGTTTCTAAAGCCTGTATGACAATCTTTCTCTGCAGAGCAGCATTATTTTTATACTGTGCATGTTTTTTTAAAGAAGCAGAATGGGGATGGTATCTTTCTGGGGCTTTTCTTGCAATACTAGTGTGAATGAAGAATAAAATGAATTTCTGACTTGTGTTACAGGCACTTTGTGAAATGCCATCATCGCAGTTGGTGTTAAATTTATGAATTATGTCTTATACTCTCCCCGATAGTCTCAGGTATTAATGTAAAATAAAGTTTTACTGAAGAAGTCCAAAAGTTGTATCATACATGTAGAGAATGAGGAAGCTTTTTTCAGAAGCTTTCACAAAGTAATTGCACTTGATACAATATCGTGCTGATTTGTATTTTTATGTATAAAATATAAAAACTAATTTATCCATTTAAGTGGATATGGATAGGGCCACACTGTATTACTTATCTGAAAATGTATTTACTCACTGTTTTCACAAAGTTGTTTAGAAATACAAAGCAGATGATACTGTTGTTCTAGTCCAGGATGTACTCAGATAAGGTTTGATCAGTGAGTAATTCTACTGCAAATAGCCATGATGAATTAATGGAGCCTCACAAAAATACATACAGCTGCCCATCCCAAAAGCCTTTGGAGGTTCATGAGAGATATTGTTTATGTCAACAAGTAGTCAAAGCTGTGAACTGTTTGCTAATCAAGGAAACAGAGATATGAAAGTCTTAAAACTCAAGGACTTTTTTAAATGAGAAAGAGGCAAGATGTGAAGATCTAAGTACAGAAGAGTGTGGTGAAGGAACTTGCAAAGTACAACAACCTTCTGTTGTTAGCTGGTTGTAAAAAGGTGCTCAGTTTGTACAATGCCCTTTTCTATCAGTGCCCACCTAAGAGACTGTAGAGCCTTTGCCAGCTGGGTAGAAGCTCTTGTCAGATGTCATGTCTATGTATAAAGAAACATTGCCAGCATATATATATATCTATATATATATCAAAATAGATTTAAGATGAGAAGTTAGGATATGTAGGGGGAACACTAACTTTTATTAACTGCATGGAATTTTTTGTTCAATTTTTTAATATTTTTTTCTCAAAATGGGTGGTGTCTTTAAATTGTTCCTGTAATACACCTACAGGCTGATCCAGGAAGACTAGTCACAGTGACCAGGCATGCAGTCTCAGCAGGATGGAGGGTGGAGCGAGGTCACTTCCAGCAGGCTGGCAGCATTCAGGCAATGGCCCACCTTGGCAGGTTCTTCCTTTTGGAACCTCTGGATCATGGGCTGGTCCTTTGGGGAGATGTAGATGTAGCAAGTGCCAGTGATTTCCAAGGAGTGTGACCTAGAGGTATGTTTGCTGAGCTGCTACCACAGTGCACCAGAAGTTGAGCTCTGGAGTTAGTGTTTAGCTTCTTTCCTTTGCTTTCCTATTCCAGCTCCTTCCATCCCTATTCCAGACAGGCTGGCTAACAAATGGATGCAGGTTTAGCTGGGATTGGCAGAGCTAGAGCAACAGCAGCTCGTTCCCTGCCTTCATTCCTGAAGAGTGATACCTTGACTTCAAAGCCCTGCACAGTCAGGGACAGAGATCCCTGTGCCATACAGCTTTTTGACCAGGTGAAGCTGGTGATGCAAAGATGGCCCCAGACTCCCATCACATCACCTGAGGGCGCTGGGTGTGCCCACAAACAGGAAACACTTCTGTTGTGTCACTTCACTCATCTGTGTTACTTTCTTTCTATAAGTCTCCATGAAGTTTTCCGCCTTTATTTTCAGGTTCAGTCATAAGAAATAAATGCAGGTGCATCATTCAGTACAAAATAGACAGTTGTAGGTAGGCTATAGATTGCTACAACTACTGATGCTGTTTGTACAGTTTGACAATTGCAGTGCCTGCCTGCAGCATCACCCCTGTGACTCGGCAGCTGTGTCATGGGGACTCCTCAGCACTGACAGTGGCTCTTGAGGACACTGCACAGTCCTTCCTTGTGGCTGGGCCATTGTTGCTGTGTACTAAGATGCCTTTTGTCAGACCTAATCAGTAGCCTGGGGACATAGCCAGCAGAGCTGTGATGTCTCCTCGGTCTTGCCATATGGAATGTGCTGCTCTGGAGCCTGGCGCTGCTCCCTGTGCTCCGGGTGACCAGTGACAGCCCTGACCCCCACAAGGAACTGGCTGCTCTGTGTGCCCAGCTCAGGGCTTGGGCATGTGAGGGGAAGAAATAACAAAAAACACCAGCTCTTTCCACCATGGGGGAGAACTGATGGTAATTCAACCAGTAGCATTTCCCAGGACATGGAAGTGGCTGCTGCCATGTGATAGAGAAAAATCACTTTCTGTTTCCATCCATTCGTAAAACAAGCCACTTGTTCATCACTCTAATGGCTGAATAATAATGTCATTTTAGAAGAGTTTGCTACCATAGTGACTAAGAAATAGCTGTGTGTTGATTTTATCAGAAGTTTCTCATCCAATTGTACCATACAAGGTTCTTGATTGTGATTGCTGTTGTTATCTGGACTAAACCAGAAGGAAATATTCCGATTTGTTTCCAGAAAAATAGGCTATTCTGTCTTTTTTGCTATAGCTTTGTCACTTTACCAAGACGGCAGCACATGTTTGTGTTGACAGATTGGCTTTTAAACAATGTGTTGTATGCAGAGGTACTGTAAGACAAATGGGATGTTAAATAAAATATTGTTTCCCTTAAGAAAAAAACCCTTGTCTTTGAGGCACTATTATTTTTTGTAATGGCCTGTGGTGGAAGTTCCTTCAAGAGTGTTGGCCATGTTAAAGCCATGTTTAGTCAGTGCATTCTGAAACAAGGAGCAAGCCAAAGCCCCTGCTGGGACAGCAGCCTCCCAGAAGTGGAAGAAAAACGGGGACCTGTGTTTTGCAGCTTGGGACTAGTTTAGGCTGGAGTACAGCCCAAGCTGGCTTCAGTGCTGAGCTGGTAAGTGAGAGAGCCCAGGAGTACTGGCACTTGCTTTTTGCATCCAAATTCAAACAGTGTGCAGACCCTGATCCCTTGTTCTTTCTAATTTACGCATTGCTCTTATTGCCTCTGGCACTGGTCACAGAAATCCCACTCCTTGTCCTGAGCCCATCCCTTCAGCTGTCCATGCACATGGACACAATGGCTGCTGCTCTTGTCTCTCCTGGAGAATAGGGATCAGATCCCCAACAGGCCCACACCATCCAGGGAATAACAACAGTACATAGTGTGTAAGAATTTTATTTTATTTCTTCTTTTTTTTTTTTTTTTTAAATACTATGTACAATCTGTTTAAAGCTTGTCAAAATGCACAGGCTCCCATTCAATGGAGCTGTGCAGGGACATAGATTCAAAACAAGAATAAAATCTTTACTGTTCATCTTCATAAGACACTTACTTTTTCCCATTACAAAATACTTTTAAGAATAGTAACATTTATAAATGTATTTATATTCAACATCATATAAAATAAACCAAGATTTATACTCAGCTCTTGACTTTTTCTTATTTTCTTTTTTTTTCTTGCATGGACTATATACAATATATACAGTAACTTCTCATTGTGTTTGTCAAATCAGCCTGATTATACCCACCAGGCTTTAGCTTATATGTACAAATACGCTAAAAGTGCAAGACTTTATTAATTAAAGCTGCCTGTGTTTTCAGAGGTCTGGAATTGTGTGGCCTATATATATTTATATATAGATATACTTCTACATACATATAAATGTATATTAAAAATACGTATATCTATATATAGACTTATAGTATATAGGTAATTGTGTACGAGAAAACCTCAGAACATTTATGACTGATAGGTCAACACTGACACTGGAGGCCAACCCTGCTGCCATCGGTCACGTCCCTGCCCTCTGCTTGTCACCAACAAGTCACACTTGTGTTTTCTTGTAAGCGGCTGGGGGGGGTGTGAACCAAACCCACCAGCAACCCTCAATTCCAAATGAGTCATAAAAACACAGGTCATAGCTAACACCGAGGTAAACAAATACAAATCAACCTGAATAAAGAGATTTTTTTATCCATCTATTTTTTTGAGCGTCAGGGACAATATAAGGCAAAACCCTCCTGGCCCTGACTCAGCCTCCCCCTTGGCTGGAGACAGACTGAGCAAAGACCAAGCAAGCCCCAGAAAGGGACGGTGGGATTTTGTCCTTTGGAGCATGTCAAGAAAACAAGGCCCTGCCCCTGAGGCAGTGCCTGGGACTGTGCAGCCCCCGTCCACCAGCAGCGAGGCCAGCGGCTGGGGGTGCTCTGAGAATAAGGGGGGGCACATGATAAAGTGCGTTTTTAGGTGTCTGGTTTTAGCAAGGCTGATCTAACATGTAAACATCCTCACCAAGCTCCTGTGCTCCTCACTGGGAGCTGTGAGCAGGGGCTGTGCCCCCAGCCCTCTGTCCCTGCAGCCCAGTGCTGCCATCAGCAGGGCCGTGCCCAGGGCCCGGCCCCATCTGGCGCACCCATTGCCTCCCACCTCCCCTGGAACCCCTTCCCACCCCTATTTTTTTTTTGGACTCACTGCCAAAGCCACAGCAATGCCAGAAAACTGCTCTGCCTCAGCTACCTCCCTACCACGCCCTGTTAAAAAAATACACACCCCCAGCCCCTGACCCCAACCACCACCACCTCCAAGATCCATTTGATTGCCACCTGCCATGTCTGGGCTCGTGTGTGGTGATGGGACACTGCAGACAAGCCACGGGGATGTGCTGGGGTGATGCAGGTTTAATGGGGAAGCCAGGGAAATGCACAGCCTTTCCCTTCAGCCAGCCACCCTAAGCCACAAACTCTGCACAGTGCTGGAGCCCTAACACAAATATATGTGTTTGCCTTCCCTTCAACATTATGTGCCAAGGCTATGGTGGAAAAAATCCCACAAACAACAATCCCAAAAATACAACCCCCACCTACTGCACCCTCATGAGCCACCCCACTGTCTTAGAATGGGGAGAGGGAGACCCTAACACTAATAGTGCTTTAAAAACAGAAGGTTCCTACCCTGAAGGCTCTATGCTGGCCCTTACTGCAGCACAAACCTGCAGAGTAGGAAAGCCCCAGGTGTTATTATTTCAGCTCCAGACTGCCCCACAAAGGCAGGTGTTCCACATCCCACTACCAGCAGTGAGGTGGCCCCAGCCCACGGCTCTGCTGTAGCCACGATTTCTTGTGATGGTTTGAAATGGAAGGGCTGGCTCCAACTGTGTCCAAGAGCAGCTGCTTGGTTGCCCAGCACCCAGGGGCTGCATGTGCTGTGTGGGCTGGGGCCCAGGCAGGGACTGTGCTGACAAGGCACGAGCCCCGATACCAGACCCCAGGCTGTCGGGCATCTCACTGCCTCCATTCTATGGCCCAGTACACTCCCCAAAATGCTGCCTGTGGCCAGCTCTGCAACCCACGATCCATCATGTCTGGCACCCCTGGGAGCTGTGCACTCAATGTCCCAGTCAAAGCTAACCCGTGCAGATGCTTTTGCCAAGGGAGGGGACACATGCAAAGCCAGGGACTGGCACAGCTTTTGTTCAAAACACCAAAGCACCCTGGGGCCTTGCACCAGCCCCAAAAGCTCCTGGCTGAGCCCAGCTCCAGCAGCCTGTCCTCCCACCACCACTCCCCAGGCAACGTGGCACAGCAAAAACCCATCCCCTTCCCCAGGAAGAACTGCTGGGAAACAGCCCCTGGTGTACCAGGGCTGGACAAGCCCCACTGCACCCTTCTCTTGAAACACAGGGCTGCTTGGAGCTGCTTGTGGGAACAGCACCAGTAACACCAGCTGCTGCAGTGCTGCGAAGGGCCAAGAAAGCGGCTTGCAGAAGAAAAAGAAGGAAAACACACACAAAAAGAAAACCCCATACAAAAAAAAAAAAAAAAGGCAAAACCAAGCATTCTTTGCTTGGTTTCAACAGATGCTAGGAACTAAATATTAGGAACTAACTCGTCTCTAAACCTTGCTCTGTCTGCCAGCTGGAGCTTTACTGCTAGATGGACCTGGTCCTAACTAACCACTGCCCTGCAAAGTTTACAGTAATGGCGAAACCCATCTATGTTTGGGCTCTAACAATGCCCAAAGTTAGTACTCAGCTACTAACACTTCAAAAATGTACTTTTTAATTTTTCCTTTGGAAAGACACAAACAGTAGGGACACTTAACTATACACCCACTGAGGAATAAACTGGTTTTTCAATTCATAAATATAAACATATAGTTAAAAAGTGACAATTTACAAAAATACAATTTATTGCTGACCCTATGGGCTTGTAACATCGCGTGCGTTGTGATTATACATTTTGGGTTTGCCAAATTGAAACATGACCTAGCAAAACCACAAAGTTTGCTGTCATATGCTGTTCTATGCATGTTTGTTTGTTTTTATGTATAGAAACATATACAACTACATCACTTGAAACAAACAAAAAAAAAAGGAGTAAAGATTCTTTGTCTGTAACCTGAAAAATATTTGGCTACAGGGAGTAAAAACCATACAAATTTATCTTCACTTGTTAACCAAAACCAAAACATGACAAATATTGTACTAGCTGCGATGTGAGCTGGTATAACAACAGTAAGAAATTCAGGCAAAAGTGGTGTTATGTAAATTAGCAGCATTATCCAATCTCCTGGAAAACAAAAATATGCGGGACTGAGGTATAGAAAAAGGAAAAAGAATCCACAATGGACCTACTACAGCAAAACGAGTTATGTACATGGTAATCCAACGGTGTCCTGCGGACTGGTACAGTCTATGTGCTCCAAATGCTGGGCTTAAATTCACAGTGACTTTCAGCATTGAAGTCCTGAATGGAAAAGGGTTTTTTCCATTGCAAACTGAGCTTCACAGCGACCTGATACCTCCCCTCCCTGCAGCCAGAAAGCCACCGCTTCCAGTGGCACCACGGTGCTGGGCCAGGGCACACCCTGCTGCCGGAACAGCATCACGGACTGGCTGCAGAGGAATCCCAGCAAACAAGGCCCTTGCAGCCATGCATCCCTGTCAGGGATCATCCCTCCGGCCCCCACCTCCCCACGGAGCCTGACCTCTCCTGTGCCATGCTCTGACGGCATCGTGCTCTCCTGCGTGCGCCCGGGCGCAGCAGCTGCAGCCGCGTGGTCCTTGTCTCCCAGAACCGACCTTCAGGGCAGCTGCATCTCGGGCAGGTCGGGCAGGTTGCAGGGCTGGCCCTGCGTGTGGTGGCTCTGCTGCTGCGGGTGGAGGAAGTAGCTCAAGGGGTTCTGCTGTGGGGTGTGGGGTGGCTGGAAAATGCGCTGCGTCGGAGCCCCAGGCACCAGCTCAGGACCTTGCATCTGTCGGGAGACACAAATCGGAGCAGTCAGACCTGCTGCATCACCCAGCTGTCCCTCTCTTGCTGCAGGGCTGATGCTGAGGCTCCTGCCCAGGAGTGTGTGCACCAAGTCCTAAACTTGAGGGTATCAGCTGTGCCCCTTGGGATGCTGTTGCTGTCAGCACAATCAACAATGCCTGGAGAGCACAGGGGGGAGGCAGGACCTGTCTGTCCTAACAGGCTGTATGGGAGCCCAGCAGGAATGGAGACCTCCAAACACTACTTGGATGCAAGGTAAAATCTGCAGGATGTGCAACTTTGATCTTGCATGGGAAAGACCTTTAGACAACCAAGGAAGAGGTCCTAGAGTGACCATGTATCCACCCATGGCTGGTACCCCAAAGACCTGGACTTGCTGTTTCACCCCAGTGTCCACATTGCTCGTCCTGAGGACCTCCATGCAGCCCATGAGGACATGTACCCAAAGCAGGGACAGTTCATGCCACATTTGCTGACAACAGTGATTCATTTCTCACTCTAAATCCAGTCCTGCTGTGTGGCTGCTTTCAACTGTACCTACTCCTCCTGTTTTCTTTTCTACCATCTTTGCCTGGAGGACTGTAACTGACCTCTGCCATCCAGGCAGGGCTTGGAGAGAGTGTTACTAATGAATTACTAGTTTCAACAGCCCCTCTCCTTGGCGGTGTCACTAGTTCAGCATATACTGATGTAAACTGTGTTGAAAAACCAAAATCACCTTGTCCAGAGATGTGTGTTGTGAAATACCCATTTATTCAAAGAAAGCTCTGATGGCAGCTGACAAAAACCTTGCCCTGCTGAGATGTAACAGCAGGAGGTATGTTTTCCAAAGAGCTTATCTCTTATCATATTTCATGACTACAGCAAGCTTCCCACCACAGCTCCTCTGGGTGAAAAGCTGTGTTTGAAAAACTGGGTATTTCTTCCGTACATGGTGTGATAACTCTGTTGGAAAATACAGCCTTGAGCGGGTGCAGTCAGCCTGCAAAGGTAGAGCACTTGGCTATGTGGAGATACAATGGGAATGGAGGATGTGCAAAGGCACTGACCAGGTTTGATCAGCCAGATAAGCCTCATTTCTTCAAAAAACCCCAACCAATCCCTAAGCCATCCCTGTACCTCCTCAGAAACCTGCTCCAATACCTGAAGGTAGAGGCGGTGCTGCTGAACCTGCTGCTGTGGCCACTGGTGGAGATGAACTGGTGTGCTGGCCTGGTGGGATGTGAAGCTGGTGTGTGGGATCATCAGAGACGGGGAGAAGATGGGTGGCGGGGCTGGAGGTCGGACGGCGCTGCAGGTGACTGGCTGCACCTGTGCTGGGGGAGGCAGGGTCTGCTGCTCTGCAACGAATCTGCCACAAGGAGGAAAACCAGGCGTGAGATCCCACACCCAGACCCACCCTCAGAAAGGGCACTGGGGAGCCCAGCTGCTGCAGGAGCCAGCCTGGAGCAGGGCTGGTCAAACCGTGCAGACCCTGCTGACAGCAGGCCCCAGATTCCCCCCTGCCCACAAAGCACGGACTGGAACTGCTGAAGATAAAGGTTTTCAAGGCTGTACGTTTTCTCTGTGTCTTGGTCAAGCATTTTACGCTTTGCAAAAGCCAGAAAATGGTTAATTTTTTTTTCAAAGCACTTTATTTATCAAAAAGTTCTTTGTAGTTAAAAGCTATTCTCATTACTTTTTCTCCTAACTGGATGAACTTTGGTTTCACTTCAGGTTGAGACTGTCTGTTTGGGCAATCAGGTACAAGTTTTTCCACGTCTTTTTCAGTGCCATTAAGTGTCCTGTTAAGACACTGCAGGAAAACAAGGGCCAGCAGAGACTCACTTTCCTTGCTGCCTGCTGGCACTGCTCACAGGCTGGCCACTGCTGTTGGCTGCAGGCATCATGGCTTGGATGGACTGATCCAACAGCATCCTGTGGTGGAAGGAAAACAGAGGATGGTCAGGGAAGGGAGAGGTCCAAGCTCCTGTCAACAACTCCTTGAAAATCCTCCATGAAAGAAGGTAAACCACTATCTTGAAAACAAGCTAATGAAACAGGATGCTTCTTATCACCTCACATCTCTCCTGTGAATATAGGCTGAGAAGTTTGGGATTGTTGAGACTGGAGAAGAAAAGGCTCCAGGGACACCTTATAGCACCTTCCAGTCCCTAAAGGGGCTACAAGAGAGCAGGAGAGGGACTTTTGACAAGGGCATGGAGTGACAGGACAAGGGGGAATGGCTTTAAACTGACAGAGGGCAGGGTTAGATTAACTTACGGAATTTCTGAGAGAAAAGGATTTAATGCCCTTGATGATACAGCACGATGTGCACAGCACCCTGCTTGCCTGCACACTGGGCTCACCCCTGCAGAGGGAACCTCCCGAGCCCACTGCCCCGAGCCCAGCCATGCCTGCCCTCCCTGCTGCCCCAGTACTGCTATTTTCTGTCACTGCCCCCAGGATGGTCCCAGCAGGGCTGTGGGTACCTGAGGCTCCTGTCCTGGCTGTAGTCAGCTGGTGGTTGCCTCTCACTGCTGTCAGTTGGCACCTGTGCAGCCACAGCGATGGGGTGCGTCTGGGAGAACACCATGGGGTTGTTGTAGAGGGGCACTGAAATGCTCGCCTGCCCTGGCACACACATTTGCTGCCCTTGGCTTCCTCTCATTGAGTGCTGCTGCTGCTGCTGCTGCTGCTGCTGCTGCTGCTGCTGCACCTGAAATGAAGACATAGGTACCCACGTACATTTTAAAGCTCCCTAATGGAAGGATAAAATAATCACTTACAGTGGGCAGATGGGAAAAGGAGAAGGAACAATAGGATATTGTCTCTGAACACAGCAGTAGGAACAGTGTATCTATTCAAGACAACCAACCCATTAGTGTTTATTGTCTCTGCAGGGCAGGTGTTGGCATCCCCAGACAGTCTCTTGAGAAATTAGGTAAGGGCACAAAAGGCTTGAGGAAGAAAAGAACAGCTTAAGAAAGGAAGTGCAAATCCAAAGTATCCAAGGAAAGCATCTCATCTGTCCTTTAAAGCAGCAGTTTTGGCCTGCTTTGCTTTTGAACAACTCAAGTTTTTCCCATCTTAATAGTGGATTTAGGTCTAGTGATGACAAAATTGTTTTTTCAAAGCTGCCTCCCAAGATTCCTCACGCAGAGGAAAACTAATCTTTTAAAATGATGCCTACTCCCATGTTATGAAACCACAATTCTCACTGGCTATGAATGAGCATTGTGTTGATGAGAGCCCAGACTTCCCATTCACTCCCTTCCCAGTCACCAGGAGGGCTCCAACAGTCCCTGGGGTTCAAATGCTTTTTGGCTACCTGGCTTTTATTTTTACAGTTGAGTGACGTTGTTCACAACTGACTCTTGACACAAATTCCTCAACGCCACCTACGCAGTAAAACCAACACAGAGGGGATGCTCGGGACCACGGGGAGGGCTGACAGGGCAGACAAGGATTTGGAAGCCAGGAAAGGGGGTCATGAAGACAACAAAGCAGCCAGTGACCTGGGGGGCTGTGCCACAGGGGTCCCTGAGGAACGGGCGTGGTGACAGCAGGTGGGTGCTGCAGTAGTGCTTCGTCCCCATGAGGCCTGGCTGCTGTGACTTCTTGGCTGGGGTCTGCCTGGGTGTCCCCTGCGGCGGCGGCCTCCGGGGGCTCGGCTGCTGCACGTTGTTAAAGACGACGGGGATCGGCTGCTGCATCAGCATCTTTAAACAAAAGAGGCACAGGAGTTGTTGGTTGTACCACCTGGCAGAAGTAACACTGCAGCAGCAGCAGTATCTCTAAATCCAGGGGCAGAGTGAACCATGAGCAACGGAAAATCAAATGTTAGCTTGTGTCAAATATTTATTCAGAGACAGGACCGTTCCAGCTCCATTGTGCCTGCTGTGTTTTGCAGGAGTGGCAATGGGGATCCAGCAGCACTAACCAGACACAGAACCACCAAGCTTTTTGTGCACAGGAGACTTTGGATTAATTTGAGATTGGTTTTTCCAAATCACGGAAATCACTGATTCAATACTCAGCCAGATACTGATGTCACTCATCTCCTGGGAAACACCACTCCCACATCCGAAAACACGTTACCAATTTGTCCAGAGTTCATTCCTGAATACTTTTGCCACAGACAATTTTGTTACTGCTCTGTCTGCTCAAAGGAAAAGCAAATGGCTGGTGAGTTTGGGAGCCTCAGGGGCAGCAGGTACCTGCAGGTTGGAGTCCTGCACGAGCTGGAGCTGCTCTTTGATGACGTGGAGCTCCTCTTGCTGTGTCTTGATGTCAGCTTGCAGTATGCGAGTCCTCTCCTCCAGCTGCTCCTTCAGCTGGTGCATCATCCCCAGCTGGGTGGGGAAATGGTACACTGGCTGCAGAGAACAGAGAAAAAGGACGACAGGGTAGGATCAGTCCTGCTACTCACACTCATAGCAATGCTGGATTGAGAAAAATGATGGCTTTTCAGCTTTTGCCATAAAAAATATGATGCTGACAAAAAATGGCAATTGCATATTTAACTGAAGTGCCATTGTAGTTCCAGAGCAGCAGCACATCTGGCTCACACACAGTGCCTCCCTCCAGGTGTTGGTCTTTAGATTTCTGCACAGATGAAGTGTGTATACATGGGACTCTCCTGTCCCCTCAGGATAATACCCTGCTGGTTTGGGCCCACTTGTGTTTTGTGGCAGACACTGCATCCAAACCCTTGCCACACCTCCTGGCTGGGCTTTCAGTTGTGCTGCTAATGGTATTTACCAAATGCCAGGCCCAAGTTAGGCTGCAATCCCACCTGGGGATCCATCCTTCACACCTACCCTGGCCATCTTCAATCTCTGTTTTATAGTCTGAACATTTACTGCACTGACATCAAAGCCCTGTAAGGACAGACCTTGTCACTATGGTTTATGATTCCCACATTTTTCTTGGTTTTTTTTTTTTTTTTTGCTTTCTTTTCCTGGACTAACTCAAACCTTCCTCTACTAAATGACATCCCCTTCCTCTACTAAAACTCTTCAGCATTGTATCAGCCTGTAGGTAGCTGCTATAGATTCAGGGAGAAGCCTTCAGCAGCCCACAATGCTTTTGACAAGTGTAAACCTTCTCCTGTGCTATTCCTTTGGGTGTCCCACCTGCTCTCTCTGCTCGCTGAAATAAGCAGTTGCAATAATTTGGTTGCAGGTAAATCTCAGTAACAGCAACAAAAAGGGCACAGAAACCTTGTCCCCACTCTGGGATGAGCCAGCAAGGATGGGAGGGCAGTGAACCAGAGCCACCAAGGCTGCCTTGCTGACAGGACACACCAGTGCACTTAACAAAAATAAACCACATACCATCACAGGGTGCTGGGAGGGTACTGCCAGCTGAGCCACAGGGTTCTGAGGGAGGTGTTCACCAGGGGCTTGAGGAGTGGCTATGGCCTAGAAATGAAAATTTTGCCTTACTGTAGGTCCATAGCACCTCTAGTGCAGAGCTGGTGCTGTAGCAGCTCATACCAGGGATGAACAACTGCAGGGAATTGGACAACTGAGATTGGAGATCTGAGGATAAGTCTGCAGGGAGAATTTAGGCTCCTGCATGCCCCTGGTAATTGCAAGTCCTTGGTGTCAGCACCCATTTTGGATAAAGGCTATTTCATGTGTACTAACCCCAAGAAAAGAGGGTTGGTGGTGTGAAAAGGCATTTGGCCCAGAGGAGCAAACTGAATCCTGAAAGAAGGCAGCAGAGAAGCCTCTAGCACCTCTCCACTAGCTCTGCCAGCCAGTGGCACTCCCCAGGAAGTCCCAGCACACTCAGAGTGTGGGATCCAGCATCTCTGAGGGTGAGACCAATGCTTGTTGAGCTCATTTCACAACAGCCTCAGAAAGGCTCTTGCTCCTCAGGCCCACTGACCTGAGCGCTCCCGACTGCTGCCAGCCGCAGGGCCGCCTTCTCGGCTGGAGCCCCCGGCACGGCCGGCTGGTTGGGGGTGCTGGCGTCCGTGCGCCGCATGGATGACGTGGCTGCAAGAGAGACATTCACTGTGATACAGCAGACCCGTGCCTGGCTACCCTGGCTAAGCCTGAACTCTGCATATGCAGATGGGCCAAACACTGCCAAAGTGAGACCCTCTGCGGTCCCTCTGGCTCCCCACCTGACTTGCTGGGTTCCCTCCTGATGTTAACCCCCTGTTCAGCCTGCCCTCCATGGGTATATCCAGATGAGATCCCTGCTCTCCCCACAGCAAGTACCTCAAGAAAAGTCCCCTGAGTTTCCTACCCATAGCCCCACACAGGGCACTGCAGTCGCCTTGCTACCTCCCCCAGGGCAAGGTGGGCACTCATGGGAGCTGGAGTGAAGCTGCCAGCAAGGCAGGCATCCTTCTGTGCTCCTTCTGCAGGGATTTCACATCAGAGACCCCATAATAAAATTATATTATCCCAACATAAAACTTTTGTCAGTGAGCTTGGCTCAATCAAGCTAGCGAGTCACCTCGTGTCCCCTGAACCACAGCAGACAGCCATGACCCTCAGCTGGGAAAAAGCCAGGGGAAATCTGCTCTCACACAGGCAGTGGGGTTAAGAGGGAGCGGCGGCAGGTGGCCGTGGCTCTGTTGCTGCTCTGTGACTTGTCATGATGTGATATGTTGGTCCCAGTAATGAGCATTCCCCCCCCACCCCGACTCAGTCCCTTCCAGCCAAACCCCAGCATTCTGGAGGCTGCTCTGCCCTCCACACCACTGCCTGCACCCAGGCTGGGCTGCCCCGGCACCTACAGGTGGAGTCAGAGAGGGCGGTGTGCGAGGAGCGCCGGGAGCTGTGCGATGACAGTGACACTCCCTCCCGGCTGGCGTCCTGGCTGCTGCCGCACTGCCCCACGTCCAGGTAGCTGCTGTGGCTCTGCGGGGAGCAAAGCACAAGCGGTGAGACCATCAGCAGGTGGGAATGGCCCTGGAAGGGACCTCCCTGAGCTCCTGTTTGCAGATGAACCCAGCAGGTGGGTGTGCAGCACTGTGGAACCACACCACCAAACCCTGCTCGCTATGAGTTCACCCGAAAGCCTTCAGGCACACAGGACCCTCACACTCATGCCCTGGGCACCCGTCTGATGGCAGCGAGCAGCAGTGGAGGACTGCTCCTCCATGGGGATTGCTGCCTGTGGCCTGCACTCTGGTGTGCCACCCTCCTGCTCCCCTGCCCACAGAGCCGTGGGCAGCAGGAAATAAGCTTTTGTCGTCAGCCTCTTTCCACCCGATCTCTGCAGGGATGTCCCAGCTGGTTGGCTGTGGCGCTCTGGGGAGTGATGGCAGGGGCAATGAATGAAGGTGGCAGGAGGGGCTACCTGAGCAATAGCTTTATCCATTGCAGAGATGGAGAGAGATGACCGGGAAGGGACATGGAGCAGTGGCATGGGGACATCAGCCAGAGCCCCAAGAGGACCTACAGCAAACATCTCCTGAGGGGGACAGGTACTGGGCAATGCTGAGAGCTGCAATCCCACTCGCTGCTCCCTGGGGAGGAGTGGCTCCAGCAGCCTGTTCTGGGCACGACCTGGGCAGCAGAGGGGAACAGCCTGAGCTCCCATAAAATAATGTCTGAACAGCAGTGAGGCTGATGGAATGACAACTACACAATAATCCCCTTGAAATTCCTTTGATTTCTGGTCTTATTTGTAAACTACCAAGAGAAAAAACTTAAAAAGTTAAAATGACCTTGTTACTTGGGCTGACGTGTGGTGATGCCAGACTGACTCAAGCCATGGAAGTTATTGCTCTGGTCACAATCCTACACTTTGTGTGATCCAGCAACAGAGCTGAAATCTAGGTAAGTGTTTTCCCTTCACTTCCCATCCTCATGTGACTATCAGTGACGAGCTGGCACAAGCAAAACAGGTACCCTATGGTACTGCCCTTCTCTTGGGTCCTCTATGCCTTACTGAGGGTGATAGGTACAGCAGTCTGGCCTCCAGCTCCAGCTCTGCTTCTGAGACAAGGTGGTTTAACCTGTTTTTTGCGTCACAGTCTCAGACAGATTACAAGGAGCAGAACAGAGCAATGCAACTGCTGAATTTGCAGTTATTGGGGTATCAGATAATACTGGGAGTTAAAGATCATCTAGGTCCAATCCCTCTGCCGTGAGCAGGGACATCCACCACGAGATCAGGCTGTTCAAAGCTCATCCAGCCTCATCCAACATGGGCAATTTGGAGCCATGCAGAGGAAAGCTTCTCAGGGGATGCTTGAGTCCTGACCCAGGTGAAGGCTTGGAATGAGATGGGAATAAAGAAAATGGAGAAGAAAGAACAGATATGTTCCTAAGATTGGTAAGATATTACTCAGTTTGGTTTAAACATCTTCTCATTCAACTGGGAAGGAACATGGTACCTTTAGAGAAGAGGATGCCAGTTCAATTGATGACTCTTCGAGGCCAAGATCTCGCCTTCTCTCAGCCCGAACTTCTGCATAACTAAAAAAACCAAAACAAAAAACCCCCAAAATTATTCTGCAGTTCCTGTGCAGGTAAACTGCCATAACAAGTGTACATTCATTTTCTAATCTGGTGATGATGAACAAGAATCATTTTTTTGCATGGTAGCTTAGTGATCCCTACGCCAGTGCCTTGGGCAGGACAAGGTCAGGTCCCTCCTTCTGAGGGTGCACACAGCTGTGCATGCATCAGAGCTAACACCCTGCACTCCAGTGGAAGATCCAAATAAAAACCTAGGTGCAATGTGAAGTGCAGGAATACCTATAATGAGCCCCTAAAAGAGTATATTTTCTTTCCTTACTTTTTCCCCTCTTAAATAATAAAATATTTACAGTTACAAATGCCACATGATTCACCACTTGGATAAACTGGAGAGGATGTTTCAAAGACTCTCTGAGTGCTCATGGATCATGGGCACTGAGAGGTGCCAGACTTTAGGGTGATGAAATATTAATGAGCTGCAGCCTTTGTGGGAGGCAAGAGAAGTTGCTGAACTGACCTCACTTATATAATCGTGGCAATGAATTTTCCTGAAACAACATTTTAACTTGTGTACTTCAGTAACGTATTTTAAACCTTAACTATCTGAGACAGAATTGAACTTCAAAATCTATTTAGGGCTACATTATTAGGTTTAAGAGGCACTGGAACCAGAAAGAAGAAACAAGTCAATGCACAATAAGTTCAGACCTTAAAGTGAAGCTGAATTCCCTGAAGGATGGCAGAAGCAAGACAACTGAGGAGCAACCTCTCTGTGTAACATTTGCTTATGTTAACATTTCATATGCAATTTATATCACAGATTATAGATTCAGAATCAATAGAATTTGGGTTGAAAGGGACCTTAAAAATTATCTGGTTCCAACCCCTCTACTGTGGGAAGAACACCTTTCACTAGACCAGGTTGTTCAGGGCCCCAGCCAACCTGGCCTTGAACACTTCCAGGGATGGGGCAGCCACAGCTTCTCAGGGCCTCCAGTGCCTTACAAGCCTCATGGTGAAGAATTTCTATCTAAGATCTAATCTAAACCTATCTCTGACAGTTTGAAGCTATTCCCCTTTGTTCTACCACTCCACGTCCTTGTTCAAAGTCCTTCTCCAGCTCTCTTGGAGTTCCCTTAGGCACTGGAAGAGGCTCTAAGATCTCCTTGGAGCCCTCTCTTCTCCAGGCTGAACAACCCCAGCTCGCTCTTCCTGTCTTCACAGGAGAGGTGCTCCAGCCCTATGAGCATCTTTGTGGCCCTCCTCTGACTCACTCCAACAGATCCATGTATTTCACATTTACTAGTGTTTGCTCTTCCAGATGTTTGACAGAAAAAGAGGGGACCAGAAAGAAATTGATTCCTGACAGTAAAGAAATACACAGTGAGCAGTAAGTTTACTCAAGTTAATAGAGCAGTTAATAACAGTGAGTCACTATTTTTCCAAGCCCTTCAGAAAACACATTCTTACTCTTAACACAGTCTTTTTTCAGATGGCAGTGGTGATCCAGCAGATCCCCCTCCAGAAGGTGCATTCACAGAGCATCCCACACATGCACTGCCTTCCAGCATGAGCTGCAGCTCAGCACAAGCAGCTTCCCACTAGGGGGGGATCCAGGGCTGGATTTGGGTGAGGAATAAGGCCAGCAAGCCAGCAGCTTAATAAGTCATAAATATTTAAAGCTCTGATCAAAAGGTTTCGTAGGAGTTATGTGATCTCATTCATGCCCAGAAAGCTGTCTGATTCCCAACAGCTTTAATTCTTTCTGTGGCCATGTCATCACTAGGGACAAAAGGGGAATGTAACACACTGATAGATTTGGCCAGAGGTGACTTCCAAGCTATTGCCCCAGTTGCCGAAAAACAAAACAAAACAAAAGTAAACAGGTAAATAAAACACATATTCCCTGTTGGAACAGTTTCATGGAATTACATATCATTTTTGTGCGTCAGTAGGCACAGCAGGTATTTGGTTAACATGCAGCAGAACTAGAAGAAGCAATGGCTCAACACTGAGACATAACATACACTGTGAAGAGTTTGGTGCTTGCTCCTACCTAACTACCAGGTGAGTGCAAACAATGAACTCGGGCTTGGAGTTCCACTGGTGGTAGGTGATGTAGTAGTGGGTCTGCAGCCATATCCACTGCTGCCCTTTGGTCAGGAACCGATAGTAACAGGACTTTCCTTTTCCAAACTGCATCACTGTTTAATAAAAAGAGAAAGCCATTTATAGCAAACAGGGATTTCATGGTGCAAAGGTGATTGGAAAAACAATTCAGTCCCACACCCTTCTCCCAGACTAGGGCAGTGCTAAAGTGGCTCTTGAGCTTTATAAAGAAGACAGATGATACACAACCAGGTACTCGGCTTTTGTGTAGGGTCATTCCTGCTGACTTTCCAGAGTGCTGTTTGTTATTTTGAGATTGCTCTTATAACTGGTATATAAACATATAACTAGCTACATTCTTATAACTTACTCATGGGCTTCCCTGAAATAAGCATAAATAACATTAATCAAACAAATTATTTGCTTTTCATAAGTACGTGAGAATGCATTTCAAAGACTGAAGGTGTGACGTAAGACTCCTAATAATGGCACAAAACAAGACAGTGGAGTTTTAACAATTTAACTGAGAGTTTTCTCCAAGACCTGGCCAATGCCAGCCTGGTATGTATTATCAGGCTACATCCAGAAAAATCTCAGGTTCTGTAATACAACTGGAAAATAATGAGGGGAACTAAGTTAAATAACCACATTAATTGTTCCAGACTGCAGGGAATACAAAATGAAACATGCTCACTTAAAATACCCACAATTAATGCAAAGTAAAATACAAATGTGGTTTAAACAAACCCATTTCACTTGACAGTAGTGACACAAGATGCCTGCCCAGAGTGTCAGTGTGACTAACAGGAACTCAGCAAGCCACACTAACCCAAGTGGTCTTTTACTCACCTGCACACTTCTACTTTGTTAAAATATCAGGACTGACTTCTTTAGCAATCCCATTAACAGCGATGGGCTTTAGATGAAGCACTTAGCAGAGATTTTCTGGCTAACCTAACGTGCTGGGGATCCCTCAGCTCATAGTCCTGGCAGAAATGTCCCGAAACAACTTCTCCAAGCCACTTTGCCAGCACTTTACTTTGCTTCCCTGTGCAGTAAAAAGATCCTTCCCTACAGGTGTGTTGTGCAAATATTCTTCTAATAGGTAAGAGGAATGCATGGCTGATAGAGATGTAGAATATAAATCATCAAATTTATTCTCTGCTGAATGACCTGACTCACTCTCAATACAGTTTGTGTCCATACCAAACTGCACATGAATTATCAAAAGGCCACTGTCTCGTTAAGTATCTCACTTGTATCTGAATTCTTTTAAGCAAACAGCACTAAGAAGTACTGTACTTGAGAACATTTAAAATCCTCTATTAATATTCCCATCTATGCTTTTGTTGCACTTGACACAACTTGTGTGTCCCCCCTGTCACAGCTTCCTCCATGTGCTCAGCCAGGCAACCCACTTCCCTGGCAGGGGCTGTACCAGTGGCTCTGCCTGGACAGGGCAGAGCAGCCAGCAGGGAAGTGGAGCAGGGAAACTTGACATGCAGAGAAGTATTCTCCCCCATTCCCTTCTAGGTCCCTCAGCTCCTCATTTGTGTAAGTGGTACAGGGTTTGTGGTAGAGATGGGGGTGGTTTGCAGCTCAGAGATGGGTTGTCTCCAGTGAGCTGTGGGGCTTCTTGGTAGAGTTTCTTGGTCCTAGCATCATGCTGCTCTGCATCTCAGAGCAATTACAGAATCCCACTTGCTCCACTCTCTGGGGTGTCCTCATTTGCTTTTGACAAAACACTCTCCTTTCAAGTGGAGATAGCAGAGAGACAGACACTGTCCCCAACAGGAAACCTGTAAGTAATATTTCTTAGCAAAATACCCGATTACCTAGATGCATTTTACAAAGTATGTAGTTATTTTTCATTGCAGTGCTTGGCAATGCAAAACCACCGCAGGACACATGTAACTCTGGCTCAGTATCTCAGTCTGAAATGCACCCAATAAAATGGAAAAATCTGGGTCTTGGGGATAAAACATCTCACACCTGCTAGGAACTGTACACTGATTAAGAGTAGACCACATCTGCAGACATCCTCTGCCCTTCTCACACTGGCTCCAGCCCTCAGTAGGACATGGTTCTCCAGCATTGAGCTGCACTGCTGTGGAACTCACGTGAGTGCTCCTTCTATTCTGGCTCCCACAGGTCACACCACTTCTCCTTGCATGAAAATGAACTTCATGGACCTTCTGTGGTGTTCACACATCAGCCTGAACTTGACCCTTCTGCTTTGTTGTTTTCCTTTCAGGTCGACCAAACATGAGCAATCTTCACCCACAGGGAAATTGCGTTCAGTAGTTTTGTATTTAAAATAATACTGGATCTCCAGAAGCATTTTACTAATGAGTGAGTGAGGTTCACAACATCTAATTGCACAGGCAGGTGATCCAAATGATATGCTCAGAAGGTGTTTTGGTCAGCTGAGCCTCCTGGCTGACTCTGGAGCCCAGGGGAATGGCAAGACCCCATGAACTGTGATGAATCAAGAAAACTTGCAGGACAGAGGGGGGAAGTTCTAACTCCCAATCTTTTAATCTCATTTCACTCTGAGACAACCTGTGCTCAAACAAGGTATCTGCCAATTTAGGAAACCTGCACAAACAGTTTCTGATTTGAGTGAATTCTGCAGGTTTCAACCTCCCAGGTAAGTGTCAGCTGTGACAGTCTGTCATGGGAAGAGAGAGTTCCCTCGTGCCCCTGAAGATGAAGCCTTTTGTGATGACAGCAAAAGGTTTTGCACCAGTGACAAATGAGATGAGAGACAGACACATTGCAGAGGGAGGGCAACTTACAGTGTTCATGGCACCTAGCAAGAAGCTCCAGGTCATCTGCATGGTAGTAATCATACCCTGATGTTCCCAAAACCTCAAAGGGTAAATATCCTATAATAGGTGGAGCCCTAGAAAGGAAGCAAAGAGCAGGGAGTGAGCACAAAACTTGATGCTTTGACATCCTGGCAGATAAACTGTGATACCAGCAACAAATACCTTGTTCGTTCACTTGGCAGGGAAATCTGGAGTGGATTTTCACACAGGCAGTGATGTATTTTCATATACAAACAAACAAAAAAAAAAAACCCACAGCAAGGGAGAGGTAAAAACTGAGAAAATGAAAAGGTGTGTGTTTACTCTTTGACAGCCTATTCATTATGTGGGTGTAGAGAAAGGCATGTACGTATGTGAGTGACTCAATTCATTAAGGATGCTTGGGAGACACAGCTTGAGAAACGCTATGGCTGATCCCGCACATAACAACTTGGAGCTGGAGTAAAATTATCCAGTAGGCTGGATGTAAACGTCACCTGGGTAGTAACTGTGGAAGGGAGAGTAAGTGGGAAGCTGCAGTGTGTGTCAGGACCAGCTTGGGAAGAAGTAATTGCTCCCCTGGAAAACCTTGGGAAACTAGAGCCAACAAAACTTTCTGTGCTGATAGTACAGATAGCAATAGGCATGGGGCTGATTTAGGGCTGGTTTTGTTTTGCCTGGTAGAGAAGGAATTGATGAGGTATTTAGATAGGCACATTGCAATGACTTACCTCACTATTTTGCTATCAATTCTAGATTTTCATTTTTCTAGGCAAAATAAGAGATTTTTTTTTTTGCAGGTGTCCTAATGCAGCCTTCACCAGAGCCTGATAGCTTATGATTATGAAACCACTGACATGTG
The DNA here is from genome assembly GCF_041296385.1 of Aphelocoma coerulescens. NCBI lineage: Eukaryota > Metazoa > Chordata > Aves > Passeriformes > Corvidae > Aphelocoma > Aphelocoma coerulescens. The sequence goes on from NC_091018.1 coordinate 14,296,369, forward strand.
AGGAGAAAACCACTGTTTTTTTCTCTCCTCCCTATCACTCTCCATCCTCCAGCACTCAGGTACAGTCCTGTCTGCACCAACTCAAGCACTCAGTGAGGCAGAACCTGTGCTAATGTGGCTCCACCTGTTTGTTCGGGCTGCAGGATGTGCTGGTAGTGTGAGGTTCACCTGCCAAGTTCAGTGTGTTTCTCAGAAACAGGGCAAAATAGTAAATAACTCAAAATGGGGCAGGCTGAAGTGGATGGTGCCCATCAAAGCTGCCTCTCCTGCTGCCCTGCTCCTGGTATGCTGACTGCTCTTAAGGAAGAAGGCCATAAAGTGGCCAGGACTATGAACAAAAAGTTATTTCAGTGTAGTACCTGTGGGTTTGGATGGATCAGCTCTGAGTTTCTTGGTTGTGTGGAGTTCTCTCTTGGCTGAGCTCCACATTTGTCCTCTTGGGAGACACAGTGGGCATCAGTTATTCAGCCACAGAGAGCCCAGGCAGGTCTGTAAGGTCTGTAACCTCCCTCTTCCCCACAGCTGCAGGCAGTCTGGCACCAAATGGGAAATGGGGGGAGAAGGAGCATCTAGGGATCTGCTCAACAGCAGCCCCAGGAGGAGCAAGGTGTGAGCAGGAGCTCCTGAGTCCCAGCACAAGGGGTTAGCTGGGAGAGCCAGGCCTCCACTCCACAGTGGAATCAGACTGTGCTGAGCACACAGTGGTCTCTGCCACAATACAGCTTTATTTATTCAAGTAACTTTTCCTAGAGCACTCTGTTCCTTTTCCTCATGTGACCCAGATTTCTGTTAATGATAATAATATGTGTATTTATCAAAGTGTCCTTCCTTGTTGTCTCTTCAGCCGAATGCATCACTGTTTCTCCTATTTTTAATGACATGCTTATATTCAAGACAATAATGTCTTTCAGATGCACATCAGATAAACATTTAAGCTGATCAGGAAAGTATTATGCTTTCCTGAATATCAGCAGAGCTCTTTATATAAGAAAGCAGCCACAAAATGCTCCTCATCTGTCATTTGACAAGGAGGTGCCTTGTGGAGCAATTTAAAAGTGTCTTGTTAGCTTAAGTTCCAGCCCTGAGACCTGCAACTTGCTGTGCAAATGGGAAGGCACAGTCTTTAGAGAGCCTTTTGGGTGCAGTCTTTTAATAAATGAAGGGAAAATAAGAACAGTACCACAGTGCAGAAGAGAAACAGATCATTATCAAAGTTGACAGGTTTTTCTTTCTCTACACACATTTACATATAGACCCAGAATACAGACTTTTCCTATTTTTCTCATATTTATTCAGATCTATGGAATGCTTTTATTGCATCTGTCTTTACTCTGATTTAAGTTGCAATCATGATAGCAAAGGTCCTGATTCCAGCTCCTGCTGGGTACCCTCTGCCCCTGTTGATGGCACACCTAAGTGCCAGGCAGCCTGCGGTGATGCAAATCAGCAAGAAACAGCAACATTTCCCAGTGTCCTGCAGACTGTACTGGAGAGAGCTTGGAATCAGATTAAATGAGACAATTCCCATGATCTGCTTATTCTTGGGTCTGAGCTCACTGCTTGCATCTGGGGTTGTCACAAACTCTGCCTCAGCATCTGCATCATCTTAATTTCCTCTCAGTAACAATGGTTTCCTCGCTGGGGATATCAGTGGGACTGGAGTGTCTGCAAGCACCCAGCACAGAGATTCCTCTCTGAGTCATAACCAGATTCACCAAAAGACTCTTTGACAAGTTTCAAAGTAGCTCCTACTCACCTTTTTCACAGGAGCTGCTGGGACACAGCCCTGTAGAAAAGCAGCTCACTTCATCAGTGAAGTGAGGGGCTTAGGGCTCTTTTACACATCTTAACATTAATCAGCTGATTCTGAAAATGTGCATTATCAGACAGGCCAATTAAAGTCTAACAAAGCCACTCCAGCAAGATCTCATCTGAATGAATAATTATCCAACTGTCCCAAACCATGCATAATCAGCTGTAGGGCTGTCACTGGGTCAGCTCCTCCATGCTTCAAGGTGTGAGGCACACACCTTGTGTTCTATATAAATGGAAGTTATTATTCATTTGTATTTGCTCTCTCTCTTTCTTGCTCTAAATGTGCAGATGATATTTAGATATTTTCCCTCACCAGTGTTTTTTTTTCCTTAGAGCCTTATTTACTGGTCTTCTGTTTTTAGTAATGACTACCTTTGCACAGCTCATAAGGGAAGGGATAATGGAATGGGTAGGATTTTTCAATGTGCTTATTGTTCAGTGTGCACATATGTCAAATCCAGAGAAGTAAGAGTGAATAAAACCCTCCAGCTTCTTTTGAAGAAAATGAATCCTAAATTAAGCAGCTTAATAAAGTGGTTCCAGTCTGTTTCATTCACCAAGCTGAATTCTAGTCCACCATATTGCATTGTCAAAAACTAATCTGCAATTAAATAATAAAATCCACTGGTTTTTATTTTATTTTTAGAAATTCTATAATTTCTCAAGATGAAAAATCAAAAGTTTGTTGACACAGCAGAATATTTAGCAGGATTCCTAGAAGCTGTAGTTGTAAAACAGAGGAGCTAAACCAATATGGGGAACATATTGGGACCCACACTGCTCACTTTCAATGGCTTATTATCTTGGTCAGAAGATCAGACATTTTTCTAGACATTTTCCATGGTTTCTTACTTGCCTAAAATATGGAAAATAGTGAAGCACTTAAGGATGCCTAATAGCTAAGTTCAGAGTATTGCTACTTACTACGTTGCATATAATTAGAACTATTCCATTTGGGATCTCAGGCGAGAGGTACAGAAAGTTTTCTATTTTTAAACTACAGTTTATTTATTCTTCAGTGACTAAACCCAAATCTCTTACCTGTGGTCCAAGAATAAAAACTTCCATTCTAAACTATGCCTCGATGTAAATTCTTCACATGGCTCTTCAATGTTGCAGAGCTCCTGCAAAACAGTGGGCACATTCAGACATTTAATTCCATGAAATAACAAAAGGAGTCCACTATCAAAACCTAGGATCCACTTTGTTGATATAACAAACCATAGGAAAATACAGTGCTTTAAAAGCACTTGACTTATTTTCCTCTAAGGAATGTGTCAGACTTGTTTTATAGATGAATGAACTGATGAAAAATGGCTGAATAGTTTACCTTGAGCTGAATTTCAGAGCTAGGATAAATAGTCTTAGGGTCTCATCTTGCACTCTTTAGGCAAAATTCCACAGCTTTTTGCAAATACTGGTATTCGAATATGGATGACAGCTCCAGGTCCAGCCTCTAACTAAGCTGGCTAATGCCCTCTTGGGCAAGCAGCACCTGGAGTTGTCATCCCTGTCATCAGTGCACAGTGCCACAGGACATTTACAGACCAGCAGGAAGAGCCCATGACACACGTTTTCCATGTGTTTCAAGATGCAGATGGCTTCCTTGCACAAAGGAGTGGTGGATGTATGTCTTTGAAGGCTGCAAATTCCCAAGTGGAGTACCTGGTCCCCTTGTCCTGGAGCTTCCCAGGCTGCCCCCTCCGAGACATCCCATCACAAAACCAGCTCTTCTCAAAAGCAGCTCCTGCTTTATACCTTACCTTTCCCAAATACACACTTGTGTCATCTCCCACTCCCAGCCACAGCGGTGTCCTCTCTGCTCTCCTAACCCCGTGCACAAGCAGCCCGTGCCGCAGACCCCGCTCCCGAAGCGCCCGCGGCCGCTCCCGCGCCCCAGGGCAGAGGCGGCACAGAGCTCACCTTTAAGAACTGCGGTGTGACAAGACGAACAGTCGCTACCAGGCAAATCTGCTCCTCCGTGGCTGACCTGAAAGCTCGTGCAATAGCTGACTCAAAGCCATTACAGGAGGGTGTAGGCACTAGAAACAACCAGACAATTTATTTAAGAAGAGGAAGGAGAGCTCTCTTTTCATGTCAAGACAGGTACGGTGACTGATGAAACCCAAGCAACAAACTCCTCCTACCCACGGGGTGATGCCACGCTGATCCACGCTGATGTTATTTAAAGCATGACCCTTTAGGCTCCAAGTTACACAGCTGTAACCACCTATCCCTGGTTTGCAGGGGAGCTTTGTAAGACAGCTCTGAGCAGCTCAGTGTGCAGCTGCAGTTTCCTTGCCTTTCTCCAGGCCAACATTTGCAAGATTTGGGATCTTACAGGCACCTCAAACTACTTAATCTCTGTAAAGTGTCATTTCACTGCCACAAGTGAAATAGAATACCATATTTTACTGGCTATTTGAATAAGTAGGCAGCTTTACAATAGGCAGTGGGTCAAACAGAGGTATTTTCAGTATGGTATCAGCTTTAGGCACAGCAAGAAGGAGAGCGCACTCTTCTGATCAACAGCTTCCCCACCACTTTTGTATGAAAAATATATCCAATGTATGCACAGCTCATTCCATCTCTGACAATTACAGGGCATTTTCAGCAGAAGCAGAGCCTTTAGGATGCTACAGATCAACACAATTTAAAGGAGAGAGGTGGAGAGGCAAAGGTAGGCCGAAACAGTAACTTACCATGAGTAAAATATTTAAAATCCACTACAAATTTCACATATTCATACATCAGGGGTTCATTTGGATCTAAGCTGCCTCTTGCTAAATGGCAACAAAACTCTATTTGTTTTTCCGCTGAAATGAGAGAAAGAGAGGGAGACACAGACAATGGTATTAGAAGTCTGCACCTTAGGTCGCTCACATATTTAATTTATCTACCAACCCTGCTGTGGTGGTATCTGGGCACACCCTGCTGGGATGCTTCTGATACCCAAAAGTAAATATTTAACTGCTAGGAGCAATTATCAGCTGTTTCTGCTTAAGGAAACGTATTTTCTTGTCTTTACAGTCACCCCAGTAAGCTGGGTGTGAAACCCTGGCTATACTGGCCAGCAGCATTGACTTCATGGATGCAGGATTTCATGCAAAACAGTTACATGGCACTGCAGTATCCTGTTCTGGCACTGCTCAGAAGGACCCAGACCCCAAGCGCACTGAACTCATCCTAAGCCATTAACAGTGAAGGGCACCGTGCCAAGCTCTAATCCAGTTTTCTGCCCCAAGTCTGAACTCTATGGATTAGACCACAAGGCCTTCAGCCAGAGGGAAACCACCCCCAGGGCAGAGCATCATCAGGCTGCTCAGCTCCCACTGATGCTCATGGGGCAGCAGGGAGGGGAGCCCAGTGCTGCTTGGTGCCCTTGCCAAACCCACCAGGAAAGGGGTGGGGGCCCAGCACAGGTTTGGTGAAATGCAGGTGATGGGAAGATGCTCCTGCCTGCTCTGGTCCTGGGGAGATTTTCTGAGGGAAAGGGACCTTCTGGGGGTGGGACAGCAGCCAGCAGTACAGATCCAGATGGAGTGTTCCGATAGGAAGGCTGGTGCTTAAGTTATGTTAGGGCTTCTCTTGTGTCCTGAGACATGCAAGCTTCCTAAGGAATAATGGCTCTGCCAAAACTGTTTGGGATTTCTCCAAATTTTTGTTCCCCTAAGCCCTCATTCCCTTTTCAGGCTTAGTCTAGCATCCCACCTGGGGAAAAGCATCTCCTTAGGGCAACTCCATGGGGGAAGAGCAGATGGTAAAACAAACACTATCCTAATCAAAGAGCAAGTACTGGGAGCACATAGGAACATTAGAACTGTGATGCACTAAACCCACAAATGCAGCAGAACAGTAGTGGCAGGCAAGAGCATTAAATAGCTGGAGAGCTCTGTGCAGACTCTCCTGGGAGCTGTTTACCTTTGGCAAACTTCCCTGACCAACAGACAAGAGCAGAACTTACCATTTAGAAAATCAGCTGCAACAGGATCTGTCATGAGCACATGTGGAGAAAGGAGCTTGTACACTTCACTCTGCTCCCGCTCAGGCAGAAAGTTTAATATATTTTGGTCCACCAAATCTGACTGATACAAAAGAATGCTTTGTCATGTTCAGCAGTACAGCCTGACACAACCACATGCCTTTTCATCCCTAACCAGAGCACAGACGCTGCCCGTCTGGCACGGATGCCTAAGACAAGGAAGCCCAGTCAATCTGCAGATGGATCTAGGGCAGAATATAACCCTTAGGCTATTTTACCCCAGGATTACTATCTATTTGCAAAAGGTTGAATGAGTCCCAGAGGTTGCCCTTCCGTTCAGACATAGGCTGGAGAAGAAACCCTGGTACCACAGGAATATAACATGATGAGAAGTGAAGCATTTTTCTTTGAAAGCATGACACAGAAGAGGGAGAGCTCCTCCCCACATCCTCTGTTTGTCTTCTAGGCTGAACATCTGGCAAAATCAGCTTGACCTGCAAGTGATTCAGTGCTCATCAACCCACACATTCTGACTAAAGGGGTTCTACCAAAATGTCAGGTATTTGTTCTTTGCACACCAGGACATTCAGGTAACTGTGTGCTCAAATTTCCCCTCATATAGGGCATCCTTGGTGCTTCATGCTTGGCACCAGATAAAGAGAAAAATGTTTTTGAGGAGCCAAGCTGAAATTTCTGCACCTGACAACTAAGTGGTTTCTAGAAGTTCTCCCAGAAAACCCTGAGGCCACACATTTGTTACTAAAGGCAATGGGCTCAAAGTAGAAAAACCCAATGTCATTAGAAGAGCATAGATTCAGTTCTGAAATAATGTTTACATTATCTAAGAACAGCTTTGGCATGGATTTCACAACCATAAGATTTTCCATTAACCTGGTGGGACAAACACCTCCCAGAGCTTTAGATGTACAGCCAAATGATGAGCTATGAGTACAGTGATTTTGCGTAGTTGGGGTTTTTTAAAGCTAACTCATAGACCCTGGGAGAGAATCTGTTATTCACAGGAACTTGACAAGAGTTCATTGGTTGACCTCCCACCCACAGTCAGTCAGTTGCCTCTTTGGTTGGACAAAACCAATCCCCAGCCCTGCACTGGCTGATTTGCATTAAGGAGGGGAATGAGCCTTCAGTGTTTTGCGTGGTCAGAACTTACCGGTAAGTGTCCTAGCAGAGATGAAACACTATCAGATACATAAATAATAATCCCATCAGTGGTAAGAGCAATGAGAAAGCCATCTAGTGCCTAATGATAATAGACAGGAAAAAAAAAAGAAAAAAAACCAAACCAGAATTATGCAAGGGAAAAACTTAAAATATTTTAGACTAATTGATTCTTTAATGATGCTTCTAACAGCTTAAACCTAGCAGAAATTAATCATAGAAATGACAGTTCAATGTGGAAAAATAAAAATTACACATGCTGTCTAATTCAACATTCTTTTTATATTCTTATTTTTTCATTGTCATTATTATTAAATTGACTTGTATTTTTCACCCAGCGAGTATTTATTTAACATGAAGCGAGACAGTGATGCTTATAATTTCAACACCCACACAATCCTGGTGACTTCAGTCATTTCGTTATGTGTTCTGAATTACACCACAGTTAACAAAGTCAGGAGATGTTAGATATCATCATGGCAAACTCAGCATTGTGGATGGATGGATGGATGGATAAGCAGGGACAGAAAAATGATACTATTATGTATTTTTAGCAATTTATGGACAATATGAAGAAGATCTAAACTCTCATTTATTTTGCTTAAAGCACTGATTTGTAAGGCTAGTGACAAAACAATTTTAAGGCTTGTTCTGTTTCCCCTTTCTTATTCACTGTGGTTTCTGTCCCAGAGTCAAAACTCTCTGTCCCTTTTAAGTCACTGCCTGTGCTTTTCTCCTTGGGTGTTGTGTTCTCCCTGTTCTTTATAACATCTCCTTGTACCATTTACCCAGTGTCTGTCCTTATTCTTCTCTAACATCAAGATCTGGGAGGTTTAATAGCTGGTCAGCACTGTGCACAAAGCCAGCTCTTCTAAAGACACTATGAGGCTGCTCTGCAGCTTAGCTCCAGGGAGCCAAAGATGCAGCATTCACCATCTCCCCCACCTCACTGCCACACTCTGCCTTTGCTCAAAATGAATTGTCTCTGGAAAAAACCCACTGATTTTAAGCAAACTGTTTAATGGCCTACCAGAGTCCAGCAAACCATCACTTATTAAAGGGCTTGCTCTCCTCCACCACTTCCAGTCTTAGGGGGGAATTTGTTTTGATTCAGCTGGAACAAGCTAGCTTGTTCGGTGAGAGAGATTCCCAGAAAGAATGAACAGACTTTTCCAGAGAGGTGAGTCATGACATCCTGATGAAAAGGAATAACTAAGACACAGCAGCACCTCCCAGCTCAGCCCAGCATACACCCTTATTTTGGTGGGGCAAAGAGCAGCAGCTGCCCACGTAGGGTAGGAGATGTCCCTGCAAGAGGAGCATGCAGCACAAACCCAGAGCCACATCCTTAAGAGGGGAGAAACATAGGCCTGAGGGGTGTTTCTAGACCAGCAAAGCATTTTAGAGGTGGGAGTATCAGAGATGTTTTCCTGCATGTACTTAAAGGCAATTCAAGCAAAAGAGGCAGCACTCCCATCACGAGGACAGCAGCACACAGCCAGCAGCTGCAGAGGCAGCACAGGCGATGCTGCCTGGCTAATGGGATGGGGGAGGAAGAGAGCTGCTCTCTTTTTTCAGGTCCTTTCAAGTTTTTCTTAAAACTGCCAGCTCTAGCAGCTCTTCTGAGAAAGGAAATTCTCTTTTTCCTCTCTCACCAGGCCAAATCAGTCTTCATTCCTAAAGGAAAAGCCATTTATCTTTAAGGAGAAGCAATCACATTTTCAATTCTGTGTCTGCAAAGCATTTAGTACAACATTGGTCTCTGTCAGGTTTGTATTGCATGTGCCATCAGAGTAGAAATCATTAACATTGGGACCTACAGGGGAAAAGGAACTGTATATCCCTGAACTACTCCACTGAACTGATTATTTCTCCCTAATATATTTCATTCCTTCTTACCTCTAACATCAACTGGGTGAACTCCTCGTTGCTAAGAAATGAAGGCTTCCAGTCTTGTCTAATCTCACAGGCTTCTGTCTGTGCTGTGATTTCTTAAAGAGAAAATATCAAAAAAGCAACATGACTCATGCTACTTGCATTTTTTTTTCATTTTCAAGTAACACTAGATTTCTTTAAAGAGGCTTTTAGAGGAGTCATCCTCAGATCATTCTTCACACAAAGTCTTCTTGCATGCAACAGTCGTTTTCCATGCCATCATGATACAAATGCATTAGAAATCAAGAAATGGAAATTGAGACATTTTAGGTGGCCTAAAAATAACATTAAAAAGTTATGGTCAATGGGCTAATTTTAGTGTAGTAGAGCATCCCTGTGAGCAAATTCTCAGGAATGCAATTCTCAGGCTGTTTCAGAAAGGTTCTTGTGCGTGCCCAGGGAGCAGGACAGGCTGACAGTCATCTCCTAATCCAAGAGACCTGGGAAGATGGCATAGAATCCTCTCTCCTGACTTCTGTAATGGGTGCTGTTCCTCAGTTCTGCCCTCCTCTTGTTCTGTTTGAGAGTGCACAATGCAGGCCAGGGGATGCAGAGGCCAGTGAGGGAAATGATGTCTTCACAGTAAAAAGCATACAGCATCTTTCCAAAGCTATGTTTAACTGGTCAGCAATGTATTCAGCTCCAGCCCATTTCCTGAGGCCACCTGCTGTGCCTTATCCTGCCCCTCACTTAGGCTCGTGTCCTCTGTGGGTGTCTGAGACGCTTGGGAAAGACAGTTTTCATTTTTTGAGTGGAAAATGGCTGCTGGGCAGATGCAGAACCAGCACCCTCCAGTACCTTTCTGTTTCTGTAGGAAGTCGATGGTCCTCTGCAGTATTGTAGACTTGTCCATCTTGAGAGGGTGGCCATGGCCCTGCAGCATCGTGCAAAGCTCTTTAATGAGGACATTGAACTGGTCTCTCCTCTTCTTCTCAGATTTGTTGCGTGATGCCCTGAGTGACAGAAACATAAACGCCACTAAGCAGAATGAAGGACCTACAGCTCAAACCAGGGTGAGGTAAACTACCCTGCCCCAGCAAAACACTTTAAATACAAGAATTTAAACTCTGCTGGGAATGTTAATTTGTTTAAAATTGGGCTTGCACACAGGGATTTTGCTGGTGCTTAGAGCCTTGTAGCAAGACTGAACTCACCAGCCACAAGGAACACCTGGAGGGAACAAGTATGTCTGGGTTCATTTGAAAAAGGCCATATCCTTACATACATTTTGGCAGCAGTTCCCACTGTTTCAAAGGCAGTGATAGTGAAGGTGTTATAGGAGAAATTCCTCCACTAAGAGAAAAGTATGTTCATGTATGTTCATGTTTTGCTCACTTAATTTTATCAACTTTTGTTCAGTTAGTACACACAGGTAGGAACGTCAAAATGTGAAGGATTTCTCTGATCTGAACTTGCAAAAGGAGCTTATCAAGAGACAAACTGCAGAGTCAACTGAACTGCAGAATAAAATCTTGTATGTGGTCTTGAAAATCTACTGCTGTGATCTGAAACTGGGAATGTTAAGAGTCTGGCTGCAGAACTACAGACTAGTTTTCACTTCACATTGATACAAATTAAAAATGTTTTATTAGGGTTTTCCCTCCATTAAAAACAATAAAGGAGAAAGCAAATCCATCCAGTTTCTTACAAAGTGTTCTTTCCAATGCTCATATCTGAGATAACGCTCTTTTCATACGACCTCTTCCAGTAGTAATTAATTTGCTTTTCAAGTGTATTCATGATGACACAACTTCCTGTGACCTAGACTGAGGGTGGTATGCAGAAAGCATTTCCATTCATATTCAGGTTGGCATTTGGATGGTCTCAGATCCAGCATTCACGTTCACAGCCATCTCTGTTTTGGCACTCGTGTGCAATGACTAAATAGAACTGAGCCAAGTGCTTCTCTGACAGGAGACTAACACAGACCTGTGCTAAAGCAGGAACTCTACCCCAGGCAGGCAGTACTGCTTGATGCCAATAAAAACACAGGTCAGGAGTCCTGCTTCAAGATACTAAATAGCCATGGGATAGCACGAGATCCTGACAGCACAGCAATGTAATTTAACGACCACTCAGCCAGACAACCCATTGTAGGGGTGGCCAAACTCTGTGAGAAACCCAAAAATGGTGACTTAAATTATGCTGCATGTGCTCAGCTATACACAGTCTGTAAACTGTGTGGGAGCTTTGCCTCTGACATCAGTGGGGTCAAGTTCTTTGTCAAGCACTGGAAAACACAGCGTTTACAATTCTCCTCCAGGAGCGCATCCTGTCCTACCTCTTTGCCCTGTCCTTCTCATCTTCATCCATCAGTTCGTTTACACAACACAGGGCTCTGCAAGGAAAAGACAGAAGTACTTACTGAGACACATTCCCTGATCTTGCTAAGAATATCCAAACATGGAGCGTAGTGGTTTGTACTTAAAGACCTCCTGGATGTTTCAATCTTCCCCTTCCCAAATTCCACTCTTGGTATGTCCTTCCTTGTCTGTTCAGTCAGCTACTGAGGCATGAGAAGTGAGACCACTGCTACAGGCCCAAACATCCAGCTACAACAACAGGACTTTAAAGGGAAAGATCTGAAAGCCAGCAGCCCCTCAGCCCGCCTTTGGCACTGCCCCCTGAGCCAGGATAGGGAATCCTGCTGAAGCACCCATCTCTGCACAGGAATCAGCATCTTCCTGGCAAATGGGAGAGCAAAAAAGAGAGAGATCTGACCTGGTGTCTGCACCAGGCAGCACCACAGCTGGTCCTGTTTCAGGAAATCAGATAGGCTGCTGGTTGATTTCAAGCACTGCACTGCTTGAAACACATCTGGGATTTCTTTTCCAGTGGAAGGACATAGGAGAAAGAAAGAAACTGTGCTAATCCCCTAAAGGATTAGTATTAGGCAACAGCAGGATATTATCAGGGTATCTAAGAGATGGTATGATAGACAGGTTCATCCAAAGCACCCTGCAGCACTGGTGGAGTTCTCCCACATCATCTGAGCTGTGTCCTGGGATTCACACCCAAGGCTTCAATTTAAAACATCCTCACCTGGCACTAACCAGGGAAGGAGAACAGTTGGCAACAACTCTCAGTAAGGACACACTACTCCCGAGCCCCATTAAAGGATGGAAAATTCAACACAAGGGTTAGGTGACTTGCTTTCTGTGACTCAGATGGGCTGAGTTTGAGGGACAGAGAGTGAGGGAGGTGCAGGTGAGGCAGCTGCTGTCACTCCACGCCACATTGCCCAGGTCAGCTCTGCTGGATTGCACCCCTTCAGACACCTCCAAAGAGGAAATTGCACCTGTCTCCACCATCAGCACCAATCTGCCCCCCATCTCCAGTGAGCACTTTCCCTGCAAAACCCTCCCATGCTGCCCAGAACTCAGGGGGCATTTTTCAATAGGTACATCCAAAAGATTTTCTCTGTTTTGAGACTACTCCAAGCTCAAACAACTTGGTAGCTATGAAAGTAATGCAAAATAGAACCACCCACAACTGTCAGGAAGTCGAAGATGCTGCTCACAGCAACAGCTAGAAAATTTTATCCTTTCTTCCCTGCTCCAGGGCAAGGATCTCCCTCCCTGCATATGACCTGGGCAGAAGAAACTGTATGAATTCTTTTGTTATGAATGCACTGCATAGAGAGGGAGTGGTTCTCACTGCCTGAGTCACCAAAAGCTACAAGCCAAATTAGAAATTACCTGTTCTATTCCTCAGATTCATCAGTCCAGACTGACAGAGTGGGATTAGCACTTCTTATCACCATGTAAATAGAGACGGAGAAAAATTAATCCTGGAAGGAAAAGCAAGTCCAGTTAAAACACAGTTGCAGGCAAGACTTAGCCTAGACAGCAGCAATCACTTCAAACTGAGAAAAGTCTACTGCCACGAATTAGAAACATGCCCAAGTGTGACTGATGAAAGCTCAGCAAAGCCTCCAGCAATGGGAGCTGGACCAAGTTCTCGGGCTCCTTGCTCTGTGGGCACCACCCACTGCCACAGAAAAAGCCTGGGAAGGCCAGTGTGACCTCTCATGTCCAAAAAGCCACATGACCCAGCAGGGTGGTGGAATGGCCCTGCTGGCTTGGAGCCACTGGAGTTCTTCCAAAGTATGACAGTTTACCTGGTGTGCTGTGAAACCAGAAGTAGGACCTGTACCTCATCTATCACATCTTGCCACCAAAACCTCCTTCAAGACAAACATGATCAGCAAAAATCAGCACAAGCCACAACCACCCACCTGTGGATGGACTTAAGGCCTCCCCTTAAGATTTGGTACTGATGGGACACACAAAATCTAGGGAAAATGTCATGTAACTCCTGACACCCTCAGTGATGCTGCAACTGGAAACAACACCTGCATAGCAAACTTAAACTCAGTGGATCTGCTCTGTCTCTGTTCTCACACCAGTTGTACCCTGGCCAAGTGACATACTTTTATCCTGGTTCAAAAGGAGCATGTGATCTTATTTGTCACCCTACTGAGCCGAGGCACTTATCACTGCTGCTCATCCCTCAGTGCTGTTCTATCAAAATCACACAGTTGTTTCTTCTCTAGAAGAATGACCCCTACAGAAGTCTTGGTGACTTGGGATGAGTTCAGAGACACTTAGGTATAAAGAAAATTAGTTTTAAAGCAATGGGTTAAATTATAAGAAGTGCTTGTGGATACACAGGAAGATCTATCACAATTTTTCAGGGAACGTTCTTTGCATGAGGACTTAAGCATGCAAAAATTCAGCTAAAGAAAAGGATTCTTCCTGAGCTTGGAGTGCAAAGCATTGTTTTATAGAAACTGTATTTTATGGAAACTTTGTGCACAGGTTGTCTGACAACTGAAAGCTCCCAGGAAGCCTGGGGGGTTTTCTGCCTCCTTAGCATGGTTGGCCTCCCAGCCAGCTGGAATAGCAGCAAGTTGAGGGAATTTGTTTGGTCACCAAGAGAGTCAACAATCCAGCTAATGCTCACTGAGTCTAAACTGGGAAACGAAGCTTGGATTCTCCAGTCTCCAGGAGGAGCTATCACTGCTGCAGTACAGCTGATGTGAGCTGCCAGAAGCAGAAGGATGGGGTTTCCTAATGAATATGAGCAATGCCCTCAGCCAACACCAGACTTCAAGGAGCTCACAGAATAAATGGCCATAAAAGAATTCACAGGCCCAACCACACAGAGCAGCTTTTTGCATGATGCAGCAGGATGGTGAGCTAGAAAAAGTCTTAGTAGAAGACAACTAAGGACAAAATAATCTTAACCGGATTAAGCACTTCAGGCCTACATTTAGCTAAGTGCTTTTTGTCTTGTTATGAGACAGAGCTAAATATAGTAACCAGAATACTTAAGAATAGTTTCATAAGGGTTGTATACACTCCTCAGCCAGATAAGGCACTTAGCACTACTGACAGCAGTATGTCTGCAGGTTAAGAGCATTTTAAATAGCCCCAGATAGAATCTCTTTGACCTTAACTGTATTAACCAGAGGGATCAAAATTTATTTATTGCCTCCTGAAAATCCCCTTCTGTAACACTTTGAGAGAGGGATTCCTGAACTCTCTGGGCAGGTAAAGAGGAGACTTGTCGGTCTCATTTCTCATCCCACCTACAACAGGTGAGGATCAGCTTTCTCATGAAGCAATGCACATCCATCACTGCTTAATGCCCTCTGTAAAGGGAAATTATTTTTTTCTTCCTTTGTACAGGGAGCCTCAGAAACCACTCAGAGTGTTTTAAGGGCATGTTATATTTTAGACTTTTCAAATATCACAGTATTTGAAGTTGTTTCCAGGGTTACAGAAAGGGTAATGTAGCCAAATGACAGCCTTAACAAGACAAATGGACTTTGCAGACAACAACTAATAGTTAAAGCATTATTCCATGCTATCTGCTATATTCTGGCACATTTTTTACTGAAGAGATACTGGCAGAGGGAATTTGTTTAAATTTTCTGTTTTGCAGAACTATCTGACTTCAGGAGCTATCTAAAACTGCAAACCTGTGACAAAAGAAAATGTTCACCACACAAACCATCAAAACATTGACACTACCTTGGGATCATTCTTAATGGAACAGTCAGACCTGTGCCCTGAAACCAACAGCTCCTATGAACATCTCATTATAGGTTAAATTTTAATTATTTGGTTATGTCACTGATGGCAAGGCAAAGATATTTCTATGTGAGATGCTGCCCATTTCTTTGATCAGCAATGAATAAAGCTTTCATCCATCACCTAAAAGTGTCCCTGAACCCAGATGGTTTGATTGCTTTTCCCAGCTATAACAACTGGTCTAATGAAAAACATTCTCTATGCATAAAAACTTTGTTCAGCTTGTATTTAAATTTTCCTAGAATTTTGCATTAAAGTAACACACAGCAGTTAGGGAGTCTTCAAATCTATACTGTAGGAAACATTTTAATTATGGAAATGTGCTGTGCTAATAATTTCCACAGACTTGCATGCAATGAATTCATCAGAGAGCCCTCAATTACAAGATGCAGCACTTTGTGGCACAATGCAATCACAAATAAGAGAGATAATGCATTCTCCAGCAATATGATTTATATGTCAGTATGCCAGTGTTTCATTATTCTTGAGGCAACAGGAGGGCACGACTGTGGCTGGCAGCAAACCAGCTGATTTCATTTTTGAAAGGCAGAATTTAACCTCTTCAGTAAAGTGCTACTGATTCAGCTGTAAGACACTTATGTAAATGGCATTCGAAAGACCAAACAGTGTGGCTGTTTGAATCCCTATGGATGCTCAGCACAGGAAGGATCAGCCCCTCTGCTGATGCCCAGCAGCCCTGCAGTCCCGGCCCTGCCGCTGGTGCTGTGCCACCCACCCTGTGCTCCCAGCCATCTTCCTGTCACACAAATGTTTGCCCCAGTGGCACAGTGAGTGGGCAGGAGCAGCAGCTCAGCAGGGTTGTGGCACTCCCACCCTCCAGAGCACCCCCAGGGCACAGCCTCACCACTGCTGTGTCACAGCTCAGCGTGAAGGCACCATGCAGAAATGCAAAGACTAAACCACGTGTAGCAAAGGAGTTGCATATCTGTGTTACTTGATCTGCTTGTTTAATTTTTTCTGCCTGTATTTCACCCTCTCCTTTTCTTGCCATGCCTTGCCTTCTGTTGTTCTTCACTCTTTCCTGCCCTTCCCTCACTTATCCCCCTTGCTTAACATCCACTGGATCACAATTCAGATAATTGGATCTCTTTTGAACATGGCTTCCCCCCATCTTGCTGTTTCTTATATTACCTGCCTTCATCTTTCCGCTGCTTTTTCTTCTCCATGTTCTTCACTTTCCTTTTCTCAAAAGAGAAAAAAATGTACAATGACCTCAGTTTGAACAATCACCCAGCCATTTCACTGTGGGAACTTGGCTGGCCCAGGTCTGAGGCACACATGACTGACAGGTTCTCTTTAGGGACACATTGCCTTAGGAATCATGCTGGTGGGGATCTGATGGGTTTTGGCTCCCATGACACCTTGGTCCAGCTACAGGAGCACTGGGTCCTGTCCTGCCTGACAGCTCCCAATCCCAGTTTCAGACCCTATTTGGAGGAACTGGGATCTCCCTCAGGTCAGTGGTAGAGCTGTGCAGCTCCAAGCTTTACAGAAACACCACCCTACCTCCACAGTGTGGGGTGGCTGAGGGAAGTGGTCCAGCACAGCACACCCTGGAACTCTTTGCAGGTACTATGACTGTACCTATATTTTCACACAGCATCTTTGTTTGCTAGAACATGGGTGATGGTGGTCAGTGGCTGAGGGAACCAAATGTTCTGCGTTTTCCCTTTGTTAACCTGCCAGAAGTGGACTTTTTGTGCCACTATTGTAACTGTTGCATCTCAGTGAACTTACTTATGTACAGCATACTCTCCCCTGGTTTATTGAGCTCTAAATTTAGCTTGTTACCTGTGACAGATTTATGACTACGTTCATTATAGCAGTAACAGCTTCAGACAGAAGCTAAGAGGTGTCCAAAGAAAATGGATTATACAAAACAATTACACCATAAAAAGGTCTGTAATGGAACACTGTGATTCAGCACAGAAGTGACATGAAAGATACAGGCAGGAACAATGGTAGTGTGTTGGGGTTTTTTGGTGTTTTTTCTTTTTTTTTTAACCAGTATACGGTGCTTCTGAAAAAAAGAAAGGTGGAAAAGGATTAAAAACTAACATATACTTGAAAAGAAAAGATGATTACTGGAACATTTTGTTCGCTAGGATTTTTGTCAGATCCTGGAGAAAATAGCCAGCCAAGTTTGTTCTGTTCTAGCAAATTGCTGAACCTTGCAGGGGAAAGATACAACACTGTAGAATATTATTCAAAATGTCTCTGGGGTTTCTGTAACAAGAAGAGCATGCATCTAATTAATTCTACCAATTTGTCTAATGGCCCCTTAAAATTCCCAAACCATGGCAAACAGCAGAATGCTGATTCACAACCCTAAGAAATACAAAACTGTACTTTTGGCACAAACAGGGTAGGATGAGAATGCATATGCAAATAATACTTCTTCTGCAGTCTTGGGTGAATACCTGTATTCATTTATAGCCATTCAGTTACTATAGGAAAGGTAAATAAATATATATTGTAATATGAAATGATGATGTCCAACCTATAAACAATTCTTTACCATACCTGACTCAGACAAAGAGCCAAATAATCCTCAAACAATAACATGGCTTTTCCTCATGTAGGATGAGAGCAAAGGTAGCTGTTCACAGTCAATCCCTTCAGCAGCAGTTGAGATTGTGTGTTTTCATGGAACTACTTCCAAAAAAGGTACATAGAGCTAAAGAGAAGGCAGGAATATTGAAAGTGAATGGACAAAAGTCTTTTGAACAGAATGTTCTCTAAAACTTCCAGCTCTTAAAGCTCTGTTTCTTTTTCTGGCTGATCCAAATGATGTAAATGCATGTGTGTGGGGGTGAGTGCATAAACACGTTTTACTTCAGAGCAATTTGCAAAAAAATACCAAGAGCAATTTCTACCCAGGAAAGCAGTGGTGACATTCAGGATGACTCCTGCAGCGCTCACCTCCTGATGCTGGGAGTTAAGTAACCATTGCTGCTGAGTACATGGGAAGGGAGGTGAGCAGAGCTCCCTCACTCCTGCCTCAGGCCCCTTCCTATCATATTCACTTCTCTGGCAAATCACAAAGGAGTGGGGGGTGTGGGAAGGTTAACCCAATAAATTTCAGCAACAAAAACAGTTACTTAACAAGCTAAAAAAATCCCTCCCAAAGCTATTGATTATCCAGCTTAAAAAATCTGAACACCATCTGATCATAAACCTGGTGTTGAAATTCTGGCTTATTGCAGGGTTTCATTCAGAAGAGTTTTAACATTACCAGAGCCAACCAGCAAGGGACATTTTTAAAAGAAACCATCACTCTTCTCTGTCGGCAGTTATCTCTGCAGAACTGCCTGCGAAGCTGGCGCTGGGCACCCTGACCCCTCCTGCTCCACTTTCAGGGCTCACCAGCAGGAGCAGGGAGCAGGGATCACCAGACTCCCTGGGAGGTGCTGTGCATTACTCCCACCAAGAGGACACAGCTCGCAGCAACTGCATTGGTGGCACTGAATGAGGTCATCGGGTCCTTTCTCGGTTTTGGATTTTGTTTTGACAACAAGGTAGGTACAAGGACAAACATGTCAAAGCTGCCTGTTTGGATGCATCACCCTGAAATCCCTCTTGTAATTCCTCTTCTCCTCTATTTACTATGGGTCAAACTCATCCTAAGCAGAGAGCTACATAAAGTCTGTGTGTCAGTAAACTGCCTACTTTTATTCCTTGAACTCTCCCTGTGCACAGAATAAATGTAATCATTAGACAGCAAAGAAAATCAGTGATCTAATCAGACTAAGTACCTTCTCCTCTGCTTTTCCAAGAGAATACCCCCAGCAACTACCAGTTCATTGAAAGAGGCAATAGTAGCATTCATGTCCTTAGCTGTTCTCTTTTTTTCCTCAAACAATACATTTTTTGCTTTGTTTCTTCTTTGCCTTTCTCCATTTTGTATATAAAACGCATTTCAGATGCTTGAGGATGGCACAGATAAGATGAGCACTTGTGCTTTGTGTTTGCTTGTGCTGGAGGTTGAAGCCATATTGCAAAAGTAAATGTGAGGCCTGAGGGGCTGCTTGCCTTGTACAGTAAAAGCAGGGGCTTTCAACTGGGTCAGGAGTGGGTTCTAGGTGGTTCCAGGACAACATTGCAGAAGTGCTCTGCTCCAGTGGGGCAAAACCACTGTGTATGACTTGGCTTCATGATGCATCTACTCCCAGTTTGCAGGACCAGCAGATGGTAGGAGCTATTTGTGGACTGGAGGATTTTCTTTCAAACGTGAACATCTTCTGTCTACAAGCATTATTCCCTGGGCATTGCTCTATAAACGTGCTTCAACTCACTTTAAAGCCTGAGAGCAGCCACAGTCGACCCTGGAGCCAGGATGCAGCCGTGGAAGTGATGTACTCACCCCCCGTGAAAGCAGGAAGAGTCGAGCAGCTCCCCAGCCCGCTTTAGGAAAGGAGCTGGATACTCTCAGGACTCTTCCACTACCTGAGCAGACGTTTAGCAGAGCTGCTCCACACCTGCACAACAGGTCTGCCCCTCTCTGGCATGCTCAGACTGACTGTGTGTGACACAAATCAGAGTCTGTTACAAGCACACAGCTTGCTACACCTGCATCACCCTGACTGTGATCAGTCTCTGGATCCCCCTTCCAAGAAAGGGCAATTCAGCTGCTCCTCTGCTGCTGTTGGGAACAGGTGGGAAGGCAGCTGGATGGGCAGGATGCTGCACAGACAGTCTGCAGACAGCCAGCAACCTTTGGCCCTGTCATTTCTGCACTTCCTTAGATCTGCTTGGTCCTCTATGCAGTCTGTGGAGCCCTTTGGCTGGTGAACTCTTGGATGTCTGGTCCTTGTTCAGCATCCTTTGATTTCTACTGAACAATGCCTACTTTTCTGACACTTTGCAAGCAGCTTGCTGCCATCCTTTCTCCTGTCTAGTGCTTTTACATCAGGAAGTCTCAGCACACTCTACAAACACAGTTATCCATCCTTGTTGCACAAATGAGGAAACAGGGGCACACATTTTACTTCTGTCTCCTTTTTACAAGTGTCCCAGTTTTGGGAAGCTGAATTTGAAACAGTGAATGCAGTTACAGCCTAATTTTCAGTAATGCTGAAATCCAGCATAAGCACCTACAAATACTGAACATTTTGGAAAAGCTCGACCTAAATCATTGACCCAAGGTCATGCAGCAGAGTTAAGAAGTGAATCCAGATGTCCTGATGATTAGCTCTGTCTACTGGCATTCAGTCAAGTCCTCCCTCCTAAAATAAGCTTCCTGAAGTATTAAGACTATAGTCTTAGAACTCCCTTAAACACACAGCACTGGTAAGACCTGATTTCCAAATTAAGGAAGGGAGGGAAAAACCCAGTTCACTATTTTTTCCTCAAGTGATCACTGAATGACCAATGAAAGGGCAGCTCAGAGTCATTTGATCTCAAACTTCTTCCTATAAATAAAAAAGGGAAGATTCTTCTCCCTTTTCAAACAACATGAAGAAAAAATGTCCTGCCTCAGTAATTCTAGACCTGAGTAATTAAATCTGCTCTCTGTTATAATCTGTTTCCCATGTGTATCACCAACCTGGAATTTCTGGAACTCAATACATAAGGAAGCTATTCAATAAAAGGAAATACTACAACAAAGGGATTAGAGATAGATCTGAACCAGACTGAAAGGCTCCCTATACCAGAGAAGGATCCAGTTCCTTATCCAGAGTTCAACTTTTCCATCTCAACCAGTATCTCAAACCAAACACTGCAAAAACAATGGACCTCCCAGAGCCAGACCACCTCTCACCTCTGGTTCGGAGGCAGAAGAAATGAGGGAACAAGTTGAGGAGACTGGTATTGCAGCAGAAGTGGAACAGCACTACCTGTCTGTACAGTGAACTGCTCAGCAGAATACAACAGAATATTTCAGTTGGAAGGGACCTACAATGATCAGCTAGTCCCTCTGCCTGATCACTTCGGGCCTGACCAAAAGTTAAAGTGTGGTATTATGGGCATTGCCCAAATGCCTCCTAAATGCTACCAGGCTTGGGAAATTGACCACCTCTCTAGGAGCCTGTTCCAGTGTCTGACTACCCTCTCATTAAAGAAAAGCTTCCAAATGTCCAGTTTATGTAAAAGACCTGTGAGAAAATTATAAAGAGCTTAGTAGTTAAAATTCAAAGTCTTCCCTGCAAGCTCAGAGTTATATCTACTTATCCATTAAATGAATATCAAAGGATTCACTGCAGCTGAGCTAACTGACCTCATTTTACATCTTTGGCTTCATGCATTCAAGTTCAAGCATAAGAAACTTCCTTACCCTCTTGGTGTGTTTAATTCTGGAGCATTCCAGCTATAATGTGCACCTAAGTCAAAAGGAATTTAAACAAAGCCCTTAGATTTCAAATTTTGTCTTATCCTCATTTGGCTCCCAGAATTTCAGCTGCTTTCCTTAAATGATCTGCTCACATCTGCTCTCCAGCTGAGCCATGTTCATGCCCCACTGACCTGACCGCTGCCATCTCTGTAATCTTGCAGCTGAGAATAACCAGCAATGCACTCAGTCCCTGTAAGCATCAAGGGCCTTTCAAGAAGGAGGAGGCAGAAAAGAGGCAGCCTTTATATAACAGGGAAAAGTAGAATTTCAGAGAAAAAACATTGTTCGGCTAAGGTGAGTAATGGGAGCTGCACGCCTGAAGTGCCCTGGTCCAGTTCCCTCGGGCAATGTGAACTGGAGGTGTCAGCATCTTGCAGGATTATTCTCTGCAATGGCAGCTGGCAGATATTTTTCTAATAGAGAGCACAGCAGCATCGTTCACACTCATTTGATTCTATTTGCTGCTGTTCCTATTCAAACTCGGCTAATCCGATCAAGTTATTTCTTGGCCTGTGCCTTAAAGCTGAGTAAGTAAACACCTTTCATAAGGTCTGGGCCCACTTGTTTCAAGTGCATGATTAAGGGCTAGACTTGAGCATTATTGTGAGAAAACCCACTTCATTACCCACAATTTCCAAAATCACTCACAGGTGTCTTGAAGTGGCACTTTTCCATCCAGTGTTTTACTCCCTGCATTACAAATATATAATAGGGTGGTAAAGGGGCCCAAACACCAAATATACATTTGTGTTCCAGCTGCCCTAAAGAACAGCTCTTTGAGCTGAGAATAGCTCATAATGGCACCACTTAGAGACTATGATGCAAAATATTTTCTGTGGCTACCAGACCTTCTCCACAGATGTCTATTCTTGTTTACTATGAAGAAGACAGATGATAAATATAGTCAGCAAATGTATTTTGGACAAAGTCGTACTCATTTGTAGTATTTGCATTAAGTAACACTAGAAGACTTATGCAACAGAAAAGATGTTGACCCAACTGTAATTCCTTCTCTGGTACACCAAGGATGGATTTGTACTGTTGAAGTTTACAAGGTTTTTTTTGAGAAGAATTGTTGCTGCTTATGCTGGTATTGCTAATAATATAACTGGTATTGGTAATAATGTAACTGGGGGTTTTACACCTTTTTTTAAAACACCCCCACACAGTTCTCCTTCTCTTTTCTGAGGTACTTTTAACTTCACATCCAATATTCTCTTTTGCATTATCTTGCCCACATCACTTCTCAACTAGCTCCTCAAAATATGGTTATTTGTTTTGAAAGCTTCAGGAATAAAGGAATATTTAAACAATTAACTGCAATCATATTCGTCATCTTGCATGGTACCATGAATATGCACTAGAAACGTAATGAGAAAGTAAAGCTTTCCTTCAGGAAGAAGAAAAGAGAAGATAAACATCCACAGATCTCTCTGTCATTACTTTCTTATCTTTTTTAGACTGCAAATATGTCAGTCACTGGAACACTTTCATACTAGGTCATTATTGTTACACATACTATGCACAAAGACCCAAGGCCCCATTCTGTCGTAGATAAGCTATTCACACACATCCTTTTTTTCCCCTTGCAGTTTATTTGCATGGCTGACTGGATAATCAGCCATAATAACAAAATATGACTCAGCATGGCTGAATGTCCAATTCACTTTGGGGATTTTCTTGGAGGGTTTTTTTTTTAACTATTGAAGACCAGAAAAGATGTGTCCCTACCAGATAAAATTAATGTAAAAAAGATTTGATTAAACACAGAGGTCAGGGGAAAGGGAATGGATCAAAGAGCAGCATTGCTGCTGCCATGCCCTCAAAGAGGCTCTGGCCTCTTCAGCTGCTCTGACCAGTGCTGCAGGGTGCAGGGTCCCTTGTCCCCCACTGCAGCATGGACAGGGGGATTTCTCATGGAAATCCCCTCCTCAGGGCAGAGGGAGGCTGCAGGACAGAGAACTGGTCATGTTCCTCAAGGATGGGCATCCCTGATATTAAGGACATATGTGTTTTCCTGGACACCTAAATTCTGTCTATGGGTTATTACAATTGTGCAAGCACACAGAATATTTTAAAATATAATTTATTTCACATCTGCAATAGTCCAGTACTAAGAATCCTCCTAGTATCAGTTCAAAATCATGACTCCAGTACAACCATTAAATGAAATACATGGGTCCCTCTCTTTCAAAGGATAATTTTCCTCTACTTAAGCAAGTTAATGGCAGTAGCAGTGAACATTGCCATCCTGCTCAGCGATCCTGGCTGTATGGATGTGACAAAGATGGTGGATCTGAACCTTTGACACCTCTGGTCCCTGGTTTTCAAGTAAGAGAGCTGAAAAGGCTGCAGTGTGAGAACATATTTCACCTGGGACAGAGTGAAAAGAGCATTTAGAGCTTGGCCCTTCATTTAGCCAGATCCCTTGGCACATGTCTCTATTTTTAACCATCTGTGCAATTCTTGGGTGAAAACAGCAGGATTTGTGTTTTCCAAAATTAGGGTAAACATGAGTTTTTTACCTAGGGCTTTAATGAAAAAAGTACCTTAAATTGTATAACCATATACTAACAATGTCTGTTACTGTCTTCAACAGAACAAAATTAGGCTGGCTGAGAAAATACGCATTAAAATCAGCTGAAGAAAGGAATCACACTGTAATGTACATGCATAAAAACCACATGGATCTTATTTCTGTGATAATCTGACTGTGTAATACCACCAAGGCCAGCAAGATTCCTGACAAACATCTACGCAGGAGCATGAGCCCAGCAGCAGAAGTTAAAAATGCCCATGACCTTTAGCTGGCAGTCCCAGTATCCTCAGAATTCCATACTGTTTGAGAGGCAAACATCATCTGTACTCCCAGCCTCCTTCCTTAGTGCACTGCTTACGTGCACATCTGCTAAAAATCACAAGCAAACTACACAGTAGTTTAACTGAAACTCAAACAGAGAAAACATTCAATTAGGCAGAGAGAAAAGCTAACTTCCTTCTTCCTTTCCTTCCTCTCATCAGCCTTTCTGCAAGAGATCAGTGGTGAAACTCTTATCTACTTCAAAACTGGTATTGCACCCACCCTGATTTAATGCCAAAGTTTCTTCCAATTTATTTCGGTTTTAACAAGTGAGAAGTGCAAAACAAACGACATTAAAGCTGTGTCCTTAATTATTGCTTACGTAGAGCGAGTACTTCAAAGAGCCAGAAGAGATATGAGGCAGCCACTGCCCGAAGGGGCACAGAGCACCTAATCCTGGCTCAGCCAGCACACAAGAGCTGTGCTCACCACCACAGCTTGGCACCAACTGAGCAGTGCAAAGCCAAGGCAGAGGATGGGTGCTCAGGCTGTCATGTTCCTCTCAAAGCCAGAATCTACTCTGGTACCATGAACATCTCCCAGTGGCAGAATCTCCAGCTTTGTGCTCATCCTGAGGACAAGCGCTGCACACTGTAAACCAGGACTGAGCTGGCCATGTTTATCAGGGTTAGGGATGTAAAGGACTGTGATTCTCCCCCTCTACTCTGCCCTCATGAAACCCCACCTGGAGTTCTGCATCCAGCTCTGGGGTCCTCAGCACAAGAAAGATGTGGACCTGCTCCAGAAGTCCAGAGAAGGGCCGCAAAAATGATGAGAGGGCTGGAGCAGCTCTGCTATGGAGACAGGCTGGGAGAGTTGGGGTTGTCCAGCCTGGAGAAGAGACGGCTCTGGGGAGACCTCATTGTGGCATTCCAAGACTAAAGGGAGCTTATAAAAAAGAGGGAGAGTGACTTTTTACATAAGCAGATAGTTATAGGACAAGGGGGAATGTTTTTAAACTAAAAGAGATTAGATTTAGATCAGATGTTAGGAGGGAATCCTTCACTGTGAGAGTGGTGAGGCCCTGGCACAGGTTGCCCAAAGAAGCTGTGGATGCCCATCCCTGGAAGTGTTTGAGGCCAGGTTGGGTGTGGCCCTGAGCAACCTGGTCTGGTGGAAGGTGTCCCTGCCCATGGCAGAGGGGTTGGAATTTGATGATCTTTAAGGTCCCTTCCAACCCAAACCTTTCAATGATTCTCTTTGGCTGTCTTCAAAGTGAGCCCCTGGTTATGATCAGTGCTGTCACAAAATGTAATCCAAAGTACCTAAACTTCTTTATTCTACACTGAAGTTAAAATGAATAAGAAATCAAGTACAGTGCCTCAAAATGCTTCTCTTCAGGCTCAGAAGCTTGTTTACCATTGCTGTAGTAGCTGAACTGCTGAATGAAATATTTACAACTATTCATGCAATCAAACTCATTTTCCTTAGGAAATAACTGATTAGGTATCTCACATCTGTTCCTGACAATGATTTAAGCCTCTGCTGATCCCTATCTAGACCTGACATGAATGTTAATGTCCTAGAAACCATCATCCTTAATGGGAGGGTGACGACAGCCTCTCCGGGTCTGGTGGTGGTTGAATGCAATGGGGAAGCTCTGCTTCATCTGCCAGTGAAGGATGACACAACCAGCCCACAGTTTTCTCTAACCTTGTGACCCAGGGCTTGGGAAGCCTGGCAGGAGCAGAAGCTAGAGTAGAGCTTGACACAGAATTATCTTGAGAA
The DNA here is from genome assembly GCF_041296385.1 of Aphelocoma coerulescens. NCBI lineage: Eukaryota > Metazoa > Chordata > Aves > Passeriformes > Corvidae > Aphelocoma > Aphelocoma coerulescens. The sequence goes on from NC_091018.1 coordinate 14,322,318, forward strand.
TTATCTTCCTATCCCTATCAAAAGTTTTTAATATCTCCCAGATGCTGGCTCTCTTTATGCAGAGCAGCAATCCTGCTCCACCACACTCCAGGGTTGCATGTCATCCTTTCACCAGTGTTTCCCCATCGGGGCCCTTTGATGGAAGCTGCTGCAAGTGTTGCAAGGTTGTGAGAAAAACGAGCTGCTAATAAAGCTGATTGACATGATACCCTCATAAAGCATGATGCTCATGTCAGGAAAGACAAAAATAAATTACACATTTTTCCTCAAATAAAAGCTGTTTCATGGGTAAAGAGTCGATGACAATGCACTATTAGAGAGAGAAATCTAATGTTTAGCTAACCTATTCATCTGACAATCCTCTTTTCCACAGGAAATTTGTCAAAAGAACTTACCAAAAAAAGTAGGAAAAAGAATTATTTATCTTAATATACTCTTTATTTCTTCAAGAGCAAGGGAGAAATCTTCATCCCTCTCAGGTCAGCTGCCACATTGTGCCAAAGATTCCAATAAAAAAAGAGTTGGTCTCTATTACTGCTCCTTCTGGTAAGGTTGAAAACTGGGCTTCCTAAGTTCTGAAAAGAGCAACTAGGTCAGAAGAAAACTTTTGGCTTTTACTACAAGGTCAAGGACAAGTGAAGTTAATGCACATTTGCCTGCAAACAACCTTGTAGAGCTGTAATTCAAACAGAAATGAAGTCTATGTAAGTGTCTGAAGAGTAATCTCTGAAACAGTCAGAAATGCTGCATAAAAGTAGATTTCAAACACAATCCAAAGAAGATTAAACTGGAAATTCATCTCTCTTAGGACTTCTATACATCATAAATAGGCATTATGCCTTCTATGTAAAGCAGCTCATTATCTGATTTATTCACCAATATATCTTCTTATTCAAACAATTCAAACGAGACTATATTAGAAAATCCCAGAACAGTTTCCTCAGCACAGCAACTTTTGAAATAAGTTGATGATTTATATTTATAAAATTTTACTTACTGTACAACTAAATTCATGTTTGTTAATATAATACACTATCTCTAAGGACAATTTTTAAGAAAGATGCTATCCCAGCTGGATCATTTATTAATATTCACATGCTTTCCTTCAAAAAAAATCAAAATACAGAAGTTGTTCTTGTCTGCATTAGTCTTTTTTTTATCCCTCAAGTGAAAACAGAAATTCTGCTCTACTGACAACAGCTTACTACTGACAAACTAATCATTCTAACACTCCAGACTCCATTCTAACACTCCTTGCCTTTTTAACTATGAATATATCCAATATAAGGAATTCAGCTCCAGATTCAAAACATGTGCCCTAGATAAGACACAGTTCTGACTCAGCCTCATTTCAGGTTTACAAATGGTTTAGTGGCAATTTTAGTCCATTATTTTTTATTTTTCTCCCATTTTAGGCAATGGATCTTTGCCCTTTCCAGACAATATACCAGGACTATTGCAGAATCATATACACTTTCCTTCTAACAACCTTTTTCTGGGAGCCCCTCCTTACACACTCTGAATGATTTTCAGAGAGCTGAAAACCAGAATTGCAGTCAAATTTCCCATGTAACATAATTCTCAGCAAGGCTTCCTGAGTTGTACAAACTTCCCCAAATAATGGACTTCAGCTCCAGTCCCAGTGAGACATAGATACCAGGAGGTCTTGCCGTTGAAAGGCCAAGTCCCATGAGATGTGAAGATGCCTCAGGTGAGAAAGTGCTTTCTCAGAAGTCCATGCTGCAGCAGAATGAGCAATAAGAATTGTCTGTCCCAGGACTGGTGCTCAAGGGCCAGCATAAGCTCTCCCTGCAATTACACAGCTCCACATCACTGCTGCCGTGTGGGAGGTTAACCCCAGAGTTTATGACGGAAAGAAAATACAGTAACTCACTTTTCCTGTGTTGACACATTGTCTCCACTAATGAGAAGGCTCAGCCCTCTGCATAAGCGAAATTAAACAGAAAACGTAGGTGTTAAGATTTGCACAAAGAGTTTGTTTTATTAATACTTCCTGCTGTGCCCTTTCCATGGAAAGCCTGCCCCAAAAGGAAGCCATTAGAATTATTCTATTAAAGAGAAAAGGCAAACTGTTAATACTCATCTTTAATATACACATCAGTAGTGGAGTCAACCCAAGTCCCACCTTTTTGCCTCATGTGACTCACTTAACACACACACTTAACACATCACTTAATAAAATTTGATTGGAAGCAGTTTGATCAGAGTGAATATTTTTAAGTTACTGTAAATCAAGCCAGTGTACACTGCACTCAGAGACAGGACAAACAGGTTTATGGTCAAACTTCCTCAGCAAGGGGTGTAACCCTCCCCAGCTATTAGAGCCTCCCTAATTGCTGCCTTTGCTGTGACAAGCCACCAGTGGACCAAACACACAGCATCCTCCTCTATGCATAAACACCTATTTGCAGTTTGTGCAGCAGAGCTTTGAACAGCCTAAACTCAAGGACTGACTCCCAGGGACATCCATTTTTCTCTTCAGCTGATACTTTGGGAGAGGTCCCCACAAAGAAGCTGGTGGAAGTTCAACCTTTGTCTTTATCAGGGCCAGGGGTTTATCTCATCCCCTTCAGATAAAGCATCTGTACTGGCTTGAAAATCTTCCTATAATGCTGCCATGTCTATGCAAAATAGCTATCAGCAATGGGAGCTCTTATCAACTCATCTGTTGCTCATTAATTACCCCAAAAAATGGTTTACTGAGTGTGTTGTTTATGATCAAAACTTTATTGTCCGGAAGCAATGTGCTGCACGGTGCTGTGCATTAAACCAAAATTAAAGCAGGCTGAGCCCAGAAGAAAACCAACAAACCTTATTAATTTCTTTTAAGCATGTGTGTATGCGTGTGTTTGTGGGCTGAACAGATGAGGCAAGAGAGGAGATTAGCATTTTTATGGATATGATTCCTGCCATTGCTACATACTCGACAATCTTGCCTAGGCTTGGGCAGTTTGTAAACAAGAATAAACACACCTACAAATATCTTTGCATTTATCTATTAGTCAATCAATTAATTAATCTGTCTATAGCTGACACTCAACAAAGCACCTCACCTTATAGGTGAGGGGGGACACCTCGATGATCCTTGTGGGTTCCTTCCAACTCAGAAGAATCCATAATCATGGGGAGACAGAGGCCCAGCACAGGTGTCTGCTGAGCTGTGACACTGCTGCTGGGTACAGAGAGGTTGGAGCCTCTGCCCAGAGCCAGGGCACAGAGAACAGTGCAGGTAACAAGTGCAGGTACAAGTGCAGGTACCACACAGCAGCCAGCCAAGACCCAGGAACTGGGTGTAAAACTCTGAAAAGTTTTATGTTTCTATTTCACACAACAGGCCCCTGCAGAGCAGCCCTGAAGGACTGAGATCCCAAAAGCTGATGGAAGGTGATGTGCAGGGAGGCAGAGCCCTCCATGTAGTGGGACAGTGGTGTAGGGAAGACCAAATCCTTTGCTGTCCCTGCCTGCTCGGGACACCAGGTGACAGGGATCCAGCAGGAGGGTGGTATAGCTGTCCCCAGTCCATCAGCTGTGCAAAGATCAGGTAGCAAAAGTGTTGAAGTCAGCTGTCATCCAAGGTCACCTCTTTGATCACACCCAGAACATGTGCGTGGCCAGCAAACCGCCCAATGTTCCCCTTCCACCACCTGCAACAGGAGCCCAATTCCAACTGTTCAGGTGTGTGCGTGTTTGTGGCGTGTTTGTGGCGTGTTTGTGGCATGTTTGTGGCGTGTTTGTGGCGTGTTTGTGGCATGCATCAGTCCTCCGAGGCCAGAGCTCCAAGGTCTCGCTCTGCCTCCCTCCCTCTCTCCCAAGGAAAGATGTTTTGCAGCGTTCCCTCGGCAATGTTTAGCAGCCTCTTGGTTACCATAGCGTTATGCACTAAAGGCATGTCGACAAATTAATCAATTGTACAGTTGTGTTTGCGTAAGAATACAAGTCAGTCAGATGATTCAATGCATTTCAACAGCTCCATGGAGTTTGGTTAACACACTTCCTCTTCTACCATCTCAGTGTTACCCTCATTGGCGCTGCTGTTTTTCAATATTTCAATTTCCCTTTACAGGCAAATTGGCAGGTAGGTGATCTCTGCTGCAGGCTAAGTTGAGCTGTTTTCCTTCTTCCTTGCCTGCTTAATTTCTGTCTTTTTTTTACTTATTCCCTTCTCTCTTTCTTGTAATAAGATGGACATCATACACTCAACTTTCCACTAACCAAACTGTGTTTCTAAAGTTACTAATTCATCACTAATGGTCAGCAGTCACTTCTTTCTTCTAGATTTTATCCTGCATGATTTGGAGAATTTTGCTCTGATCAGCAACAGAGCAGAGCTCTTACCAAGTCCAGGTTTCCAACTTATTTTAGGAATATCAGGTTAAAGGGGAACACCAACCCATCACTCCAGTCTTGGAAAACAATGCTGTTAATAGCTGCTTAACAACATCTCTTCAACCTGCCAAGGAGCACCAGAAGCCCGAGAACACATCCTCACGTCATACAATAAACTTATGAGACATATCAGAAGCATGCAAGATTAAACCATGCTGTGACACAGCAAAGGGGAGGTGAAGATCACTGCCAGTACTGCAAGTCCTTGGAGCCACACAGAGTTCATCAACGCCAGCAACAGAAAATCCAGATCCCAGAAAATACACCATGAAGTATAATATGGTTACTGGCAACACAGTCTGAAGGAAAAATGTCTCTGGCCCAAAATCTGATGAACAGGTTGAACCAGAGAGCATGCCAGAAAAATCTGCAGGCAATTGTGCCTGTCTAATGCTACATGGAGTCTGCACTGTACATTTTTGATGTCTAGTGCTTGAAAGGAAGGCAGATATGGGAGAAAAAATATTCAAACCTGCAGGAACAGAAAAAATTATTTCTTCCCTCAACTCCCAAGAAAACAGCAGAAGCCTTGACACATGGGGTTAAAAGTGTAAACAAACCAGGTCCATTCTCCTTTCAAGTATACATTAAAAATATGACTACATTGCAGACCAAAGAATTAACTCTGCAAATGTAATTTCCTATCTCCGGGAACTCTCTAATTTAATTGTATAATCTCTTTCATAAGATTATCAAGATCTATCTCAAAACTACCCTAATTGAAAGACTCTTATGCAACTTCAATCCTTGGGCAGCTACAAGCTTTCTTCTAATTCCCCACCCAAATTTATTCATGACCAACTTAGACAATTTGACCTCGTGCAGATGCTATCTTTTATCTTGTTTTTTTCTGCCCACTTGCTATATAGTGCCAATTGTATGTAAAATACCCCAATGTAGCCTGTCCCTTCGTTGGTTCACCTGGCCAGAGCTAAACAAATGATGCTCTTTAACCTCACTTTGTACCACAGATGGTCTGTTTGTGTAACCACGTCTGTAGCCCTCCTACTGTTGTAATGTAACATTTTCTTGACAAGGGTATCCAGAACTATGCAAAATGCCAGTGGGCTGCTCCACAAGCAATGGAAAGCTCTTGTATTGACACCCTGTATGATAATCTGTACAATGATCGTATCACATTTCCCTGAATTTCTCATATTATTTTCCTTTGGTATCCAAGGATGTCAGTGGTCCCCTTCCCAGCTGTATCTCAGTGCTTGCTCCCAAGTATCTCCTGAGCAGCCAGTGCATCCACATCTCTCCCCTCTGTCATGGACAACTGATGTGCTCCTATTTCACACTGGAAATTCTTGTTATTGGTCTCCATGCTTACAACTTTACACGACTTTGCACTCAGCACTATTAAATGCCATTTTATGTCTATCACTCCCAATCAACAAAGTCATCTAAATTCCTTTCCTATGATAACCTGATCCTCCTCTGTATTGACAATACCTCCCAAGTTTTTGTCATCCCACACAGCTCCTGGGCACACACCCAGACCTTGCACACATCTCACAGCCTGGTCCTGAGGGAGCAACACCACCAACCTCCCTCCATCCTGATGACTTTCTCTGAATACCTCTTTCCATTCAGACAACTTTATTTGCATGCAAAGATTGTATCTTTTCTTTGGCCAGGTTCTTTTCCACCTTTCAGTTCTTGCCTTGAACCACCATCTTCATTTTAAGCCAAAATGTCCTGTGGGACATGGTATCAAATGCTTAGCTTTAGATAAATTACATTCCTGCCCTACCCCATCTAAATAATCTGTTATATGAAAAAGATGCTAGATTAGTCTAGCACAATCCATCTTTGATAAAATCTTGTTGTAATTTAGCCTGCTTCCTCATTATTTCCATGTCTAATTATTCTTTCCTCCAAAATACGTCATGAGACGCTGGGTACTGTTGTGCTCAAACCAGCTGGGCTAACATTTCCTGCATTGCTTTTTTATTTTCTGACTCTCTACGGACTCTCTGTAAAGCACACAAATGCCTGCCCTCTTCTGCATCTGAAGAGCCACGGGAGAGCCTTGCTGCAAGCTATGCAAGCCTTGTGCCACTGCTTTCAGTATTCCAGGAGTGGGATTATTGGCACCTCTTCATTTGTCTCACTAAGATATTTAAGTTTTGCCTGTTTTCTCTGGGTTTTTTTGAAAACTTTGCTATGAATAGCTTTCACTTGCCTGCAGATTTGTCAGTAATTACACTCTGTTCCAGATTCTACAGAAGGTTCTGCTTTCATGAGAAAGTTGTGTCATTATTTAGAGACATCAGTTCCCCTTCCAGTTTAGGCACATCTAATTTCGGTTCTGTGCAAATTGACTAAGTGCAGGTTTTGGTTGAACCCAAATAAGCTCATTTGAACCAAAATAAGAATGTCCTTACACAAGGTCACATCAGGTTAATCAAATCACTTTAAAAACAGACTTAAACTAAATTGGTGTAATCTCCCCATGTAGACAAGGCCAAAGCCAATAAAGGAATATGAAGTAGGTCAAACTCTCTCATTAACTGCACACACTTTTGTGGTTTGACTGAATCTGGTGATTCTGAGGCTGGGCAGATGTGCAGCCAGCAAGCCCAGCTGTGCACAGAGCGCTTGTTGGGGCCTGCCACCACGTCAGCCTCCCTTAAACCCGGGCTTAAGTGAGACTGGAGTAACAATAAATAGGGTCTTGTAGGACTATTCTACAGGGACATTGCTCCTTCAGTTTATGGGCCACAGAGCAAGAAGTCACACTGTGCCACACCAAAAGTAGCAGTGAAACAAGGAAAAAAAAGGAATGGCCTCAGCCTGGGCTGAGGATGGGACAGAGCTGGTGGAGCTGCAGCCAGGCAAGCCCATCACCAGGACTGTACTGGCAGGCACAGAGCTGCTGCTGCAGCAGGACATTGAGCAGAGTATGACCCCAGCTGAGCCAGGACTCGCCCAAAAGAAGGGTGTCATCCAGGTCCTAACAAATAAATGCAGTTGTTGTACCTGCCTGACTTCCCTAACAGAGATTTGGAAATGAAGTGATAGAGTGGTCTATCATTTCAATAATATCAGAAAACACTGCTTCATACTATTTTGGTTTTTATAAGTTTTACTGTTCTGTTTAAAGCCACATTACTTCACTAGGATCCATAACTGTTCCAGTACAAGCCTGAATTCAGTTGTTCTGATATAGGCACATAGCTTATTTCTCCAGTCTTGAAAGAATGAGCTACGTTGGCATTAAAACCTTTGTACCATTACATGTGAATCTTGGGAGGTTGCGTAATTTAGGACAAAACAAAGCAACTTCTGTGCATAGACAAGCCCTGGCTCCAAACTGTAAAGACATTCTACCAATATTTTGATACTACTAATGAGCAGAAGTTGGATTTGACATCAGTATCTCTGCAATGTAATACCACTTCCTCCATCATGAGACTTTAATTATGAACTACTCATTTGCTAATTTTAATCTTTAACTCTGAGCTATTTTTGTGTACTTGATGTATGTCTTAAACCAGAAAAATAATTAATACAGATATAGTCTCAGTGGCTAAAAGCCAGGAACCATCACATATCTTACTGAAGTTTGCAATTTATAAAAAAAATTTCAAACCAATTTTACTTTTTCCTCTAAATCAAGTAACTGTAGTCCACAGCTTGGAATGATCAGGATAAGTGAGCAGCAAGCAACCACTCCTAAAGCCATTTGCATTTTTCCTATTACCTCTTCCAGAATAATTCTAACGATTAGGTAGTAAACATGTTTAGCCCAAGAGATACGAATGCTTCCCTTCCACACAAATTTCAACTTTTGGCTTTCTCTGGAGCCTCCTGTCCTCATTAGTGCCTGCTGCGTTTGTCAGGGCTCCATCAGCCGCAGAGCCCTGAGTGCTGTTGTTCTGGCACATCAGTGCCAGGGCTCTGGTCCTCCCTGATGCAGCACTGACACACTGGCTTACTCTGATTAGCACATTACAGGAGAATGATCTATTTTTTTTTTTTTTTTAGTTACAGTTTCTAAAAAACCCAAAATCCAAATGTATTTTTCTGACTGAGTAACTATGGTGAGGGGTTGCAGCCTAGGAAGCTTATAAAAATTACCCAAATTCCCAACCAAAACACCACGTTGTCAGACATTCAGTACCAGGGCTTCACACTGCGTACTCTTGAAACTGTCTGCTGCTTCAAACAACATCCGTTAGATCTGTGAGAACTGTAAACCCTACATATCAAACTCATGAAGAGCTAGCTGTCTCTTTCAGGCAAATTCCCATTTCCAGAGCTAGGGATTAGCCAGCAGTGATCCAGCAAAATAAGGACAGGGAAGCCACCGGCATTCTGCTCAAAAATGAAGGAAGTGACTCCTAACATCTTCTCATGTCTACACCAGAACGTCTCATCCCTCTAGTGAAATCAGCACCGCAGCTTTCACTGCACACAGCAAAATAAACTTCAGCTAATAAATAACCCTGCCCTCCCCAGATGATCCTGCACCCTCCCAGGCAGGTAAGGCATGGGGCATTTTAACAGCTTTGATTTCAGGGACATTATCTCCGGGGCCACTCCCCTGCTGAAGGAGACAACTTCATTCAGGAATGAGGGGTAGTTGGCACTTGGATGCCAGTTCTGTTCCCAAAAAGGGACTGACATGCTGGACTTCTCCAAAATCTACCGGACCTGCTCTGCGATGGCTCAGGAGCCTCCTGCCTTCGGGGACTGTGGCACTTCACAAAGGACTAGAGCTCTCCAAAGCGCGTGTGACACCTCACTGATGAATCACACAGGGCTCAGCTCCGACCTGTGCTTCCAGTGCAAGCTACCAAGAACAATCACTTCACAATTTCTTCCACTAAGGACCAAGGCATGGAGTTATCATTCACAAATCCATGGCTGAAACATATGAGGGACTTTCAAAGCCTTCTTAATTTCCCACTTATAATATAAATATTCTGTAAAATCAAATGACACAACAACCGTGGTGGGAAGAGTGACTTTTCAATCTGGATTTCAGATGCTATCTTTAGGTTCAAGACTCATTTCGGAGGTTTTTCTCCACGCTCTTTTCAGCCAAACACATTCTTTGAACGACGAAACTTCAAGACAGAACGAGAAGACTGCGATCAGACCCATTTCAGTCTCCAGAAAATCGGTTTTCCCCAAAACCAAATCAGCGCAGCCCTCAGCTGCGCTCAGCCCGTGGCTACTCCCGAGCCGCTCCATGCGCCCGGGTGCGTGGGCGCTGAGGGACTGGGATGTCGGTGCCCAGCCTCGGCGTGCGCCGCGCTCCTGCATCCCTGTCCCGGAGTCCCCTTCCCGCCTGCCGTCTACGGCCACAGCCCCCCGGACATCCTGCGCTGCGCCCTGTGCCCATCCTGACGGAACACGGATTTTTTAAGCAAAAAATCAGAAGACTTGCGGCTGTCAGTTTTCCTTTTCAGAACTTACCTGGGACCGTCCTGGCAGTGTCCGACGAGGGCAGGGCGGAGCGGCGAGTGCCGCGTACCGGCCCTGCAGCGGGGGCTTTACCCGGGCTGCCCCGCTCCCCGCCGGCTGCAAGTGCGGGGACCCCCCCTCCCGCACCCCTCACCCCGGCAGGGTTCGCGGTCCCCGCGGGCGTACCTACCGTCTAGGAGGATGCGCGTCCCGGAGCCGCTCTCAGTGCCATGCCCAGCCCCGGCGCGGTGCCCCCCCGGAGACAGGGGTTACCGCTCGCCGCTGGGTCCCGCTGCCCGGCGGTGACATGGCATGAGCGCGGGCAGGGCGGGGGGCAGTGCCGGCGATGCGCGGCGCGGCGCGGGGGTGGGCGCACGGGGGGCGCGGGCTGCGGGCAGCCGCGGCGGGACTTGTGAAACTCGGCTGTGGCGGCGGCCGGTTGTGTAACGCGGCGGGCTGGGCCCGGCCCCCCGGCACTGCACAGGCGCGCTGCTCCCCCGCCCCGCCGCCGCCGGCACCCGCGGGCAGAGCGCGGGCAGAGCGCGGGCGCGGGGCGGAGCGCACGGGAGGAGCGCAGGGAGCAGCGCACCTCCGCGGGCGCGGGGCCCGGGCGGGGCCGGGCAGGTGGCGCGGGCAGCGGCGGTGCCGTGTGCCGAGAGGAGCCGGCGGAAAGTAGGTCACCGCCGCCGATCCGCGGGCACCGGCCGCCGGGTGGCCTCGGCCGCGAAGTTCTGCCGGGACCGGCTCGTCCTCCCTCCGTGCGCGGCTCTCGCCGGGCGCTGCGCGCAGCGGAGCGAGGCCCGGCCCCGGCCGCCCCGACGGGTCCCGCGGCCGCTCTGCGCTCCCCGCGAGGCGCGCGGCACCGATTCCCTGCGCGGCACGAGCTGTGCCCTGACGGGATTAGTCATCCCGCACCGTGAGTCACCCATTGAACATTTGCCGCTTCCTTCCTCATCGTTTTTTTGGGGTTTGTTTGATTCCCTTTCTCCACTGTAACTATTTACCCTCCTCTCCAAGGACAGCGGGCAGCTCCTTTCCCCTTCCCGCGACTATAGCCGTGCCCAGCTGCGGGCGCGGAGCCGCAGCCGGCGGCAGGAGCAGCGGGTCCCGCCGACCCTGCCGCGGTGCCGCCGGACAGTCGGGCTGGGGCCGCTGCTCAGTCGTACCATGTGGTCCTGCCCATTGCCAGAGTTTGGTTTATGCTCGTCTTGCATCTGGAAGCAGTAGGTTCAAAAGCTGGGGCATCAAGGCTGTTCTGAAGTCCCTTCCTCTTCTCAAGACACTGCCAGGGGGGGACCAGTGCTACGGTGGGAAGCCACTGGTTGACGCCACAGTTGGAGCGACTTGGGGGAACATCACTGGGTCCCTGACTCCGGTCCCGGGCTGCTCCAAGCAGCTTCCAAAACTGAGTGCGCTCCCAACAAGTTAATTTTTTTGGGTGCTCCCCCCCGCCTCTCCCTAGTTCAGCTCCTCTTGGAAAGCTGCTCCTTAACCTATGCAGTGCTGGGAGGTCTGCTCCCTCTGGGAGCACCTTACTGCATAGTAGCCCTTTCCCACAGCTGGCATCCTCACCGCTGGCTTTCTTTGCTCAGCCAAAATTCCTGTTCCTCTCCCAGCCCTCGTTCTGCTGGAGGAAAGGGGCAGGCACGCAGGCAGCCTGCACGGCCCCATCCCCACACGTGCCAGTGCCCCAAAGCACAGCACGGGGGACAAAAGCAGAACCACAAAGGGGACAGTGGACAAAAGGCTATGAGGTTTTTAATATAAACCTGATGCCAGTGAGGAAAGGGAAGTGACGTTGTTACAGCAATAACCCTGAGGAACATCAGCTGTTATTGATGAGGACAAGTAAAAGGGCACCTTTGCACGCAGTTAATATTTCTTATTTGCTTTCTTATCAGAGGCAAAGAAAGTAGCGTGGTTGTGCTGCCTGCCACAAATAGCAAACCTCTTTTTCTCACTTAGAGTGGGTTTTTGAGGCATGGCCTCATCATGTGAAACACAGCAACCCTTCCCTCATTCATGTGGTAAAAATCTTTCCTGCTCAGTGTCAGGTGAGATACAAATAGGTATCAAATGCAGTGTTTCTCTCCACTTTTACTTGGGTTAAGGTGTCTCTGCAGCCTGCAGTGCAGCCCTGTCACAACAGTGACCAGCACCGAGGGGATGCCACTGCCTTCCTACACGGGTATGCAGATACACATTTGGGGAAGTAGGTGAGGAATGATGAGAACATGAACTGTGACTGAGGCACTTTAAGATTAAGCACCCACAGACGGATGGGTGGGAAGTGCAGGTAGGCAGGATGTGGCCCCGAAGAGGCTGTGGTGGGTTTCCCCTCAAGGTACAAGTGCCACAGCCATTGCCCTGAGTTGTGCTGGCAGCTGGCCAGGGGTGCTAGCACTGCTGGGACAATTCCATGGCCACCCCCTATCTCACAGGCCTGGCAGGCACAGGAAACAGCATCAATACTGCCTTCTAATAAAGCAAACCGTTCAGAAATACCACTTTACCTGATTAAAAAAATTATTTGCTGACCAGAAATCATGTTTTATATGAAGTGTTCCAATCAACTCTCTTGCAGCCCATGGCAGGAGGCTTGGCACATACAGGGGCCCCTCCTCCTGGAGCAATGGTGAAGGAATCTTCATATCAATTAATTTATTTATCTCATTTAGAATAACACACTTTCCACCAAGATCTTTCCAAAAGTTAAGAAAGAACAGGGAAACAGACATTTCTGCCACCACAGAATTCACACATTGTTCAGCAAGTTGTGGTGTTGGGCAGCTTTGGCTGTGCTCAGCAATAGTTGGCATAGCCTCAAATTTGTTTATATTGTTAGTTTTTGACAGTGTTGCATTGCAAAGACATCCCAGCAGCAATAAAACTGAGAGCTGGTTTTGGTCAGAAAATATCAACATCAAAGAAGAAAATTTTTCTTTGTTGTTCTCATATATATTCTTGCATGTTTTTATATATATTCTTGTGTGTGAGTAGAAGTATATCTATATTGTATCTATGTGTATATTTATATAAAAATACATGCATACATGTATATACACATTATATATATGTATATAAAACCCAGTCTGTCCCTGCTGCACTCGCCCAGTGGGCTGGGAAATCCTGCAGCCTGACAGGCACCACTAAAGAGCAACATAATTAAATGAAGAACTAGAAGGACACCTTGGGCTTTATTTTGGAAGATCACACTCGCATTTACCATCTATTATCCCGAGCAAAGGGTTGTCCAAACTAGCTTTTAAATTACACACTGCAAAAACTCCTACCCAGGAAATGCTCGCATTGCTCAGTGCTAAGTCAATAACCAGCCCCGGTTCAGGATCAGGCACCTCAGCCTTGTCTCCCTCCACTCCCTTCTGAGTGTGCCCAGAAATTCAACGTGATGTTTTTCCCTTTTCACACAGTAGTAAGCGCGAGGCTTGGGATCACGCAAACTAAAAGGAAAGAGAGGAGCAGAGATGACAAAGTGGAAAAAGCACCCTTGCCTTGGTCCGAAGTGGCTGTTTCTGCGCAGGTTCCGCGATGGCTCTGGGATGCGGCAGAGAGCGGAGAGCTGGAGCGGCAGAGCCCACCCAGCGCTCGCCATGGGAGCGTGCGGGCGAGGCCGGCGGGAGCCCCGTTCCCGGCTCTGCCCAAGGCAGGGACACAGTGTTAATTGTGTCAGTGCTATTGCACAACACTGTTGCCTTGACACTGTGTCATGTAAAGATTTTAAACTGCCTCTTTATTAGTCATCCTCTATTCATTTTAATTGTGCCTGATAAGCAGGGCCATTTCACCTTTGTGTTCTCTGTACGAGCTTATCGAGCGTATTTATGTCGCCCAGAGACTTTCAGTCTCTTCCTGTAGCGTTGATAGGTGCAGAGGAATGAGGAGGCATTGCCATCACAGCCTGCTTGGGTTTTCACCTGTTTGCTTGCTACCTTTTCAGAGCCCTGCTCTCCTGTGTGACATCTCCACAGGTCCTTGATCCTGGCACCAAAAATGCTCCCACAGAGGCTTAGGTTAATGCATGGGAACCAGTAAGAAGGGATAGGCTGATTGAAACATGCACCTAATTTTCTTTTCAGGATCAAGTGCTGTAGGTGTGTGCTTAACACCACGGGACTCACTTTGATCTTCTCCAAGGACAGAATTCTCTATGGATTAAATTCTTGCCTCTGAATTAGGGTATTGGTTATTTAACAAAATCAAAGCTGGGAGATGAATAACTAATTATTGGATTTAATGCAAAGAATATAGAGAAAGTTTACGGAATATTTTAGTTTCACTTACTTGCAACATAAAAATATACTGCCCAAGAGTTTGCCTGTGTGAACTGTGTCCATCCCTGCACCTCCTTATCTAGCCTTATCTTTATGAAGTTTGAAGTTTCACTGAAAATTTCTGGAAATAGCAGTGCATTTTCCCTTCTATGGTAATATGACCTTCTCATCCCAAACATCCCCTGTGTTTGTGGTGGGAGAAGGAAGGGCCCTTTGGCCAGGGACAATGCTGCCCACCTGTAAGAGCAGTGCAGTCAGGTGACACAGCTGCTTCCCCAGCACCTGGAGCGCTGCAGGGACTGTTTGCTTAGAGCACATGTCTGCTTCAGGAAACACCCAACAGTTACCAGAGTCCTTCTCCATCTGGAGATGGATCTATTCTCTGGGCTTATTTAGTTTCACCTTAAATTTTCCCATTTAAAAAGACTCAAAGCTAGAATTCAGGTTTGAGGCACAGTCACGTGAGGAGATGGGTGAAATCCCATTCTCAATTAAGTTCAGAAAAAGGAACGGAAACGCCATTAAAGGCAGAAGAAAAACCACATTTACTCCAGTGTGAACAGGATTTCCCCCCTAGCATAAGATCTTGCATCCCTGTGGGCTGAAATGAGCTACTCACTCTCCTACCCAGCATCTTCAAGGGCCACTTGGAATATTTATGCAACTGCTTAAAAGGATTAGGAACATACATGAATGAGTTAATCACCACTTAGGACAAAATTCCATCTAGGCTAGAACCAACTGGAATATTTTAATTTCCATCATCCAGCACCTTATTTTGTAGAAAATGGTTTAAGATGGTTCTTTTAGAGGCAACAGTAGTACCTAAATTTTGTGTGTATTTAAGGCCCTGTATTTCCTTGTGCTGGACTAATACCATGGCCAGATAAATGAATGTATTTATTTGAAAAGCTGAGAAGTGCTCAAGTCATATTTTTGGCCCAGAAAAAGCTTAAAGAATACTTTTCATGTGGCTGATCATACTTCCAAAAATAATTATTATTTTTGTAAAGGAAAAAGTGTTCTCTCTTAACTGCAGTAAAATATTCTCTGATAAGTATTCTTGTGATCTGTTATTCTGCCTAATTCAAAGAAGGGAGGGGGGGAAACTTGCACAAACAAGAGCATGGCTGCCTTCTTCTGCCCATATCTTTTCATGAGAGCATACAAGCTAAAGCTAAAGCTCTTTGACCACATTTTAGCTTGATCCCACAGGATAAAGTACCTATGAATTAATTTTCTTTGATGCTTAGTTCATATCTTCTGGAGACTGTGCTGAAGACAAATTCAGACTGCTGCATTTAAATATGGGCTAAGTCACCTCTGATTAAGTTAATCAGCTACCAAGGGGCCTCTTGAACAGGGACATAAAATAGAAAATAATAATTATATTAAAGGCCCAAATCCCCCTGAATTCAGCAGGCAGAGGATGAATGAGCAGAGGGAGTACCAGGCAACGGCAACAGCTGCAGTATTGCCCATGTAAGAAGCACAGAGGAGGAACAAACAAGTCAGTGCAGAATTACTGTCCATCATCTGCAAGTGCATCCTTCCTAATAAATCACAGTGGTTACTACTTAGCACATTAAATCCACATTGATAACCATGGATATTTCCTATTAATGCTTATGCTGATGCTGAGCTTTATTCATACGAGCTGGTAACGCTTTAAAGCTTCTCGCTGGTGCTTGTCCATTCTTAGTTACTTGATGCCATACACAGCAGTTGGGAATTGTGCAGGTCAACTATTCCCTGCACTGAAGGTTTCCACTTTCTCTCTAGGGGCTTGACTTAGGGCACGTGCAAAGGTAACATCATCATCCCACAGAGTTTTCAACATCTTGGATTAGAGCAGCAACTGCTGACTCCAAGACAAAACCCAATGGGCTCCTGGCCAAACATGGCAGATGGAAAGTTGCCCTTGTCACCTGGACTTCCTACTACAACCCAGGGTCTGAGCAGACACCCAGGTTTTACATGTGGGTGACAAAGACATGCTTGTTGTGAAGGCTGTGCTGGTACAGGAGCTGCCTCTGTCCATACCTCCCTCTCTGTCTCCCAGCTACTGCCATCCTCCTCCTCTGTTTTGCCTGCATTGGGCTGTGGCCAGAGGGCTCCCAGATATATCCTAATCTCCTCCCAAAATTGGGTTGGAAAGTGGCATTAGGATGGCTGTGACTCACAGGCATTTCCAGCAGCCCCACTCGCCCCCTGCACAGCCTTGCTGGTGGGAAAACCTTCCCTCTGCAGAACCACCTGCAGTGGGGTGCTGAGAGAAGCTACTGCTGATTTCACTTTGTAAGGAAAGCAAAATCTTCCTTTTCATGACCAAGTGACCTGAGTGGCCCTTTCCCAGCTCTGTACAAGAAGACATTAAAATCAAGACTATTGAAGATGGATAAGGATACAGGAGGAAGCAGACAGGGCATTTGTGTTGAGAAGATGGTGGGGTTGACACTTCTACCACACCCTGATTGGCAAAGACTGAGAAAACAATGCAAATACATCTGTGTATGTAGCTGACACCATGCAAACTTGCTCACCTCAAACAACCACTGTGGAAAGATCAGGCATAGTTTGACAGTTGGATTATAAATGTCAAGCAGAGGCATTTTAAGCTCAAACTGTGCCGGTGGTTCTTTAGAAGAACTAAGCAGCCTGATGGTCTTGAGGGACCACTGACAACACAACCACTGACAACACTGGAAAAGACAGAAGCCCGGAGCACAGGCCCCAGGGCAGAACTCTCCAAACACCTCCCTTAATGGTCTTTCAGGATACACAGAAAAGGTGTGTCCTTCATCCCAGGTGCACCAAAGTCAACAGGGTTCTTGGGTAATTTCCACTGTTTTCCTTCTGCCTTTCTTAAAAACACAGAAACTTTCTAGATAATTTCATCAATGCATAAAACAGGTGGATAATATTCAATAGAGAATTTGCCCAGGGAGCAGGATGGACATGGACTGAAAGCCTCACATGCTGCTGAGGCTGTGCCACTCTGCTCATACCCAAACAAAGGCAAGTTAAATTGCAAGTCTATGAGATTTTATCACTGTGTTTTACCCAAAAATGATACTGAAATGTGCCAAAGTTATTCAGAACTGCATGGGATGTTACTGCACTCTCTACTCACAGAAAAGCACATGGTTTTTCCGGGCACAGGGGAGGTGCTGAACACCATCAGTGAATTGATTATTATACTGGAAACTAGTATTTTGTGACAGATTTTGTCTACAAGCAGTGTTGCAAAAAGTCATCCCTAATAAGAGGAAATGAACCTCTGAATAACCTGGGGAAATCAGGTTCCATTATGCAGCTCTAAGTGATGGCATTTTTGTGTGTCTGTAGAAGATGAGTATACGAGACAGTTGGAATTTCCTCATCCAAATGGAAATATCAAGATCAGTTTTGGTCAGGGCTTGTGAATGAGAAGCTGGGATTGGAGAGGGGAGCTCTCTAGTGAACATGTTTTCATGAAACTCAGGAAGTGTTTTGCAGAAGTAAGACCTGTGAAAAATGGGTTGCATTTTTGGTCTTTGGACTTGGCTCTTTACTTGGTCCAGATGTGGTGGTGATCATGTGGGCAGTTATGTACTGCCACACTTCTCATCCTGACCCCAAACCTTCACTGCACCCCAACTGTCTTAGAAACAGTTTCTGGTTCTGTCCTCATTAAGAAACCCTCTCTTACATCTTATTCCGGGAGAGGATCCATCTTGTCTGGCAAGCCAAGCAGCACCTTCCCAGCACATTTGCAGGCAGCCAGATGAGCCTGATGAGGTTTGTGGTGTGGGTGTGGTTTTTTTTTAGATTTTGGGTTTGGTGGGGGTTTTGTTTGTTTTTGGTGGGGTTTTTTGTTTGTTTGGTTTTGTTTGGTTTTTGTTGTTCTGTTTGTTTTGTTTTTGTTTTTCTTTGTCTTTGTTTGTTTTTCTTTGTTTTTGGTTGTTTTTTTTAAATTTCAGCACAGTATGCAAACAATATAGTTCTGCAGAACAGAGTCTGATGGCTCTCAGAGCACTGCAAACCACTTTTAGGAAAATGCTAGCTTACATTTCAATAAAGCAAAAGGCTTCCTTCTTTGGACCATCGTTGCTGTCATAGTGACATCTAGTTTCCCTGAGTTTTCATCTTTCCCTTGTCCATTTAATACATCTGCCTGCCCTTAACCCTGGTGGTGGTGCTAGTTTGCAGAATAAGTCATTTCAACTGAAGAAAAACAAGAGCAAGAGACTCCAAAAATAAATTTTTAAAAGTGCATTGTTTCTTCTAGAGCTTCAGTCCTTTCAGTGGCAGCGCTTTGGGTGACCTGCATTAGACAGCACTCGCACAGAGCACTACAAAAGCAGCACTCACTGTGGGTTTGCTGCCCTGTCATCATCTCCCTCAGTGAATGCAGACACCATGCAGTACCACATACCCGGCACAGATAGTGTCACTAGCACAGCAACTGGTGGGTGAATCATAATGAAACTATGAAGAGGAAACCTGTCACACGCTGAAGGAAACACTTGCTTTTCAGTGGAGTGTTTCATCTCCATAAGAGGGCTGAAGCAAAGGATGCTGATGAGAGAATTAACTCATGCCCTGGTCACTAAATGTAGCTTTTTATGCAGTTATTTACTGCATAGAAAATTGATGGTCCTGTTGCCATGGGAAATATGAATACTTGCCATGACAACTGCAGCAGAGTGTGGCACATAATCCACTTCACACAGAGCATCTTCCAAAGGAACCACTCCCATTCATACATCCTACAAAACTCTGTGTCCTTGAGAGCAATTCAGTGTATATTTTTCAGGCACAGTGGTTAATTCTTCTGCACTTTCCTTGTGGCATATTTCCTTGTGTCTAATACTATTTGTTACTTGGTTCTTACATACCCCTTTCAGTAATACATCTGAAAGCACTTTGCAAAGGTAATCTCTACAAAAAACTTCTCTGTTTATTTTCCAGATGAGCAATTCAGGCAAAAAAAAATCACACGAGTCCTCACAGAGCAGCAGGATCAGGACTGGTGTTTGCACCCACATCACTCAGGCCAGTGACAGGAGCATGGCTCTCACTGCAAAAAGGTGGGATGAACTCTGAAGCCAAAATCTGCACCATCAGGGCAGAACAGCTGCTGGGGAAAACTTCAGTGAGCCCAGTGCATCTGTACCTCTGATTAGACAGGAACAACATGCCACAGTGATCTCCTTGACCCCTGGTTTGGGGTGCAGCTGGGTGGCTGCATGACTGCTGGACACAGTAGGCAGTCTGGGCATGGAGGGCACTCCCTGTGCCAGCCAGACCTCTGCAGAGAAAGGATTGCACTCCCTGTGGCATTTTGTTCCAGAAGATGCTTCTGAAAACATCTTTCCCCATTCACATAGAGGAGCTGTGCATGCTGCTGCTGATCAGAGCTGTGCACATTAAAATAGAGCACATGCTGTCTTTGCTGTGTTCATCCTGGTCAACCTGCAGCTCCAAGCACCCTGCAAGCCTGCACTGCCCTTTGGCAGATGGCCTTCCTCATGCCAAACCTCGTGCTGCTCCCCAACAGGCACAGCCAGTGACACAGGGCAAGCAAATGCCACCAGTTTGGGTGGCCAGGTTGTACTTATTTTATCCTAAGAACTCACTGAAGCCCTGCCATGCCCGGTCCACTAGTGGAGCATGGAGTTTTCTAAAGTTAGGTGCCTTAAAATAATTTCTGGAGGGAAAAAAAAATAAAACAACAAATTGTGATCAAGAGTTATGAGTAACCTGGAACACCAAAAATGTGCTTGGAGTAAATATGTGACTGAGAAAACCATTACCAACCCAGACAATAGTTATTCTGGCTATTTACCTCTTAATCTTGCCAGACATGTTCAAAAGTGCATAATAAGTGACATCTCTCCTTTATCACAAAATTTAGCCTAGAGGGAAACTCTCTCTCTTTGAGTTACCGACATTAACAATGTTGCTTTTGGCTTTGGATCTATTTCCCTACTTTAAAAAACAGCATTGACAACTTTTTTCCACTGTTTAATTTGCGTAGTCACAGTAATTAAATATGAATCTTCAAGTATTGCTTGACATGTTGTAGATTTATCATCAGTGAAACAGTCTCCTGCCCATTTCCATAATTATTGCTGTTCAGAACAAAATGGTTGTGCGCTGAAAGACTGACAATTTTCTCCTTAAAGTTCTCAGTTGTTTGCCCTTTTGGCCGTGCTGCATAGAAGTTTCATTTCATAATTAAATTAATTTCCACTTGCATATGGAGGCAATAGTTTCCTTTCCTTTTTTTTTTTTTGTATTTTACTTTAAATTGTTTCTTAAGATGTGGACTCCAATATGTTCTACGAGGAGCCAACACATCCTGTAACAGCATCTTGGAAAACACTGCTCTTATGTGGCCCTGAATGAGTAACAGGACCATATAAATCACCTGGATATTTCAGTTGAAATGATGGCCAAGACAGTTTTGTCTTGATGGCCAAGACAGTTTTGCCTGATTGGTGTCTTTAACCCTTCCTGCTTGTGTGGGTGGTAAATTTTGCAAAGAATGAACAGTCTTCAGGCCTTTGTTCAGATTGAAGGGTTGGGTTTTTTCCACCTCTATGCTGAGCACTTGTACATAACGACTGCCTGTCTATGTACGCCCATAAACCCTGGCAGAGCAGCCTGTGTGATTTCCATGCCTCAGAAAGTGCTGGGCAAAGTGCTCTCCATCCTAACTCCCCAAGCAGGTGGCTGACTAAATGTTACCTGTCCATCAGTCATGTTGTTACACAAGCTATTCTCAGAGTCTCTGCCTAACTGTACATGCATTTGTATCTGCTCAGAAACCCTTCTGGCTGTCCTCTCCTCGGTAAATAAATATGTAACTTCTTGTGAACAAAGTCTTATCAGATTGAAGAAGCCTCTTAAGAACGGCTGAGGTATGAGAGCTAGTACAAAAAGCTGCAGATGGGTTGAAATACTTAAAATGATAAGAAGCCCCAATGATTTTTTTCACTAAAAATCAGTATTTCATTCTAGGGGCCAGGTTATCCTTTCATCTATAAAGGTGAGAAAGGAACAGGCTGTTCTTGTTGCATGTGCCTTTCATAAACCCTCAGCAAGCACAGCTCTCTGTGTCTCACCACCCTGCGGTTTCTGGGTGCTCCCAAGTGGGCCCTGCGTGGGCACTGCAGTCACTCCTCAATGCATCTGGTGATGGTGCTGAGAGCCCAGGGGCCTCCAGTGATGGGACCAAAGGAGATTAAAAACATGACCTTTACATTAGGAGAGAGCAAGGAGTTTCTCCCAGCCATGATTAAACCCAAGCTTTTCACTTCCTGCCTGTGTATGCCTGGGACTCACTGCTGGTGCAAAAGCCATCCTGATTCATCCAGGCCTGCAGCTCCTCCCCTCCTGGTGGAAAGATGCAGCACATGGTCTCATGCAGCTCCTGCACTTCTCATCACATGTCTCAGGGTTTCATCACAGCTCCTAAGAGCTAGAAGAACATTTCTTCATTTCACAGAAGCCAGATCAGTCCTCTTTGAAGAGCAGCTTTCATCACAGATTAGTGACTGTGAGACTACAGCTTTGGGGTTTTTTTTAATCTTCATACTCAGTACAGGTTAGAGTTACGGCTGGTGGTGAAGATGGGCAAACCTCAACTTTTCAACAGGTTTCATCTAAAAGAAAGACTTACAATTTGAAGAACTGAACCAATTGACTTTGTAATTTCCTGCTAGTCACAGGCAAAACCCATTGTCCATGTGAACATCAGGTGCTTTTGCTATCACTGATCAAAACACACAGGGGCCAGGGAGCAGTGAAATGATTTCTGAGGAACAGCTCCTCCTCCTCCCTCCATGAAGGCCTGGAGATCTCCCTGTGCATGGCCAACATTCAGGTGCACGTTTCTATTTCAGGTCTCGGCTGCTGGAGCTGGCTGGAGCAGTTGATCGGCTTACCTACTGTCTTGCCAGGATCAGGGCTTGAATGAAGGCAAGCTGGCAGCGACCCAACCCAGATAAATCTAAGGTTATGCTGACAGGCTGTGGAAGAGAGGCAGCTGGGAGAACTTTTGCTCTCTATGGCAATAACTTGGTTTTTATTGTTCAGATTTCCAGACCCAGAGACCTTAGTGTACTGGCTTCTGCCCATCCATTAATTATAAGAAGAATGAAAGGTCTGTTTGCTTTTTGTTGGTCTGCTTTTCTGGATCAGAAGGTGGAGCCCATTCTTTTGAACATGGGTCTTTCCTATACCTAGTCATCTAGACTTCCAAAGCTGCCCCTTTACCAGGAGCAATGCAAGCTTTCCTCTGCCCAGGCCAAAGCAGGGGTCTGATGTGCAGCTTCCCCTGCCCACAGTGGCTGCAGCATTGACACACTGCACAGTAAACAGAAATAAGATGCAAAAGCATTTGCATCCTGTGTAGTGGGTGCTGGAAATGTGGGTATCCACAGGACAGACCCTTCATCCTGAGGCTGACTGGCAGAGCCGAGGCATCCCAGATAGTGCTTATTTGTCATCCTTGGAAGAATAATTTCCTCCTTTATGCAGCTTTACTGCTGTCCACAGCTACAAAGTGATGGCCCTTTTAGCAGGGCCTGTTGTGCTGGAACAAGGGGTAAGGGCTTTAAATTAAAAAAGTGTTGATTTAGACTACAACTTTTTTAATGAAGATGGTGGTGAAACACTCACACGTTTCCCAGAGAGGTGCTGGATGTCCTGTGCCCAGAAACGTTCAAGGTCAGGTTGGACAGGGCTCTGAGCAAACCGATCTAGTTGGAGGTGTCCCTACTTAGTGCAGGGAGGTTGGACAAGATGACCTTTAAAAGTCTTCTCCAACCCAAACTATTCTATGATTCAATGATCCTATGACTTAATGTCTCTGTATTGTGACCTTTCCTTATTCAGACAAGTGCAAGCAAATGAGCATTTTGCTTGATCTAACAGACAAGAGCCCAGGTGCAAATGCTAGAAACAAATACTGATTTTTTCACAGAACAAAACTGCCTGGGTTGGACTCAGCCTTGTCATGGGGGCTCATTTAAACATGACCTCTAAAGCTAAAAAGAGTTGCCTTGGAGAGTGTTTTGGAATAATATGCACTGTGGACCAGTAAAGATGAGACACTGAACTTTGCATAAGTCTGGCACTTGTAAAAATAAGGCTGAACAACCACACAGTATTTTTTACTACAAAAATGGTATTGCTTACACTTCCCAGAGGGTGAGGTATCCCTTCCTTCATGAACCCTGGTGGGGAGAGAACTTAATCGCATTTTCTTAAAATCCTCTCAGAATGGTAATAGAAGGGAACTTTGCTTCTGTGTCCTCATAAAACACATAATGAGCAAAATTTTAAGGGGAAATAAGCATTTGTGAATATCAATTCTCTTCTGGGAGAGATAACTGTGTGCTGGGAAGGAGCTCTCTCTCTTAGGCTCCCCTGCATGTTCAAGCATTGGATTTTATTTTTTTGGGATTGCAGGGCCTGAGTTGTATTTTTAGATTAGCTTGGAAGGTATAACCAAGGTTTTCAGCCAGGCGTATGACTGTATTTTATGTGCAATTTAAAATGGGAGCAAGTAGAGCTATATCCTCCGACTGAACAAAAAGACAACAGAAATCTTCAGGCAGAATTCTCTTCTTAGATCTACCTACGCTGCACACAGTGATGGCAAAGAACAGCATCTTCTGTGCCACTTGCAGGGAGAATGCAGCTTGAAAACAGATGCCCAAAGCATGTATCTTAGATGAATATATTTAGCCTAGAAGTGTTTCAGACTGAGAAGTGATCATGCAAAATACATTTTCCTTGCCAGTATTATTTTAGTAAATAAGGAGGAAAATTTTATCCTACTTACTATCATAGATAAACTGGTTAAAGAGGGGATGAAGGAGTAGCTTTGGGTGTGAGCTGATAGGAAGTACTGTGACATGCAGTGTACTCAAACTCTTAGATCTTAATTTCTGGTTCAATGGTTAACAAATGAAGGAGAGCTTACAGTTTTAAGCCTTTTTGGGGGAAAGGAACAGCTAAACTCCAGGAGTTTGAAACCTGCTCAGTTAGTTAAACAGGTAGAATTTTCAGTGAAAATTATCAGGTGATAATTTTTAGTGAAAGGTGACACATAAAACTTCAGAGGGTTGATTGTTTTGTTTGAAGGAAGTAGGCAAGTGTGTGAAAAATTGCATGTAAAAGGGAGAGAGCTCTGGAGATTTTAGAAGACCCATCCTAAGGAGGGAAAGCTCATACCAGCAGATACACTCATGCAGAGTGTTGCCATCAGTGCTGCCAGGACATTGGTGCGTGCCCATCACTTCCTTACATCGCTTCCCATGTACATCACTACTGCTGCCTGCTGTTCCCACCATGCCAAATGGAGGTTTTTTCTCAAGAATACACTTCCAGGTGTTGCTACAGCACCACAGGTTTGCAAAGTATGTAGATCATTGCTAATGCACCACCAAAATTAATCAATATCATTCAATATGGGAAACAATCAATATGGGAAACAACTGGCCTAGTTTGAGAAGTCTAATGGTCTAATGTAGACAGTCTTGAGCAGCCTGTCCCTACCCTTCTCCAAAATGACGAGTCCTAAATTCATCTGATGAGAAGTGACAAAGTGCAGAGAATACTAGAGCAGAGTAAATCACAGAATCATGGAATGGGCTGGGGAGGAAGGGACCTTTGGAGATCACAGAGTCCAACTCTCCTGCTAAAGCAGGTTCACCCAGAGCAGTTTGCACAGAGTCGCATCCAGGAGGGTTTTGAATATCACCACAGAAGGAGACTCCATAACATTTCTAGGCAGCATAGCATATATTCAGAACAGAACACATATTTTCTAGTTATTTGATCACTCAATTACAGAATAAAACTAATAGACCCAATACAAAAATGCCATGGAGCAGGCAGTGCTATGGCAAGTCAGAACTGTAGGATCTGGCAGAGAAGAAGCACCACTGAACATTTAAAAACTAAGCAGGGGAACATCCTTTCCTCTGGTAACAGAACAGGGTGAGGTTTGGCCTGATAAAATGGGCTGGTTTGGCTTGGCTGGGTCTTTATCTAAATATATTATTATGCCCAAGTGAGCTGGCAATTATATATTCATCACTCATTACATGCATTGCTCAGAAGTTGCTCCCTTCAGTCACTGGGTACCATCCCAAGGGATACTCCACCAGACCCAGCTCAGGAACTTCTGCTGCTTAAGCTCCATTCTCAAAGCCAGGAGCCCACCTCTTTTGCAAAACCAGGGCACTTTCACACCAGGAGGACTGGAGCTGCACTTCCTTTCCCTTTGCCAGTGCTCTGGGGATCTCCATCTCCGTGTGCCTGATGAGTCAAACTTGCTCCCCAGTTCCACTGAGAAAAATGATTAGGCTGCATGGGGAAATCCTGCCTCCCTGGGGGTCCCTGCTCAGGCCCTGCCTCTGCCACAGGCAGGTGTGCCTGCCCTGGGGTGGCACTTCCCTTGCTCCATCCCCTGAGCTGGTTCCCAAACCTGGCTTGCTGCAGCTGCCACCTGAGGCCTGTGGCACAGCATCTGCTGTATGCAGAGTGCCAGGGAAGGAAATGGTTTCCTTCGTGCCAGATAGTCACTTGTTGTTGCAGGCATTTAAGGCACGGTGTGCAGGTGGGGTTTGCAGTGCTTCCCCTGTGCCAAAAGGCAGTCGAAGAGTTTGTGTTTGGACAGATCTGTATCTGCACAAAAGACATCACAATGAAACAGCAGGATGGGGGACTGTGGGCAAACCACCACATGAGCCATAAGCCACAAGCAAGTGGCTGCCAGCTTTACATATTACAACATAGCACTTGCTGACAGGCAAAACTTCCCTTCCAGGGCCACTTATTCTCTAGGATAAACTCCTGTTCTCCATGAGGATCCTGTAAACACTTCCTGGGTGGGGAAGCAGACATCAGGAAGACAACGATGACACAATGTAATGAAAACAATTTAAGGATTGCTTAGTGCAGAGTGAAGGACACAAGAACTCAGCAAGTTTGAAACACTACTGTAATAACAAAGAACACAAGTCAGGGGAGTCTTTTCGTTGTGGTATCACTGCAAAAAACTTCCTGTCTCTCAGATGGCTCTGTTTAAGTCAGTTTTGCACTGGGAATAGCCACTGGCAGGATGACAGCCTACACTTTGCTCCTTAATCTTATTGGCACATTTACTTGGCCAGAGTTTAATTAATACTAGATTGATTTATAGCTGCAATCATAAAGGATGTGAAAGTTCTAAGAATGACTTGCAAAGTCGAGATCCATGACATTTCCTCTCATTTTCTGCTGTCCAAAATTTTTTTTTGAGGCCTTCAAACATCTCTGACCTCTCTGGGCTGAAATTTGGAGGTAGGATGACTCCATAAATGCATTGGGAAATAATACTTAGTGATGGACAAACCTGAATCAGTTTGTCCTCTCAGCTCCTTTGGGATGTGGGTTAGCCAGCAGAGCCAGAAATTGTGCAATCCCTGGATTGCCTGGCTGCAGCACTGCCCGTGTCCAGCGTGTAGGGAGGTGGCTGTTTGTGCCTGTGTAATGGGGGGAAGTGTCCATTCTGAATCAAATCTAAAAACTCTTTCTCAGCACTCCTAGGACACACATGGTGATGACTGTGCCTGATGGCTTCAGCTTGGGAAGAGGGTAGGACAAGCCTGGGAAGGAAGTGACCCACAAGAGGCCTTGCACCATGTGCAGCGCAACCTGACCCCTCTCTTCTCACCCATTCCCCTGACTGTGCATCCTGATGTCTGATGGCAGCTGTTTTTTCAATAATAAAGCACATGCAAATAGCCTGCTGAAGGTGGATGAGACTGATGGGGGCCCAAGTACACCAGCCCTATGCACAGAAAAAACTGAAGCTGGTTCTACCAAGCAGCAGAGGTTACCGTCTGAATAATTCATTTAACTACAGCACAACTGTACCGTGACATGGATTTCAAGCCAAAAGTGAGTAATGTTTCAAAGGGCCTTTAATGACAGGGGAACTTGGGTTCTCTCTGTAAATCACAAGGGGCTGCATCCTTCAGAGGGCAGGGATGTACGTGCTTCTCCGGAAAGAAAATTGTTTCTTTTTGGAAATGTCACACATTACTTTTGCTTTTTCAAGCACACTGAGATAAAGCCAGAGAAAGTACTAGCTAGGAGGAAAATTATGACTCTGTCTGGCCAATAGGATCTCCATAAACAGTTATTCAGATATGCCCTGTTCACACCTATCACCAACTAATTGCAACATGACTATAAGATCACCAGGACCGTATTGACATGAGAGGAAGTGATTATGAACATAGAGCTTCCTAAGAAGCAAGAACTGTCCCACTTTTCACAATGATGTTGGAGAACAGAAATCTCTGCGGAGCTCTAATGGGCTACAGGGGTGAGCTGACAATAAGCACTCTTTAATTAAGCTCTTTGAGAAAGTCAGGCTCCCACTGGGCTTGTTGTGAGAGCAGCAAAGCTCCTGATTTATAGCAATTCAATGCCCAAGCTTCCTAATACTGATGTAGGACACCAAATCACCAAGACCTCTTCAGTGTAATTAAAGGCAGGATGTGCTCCTGGCTGGCATATCCCAGCTCTGAATGGGAATGCAGTCAGGGGTGTTCCTAGGGTTTGTCCTGTAGCTTGCATGGTCTATGCTATATAATAGGTTGCACTGGTGATGGTAAAAGCTCAGTCAATTAGAAAAGGGGAAGAAGTAGTGATGGGGCAATAATTCAGGATCTTCCAAGTTCTGACCATGCCACGAACTTGCTCAAAAAATTCTCAAAAAAAAGTTTTGAGAAGCCTGAAGTTTCCCTTTTCCTCTTTTACATCAAGTGGGAAAAAATAATTAAGCCCATTGGCATGCAGGGGTTAATTAGTTAGGGCTTGATTTTCAGAAATGCCAAGGAAATTTCAATTCATTCTCGGCACTCTTTATCTTGGAAAAATCAGGCCAAAGAGTGTTATATTTCTTGCAGCATTTCTTTATAAAAGGAATATTGCTCCTATGAGCTAAATCTATCTTGGCCATCCCATCAGGGCTCTAAGCACTGATGCAGCACATGCAATGTCTGCAGTAACTGCTCCCTGAACTAGTGCTCGAGCACACACAGAGCATTGGATACGCCAGCAGCCTGTGAGGCCCGTGACTGCTGGCCACTCCATGTTGTCCTTATGTGGAGGTACCCAAGGAGGTGCTGCCAGTATCTCTGGCTGGAGCACACTTCAGCTGGCCACCAGCACATTAAAATGTCTGTCTGTCTGCACTTGGAACTGCCCTGCATATGAGGATCTGGTCTCTGATGAGCCACAATGATCTGTGCAAATTGAATTGATTTGGGAATTTTAACTTCAACCTCCAGATGCTGACTCTCATAATGCCTTTATGTGCTAAATAGGAGGACTCCCTACTCAGAAATGCTCCTTGTAGGGAATATTAGCATTTTCTAGACTGCAGTCAAGTTGGCCTTTTCTTTGGCAAGCCCAGCTGGTGGAAGTTGTGGACACTTTACCAACTTCTGCATTTTCCAATGCCTCTGTCACTCTTGTTCCTCTGCAGACTTTTATCATCCTTCTTGAATTAAAGGAAGGCTTGCATGAACAGAAGCAATATCACTTAATATCCCTAACTGTAGTCCTTCTAACTAACGCATTGTGACTATTTAACTGTGACTCTTAAAGTCTTGTTCAGAGTCATTACTTTCAATCCTGTGAGCCTGCCTTCCCATCTGTTTCTTTTGATGCATGATTCTCCATCAGCCCACACCCATGTGCTTGCCATAGGCAGCTATTCCCTTAATATTACCTTACAGAGCTAAATAAAAAAAAAAAAAAAAAAAGTAATTTCAGTTTTCTGCATGGGAAAGAAAATGCCACCAAGAAAATCTAGGTACAATTACAACCCTCAAGGTCACAACTGTGCTGTGGCCAGTGGGATTCTTTTGTAGGTGAAGTTACTCCCTGTGCAGAGGCCCATCTGAGGCCTTTGTCCCAAAAATTCTTCATAAATAAGTTCCCTGCAGCAGCTAGGTTGCTCTTTTACTCAGGACTGAATTTCAGTCTGTGTGCATATCAGATGAGTAAGATTTGGTTCAGTGACAGAGTCTGAAGGGAAATTTTTTTCAAGCTGTGTGATGTGCAAAAACACCCAACCCATCAAGAAGAAAGACATGAAAAAAACAATAGAGAAACCAAAAGCATAAAGGAGGAATAAAGACATCCTTCGGGATAAGGCAATGGAACACGTGTGGGTGGAAAAGCACACAGGAGAGATATGGAAAGTATTCAAAGAGAAATTACTGTATGCCCAATGGTTATGTGTGCCATTGAGCTATAAATACTTCAGGACTGGAGACAAGGGTAAAATTTATACAAGGAAGTGGAAAAAGTCATCTGATGTAAGGTAAAGCTCTCTAAAAGCATAGGAAAATTGAAAAAATTGAGGTGGAGAATGGAAAGAAAGACCATTTAATGACGTGAAGAGAGCAGGACCGAAACCACATGTGGTTCTTCCATGCATGGGTGTGTGTTTACTAAAACCTTACTGTTTGCAACCCTGGTGTCACTGTGAAAGAGGATTTCTGAAGCAGCCACATCACAAAGGCTCAGGCACCCTTCAGAGCCACGCTGGCAACACCTCCTGGTCATCCTGCCTTTCTCCCACTGCTTGCTGGATCCACCACTGCCAGCAGCACCACCTTACACTCGACACTCCTGTGGGTCCTGACTGCTGATTTCTTCTGTGCTTTTCAGCATCAAAGCGGCCCAGTGCCTCCATGTGCCTGAGACCAAGCAGAATTACAGATCACACCCCCAGTGCCAAGGCTGGCTTTTAGAATCATCATTGCTGACTGCACTCATTTCTGTTTGCCCAGCAGCAAACACCTGTCCATTGACCCTTATAAGCAGGAATTTCATGTCCCCAGGTGATGGATGTGAGTGTGCAAAGAAAATGTTGCAAGTCCTGTAACTATCACTACACACTGAGAACCACATACAAGACCTATGCCCAGAGGTGTGAATAACTTCTAACAAGGGTAATCATACATTACCTCAAGGAATTCAGGCTCCCCAGGGGAGGATTCATCTCAACCAAACTGAATTATTTAAGAACTCAATGCTTACTCCCAGTTAATTGTGCTGACTTGTTTCTAGAAACAGTGGAGGGGGAAAGGCTCCTTCAAAGACTTTGACTCAGAGGCATGAAGATTGCATGCAACTTCTCTTGCCATGGCAGTTTGTTGGGCAAGGCATGGGAGGCTACCCGGTGACTTCAACCTCATTGCAGGAAATTCCATTTTCCAAAAATGGTTGTGTTGTTGTAATATTTTGGGGAGATGTGTCAAGAGCCAAGAAGGAACATTTTACAGAAGGGGTTGAAATGTATCTTCAAACCCACTTGGACCTACCACAAGCAGCTGTACACTGAAGCCCTGTGAAAGTTGATCCCAACAAGAGACGCTTTCCCATCAGTGTCCCTTCACCACGGGCAAGTACATCCACCCTCTGTTTAGTCATGCAGGCTCTCTTGGTGAGATCAGCCCCCACACAGAAGGAACACGAGCCACACGTGCAGCCGTGCCTTGCCCTGAGCAGCAGGCAGGCGAAAGCCGAGCTCGGCTGCCCGCTCCCTCCTCTGTCCTACTTGCTTTGCTGTGATTACATAAGCAGCATTTGCCTGGCTCCTACTTTCTCGTTTCCTTTGCTTGTTTTCTGATTTTTAGGACACTCTTTTGCTCGAGTTACACTGACCTCTTTTGCGAGAGAAGGTACCATATTTTCTGACCAAAGCCTCTTATCTTTAATAACCTGGCATATTTACTGTCCAAGTCAATAGTTAGACTTGGGAATTCTTTTAATTAGAAAAGCAACCACTCTAATCAATAGTGAAATCTGAAAGCCCCATGTAACAGAGAAGCAGCTATGCAGAAATCTAGACCATCCGCAAGCAAGACAGACACCTACAACAAGTATCACATTCATTTTCTCCTTTTCATTCAGCAGTGGAAAATATGTGAACATATTGCAGGGCATCCAAATGACCCTAAACACAGTCATCTGTGAGAAGTTCTGCTGTAGTTATAGTCAAATAAAAACCCAGCAGCATCATTAAAAAAAAACAGGTACCAGTTAACAAATTCCACAATTCTCCCTCCACTCTGGCCACTGTGATTTAACCATGCAGCTGTGTGAGACTGTCAGCAGCACAGTGGCTTATCTGCCTTGGCTAGTAGCTTATCAAACACAAGTTGAGGGTTTCCTTCTCAGATGTGTGGCACAGGTGGCAGCTGATGCAATGGCACAGATAGCAAAACTCCCAGCCCAGCCAGCTGGCATGGAGATGGATTTTCTCTTTAAATCATGACATGGCCAGGTTAATTCAAAAGTTATTTTATCCATGATATAAAAGAACTTGTAATGTGGAGAGCAGGGGTGAACAAGGAGACAGAAGACACACAGTGAGGGGACACAGGAGAGAAATGGGTTAAACCAGAAGGTAACAAAATGCACAAGGTTCAGCTTGGTCCAGGGGTCCCATCCTCACCCTGCACAGGGACAGTGTGTGAGGGTACATGGGCTGCTCTCTGTGTGTATCCTAGGTACATGTTAGGATACCAAAGGATTGCTGAAAAATCTACTTGTCATGGGCTCCTATGGAAAAAATCTGCTCCCCCAACTTTAAGCTAAGCAGCTGCCAAGCTCCTGACTGGCAAGGCTGAACACCAACCCTGGGGATTTTGCTTGCAAGCCCTTACAGAGGATGACATTGGTTAGTGAGTGCCGAGACCCTTCTGCACCTAGCCCAGCATGATGGTGCTTCTCTGCTCAAACAGAATGGAAGATTAATCAGATGTTAAAAATTACTATTCAAAAGATATTCTGTGACATAAATACCCCGACTGACAGCAGAGCATTCAGCAACATGTCCGAATCCTCTTCCTCTTCATGAGAGGAACAGAAACTGCTTCTCAAACAAATGAGAAAAAGACTTTTGTTTTGCTTTGTTGCAAAGAAGAATCAACTGATGATAGCAGACATTTAAAAAACAACTTCATGCTTAATTATAATCCTTCTGGAGCAACCAGGATGGCTTCAGATTATTTTACATAACTGTGTTAAATCCCCCCTGAGAATTATTTGCCTCCTACACTCCAGGGTGCCTGAGCTTAAAAGATGGCCAGTTATTTAACAGGCTTGTCAGTAGCTTAAAAATGTACCAGCACTTGCTGCAAAACAACAATTTCAAGTGGGTTTATTTCATTATCTTCACAGACCCTCTACAATGGGCAAGAAATTGTTCTTTGATGGTGCATTTTATTTTGAAATGCGTATTGCACCTGTGTATTCAAATTGTAATGAACATAAAACATATATATATATACATATATGTATGTATATATATATATATGGCCAAAGCTTGGAGTACCCTTTTTGAGCAGTACTTGCAGTAGCAGCCTTGCAAAACTTTACAAGTCAGCTTGCATAAAGACAGCATGTTTTTCTTCTGTAATTTGGGAAAGGAAGAAACATCTTATTTTCCTGTCTTATTTTCCTGCATTGCCTTCCTAGAAAAAGAGAAGCCATCTGACTAATGAATAGCCTAGTATTTTGTTGGTGACTTAAAAATGCAGCTGGGAAAGGGAAAGAGGACGTGATTCAGCCACGGCTGAATGCTGTGATCTTTCCTTCTTAGGTTACATTTATTTGATTTTTGGTGTTTAAGACATGATTTTAACCATAATTCTCTGTGTTCACATAACATAAATTATGAAGATAAACAACAAAGTGAGGAAAGAACTGAATTCCTGATCATGGACTTTTAAGCCCAGTACTTTCAAGGGAGTTTGCATGCAGACCTTTGTACTCTCAAATATTCCTCACCAGAGGACAAGACAATTTCTGGGCTTGAGCAGGCAGAAGGACAATTTGTGTCTTCTCTCCCTCCTCTGGCTATCTTTTCTGAGTAGAGACAGGTCTTAAGGCAGGTAGGTAAAAGAATTAAGCAGTATGTGGGCTTCAGCATAGCCCAGGTATTCACTGTCATAGGGACAAGAAATGAGTACACTGGTAACATCTTAATTTTTGTTTCCCTCCAATGGTCTGGCAGCAAAGTATGTCATTTGTTGATCAGATTCTCAGTGAGTTATACCGGGACAAAAGTGCATATTAGCTGCAACAATGAAGATGAAAAAAGTCCCAAGTGAGATGCAGCAGATCCTTCTCAGCTGCTGATAGTAACAACCAACCCAAATGTCCCACAGAGTCGTAAATGGGAGCAGAAGCCATTCCTAAGCATCCCTGTGCCACCTCCAGCACCCTTGGGACTGCACCTATGAAGGTTATAGAAGCCTTTTCTATTATTATTTTTGATGGTTAATCATCTGAGGGCTGGATGAGTGGCATCGTGCTGATGGCAGGCAGCCAGCCCCAAGAGTCCCTTTGGAGGGACACCTAAACTCCCTGCCAGCATTGACTCCCAGCTCAGGAACCTTTTAATTATAACCATAACCCTGACTTCTTCCAGCAATGGAAGAGCTGTAAGTACTGGAGTTATATCACTGCTGGGCTCAGGGTTAAATCTCATGCTGGGAAATTCAGAGGACTCTCCCCCTGTGCCTCATGGCTCCAGTCCCTTCTGCCAACCACTTGCACTGAGTAGCTGAGACAGGTCAGGGAATGGGAGGAGGATGCACTTTGTGGATTCAGTGTTATTGCCTTCTCTGTGCCCTGGCACTGGATTTTCTGTGTTCATGGCAGGGCAGAAGGGAAAATACAGCCCTGAGCCTGCTGACGGTAATTCTTATAACCAGGGACCAATGTGAAACCTTCAGCACTAAAACCAAAACCAAACAAGAGGGTCCATAAGCTGGTCACTAAGTGATAAAACAATCTCCTGCAGACTGCCAGAAGGGAGTGTAGACCTCAGTGACCAGTTACAAGCCAATTGAGACGGACAGAAGTTCATCATGTCCCAGGCAAGCCTGGACTACCCGCAGTCAGCATCCCCCAGCAGCAGATGGGCTCCAGTGCTTATCAAAAGGGTGAGTTGAACCTTGATGCAAACCCAACTGTATGGGAACCTGCAGGGTCCCGTCTGCTGCCAGAGTCCCTCGGCACTGCAGCACTGCAGAGCAGCGCCATGCCTCCCTTCACGCTTGGGCGAAGCTGTTCAAGAGGATGTGCCAAAACATGGATCTCTAAGCTCAGAAGGGAAAGGGTACAAGCAGAGTTCAAGCTGACAGAGAGACTGTGGCACAACAGCCGAGATGAGCACCAGGACGCATGGAAGATGGGATGGAGCCAGAGCAGCCCTGCAGTGGCCAGAGGAGCAGGCAGTGGCTAAAACACAGCTGGTTTCTCATGAAACCTCTCTGCAGAGCTGGAGATGGCAGCAGTGGGCAGGACACTGTGCTGGCTTAGATGGATGGATGAGCAGCACGGAGGGACTGATGAAGTACTGGTACTTGCATCGTGATCTTGGGCCATGCTAGTGTCCAATGCCCACCTCTCTCTGCATCCCAACTCGTCCCATGTACTGTGGGCTGTGTCTGACTCTGGGCCCCCACTTGCCCAGTCTCTTGGGACTATGAGGTAGGAAAGAGGAACTCTCCTTCCCTCTCTCTTTTTTTGTATTTGTAAAAAATTTCTTCTGAAAGAATGTAAATGAACTCATCTAGAAACAAGAAACTCAAGTTTTCCGAGAACACTTTGGAGAAACTGATTTTGTGTTTCTGAGGGTGTAAATTTGGGCTTTGTGACTTCAGCAGAACTATTTTGAATTTGCCCCATATAATGAAGCTGGCCATTTTGAATACAAATAGAAAATACAACAACTGATATTAAATGCCTTCAATCCCATTTTAATGAGCTCTGCATTTCAGAGCTGGGACAAGTGCCCTCACTCTCTGCAGTTACTATAAAAGCTGCATGACTACCCAGTATTATTATATGTCAGAACTGACACGGAAGTACAGAACTTCATCATAATTGGTGTAAAGAAAGTTAAAAGTACATAGCTGATGAACTTATCTTATTCAACCTCTGGGTTTGCCACTTATTCCATTCCGGGGAATAAACATACACCATTTACACTTGTAGGTACGTTGTGTCCTTTCTTCCTCATAAATCAGTCCCAGTAGGGAGCACTGCAATTGAGCTGCAAAAAAGAAAACTTTGGAAAAAGTCAAACCAGATGATTTTAAAGCTTGAGTATATTAAAAATCTACATTGTTAGTGTGACAGATTTGTGTTTCATAAATCAGGCCTCTAACCAGCTTTCTAAAATATAATGGAGCAGTCCCAATTGCCAGTGGCAGCTCAGTGAGCAGGGAGTGGGGCTGTGGGGGTACCACACCAGGGCACTGCAAAGAGCAGCCCCGAGCAGCTGCCCCCTGTAAGAGCAATGTCACTGCCACAGCACCTGCCTCACCCACCACAGGGAGAAACCTGCAACCAGGGAAGGGATGAAGTGCCTGAAGAAATTTAAACTCTATTCTCTAAGTCCTCACAGGGAGTTTCAGCAGCATTCCCAAAACTGGGTCCATCTCTGAAACGTGCTGCCCCAGCTGGTGAGCAGCATTTGGCTAAGCCATGTCTTGGTTTTGAAGTGGAGGAGACAATCCATCCCTCAGCAGGAAGGTACAAGTGGCTGGGTTGTCTCCTCTTTTGTCTGTGGTCATCTGGCAGGGATGACCCAGGGAAGCCTGCAAAGGGACCCTCCCTGGGGCACTGGCCCAGATCCAGAGTGAGGTGAGGCTTTGGGCATCTGCTGTGCCAGGCCTGAGAGGATCATCAGCTCAGGCTGCATCCTCTTCCCTGCTCAGTAACAAAGACAAGAAAAACTCTCAAAGCACATACTCCATGTGCTAATTTAGGTGTTCACCCATAGTTCATGGGTACTCAAAGTATCTCCATTGACTGGACATTAAGAGACTGAAACACAAAGTCTATAGCAGGTGCTGAAGTTGATCTCTGGTGGCATGAAGGCTGTTTAAATAAGTGCCAAGGAGAAAGGACTTCCAAAGGATCTCCTAAAATTATCCTTGGGGGAACCAGCTGAGGTAAACCAAGCAGCCTGAGGTGATTTCCATAGCAGAGAAGGAGCGCCATCCCTTCCTCAGAACAACCAAATGCTACACCCAAAAAGAAAGTTCCCAAGCACTAGGCAAGTAGTTAGGGTTAGGCTAGGGAGGGTTAGGCTAAGCAGGTGCAATTTCCATTAAAAATAATATATTTAATATTTAGGTAACTTAAATTTTGCTCCTGCTCAATGGTCTGCAGAAATTTAAGAGTAGAAAAACCCCAAAACTAAACCTGCATCGAGCCATCTGCGCCTCCTGTCCGTTCAGCATGGGGTAGAGTCTTAACAAAGAAAGATTAATGTGTGGAAATGGAAAAACCATGTACAGAAAAATGCAAATAAGTAGCGGGACCGCAGAGCCAGATCAGGGGCTGAACTGTGACCCCAAGACAAATGGAGAGGGCAGCTTTTTCTTGGATTGTCAGGAATCAACCTGTGTGTCAACTAAACTTTTCCAGGTGTGAGTA
Organism: Aphelocoma coerulescens; assembly: GCF_041296385.1. NCBI lineage: Eukaryota > Metazoa > Chordata > Aves > Passeriformes > Corvidae > Aphelocoma > Aphelocoma coerulescens. The sequence goes on from NC_091018.1 coordinate 14,358,965, forward strand.
AAGAAATAAGAAAGGCCAGAGAGGGAGGGAACCTCACAGGCTGCAAATGTCTCAGGGCTGGGTTATGGCAAGGGCTAGAAAGCATGCAGAGGAAATATAGCACCTTCCAGCAAGGATACAAGAGAGCTGAACAGGAACTTTTGAAAAGGGCATGGAGTGATTGGGCAAGGGGGGATGGCTTTAAACTGAAAAAGAGCAGGGTTAGATTGGCTATTGGAAGAATTTCTTCCCTGTAAGGGTGGTAAGGCACTGGAACAGGGTGCCCAGAAAAGCTGTGGCCGCCCCATCCCTTGAGGTGTTCAAGACCAGGTTGAATGAGACCCTGAGCAGCCTGGTCTAGTGGAATATGTCCCTGCCCAGGGCTGGGGTGTTGGAACAAGGTGATCTTTAAGGTCTCTTAGAACCCAAACCACTCTATGATTCTGTGAAAGTGTCAGTGAAACAACATGAAAAACTTCCCTGCTTGGGACCAAACTATACTAAACCATGACAGGCCTGAACCTCATGGAAAGGCAAAAGGGACAAATGACTCACAGGCCCTGTGGGGCTGCAGGATGCTCAGAACAGCCCCTCGCCAGTGTGGAGCAGAAGGGTCCGTGTGAGTCACACCCCCTGCAGAGCTGGTCCTCCCTGCATCATCCATGTACTTCTACTTGTATTAACCATCCAAGGCAAGCCTTGTTGTCCACCCTTGAAGAGCCCCTCCTTAGTTTTTCATGGGGCAAATAACAAAAGAACATTTTTACTTGAAACTTCAAGCAGAACTCTATAAAACCTTTTGGTAGCATTTCTCACTGAAAAGTAATAAGCCCATTTGCAAATGGCACTGCTGCTCAGTTTAATTGGTCCCCTTTCCCAGGGGAGCTCTGACCTCAAAAATCCCCGAGGGTTTTGGAATCGATCAGGATCTGTATTTTCCAGGAGAATGCCTTATTTAAAAAGCATCTGAAAGCTGACTCTCAGCTAATCCCCTCACAACAAAAAGGCACCTTCTTTCCACCTTTTCATCTCTCTGCTATTTTTTCTATCTCCCTGTGATTTCCTACACTTTAATGTATATCCAAATTTTCCTCTCCATCCCCTTCTCTGTGGTCAGTTCTTAGTTAAAGAGTAAGTAAAAGACGTATTTTTGTACTCCTTGGGAAAGGGCAGATCTAAGGAAAGAAAGAACTGGGTGAGTGAGCCATGTACTCTTTCTCTATCGCCAAGCACTTGAACAGGATGGCATCTCTGATCTCAGAGTACAGAAATACCAACAGCCCCTGTATGGAAAAAGTGAATTTTCCTAAATGCTTGGGCAAACCAAAGGTTTGGACCAGTTATTAATAGACTGGGATAGCTGGAAGAAAGCTCACTGTATACCCTAATGAAAATGTGTCTAAGTACTGTGGGGCTGTGAATTTCTATTTTGAGAGGATGTGGGTAGTTAAGTAACCCCTGCCTGCTTGTGTCAGAGCAACAGTGGCAAGTGCCCTCCCTGCAAAAAACCCCAAGCCACAGAGGAACGAAATAAAGTCCTAAAAGACTGAAGCAGAGTCTTTCAGCTGAGGCAGACCCAGAGGGCAATGAAAAATCTGGATGGACAGACAACCACACATCGTAAGCCCGGCCAAACCTGGGGCAAAAGGCAGCAGGGAAGTAGCAAAAGTTCAGGACACACTGACCTAGGGCAGGAGGTGTGGGAGACCCCAACAAAATCACAGGGGGCTCTTCAGGTGGGCATTGTGCAATTATTCCTTTCGGGATTCAGATATGGAGCTGGAATTAGTGGCTCTTCCTCAGCCATCAAATCCCACAAGCAGTCAGAGAACCCTGAGCTGCTGCATGTTGGCTCCACTGCAGCTCCAAGAGCAGCCCCCAAAGCCAGGCAGCCTTCCTTGGACATGCCTCCTGCAATGCCAGCCCCATTTCAAACCTTGTTATCAGGCAACACAAGATTGAAAGGGGTGAGAACAAAGAGTAGAAAAGAGAATGGTTTATACAATTTCAAGTGAAATATAGATAAAACACTTTTGGTTGCCACACAGCCCAGGGAAGAGGCCATTAAGGGCTCACTGTGCTCACTTGTCCACTACTCCTTCACTGTGGGCTTTGGTAAATCTGGGGGCAAGGTGACTAAACCCTGCAACCATGCTCAAACTCTCCCTGAAAATGGCTGATTTTCCCAATTTCCAGCTAACCTACCTAACGTGGTGCTTCATGGGGGACAATTAAATAGCCAGAAACAACAGGCATGAAGATAGCCTGCTGTGAGCTCTTAAGACTTTTCTATGAGTCTAGTATTTAAAAGGTTAATTACTCCCTGTGGCGGCCAAAAAATGCAAAAAAAGCCTACTCTAGAATTCCTTTGCCTTGATCACTTCCTATTCGTAACAAAAACCAAAACCACAAAGCTGCCATATTTTGCTGCAATTAAGACATGTGGCTAATGCTCAAGCTTGACTTTGTCCACTTAATTAATCTGGAGCAGCACCACTGAGCATCTGGGGAGCTGCTGAGAGGTGAGCATGCCAAGAGCTGATCTAAGGATTTGATCTGTATCACAGCCTTCTTCAACCTTCAAAAGAGCTGAACATTTTATTAAGGGCATCCAAGAGGATGCTTGTGATCCTTCTGGGTACAGTACAGGTGCTTATCTTAGTGGCATCTCCGTCCATCATCAGCTCAGACTGTTCAATACAAAAAGGAAAAAACACAAGAGCAGTCTAAGAAGAGTCTATGGATGGGTGGATAGCAAACCCAGAGAGGAAGAAAAGTCAAATCTCTAGTTCATTCAAAGTAGAGATTCTCCACCTCCTCTCCTCTGGCAAGTTCCAAAATCTGAAACAAAAATATTCAGTGAGGAATTCTCTGTGCAGATATAGTAATTATATCCTGATGTAAATTCTGCAAACCACCTCCCATGTCACAGATAGGTATTCCAGGCGTTAGCTGACTTGCATTTCAAACACCAGAGAGGGAATGGGCACAGTGGGACTACTGACACCTCTGGGCTCTGAGTAATGAGGTCCATCGCACCATTCCTGTCTCCAGGAGCACTGCTCAGCATCACCTCAGGTATCTGCAGGCAGTCACTCTGGGTTTGGGATTAGCCATGCCATGGTCATGGAGGCAACAGAGCTGGTATCTGCCTGGGATATTTGGATCAGGTTCAACATCATTTCATAAAGAGTCTAGCTACACCAAGTGCAGAGTCCTGGGGAACAGATGGAAAGGTGGAACAGGACTCGTGAGTGGGTGCAGTGCAGAGATAATGGAGGTGCTGGGCATAGAAGCAGCATAGATTTGGTATGGCCACCACTGAGCTGGATAAGCAAGGCTGGATCCAGCCTTGATTTCTGCCAAAGTTCCCAAGTGAGTCTGTGATTCTGGGAGTCTAATGTAGGGCAGGGTTTCTTCACATGAGAACAGCTCAGCAGTCACTGTGCACTGCTCATGAGCTAATCTTTCCACCTGGACCTGGGAGCTCAGGCAGGTGCACCAGGTCAGAACTTACATAAAGAGATGACCTGAAGGAATTTGTTAGAAACTGCCCTCTACAAACTTAGGGAGATTGTACAACCAGCCTTCTCTTGGTATAACAGGGGTCCTCCTTACTAACACAAAAAGAAAACACTTGCCAATTTTTGGAACATCACAATATATTATAAGTGCATGGGAAAGGGAGAAATCCCCAGTTCTCATGCTTGGTTTTCATGAAACGAAAGGTTCTGGGCCAAAATTTTAGATCCTGAGGTGACTACAAGAAAACACCTAAATAATTGTGGAGCTTACTGGAGTGCTGCAGGGATGGCTGTGCCATGATTTCGATTGGTGTGAAGCACCAGGAGCAGACCAAGAGGGGTACACAGCAGCCAGCAATCCGGCTCTCTGAGTCTGTTTGCATTCCCTTCCCACAAAATCAAGGCTGTGCTGATGGATATGTCAGTGGTTGTCCAAGAGGGGTAAACTCTGACAAAAGAATTCAAAGCTCTCAGAGGTACTGAGAAAAGGGAAGTGGGAGATTCCTAGTCCTGCTGTTCTGGCAAGCCATTTGGCAAGTGTTCCTTAGGACCTATATTTGGGAGTAAGTGCACTTTTCAGATCAGAGGAAAGAGGAGCAATGTCCTATCACTGCAATATTTCCCATTGGAGGGAATCTTCCAGGACTCAGATCTCCACCAAGAAAGACATGGCTCAAGAGCAGCTTGGAAGTGGCAGTCTTTGCTAAAATATTCCAGGTAATTAGGGTTCAGTTGTGTCCTCTTCTTCTCTGCTGTCCATTTTCCTCCAAAACTGGTGATGTTTCACAAGAGCCTGAAGGGGGGGAGGTGGGACCTGGTGAGGACCATGGCAGAGGCTGGCTCCTGGGTAGCTGTGGTCTGGGGAGGTCAGTGCCAGGCTCCGAGTCCTACAGGGAAGGGCAGCCTTGAATCCTCCTTGGAGCTCTCAGCGGGGTGAAGGAAGGTGGCAGAGGAACCAGCCAGTTTCACTTGGTCACATGTGAGCACCAAGATGGGGCTGCCCAGCCCCTGAGAAGCCCCAGGTCCCATCACTTAGAGGGGACTGCTCAAACCCCAGCTGCAAGTCACAGACCTGGGTTCAGCTCACAGAAAATTTGAATTCTGTGCTTGGCCAGCCATTGATAACAATGGTCTTTCCTGCTATAAAACTCTCTCAAACACAAACATCTGTGTGTGAACATTAGCATGGCCTTGTTTTGAGGACAGAAAAAGAAAATACCTCCTTTCCCACAGCATTTGTCACAATGAATGGTAACTATGGAGCCTTTCACACTTGTCGGCAGTTTTCAGATGGAAAAAAAAATCTTAGCAGGTATAAATAAATGGGAAAGATATATATATAATATAAAGTCTCACCATAAATTAATGGAATACAAACATGCCTGTGTCTGAATGAAAATGCAGCAATAAGTAAAGGTTTTCATCTTTCTTTTCCATTTTTCAAATACTCTTGAAAGTAAATATTTGGGGTATTTTTCATATAGACAGAAAGAGAGGAAACCCATGCATCTTACTTTAGGAGCTATTATTTTTATATGCCTAAATAGCTGCTGTATTGAGATGCCAAGAAAAAACCACAGTGTATTTAGTCCCAAAACAAACTCAGTATGAGTAGAGCCAGTGCTGGCTGCTCTCCTGAGGGTCTCAGGAGAGATACTTCAGCTTTGGTTTGGAAAACCTTCTTCAGGGAGGGAAAACACCACAGCCCCATGTCTGCCTGGCTGCTTGCCTGCCTACAAACAGCTGCTCATGGTGCAAAAGAAGGCAGGGATGGGATTGAAAAAGACACTTTCCTCCCTTCAAAAGAAAAAAGAAAAGAGAGGAGAAAGTCCAGCAATCTAAAACCTGAAAAGTTTATGCACTGACTGCTGAGCTGTGGCTCCTTTTGCACAGGTCACTGGAATGACATCAGATGGAAAGACCTTTTAATTGCTAACGGCCTGGTCTGGATTTCAACACATGACACAGAGATAAAGGTCTCTGTATCCTATTATCAGTCCCCCGAGCAACTGTTACATCTTATTAAGTGTAACTATAGATTCATAGATCAGAATCCTGTACCTGGAGAGTATCATGGAACCATAGAACATTTCGGGTTGGAAGGAACCTTAAAGATCATCTAGTTCCATCAGTTCTTTGACTGGAAGCAGAGTATTATTAGGGCATTCCCTTGGTGTAATAAGGGTTTGTGAGTTTCAAAGCAGAACCCCAATATCAGGCTTTATTTTTGCTTTAATGCTACAGCTGTTGAAGTGACAAAGCTGGGCTGAAGAGCTATTTGTGCAGCAGGGAATGAAGATCAGACACAGATTGCTGCTCTTTTGTGTCACTTTACACCCCAAAATAAAAAAAAAGGATAGGTAAAAGCATTCAGATAGTGCTGTCATCATTGTTTTTCAGAGAGAGAAATCAAGGCCAGGCACAGCCACAGGCTTTGCAGAAGATGACACCCCAAAGCGGTGCAAGGGCAGAAGCAGAAGTGAGCATATGTGATGTGGCAGCTCTCTCTAACCAACAGACCATCACTTCCTTTGCTAACCCTGCATAGGAAGGAAAAGGCAGGATCAAGCTGTGCAGTGCCTGCAAAGCCATCGAGGATGGCACACCAGAGAAAGATGTGGATTTTCACACACGTCAACTTCCAGCACAATTTAATATCAACACAGTCCCCTGAGAAACAAGGCCAGCAAGGACTAGTGCTGGGTATTTTGCATTTTAAATATATGCCTCTCCTTAAACCTTTAGAGCTTTAGCTTCTGAACAGACACCTGGCCATATTCTGCATCAGCATACATGGGCAGAGCTCTGCTGAAGGCAACAGAGCCGTGTCTACTTTTATCAGCTAAGAATCTGATCCAGCCTTCTAAGAAAGAGGGGGCACGCAGGGGGTGAGATATTCACCTCCTTCCTGCCTCTTGTAATGCTGCTTTCCACACCAAACACTCGGCACCTCGCAGGACTGGGGTCTTTGGGGTGAGATTTAACATATATTCTCTGGTAGTGGCTGAACTGATTGCCAGCAGAGAGGGAACTGTAAGTCAGCGGTGATAACCAGGGTCCTGCTGAGCCATCACCAGTGGGGAACCTTTGCAGCTCTGAGAGGTTGATAGTCTCATAAATAACAGGTCTTCTATGAGATACTGCAGTCTGACTGCATTTCATTAAACAGTAAGAAGATGAGCTGATCCCTGCTTTAAAATATGGAGATCTGTGTGTTTATTAGCTGCATTACCCACCTTACCCTTCTTTACGAAACACAGTTTTCCTCCAGTTGCAGATATTTCAAGTCATGGGTGAGGAACACGAAGAGGCATGTGCAAACCAGAGTGCTGAGGGTGGCCTTTGCAGGCTGCACAGACCGTTTTCTGGGAGTGCTGCTGATGCATTGTGATTAGATGCCATTTTAGCTCGGCAATGAGCATTAAGCGATGCTGTTCTTTCTCTCTCCTGCTACATCTGGCCTGGCAGCAGAAAGCTTTCTGTGATTTAAGACAGAGATTTTGTGAGGTGCAATCTCTCTTTGAATCCTGCTTTTTCTGCCTTTTTTTTTTTTTTTTCTTTAATTTCTGCTAGATGAGTTTTCGGAAGCACTGAAAGCTTGATGAATCACTTGACTGAATGGCCCACATAGTTTCCTCTTAAGTCAGCTTTGGCAGCGAGCCACTGAACATATCTTGAGGCTTTCCTTTGAGTAATATTTTTGTTGGTGAGATTATTCAAATATTTGAAGCCAGGCCACCCATTCCTTGTGTACCCCACTCTTTGCACTTAACCGGGGGTAGAGAGCTGCAGTATCATGCTCCAGAAATCTGGGCACAAAGGCACTGAGCAAGAGGAAAACTTGCCTCCAACCCAAAGGAATTTCCCTTTGGATATAACACTGTATGTCCAGCTGCAAGGCTGGGGCAGTGCAGCTGTGTGCAGCTGCTGTTAATGGCAGCCGGATGTGACCAGGACCAGAAGGGGCTCGTGCCAGCCCTGCAAATGAAGGAGCCACTGCTGCTGCCTTCATGCTCCACTTGTGGGGTGATGGAGCCTATGGCAGCAGCAGGATGAGTGATCTGCTCCAGGCTGCCATCACCCAGCACAGGAGAGACTGTTGGGTCCAGTGCTTGGGACAGGTACACACCCACGTGCAGCCTGTGTCAGCTTCACCTTTGCAGTCATAAAACACAAAATCATAGCAGTGTTTAGGATGCTTCAGACCTTTAGACCTTTAAGATCATTGAGTCCAACCATCATCCCCTTGCCCCTGTGCTCTGGCTGGGAAGGAGGCTGCAATTCTCTGTCAGGTTTCCCACCCTCAGCCTGGCACTCTGCTCCCTTTCAGGGACTCAATCCTGGCAGCAGCTGCCCTCCATCCCCATGCCCTGCAGCAGGTCTTGAGCTCTGGCTTTGTGGAAGCTTAAAAGGACAGAACACCAGGGGTGGGGGAGAAACCAGTTTTGGACAAAGCAGTGCAAACAGCGAGAGGCATTTCAAACTGATCACAACTGTAATCAAAACTCAGTTATCCCAAAATTCACTGTTCTGAACTAGATTCAAAATACCCAGATGTCCCAAGGCTGCTTCTCTAACACAACCCTGGATCTGGGAGTAAATTCTCCTAGTAGTGAAGTTGTGACCCCACATCTCTTTACTCTCCAGTGAGTTTAGAAGGTTTTTTGGCTTCCAGCTAATAATTTTAAAAGGACTGTCTTTTTTTCTAGCCACTGGATTCCAATTAGCTTTACTTTTAATTTCAAAAAGGGAGCCCCATACAGCAAGCGTCCTGCAGACAGATAATCTGATGCAGGTACAGAAGGACAAGTTCAATCACACCCACCTCGCTGGTCTGAAGCACTGCTCCTGTTGATTTTAGACTCATTTCAGCGTGGCAGGTCACAGCAGTATAAACATCGCAGGAAAAAAAAGGCCGAGCTGGCAAACAGTCAGAACTTGCTGTTCCTGACCCAGTAACCTACTTTTTGAGCACCATGTAACATGAAAGCCACCCCTAGCTCAGACTGCGACGTCACCTCTTACTTAACTTCTTAGAGGCAAATAGTGGGCCCGGTCGGAAAGAGTTAGACAAGACGTGGTCATCATTTACTTCGTGCTGACCACAAAGATCTGTTTAGGTTACACAAGAAGACACAGAGTGAGTGGCTTCTAACCTCAAGTCATTCACAGCCACCATCTGAACACACATGTTCCATGCAGCACAGTTTGGACCTTGCAGTCCATCATGCTGACACACGGAGCAACCTTAAATTTTGGCTACAGCACCAGTGCCACCATCAGCTTCACAGCCACAGGCAAAGAAACTGTCTAAGGGAACCCTTCATGAAGGACCCCTGTTTTACCTCTGCAGTGCCACTTCAGCTATTTTCATTCCAGCTCCCTCAGTCTGACCTGACGTGGTGCTCAGACAGCACAGTTTTTAAAAGCAGAAAAGACTTAAGGACCCCTGTGACCAGCCAAAGCTGCTCTCTATACCTGTTCTCCCTTCAACAGGGCAACAACAGCAGCCATCATCACCCACCAGCTCTGGGATGGCATCTGTGTTCCCCTTCCACTCTTTGCTGCCCCAGATTTCTCCCCCATCACAGCTTTTCCTTTAATCAGCAAAGCTGACCCCATACTCACAAACTTTGTTATCTCTGATGAGGTTAATAAAGGATCTTGGGGAACTGTTAAATATGCCAGAAAAAGATATGTTCTTAAGGATGTGCAGCATCCCTTTTCTCCAGGACAACTCATGGGCTACTAGGGATTTTCTCCTGCAACTTATACATAGTTTATCTTCTTTCTGTTTTAGTGACAGGAGTGGCATCACTGGTTGGAATGCACCTGGACAGAGTGTTGCTAGTAACCTGTGGCACTTGTCATCCACAGACAGTCCCTGCTTAACAAATGGTTATGCTTAAGTTGTTAAGCTTAAGAGTTGCTTAAGTTCAGCAAAACATCTACATCTTCAAAGTATTTTGTTTGCCTAAAGCCATTGGGAGTTTTCTCATCAAAACACAAATGAGGATGGACTAGGAATAAAGTTTTCAGGCAGTATTCTACTACAAATAAAAAAAAGCATAGAAACAGAAATCATACTCATCCAGTGTTCTTTGCAACTCTATCTGCCACTGTGAACATCCTTAGAAATCACTGTTTAACACTTGCCATTAAAAAGCAAAACATAAACTAAGACTAAACTCAGGCTTAACATTTGAAAAGCTTAATATTTTACTGCACATTAGGGAAAAGAAATAAGATTGGTAAGACAGAGTGAGAGACATTACAGAGGGAGCTCTTTAGGGAAATGATGGGAAATGGTTCTTTACTGAAACATGCCCATTTTTGCAGGCAATTGCTTCCACTGCATCTATCAGCTGAAACACACACAAAATAGGAAGAGGTAGAAATGAAACTACTTTTGCTTGAATATTCCAGCTACATGCAAAAAGAAGTAGTTGAAATAATCACAACAAAGTGACTTGAAGTTATTGCACCTTCCAGCTGGCTCAAACGGACTAAGATTTTATTTCTGTTGACACTTGGACTTCCTGCTGCAGACCAGGAGGGGATAGGGTACTGCAGTATCTTAAAAATTCTAGCTACATTTTCTTGCATCATCACAGTCCATTTTCCCACCATCTCTTCTACCAGCAGTTTTAACTTAACCTAAGATTAAAAACATATGGAACTATTTTACTCTGGCTGGCATAAGCACAACACAAATATAAGTGTTCTAATAGACATAAGAAGTAAATTTTCTTTACTACAATGTCTAATTTAGATCTCTCAAATTGTAAAATTAAAATCTATTCTAATCCATACTAACACAAAAAAGACATTTCTTGCAAATTATAATATCTAACTGCTTATTACACAAAAATCTCAGAATGACTGTATTGTAAAAAAAATAATTGCCTAATTATGAAATCCTGATGATAAAGACACCATTGTCATGAAAACATCTGGACTGCCAGCCCCCCAGAATACATGAAATTTCAATAGGCAGAACAAAATCAGGAGGCAGATGAAAGAAGAGTTTTAAAGAGGTCCAGAGAACAACTATCACCCACTGCAATTTCTCTATCAAAGTGCAAATGGCTACAAACAAACCAACCAGTAACAACCTATTCACAGTGGCAGAGCAATAAAAATGTACAGGGAGATGAGGGACAATTAACAAACACTGTGCCTATTCTTGCACAACCTTGGAAAAAATATACTTCTACTCTACTCTTCTACAATGTCTATCTGTAAAAATATTCATTGCCTCAGGGTGTTAGAAACCTGTTTGTCAACCCGATGCCTTAAAATAACAGAGTTGACAAATCTGAACAGAACAGCAATCAATAGCATTTCGATAGCATTTAACTCACATCAAGCATCATTTAAATGATATTTGAAGAACAAAACAGGAAGAGGAACATGAATGAAGGAGGGGGAAAGGTCAGTTACACACTAACAGAAATACTGAGAAAAGTAAGAGACGTTTGACTGTTGTGCTCAGTTCAGCCAAGCAGGGCTAACCATGAACAGGAAATCTGTTCCTTGTTGTCAAGTCTGTTGTAAATGTTACATTAATAATGAAGTTAGTGGCTATGCACATTTTAGCTGCTTATGAAATGATGAAAGTTTTCTTGGAAAAAAGGGAGTACAAAGACATCATTATCCTAGATGTGAGATGTTACATCAAAAGCACCAGAAGAAGCATGAGAACATTTCCAGCAGATTGGAGGATGCAGTCTACTAAGAAGAGACCTTGTCTGTGAGCCCAGGATATGATCATGTTGGAGAGACCTCTCCCAGTGCAGGACTTTTCTCCTTTCCAGCTGAGCTCAAGCCCTAAAGACATGTACACCTATAACTGGCCCTGAGCATGCAGGCAATTCCAGGGAATCTAATGAAGATTCTTTGTTCAGAGAGCTAAAAGTTCACTGACAGCTCCAGTAAGGTGGGATTTCTTATCTCTAACTAGAGCTCCCATTGCTGGCAGCGATGTTTCACCACTGATCAGTCTGTACCTTGGAATCCCCAGTGGAAACATCACATGAAAATAATCTGCAAGGCCCCAGAACCAGACTTTATGGATGAGACATCAGAGAATGATGTCTCACTTCTAGGATACAACACATCGGTTATGGGGGCGATTACAGGGCAGATGGCATCAAAAGCACAGTAACCTTCTCACATGTTGTCATCTGTGGTCCTCTGCTAAAGGTTATATCAGGACTCTATTGTAAAAGCCTGCTGGCCTTATCTATACTCCATGCTGCTTAGCTATACTCCATACCTGCAACTGAAGGACAGAGGCATTACCATTGCTTCCTCTATAAAATTTATAATTCAGTGGACTTCTCAGCGAGAAGTCCTTCCAAATGAAAGCAGCTCAGTTGTGGATGTTCTGGTCATCTTGGATATTTTTGATCACTAACATGGCAAAATCTGCAAAGCAGCATCAACTTGTGCATCTGATATGTTTTCCACAAACAGCTCTGCACAACAGCCAAACTGATGGAGTTGATAATCTACTTCAGGTCTCACTGCTTGTTTGCATGGTGTTCAGATGGTGGGATAAAACACATTCCCTGTGCAAAGGCTCACTGTGAGATCTCTACAGCACTTTAGTCTCCCCTAAGCCTGATATTTGGGCTTACAGGGGATTTAAGATGTGTGCACTGAGGAATGGCCTGCGTGGAACCAGTGAACAGAGTTGCATGCACTAGGAAAAGCCTTCATACCTTTTCTTCTAAAGAAGCATTACTCTTCTCTCAAGAAAATAAAGATGTGCCTGTTATTTACTTTCCAGCACATATTGCAAACCTCATGTTAATTAAACTTCTAAAACACACAACAGAATAAATCTGTATTGACGTAATGCCAACAAATTGTATATGAACTCTCCCCTCCTGTTTACTTTGTAAATATTTGCTTGGAAAGAACTTGCACTGTCCTAGACAAAGGACAAGCCAGTTAGGGCATTGGAGCCAAGAGCATCCTTTCTGCTCTCCTGGACTCCAGAGCTGAAACTCCAGGATCCTCTGAGTCAACCTACACAGAGTTCAAACATCAGGCAAACACATCAGGAAGGAGAGAGCCGGGATAAAACCCACAGGCCTGATGCCAGGCTCTGTGGCATCAGAGAATTTTGCTACAACATCAAAGACCTCATGCTTTTCCCTGGGTGATTTATAGGTTGCAGCAGTTGGTGGTTTTCAGTGGTTGGTCGAAATATGGTCGAAATATGAAACCATCTCCAAAGCTCAATGTACATCACAGCAAAAAATCCCCTTTTCTTTGGAGATGCCAGCCCTTTAAAAGACTGCAGCTCTCAAAATCCAGGCACTAGAAACCTAGGAATATCAGGTCTGTTACTCATTTATCTTTAGGTAAATTTCTGAAGTATTCCACATATGGATAGATTTCTAAAATCTAGTTCCCACACCCTAGTTACTCACAAAATAATGCACAAGGAACCCCAGTCAAACCTCGTTTGACATTTACAGAATGCCTTTAGATAACTCTAGTCTATAAAGGCAATTGCACTGTTAGACTATCCAGTGACTAAACATACTTGTTAATGGCAAAGCTGCCTCTGACTTCAGCAGACAGAGGTTCATCCCTAAAATCCCATGAAATGTCAATCTGTTAATAGACCTCTCATTATTAATATACACATATTTATCTTTAAAGCAGATGGACTGATTGCACAAGGCTGAAAGTTTTCCAAAAGAGAAGTGTCTTCTATTGGGGAACAGGCTACGAAGCACAAACACTCCCAAAATACATGACTCACGCTGGCAGGCTGTCACAGCACTTTTCTGAATTTGAACCAACACAATCTGAGATCCTTTTTCTTGGTGTCAAACCACATTTTAGCTCTTGTCTCTTCTTGCTGGCCAGTTCAGATACACTTCAAGAAGATTTCAACTATACTAGCAAAGCCTCTTAACCTTAACATCGTCTACCTGCTGAAGCACATGCAGCAATACGTACCAGTGGAAAAAAAAAAAAAGGAAGATTATCTTAAACTGACATGTTATTCAGACTCTCATACCTGTCTTTCAGATACAGATTTGACAGAATTACCATCCAGGATTAGAGGGTCTGGGACTTTGTTAAAATTTCCAAGTAACGGTCATGGGGAATTGCTTTTAGTTGGTTTCTTTTCCTCTGTGATCCACAGGGATAAGGACACGTAATGCTGCTTATCTATACTCCATACATACAGCTGAAGGACAGAGGCATTACCATTGCTTCCTCTATAAGAATAAGATAAATACAGTTTATAAGAAGGCATATTTACATAAGTTTTGATTACTCATGCAACAGATAAAGAAGCCTTAATGCACATTTTTCTTCTCCTACACACTGCCGTGTGCTCAATGCTTTGTCTGGAGCTATTTCACAGAAGAATGTCTTAATAGCCTTTTTTTCTTCCATACAAGGGCTGTTTCCAAACACCAGTGGTAGCTTCTGTTCCAACAGCACTGTCACCCAGTGCACTGTTACTGCAAAGCAGATTCATTGCAACCACCAAATTTCAGCTTTGGCAAATGCAAAGTAAAATTTTCCTCTTGGCATTGCAGTGCAATGGGCTTGTGTATTTGAGAAATAAAGTCTTAAATTTCCTACATAGTTGAAAGCGCTTCTGGCACCAGCTGTTACTTGATGTTATTAACTTAGACCTTTACTCAGCAAGTGCTGTAGTGAAACTGAACTCATGCTTAGGTTCATCCCTGTTCAACAAAGTGCTGCTGCACAACAGAAAAATTCAATCACAACTTTTGTGTTCCAGCAGTTATCTCTCACCAGAAGCAAGACTGAAAATGGTATTTGTGTTATTTCTAACATGGCTCAGTTTCCTTGGTTAGCACCTTTAGGAAGAAGACTTAACCACAGCGTCCAGCTCAAAAAGGTCAAACCAACCTCAGACCTCCTTGCCAAAACCAACCAAATGAAACCACCCCAAATAAAATTAACAGCTTTAGCCTGACATGGAGGACACCAGATTGTCAGAACTGCAGAAATACTCTCTGGTAGAACCCAATGAGAACTTAAGGTAAGTGAGTGAGGCAAAGCCAGGCTGCAGAACTGTTCCCCATAATGTGCCAGGGGAGCAACGATTACCTTCCCACCTTCCAGGAAAAAATCCTGACTTGTATAAACACAGCCATGCCTGTGAGAGCCAGTAATAACTCACATGCAATCAGACTGAGATCCCTTCTAACAATGATAAAGATCTAGAGAGGGGAAATGTTATTTAAAACTAAACTCCTCAAAAAAACCCCAATGCCCACAGTCAGATTCACTTGAGGTAAATACTATTAAAATTCTGACAAGTGGCTCAGGACATCCAAACTGAAATGCCTGAAAAGGATCCAGTTTCCAAGAAATCACTTGTTTGGGGTGCTCTCCAGCACTTTTCATGGGTTCCCCAACAATGCCTTCAAGGTGGAGCCCCTGTCTGGTAGGCAGGCTAATTTGGGGAGTGTTTTTTAGGCATAAATGCCTCATTGGATCTCTCCTGTGGCAGTGCAGCATTCTCATCCTCATAGGCCTCATACTAAGGTATCATCTAAAGAGTATTCAAAACCTTAGACTGTCCATCATCTCCTAAGCTATTGCTAAAACCATCTGAAACCCCTCACCCGATTCTATGGTGGTGAAGACTGCAGAGAACATACAAACCAAATTGTATAACCCTACCAGAAAACATTTTTCTACCCTTAAAAAAAGTTACATGTACTCATAGATACCATTCCAACTAGAAACGTCTTCATCTTTGGGGAACTAGAAGTTAATTTCAACAAATACTTCCTCCTGAAGGTAAAAATAAATAAAAGGACTGTGATGGTAACAGAGCCGTGCTTTTCAACAGCCTCTATATTAGAGCTGGTTAAGGCCACAGTGATGTGCTCTCCAGTAAGACACAACAAACTTTTTGACATTCAGTAGAATGATAACGCAGCTGCAGCTTTGCTATGTTTAGCAGTCGGTAACCAAAACACATTCCCAGGTAAGCACCAGAGGAGCCAGGCATGCGCTTTCCAAGGGCTCCACTCTGTGACCCCGTTGCCCTGATGCTATCGCTGTATCCTCATTATAACACTTCAAGAGGGAACATAAACATCTTGTACATCAAAATACTCTTGACTTTTACAAGCAACCTGATTCAGCAGCCCTCAGGGTGCAGTTTCATGACCAGCTCAAGCAAATCTCACCCTTGGAAAGGCGCTTCTGCCACACCCAACTTCCTTTGTGTGAAAAATCATGCTTGCATGGTTGACAGCTAACGCTTGGAGAGACATTTTATAACGATCGGCTTTCAACTACTTCGCCACTACTGTGCCAATGCAGCGGAGACTGCAGGGAGCAGAAGACGGAACTGCCTTCTTTGGTCTTAAACCAGCTATTCATGAATTGTTATCCTTGGTGGCACAACCTGTTGCCTATGATGGCCATCAATGAGTTTCACATGCTCCCTGGTATCTACAGGAAAAGGAGGGACCTCAGCTCTGTATCTTGGAGGCTTCTGATTACTGTTAGCATTGGTGGGCTGACAGGCAGGAATTCTACACTGAACCTAGAGCCCTACCTCTGAATGATTTTAATAAGCCATTTAATTTATCTCCTATCTCCTTTTTCTGATAGCATTTAAACCCACTTTCCTGTCTTGTTTTCCTAAGCTGTAATTTCTTAAGCTGTAAGTCATGCAGGCACCTCTCTACCTTTGACCACTGTGGATCCCCTTGTGGGGAGCCACAAAGCTGGGGATCTCCTGAAGCTCATTGCAAGCATATTTTGTACAGCCTCATCATTGCAAAATGCATACTGTAATTGACAGCCTTCAAACCCTATGCATGATCTACTGTCCCAGCTTAATACAGTATTCCAATCTCATCTGGAACTTCTCCTGCAACCACAGGAAAGACAATAGTACCAGCAAACACCTTCTGCCTGTGGAGCACTGCACAGGTGACAGGACAAATTTTAGGGGAATGAAGATATTCTTAAACACTACTAAATGCCATGGAGGAACAGTTGTTAAAAGCAGAGATAAAGGCCTGCAAAGAGGAAACAATTCCCAGTGTTCAGCATTGAGTTTTATTGCCCCATAAAGTTCAGCCCTGTGCCCCATATGCTGCAGCGTTATCTCAAGAAACTGCATCTACAATCTAATGTTTACACTTATAAATACTTTTGTAGCACAAAGGTTGCCAAAGATCAAGGACCTGATTCAGCAACAGACTTAGTTTAATATTAAGCAGCAACTCCATCAACATGATTATTTATCTACTCAAATTCAAGGAACTGCTACGCACTTTGGCCAAATGAGGCCAAAATGGGGGATTGTTTCTGAAAAACATGTTGTGAACAGGTGAAGTCTCACTTGTAAAAAGAGAGAGAGAAACCTGGGACAAATACACTGCTTTTCTACCACAGAAGCACGAAGGGACAATCATGCCTAAAGCAGCAACAGGGAAGAACAGCCTAGGGCTCAGTGGGAGGTGGTGCAGGAAGGTGTTAGCAGAAGTGGGTGCCCACATCCATCTTCCAACCTCTCCAAACACATCACAGAGCCATTGCAGAGCCCACAGACTGCACTCACACTGCTGCAGATGAGGTTCCAGTGGGGTCTCTAGGTTGGGAATTGGCATCTGGCCGCACTGGTAACAGAAAGAGACAACCAAGAGCCTCTGTGTGCTACTTCCACAGCTCCCACCCATGAAAGCTTTGCTGAGAGTCCAGTACTGCTGACTAGGTCTCATTCCCCTTTTCCTCCTCAGATTTGCAAATACTCAGATTTGCTTCCAAATCTGTGTTGCATTTTTCAGCAATGTACAAGGATATGTTTTCTGAAAAATTCTGTGTTGCTTCTGTTCCTCAGGAATGAGGATTTAGAAGACCTTGAGCAGACACACAGATGGAGTTTATTCAGCAAAATTGATGCCTGTTCAGATCCTTAGCTTTCTTTGTGCTTCTGAGACAACAGTTTCCAAGGGACAACAGCGTTCTTGAGAAAAGCAGACTCCAAATTTCAGTTTGGGTAGAGCCCTAAGGTGGATTAGCCTGTCTTTCTGCCCATCTTCACTGCATGCTGTAAGCAGCTTACTCGCAATATGACAGATTTAGCAAAAGTGACAGTTGCTCACTGTCCAATATCATTAGCCTGCCCTGCACAAGAGCTCAGACATGGTGCTCCATTCTCCTAGCAAAATCAGCTTATTAATAACCATACAGCCTGGCACAGTATTTTCCAGACAGCTGAAGCAGGGCTTTGAGCAGGGGAGTTCCCAATTCACACACGTATGGAGATTCAAAATCAAATTCTAACTAAGATGAGGTCCAAACAGTGAACAGGTTCAATGGACTGGCATGTTAGAGGGACTAGGATAGATAAGCATCTGTGCTTGCCTTTATTACTCATCCTTCATTACCTTTATTACTCTGGTCCCTGAGTCTGTGAAGGGAATGGTAATTAATAAAAACGCTACCCAAGTCAATGAAAACAATACAATTCATTGGTCTGCCTTGGGCTCAGCTCCCCAAGCAATCAGTACCAGTGCTCCTTTTCCCTGACAGGGCTCAGCACCTTCCTCAAGGTGCTCTGTGGCAGCAGGGAAGGGCCAGACTGCTCTTCCAGGTAGACAAAGAAGGATGCAAACAGAGGAAGACCTCTGCTTCTTATGTACAGGTGTCTGTGTTACAATGTTAAAACAAGTTTGGAAGTAATTCTCTGTTGATTCCTGCAACAAAATACTTCAGCTAGAAAAAAATTGGCGGGTCCATGAGGTTGTTGCAAACAATACCATTTGTAGTAAAGCCTCCCTTTGTATTCTAAAAAATTCAAGTTAAAGAACAGAACCAATTTCACTGATGAAATAGAATCCCTACAATTTCCCATTTAAAGCCAGGGAAGATCATATTCTGAACCTCTGCCTCCCCTGCTATACAAACCATGGACCTGCATGGCAGCAGCACTTCCCTGGTAATGCAGCCCAGGTGAATGATTTCCCAAAGCTCTTCATAGTAATCCCAAGACCAGGTAATTCTATAATAATTCCAAGTGAAATGTTTTTGTTTTAACATACACCTGTGGGAAAAGAACATCCCACTATTTTACAATGAGCTCTTTAAAGACATCCTGGGAAATTTTCCGAGAGCTACACCGAAATGGAAGAACATTTAGTTATTTACTTTAGGGGCTTATTAGAATGTTTGGAATCATTCTTGTTCTCTCCTCCCCCCAGAATAAAAGCCTTTATTTTCTTTGTCAATTTGAGAAACATGGCTCTGATCCTGCTGCTGAGGTTTGCATGTCGAGAATGTCACCGGCTGCAGCTTGGAGCTAAACTCTCAGGGCTCAGCCTGTACCAAAAGCAGCAGGGGGACAGGACTGGGAGAGGGCAGGGATCCATCACCCCATCCCAAGAAACTTAAACTGCAAGCAGTGGCTGAGTTGCCAGTCAAACCCAGCTCTGAGCCAGCTCCAAGCTAAAGCAAGAAACACAGTAGGGTTTAAGGCCATTTTAATAGCCTGAAAGGTTTATAAGCACCAGAGGGTCATTTTACTGCAAAGTGCATCAAATGGCTTTATGTTGGTAAGGTGGGATCAGCACCCATTCTCAGAACAGGTACCAACATCAGGAAGTCAGCGCAGTCCTAATGACCCTTGTCCACATCAAAATAACTCTCCTTCAAGAAGGATGTTACTCCTTGGGCAAAGCACGCCTAGCACTGCTCTTGCAGAGGCATCTGGATTGTAGGAGTTTTAACCAGGCAGAATTTCCACCATAGGAAAGTCTCAGGAGAGGTGCTGACACTGACATACCCAGGCAAGTCAGTGACAAACAAAACAAGCCACATCAGCCTGCTCAGAGAGCAGCTCCTAGAGGACACCAACTGTCCAGCGGTAAAGTTCAGACAAACTTGGAGCAGTTTCACCAACAGGAGGTTTGCAGTTAGACTGCAAATCCCACACCACGTTGTAATGACATTTTAAATTTTTTATCTGTCTCATAATGGTAATCAAACATAGGCATGTGCACAGAGAAGTCTGCTTGATATATAGGGCAAGGCTCACCACCTGCAGGCAGCAATCATGACCCTGAGGGCTCAGCTATGGGGCTGCAAAAGTTACAAAGCCACCAGCACCTCAGTGATCATGTATGAAAAACTAGGCAGCTATGTGATATTTCTCTATCTATGGCCACTTATGGCAATCTACCTATCCTCACTGATGTACACAATGCTTGGGAGTTTGCAGCATTGGATGGCCTGACCCCATTGCTGTCTTTACCGTTCTGGCAGAACCAGCAATCTTCCCCCAAGCAGCAGGGTGTTTCTGCAGCACAGAGAAACCACCTCCCCTGGTGCAAAGATGATTATGTGCCACACCTGCCACCAAGATGAGACTTCATCAGCTCATTTCCCCTTCTGGGGTCCGAGTCCTGGACACTGTGGCCAACAGCTCCAGCTCCCCCTGCTGCACCCCTTCCAGGTGCCTGGTTGGGGGTACAAAACATCAGGGAGCTGCTCCCTTCAAAACTTCTGCAGCACACCAGAAGCCCTAGCAATGGGGAGATGCAAAAGAAGGGGCCACCACACATCTGACTGCCCATGACCCCAGAGATCCAGCGTGGCAACCAGTCCTTGTGCAGCTCCCTTAAGTCTGGAGCGACTCGCTGCCCTCAGGTTAAGTCCCCCTGTGCTTACACCCATCTCCTCACACAAAGGCCACACAACCACCAAGGGACCAGCCAGACCTATGGGACCACTGGACTCAAGCACAGCAGCAGAAGGAGAACAAAGATGAGATAGGATATAGGATGTGGGCCCTGGTAGGCTGCTATTCCATCTGAATATCACAAGGAACAAATGCAAAAGCCAAAGTGACAGGAATTGTGGCATGAAGTGCCTTTTAGATGATAACAAAAAAAAGAGTCTAAAAATTGAGTAGAAGAGATTCTCAGTCCCAGGGGAATATGAGCCTGTATCTCCTACCAACCAATTTTTCTGTTGCACAGGTCATTTTAGGACAACACTCACCCTCACAATGCCAGTCCCACGGCCTGAGGCTGCTCCGGATTCAGACACCTGACTATTCAGGAACAAGCATTTCTGTTTGTGAATAATTCAGATCCCTTGCTTATTTAGGTTCATTTGGGCTCCGTTTCTCGCTGCTGGAATCTTCTGAGCTCACAGCTGCCTGAGCTGTGGATGCACAGCCCCTCCCCACAGCCCTTCCATCTCTGTAAGGAACCAGTTCCCCCAGTAACTCCCAGGTACTTGAAGCACATACAGCACTCACAGTGAAAACACAGCTTCCACAATGTAACCCTGAAAAGCTCAGGCATTCCTTTTGTTCATCTTGTTGCAAACCAAGATTGCTTTCTGCTCTGAGATGCACATTTGACAGTAGCTATGCATACAAGTAACTCTTCCATGACAGTGGCAAGCACATCCAGACCTGTAGTCTCAGTCTTAAAACAGACATGGATATCCAGCACTCATGGACACAATCATCCAGCATGCACTCATCAGTCAACACGAACAGTTGCACTCGGACAAGCAAACACAGCAGGTACAAGTCTGCAAGTGCAAAGAAATGACAGCAAGTGCAAAGAACAACAGCAAAGCTCCAGCAAGTTACATTCTGAATAGTATCAGCATCCTGGATCATTTGATACAAAGCTGCCTGAGCACAGCCTTCTCTCACAAAGTATTATTACCACTATTAAAGGAAAGCCATTGTGGCTTAAGCACAGCTTATTTTTACTTGAGTTTCAGGCATGTTAGAGGAAAACAGACAAACAGCATAGACAAATTACACAGCTGTTTCACAAAGTAGCAATACCCTAAAATGATCTGTTTCAGGCAAGGTGCTGAGTGGCCGTGTTTGCTTGAGGTACCATTGCCTGCACCCACATCTCAGTCATTAATGCTGGAGCCCCTGTTCAGCACTATACACACTGACACCTGCGTGTGCACCCCAACACACAGTCCCCCCTGAGGAACACATCCCTGACTTACCCTTCAGCCAGCCAGCAGCCCCAAACCCTCTGAAAGCTCCTGCAGAAGAGTTGACAGAGTTTCACCTCGTTACCCAGCGAGGGCGTTATATAACCGGCACCGTTTCTGCAGGCAGCGAGGATGCACCCCGCGCACATCCCTCTCCTTCCCATCCCACACGGACACATCTCCTAACAACAGCCGTGCCACAGTGAGCCGGGGGGGCAAGGTGGGCTACGGGGTACTTGTGGAAAGCAAAGGTAACGGTTTCAAAGAAAGTTCAGAAGGTGCCTGACGTTTATTAAGAGGCATTGCTACTATGAAAGGAAGCGGTGCAATGGTATAATGTTCCTTAGCCCACTGAAAGCAGCTTGGCCTAGATTTTCCTGTACCGTTTGATGTGACCATTCATGCAAACAGGAGTAAAACTTTCTCTTTGCTTTTAATTAAGCCACAACTACCAAAAAAAAAAAAAAAAAAAAAAAAAAAAAAAAAAAAAAAGAATGAAAAAGTGACACATACAAGAGACCTTTTCTTGCTGCCATCTGGGTCTTCAGGGCTACTGTCAGACAGAGAATATACAGGAATCAGCCCCATTGATTAAACTATTATTAGCAGCAAACAAACAGATGTGCTCAGCCAAAGACAGGACAAACCCCATGCCCTGTACTTCAGAACTACATACAGAGAAAACCCTATTATTTTACCAAAGGCTTATTTGTTTTTTTAGCAAAGAATTCTCCAGCACAATGTGCAGAAGCAAAGCATACAGCATTTTAGTATGCAGTAATTAATATAAAAAATATAACATTTTTGCCTCTACTCTCGTCCCACAGACTAAACGACACCAGCTTTCATAAGACTGGGACCAGGTCCTGTATCAGTAATAAACTTAAACAAAATGTGGCTTGTAGTCATTCAGGACATTCTGGTGTCCATGAATCACTGGCAGCCACACTATGCAGCGCACAAATGCATAGGGCTGCAGCTTTAGGACAGACATAAAACTCTTATGTAAGCCATAATCCTCTCACAGACTCCTTATTCAGTGATTTTAAGAACGGCGCCGTAGAAGCCTGCTGGCATCCCAGTGGCTTTTAAACAATTTGAAAATGGGGAGACTCCTGTCCCAGCACAGACCCCTCCCTGACACCGGTGCTACCGTCAGTACCCAGACCTACCTTGCAGGGTTTGGGGGCACAGAGCATTGCTGTTCGCTAATATTTTGGTCCTCCGCAGAGCTGCTGCTGTTGCTCTCTGTGCTGAGTGAATCACCAGGATTAATCTCCTGCAGAGTTCACTGAGGCTAACAATAATCAAGTTAAATTTACACTATATGATCAGACTTTAATTAGGTACTGTTATACAAGTCCTATTAATTACAGTGGTAATACCCTTATGAAATGCAGATGAGAGGGTGGGGCTCTGGTCACAGGGGGCTTGGCTTCAGATGAATTCAGGAAAAAGTCCCATCAAAATGCTCTGTGTGTACCCTCAGTTACCTGCTTGCCTCTGTCACTGCTCAAGATGAAACAAAAAGCTTTAAAAAAAATTATAAGCCTACAAAATGTAATAAATCTAGAAGATTAAAGACCTCCTACATGCTACGCTATCACCTTCTATTTACACCAAGAAGCAAGAATTCCATCTTAAATCCCAATGAGACACAGTCATTATTAGCTTGCTCTGCTCAAAATCCTACACAGAGAAGTCCCAGGTGATAGAAGTCATCTATTTTGCATGGAGGTAAAAATAGGCAAGCCTTCCTAACACTAAAAAAAGTACGTTTCTCTTTTCCTCCCCCAGTTTCCTCCTCTGGATGACCTGTTGGATCAGGGCAGATGCAGCTTGTGCATGGCATTTGCTTTGTACTGTCACAGTCTCCCCTGAGACACGGACCCACATATGCCCAGGTGCCTCCTCTCCATGCCCCTGCAGCACTTGCAAGGTGTCAAGAGAAGCCTGTGGGGAGAGGCAGCTGATCTGAACCTCTCTGTGAGCTACATCACCTGGAAACTGGGATGTCTCTACCAACAAGGTGCAGCCAGGGAAACTCTGGATCTCAAGTGCAGGAGCAGACTCCAGGTTTCAGCAGGCAGTAGTAGCTGCATTAGGAGACATTGCACAGCATGACATTGCAAGCCCCAGAATAGGTCTTTGCTTCTGCTAAATCTTCTCTGAGGTATTCCATAGAAAGAGCAAAGCTTATGCCATGTGGCTTCCATTAGCACTTGCTGCATATGCTGTTAGATGGCTTTAATGAAACCTGCCAGAGACCATGTGCTCCTGCTGCTACTCACGCGGGAACACCAAACCCTTGCACCCACATGGTCACAGACACAGGTGAAGGTCTCTTCTTCAATAAGTAAATTAGCAACACAGAGCGAGGCTTGTTAGCCAGAACAGATGCTGTTCTTGAACACAGACACCTGTATGAGCCTCCTGTGCCCAGGCTGCCTCTCTGCAAAGTGCTTGCTCAGTGACAGGAGAAGCCCTGGCACTTTGCCATTTCTGCCACTGCAGTTAATTTAATTAAAATCCCAAAAGATGGGAAGCACATTTCCTTCTTCCTGGAGGATTTGTCACCCTCTCCCCATCAGACAGCAGCAAACGAGCACGCCTCAGCACTCCCACTTTGCACAAAACACATGTAAAAGCAGCAGTATGTTACAGTAGGTTGTACTAGACATTAATTACCAAGCCCTGCCAGCTATAATTATCTCGTTAAGTTTTGGCTATAGACACTATATTGGCCCTTTACAAAAAAGTCTGGAGGATACAGCCACACAGGATCCAGGAGGAGAGTCCTGTTCCTGAGCGTACTCCAGGTCCCACCCCACCACTGCAGACAGCCAAACTGTACATGGAGTTATTTTGACCAAATGGCAATTTCAAAGCAGCCTGCATGGCCCTGTGTGCCTATTCAAATTCCCCTCTCTGTCTCTCAATGGACAGGTCTTCTGGAGATACGCAGGAACTGAGGCAGGAGAGGGAGATGATGGTTTCTTGAAAGTTCCTTGCTCTGAAGACAGACTGAGATGGGCTTCTGGACGATAAATTTCTCTCACAGTCCAGATTTGTATCCTTTAGAAGACCCTTAGTCTCTCCCAGACCTGGGAGTTTAGCCAAGACTATGAAAGGACCTCTGCTTTTCTGGAAGGACAGGGCTGGCAGAACACCTCAGAACCCTTGCTGGGATTTTTGCTTGATCTAGGCACAAAGGACTCACTACTCCCCCTCATTCCTTGTGCATTCCTGGCTACAAAGTATAGCTGGGACCAGGACATCCCCCAAAAGGGATACCTTGAGGACCTCCACATCTTCATCGCAGCTTAGCAGTGCTCTGAGGAGACAGGCACCAGGCTTTGGCCGGAGCCTTCAGCCCTTTTTCTGCAGTTGTGACACTTTTTGGTCCCTCACTGCAGAGAACAGCACTTGTGACACGCTAATGGGAGCACAGCAGTGCTTTGATTTAGGAAGCAGAGCTGCTCAGCCCACTCTGCTCTTGATGATGTAGTGACCTGGTTTTGTCAAGACTGTTTTTCTCCTTTCATCTTTGATGTCATTTTGGAAGGCAAGTCATGAGAATTTCATGGAGGCATTGACTCAAAAGTTGGACTAAAACAAAGCCAATCACAATACCATTATAAATGAATGAGGTGCAATTTCCCCTTAGAGGATTATTACACTATTTAGGGTTCTAGCACATTTATTTCCACAGTTTAGTAATCACTTTCATGCTTCTCATCAGAATATAATCCATTTATATTTTAATGTAACAAGTTACAAGGATTATCAGCTCATAATAAATATACTCATCCCCTAAAGCATTTAAACAGCGCCTATACTTTGTAAAGAAGATCTTGCTTAATGAGCAGACACCTACAAATGAAAATCGAAAACTAATACTGTGTTATATGGAAACCATCAAACTGCAAAATACATGCTGCTTAAATTACTTTTCTGTGAAATTAAATATTTTTCAGCACACAGATTTTTACTTTGAAATTACTTTTATCATGAGAAGGCTTTGGAAGTCTCTGAGACTGCCTTTTGCATTGGCAATTTGTTTACCTTGCAGTCTTAAATTTGGAATACTACATTCAGCTCATGCACAGGACTATACCAAACCAACACATCGTTTATGAAAATCAAATTAAGGAAAGCTGTCAATACCAGCCAAGGGAAATCCACCCAAAAGAAAACCCCGCCTGACTCACACTTGTGTCAGTCCTGGTGCTAGTGTCCATGAAACCGTGTCCACTGAAGCCAACTGAAATCCACTCTGTCAGAGAAATGTAAAAATCTCTCTTGGCCTACTGGCCTGCAGTGAATCACAGTACTTTTCTCTTGCAGTTGTCTGGAGATAGGATGGGAGAAAGTAAATATTACCTGTCAAACTAAAGACATTCCTTGCCTATTCATAGAGCTGCCCAGCATATTTTTGGCAGAATTCTCACATAAGCTTTTGGTGCTCACTGCACTTGCAGCCATAATTCTGACTGAGCTGTAAGGCAGGAGTGTGAATTACCCTCTGGAGCCTTCAAACTCTGAGCTTCAACACATAGTTCAACTTCCCAATTCTGCCAATGGTGGTGTTTTTCTTCTTCCTTCCACATGCTGTATCCGCTCAAAGTGTTTTTCTCCATTAGAAAATGTGAAATTAATGGTCTAGGTTGCTTTCATCTTTCATTTTTGCAGATGTATGTTCTCTTAAACCTTTGCTGTACAGATCACAGTCACTTGCTCTTCTGCAGGTTCACCTATCAAGAACTCCATTCACAGAAGCATACTTGCTTTGGAGAGTTCCAAGAAAACAGAAGTGCTGCAAAATCTCAAAAACCCTTTTAACAGGAATCCATAGATAGTCTGGCTTTAGATTTATACAGAAAAAGGCTTTTAGCTCTGGCTAGCAAAGAGAATAGACATATCTATTGTGCAGCCTCTGCAATTACAGCCCATCCCTCCACCCTAGGGAAAGGCAAAGGGAGGAGATAGTTATGTGTGAAGTTTTTATTGTTTATAGAAAATCAATCTCATCAGTCTTTTCTTAGTTAAGTACCAGTTATGCCAACATCTGAAAGGCAGTGTTTTGTGTGCAGTGTCCAAACAGGAACAGGCTGATGTACAGGGTGTAAATTTCTTTCTGGAAAGCTTCTTCTTTTGTAACACCTCTCCAGATTTCACAAAAAAGAAGTCCTTGGATGCCCAGAAGACTTTGCTCAGTTAAAAAAGTCCAATGCAAAATCCACAGCTTTGCAGAGAAATGGGCTATTTTTCATGCAGTGAACTGTACTGATAAGGCTCTACTTCCTCCCAGCTAAACCCCGTGGTCTATCCACACCGTGAAGCTGCAAGGCCATACCTCATTTTAGCTTTAAACAAGCTTCTCTGCATTAATGTGGAGTCAGCTTCAGCTAAGGGTGTCTCCTCACCACATGGGGCTTCAGCAGGTACACTGACTACAAATACCTGCACCCATCCCCATCCCCCACACTCCCTTCTTAGTGAGACCAACACAACCATTTGCAGGACTGTTTCAGAATGAAAATAAAGTGTGTTTTTATCCTAGATCAGTGTAGAATCTTACATATCCTTACATATAGTTTCCATCTGCAGGATTAACAGGCCCAAAGACAAAGCATTACAGGTCTCTGCCTTCTGCAGTCTCTTCATGTATCGGAACCACAAACCTTCTGGCATCATCATGAAGACTTACAAGTACGCCAGACTAGGCTCACTGTAAGCAATTAATTAAATCTAATGCTGTTTTCTTCACTTAGGGAGCAAACTTTGCAAAGCTGCTTAATGCCCAATGAAGCAGTTTTACTGTGGCAAGGAATTTTCCTCTCGTGAACTCCATGTTCAAACAAGCTCCCTGGTGAGGTACGCACAGGCTGTCTTTTAATACAAACACAAAACTCACATTTAACTTATTAGCTGGGGGAGGAATACAGATGAGGGTTGGATGAATCTCATGAGTCATCGTTTCTGTAGGATAAAAAGCAAGCTTGTCTCAAAAAAATCAATTCATTTGTTTCTATTGTGTATTGCAGATAGAAGTGCTTAAATAATAGAAAGATTAATAGAAACACTTCAACAAATTGTTCTAGAAAAATGAAAAATAGCTTTTGCATTATGAAAGAATATTCTTTAAATACAGAGAAATAAAACATTTCAAATGAAACAATGTTTTGGGAGAGGGAGACAAATGCAGATTAGTCATGCTTGAATGTACTTTCCCAAACAATACACTGCTTAGAGCTAAGACTAAGATGTGCACATACCCCAAGGCGTACATGAAAAAATAGGGCCTGTATATTAGTTTAATTCCTTTATCATTTGCTCACTGCTGTATTTTTCCAGTCTCATGCCAAGCCTTAGCCTGGATAACACCACATTTATATTCGGCATCCTGACCACTGAACTCATTCCCAGCTGAACCTTGTGGGCAAACGAAGGGATGTCCTCTTGAAGTGTGAAGCAGGACAAAAGCCCCGCACTAACACCATTGAAATGGCACCGCTGAAGTGCAGCACCATCCTTCAGTGGTGTGCAAATTTCAATGAGCCTTTTTTATTACTTTAAGATTTTAGATGTGGAAGGAAATGATAAGGCAGAGAAAAGGTATGCCTGAAAGAAGCCCAGAAAAGTCTAAAGCCAGCTCAACAATGGCAAAAAATTAGGAAACGGGTTTAATGGAACATTCAGAAGAACTGACAAGGAAAGAAAGCATGGGCTACAATGTCTGCAGACTTTGAAGAGAATGTCAAGCTATGCAAAATTAGGTAAAAGTCCAGGTATCCACTGATTCAAGTTCTCACCAGAAACAATCCCTAGAAAATCCCTGTGGATGGGTGGTAGTGAATGGCAGATATTGCTGGCAGAGCAGTGAGTAAAAAACTCAAGTTCCAGTCCCTCCCCCCACCTGCAGTTCTGACCCTGTGACCTGCCATAGCAAGCAAAGTGAATCTCTTTACCTCTCCGAGGGTAGATGTGCCATAGCTCCAAGGCCAGGTCCAACAACTCTAGGAGTTATCCTGTACTAACTGCACTAAACACCTCTCTACTTCCACCTGGACACATTTGCTGTGTTTGCTGGTAATAGCCCTTTAGCCAGACTGATCTTGTTGTACGGTGACCTCTTCGGGACAGCGACCAGCTCTCCCTGTGTGCTCATAAGACTGAGTGCAGCTGGATCCTACCTTGTTCTTTGGCAACAGAGGCAAGAAGAGCAGACAGCACATGCAAGGCAAGTGGTATCTGGATATTGTAACATGCTGCCACAAAGTATTCTGTGATATTCACCTTTGTTTTTAGCACAAAAGGAATATGCAGTGTATTCTGGAGAGGAAAATCCATCAACAACACCACTGGTTTTATCCAAAAGCTCCTTTTTTGGCTAAAGCAGCTTAAATTTGTACCAAGTCTCAAAAGCCTAGTTTAAAGCAGAATTTTTTTCCTGAGGAAATATTACAGACAGATTGTGTTTTTCAAAGACTGTTAAGAGTAAATGATGGCTTTATACTGATTTCCCAGTGCTAGGAATGCAAATGAGAAAAAGAAGAGTCAGTTGATATCCTGTTACTGATGGATAGGTCTTCTTACCCATCCAAACCATAGCAGTCCTGGCACAGTTACCTCCAATACCTCATTTTCTGCATTTCAATTATCATCTGATTTGGGACCAGCCCTTGTTAATTCTCCAAAAGCCAGGATTGCAGGCAAGGGCACTTCTCTTACGATGTAAAGCCTCACCTGGTCTTCCCAGGAATCTGGAGCATACTGGCTTCTACAAACACACCAATTCCTCTTACTGGTCAATCAGTCTGTACACGAATCTCTGAGAGGAACAAACTGCCAAGTTTGAACTGAAAGAAAACTGTCTTGTCAGAATTCAAGGAGACAACACAAAATAAATTACTCTGTCAGCTTTACTGGTCAATCAGTTCATGTGTTATATCCACATACAGATGTGATCAACTGAACTCATGCTTATGTAATCAGACACATTATTGCATTGTTTCCTCTTTACCTGACTAGAACTGTACCAAATTTGTTCTAGTGCTCTGCAGAATTACCGGCTGAGATGAATTACCTGTTTGCTTTTTGAACAGAGTGCATAAAAAGCATGCAAAAACCATTTATCCCACCAAATTGCAATTTGGACCCTGCAGTTAGAGCACAGCTGACCTGTGGTAGAAAGTTCACAAGCCACGCAGCTCTGCTTCCAAATTAATCCCTTGCATAAGCTTGTTATAAAGCAAATACAGCATTTTGGCATGGGCAGGCATCTTGAAGAGCCGCATCCATCATATATTCCTGAGAGGGTCTCTTAAGATTTCCTTACCAAAAGGCTCAGTGTAGTTTTCTTTTAGGGCTGGAGAAGTGAAAGCAGCCTGGATCCCACTGCCAATGCTACTCAGTGCACTTACATGTCCTCAAGTCCTGTAATATGCTGAAATAAAACATTTGACCGCAGAGTTGGACTGTTCTGAACCTAATAAACATTTGACAACACAGAAATGTGCTGCTAATTACTCCTCCCAAAGGCCCATGACAGATAACTGATACAGGAATTGTCTACAAAACTGGAAACTATTTCCTCTTCATGCTTTAAGTATCAGAGCTGATAGAACAAACAACTCTGAAAATACACGGGTAGGAAAGCAAAATACCCACCAAGTGTTACAAAAACCTTATCTCGCCTTACAAAGTTCAACATAATCTTAACTAGGGATCACAAGAGATATCACACTACAGGAAAGATTTGCTTCCATTGAAAGCACTTAACAAGGAAAGGTAAAGAGGAAGAAGTACTAAAAGGAGTAACTTGCTGCTGTTTGCAGAATTATAACAGGTTAGAAATAAATGCTAGATAGGAATAAAGGAACTGGTTTAATGATCAGTCAGCCATTACCATATAGAAAAAGGCCATTATAATTCAAATATAAAACCCAAGGTCCAGTTTTCACTTAGTAAAAATGGGAGCTGCCTTGAAGCCCCTAAGCAATAAGGCCAGTAGAGGCATCTCTATTAAACACAGGATTTGGTGTCCACCCGTCTCAGGGATACTGGGCAAAACCTGCAGGTGATGAGCTACAGCCATTCCACATTTAAACACAGGTAGCTGCACCTAACACAAACAGCCATCAAAACAGTTCCAACACCCAAATCATCAGAATCACCTGTACTTGGATTTTTTGGTGAGGGCATACTTTACTCTGAAGAAAAAAACATGGTATTGCAGACATAACACAAGTTTGTAAAGGAAACTATGCTCTATCATAATGCTTCACATTAAGAATCACCCAACACTTGCTAATTCTGTAGGAATTATTCTAGGAAGGGGCTCAAAGTGTGACATGGTTTGAGAGCAAAGTGGATTCTTCCATCTTCTCTGTCAGACACAAAACCACCTACCCATCAAAGACTCATTCCCTTGAAATAAGCAGCATTCCAGCTGTGAAGACAAACTTCCAGTTGATCTCTAACATTAGCAGAACTGTATTAATGACTCAAGCATGCTAAGAGAAACTGCATCTTGAGGATGAACTGCAAAGGTATTAAATGTCTTCTCCATGGTGCCTGAAGCATGGGCCCACACCCACAGCAGTGTTTGTTCTTAATCTCTGACTGCCATTAGTCTCACTCATAAATCATTCTTCAATTAAAAACAGTTTTAATTAATAACATACCCCCTGTGCCTATGCCCTGGGCCATTTCCACTAAAACTATTAAACCACAGTGTCTCATGTGCCAACTAAAAGCAGCAACAGCTTTTTTTGCAGGCCTGTGAGTAGTTTGTACTGTTTTAAGAGCACAGTTGCAGGTAAGCACCTCATCACCCCTCCAAACAGTGGGCACAGAGGGGAATCATCTCAGCAAGAACGTCCCGTCCAAGGCTGGTAGGACAAAAGGGTTGTGAAGTGTGACAGCAAACCAGCACCAAAAAAATCTCCATCCCAGGCATTCAGCCAGCCAGTCACCAAATTAACTACTCAACTTTCCTAGCTCTTCACCCTGGGCATCCTTCTCCACAAAGCTTCCCAGTCAGTATCCCTGCCTTTTGAAGCAGGACCTTGACTGGCTCTGTCTCGTGGTTTCAGAACTTGGAAACCAGCAGCTAAAAAAACTGCTCTCTACAGGAATCCACATGCATTTTCCTCATCCTATTTCTTACTGCCTTAGGTTCAAACAGAGCTCAAGTCCCAAGAGTTTACCTCCATTTCCTGTCTTACAACTACAGCTCAGCATTGTCACACAACACTGTTTCACCTAACAAAGAGACTCAAGTTCTATGCCAATGGCTCAGAAATTCAGACACTGGTGTACTTCAGATAAGAGAATGACTGTGTCGGCCCTGAATCATACAGCAATTTCTTCTTGCAAGCCCCAGTCAAGCACCTGAGGGCCTCCTTTTACAGGGACACAATAAGCTCTGCTCCCTGTCAACTTCAAACAGCTTCTGTGTCTCCCTTAAATGGACAGTTGATTGAAGCTAATGAAACATTAGAATGGCAGTTGCTCTTTGGTATTTTTAAAGAAATATTTACACTCCAAGGGCTTGACCATGTCCTATGAGATGACTCAGAGTCAGTAACAATGCTGATTTGTGCAAGACAAAGTGAATAAATGTGTCCCAGATCTCACACAGCAAAGCTGTAAACCTATGAACAACTTTAGCTGGAAGTTTAAAATGGAATTAGCTCACTATTTTGTATGATTTACATTCAATATTTCAGACCAATGGTTCTACATAATCCCTTGAAAAACAGTGGAATAAACACTTCCAAACAAAACATACGGTGGCTCTGCC
Source organism: Aphelocoma coerulescens (assembly GCF_041296385.1). Lineage (NCBI taxonomy): Eukaryota > Metazoa > Chordata > Aves > Passeriformes > Corvidae > Aphelocoma > Aphelocoma coerulescens. Next base: position 14,391,287 of record NC_091018.1, read on the forward strand.
ATCATATATCAAGCCACGCTAGCACACTCCAGCTCTCATCCCATCTCCCTGAGTCACTCGCTGGCTTCTCAGGACCCCTTTCTCCTCTTGCCCTATGGGCTGCACCCTACCTACATTTGTCATACTCAAAATACGGTGTTTTGTAATACGTGTGTGGCTCACTTGGTTATTTAATGGCTCTTTGCTTTCCCATCTCTTACTCATCTGAACTATTACCAACCATACCCCTGCCTGAGGCTCTCAGCACACCCTGTCCAGCTGCAAGGGCTGTCAGAAGCCTAAGCACAGTTTAACTACAGTAGTTACAGCAGGCTAAAACCCACCAAAACTGCAGTAACAGCAAACATTTTACTGTTCACCAATGGACTAAGTGAGAACATAATTTCTCGAGCACCACACCTTCCCATGCCCATCAGTGATCAGGTAGCAAAGCCTGCCCTCTAGTTTGTCATGCTGCTCTAGCAGCACGGCAAAACCACAGCCTCCAGCCTGCAATCAGCCTGAGTGTGAAAATAACAGGAGCTTGGGCCTTCTGGAGGGTACGGTTGTTGTTTTTGGCTGTTTTCTTGGGGTTTTGGTTTTTTCTTAATGTTGAGAGTTATTACTAGGTCCTTTCTTACAATGCAAGATACAGGTAGGCAGTGCTTTATTTTGTTTCAAGTGTACTGTAAAGACTGTTTCAAGTTCATGTACCTTAATTAATGATAATTCCTGTTAACAGCATGATCACCACCATCACCATTTGCTCTGGAGACTTCTTACTCAGTGCTGGCAGTTGATAATGAGTTAAGTCAGGCATCCCTAAGCACAAACCAAAGCTGCTCACTCCCCTGCACACTCTGTACCCACCACCACAGTGTCCTGCAGGCATTTAAAAGAACAGAGATGGCAAGTACAGAAGACAAAAAACTAATGAAAAGTCACTGATTTCCCACTTCTCAATTCCCCCACTATCTATTCAGTCTTGGAAAACGTTCTGGAAAATTTCTGCTACAATCTGTCTCGAGGTATTTGCTCACTGTGAGATACAATTGCTTGCTTTAGCTAAACTGTCAACCCATGCAAACACATGATGGACCATTAAGTGAGAGGCAACTGTGAAGTACTGAAGGACTTACATAGACAGTTTTCCCAGTTGTCTTTTCAAGAGTTGTCTCAAATCCATTCCTAGTAATAAAATTAACAAACTTACAGTACCACTTTACAGTACTACACTGTTAAAAGTTTTACATCACCATTCTATAGAAAATAAAAAAAATCAAACCAACAAGAATTCTGATTTGCTTACAACTTTTATCAGTTTACATGTGGTGTGTTTGACCCTGCTTGGGCACCAAATGCCCATCACAATCGTGCTATCACTCCCCTTTCTCAGATGCAGAGGGGAGCAAAAATGTAACGAAAGGCTCCTGCGTTGAGACAAGCAGAGGCAGGTCATTCATCAATTACCATCATGGGAAAAAGAGACCGGGTTAGGGGAAATCTATTTATTACCCATCAAACCAGAGTAGGGTGATGCAAAATAAAACACCTTCACCCCAGCATTCCCTTCTTCCCAGGTTCAATTTTACTCCCAAGTTCTCTACCTCCCCCCCAGCGGCACAGAGGGCAGGGAATGGGTGTTGTGGTCAGTTCTTCACATATTGTTCCTGCCCTCCTTCCTCCCCAGGAGAGTCCCTCACAAACTGCTCTAGTGTGGGTGCAGTCCTTCAGGAACAGACTGCTCCAGTGTGGGTCCCCACCGCTGGCAAGGAAGCAGGGAAGAGAATGCTCCCTGGGACCTCCCTGGGCTGCAGGGGGACAATGCTTCACAGGCTGTTGTCATTGCACCCTTTACCTGAGGGGCTGTTCCCACTCAGAAGCGCAGAAACATCAAACCAGCACCTGGCTCTGGCTGTGAAGACTCAGGCGGTGCCTCTTTTCTCACCGGGAATGTTGTTGTGGATCAAAGCATTATCTTCAAAGATCTTCCAATAGATGGATTAGTGCTCAGCTCAGTACCCCCAACTGTTGAGACATTAGAGTGCCTGCACATACAGCAGAGGCCAAACTTGTCAGATTTTTGTAACTAAACAGTTATAATAAGGAATTCTTTTCCCATTACTCCTAGGAAATTAACTTTGTGTCTAGGGATTTTGCTACATGAAACATGAAATAGACACAGCACAGGACCCAGCTAACAGAGCATGGCAGGTGTGCTCCCCTTGAAGTCAACATCTTTGACTTCTGTAACATTCATTTTTTCTCCCACTGTCTTCCAATACCAAACAAACTCCAACTTCTTTATTTCACAAGTGTTAACTTTTCCTTTATTCTCCACTTTAATTAAAAAAAAAAAAAAAAAAAGCTAAGCTATTGAGCAGGGCTATATTTTTGCTTAAGCTGTATTCTACATGTGCAGTATTAAAGACATTATTCAAAAAGTGTTCAGCACACACAACATACACTTCATACACTGGAGAACAGGAAGCCAATATGCCCAGGTACAAACTGACTTTGCACTTCAAGTACTCTGAGATGATTCTCCAGTTTGCCAGCAGCAACCTGACAATGGGGCTCTGGATAAGAAAAGGTAACATGGCAGAAACAAAGTGTAAAAACTGATTTGCATTAGTGTGCCATGGTGCTTATGCTTGTGCACACCTGGGATGGGGTGGACAAGACAGGAATGAGGCTTGGGGACATAATTCTCAAGCCACTGGGCACAGATAACCAATTTTTGCCTCATTTATACGTAAGTTTTACCACAGACATGCAGCACCAAAACCATGCCAAGCCCTGTATTAAGCAAAAAACTTCCAAGAAAGGCTAAATGAATACGATAAACTGGAAAATTCAAATTAACAGAACAACCTCAAGCGCAACAGCTTAACAACCATCATCAGGGTTAGGAAAGTTTTATGCCTTGCTGGACCTTTAGGAAAAATGGTTTAGCCAGAGATTAAAAAGCTTGCTAACAACAGCACAACAGTGGAATGGAATTCATTTTATCCTACAACACAAAAATCTCACTAAGGTTTGACTACAGGAAGTTCTATGCACAACCAAGGAAAAATGAAAACAATCAACATATTGTATCATTTCACAGTGTACAAGTAAGTAATTACAAAGAGACGCCAATTTTCCATGTGGTCACTTTTGTGTCCTCTGCTTCATAAAGGACACCATTTGCAGACAACTACAGCTTGTTTTCTCTTGCTTCTTCCCCTATCAGCCATTACAGCAGCTTATGACTGTTACTGACAGTGCTTTACCATAGGAAATCCAACTGCACACTTCAGCAAATAGCAAGGAAATACATACCTGAATAAAGACATACAAAAAAAAATGCTATGCCCTTTCCTTTGCATCATCAGGATAAACTGTAGAAGAGGAGAAAGACAAGCAATGCATAATACCACAGTCCTCCCAAAAGAAAACTAAAGATTGAATTTTACACTGCAGTTAAAAATATATTTTAAAAAAAATTGTACTTCACATTAGAAAGACATCACCTGAGTTTCTAAACAATTCTGTTTTTTAAATTACTTCTAAACTCAGATATAGATTAATTATGCCTATCCCACTGTGTCCATTTGGGCTGGGATAGAGGTAGTTTTCTTCATAATAGCTACCACGGGGCTATGGTTTGAATTTGTACTGAAAATCAACACACTTACGTGTGCAGCTTTTGCTTTATGTATTAAATTGTCTTTATCTCAACCCATGAGTTTTCTCACTTTGCTTTCCTGATTCCCCCACTCATCCCACTGAGGGGTCAGAGTGAGTGAGCAGCTGCATGGTGCTCAATTGCTGGCTGGAGTTAAACCACAACACATATAAATCAGGAAAGTATTCACAGCAAAGTGAAATTCCATCTTTTCCACTGTAGCTGGATAGTAAGTAATGTAGCTTTTTTAAGCAGCAATTTAATTCCTTGAAAATGTAATGCTTGCTTCATGCCAATATTATTTTCAGAGCAAGCCAGAAAAATGCTAGGCATGGCAAAAGTAGCTACAGGAGTTTTCAAAACTATATAATTATTCCACTCTAATTGCAGGTGAAGGCCCCCTCAGCTCAACATAGTAGAAGCTGGCTAAAGAACAACTTCCATCACCATTACAGAAAACACCAGAACACAGTCAAGATGAGCACAAGTCTTATTTTAACCACAACTGAGGCATCAGCCTCCTCTTTGTGCATGTGTATTAGACATTTGGAAGAATGCTTTTCCTTCAGCTCACAAAAAAATCTGATTTACAGTCTGTGGACACCAGACACCAATTATCTTCATTTTAGTCCTGTTTGCCTTCTCGCCACTGCCGCGACCCCTCATTCCAGGCTACATAAACAAAGAGAGCAAGCACCACATGGACAGTGACTACAGCAACTATGGCAGCATAAAAATAGCTGTCTCTGTCAGACATTCCCAAGGAACCTGAGGAAACAAAGAAAGTAAAGAATATTAGTTATGAGCTAGGAACTCTGACATGGCAAGTCACAATTCTCCCTAAAGATTAAAGTTACGTTAACTCCCGTATCAAAAGTCTGAGCTCAAAACAATTCAGAGGGAAGAATTCACCATGATAGTTAAAGGCCTTGAAACTGTTTCTGGAACAAAGCAACACCGCAGTATTCAATATTTAAGATTAAATATCCTAGATTTGATGTCAACAGCTTAGAGTTTTACAACATTCATTTTTTCTGTTAGTATCTTCCAGCACCAAACAAACCTCAACATCCTTTTTTCCTAAGTGTAACTCTCTTCCTGGGGCAGTAAAATGGGGGAGGGAAGTGGGAGGAAGAAGGGGGAGAATTCTATGATTAATTTGCAACTGAAACAATAGAGGAACAATCAAATTTAGAGGACTATTACCTTCTGTATTTAGACTGTAAAACAATAATGTCAGCAGTTAAGGTACATGAATGCACCTCAAATAAGCCTTCAACTATCAGAAGACCAACACTGAAATATTGTTTCCCTTAATTAATTTTAAATAAAACCAGCAAAGTTTCCCCAAAAGCAAACAAGCCCCACACATTACAGCACTCCAAAAACACCACCCTGCAAACACAAACTCAATCCTTTCAGTGTTGATGGATCTTGCCATTAACTGACACAGAAAAGTTAAAGCTCAGCTTGCTACACCTCAAAAAAAAAAGCTAAAAAGGATCTTGACTTCACAAGCTTTGAGCCTTCCATGTACTACATACAGCAGTACACACCAAATGAGAATTGTCTCAGAACAACTCAGTTACACACTCATAAACTGCTCTTAAAAGCAGCTGCTTTCTCCCCTTCTCCTCCCCACTTCTAAAGGAGATAACTTCCTAGAACTGCACGAGGTAAGTATTAAAGCCTTGTAGAATCAGGACTACAACACGGATGCCTGTTCAAACAAACAGCCAAAAATCCCTTTTCCTTTTTTTTTTAAATTAAAAGAAAGCTCTACAAGCAACCACATTCAATATCTGAAATCTCATATAACTTGTTTAAATGCACATATGTTTCAAAAGGCAAAATATAAACCTCATAAACAACATTATTCTGTCTCAAACATATGATTAGTTTGCAATACGTGCAGGAAACATATCCCTGATGATTCTGACAAAAGTCTGCAGCAGGGTGGTGTTAAATACCCTTTAGGTAAGGGGAACAATGCACCTCTGTACAGTGTAAACCATTGTATAACAAACAGCACATACTGGATTGCAGACAGTGCAGGTAAGGATACACTGACCATTTATATGACTTTCTGTTCTAATTAGACATTAGAGGACCTTTTCTTTTTATACAGAAACAAATATTCAAAACGGGAAGAACAAAGATACTATGAGAGGATTGTGCTTTTCCTCTATTTTTGTAATAATAATGCTAATTGGCAGAAACAGAATTACCTTCAAATATATAAGCCTTTGATGAAAAATATAGCCCAACAGGTAATGTAATCATTAGAGCTGTGAAGAACAGAAGCGTTCTTAAAGTTGATGTTAATGAACCCTCATTTCTGAAACAAATAAGAGAAGTTACACACAAAAGAAGGTCACAACATATATGCCTGAAACAGGACAAGAACTTGTTCCAAACAGAAGCCAATTACTTTTCAAGAACCGAGTAAGTGTGTTGTTTAGAAGCAATAAAGACTTGGAGCATGCATTTGCTGGCTGCAATAAAAATGACACTATTCAAAATAATGTAATGAGTCTGCCAGTCTAAGCTCACAAACAAAATTAAAAACAATCTTTAGATTTTTCCCTGTTACTACTTTGCAAGCATTGTAACACTGGAGGGTTATGTTAATATGCTTATCAGTGTATTACTGCATAATTATTAAATGCCTAGTATTAGTTTCACATGCATTTGTCATATGACAGTATTCTGCATTAAAACTTCCCAAGTTCCCTTTTTTTTTTTAAGTAACTACAAGTCCAGGAAAATGATGACTCCTGCAGGCTGGGATAGAAAGGGAAGTACATGGAATGAATTTAACAGCTTACTACTCCAAGTTCCTTTTTACTGGGTCTTGTTCTTCTACTTAAAAATAATTTCTCAGTTTTTAACTAAGAAAGCTGAAATAAGAGTAGCAGCACTCAGAACATGCAGCCACTACACTAAAACTTTACCTTCACAGGCAAAGGTCTTTTAAACCTAGAAGACTTTTAGCAAGAGAGGGCTTATGAAGGTTTATGTACTTGGTAGGGTGGGTCTCCCTGAACCTGATCTGCTAGAACAGGTTTTGTATTTACAAAACACCACATACAGCCTGGTTTTGTGTGTGCTTCCACCAGTTCTCACTCACTCTGCCTGGCTGACTACCTTACTTTATGCTGAAGTGAACATGTAAGCCAGGCAATACTCTTCTGACTTTCAAAGACTGCCTGATTCAAGGACGTCCTTAGGGCGTTGAAACACAAATATGTGTGTTTTTCTTTGGAAAAAAAAAGTGGAAATGAGGAAAAAAAAAGATTTCATCCTCTGACAATTATGTGCAGCCATGCACAGCCTCTACACTGCAGCCAACAGCACTTTTTGCTGCTCAGGTACTGTCATATATTTAGGCAGCATACTAGGTACCTTAAAAAAAGAAAAACATTCGAATTCTTTTACTAGCGTTTGCCTGAAGGACTGTCAGGGTGGAGAGCATAACTGCATTCAAAATTTCCCTACGGAAATTAGAAACCATTCTATCAACACTTACCCATGGAAGACTAAGATGACCTCCAGCTTATTACCCAAGTTAAAAACTCCACTGCTGACAAATACTTTTCTTACACTGACATACTCTCATCGCTCCCCTACGCAGCAAAAACAAACATTCGTATATAATGTTTGTGTATAAACGCTCGGCGCGTCTCCCTGAGGGCCGGCAGCCTCCACGCTGGGAACTCGGGGTGGCCCAGGGTTACGCAGCGTGACCAAGGCAAACCGAGGGCATCTTCCTCCACCCGCTCCGGCTTCTCCTGGCCCGCGCTGCCGCTCCCCTCCCGCCCCGCGGCCGCTCTTGCCCGGGTGCCCCGTGGCTGCAACCCCGTCGCGGGCTGCTGGTGCTGGGCGCGCTGCCCCGCGCCGCGGCCCAGCGCGCAGCCTTCCCCGCACCCCACCGCCGGGCCCTCCCGCCGCAGGGCCCTTCCCCCGCCGCCCCGGGACTCACGGCCTGAACTCGGCCACCGGCACGGCGCTCACGGGCCCCGGCCCGAACCGCTCCATCGCGGCCCCGCCGGAAGCCGCCACAAGGGCCGCGCATGCGCGGGAAGCAGCGCCGCTGTCGCCATAGCAACCCTGGGGCTGGCGCGGCCTAGCGGTGGACGGTGAGTACTGCAGCGAGCCCGCCCGGCCGGCTGAGGGACGGGACGGAGGGACGCAGGGACAGAGGGGTGCAGGGACGCAGGGACAGAGGGATGGACGGAAGAAGGGACAGAAGGGTGGAGGGAAGGAGAAACGGAGAGACTGAGGGATGGTGAGACTGAGGGATGGAGAGACTGAGGGATGGAACAATGGAGGGCCAGAGAGATGGGGGGATGGAGGGCAGCCTGGGGCCTGGACCACAGCAGCGGCTTCAGCTGGGCTTGAGCGAGGTCATCTCTACCGGGAAAACTACCCTGAGCAGACTCACTGCCATCTTGGAACAGCAGGGCAATTAGTGCTGCTTACAGGTGCTTTCCTCAGGGGATGGAGAGTGTTTGTGTACGGCAAAACTGCCGTCAAATGTCTTGGGTGAAGGCTGAGGCTTTCCAGGAAATGGCCGTGGTCTTGGAGCCAATAAAACCTATGGTACTGAGATGTTTTGATGAACTCACCAGCACAAAACACTACAAATGAAATAACACAGGGCTAAGGGAGACTGCAAATTGTCTCTATGTTGTCTTGTTATGAGGGAGGCTTGTTCACTTAAAGGTTTTCTGCTCTCCTGGCATTAAACTGAAATTCCTTCTCCAGCCAAAGAAAAAAAAAATTCTGTTCAAAATCTGAAAGAAACAGTCCCCATCATAACTAATAGGTGCTGCAAATGAGAGTCCAAGGACTCCTGCAGAGTTCACTCTCCTCCAGCCTGATGAGCACTAAGCATTTCCAAGGTTACACTCTGTTCAAGCTATTCCTTCACATTCCTGCTGAAGCTACTCTGCTTAAATAAATACTCACCAAGGGATGGACTTGAACCCAGCTTTCCAACAGAAGCCCAGAGTGTTGCAATCTCTGCTGTGCAATCAGTCTCATTTGCAGGGGAACTAATCATTAATACTCAATGAACAGCTTTTGCAGGAAACAAAGCCTTGAAAGCTTCCAAACAAAAGCTCTGGAAGCTGTTTAATTGCTGTTGCCATTTAACCGAATCTCATATACCACAGTAATAACATATTTGCCCCTTTTATGGTAAAACCATGTTGTTATCTTGCCACTCAGCCATGCCAAACCTTAATCATGTGAGTCACTAACTCCACACGACTCCTTCCTCATCTTTCCCTGAAGTGTGCAGCCCTCCAGCATTCCTGCAGCCTCTGCCCTGCTCCTTGCTGCAGTGCCATACAGCACAAGGCATGGCACTGCGGCCTCTTCTTCCCCTCCTGGGCCACCATGGCATCCTGCTACCCTGGAAGAGAAGAAATATGAGAGGGTTGTTTTCCTTGCAATCAGTAAGATGAGAAAATAAGCACTTTGGTTTTGGTAGTTCCTGCTGTGATCTTACTTACTGTGATCTTACTCAGAGTTTCCCTCACCTGGGTTGGAGGCAGTAGACACTAAATGAGCACCAGCAGCTGTAGTGTGTGAAGGTGGAAGGCAAGGAGCAACACTGTCTGCAGCACTGATTTTCTACACTCTGAATACGAATACTGAGGCATTTTATTTTGTTTTCTCTGGTATGCATGAAAGAAAGTGAATTCTGTTAAAAGCTTTTTTTTCCCCAGCAATGAACAAAGCTCAGCCAGCAGCTCCCTCGTGTTTGTTAAGATGCAGCAGAGTTCAAGCTGTTCAGCACTTACGGGGTCAGGTCTGGGTCTTGGGGTCATGCTTTCATTGTAAACCAACCAATTTTATGCTCTTTTAAAATAGAAGAGCCCTCCTTACATTTGAATCCACTGCCACCTGAGCCAACAAAGTGACAGTTTGCATGAGGGGGACAGGAAGGGGCTGGCATGGACCAGGGGGAGCCTTGTAGCCCCTACTCAGTCGGATGGGGATGCAAGGAAGGTTTGCCGTGTAACTTGAGCTTAAAACTTTCAAACAGTTCTTCAAAACACCTAATAAAATTCCAGCTAGCCAATCACAACATTCACCCGAAATGTGGGAGCAGGTTTTATTTACTTATAAACAAGTAAAGCAATTAAAAATAATTTAGAAAAAAAATCAGTGAAGTTAATTTACATTTAAGATAGAGATTGGATCACTGAAAAAACATGAATGTGGGTATAGAGAACATTTAATCCCTAGAGGATGTTCTTTCCACTTCCTATTTGACTTTCTTGTTAGTTTCCCCAGTAGGGAAAGAAATGACATAAGACAGTTTAATAACAAAACAACAAAACAAGGAAGTATAAAAGTGGAATAAGTCTCACATCATATAAACTTACCATAAAGATGCATATAAAGGATTAGAAAGTAGAAAATCATTTAAGGCTGAACAGTCCAAGTCATTAACTTTTAAAAGTTACTTCATCTCATCACAATGATGTCTCGTAAACTAGTAACAGTTTTGCTGAATAACTTCCTGCATATTAGCTGCTTTTCTTTTATGAGCACATAAAGGAAATACAAAACTATTAGAAAAATTTTGCAATTGTGTAAGAAAAAGAAGCCTTTTATTTACATTTTTGTATTAGCTAAAAGACCTGGAGTATGCAAAGTTTTGTCTGTTTGCTTCAAGGTTTCTACATCAGGTATTTTTGACATTTCAGCCAGACCACAGACCTGTCTTACCTTCTGGATTATAGATCAAATATAAAACTTGTCCTTAAGCAGAAACTGTGCTGCAAGCACATGAAGCTGTCAATTGTGGGACTAAATATCTGCTATTCTAAGACTTTGTCCTCAACAAAATTTGCCCGGAGATGATTGAAGAATATAAAAAATACAGGCAGCCCTCTTTCCTGGGGGTCTGTGTCTCAAGGGTGCAGAAGAGGCAGGAAGGTGCCTGCTAAAGCAATACCATCTAGTGGCAGATGGAGAAAGAGAATCCAATCCCCCAACAGGAGCAGAGCTGGAAAGGTGAAAGCTGAAAAGACAGTATTTAGAAACAAAACCACCTGCTTGAGAGTATTTTTTTTTTCATGACTTGTTTCCATGGTAATGTATCAAAAAGGATGATATATAAATAAACACTTTATTTATCTGTTCTGTGAACATCTACACCCCAGAAAAGATGTTTCATTAAAGGTGAAATTATGGATTGGCTAACTCTGTTTGGAATTCTTCATGATAGCTGGCTGAAAGCCCAGCAAACACAGAGCATGTTACATGGTTGGCCACCCATCTTCTGTGGGAATAGAACCACAGTGACATTAATGCTTGGGCTGGAAAAGAAAGCACTTCTCTGGGCATTATAGGGCTATATTCCCTGTTATTGCACATCCCAAGATAAGTTAGAGCAAAGAGCTCAGGCACCCCTATTAGCTAATGGAGCTTGGAAGTCTCACAGTGTAATTTTCACCTCTCTCTATTATTGCTGTCATTTTGCAATGAAAACACAGGGTCACTGATGGAAGTGGCTGCCTTCCACATGCATTGTGTAATACCTGTGGCACCTACATAAACAGAGTGGGAAAGGCTTCATTCCCACAGCTGATACAAGTCAACCAATACTTACCGATGTCAGGTGAAACTCTAGATACTGAAGGAAAGAGGCACTTCTTCTGTAGAGGCAAATGTAAACAGTCTCACATGTTACATGCAGTTTAACCCGTATGTGATATTCTATACCCCTGCCCAGACAAACAGTGCTGACTACACAATGGGCAGTGTCAAATTGTTTTGCAGGTTTGGGGGGGTACTTTTCCAAAAAGTAGTGTGTGTTAGCACAAATGCATGGAAAACATATCCCCTTCCCACTGCTGTCTGAGCTATAGTCAGCTGTGGAAAATGCAGAAGGTTTTTGTGAAGATGGAGAGTTACAGGGGTGGTGTTTCTGATGGTCTCATCCTTGACCAGTGTGGGGTTCGTCTTGCTGCCAGGTGGCATTGACTTGGACAAAAGGGAAGCTTCTGGTGTCTTCTCAACCTACAGACTCCTCCACCAAAACCTTGACATGTAACCCAATACAGTCCAGAATTATTTAAACTCTAACACAGTGGTCACTAAACACTTTAAGAACAGCCATGACAATTAGCTTTGACATTAACAGGAACATCCAATACATGAAAGGAAACTCACAGCCTAAGGAGACCACAAGAAAGCTCTTGAAACAGAAGAAATCTTAGTATTGGTGAGGCATGACAGGAGTTTCAGTGGGGTCTCTAACCAGTGGACTCTTTACATTGCATGGCCACAGTTTCTGGTTTTCTGGTTTTGTGCTCCCTAGACAATGACCTCATTCCACTGGTTCATGGACTGTTTTCATTGCACCCTTTACCTGAGGGGCTGTTCCCACTCAGAAGCGCAGAAACATCAAACCAGCACCTGGCTCTGGCTGTGAAGACTCAGGCGGTGCCTCTTTTCTCACCGGGAATGTTGTTGTGGATCAAAGCGTTATCTTCAAAGATCTTCCAATAGATGGATTAATGCTCAGCTCATTACCCCCAGCTGCTGAGACATTAGAGTGCCTATACTTATCCTTTTTCCATAAGTGTAACTCTGTGGGACAGAAAAACATGGGGAGGGGGGACTGTGGATAATTCTCTAACTTGTTTGTCACTATATCAGGATAAAAGAGTACAATGACAATTAAATTTAGAGAAATTCTACCTCTTCATTTGCTGAAAATCTGTTCCTTGATTGCAAGTTGATAACATGGGCAAAAAAGTCACATCTGACTAATTTCACACTAGATTATTAGATAACATCACACTATTATTTAGTTGAGGCAGACCACAAACATTTTCCACCTTAGCCAGAAGGGTTTTGTCACAAAGGGGAGATTATTTTCTAGTTAACAAGAGAAATTTTGTAAGAAAAAAAATATTCAACAAAGATAGAACTGTTGGACTGCTCTAAGAGCCCAGGAAAACCATGAAAGCCTGGAGATGCTTCTACCTTTATATCCAAACACAGAAGCACTAAACCGTTCGTATGTGGTGTCTTCTGCATTTATTCTGTTAGGTGTTCATCTTCCTTATCTGAGTCTGTAAGGAATTTACCTAAACCTATACTAGAAAACTAATTAGGGCTGAGGCACAGGCATGAGCTCTACCTGCTCCCATCCCCATTCCCCCTCTTCCAGCTTGCTCCTGGAGTGGATTTGTCCTGTCGCAGCCAGCGCTCTGCAGGCACTGAGTGGGGGCAGCTAGGCAGCACCAGGTCCCAGAAGGTGACAGAGAAAAAACCCTCGTCTCTTGTTGAGTTCACAGGCCCCACAGGAAGCAAGAGAGTGGCTAGAGCAAATGCAACCAGGCAATAACTTGTATCAGCAGAGCAGATTTTGGGGTTGGCACATTAACCTCCAGACCAGTGCACTGGGAGTAGTAGGGGAAGAGCGATCCCCCACTCAAAATAGTAGGGGATTGTGCGACAAACACTGAATGTGTTCCTTAAATCTACCCATACAAATAAACTGGAAAAGCTGTTGTTCCCTGGACAGATCTAAAGACACATTTCACAGAGTACAGAAACATCCACGGGTTTTATGGCTTGCATACTGTCTGCTCATAAAAAGGATGTCGTTTTATGCAATGGGAACTGTAATACTTTATGCCTACTGGCTCTGGGATGACAGCCCTTTTCCTTCAAAAGATGGCCTCAGAAGCAGAATTGCCCTCAGCTGTTCCTTGCTTGCAGGTGAGAAGAAGCAGGAAGAAACTGGGGTCTCCAGTGAGTTCTTTGGTAGGGGCTGGTTGTGAAGCATTCCCCTGTTCTTTAGAAGGGCCTGGTGGGAAGCATTCCCCTTTGGCTTTCAGATCAATATTAGTGGAAAGTAAGAGGGAAAGGGTCCTTTGCAGGGGCAGGATCATGGCCATGCCCACATGGCTTTCCTTCTGCTGTAGAAGACATTCCTGGCAGTCAGGTTGGCTGAGTGGTTACATTACAGCCTTCCCCAGCACTTGAGGTCAGATGACAACAGGGTGATGCTGTTTGCAGACAGAAAGCAGAAAGTTTTGGTTTAGACAGAAGACTGACAGATACGAACACATACATACACATGTACTTTAAACCAGCAATAAGAAAGACAGTGCCTGGGAGTAAATAATACTGTATTACAACAATTAGTGATACTACTATATGACTGCATTGTGTGAGAGGATTTAAAAACCTGTCCTTTCATTGTTGAAACAGTCCTAAAAGTGAAGAATTTCTGATGAGCTTCATAACATCAGTTACATGAAAATTGCTTCCCCTTCTCACTGCTCCTGAAAATCTCTATTTTATTTTCATTGCAGCTGACACTAAAAATAGTCCCTGTTCGTCCTGTGTCCTGGAAAGCATTGCAGAGATCCAGCACACTGGGCCATCTACACAACAAAATTTATAAACTTTTATAAAATTACCAGCTTTTCCACCATCCTGTTACATACTAAGCCATCCATCAGTATGAAAGTGATGTCATTTGCATTCTCCAGTAAAATGAATGGTAATACTCTTATTGCCACACAGGATGCCAGCAGGTTAGGATGTAAGCCAGACTTAATTAATAGAGTAGCTAAATTTTAACTGACACTGTGGCTTCAGTTCTGTCCTTTGCATTTGGCATCTTAACTAATAAAATTCTCTAAGGTCAGCTACAGTGACAGGAATTATTTGTTTGGATCCAGTACTCACCCAAAAGACGTTTGAATCCAGCCAGAGCCTTAGCCTGGCTTTCAGGTGAATGAACACTGCTCAAAGGATACCATGAATATATAGATTTAATTTACTGAGTTGCATGCTTCATATTTTCTCCACCGAGAAGGATTGAGAGGTGCAAGTCAGGCTTTTCTCCTTGCCCAGCTTTCCTGTTGGGCACAAGGAGGAGCAAGTCACCAGGAGATGCTGCAGAGTGAATCAACAGGGTTTCCTCACTCAGGGAAGGCTCTCAGTGAAGCGCTTTGCTGTATCCAAGCACACGTGACAGCTTTGCTCTGGGAAAAAGGAGAGTGCAGCATGTGTCACTGGGCAGCAGTCACTGTACAACTGTGTAATCAAATATCTATGAGGATGGTTCATTTCTACACCTTAAAAACGCAAATACGCATTTGTTTTGTCTTTAACCACAGGAAGGATATGGAATATGAAAATCTGGAGCTTTGGAGATTTTCATATCTGGAGATGTCAAGAAGATAGGAGAAAGTCATCACTTCCTCTGCACACCAGAACTGGTGATTCTCTTCTTAGGCATATGGAAACCCTGCCTGAAGCTCTTCTGAGACCTCACCAGGAATACAACTTTCAGCCCTTAAAACTCACATGGGAAAACACCTGAGGCTTTTGGAGTTTCTCAGGATTTAGGCTTAATTTTTTTCTGATTTTTTACATAAAACTACCAATGAAAAGACAAAAAACTCAAGCCTGCTACTGGAGACCCCTTGGTGAACTTAGGGACAGATAGAGATTCTTAGAGCAGCTCTCTAGCAGGCAGTGAAGGACCCTGCTTCACAGACCCTGGCTGGATGGGATGCAGTCACAGGGAGACATGAAGGGGGCAAAGCACCCTGTGAGCTGCAGAGACCAGTGTTTCTCAGCCTTTCCTTTTGACAGGATGGCCCCTCCTTTCAGGTGAAGAATACTCATTACCTCTAGTCTTTTCAGCACACAGACAAACACATCAGTGCTCCTCCGTAATTGGTCTGCATGTTGGGACTTGTGTGTTTTGAGAAGATGTTGAAGAACAGAGAGCCTTAGAGTACCTGGAGGTGCAGAAGTCTGGGCAGGGTTCTGTTTGCTTTCCACTGTCACAATTTTCCATTACCTCATGTCTCTGTCCCATGACTTCCCTCCCCACAAAAGCACACATTTCTGTTCTCTGTGTGAAAATGAAAAAACACCACTTTCCCTCTGTCAGGCCTTTCACCATTACACCAAAGGATTGCATCCCCTCCTTCTCCCTTCTCCAGAACTGAACTGGCTGCTTCAGTAGTACTGGCAGCCCCACAGTAGTTATCCATTTGGTGCTGCATGAAAGGTCTCTGCTCTATCATCCCCTCATGCTGAAATTCACAGACAATTATTAAAGTTGCTAATTAAGCATGTTGGAAAATATAAAACACTAAAAGCTTTGCTTCAAGGCTGCAGCAAATGCCATACACTGATTACATGGAGGACAGGACATGGGAATGGGAGCATTAGCTCCAGGCCAGGTGACAGATGTTCCTGTTTCACTGGCATCCACCAATGATACGGCAATCACTCTTTAAATAAGTAATATTCACATTTCATTGAATCTCACTGCCACTTTCTTACTAGAAGATGGTTCATTTGCTGGTCTTTCCTGTGCTTGTTACTGTTTCTGCTGAGGTTAGTAGGAATTTGGCCTTTAATGAAATGTCATGTTAAGACGTGGTGACTGTTGCATACAGAGCAGAAAAGGTTTTTTTTTTTCTAGCCAATTCTTCTTCAGCTTAGAGGGACCCCCTCAAAATTATTCTGATATACTGGAAAATGGGTAAGTATGATGTAACTGTGATTGACTGTAAACTCAGTTAATGATTAGGGTTTTCTTTTCACGGCTATGGCAAAACTGAGGTCTTTCCCCTGAGAACATTAACTAGCAAATCTTTTAAGTCTTGATTTTGTGTGCAGACTCTCTCTGCTGCTGATGTGCTTCTGAATATGCATCAGACAGAGCCAGCAGGTTCCCTGTCAGCTGGCCTGGAGCTGGTTTTCCTCTTATTTGAAGGCAACTAGTCTTTGATCATATTACCATTCATCAGCTCTCCAGCAAGCCTGGAGCAGAGTGCCTTCACCCACAGTTTGATTTCCCCAGCCCTTTCCCTACGTTAGGCATTCAGAATCTGCACACTTTTAGGTTTACCCCTTCTGTGAAGGATAATGCATAATGACACAGGGTCTGCCTTTTTTTACCCCCCTTCATGTCACCTGTGAAGGCTGCAATGTTCCACTCCTTTCTAGAGCCCAACCTTTTCCATATGTTTTCCTCCCACCTTAGAGGCTTCATGGGATGTGAGCAACGCAAAGCCTCCTGAGGAGCTGGAAAACAATGTCCTCCTCAGAGAACCTTACTGAAGTCCTTTCTACGTAGTTCAGCAAAGAAAACCATACCAGAAACTTGCCCTGTCAGCATCCCAGGCCTCACTCTGTTTAACTGTAGGTCACTACTGCCTTCAAAAGAA
This sequence comes from Aphelocoma coerulescens, assembly GCF_041296385.1. NCBI lineage: Eukaryota > Metazoa > Chordata > Aves > Passeriformes > Corvidae > Aphelocoma > Aphelocoma coerulescens. The sequence continues at coordinate 14,408,174 of NC_091018.1, forward strand.
GTGGCCCCGAAGACAGCAAAGCTCCACCTCAGCCAGAGCTCAGAGAGGTGCCGTGGTTCCTGGCTGCTGTGCTCCCCGAGCACTGTACTGTTCCTCCATGTAAGCAATACCTCCATTGAGGGGGAACTGCAAGTGCCCTTGAGCCTGCTTCCCTGCCCCTGGATTTCACAGCATCTTTCACCACAGGGATGAAGATCAGGGAACCAGAGTGAATTGCACCAAATGAGGCTTAATTCGTGGTAAGCCTGAGTTAATTTAGAATCACAGAATCACTGAGGTTGAAAAAACCCTCTAAGATGAGCAAGTCCAACCATTAACCCAACACTGCCAGGTTCATCACTAAACCATGTCCCCGAGCACCACATCGGCACATTTTTTTAACACTTTCAGGGACGGTGGTTCCATCACTTTTCTGGGCAGCCTGCTCCAACACTTGACCACCCTTTCACTGAAGAAATTTACTCAGGTTAAGCTTGAGAAGAGACCTGATGAAACGTGGATGCTTCTAAGAGCCTCGTGTCCAGTGCCATTGCAAAGAGGAGTCACCTCTGCCTGCCCAAACCACTGAATCCTGTTTGCGCTTCCCAGGCTCAATTCCTGCTGGTGGCAGGACTGCCGCACCGCAGATGATAAAGTCCTTCTGTCCCCGCCGCTCCCGAGAAGGGCTGGGGGCAGCTCCGGAGCCGGCACAGGCTGGGGCTCCTGCAGCCACGGCATCTCCCTGCTCGGAGCAGCCAAGGGCAGCGCCCTTTCCCGGAATCCTGGTGGGACATGCTGGGCTCCAGCTGCTCCCGGGCACGCAGCAGCCCCTAGATGGAGCTGCGCAGCAGGAAATGAGCACCCGCGGCCGGGAGCCCACCCGGCACCATCCCACCCACCCGTGTCCGCGACCCCCGGACTGGGGGCTCCCGTGTTCAGCATCACTGTGCTGAGCCCCTAGATCTGGCTTGGGGTGCCGGGAAAGCCCGGCAGATCCGACAGCCCTGGGCAGAAAGGATGGCTGGGTCTGGAGGTTTATTTAACTCTGTTTCATTAAATCCCTTATTTTAAGCCTTTTTTAGAAGCTGGCTGCACTTTTCTGAAATTATTTCAGTATAGAAGGAATCGTAGCTGAGCCCTCATCAAAGAAGTTTATTTCTGGCTGTTAAAGGGGGAAAATATTTTAGTTGAATTGCATTGTTTAATTGCATATTTTATAATCCAGCATTTATATCTCATTTCCAGACTGCAGCTTTATACTCCTTACTTGCTCTGCTCATCAGAGAACTGTGAGATACCTGAGCAGAGGCTCAAACTGCACCAGCACCTGTGAGGATGCAGCACAAGCAGAGTCCCCAGCACATGGCTGGCCTTGCACTGAGACTGTCCTTGCACTAGGACCACTGGTGCTCATCACAGCCCTTTCTGCAGCAGACCTGGGGCAGGCCTAAGGGTGCAATGAAAGGCTGGACATGAGTTCAGAAAGACCAGGAGTTGGTGATGCTCACACCAATCCAGACTTCACTACAGGTAATTACCCTGTATCTAAATTACAATTTTATTATGTGTTTTGCTGGGATACAAATACTTTTTTTTATGACGTTAATGCTTTATAGTGGAAATCACAGACTGAGCTCCAAAGAATCTACATTAGCACTTTTTGTCAGGCCAGAGTCTGACCTAAAGGCTACGAAAACAGAGAAAAGTGCTGTTGCCTTGGGTGAACATTGGCAGGTTGCTACAACTACACTGTGGGGAAAATCTGTGCTCTGCATTAGCTGTGTGAGAGCAGCCAGCTTGAAGGTGACAATTTCCCAAGACAGAATATCTCATCTACCCAGAGACTAGGTCAGGTGTAAACACCCTTCTCCTTTGATACACAAAAGCATAATTACAGTTCCTGGAACTGCTCTGGGAAGAACACTGATAACTTTCCCCTGCTAAGAAAATGAAACTCACAGGACTGCCTTTTTCTTCTCCCTTTTTTCCATAAAATGATGGCCAGAAACTCCCTCAGATATGTATTTTTTCACTCAGCACATGCCACTTCAGATCAGTTGGGCTAGATCCATCCACAAAAGATGCTGAACAGTTGGTGTTTAGCCCACACAAAATCCCATCCACATCCACAAAGAAAAGGTTTTCCTCTACTTTACTCACCTACAGGACTTGATTCAGCTGATATTTTCAGAGCATACAGAAGCCAGAGAAGCAACTATTGTCCTCAGCTCATTTGCCCAGTTTAAGTGGTTGTGTGGTCATCCCAGACTGAGGAGAAATGGTCTTTACTTCTGGGATACACCTTTAAAGTTTAATTCACATCTGCCTCCCAGGGGACTGTCCCCAACTATCCAGCAACAAATGAGTCTGGGATGGCTCCTCTCATAGTCTGTTGACTTTGCATAATGACAAGTCCTTATTGCTTTTAAATTTCTAGCGTTTCACACAACCCCCAAACAAATCTCCACCCCATTCAAAGAATTTTCGGAGAAATACGATTCCTCTTACAAGTGTGAATGTCTAAACATCACTCAGAATGCAGTGACATCTTTTCAGGTATGCCCCAGCAGCCCTGCTGAGTGTCACAGGCACCCCAGCCCTCTGTAGTTAGCTCCGGGACAAGAGCGGAGCAAGGAGTTAAGAGGGGATGATTGCGTATCTCGATGGTACAGACTGGAAACCTCTCCTGAACATACAAAAAGCAGGATGTGTAATCTGAGCAGAGCAGTGAGGGAAATGAACCCTTCTTTTTTTCCCCCACTGTATGGTGGTTGTGAAATTTTTCATAATCACAAGCAAACAAGGTGTTGTCGTGCCTCACTCAACACACCATGCTACAAAATACCTTGGCTTGCTCCTCTCACAACAGGCAAAACCCCATCATGTTCTGCAACTTGGGTTTTAATTTTGCAGCCTCATATCCCTGTACAAGCCTGGGCCGGTTTTATGAATTCTGATGATGTTGCAGCCTAATGTGGCAGCCTGATAGATGCAGACTGAAGGAAGGGAAGGGGGAATTTAATAGCCCTGGCCCAGGCATTGAGCTGGTAATGAAGAAGGGTTGTTATTAGTCATTTGCATAACATAAAAGGAGATCCAGATCTAGGCTTAATAAATTCTTCCTCGTATAGAATAACACAGTTATAGCCATTCCTATAAAAATGTCAAAGCCTTTATGTGAAGTAAGTATTCCTTCAGACCATAAAATACAGTCCTACAACTCAATAAAAATCACTTGTGTCACTACACTGATTTCTTTGAAGTGTCACTAAAAAAGGGCAGGGGTTGTGAACTGAAACATTCTTGTGAGACAGCACAGTGACAAGAAGAGCTAAAGTTAGGGTGCAAGAACTAAACTGGGGACCCTGAGGAGCAAGCATAGAGAAGCAATGCCTTGGGTGTGCATCTACCTTAAAGCCACACTGCCTTTTCTGTTTAGGTGGTGTTTTGGTGCTGAGAAACTCTAGGTCATCACCCAAAATTAGAAGATAACAATTGGCTCAGAGGTGAGTCAAACCCCCAGGCAACGGGAGGTGGATGGATTGGGTGGCCGGGCAGCAAACAGCAACCCAGCACTGTGCAGTTTGTTTTGGTACCAGGCACAACTTGCAGAAGGCAGATTCAGGTTCTCAAAGACAACTGGTGATGCTCCATGTGGAAGAAGTTACTGCAGCAGTGGGGAAGACGCAGCTGCAAGCAGCCTGACTGTGGGGAGATGGAGGTGGTGTTGCAGGAGCCTCAGCCACTTGCTCCATGTATATTCCTGTCTGGCATTGTCCCCTTGGAGAGATGCACATGCCCCATGCCTGGGCCAGTGCCTGTCTGGGTTGGTACACAGTGCTCTGATCCCTCCAAGCACTGCAATATGGAACATCGTTTATGGATGTGCAGAGATATGCAGTAAAATATATATTTACTGCTCTGTGTAGTCCTGAGTGTAGAACAAGCCTTGCATCCTTACGATGCATCCCTTCAGGACTGATCCTGCCACAGAGCAGTGCCTCAGGGCTGGTTGCTTGAAAGCCCTAAACTTGGACTGGTCCAAGAGAGACAGGATTGTTGAAAAGTAGTGGGCTAGTAAAGTCCTTTCACAAACTGTGTGTGTTAAATTCGTGTTCCAGGCAGCTTAAAAAGCATCTGGGCACCTTCATTGTAAAAATTAAATTGTGACAACTCACATCTAGCACAGGAGTTTTCCAGGCCCCACCCTGACCATACTGCACCTCTACAGCCTGAAAGCACTCCAAACTCAACATGTCTGGAGAGACACATACCTTTGATTTGAGGTATCAACTTTGCACCCTCTGCTCTTCCAGGCAGCATTTTCCTCTGTGGGCATCTTTTAAAACCCATGGAGTTTCGGGGCAATACAATGTAAGCATCCATAGTCACTAAAACAATCTTTTATTAACTTAGTTAGAAAAAGCTTTTACCATGGGGAGAAATAGACCACCTGTAATTTTAAGTCATTTTCTCTAGTCCCGTAAGTTATTCTCAGAGGTAATAATACTCCAGTAGCAACAAGATTCTCCTGCACTACTACAGAGCCTTTCCTCCCTGAGTGCTTTTAAACCTACTTCATCCTACTCTGTCCCCCAGAATTTTGGCAGAATTTCAGGCCATACAAGGGGAACATGGTTATCTCATCCAGCCCACAGCCAAGACCCATGGCTGGGATGTGACCAACTAGAAAGCAAGTTGTGATTTTGTTTGGAAAGGGGCAGACTGAGTCCAGCTGTCTGCTGTGCACACAGGCCTGTTACTACAACTTCATGAATATTCAGAAATCATGAGGGATTTGGGTTGTAGCTCTGCAAGATGTGAGAAATTTGTTTTTAGGCTCAGAGCACTCGATCAAAAACATCACAGTCACACAACACAGCCCAGCAGTCACATACCAACCCAACCAACCAATTCAGATCTGCTCAAGACTATCCAAGGAGTGACTTTGGGGCAGAAGTTTTCACCCCAGATGGAACACCAGCTGTGCTCCTGTAACCAGCATGAAGCACACAAGCTAGCACACTCTAGCATGACTATACTTGTGAGCAGATATTTGACCATGAAAAATGTTCATCAGATGGAGATCTGGGATCACGTGGATCCAATACTTAATCAACAGAAATTGTCCAACATTTTCAGTTCTGGTCCCATGTACTACACAGAGTATCATGCACTGCTGTGTGTTCATTTGGCTGAGTTTGGGCAACCTGAGGACTGTTAGTCCTCAGGTTATTTGACACAAATCATCCCATGCTACAAAATGCTGTGAGTCAATGTGAAGATTTTCAGGTTGTCTCAAAGCTTGGAAAAGCTTCTTAGACAAACTGCATGGCTCCAATGTGATATACACTCCTGATCTGACTGAAGGATGGTGAACCAGTAATCCTCTCCTTTGCTTTTTTAGAAAGAATATACTTAAAACCACACACACATATGTATGTAATATATAGCTGTGATTAGCACCACAGTGATTAGCAGATATTCTTTGCAAGAAAAGAGCAGAATACAGCCAGTTACATACACACCAATTTCCACATGCATACAAGACATTCTCCTTGAAGGGGAAATTATGGTACATGGGGTGAATAAATCATCCTGGGCATATTTGGGGATGTCCCACACTCCCTCACTACTCCCTCAGGAAACAGAATGTGGAGAAGCTAAAATAAATTGGAGAGATGAGCAGTAATTTATTTTCCCGTCTGGAAAAGATAATTTAACTACTCAATTAAACATTGCCTAAAGCCATACTATTAGAGTTGCATATCCCATCTGTAATACAGATGGATTTTGCTCTCTTATTACTGGTCTTCATGCTGTCTGGTACTTAAAAATTCTGGTTTAATTAGATGACACCTTCCACAAATGCCGAGCTATTGGCACATAATTCAAGCAGTATCTAGGAATTTTTGCCATCCAAGAAACCTTCTGTAGGAATCATATGTTCTCGTATCTCTGGCACATAAAAGCAGGTTGCAAGCAATACTGAATGAACTGATGATATATTATTTCTTACTTTGTGTTATTTCGAAGCACAGGGCTTGAGTCTGGGCTCTTTTCTCTCATTTTTCAGTAGTTGTCACCCAAGACCATCCACAAATCAGATAGTTTTACAATCTATTTTTCATTGATTTTTCTTAAGTGTTGATTCAATATTGAAATAGGTCATTTAAATACTGAATTAAGAAGCAACTATCCCCATTATGAGGAGATTTCATTCACTGCTTCCCTCTGGGTAGGCACTGGTACAAGTGGAGCATTTCAGGAGCCTGGAAAAGCCTCCAATCTCCTCATCACCCCCTCGCTCCATCTGATCCCACAGGCAATTCCCTGCAGCAAGTGCAAAACCTGCAAGTTTAAGGGGCTCAGTGGTTCCACCTGAGAGGTGGAAAAAACAAAGATCCAGAGACTTGATCATGGGGAACTTAGGGACATGGTTTAATGGTGAGCAGGGCAGTGCTGGGTTAACAGCTGAACTTAATAATCTTAGAGCTCTTTTCCAGCATAACTGATTCCATATTTCTATGACTTCTGCCTTAAAAGTTCAGGGGAACTTACATGTGATTGAGAATTTTGCACCACAAGTTCAACTGAATCAGCTGGAACGTTTTGCTTTCTCATGAAGAGCTCTCTGTCTCTGTACAGAAGCACTTTGTGCCTCAGACCCCCATGGTGTCCTTCTAGCTCAGTGGGGAACCAGATAAACATCACTTTATTCCCCAATATGTGGTGTTTTCCCTAATCCTTTTTGTCTAACAACTTTTGCCAGGATGGGAGATTCCCTCATGCTGGGTGTTGTATGAACACAACACAAAATCAGTGTTTCATAAACTCCTTCTTGATGAAGACACTAACTTTGGGGAAAACAGAAGGATTTTCAGGTATCATGAACAGATCTCCTGTGATCACTACTCCTCGATGTCTTGGATTAACTACTCAGCTGGGCTATCAGTGACATCTTTAAGCATGAGAAGCAGTATTCTTTATTCCATTTCATCTGAACTGCTATGAATACAGATTTTGTTGTCCATCTTAGTTTTGTAACTCTATTAAATTCTTTACTTTAACAATGTCACCACTGGAAGCACAGTACCTTGTGATTTCTTTATATTCTACTACTTTCATGAGTCATAGGAATCAGCCAGGGGCAAAAAGGATGATGAAAGGTGCAAAAACATCTGTTTAGGTTGTTTGAATTATTTTAGTTTGAATCTATTTCACTCCTCTGCTGCTTGCTTGGTACTAGTGGTTAATGGAAGAGTTTTGGACAACTCACTCAGCCTTCAGACATCCCCAGGGATGGCAGGAGTATTGGTAGCTCTTAGACAAACAACTGTAAGTACCTTCTATGTTCACTGGACACTGCAGGTTCTATGAAATCCCATTAAGACAAAGCCAGGAGGTTGACTTCCTGCAAAGAGCCTTAGAGATAGTTTAAAAAAATGAATTAAAAAAATTCCAAAAGATAATTCCTTCACTGTTAGATTTGTAACAGAAGCTCATCACATATATCAGATCCCTGGGTACATATGCAGATGTTTCAGCCATATGCAACAGCATATGGCATGTTTCTCACAATAACTAGTCTTTTTTCCCTGTGTCAGGCTATAAAAACAAACATGGAGTGTCTCAGCCAGCTTAGGACAGAGGGGGTGCCTCTGATGGCTTCATCTCCCCCTGTCAGGCCAACTGCCCACCAGCCAAACACTGGTTCAACTTCTCTTGCTCTCCAGTCCACTTTCCAGTTATCCTGGTACAAGTCAAGCTCTGCAGGTCACCTGAACCTGTACTGGTGGGTGGGGTTATTCCTCTCCAGGTACAAGACCTGCATTTCCTTTTGTTGAACTTAAGTTCTCTGCTCAGGTCCCTCTGAAGGGCTGCACAGCCCTCTGGGGTCTCAGCCACTCCTCTCAGCTTTGTGCTGTCAGCAAAGGTGCTGAGTAGACATCTACCCTTCATCCAAGTCATTGATGAACAAGTTAACACCAGGCACAGGACTGAACCTTGGGGGACACCACTAGTGACAGGCCCCCAACTAGACCCTGTGCCACTGATCACAACCCTCTGGGATCTGCCGTTCAGCCAGGTCTCATTCCATCTCACTGTCCACTCATCCTGAACACCAAGGGATTCTCCTTGCCTTCTTCCCACCTGGTGTGGGGTGGGTTTCTCCACCACAACAAGCTCAGCCATGTTGTTGGCAAAGAAAATTAGAAGTAGGCACCTTGTATCTTGGTCCAACAGCCTGGCATTGGATCACAGTATCTGGTGCCTCTGCTGGAAGATCAATAGCAGCAAATTAAGTGCTGCTTAAGCTCTACTGATCAATCGCCTCCCTGCCCCAGATGCTCCTGCAGTGGCAGAGGTTGGTTGCAAATACCATCTCACCTCCTTCCCTGGTGCCCTTTCACAGAAGTGCACATGTTGAGAGTCACCAGCTTAATGAGTCTCACCAAATGCCAGACATTTCTCCTGCCCGATTAGCGACGAGGTTCTGTGTTTGTGAAAGTTATTTGTAGGGCAAAGAGGTTTTTTTCTGGGTGCTGGAGGAAAAATTGCTAACTCAAATGGAATTCAGTACAAGCACTTGAGATTGAAAAGGTCATGGCTGTTAGAGCAGGCAAAATTTATTTCTTCTTGGTTATAACAGCCGCAAACAGGGAAGGAGAAGCTTGGCGGTTCCAGCCTGACTTGCAATGAAATAAAGACACCCACCTGCAGGATATGTTAAGCTAATAAGCAAAAAACCAGATCAGTGTGCTTGATGATATAGGATTACAGAGAGATGCTTCAAATAGTTACAAAATCCCCAAAACAGAGAAATTCGGAGCAGCTGCTGGGATAGGGAGGGGCTTCGTTCAGCATGATGCAAGTGGTGCACACATCACATATATCAGAGAGGATAGAGGACCTTAAAGTCAAAAGCCTCTATCAGGAGAGTTCCTGCTCTCTACAACAAAAACCCTGTTGTGACTTCACGAAGCTGCAACTGAAGGGTCTGGAACACAAGCCTGATGAGGTACAGCTGAGGGAGATGGGGGGCTCAGCCTGGAGAAAAAGAAGGCTCAGAGGGACCTTATTTCTTTATGCAACAGGAGGTTGTAGCCAGGTGATGGTTGGCCTCTTCTGATGCCTGAAGAGGCCTCCTAGAAACAGACTAGACAGGAGTAAGGGAATAGAAGTAGGTATTAATTTGAAAGGCCTTCAAAGGTAACCCCTGGGGAGCCAGAGGCTACTGCCAAGATGGATGACAGGTCATGAGTCCTTCACCCTTTTATAGGTTTGGTTCATTTGTATATCAGGGTTAATTCTCCAATTAAAACTTCAGTTTAATGATGTAATTCCCCTCAGCTTGCCTCCCTTTAGAGGCTCTTTGGTTTATACTTTTCTGGCCTAGGATGGTCTGGGTGTCCTTGAAGAGCAAGCCCAGAGAGGCTTTGTTACGTCTACCCAGCACGAGAGAGCAGAAATTAACATTCTACAAGAAACTTCAGAGTTACACACTAAGCAGTACAGGATTTGAAAAATATGGAAGTTAAAACCTAAGGCATCACTTCTCCCAAGTAACAAGCAATAGGACAAGAGGAAATGGCCTCAAGTTGTGCCATGGGAGATTTAGATTGGCTATAAGGAAAAATTTCTTCACCAAAAGGGTTGTCGAGCATTGGAACAGGCTTCCCAGGGCAGTGGTGGAGTCACTATCCCTGGAGGGATTTAAAAGACACACAAATGTGGCACTTGAGGACATGGATTAGTGGTGGGCTTGGTAGTGCTGGATCAATGGTTGGACTCAACAATTTCAAAGGTCTTTTCTGACCTAAATGATCATATGATTCTGAGCATATGGCTCCAGTCAGGTAATACTGGATGGCTTTGATGGATGTGCCAATCAAAAAGTGGATCCCTTTGAAACAAGATCCTTTCTGGATATTTTGCTTCCCAAACCAGGTATGGAATTTTACACTCTTCCCACCCTACAACACATGTTAAAATCCTGCCAACTATCCCGTGGTTTAGAGCTTCATTTCCTACTTGCTCTACGCAACTTGCAACATCAACATTTCTCTCAATACAAATACAGTCTGCCAACCCCTTAAACATAGAATTGTCATTTCCACTAGAAATATGAATGCAGCATAAGTGCAGCAGGAAAAAAACATGAATCTTTGAGAGTCTTAATCTTTGAAGTACTTTTTTTTTCACTGCGAAAAGGGGCACTTTATTCACAGACAACTTTCTTTCCTAAATGCCTGTCTGAAGCAGGAATTATTCAAATAATGTGACTTTCTGGAGAGACATGGCTATTTCAGGCCTCTGCTGGAAGTTTATTGAAGGAAATATTGGTGTTTACATGTAAGAGAGAATGTTTGTTTGTGAGGGAAAAGAAAATAATCAGATATGAAAGGATAAAACCTGTATATTTTCAGGTTCTACTTCTAAGTTCCTTGTCTAAATAAAGATTCTGCAGCTCTAAAGGAACATGATTGTGAGGTCCTGAACCTCTGCCCACTTTCTCTCTCTGACCCCAGCAGGAGAAGGAACTGTGGAGGACATGGAGCTGTGAACAGTACTCTGTTCATCTGAGAGCTAAGGAGGAACACACTTGGAAACTGGATATCTCCAGCTGGTTCCCAACCCATCCTACCCCTTCTACTTACAGGATTGAGCCTGGAAGGAGCACATCCTGCTTGGCTGAGCCTGACAGCTCCAGCCCTGTTTTCCGTGACTCTATTCAAGGGCCAATTCCTGCTCTGAGCACTTGTTGGAGTAATGGAGCTCTGTGAGTGCCAGCTCCAGGGCACACGCTGAGCTCGCAGGAGAAGCAGGGCTGCAATACTAACTCTGTGCCTGGTCTAAAAGGATCATTTTATTATTTAAACTATTTATTTTGTTTATGACCTAGAAGCTTAGCAGTTTACTGTGCCTCCTTCTATTAGGAAGCAGATAAAACCAATCCCCAAACCCACATATTTCACTTTTCTCCTGAGCTCCTCTTGGCAGCTCTACAGCTGCTGCCTTACTGAGCATATGTACTAGGGAAAATCAAGTTTATCTCCTTTTTTCTCCTCAAGAAAAATACCCTCCATTCCAGGCCCAAGGTCTGGCTACCTCGTGGGCGCCTAACTTGAGGCAGACCACCAAACCACTACCACCCTTCAGTGTGGGAGCCAGCATGCCATGGGAAAGAGCATAATGTGAAGGGCAAAAGAGGCTGACTGGCATCCAGGGAAAACATCCGTCCTCCAGAAGAGGATGATGGCAAATACAGCAACAGCTGGCGAGAACAGACCAATAAAAATGTGGTGTTAGGGGATGAGAGAGGAAAAGATGGATATAACAATCTGTGTTTTCACAAGTTTGGCAGCTGAACCACATATTTTGGAAAAGATAAAAATATATCCAGGCTTGAGATGTCTCGCTGGAGATCTTATACCTGATGGAGCAACAGCAAAGGACTCAGCTCCATGGACTCTTCTGAGCACAGTGACAGGACAAAATTGAAATACAGGCAAAAAGTAAAAGCATTTTGTTTATTTTTTTTTTACAGTAAGGGGAGTCAGACACAAGAAGGAGGTTGCCCAGAGAGGTTGTGGACTCTCTGTCCTTGGAGATACTCAAAGCACAAGCAGGCCTGGCACTAGACAGCCTGCTCTGGCTGGTTCTGCTGCCAGCAGGGCTGGACTGTCTGATCTCCAGAGGTGCCTGCTACCCCTGCTGTCCCATGATGATAAATTAGACAAGAATAGCCAGCCTAAGAACAACCTCTTGCCTGGTGTGCAGGTGCTGTACCACATTTTGTCAGAGTGTGGAGGGCACCCTTCACCTCTACTTAGACAAAGAATAAACTTAGTGAAGGACATTATTTGCATACTAAAAAAACCCTTCCACATCTTCTGGGCATACTTTGTTCTTCTCAGTGAGAGAGAGAAAGGCTTCAGAATAACCAGTGCAATCAGGGACCTGATTTCTTCAAACAAAACAGCTCAAATGAGTCATCCCATATTCCTGGCACAAACTGCTGCTAGCTCTTGGATGTTAAGTGAGATGGGCAGGATATACTAGGCAGTAGCCTGACTGTACATGAATTGAGAGCTTGATTTGATCATGCCAATTACTTTCAGAGATTAGCCTTTGCAAACACACTTTCTACAGCCAAATCTATCCCTAGCCCTGTTCAGGCACCCTTGTTCTCTCATGTTCTCTGTCACCTACCATCCTGCAGCAAAGCAACAAGCCCCTTCGCATGCTGAACTAATTCAGCTATACTCTCTCCTGTATTTTGGTTTCCACCTGTATCTCTTTGCAAAACTAGTGCACAGCTAGTGCAGAGCAGAACTCCTATTTGCTTTTTCATGCTGCTTGCTGTATATCAATAAACTGAACCCAGAGCACACAAGAGTGAAGTCTTCATTCCAGGCAGGACAGAGAGAGATAACACATTTCAGTGCTTACCATTAACCTTGGCACAATGTTGGTGTAATAATTTGTCATTCTTGAACAAGAATAAAACAAGTCAATGACCCCTGTTTGACTCCAAATTGTTTTCTACATTGTCAAAACACACAAATTTAGAAAGATAATTACCCCAATACCTCTGGGTGACAATCTCAAATTAAACTACAAGAACTCCATGGCCCATCTCTCTCTTTGCAGCTGAACTCACTCCAGATGCAGAAAGGCAGATAACCAGAAGGCTTTACAGGCCTTGTACCTCTGCCTCTCACTTCAGAGAGAAAGGGCCAAGTAGAGCCCCCATTCTCACAGGCAGGGTGGGTGTGCAAGCCCACAGAGCCTGGATAGGCCTTGGAGCAGATACAGCCTCCCCCAGCACTGCAGCAGCCCCTCCACAGAAATCAACCTGGCTGCCCTCTGACAGAGCAGGGAGAGCAAAGCTAAAAAGCAACCACCTGCTAAGGCCATCTCCCTTGGAAGACTGCTTCAGAGACACAGGCTTGCCCACCACAAGCACAACCACAGGGCCCTGAACTTTTCCTGTCTTACCTTCTACCTGAATTTAGAAGCAAACCTTGCCCTCACTCTATCTCTCTTGGCACCAGATGCTGCTGGCTGAGCTGATCCAGGGGAACCGGGCTGCTGTGGAATTGGGACAGCTTGCAGGGTCACAGGCACCCCAGCCAGGAACCCCTAAAGTGCCTCTATAAAAGGGCAGAACAGAGTAGCCCAAACAAACAATATACCCTGGAAAAGGCAACTACAGCCCAGCAAGCAGAGCTCACCATCCACAGAGCCACAAAGCTCTAGCTGTCCCTGCCTGAGTGGAGCTAATTTAACGAGGAGCAACTGGGGAATTGGCTGGGTCCCAATTAGGCTAATTTGGGCAGTGGTGTGAGTCATGGAGGCAGTGAGAAAGAGGCTGGCAACTTGAAGTCATTTGGGGACCTACCAGAGGTTATCACCGGTGTTGCAATTGAGCATTTGCTTGAAAATCTGTGTCTAACCAGTTCTCTGTCTTTCCCACAGGGATTTGGGCTGCCCAGTGAACCCAGCCCTCCCTCTGAGAACACAGCACAACACCTCTTACACCTCTGGCAGAACTTGCTTACTTGATCTTGCAGTGTCTTTCTATCGAGCAATCCCTCTTCAGTTGGTTTCTGCAATGGGTTTTCACTGAGTACTGTTCATTCAATCATCCTTTTATCAGTGAGAAAACATCACATGCTCTAGCATTGTCAAGTGTGGAACCCAACCTGCACACACTCTGTCACAGTGTGAGGGCAGGGCACTGTAAGCTGTGGATCCAGCTCAGCATGAACAAAGTTCCCACCTTCCTGTTTCCTACAGAGCCGTGCATCTCACCTGCTCTCAGAGCCCCAGCCTGACATGGTCTCTACTGAAAACTGCTGAAACTGCAGATGATAACCCTCCCATGGAACAGCTATCAGCCCAAAATCTGCACTTCTAGTCTGTCACCTGCTCACGTAGCCTGACCTGGAGCTCACAGATGTTCAGTGTAAGGGTACAGATTTAGTAAAAATATCTATTTCTCTTCATTTTTTCTATCATGATTATAGAATAACTAGAAAATAATCTAAATATGTTTTATTCTAGGTACAAGCCAGCAATTATTAATATAAGCAGGTATGATATGCTTTTCAAGGCAAAGCTGATTTTAATTCAGGTTTTTTCCAAATCTGGAAATTTATTTCATTTTTTCTGGATCCATGTGGAAACCAATGAGAAATAGTCCTTTCTATTTATGTTCCTTGATTCAGCTTATACTATTATATATTAATGTAGGTTGCTACTTAGCCAGGGCCAAGATTTAAGATGTTATTGTGCTCTCCTCAGGATGCTAATTCTTCCCTGAGTGCTCTTGCTGAGTACTGCACAAATCAGGTGGTTAATCACACATCAGGTAAAGGGTCTCAGAGCTCCTAAGGATGTAGCCACTTTTTTGTTGTTGTTCTTGTCATTCCTGTGCTTTTTTTTTATGGTTTAATGTAACATAGCAGAGTCGGGATGTGGCTTACTGCAGAGATAAACTGGGCAATTCACTGTTGGACATGCAGCTACAGGGAGAACTATTGAAAACCAACATAATTAACCAGTTGTAATCTCTGACATAAGATCTGAGACCAAAAGCCAATTCAGGATTTCAGAGGAGGAAGAAATATTTCTCTGACTAATATTAGGGCACAACACTGGTCTGGGCTCTGAAAACGTTTGAAGCCCTGTAAGATTTATATTCCAAAAGAACTATCTGCTTTCGAGTTTTGGAGCTGAAGAGGTCAAAAGGTGAGTCTGTCCCTCTGGTGAGCTGTGCTGGCAGGGGCAGGGATGAGGCAGAGGGGTGACTCCAGGTGCCGCTGGTGGCCAGCAGCTCACTGACCCTTCACATACTGCACCATGTTTTGTAGTCAGAACATCACTGACATCAGTATTTCCCTGCTAGCCTTAGATAAATAAATAAAACTGTACTTTGCATTAATTTTCTTTGGGGTTTTTTGGCATCTCTTAGCTCAATTTTTTGTTGTTGCTGTACAGTGAAATTTTCTGCTTTCTTTCAGTTGCCTTAAAATTTAATTTCTTAAATCAGGGAAATGTTTTTACTTCTCTGTTAAATAATCAGCTTTCTTTGAACTGTGAGACAATGCAAGAATGTCCTGTGGGGAACACCAAGAGAGGATAGATCAGATGAATGCAACAGGGTGCAGTTTTGGGATCTTTTTATGGGATTTGCCCACTGTCCTTATCTAATAAGTGAGAGACTGTAACTCCAGTGTCACAAGCAGTTGAGGGACCTTAATGTCACCCCCTGAAAGTGTTCAAAAAACATGTGGATATGGCACTTTAGGACATGGTTTAGTGGTGAACATTGTGGTGGCGCTGGATTGATGGTTGAACTTGATGAATTTAAAGCTCTTTTCCAACTTTAATGTATCTACGATTCTATGATTAGAAATGAGCTCCACTTGCTCCTCTAGTACTACCTACTGTAAATGCCTTTGTTTTATTATAGGCTCTAATTATCTGCTTTGGTTTCACCAGTTGCATTGTGATGAGTGAAGCAAATGTGTGATCATCATGTTCTAATAAGCTGCCAGCAATTTAGCCCTGATTAAAAAATGCCTGTGTTGCTAAACCAGGCTATCACTGAACAGTAGCTCCTTTAGCTCTCACAAACACAACCAGAAAGTGTCCAAACACAACTGCCCAGAGAGAGCACCTTACCCATGCAAGGATGTAAGGATGAGCATCACCCTCTTGCCCTAGAGCCAGGCATTTAAGCAGCTACTGAACTGCAAACAAAATCCATAATGGCTTTTAAAATGTTGCTCCAATTAGTGCTCAATTATCTGCCCTCCTCTGGGAGGTCAGCTCTCGTGTTTATTTAACTCATTCCTTTTGCAAGGCTATGAATGGGCTGGCAGTCTGAGGGTAGTGGGAATTTTGATTTGGGAAAGAGTGAGAGCTGAAGTACAAGCAGGAACCAGGGGTCCCTGGGAGGGGGTGTCTCTGTGGCCACCAATCCCCTGGAGGGACTGGGGGAAGCCCTGGAGGGACTGGGGGAAGCCCTGGCTGCCATATCCAGGCACCACAGGAAGGGTTGGGGAGAGGGAAATCTTCCTCTTGCTTTTGCATCTGTGAGCTGCCTTTTCTGAGAGCTATGCAGGGGAACCTCTCCCTCAGGCCAGGTGTTGGCCATGTCTCCTTCTGGAGGGTGTGGGAAGAGGGTCCTCATGGTTTGTACTCGTCCATTTGCCATTCTCACACCTCTGTGATCCTCAGCCAGACTCTTCCCCTCCTGGCACAACTGGGGCTGCTTTGATTCACAGCACAAGGCATCAGCTCAGCAGAGCTGCCCATGCCCTGGAGGACATTCTGTTTGAAGAATGTACTTGAGTTCACAACAGAACTGAAGGAGCTGAAATGCTGTATTAAGCTGCTTGTGTCTACCATCAATTCACATTAGATGTAGTCAAGCTATTGACTTAAAACCTCCATTCCCCTTTTATGAAAGAATGAAGCTGGAATTGGAAGAGGAAAAAGAAATCTGCATTTTCATGAGTCAGTGCCTGTGATTTTTCAGTGTGCAGATGAAAACTGAGAGGAATGCAGCGCAATAAACCAGGAGAGAAAACAGCCCAGTCGTGAAGTTGTCATCAGGAAAACAGGCAAAAGTTGTACAGCCTCTGCAAATCTGAGTGCTTCTCCAGTGAGATGCAATGAAAAACAACCCATGGAAAGACATCAAGGTGATGACACAGAATTAAAAATAAGTCTGAAATACTGAGCTAGCTGAGCAAAGAGACCTCAGTTGTTCCTGCTGTGAGTGTGTGGCCAGGACCCTCCTCTTGGCAGGGAGTCTGCCTGCTCTGGGTCTTTGGGATCCTCAGAGCTCTAAGAGGATGAAGTTTCCATGGGTGCTGGTAACTGAATCCTTATTCCACTTTTCTCCAGAGTGTGGGTGGGAAGTTTTGATAGTTGTGACAGCATCTGTGGTATTAATCTTTGGGAAGTTATCACCCTGTAGCATTTGCGAAGTCCACCAGAGCTACCCATTCACTTCAATAGATTACTCCTTAGTAAAGACCCTATAACCTGTATTCCTGTTTTATGTTGCACCTCTATTGATGTATCTAAAATGTGTGCAGAATAACTGCTATGGTTATTCCACATACCGATTAAAGAACTTTAAATTTGTTAAATACAAAACTAAAAAAGATTCCAAGAAGACCCCTGTGGAGATGTGTCTCTTAGCAAACTGAGGTGTGACTAAGATTTATTCAAATTGAATAAAGAAATAAAGTCAAGAAAGTAATCAAAAGCATATTTAGTGGACTCTCAGATGATTAACCAGTATGTTCACATAGCCAAACCTCTGTATCTGTCTTTTTACTGATTCATTAATTTCTCTTGGCATGAGCAAATTTACAAACATCTAGCTGACCTTGACATTTGAGAAAAGTGAATTCTGACAATTCCTTTATTTATATAATGAAAAACTTATTTTTCAGGAAGTAGTTTGAAATAGGGATTCAAATATTGTGCTTTTCCCCCCCTTGAACTGGAATTACAGAATGAAAGCATTGCTGTCCTCATACAGCACATACTGTACTACAGAAATGAAATTGCTGTGAATTAAAGGAACACTTAATGCAAGGGATTCAGATGGATTTCTTTCATTTACTTGCAATGACTTGTTAATTTAGAATGACTTCATTATGAAACTGCACAGTCAGACACAGCACCGAGTAAGGAACTCTGAAAGTGCATGAGTAACTTCTGTATACTTACAAGCAGGCTCAGAACTTCTCACCTGTGTCAATAGAAATGTTGATTGTACCCTGTGCTTGTGATTTACTGAAGTGGTATAATACTGGCTCTTTTCCTTGGCTAAATGACACTTGCTGCTGTTCAAGGTAATCTGTGCCTGTTACAACTAGATCCACTATTTGAGCTCTCTTTTTACCCACAGTGATGTAAAAAACACACCAGAAATTATGAACTTGAATTAAACCAATTTAATCCAGCCTTGCTCACCCCATTCTTGACAAACATCTTCTGCAAATGCTCAGCAGATGAAGCTTCATGAGAATGAATCCAAGCAAAAATCATGCTTGAATCTATCCCATATTCAATTTTTTCCTAGATCAAATCCTATGTCACAGAAAACAGAATATTGGGTAGCCTTGAGCAATGCTCAGTAACTTTCTTCAAACTTAGGACTTAATGCAGGGCAACCTCCCTACCAACAGAAGTGAGTTTTAAAGTATTTTGCAAAATTAAGACCTAAATCCCACAGCTGTTCAGTTTCTACTCACATCAGTTCACATCAGACCTATCTGATCATCATTCTTCAAATCATCTTGGATTAGTTATATTACTTTGATAATATAAAATTATCTTCTATTAGTTTCTCATAAATATAAATTGCATTAAAAAGCCAAACCCTTCATTTCACTTAAGGTTCCCCTGTGATAGAATTACGCTTCCCTATCTCATAATTTACAAAAAGTCCAGGCACTTATGAACAAGAAAATTAATAATTAAGGACATAATAAATCATATATGCCAACTTAATAAACACATTAAGAACTAGAAAGCACGTTTCATCTCAGTGTAACAACCCAATTAAAATTTCAAGGGCAGTTTATGGTTGAAGGTGGCATCATTTCTACTTCAATGTCTGAGTTACCCATGGCTGGGCAGCTGCATGGCCCCATCCAGCCTGGAGACTGGGGGGCTTTTTCCCCCTTGCCTCAAGGGGATGTTGAGAACATGTAGGTGATGTGCAGGGAGTGAGAGAGGGGAGTGGGGCTTGATCCCTTTTCTAGTGACAGCATCTCCCCCAAGGCCCTGTGGCAGTGTCCTCAGCTGCCATAGCCCTGAGCTGGCTGTAGGCGAGTCTTGGAGTGGGTTTGAGCACAGAGGGCCAAGCAAGGACAGAGCAGAGCAGGCTGGTTCAGGGCACAGAGTTCCTTGTTTCCCCTTTCAGAGACACAGAGCAGCTTTCCCAAGCAGTGTGAGATAAAAGGCTGCCTGGCAAGCATACAAAGGGTCTGGGACATTGTGAAGAGGAGAAGGAATATTGCATTAGAAAGGCTACCAGAAACTGTTTTGAATGTACTGCAGTCCCTCACAATGCTCATTGCTATTTTTGGACAAAAAATACATTTCAGACCCCTAGAAGCAAAAACAATGGCTAAAGAAGCTCCATTTTTTATTTGAGCTATTCCTAGAACTGGAAAAATATATAAACTTATCCAGACAAAGCTTTAAGAAATATCATTGACTAACACTTTTTAGGTTTAGCTGAGTTACACTTAATTAAGGCAGATGACTGGTCATTCCCTGAGAGCAGTGAAGCAGCAATATACAGAAGACCCCTCTGTTTTGAACACACCGTGTGAGTTACAGGATTGCAACAACACACTCACCCCAGAGGCAAACAAAACCACCTGTCTTGGGGTCACTTCATGGTGTGTATCCCATATTGCTGCTCTATGCCCAGAAATTAATTTTGTGCCTTTCTGTGCCTTTAAACTGAGCCTGAGAGGGGGGAGAGGAAAAAGCCCAGCAAACATTTCAAAGCAGTTGTTCAAGGACACAGATGCACGCTCCTCTGCGCTCTGCTGCTGCGGTAGGGAGCAGAGGAAGCGCCCTCCTTGCTTTCCAGCCAGCTTTGGGCTCCCTTTCTCCGGAGGGAGACAGAGAGTTGAGCTTTGTTTTCCTGGGACTTTGGGGTTTTTTTCCCTTCTTCTCTTCTGGACTGTTTCAACATCAGAACACATCAGGAGAATTTTCCACCAGGGCCCTGGAGGTGGGCCCACTACCCAGCTCCGAGGAGGAGGAGAGAGGCTACCTATGGAAGGACTCTGAAATTTTCCCAGGTTTTCTCTCCACAGCGAGAGGTTTTATTATTTAGCATTATTATCCTTTCCCTGTGTGTTTGTTAAATAAATAATTTTTATCTCTTTTACTTTCCTCTGAGGAAAATTTCCTTTTTTCCTGAACCTGGTGGGGGAGGGATGGTTGTAACCTGCCTTCTATCAGAGGTTATTTTCCTCCAATTTGTCCAAACTGGCACACCACCGCTGCACACTGTGACACCAACTCTGCTGCAATGAACTGCAAGGTCCCTCTACTCATCTGGCAGAGATTTGCACTTTAACAAGGTACTCAGGGCAGAAAGAGGTTCTCTCAGGCCAGTTTTGAATCCCTAACTGGGATTCATCCTTACGGGTGAGCCCTCATAGATACTGTCAAAGGCAGCTGCCATAAACATGGGTAAAAATAAGCTGAGTTTTTTCTCTCTGAGCCAAAAACATAGCTCCTGTTGGTCCCTGTGGGATCTGGGTCTGGAGGGCACAGCCAATATCTCTGTTCCAGTCTAATGTCCTGCAAGAAGGAAGAGAACAGAAGCTGTATGAAATCTCTACTGGCTCCTAAAGTTAGATGCATGCAGTAGACTTTTTTGTCACTGCCATAATACATTACAGACTACATTCTCCTTGCACTGATTAAGAGGATTTCTTTTTTAATTTATTACTTTTGGACAGTTTCATTTTGCTGTAACAAATCACTCCAAGGCAGGCATGGTAAGGACGATCTGCTGGGTAATTTCTGCCTTTCTCAGGAGTATTTGGGACAGATTTGAACAAGAGTTTCCAGTTTAGCACAATCAAGCATTCAGACCAAATTTAAAGATGAATCGCTTTGATATCACACTTAAGCCTTTTGAAGAAAGCTCGCTAAAAAGATTGACTGATGTGATCATACCTAGGCAACAGCACTGTGTTCCACTTAGCAGTACAGGTACAGTTCCAGTAGACACAAGAAGGAATAGAAAATTAAATTTATGGGATAAACCTTGCTTTGCTACCTCAGTTCTCACCATGACAACCCTCCTGGTCTCCACCCCAAGCCCCCTTTGGAAAGGAACCTGGGCCATACATGTGTGCCAGGGTGTGCTCCCCATTTCAGAAGCATTATTTTGGAAACCCAACCAAAAAAAACCCAAAGAAAGCCAAATGGGAACCCCACTCGATTGCACAGGACAGCCATCCTCAACAGAATCTCCCCTTACACAGTCATCTCTCAGAAGCTCTTTTCATAAGCAGATGGAAAATGAGAAAGCTAGACAAGTGCAGCTTTGACAGCACAAGAGCTTATTAGAAATGATGAGGAAGTTACAAAGAAAACCACCTTATTAAAAAGAAAGGACAAGTCCTTTTGGGAGCCTGGCACCGCTCCTAATTCATCAGCACATTTCCTCTTTCTAAAGCAAAGCTACCCCAGCACTCCTCAATGAGACACAGTGAGCAGCAATGGCAAAGGTCTGCTGGATTCATTGCCTGAAGGTAGGGAATGAGTCCCTCATCCTGAGGCTGGCACAGCATGGGCCATTATGTGAATGAATCTCTGGGTAAACTGCAGTCTGACCTAGAAAACACCTGCTCAAGGGACCACGACAGCAGCAAAGAGGTGGCAGGAGGGATGGGAAGATCACCGTGTCCTGTCCTCACTGTGTGTGGCTGGAGCAGCACCGAGTCCAACCACTCACACAGTGCTGCAGACCCAGCAGCAGAAATGGGAGCATAAATAGCATCATGGCAGGCTGGAGGAAAAGTGCATACACTGTCTGATACTTCCCCAGAGACAGGCTGTGACCAGCTTGGATTACTAACATCATCTCCAGAACATTTTTGAAATGAGTCAAAGCAACCTTACATGGTTTCTGGGCAGGGTGAGAATCAGGATGCTTCCTCTGCACCCGAGGCCAAGCCTGTCTATGCCTGGCTGCTGATCCCCACCTCCTACTACCCCTCCATGCCTGGGATGCCTACATTGCTGATGGCAATCCTCAAACTTTCCAAAATGAGACCCAGCCAAGCACATTTCCACTGCCTGGCCACCAGTGAGGGCTCACTCTTCAGCCTTCACGGTGCCAAAATCCAACAATCCTGCCAAGCAATTTCTCACTTCCCAGAAATTTCAAAGCACTTTAATTAAATTCTGCAAAAAAATTGCCTTGGAAATCCCTTCTGGTACCCTTGAACAGGATCAGTTTTGAAAGGCTGCTATTTTATCTCCTCATTTGCCTGCATTTTTCTAGCTCGAGCTGGACACCCTCATTCCATATCTTCTCCCAGCCAAGGTCACACAGCCCAACGATTTAGCAGGGCTCTTGCTTACTGCTGCTGGTGCTGTAACACCTCAACCATTTCATCAGCTGCTTTTCAATAACTTTTATCTTTTCCCCCTAAGTCTACACTGGGTTTTATTATTTCTTTCTAGTCTCATAAGCTGCTGCAGGTTAAATACCTTCCCCTCAGAATCAGGCTGTAGATCACAGAGCAGAGTTACCAGCAGTTATCAGATGACGCATTTGATCAGCTGAACGCTGCTCTAACATATGCTTTCTGACAGATTAGCCACCCATAAATTTTAATCACTCGGATTACAGTTGTGCCAAGTTGGCCTTGAGCTGTGGCTGCGCCCTGGGAAGGGACATCTTAAAGCAGTGTTTGAATGGTGTGCACGTTTCAGGAGGGCCGTTTGGAGACACGGGAATTACAGCCTCTACCTAAACTCAAAGAAGTCCTTTCCCAGATAGAAAGGGGAGGGGTAGGGAGAGGGTTTGCCAAAATGCAGATGAACAGCATGTGATGCAAGCAAGCTCAGCACAAAGTCCTGCTGTGCCAAATGGTACGCACCAGCAAAGGCACTGAGACTTTAGTCCCATCCAGCCACAAGCTTCAAGCCTGTTCCAAAACTAATTTACAGCTTTTAATCTCCATTTCATTCAGTCCTTGCCTCAACCATTGCAGTAATTTAACACGTTGGGTTTTTTAAAACAATGAATCATACATTCCAATTAAAGGATATTTGGGATTGCTCCAGGACCTTCTGTTGGGTGTTGCTCAGGTGAGGAATCTCTGTCAACACCAGAACAACACTGATCCTTTAAGCCCCAGAACCCAGCAGCTGGGTCCCTGCCCAGGTACCAGGACCTGACCTTTCCATAGGAGCACTGCCAACAGGATCCTGAGAAGATCCGTAGGTGTAGGCTGTGCAAATATTTCCAGCCCCTGTGCAGCTGCCAGAAGCAGCATTACTCACCCTCTGGTTAAATTACGATATTGTTTTACCTCACAGTACTGTTTGAGAGCTCACAGGAACCTTTGGCAGATGGCCACTTTGCATTTCTTCAGTGTCCTAAACATGAAATCCATCTGTTTGCTCTTGCTTCAGGCATAATCTCAGCAGTTTTAATCTCCGTTCCTCTCTCTGGCATTTACATACACACACTTTCAAAAAACATTAGAGCTTAGTCTTAGGACATTATATTCAGAGCTTTCAAGTCAGTAGGAAGAACTGTAACTTCAAGAATATAGAGACCAGTAAAGCTGTAAGGAGCCTACATCACATTATTAACTGCTACATAAACCTTACATTGCTCTCAAGTTAACTGAAAGCATCCTAAAACCTGGTGGGTGTCCTTTATGAAGTTTGCTCTGTCATTTACTAACTGTGCCACAGCCAACTGGATTACTGGGCCTTTCCCAGCCCTCTGCCAGGGAAAACCTCCGGGCAAGGGAAAGCAAAGCAATGGGATGTTTGGTAGCACAGCAGGAGATATCCAGGAGCAGTGCTGGGACAAGAAGGCTCCCAGGACATCCCCTGGGACATCTTGAAGTCGGCCCTCAGATCAAGAGGTTGATCTTTCTTCATTTGAGCTGCAGAGAGGCAATTTCCAGACTTCAGAGTAACTGTTGGTGAGTCATTAGTCAAGTCCATAAAATGCCGGAATGCCCCAAATCTTCTTCAACAACAAAGTGCAAAAGTAAGCCCATTTCTGCAAAACAATTGTGAGCGATCTGTATCTCGCTTCTCTCTCCGTGTACTCAGTCCAAGGGAAAAGGTTCCCTATGTGGCAATCCTACCACAGTATTTCTTGGTTTAGGATGTATAACAAATTTCTAGTGCAGATGTGGCTTAAAGAAGATTCAAGGAGTCACAAGAAAAACATGCTCACAAGGCAAGGGAGGGCAGAAACAGGAGCAGATCACCAGGTGCTCGTGTCCTGTGACATCTGGATGAGAGGGCTCACCAAGAAGGGCTCTGGCCTGGTGCTGTGATGCTGCCCATGGTTGTGGGCACCAACAGGACTCCAGTTGTGCCAGGGGGATCCTGGACCAAATACAATGGAGGTGCCTAAAGGTTATACCAGTTCATGTGACCTCTTGCTGGGTTGGAAGCTCAGTTTCAGAAAGTATGTTCTGGGTTTGTTGAAGCATTCCCTGCAACGTAGTAGAGGCGTTCACCTCTTCTGCTGGCCCCCTGCAGATGCTGTATAACCTGCTGAGCAGCAGCTGCTTGTAAGCACACTGTGTCAGTCACAGACCTACGGGCCCTCCTGCATTGCTGGCAAGAGGCTGCTGTGGCAGGGGAGTGACAGGCTGCTTGCTTTCTGCAGCATTTCAGTTCAGTTCTGGTATCAGGCACCAAACCAAGGTGGCTCCAGCCTTGCAACCACACTGGGACTGACTACCAGCTGCACAGGTGGACTTCAAGGAAATGCAAAAATGTGGCCCTATAGAGATTACATGCTACTTTCCATATTTAACTTATTAGGAAAACAGGATGAGGCAAGACAAGGGGTTGCCAGATGTAAACCTGTGGCTTTCCTCATCTGGGCCTGTTATTTTGATTCATGCCATGGCCCTGCCTTGGTCAGTTCCTGATGTGGCTCATTCTCAGCCTCTGCCCTTCCCCACAGCTCACCCACACTCGGCCCATCACTCACTGTGTCAGTCTACATACCACAAGGCTTAAATCATTAATAAAGTCAAATTCTCCTAAGAGTCTGCCTGCAAGTGATGAGCAGAGAGGCCCTGGGAAGTGGCAGTCCTTTCAGGAGTTGCTTGTACTTTGTGTGAAGCAGATCCAAACCAGAGGAAGACTTAAATTCAGACCTTCTGTGCCCCAGAGACACCAGAGTTACCAGCCAGCATGGGACAGTGTCACTGTGTCTCCTGCTCTTCCCTCTACCCCTCCACTATTTGATTTGGAGGAAAAAGCATTTTCTAAGAGAGAGAGAGTATGGAGATGCTGGTTTAGCAGAGTTCCTGTGCTCTGGCAGGGAGCCTATATCTGCACACCCTTCTTGTGGATTTTTACCAGGGCTGAGTGGAAAAGAGTTTTCCAGTCATATTGCATTTGAGACTTTGAAAATGTTCTATATTCCAGCACCAAAGACAATCAAAAACTTCTGGGAACTGAAATGTCAAAAATCCTCTTGAAGCCTGGGACTGATTCATTCAAACTGGAGCCCTAAAAAAATTATTGAACATTTTGACTTTGACCTTGAAAGTATTCTTTTTTTTTACTCCAAAAGTCAAAACATTATTATTTCCAGTGTTTCAGAACAACTCTTTTTAATTTAAAGAGCTGCCATTTTCCCCACCCACTGTCCCAACATTTGAATGATAAAGAAATTTAGGAAATGCCAATAATCCAAATAGCTCACAAGCTTTATTTTTAGTTTGCAGAGATTAAACATCCTTCACATTAATGATTGTTCTACGTTTTACTTCAGTTCATACATTTTCCTCACTTAGTGAATAACAGACCTCTCAGAAATCAACACAGCTTGTTAGGAAAAAGACAAAATGCCTATTAAATTATCAAGTGCATTTCTCATCAGAGTGCAGCCATCGTTCTCTGCAAAGAAGCACTATAGCTTAATTGACTTCCTAGAAAAAGCAGTGTTTAGGCAGATGGTACTGAGAATCATCTGAGTGTTAGTCTTTAAATTGCCTTGGTTAAGTGGTGGGGACATTTGGGAAACATGAGAAGGGCAGAGTGGGCACTGCAGCTTGGGACACACGTCCCCCTCTGGCCTCTGCAGGAGGCATTGGCACCACACCTGGATGGCCCTGGCAAAGCCCCCTAAAAGCAGCTGGCTGGCAGGTCAGTGGTTTGATCAGTGAGTGTCAGGGAGGCTTTGTGCCTGGGCTCAGTGCCCACAGTGTGGCACACAGCTGGGCAAAGAGCAGGGACTGCTGGGTGTGATGCAGGGGCAGCCAAGTCTTTGCTTAAAAATGGTTAGTGAACATTTTCAGGAAAAGAAAAACAATCCTGAAAAAAAAAAACAACCCAAAACTTCCATTCATCTATGAAATAAAAAATCTATGAAAATAGATTCCTAAGGGTCCAAGGTGGTATGGAGCAGAAAAGCTGTAACTGAGGCAGATGAGCATCCCTGAGTACCTGCATGCCCAGCTTGGAGCAGGGCACTCAGAAGTTTGGATGTTAGTGCAGAGACAAAGTGTCCCCTTGAGGAGCCTGTGTGTCCCTCTGTCACTGTGCAGAAGTAGGCTGAAGCATTTCCCAATAAAAGACAAGCTCTTTACTGCTTGTTCATCTGAAAACTGAAGATGCTGCAGAGGTAAATTAAGCTTCAAGGCAGTAGAGTTAAAATAGAAATCCTATTACTGAACTTTCTAAGGCCCATCCCTAAAGTGAATATCAATACTCTGCTCATTAACAGGCTTCTGTGGAAACAAAGCCCATTTGCTTCAATTCTTCTGAATTTCATCCTCATTATTTTGGTTCTGCCTTCAAATTATATATTAAGTAGAAAAAAAAATAAATCCTGAGTAGTTTAAGCTTGTGACCTTTGGAGAAGTGCTGATATTGGTGATCATCTCCAGAACTTTTTCCTATCATCAAAAAAAATGGAAAATGTTCCTTCAAGTTACAAATCTATTAAGAAGCTTTTCAGAACATGGAAGATCCCTAAGTATAAATTATTTAGACTTAGTCCTGCTGGGAAATTGAGCAGTAGAATCAATGTCAAGCACAGAGGAACAGGAATATTTTAGGATCACGGGCCACCCTGCCCTTTTTCTGCCGTGTTTCACTGCTGAAGCTGTCAGAAGAGCCTGTCAAAGAGCTAAGCACATTGCTTAGGACTGTCTCCCTGCAAAGCAGAGAGGAAATCCTGTAAATGGGATTTCAAGAGCCATTGGAGTCAAGACTGCAGCTGCTGAAACATTTTTCTGGCAACATGACAGCTTCAGTGAGCATCAGGAGATGCGCCCAGCCAGCACAGGAGCTTAAGCTGGGAGCTGGTAATGGAGGCCTGGCTACTGGGACAAGACAACCGGTTGCTCATCTGGTTGCCAAACCACCCAAGGGCTTTTATGATGTGCCAAACAAAGCTTTTAGAGCAGCCCAGGGAGCAAAACGGAAAGGAACCTGGAAATTACGTCAAAAAATCTTCCTTCCCAATGCAATCCACAGCAGCTCTGGCTACTCTAAAACAAGTCTGCTCAGATAAAAGCCACGTGTGCCTTTGCAGTACAAAAGCTCAGCCTACCTGGTTTGCAAGCTAAGGGCCCAGGCACAAATTTTCTTCAGAATGGATGTGCCCTAAGTGTTAATATCTGGGAAAACCCAGGGCATTGCAGCCAGGTCTTGTGAGTCGATACCAAGGTGGAGGAACAGCAGGGGCAACACAAGGCTGCCCTTGCTGGAGCAGCAACCAGCTGGGTCCCACTGGGCTCTGCTGGGATGGAGGGAACAGGACTGGTGCCACACATCCTGCCCCGCAGGGGGAGCGTGCACCACGTCAGGGAAGCAGTGCAGAAGTTGCCACCATTTAAAAGCCTCCCTCCCTCTGTAAATCTGCCTGGGCTGTGGTGGAACACCAGAGGTGTTAAAGAGTAGCACAAAAGATTTGTGACACCTTCCTCTTAAGCTAGCTTTGCCCTGTCTACTGAGGATGCTTGCAGAGTGCCCATCCTTGTCAGTGATCATGGGCTCTGGGATGGAGATTGCAAGGACCTGAAATCCAGGCTGCTTTCCTCATCCCAACCCCAGCAGGTAACATTTGCCAAACAGGGCTTTCCTCAAAGAGGAGCTCTCCCCATCTGTGACAGCAGTAACAAAACACAGGAGGAGCACCATCTGTTCATCTAATGGGTACCAGTGGTATCAATCCTCACCACAGCAGTTACAGACTTTAATAAATACATAGAACTCATTTTTTTCCAAATACAGGGAATTGGCCTAACCACAGAATTGCTATTCCAGCAGGGTTTATTGTGATTTGTATTGCACCAACAGCCTGCTTTTGTAACAAACACCCCAGGCTGTACTGAGTTCTGTAACAAATCCTTAGTGCTCAGACGCCCATTCCTTGCTCTGTGCCCAGGGAAAGTGGGAGTGTGAGATATGGTGGAGGTGGCTTCTGCCCCAAGCATCCTCAGCAGCAGCCTGGAGAGGAGACAGCTCTCTCCAGAACCTTTCCCCTATGGCTTTATAGGCACAGGCTGGGGCTCACAGGCACATCATGTATCCTTTGCCCTGCATGCACAGCCTTCTCCAGCACCACCTTCTTTCTTTGACCCCAGCACTCCCATCACAGAGAATTTGGATTGTCTTCTTGTTTTAGAAATGTCACAAATGCCATAAGGACTGTAGATATTTCAGAGTAGAGAAAAATACATCCTAAGCTGACAGGGATCTCAGCATTCAGCCTCACTGGCCAGCCAGGAAGCAGAACAAGTGGCCTTGTTGCTCTCTGAAGTCTCTACTCACTGATTTTGGACTCCCTGGAGTTGGTTGTAAGACAAGCACTGTTTTAGTGGAACTTTTCCTGGCAACAGTGATTTGCCCTAAGCAGGGATGTGGGATTAATAACCTTGCCTTGCTTCCTGAAAGGAAGAAAGAAACTGGAGGTGGGTTTGGGTGGCATGGAGAACATCAGGCAGGTTGAGAATGTCACCTCCAAGCACTCCATAGTTTGGAGCAAGTGTGGAGCATTACTGAAAGGAAATTTGGGTCCCAGCACCCAAAGCCAGGAGCCACGGGACCAGCTGTGCCTTCAGATACTTCTATTTTCCTTGCTTTGCTAACAGATGGTACCTTAGGCTCTTGAAATAAATAACATTTTGTTGCCTAAGCTACGAATGCTGGCATGAGCTTTCAGATAAAAAGAAAATACCCATGTATGGGGCTGTGTTATGAGGATGCTTTTAAAATTGCTGGAATTACCAGGAAAAGGGAGGGCTCTAAGTGTTCCCATTCCACTGACAGTAGCAGGGATTGCTGGATTGGGCTCTCTCATCTGACAAATGCTGAGCAGGGTTCCATGAGCACCTGGGGCTGTACCCACCAGCCTGTTCACTAATGACAGAGCCACCAGATCAGTGTGTGGGCACTGCCTCATTGCTGTTTTAGTCAATAAAACCTACTCGGTGAAACTATCAGCATGTTTATTACAAATAATATTTGACAGGATGAAATTAGCACATAGATGCTCTTATGTTGGTTAATGAGGTCTGAAATCTAATCCTATAAATCATCAACAACAGCCAGCTGGTGACAGATAAAAAGTAGAGAGGGTGGTTATAACACATCTACATCACTGTGATTTAAAATAGCAGCATACCTTCATGCAGGATAGCATGGATTAGGAAACAATCAGGTGTCTACCCTGGTTGCAGAGTTTCCCTTTCAAGCAGACGTCATGCTGGGGAGCTGGGGTGCAGTTCAGAGCTGCTAAAGCAATTGAGCCTTCCACTACATCCAGTTGCAGGTTGGTGGCCCCTTCAGTCAGCTGTTGGGTGAGAAAGACCTGATCAGGTTGTCCTTCCAACAAAAAAGAAGTTGCAGCTGCTATGATAGAACGGGCTACATCTGAGTTTACAGATCAAATGGAAAGAAAAGTGTCTGTGTGCTTTCCAACCCTGGCTGGTACCAGTGAAAATAAAGTCAAATCATGGCCAGTCTGAAATTGTTGAACACTTATAAGAAATGCATGCTCTAATTTGCAGTATTTAGCATCCAACAGAATCCCTTGTTCTCACGACTTAGGAAGCAGTCAGGCTTTCTAAATGTATGTCTATTCTTATTCAAACACAACAGGAGCAAGTAAATTACTTTATTACATTTACTGTCCAGTATTTTTTATTTAGGAAGTAAATCTACTTGAAAGGCTACCACAGGTAGCAGAAGAAGAGGAGGCAAGAGTGTGTGTGAGGCACCACAAACACTCCCCACCTCCCATGCACAGCTGAATCACAGCTGCAAGCACATCTCTGCACACAGTTCTCTTCATAGCTGGGCTGGTTTATGGGCACACACATCTCTTAGTGTCCAATTCACAGCGTGTTCAGTACTGGGAACAAATTCCAGGACTCTACTTATTTATTTATTTACAACCTCCAGTCATCACCTGGGGTTATATCTGACTGATCTAGACAGCCCTTCCACCTGTGCCTCCTAGCAAGCATTGCAACCTTTGCATAGAGGGTAAATAAGCACCTTCTGGCCTGTTCTATGCCTTAGACAAGCACTTTCCAGAAAAACAGACTATTCTTCCCTGTAGGCTGGGTTCTGGGAGAGAAGTATATTGTAAACGTTTAATATATGACTAAATACTGTGCAAAAATTATAGCCCTAAATATTTACTCACTGCTGCTTGCCCTGTGCTTTAAATTATCCTATGATGGAGTTATAAAATATCCACACATATTTAAGCTTTCTCCTGTTTTGTAACCTGCTAGTCTGCTGCATCACTGGGGGTTTCACATCAATTTTAACAGTGTTCATTTGGTTTTCCCACCTATGCAAATGTGCTGCTAACACTTCACCCCTGTTGTTTCAGTGTTCAACAGCATCCTACAGCAGTGTAAGATTTTCTATGGAGAGGGAGCTGCAGGTATTTATCCTGGAGAAAAGGAGGCTTGGGGGGGACCTTTCTGCTCTCCACATCTACCCAAAAGGATGGTGTAACAAGGTGGGGGTCAGTCTCTTCTCCCAAGTAGCAAGCAGTAGGGCAAGAGGAAGTGGCCTCAAATTGTGTCAGGAAAGGTTTGAACCGGATACTGGGAAGAAATTCTTCATAAAAAGGGTTATCAAGAACTGGAACAGGCTGCTCAGGGCAGTGGTGGGGTCACCATCCCTGGAGGGGTTTAAAACATGTGTGGATGTTGTGCTTGGGGACATGGTTTAGTGGTGGCCTTGGCAGTGCTGGGTTAATAGTCAGACTTGGTGATCTTCTCCAGTCTAAATGAGTCTATGAGTTTTGACAATAACAACTGCAATTATTTACATATTTCTTATATTTTCCTCAGTCAAGTCATGTCAGCCTCCCATTGGGGACCAGAACCTCTAGGCTGGATGCTGCAAGTATTTCCCTTACAATCAAACAGGAAATGTAGCAGAATATGTGTGAATTACTCATATTCACCAAGGAAATAACTGTGCTCTGAAAATTTGGGATGAAGAAATACCTCATCTAATAAACAATATTCATTTCTGCAAGAAAAGACTAGCTCACTGATGCATTGCATTATTTTAGCATAAGGTATGCTGTCCCCACGCTGTGAGAAAGAAACACCATTTCAGATCTCCAAGAACCAGCATATTACAGTGACACCTGTGAACATTCCTCCTACTCAGTGAACGGGGAATTAGCTCAGAAAGAAACCAAACTTCACTGTGTGTGTAAGAGGCTTTGCCTGTACTCTGGGTATTTTTTGAAGCATTCTTTCTTGCACACTGCTCACTGAAAAGATTTGTGGATGACTATTGTATTGCCCAGGGAAAAAGGAGGTTCATGAAAAGCCACTAGGAGAACCTGGAAATAGTCAATGACAACATGATAGGCAAAGCAGGGAGCTCCCTTACTTGGCACTAATAGGTAGAAAGAAACTTAATTAGTACCAGCAGTTATAGTAATCCTCAGAGACTTTGACCCTGGAGCTGATCTTAAGTGTCCAACTGCTTTTCATACACCAACAAGCAGGGGCAAGCTGAGCAGGCTTCTTGCATGGGCTACCACAGAGGAACAAGAAACCCAGGAGGAAAACAAAAACCTGTGGCACGTGCAAAGCCACTGCTAAATTGCAGAGGCTGAAGGGGGCTGAGCTGCAGGAGGTCTCCATGGGTCAGGCTCAGCTGGTGCAGCCTGGTGTTTGGTAAGCCCCTGGAAAGAGTTGGTGTGGGGAATGTTTGATGGAGAAAGTGTGGGTTCTGACAAGTTCATTTTGAGAAAACATGGCATTTGGGGGTTTGGAACATAGGCAGGATCTAACTTAGGATGCCAGGAAATGCTTGGACTCCTTGTAGAAAATGAACTGTCAGCAATAACAGGAAACATCTTTGAAAAAGCTGGGCACTAATTCCAAGTATGAGGCACGGAGCAAAGAATGTGACCTGGTTACATGTCTTTTATGCTTGGATATCAAACTGCCTCCCGACCACAAACAACAATAGATTTTGCTCAGTTGCTTGCTCTGCTGATATAACCTTATCACTCCTGACACATAAAGTGCAGTGATGGCTTTGCTGCTGCAGTCTCTATCCTTTACAGCCATACTTATGCGCTATAAGATTAATCTGCAAGCATTCATTGTGAGTCTCTTAATGCAAATAACTCACTTTTTGTAGTCATTCCACAAAAAAAGATTACATTTGCAAAAGGATACAGGGCTTTAAAACGTTGTCACATCTTGCACCCTATGAATGCAATGTATTTCTAAGTCAGCCTTGTCATAGGAAGCAGACACACCATTCAAAAAACCAGCAGCCTGCCTCTGTTAGCTTGAGAGGTAACAAAAATAGGAGAAATTTCCTTGATGTAAGACTGGGGAGGAGAAAAATTCTGTTCAAATCACTATTACTGTGCATGCAGTAAGGTTAATGAGTGGCAACTGCACTTCTAATAAAGGTGTACCCTGACTTATTAAACAGAGCCCTGCAGCGATCACCCAGCTGACATGGAGAGGATCCTTGCTTGGCACGTGCAATATGGGAGAGGACTCACTTCCCACCCTGCAAAGACAGTCCTTGGGACCTGGAAGAGCCTCAGTTGTCACGCCTGGGATGCCACTACTGCCACAGGTGCTGTGGTTGCCAGTGATCCCCCATCTCTCAACCAGCGTTTGGGAGGTGCTCTGACACCCCCAGTCTGTACAGAAGTCTAGGATTCAATTCCTCCTTCTGGCCTTCACAGGGCTTTTTCTGGGTTTCATCCCCCAGAACTGACCACCACTCTTTTGCAAAAGCCACAGCTTTAGGTATTTGATCACCTAATCTCAAAAGGGCCTCAAGACCACAGCAATTCTCAAAGCTGGAACGACTGCCTCTGCTAGCAGTGAAAAAGAAATTACTCAAATCAACTGATGGTAGAGTATTCAAGCTGAATATTTAAGGAGTTTCAGAAGCTTATCAGGGATCTCAATTTTGTGACTTGTTTTCAAATTTCCTCTGTAAGTCATGAGTCAAAAAAAGAATGCAAATAAACAATGAAAAAGATATTGAAAATATTATTTCAGTCAGCAGTAAAATGAAACAATGCAATGGAAGATTAATTTCCCCTCTGCGCGTGCTGAGTGATGACACAAATACTGATTTCAAAAGATGCAAAAGGCATTGTGCCCCAAAAGATGGAGCATGATTATGAGCTTAATGGGCTGTTTAACTTGATAAAGTGCCAGTTTCTAAATAGAAGCTGTGCTTTAAATATTTAATCAAATTTTGAACAGTCTTCTATTTTTTTTCCTTGGCTAAAAACAGACACCAAAAAATTGCATTTTTCTTTAAGCATCCAAAAACATTGATACAGAAACTAAGCAGGAGGAGGAAGATTTAGGTAAATTTGAACCTATTTATTAGGTGCCTTCTAATCAAAGCAGTGAAGCTTCAGCGCAGATCCCAGCCCCCTGTCAAGCACATCACCCAACAGAGATTTGCCTGTGCCTTTTGACTTTCCAGTGGTTTACACACCTACAAGTGGGGGGGTTCTTTCCCTTGCATCCCCATGGCTCCAGTGCCTCACACCAGCATCAGTGTGGTACCACTACCGCAGGCTGGAGTCCTCTCACCGCCCTTGCCCAGAGAATTGATATCCCTGGCATAAAGCTAACAATGGGATGTGCCAAATGGAGTCTGTGCATTAAATGTCACCAGCAGGGACCATTTGCCTCTCATCAAACCTTTTGCATTGCATCCCTCTCCCACCTGCTTGAGTCTCCATCAATATTTTAGTCCTTTCCCACCTGCAGCCCCTGAGCAGTTCAGGACATCCCCTGGTTGTCTTCCCTTCTGTCACATGAACTTAGAAAACCTATATATTCCCATCAAAAGATACTGCAAAACATTTAAAATAACTAGAAAGATGTCAAACAGTCCTGTTGGAAGCCAGGCCAAGGCCACTGGCTGCTATTTTGCCACCTTGAATACGACAAGGCAAAAGAAGGATGAAAATAAGTTCTGAGGGCTCCTCCAAGCCAGAGGGATCCCCAACCTGCCTGTGAAGGACCAGGGTGCCCAGACACTGTGGGAGCAGTGAGCTGATGGCACAGGAATCCTGGTGGTTTTAGCTTTGAGCCCACAAGGGCTGGATCATCCACGCTGAGCTGCCCACATTCACAATGTCACTGTTGTCCCCTGGCAGGCTCTGGCCAAAGACCAGAGCGTATCACAGCAGCCCAGCTCCAAAAACCCAAGAGGCTTTTTCCTTTCCAAACACTCGCCTATGCCCTCTCCAGTTGTCACCTCCCATGAGAGAAAAAAGCTGCTGTCCCTTTATTGCCAAGGCCACAGCACTGGACTTTGAAAGAAGGAAATGCCTTTGTGGCTGGAGGTTTTATATCCCAATGACAGATTGCTCCCCGAGTGCAGCCAGCCAGCGTCCCCGACACGTGGCTACAGCCACAGCCCCAGCCCAGCAGAGCAGGGATGGGAACAACCCCTCCAGCAGGCACAGGGCTCAGCTTCTTGCAGAAATAGGTCCTTGGCAGCCAGGAACAAATTAACATTCAAGTGAGTCTGTTTGGATAACAGAAAAAGCAAAAACTCCGCATGGCAAGTGATCCCTTTTAGAGCAGCATTACAAGCCTGGCAGTTGTCCAACTGGCACAGTAGCTCTGAAACAGTGAGCACACACCACTTAGCTGGTGATGTGTAAAGGGCACCTCTTAACAATTTCTGCCTTGAAAACTGTCTTGTGAAATTTTTGAACTTGAGTTGTATTCATACATCACCCAAATCAGCTGTGTATCATTCAGCACAGCTATTAGTTCCAGACTCTAAATAAATCTAGCATCTGTGTCACTCAGCAGCAGTAACAGTGTGACACTTCTTTTTTCAGTTTGCCTGTTTTCCTTTCTTTTTGGCACAGATGGCTGGGTGACGAAGTCATGGATACTTCCTAAAGTGACTGGTTTTGCACCCTTCATTGTTTTAGCTATCAGAAGCTCCCTGTGTTTGGAGCTATAAAACCCACTGCACCCCCAGCTGCAGATTAAACTTCCCTAGAAGCTCTCTTTTCCAATCCCATTTTCACTAATGCCCTCACTGGATCAAACGTCACAGTCAGCTGTCCAAGGTGTGCTGCTCCTTCATTTTATCACAGAATATTTGAGCCAAGCCATAGGTACCTCACAGCCCAGTCTGACTTTTCTAGAAAGGTCCTGTTGGGATCACGTCTCTCCTCCACTGAGCTTCCTGGGCACAAAGGCGCAAATCCAGATGGAAGAATCCTCCTCAAAGCAGCTGCCTGGAACCTATGTCTGCTTTCTCAGGTCCCAGAACACTGGCCATGCTCCTTGTGGAGAGAGTAAACATTCATGTTGATGCAACCCAACAAGAGCACCCTGCCATTTACAGAGGAATGAGAAAGAACTGATGTGCACAGGCAGGGATGTTACTCACCCACACAGGCAGAAGTACAACACTGTCACAGGGAGTAGCTCTGGAGACTTCCAACTCCCGATATACTGACAGAGGGAACCACCATATTCAGAAAGGCTTCTGGAAGCCAAGGAACTCCAAACAATGAAAATGGAAGCACATTCTTCTGTAGGTCAGGTTACACCCACCATTCTCACTCCATTGATACCAGCGTGGTTTCCTGCGGGATAAATTCCTGATCAGCAGTGAGACAGAAAAATAAAATCTGACCCTCATGGGGTTTTTGCCATTGTTTTTCTTGCTGGGACCTTTTTTATTTCTAATCTCATTATTTCTATTCTGGTACTCATTACTTTCACTTGGTCTGCATCTATCACACAACAGCCAATTTACAAGACTAAAATTTAATGTTAAGAAAAACCCCTCAAAACTAAAAACTAGCAATCTGAACAAAAGAGGTCTAATGAAGTAACTATATGCAAATAAGCAGATTGCATAGATAGCAGAAATGGAGAGAGACTAATAAGAAAAGAAGCAGTAATAGGAAAAGCTGCTTTGGTAACTTCAGTAGGAAATTGGAAAACTTTTTGCCTGATATGTTTTTAAAGGCCAATTGGACAGGCCAGGTTTTGGAACTAGAGGACTTTGCCCCTGGCATGAGTGAGGCCCATAAGAAAAAAAAACCACATCTCAAGATCTGACTTTGTGAACACAATTTCTGCAGCAAATCTTCAATGTTTCTTGCCTAGTCTAAGTCACTAAGAGCCAGGTGATGGGAGGGATGGGACTACCCCAGGCATTGCATGGAAGGGCACCCAGCCTGGGACACACACCCTTCCCTGCAGCCTTGCAGCATATTGGGATGGTTTTGATGCCTGCTCCTGCCCAAAGTGTTTTTGAAGCGTTTGATGCTTCCCAAAGCCACCTGCAGGGGCTGGCTGAGCACAGCTCAGCTCAAGACTGACTTACAGATGGTTTTTCCTTGTGACCAGATTCATGTTTGAATTGCATTAAAAGCATGCCACTCTGCACAGCCCTTTGTGCGATCAATGCCTCAAGCCATTCTGGTCATCCTCAAGAGCAGGGCTGTGGCCTTTCATGCTGTATCATTGCTGCATGCCACATTCACCCCAAAAAGCAGCTGGGTTTGCAGAGTTCAGACCCCCCCACAGGACACAGCTAATGCTGCAGCTGCTTCTGAAGAGCACTTTCCCCAGACAGATTGACAGACAGCAGCCACTCAGCTCCCTGCAGAGGGACCCTGCTAACCTTTTACTCCTTCCTTCTGCAACACTATTGCAGCAGCCTCGGTTTCCTTCCCAGATCCAAATGAACGGAGCACATGGCAGTGCTATCAGCAGGTGAATGTCTCGCTTGCAGGACTCCATTTGTTTTGCTCAGAAGACAAAATACCAAAACTGCCTTACTGTGCTGGCCTGACTGAGGCTCATGAGAGCATGTTGAGAGCAGCCAGGGTCACTTATGTTTGCAGCCATTCAAGCTCAGGGGCAAAGTCTATTATAAGAACTTTTTAGGGGTTGATTTAGAGTGCAGAGGAGAAGGGACACCCAGGGTAGTGGGAGCAAGGGGACACACAGGTCTGCTGGTACACACAACCAATGCAGAAGCCACTCTGCTGGGCTGGGGAAGACTGGGCTCCTCAGGAGGGCTGCCTGCACAGCCTGGTCCTAAGCTGCACCACCTCCCAGAGCTGGATTTTCTCCTGGGAGCAAATTTGAGCTTATTTAGCTGAATGCATCAAAAGTAAAAAATAATAGACAAAAACATCAAGAAATGCAAGACAAAATTAGCTAGGATAAAACCTGTGTGATGGGTGGCATTATAAATGCCTAGGAATAATCACAGCCCACCCAAGACTATTTTCAAAGGAAAGTAGCTCAGCTTTGATGCCTTTGGAGTCCAAGGACTTTGGCTTTTTGCTTAAACTCCTTCCATTGTGTTTTATGTTTTCTCAGGGGAAAACACAGGCATCAGAAAAACACCCTTTTTAAGTAGGCTGCAGCTGAAGAAATGGCTTCATCTCCTGTGAAGAGATAAGAAGTGCTTTGCTTTTCAAGAGGTTGAAGTAAACAAAAATCAGCAATCAAGGGAATCAAAGTGCCCAAAGAGTCTTTGCTCACTGCTTGTCAGTGCTGAACAAGTTCTATTAAAACCAAAAAACCAAACCAAGCCACAACCCCAGAATCACAACAGATGTTCAGGCACTCTCGCTTCCCAGTCTGGCTACAAGGGGAAGAAGTGACATAGCAAGAAGAGATGCTGAAGTGTACTTTTCCCCAGGAAAACAAAAATAAAAGCTCTGTGACAGACACATTCAAGACCTGCACCCTGTGGAGCGCAGCAGGAACATCGCTTGTGCTCACCACCACATCCCTGCTCCCCACAGTCCCATGTGATGATGCATCAGAAGCCTCAGGGCTTTGCTTCCTCCTCTGAGGGCTGATGTTTGCCTTCATCCCCAGGCAGCCCTGCTCCAGCTGCCTCTTGCAGCTCCCTTGTGAGCTGGGACTATTGCTCAGCCCTTCTGTCCTCTCCAGGTGGTGGCGGAGGCCTGCTCCTGGCCTTCCAGTGTCACTGTGTTCTCCCACACCATCTGATCATCCCCACAGGCCAGCCAGGGGCATGGCAGAGCCAACAGCATATCCGCAGGACCACCCTGCCCACAGAAAGCCCCAGGGAGCGCTTGGACAATTCCCTGCAGAGCTCCCATAAACTACTTGAGTTAGGTTGGAGGCCATGCAGGTGATGGCACTCAAGGGCTGATTGGCAGCACCCAAACACACAAGTAAGGAGCAGATGGTGTCTCAGGAAGTGCTCCCCGTACCTGGACAGGGGCCAGAAACATGCTGGCCACCACACCAACTTATCAGCAGCAGACAACTCTGCAAACAGCCTGCAGACAAGCTGCTGCATAAATCACAGAGCCTCAGACAGGGTGAGGAACCCCATCCACAAAGTACAGGGCAGTGAAATGCTGTTTCCTAGGCAAGGCAGGGATGCTGACAGCAGCAGTGGCTGCAGCACAGCCCTGGGAGCAGCATGGCAGGAGGAGGCATCTCAGAGACCTGCCTGCCACCCTCCACTCCTGGCAGAGATGGACTCTGGTTGCTAAGCCCAGCATTCACGTTTTACCTGTATATTTTCCTCAGGCTGGCCGTGTTCTTATTTTCCTCATGAAAACACAGCTCCAAGGCTCGTCCCATCTCCCCACAGTGCTTCCACATCCCTAACAACTTCACATCCCCCATGCAACCCTCAGCCACTGCTGCAGACTGCGAGCCACCACCTCTGGCCGGTCCTGGGAAGCAGCAGATGGGTGCAAATCCTCACTGCTGTAGCAGAAAGGCTACACAACAGGACAAGCCCTGCTCTATTGTCCACCAATATCTACCTCTCCATCTTCAGGCAATGCAGATTTCAGGTTTCTTCAATAGTCAGACGGACTTGGATGCTTTTTATGATTAAATGGATGTGTCAAGCAGGGCCCTTCTAGATAAAGTGGCTTTCAATAAAAAGGCTGTTTCTAGTCCTGTAAATGATGGCATTATTTGAAATAGGAAAGTCATTAGCAAACCATTGCCAATCAGCATTTAATGAACCAGAATACAAGAAAACTACTACCATAATTATCTGCTGTGGTAATTTTACATTTTCTTTCATTAAGTGAATGAAAAATAAAGTGGCCACAATTATCTGAGATTCTAAGTGAAGTCTCCCAGCCCTCCCACAGTTATTTGACTATGTGACACTATAGTGCTTCGTCTGACTGCACAGATGATAAGAGGAGGCCACCTTGGGGTGCAGCACCATGTGCATTGTATAGGCAAACACAAAAGAGTTTTACCTGCCACAGGATGTGGATACAGCTATTTTGTAGGCCA
The DNA here is from genome assembly GCF_041296385.1 of Aphelocoma coerulescens. NCBI lineage: Eukaryota > Metazoa > Chordata > Aves > Passeriformes > Corvidae > Aphelocoma > Aphelocoma coerulescens. The sequence continues at coordinate 14,447,737 of NC_091018.1, forward strand.
GGACCAGATCTTGTCTTCACCAACATCAATGACCTCCAGTGAAGTGCCATCAGGCCAAACCTGGTGTCAGCCAGAAGTAAAAGACCAGGTTCATTAGTTACATGTGGTCAGTGCCAGTCCCCTGGCTGGCAGGAGGGCCCAAACTGGCCCAGAATCACTGCAAAGCTCCGAAACACCCAGAGGAACAAGGACATCCCCTTCCAGCAGCATGTCACTCTGCTAAGCTGGGAAGGGGTGAGTGAAGGGAATCTTCTGTTGGGTTGTGGTACCTGTGATATGACATAAATTAAAGGTGACTGTGCTGCTGCCTCCCAGGAGTGCCACCATGGCTATCAAAGCTGTGCTGCTGCAGCCGGGGGGCACTGAAACACTTCAGACTTCTGCTCTGTAGTGAAGTCTGTAAACCCAATGACCTGACATTGCTTGACAGACAGAGGAGGAGACATCCAGCATATTGAGGCTGTTAGCAAGAGCCAGGGAACAACAAACATTGTCGTGCTATGAAATTAAATTGAAATGCGATAAAAGTCTCACATGGGAAAATATGCAGATCAACCTGAACTTTGTCACTTTGCTGAATTACAGCACGTTTGGTGACAGGGATAGCTTTTCAACTGGAAAGTAACAGATTTTTCTCTCTGATGTTGCTGAAATCTGGACATAAAAAGCAGGTTTTTTACGAAGTGACAGTAGAAATACAATAGAACTTCTAGAGGATGTCGCTTTCTTTCATTCAAAGGGATATCGGTTTAAGGAGAATTGAAGTTCTAATCAAAGATATTTCTTATGTTTGTGAGAAGCAGGGAAAAGTGACAACTGCTTGTTGGCTGTTGGCTCGTGCTGAGCCAACCCTTTGAATATTATTCCAGTTGATTAAATTTGCATTGCTAATAGGGGAGAAGCCATATGCCTTGCACACCTGTAGAACACAGCTCCGGGTTTTGAAAGGTTATTAATGCACCATTGTGCTCTGGAGAGAAAGGATTTTATCAGAACGGGATGAGGAGCTGCTGGGGGTGCAGAGAGTCCCCTGCCACTGCTCCCCTTCCATGCTGTGCATGTGCTCCCTACACAGCTCACCCCAGAGCTGGCTACACAAATGTAGCAGCAGGGAAGGGGAGAAACCTGCCTCTTCCTAGGCAAAAACCTGTTGGCTTCGGCAGGGAAGTGTCTATCTGGGCAGCATGAAGTCTCACTGAGAAAAAGAAAAAAAAAAAAGAAAGAAAAAGAGCATGCAAGAGATTTAAATCTAACAGAATGGCTTATAAAGATAATGGAATTTGTGCTCTCTGTATGGCTTCAGCTGAATTTTAAATGTCTTGGGTAAAACTGAGGGGTTTGTTTTTCCTGTTGTCCAGTTAAGAACTTTGTCATCACTAGAAATTGCCAAAATTATTGCTCTCTCCTTCAGGTCATATTCAAAAAATTAAACAGACTACTCCTACTCCCCTTCAGACTTCGTAGAGGGATTTTATCCTGATTAAAGCATTAAAAATTAATGCCACTCAGAACAAGTCCCTTTGGATTCTACAGACTGCAGCTATTGCCTGTCTCCTCCAGGTATTTCACTCGACATTATCTGTAATTAACATTACGTGTCTTAGCCAGTGGCTTTTTGTCAGAGAATTTTCAGCAGTGTAAATGGGAGCCAGCTCTGCCTGCTGTGAAAACCTGCCTCAAATGCCAGGCAGATCCAGTCTTGTCCTCTTTCTGGCGTGCAGCTTTCTTAGCAGTCAAGCAAACACTATACTCAGGCAATTTAGTGTGCATTTAACTTTCCAGGCTAAGGACCCTGCTAGGAATCACTTCTCAACACTCACTCCCACCCCTGCCACATTCAGGCTCAGACACCATTTGCTTTTTCCACTTAAAAGCTGCTGAGGAGAGGACAATGCATTCCAGGAAACTCAGCTGAGCTCACTCTGTGTTCAATACAGGTGGGGAAGTGTTTGGACTCAAGATGAAAAATGACTCCCATCCAGCACCAAAAGGGCCCTGGGCAAGCATTACTTTCGCCAGTTACCAACCCCATCAACCCAGCCTTAGCACTGGGAGTTACGAGTTTCACTCTCTCCTGAATTTCCAAAACTTTATTGGACTAATTGAGAACCCTTTAGGGACAGTCAGACAATGAAGCTCTTCACTGCAACGGTGCAGAAAGTGTGATAAAGAGACAGAAACATGGGCAGGTATTTGTTCACAGGCATGTATGTGCATTCTCCTTTCTCCGTGGATGTCTTTGGAGAGACAGAAGGAAACAGACGCCTGAGTGCACTTTTTCCTAAAGCACTCTGAAAATCCTGACCCAGCAAAGATGACCCAACAGGACAAACACTGCTTTCTGTGCAAAAACACACAGGAAATACGTGTTGTAATGAGCTCAGGGTGAGTCCAGGCAGCAGCACCCAGAGCGCAGCCAAGCAATGCTGGAGAATGAGAGCCAGTGGTTCCCTCCACAGTGACTGGGAAGGAGCCCTGCAAGGCAAAGGGACATGGGGAGGGAGTTGCAGTGGCTGCAGGTGACACCTCTGGCCCAGCATTTGTGAAAATCAATGCTTTCCCGCAAATACCTACGGAAAAACTTGGCACTTGGAACTTTTAAAGACTCAAGAGGAGAGCTGCCCTGTTTGTTGGCTATATTAATGTGTATATTAAACTTGCACTGCTTTGGTCCCCCCTGCACTAGCTGGAGAGAGGCAGCATTGACTGCATCATCTTCTGATGCACCATGCCTGTCCCTTTCCACCTGCATCCCTTTCTTGGTTTGAAAAATACATCTGCATCAAGACAGCTGCTTCCTATCATGATGCCTGGAATCACAGGTTGTCTTAATTAATGGACGTTTTTCAGAGTTGGCAAGAACATTACTGAGGTCAGTTTGTCAGAAACTTTTGTTTGGGTTCATTAGCAATTTGCCTTTTTTAATTGCAAAGTCATTTAGATTTGATAAAGCTTGTTATCAGTTTCCCAGAAATGTCTGAGGTGATAATTGCCATTTTAAAAATATTCTTCAGAAAAACTTTCATTTGAAGTTATTTGTCAAATTATGAGATTTGTTTTACATTTTCAAGCCAAAAGTATCTGGGAAAACAGACAGGATGAAGGAGGCAGTGGTGGCATGAAATGGCTTCAAAAATTTCATGCTGTTGACCTTACACAAGGCAGAAATGTCAAACCCTCAAAATTACTAGTAGGACAAGATATCAAACCACCCAAAGGATCCTATAATGATGCCTTAATGCCCATGCAGGGTTCACTGTAACATCAGCCATGGTCAAGATGTTGTTGGAAACCTGCTTTACCTAGAGTTCCAATGACTCTGCCACCCCAGCACAAACGAGGTGCCTTCTCCTGTGACAGCCCACCCCAGCAGCCAGCAGGGCTCTCGAGTCTGGCATGGATGCACAAGCTGTTCCTGTTGCCTTTCCCAGAGCTGTAAGAGCGCCCGTGTGGTTGGAAAAGGCTGGTTCCAGCAAAGGGCAGCTCGGCTCAGTTTTAAGAAGGGCACAGAGCACAGATTCCTATGGCAGGCTTTTTCTCAGCTTCCATGGGGTTTACTCTTTCCCAGACAAGAGAACAACAACCAAGGAAAGCAACAATTGCCACATAATTGCAACATTCTGAAAATAATCCACTTCCTTTGGTAAAGGAGCACGTTACTAACAAATGTACAGAAGTAAGACTGAAATCGGGCTGCAAGGTAATGAAAAATGTGCAAGGACTCAAGACAATTCCCAGCAGAACAACAGAGCCTCTTCCAGGCTCAGCACTGACATCCCACATCTGGGACAGCTCATTAAAAACACCCACGGCACAGAGCAGAGCTTGAGCTATGGACAGGAGCAAAAGCTCAGTGGAAGAGAAGAGGTCGGAGCCCTCTTCAAGGTGAGCCAAGGCCACTCAAGTGACGTGCGCTGCAGAAGCCATCGGCACAGTCAGCCACAGAGACAGCTAACAAGGCACAAACGCATCCTTTTAGGAACAAAGGCAGCCCCTCCCCAGCCACACTGCACACTAAGCTCAAGGACGTGGCGTGTCAGCACACAGAGCTCCACTCTCTACTCTCTAACTTGGAAAGGGCCTTGAATGCTCTGTTTAAATTTAATTTATAGACAAGAAACCCAAAGTTTCTTAAAAGAGCACGTCAGTAAATTAGCATCAAATTTTGCTGCCTTGTCAAGGATTAGCAGTTTTAATCCATTTCAAGTATGGATTGGGAATTAGAAAATAGTGCTGAGATATTAATAACAAGTAGTTCAGTGTGTGCCCTTAATTTGCTTAAATTTAAAAGGGCTGGTAAGAATTTTTATGCAGTGGAGATAAAGCTCAGCAGATAGAATAAAAATGTCTTAATGGCACAACATACCTAGAGCTTTTGGGCTAAAGATCTGTTTTTCTATTGCTTTCTACATCAGATATTTGCTGGCTACCTGAGGTCTTCTGCTAAATCCTTCTGTTACTGATGCTTGCTGTCTCCAGCCATTCACCTCCTCTTTTCATCAGCAGCTTGGAAGGCAACTGAAGATGTGCTTGAATAACCAGAAGTTGCCTGTCAGAGCCCATAGTTCAGAGTGTCAGAGTCAGCCCATGCTCACACACGCACATCCTCTCTGGACACAGTACCTGCACACTCAGGAGCCTCCAGCCAAAGTGCTGCACTTCCAAAAGCAGAACAGGTGGGGATAAAGAAAGTAAGATACACCAAAGGGCTTTTTAACTCATTGTCAGCACCTCGGAGATAAAATTTACATACCCCAAGGTGTTTGGAGAACGCCCACAAAGCCTGCTCTCCAGCACAGCCCCATAAATCACCGATTTAATGGGTGTTAATGGGCTGGTGCCTTCAAAGCTTTTCAGTCAGCGCAGATGTTTCCTCTTTGACAAACCACTTTGATCATTTATGCTACTAGTTATTTTTAATTCAGAAAATGTCATATTAATTGTTTGAAATGTGCTGTACAACAGGCCATGGTATTGTTGATTGCCTTCCCTAAACTCCTGCAAAACAACTATCAAAAGTTTGGTCCAGGCACATAAGAAGGAAATGCAATTAATATAAATTGAGCTGTAAGCTAAGGTTCAGTTTCTCCTCCCAGATAACAGTAGATGCCATTAGGATAAGTTGTGTGTGAAGTCAAGACAAGACTGTGATATTATGGTCATAAATCACAGTGTCTTGTACATAATCTCATTTACAAAATGCACCCCATTCTCACGGCCCTTGCCATTACACAGGAAAACACAGGGGTGCTCCAAAACCAAGAAGAGATTGCCCAGCTAAAGTGAAGAGAGCAGAGACCATGCTCATCAATAGTTGCATTCCAGCAACAGAAAACAGCCCTCTTTTTTCCTAGGCAGAACAACAACAGCAGAAATCTCATCATGTCACACAGTCACTGTACATTACATCTCTAATCTTGTCTGTCCAAATTTTTCAACAGCTCAGTGTGTTTCCCCTTCAAAAGAGCTGCTGTAGTTTATCTGGAGCATAACAAGTAGGGTGACAAAAAACCAAAGCTAAACCAAACAGCCGTGGATCAACCAAAACTACTGGCCCTGGCTGGCACATCAACTCCCTGCGAAGGGGGGCAGATGACCAGCTCAGGTGCTCCATCAGTAGCACTGAATGCCGGTCAGGAGATGAGGTTCCCACCATGGGATGTGCAGCACTGCTGACTGGTTCCAAATGTTTTGCAGATAATAAGCTGTTCCTAAGTAAAATTTTCCCAATAACGTAAAATTGGTTTTTTGCTGATAAAATTTAAGCTATTTAGTAGTATTTCCTATCAACCACTCCATACCTTTTGCTAGGATCGCTTATGCTAAGATTAAGGAAATCACAAAAACATTAGAAAACATGGAAAGAAAATTGTTAAGATTATATTTGTCCTCAGTTTGACCTTATTTTAGAATAGGCCATAACAAAATGAAAGTAAATCTTTCAAAATAGAGGTACAGGTTAAAATTGCTCCTAATTAAAAAATAGCTGTAAACAATCTGCTTAAATGAAACAGCTTGAATGAATGAGGGGAGGAGGTGCATCCCACCTCCTCCCTTCGTTTGAAACAGGCCAAATCAACTTACTGCACTTCCAAGCTGTTGACATTATTCCAGAAGTAATCATGTTGCTGTCTAGCCAGGGAAGATTGATGCCTATCTGTGCTGACAGACATGCTGATGCCTCTTCTCCTTAGGTTTCCAAGGTTATGGTTTGACAATCAATTAAAAAGTTCTCTCTTCCCTAAGTGTTGGGCTCCACTGACTTTCTCCTGCCCCTTCCTTACTTGTAAAACACCTTCACATTGTCCCCTTGACCACAGGGATTTTGTGAGCACCCTTTTTCAGCAGCCTGTTTTGGGATGACTTTCTTCAAGCTCTTCTGTACCATGGAGCACCCACAACTGGGCACCGCTCATGTCTCCTGCCAAGGTGACAGAGGGACACAAATGCCACAGCTGCTCTCACTTACACAGGAGTCTCAGCTATATACCATGAAATTGCTGGTTCCTTGCTGCCACTACCAGCCCTGCCAGAGAAGGATGGGTGGGGGTCAGTCCCCAGAGCGCTGCCCTTGCCTCTCCCCACGAGCACGGCAGAGCTCATTGCCGCCGTGGCAGGATCCAAGAGAGCAAACCTCGACAGCTCGGGAGGTGCCAAAGTTGCACATTCCCAGCTTCATTCTTCTACCTGTAGATGGCATGGATATACCTTGCTATAGCTCAAGCAGCTCTCCACTCCTGCTCACTTGCTTAGTAGGCAGCGTTCTAGAGATCAGCACTTTTAAACATGAAGTACTATCTAGTGGGTGAAATTTACTCCCACCAGATGATACAGGACCTATATAAAGTATCTGCTTAGAACACCAATGCTTTTAAGGGCAGTGAAAGTAATACTCAAGTGAGAAACAACCGTAGGTACTATCACACTTGGCTTTGCAGTAACATCTTTACGCAGTGATTTCCCATGGCAAATGGAATTGTCTGCAGAGTGAAAAACAAAACCCGCCACACTTCCAAAGAAACAACAACCAGGAGAAAGCCATCTGAGCAGAATCCAAGCTACACAAAGTGTAGGACTATGCCTGTGAACTTCACCCACCGAGACATCCCTCAGCAAATACTACTGCTGAGACAAGCTGTAGGAGGCTGTTCTCAGGAGAAGCCGCCTATCTGGCTAAATTTGTTACCATGCCTTTGTAGCTTTGGGCTGCTTATGCAAAAAGTATTTCATTCCCTCAAGGTTCAGAGCAGTGCTTAGTAAGAATGACAGGAAAAAGTCAAAAATCCTAGCAAGTGTGACTGCCAGGAGAATGAGGTACCCTGGCATTTCCATAACTCTCACTTCCCCTCCCTCCTTCCACAATTTAACCAGTTAAGCACCTTTGTAAATCAAAACTGCAGCATCTTTCTTTAGGCACTCATGAAAAGTTTAGCCTTAACCTTAACTGAAAACCACTCAGATTTATTTTTTCCCCAAAATATTTTGTCATTTTTAGCATTTGATTAAAATAAGGGATTTACTCTGTGCAGAAAGCAAATCTCAAACAGAACTTAATACCTTCAGATGAGAACGCCCACAAAAGTGACTCTCTGCAGAGAACTGGAAGTTATCTGTAAAAACTTGCTTTCTGCAATGCCTCTCCTCTACAGAAAAATAATAATGATATTAATTTGGGGCATTTTGTTTAGCTGCAGCATTCAGAAGCCATTCCTGCAAAGGCTTCTCACATGGTGCCGTTAGCACCTACTTGCAATGCACCAAATTAAATGTGTAGGCAGGATTGTGGAGAAGTGAAGTCAAAATAATTCGTATGTGCAGCTACCTAGGACACTGCTTAAAAGACACAACAGAAATCTTGCACATAACTTAAAACTTCTCACAGTCATTTCAGTAACACTCCAAAATTTTGTCCTATACTAAGAGCACCAAGCAGCTTCAGGTCATCTCCTGACTTGGACCAGTAACCTCACCTTAGAGCAACAGCTATCTGCTTAGAGCGTATCCTTATTTTACCTCTCCCTACACCTAAGCCCAGCTCTGCTAGTCACTGCAGAACACATAAATCACACACCCTTTTGGAAATGAAAAAGCGTTTGAAATCTGGACTGACTTCACACTGTGGACATGCCAGAAGTTAGAAGAATTAAGTTGGCATAAGAAACAACAAGCATTAAATCATGTCTGCATTAGGGAAAAGGGTTCACTCTGAAAGGACTACTGCTCCGTTATTTTATTTTCTCATTCTTTTTAGAGTTGAGGAAGGGGTGGAAAGTGACATTAAAAAAAGTTACATAGAGGACAATATTTTAATTGCAGCTTTTAAATTTTGAGCTTTGAAAACAACACCCATATTCTTCAATGGGTTTGAGAAATGCTAACCTTCATTCTTAAGTGACTAAGATATCTTGTTCACATTCACTCTGTAGCATGAACCACAATGGACTGTGTTTATCCTTTAAAAAGATCAAAGGAAGCAACTGGCAATGCAATTAACTTCCTTTTAATGCATAAGAAAATATAGAGGCAATTTCCCTGAGTGTGCAGAGATACCACGTATATTTAGTACCCTGCACCAAAAATCAACCTTGTTTAAAATAGAAAGCCACATGGAGAAATGCGACTGGAGCACAACACCCTTTTACAGACCTGTGAAATATTCAGGTCTGTTTTATCAGCCAACATGTTTCAATTCAAATCAGAACACTAAAGGACAGTGCCAGAAGCAGTTTCATCTTGTGTACCTAGGCTTCAGATCGATTTAATCAAGATAAATTGGCCCTGGCTTTTAATTTACTATATCTGAGGGTTCCATAAACACCTCGAGCTTGTGTTGTGCTATGCAAATTATTAAATGAATAAAGAAATGAAGACAAATCTCTCCAAGATGTTCTAAGTACTGAAAAGAATAATTAAATTTGATCTTAGCTCTGTATTTTGGTGTTTTATTTCTCAACTTTAATATCAAAATAATCCTCTCCTCCAATATTATAAATCATACTCATTCTCCAATTCTGTCCCTCCTAAAGACAAGTAATTGCACAATCTGTCTCCTACATTCATTTAGCTAAGAACGTATCCACAGACTCTGAGGGAACTGGCAGAGGGAGTGACTAAGACATCATATTTGAGAAGTCGTGGCAATACACTGAAGTTCCCACTCATTATAAAAGGGGAAACATAACCCCCATTTTTAAAAAGGTAAAAAAAAAGACACAGGGAACTACAGGAACAGTCAGTGTCACCTTGGTGTGCCTCAAGATCATGCAGTAGATGCTCCTTTCTATGCTAAGGCACATGGAAAATAAGGAGGTGGCTGGTGACAGCCAACACAGCTTCACTAGAGGCAAAACATGCCTTACAAATTTTGGTGGCCTTCCATGATGGGGTTACAGCAGTGGTGGACAAAGGAAGAGCAGCTGACATCTACCTGGACTTGTGCAGTGTTTGACACTGTCCTGCACAACATCCTTGTTTGTAAATTGGAGAAACATGGATTTGATGGGTGTGATTGCCCTGGTAGAAGGTGTCCCTGCCCATGGCAAGGAGTGTGGAACTGTATGACCTTTAAGGTCCCTTCAAACACAAGACATTGTGTGATTCTATGATTACTTATGCCAAGTGCTCGTTTGGATCCACTGCAACCAGAAACAATGTGCTTTGTGTCCTCCAGTGCCACCCCAAAGCTCACATTTTAAATATGTTTGGTCAAGTTGTCCTATCATTCCTCTAACAGAACTGCAAAAATACAGTTTTTTTAAAATAAATGACACTATTTTTAGTAAGGTACAGAGAGTCCTTTGGGTTCAGCCATTCCCCATTGCTGCACATTCTCTACCCTCAATGCAGTTATATCAAAACAACACAAGTGCTAAGGGCACAGAAGGTCTTGACTACTTGGGGTGAGCCAAGCAATAACTCATTTGCCTCTTAGGCACACTCAGTTATTTTGTTGTTTACAGCTGTATACGCAGGGCCAGCCTGGGGCTGCTGAAGAGCTTGACCAGTATGGCCAAGGCAGCTCTTGTTTTTTACCAGGGGCTTACACAAGAGAGGTAGTTCACTCCTGGCCTATTAACACCTAGTTATGGTCAAACTTATGCCAGTATCTCAGCCTGAATAAATCTGTGGGCAACAAAATGACAGTAATCGTCTCAACTATCACACCTGAGTCAAAGTCTTCCCTGAAATTAATGATCTAAAAAATCTCCTACACTCAGCTACAGGCTGCTGTGAAGAAATAACATTCATCCATGGAAAATAAGTGTTGAAATTGGAACACAAGAACCCTTATAAAGTTGATAAGCTGGAGTTGCCAGAAAAATAAAAGCTTAGAAAAACTGCCTTGAGAAAGTTGACATTGGCATTGATCACAAATGCCCCAAATCAAGGGAGAGCTGTGAAGTCCATGAGCCTCTGAGGATCTCTCTTTGCACAAGGGTCTGTAAAATAAGACTTTGCAAACAGTGCTTTTTACTGTGCCTGACCATTTCTGGATCTCACAGCAGAATAGTGTGGCTGAAGAGAGAAACCATCAGGAAACAGTTCTTATTCCATTCTTCCTGACACCCACTAGCATCATTCAGTGTTGACTTCTGACAAATGGAATGCTATGGGTGTTTCAGAGGACTGGAAGAAAATAAGCAAATATAAGAAAATAAGCCAAATATAAGAAAATAAGCCAAAATAAGCAGATGGACATGAAACTATAATCTTGCATGAACCCAAGCAAAATCACAGAAAGGCTAATATGCTACGCAAACCCAAAAGAATTAAGACTATAATATAACTGAATGTTCCATCAAGATAACTCTGCTGTGAAATTCTCAGCTCTAGCTGATAAAGATGACCCTGTTGGTTCAACATGCTTCTGTATGCTTTTTACTCAAGTGAGTGACTTTATGCCTGCTGGTGTTGCAGGACAATATGGTACAAAGTCAGCACTATGGATAGATCAATGTAGATCAAAGTTAATTGAAAGACCATTAACTGATAAATCACAAGAAGCAGTTGTAACATTATAAACCCAGTCAGACTGCAAGGTGAGTTCAGGCAAGTCACTCTTGATTTCCCAGCCATAATGAGATACACAGAAGAGACATCAACAGCTGTCAAGAAGCAGTAGCCTCATTAGGTCTGTGAATTCCAGGCCAAAGAACCAATTTCACATTAGATCTGAAATGAAGACAGCATGTTTACAAAGCCTGGTACTCGATCCAATCCTTCTGCAGAGAAAGGACATTCACCTGCCTCTCCCCACTGTGCTCCCAATTGAGGAACTTCTGTAGAGTGTTACCTGACTGGCTTCTCTTCCTAGAGACGTGTTGGAGAAAGGCCTGTATAGATTCTCTCCTTGACAAGCCTGCTTTTGTTCTTTTGTTTTACCCGAAGATACAAACTCCTTTTGTTTTACCTGAAGATACAAAGGCCCATTGGGACCAGTCACCCTTCTAATTGGTCATAACATGTCACTTCATGCACTTCCTGGGTTCTCACAGTCAAACTGTGCCTGAATGCTGCAAACTCTTTCAGGATAAACTCAATGCACAGACTCTTCTCTACCTTCACCTAACTAACATTGTCATCTGGGTGGTTATTTCATGTCTGGATCACTGACTTCCTTCAAGCTTGAAAAACATGATCTTGCCCTACATGCTTCTGCAGAATATGATCTGACAAGGGGTGTGAAGTTCTACATGTATTCCTACTAGAGTCTCATTTCCAGGTTTATAAAGTAGGGAAAAAAGGTAAAAAATTTCCCAGCCATACCCAAATGTCTGAACTGCAACTTTCACAGCAATTTCTTGATCCACTAGGATTGTATTTGCTATTCATGTGAGTGTTAACACAGCAGGAATAATAAGCCTGTCCTAATCAACACTGCTCCTTCTCATTTGCAGAAGGGCTGATGGACAGAACTGAACATGCTTCTAGACTGCCAGAGCTGCATGACACACCATCCTTTCAGCTTTCAGAAAAAAACCACATTAATGATTTATTCATCCAGCAAAAGTTGTGACAAATCAGCATTGCCCAGTTCTGGGGCATCAACACCATGTATTTCACTGACTTTCACGTTCCAGCTAAGTGCATTCCTCCTGAAGTGCTGGGCATTCTTCCCCCTGGCATCCCAGGATATGCAGGTGCAAATTACTGAGCAAAAATGCATGACTCGATGGTCCTCAAAGCCTGTCACCTGCTGGGAGACTCCTCTGCTACTCAGTCTCACCAGGGGAAAATATCTGGGGCCAGTAAAGGCTCTGCTGATCTCTCACTGCTGTCCTCCTTTACTCACGTAAGCCTGGCCGACATTGAAATCCTACTGCAAGCTGAGAGCAAATTCGAAGTACCCCTCAAGGAAGAACCAGTTTTACCAAAAGAAGAAGGTGGCCTGTTAGATCTAGTTAAAATTTTAAAAAGTAGCAATCCTTGGCCTGGAGCAATTTTATGCCTAGCCTGGAGGCTTGTGTCCTTAATCACAGCAGGACAGCACAATGGTAATTTTTTTAGAAAACAGGGAAACACGTAATCCCACCTCAGCAAGAAACAAAGATGAGCCATGTAAATACAATCTCTTGGACACCAGCTGATGCTCCACACACATCTGTCCATACACAGCCTGGCACCTCCCTTATGGCAGCATCCCCCTGTCCCCACCTTCCTCAGGCAAATGACCTTTTCCAAAAAAGTCCTGATGACTTTGCAGCTGCAGACCTGCACTACACCTTCAAATCTGGAGGATGACATTGTCTTTATGCATAGTCCTGGTAGCAACAAAACACATTTTATTTACCAACAGCAACCCAAGAGGCAGGATTCAGACCTACTACTGTGGAAGAAAGCAAATTCAGCACACAATTTCAATTACTTGGGTTAGACAACTCATTTCCATTACTGCTAATGGGATTTATGCATCCATTCAACTGAGCGTGGTACTGAAAATCTGCACCTCATTCTGACCCTAGAAGTTTTTCTTCCCCATATAGCTTTAAAAGAATAGAATAAAATGCAAATAAAATGAACGCTGTGTTAATCACTGCCTTAGCTTTGGGCCATTAGCAATGCCTCTGCCTCTCTGGAGCAGCTTATTTTATTTTCAATAGACATCTCTCCCCACTCCAGTGATGAAGCTGCTGTCGCAGGTAGTCTGTCTGCCCTGGGTTTATATGCTGCCTCTACTGGCAAGTTCCACTTTCATTCCTCTTCCTACAGGCATGAAAGCTCAACTGCTTTGAGATCCTTGGCTTTGTCAGACATGTTCCAGAACTTCACCTTTCGTTCCTGTTAAATTAACACTTCATGGGGACTCTCTCAGCTGTCTCCTACATGGAAGGCACAGGTCTGGGAAGAACACCCACCCCAGGAAGTGCTGGGACAGAAAATCTGCATTAGTGACTGTGCTGTCACTAATGCTCAAAAAGCACACAATCATATTTTTGAGTGGTAAGAAACAGTTAAAGCTTGAATTGCAGCAATGAAAATGAGAATGTCAACACCTCTTTGTCTCTTGGATGATTTCCAGACTAGCTCTGTTTATTTAATAAGAAACCATGACATGGCCACCTGTTTAACGAAGTCTCTGCAAGCCTCTTACTAACCTTTGCATTTCATTTTTCTTAAACTGTTTATAGACATGGGAGGGCTCCATCCCAACCAGAGGTCTTGGAACTTCCTGGTAGTTTTTTTAAAAGGTCAAAGTGAAAAGGAGTGATTGTGTGCTGAAGCTGGAGGCAAAGCTCGCAGGAGCTGCATCCTGCATGGGGTGAAGCACCGAGGGATGACGTCAAGGAAATTCTAGAGATTTTATTCTTGTTGCTCAGTTTGGTTGTGTTTTCACACTAAGGAGTCTGTGATCAGGTACTCCAGTAATGGAGTATAAGGGGAGGTTAGGATTTATGAGTTGGACAAAATGGTTACAGGTGGAATTGCATGGAATAACAGATCTCTACAAGAGTGTCCCACGGGGCTGGACTCCCACATCCCTGCTGCTGACAGGAAAATGAAAAAACATCATCCTCCCTTTCTACTTTGACTTGTCCTTCTCAGACACAGCCTTCCCCCCCCCAGCCAGTTTGGTCACTCCAAGAGCATTGTGACACCTTCAATCTCTTAAAAGCAGTGAACTGTCTTCATTTAAATACCACCTAAATATCGTCCGGATTAAATGAGATTTGCAAGACACAATGTCACTCCACACTGTAGTAAGTCCATTGTTGATGGAGGCTGCCCCCAGTGATACACATGTCATGTAGATGGTCCTCCTGACCCCACTGAGCTGGGACATCTCATCAGTCTTGACCATCCTACAATCTACTCCTGGGATCTGTCAAAGGGCATAGGGAAATTTTTCCAGTTTCTTCCAGATAATAAACCAGTGTAACCCAGCCTTAGTGCAACAATCACAGCAGGTCAATACTTAATACAACACTTTCAGGTAGCTGAAAGTCACACCCCAGATCTAATGAAGAACCTGAAATAGCTATAGACAAAGTTTCAACAGCTTAAATACCAATTTAACAAGCGTGGAGAAATAAAATAATTTCTGCACAAGCTTGTACTTCAGGTAAAATTATATTTCCAGAGCAGTGAAAAGAGCAGAAACCACATCTTTGGACATGGCATTAAGAGGAGAGGTTCCTTGCCCATACCCCAAACGTAAATGGGGTGTGGGCTCCTTGGAGAACCAACTCAGCAGCAAACACTGCAGGGCCTAAAGGAACCCCTTTACATCCTGGCTGAGCAGTGGAGCTTTCTCTGTGAAATAGAGGGAATTATTTAAGCCCAAAGCTGGACAAGGAGTCACCATAGGTGGCCGAAGCAGAGGCTAAGAAGGTTCTGCCTCAAATCCTGCTCCCCTTTGGACACTTCCAGCCTAGTGCTTTTGCTGTAGCAGTGCAGACCCCTCCGCACAACAAGGGTGGGACAGCTGACATGAGCCTTGCTTTGCTCAGTTACCTTCCATTCATCCTTCAGAAACAGTCTGTGGCTCTTGGTAGATTTGAGACCAAGTCATGAAATGAAATAAAATAAATAAATAATAATTGTAATTAAAAAAAAAAGAAAGCTGAAAGGCTGAAGGACATAACTGAAACCAGGCTGGGGAACCAGCTAATGCAGAGTTTGGTTTGGGAATGGCAGAGACAACCGTGAGAGCAAGGTATAACAGGCAGAGATCAAAAGAGAATAGACAAGCACAGCAAGGTACAGGCATCAGATCATAATTTAAGATTAGCTTTGGGGACATAAAGGACTATTGTTATTAGTTTCATGCAGGTGTTAGAGACACCTTCTGCACTCTAAAACAGACTCTGTATGAAAGGCTTTAAAAGTCCTTAGTCCTCTCATACTCATGTCCTTTAGGTCACAGAAATCACTTTAAAGTCAGCGTGGAAAAAACACCCTGCTGTCTTCCGACAACTAAATGGGGCATACCCTAGTGCTGTCAGCAAGATTGACTGTAGCCTCTGTGCTCTGAGAGACCATAA
This sequence comes from Aphelocoma coerulescens, assembly GCF_041296385.1. NCBI lineage: Eukaryota > Metazoa > Chordata > Aves > Passeriformes > Corvidae > Aphelocoma > Aphelocoma coerulescens. The sequence continues at coordinate 14,463,219 of NC_091018.1, forward strand.
ATCCCTTTATTGGCACAGATTACCAACCTGATTGCTTGCATACAGATTAATGCAGCAGCATGAATCCTCTGGGTGACTGCTGAGCAGGGAAAGCAGGAGGGGGGAATTTATTTGCTCGGAAGCTCGTGATATTTATCTATCAATCACCAAGGAAAAAACATTTCATGAGCTTAATTCCAAAAATATCTTTGTATACAGAGAACAGAGAGCTGAGAAAATTACTCAGATTAAAAGAGGGAAGGAAACAGCTCTGTAGCTGCATACATAAAAGCCCAAAGTTTTGCCAGCTGCCCAGGATCCACATGCCCTGACACCACACCTGAGGTCTCCCCCTAACTGTGGGATTTCCTAACCTACCTCATTCCAGCAGTAAGTAGCAATAAAAAGGAGAGCATGGCCAAAAGAGGAGAACTAACACATGAAACAATCATTCAACTTCTTGAGAGCCTTGGCAAATTCTTTCCATTTCCATTTTTAATTCACCACTAAATACGGTGAATTGAAGAGAGCTTGTGAGACCTTTCTCACAGCAGGGAAGATGAAGGGGCAGCCCCTTCACATTTTTAATTAACTCTGCATTGAATAATGACAATTGATACTTTATCACCTCTGTTTCATGCTCCTTACCCAGTCCCTGCCTTGCTGATGTGACCAACCATAGGTGGCACAGTGTAAGTCCCTCAGCCCAGGGAGGGGTGCACCCTCCCCAGCCCCCCAAGCCCCAGAGATGCTGCTGCCACTGCTGACAGACCACTTTTGCACAGCTCTTTTACTGCTGAGGGGAGCTAGGTCCCAGCCTGTGACACACTGCACCAGTAACCAAGGGCCACCACTGAAAAGGTTCCAGCTCCTTCCAGGGATCCTGCAGAGAGCCAAGCCAGGAGCTCAGGGTTTTTCTTCTTCTCCAAGAGGCTTCCGGGAACTAGGCACCTACTGCACAACCAACCCACCAAATTTAAAGACCTGTCTGGTTAGTGAAATATTGCTCTGATACTCAAAAGCAGGTAGGTGCTTGGCTGGCACCCAAGTCAATTTGGGGTCCCAGACCTGACCTGCCTAATGCCAGCATGTTTTGGGTAGCTGGATGTACTAGCTTAGCACTCCTGGGAAACTCAGTCCCCAGTTTGAAAACTCACCTCAGACATGAAAATGTGACTTAAACATATAGACACACGAACTGTGCTAAATTAAGACAGGAACACTTTTTAATTTTTATTTATTTATTTATTTTCCTGAGCTTGGCTCTCCCTGAAATTTTTTACTAATGAAATTATTTGAGCTAATTTCTCAGGAGACAATTAACATCACAGATTCATTTAGCAAAAGGGAATTCTTCTAAGCTGAACTGACACTCATACATGAAAATTGAGATCTGCTGCTAAATACTTTGTCTCCCCCCAAAGAGCAGAGTATAAAGTCAATAATAAGCACAATGATATATTTACCAAAGAACTAGAGGGGAAAAAAAAATTGAAATGATCCGTTCCTAAATTTCAGTGTTGGGAAAACAGTCTGGTTCCATTTCTGAAGTGAATACTGCCACTTGCACCACCTGTGTTTTATCCAGTTCAATGTGGAGCACAGAATCAGAATGGTTTGGGTTGGAAGGGAACTTTAAAGCTCCTAGTCCAACCCCCCTGCAATGAGCGGGGACATCTTCAACTAGAACAGCTCAGAGCCTGATCCAACCTGACCTTGAATATTTCCAGTATAACTCACTGTTGCAGCTTTCTAAACACAACAGGAGCAAAAACAACAACAACAAAAAAATCACAGTCATCAGCACAAAAATATTCCAGCCATCACTCGATTGTTTTTTTGTTGATTATACTTTGGACTACAGACAATATTTATTTTCTGACTTGCTACAGTTACTTTGTGTGGGCCATAAAAGTGACTTTACTTGGGAGAAAAGAAAATATTATCTATGGGAAGTGCTGTTGCCAAAAGCAAAAAAAAAAAAAATCTTTCAAACTAACTTCAAAATATTTGTGTTCAGGCAACAGGCCACCATTTTTAAGTAATTTGATTTAAAGAGAAAAAATGACAACACCATAACAGCACTATCTGGATACAATCCAGTAAAGCGGACTTAATTCAGGCCTTGGATGCAAAACTGGGAGGAAAACTAGAAAGGAAATTAAGTACTGACTTGCAGTATTTGCAATTTTTTTACTTTTTAAGTTTATAGAAGTTACATGCTGAGGACTGGTTAGCACAACCTAATGGGGTCCACCAGTGCCCCACACTGATTTGTGATATCCTTCTGAGAGCATCCAGCCTTCCACACTGATCCAAGGGAATCTGATACAAGGGAAACATGTCAGGAGGTTGGTACAAAATTAAAGTAAGAGGAAAGAAAGTAGGAGCAGTGACAAGACTGTCACTGAGCATTTGGGAAAAATTAATGGACCCTCCTTGTCCCTATTCTCCCTCCTCTCCCAGGAGGGCAGGGGAAGCAATAGCATGTCAGAGTGGCATCACAGCTCCTCTGGCCCTGCTCAGCTCGAGGAGATGATGAGGGAGCTGCTGAGGGCAAGGTTAAGAAAGCAAATCAGAGCTTCAGCTGGAAGTCAAGTGCAGCCTGTGCAATCAGTCAGGCTTTGCTCATCGCCTGCATGACCCTCAGGATGCCCCTTCCCGAGAGCTGACACTCGGTTCTGGTGTGACAGGGAGAGCCAGACCTCTGCCAAGGAGAGCCACAGAGGAGAGAAGGGAGAAGATGGTGAAAGCCACAGGCACACAGCAAGCCTCTTCCAACCCAAACACAAAACTTCAGCCAGTTCGAGTCTAAGAGATAATAATTAAGAGGCAATTAAATATGTTAATTAAATGAGTGTTTTAAAGGAAAAGTAAGAGTATAAAGCTGCTTCTGCCCTACAGTCCATGCTGGATGCAATGATGCTGCATGGGTGGACTGGGACAATGCTGCCAGGAGGTTGCATGGGCCTTCTGGAGCCACAGCACACAAGACCAGGATGACAAAAGGAAAGAATCTGTTTGGAAGGACTTGCATGGACCTGCCACGCTCCTGAGCACTGACCCTGCACACAGTCAGGTCCTGTGCTGTCACAGCAGCAGAACAGCTCTTTGATTTCCCAGAAAGTAACAATTCCACACTGAGAGCAAACACAGCATTTGTGCAACACAGCAAAGCCCACAGAGGGTGGGAGGAGTCCTCTCGCGGAAGGACAACCATGACCTATGCTTTTATGATCTACACTCTGATCATACTCCCCAAACCATACACCAAAAACCCGAGTACACTGAAGTTGGAATGTGCTAAAAGCAAAGCAGGTTAACTGGCAGTTTTCTCGAAGTCAAGGGATTTAACCTTTTCTTTCTCTTGCTCTAAATTGTCCTTAAAATAAAACCACGACTCTAGAAATTTGTGTACCCAGTTTAACATTACAAGGGAGTAATGAAAAGCTGTGTTCATTTTTGATGTAATTAGAGAGATGCATTTCCTCTTCTTTTTTGTGTTTTCAGCCATAAACACCAAGTATGACCACGGCTCTCCCTGCTCCTGGTCTGCAGTTACAGGCCAGCCCTCAAGTCCTCCAGCTTGAGGACTCTACGTGCTGCTGTGTGCCCACATCACATACACAGCAAGGGAATCCATTGATGCTGGGTCAAAGGTTACATTTCCAGCCCATGCACACACAGGAGCACTAGCAGCACACCTACAAAGGCCACAGGCCTCCCTAATCCTCTCAGAGATGACATTTCTTGCACATTTCCTTGGTCCCTGTCCTGTGCTGGCAGCCTGCAGGGCAGCTCCAACACACAGCCACGTGTATTTGCCTACACTGTAGTTTCATGAGCAGCCTGAGCTGACATAAAGCAGCACTTAAAGGAAAGAGCTGGTTCCTTTCTGCTCCCGTCCTTCCCTCCTGCACTCTGACAAAAGCAGGACCGAAGGGCTGCTTCAGATCAAAACTGATTTTTACTGCAGGCTGGTTTTCATTAGGCTCTTAGCACAGTCCTGCCCCTGCACAGCTTCCCAGCACCTCTGCCAGTGCTAGGGGAGCCCGGGTGTCACAGGGCAGGAATGAGCAGCATGGGTGATGAGGAAAGGACTTGGCAGCCTTCCCACTTCGAGCTTTGACATTGGTTTCAGCTGACCTTGGCTGCCCTCGCTGCTGGAACAGGAACCCCGGTGACTTAACCCCTCATCCCAGCCCATGTTTCCATCATTGTCTTTGTGCCAGCAGCAGACTGCCAGAAAATAAACTCATGAATAAAATGCTTTTCCCTCCTTCACCTTTTGTCTAACCAAGACACAGGTGTTACCCTCAACTAAAGTGGTAACTAAAACACAGCATTAGGCTTAAAATTCAAACACATAATTTCAGCTGCAAATCTGGAGGCTCAAAGCGCCCCAGGACACAGGTCCAACACCAAGTTTGTCTCCTGGCATTAACCTGAGTGAGCACATTACACCATTGGGGTGGAGCATCCCTCGGCCCCCTGTGTTCTCTGCTTGCTGGGTTCTCCCAGTTGAGCTGCTTTACTTCACCTGAAAATAAATACATTAATGAAGCCTTGGTTTCATTTGCTCTGCAAGCAGGGAGCAGGCTCAGGCCTTGGGTGTGAAGCAAGGCACATCTCCAGGAAGGGGTCAGTGAAAGCAGAGCAAGTGCTTCTTCTTGCCAGAGCTCACAGCTCAGGACATTTCAGCATCAGGAGTCTTATCTGAGCTCTCAGAGAAAACAAAGAAATGTGCTAGCCTTGGCCACCAACTCTGCCGAAGAGCATTGATAAAATCTTACAAAAGGAGCCTTCTAATTCATACTAGTTTGATGGACACCACAATGTTATCAGCAGAGCCGCCCTCCAGGCGCGCTGCCAGCAGATGTACTTGGCACGGGGAAGGGCTGCGGTAGCACACCCTGCATCCCGGACGGCTGGGGACAGGCTGGGGACAACTTCCAACACCCGCTGGACACGGCACGGGAGCCCAGAGACCCTGTAACAGCAAACAAAGAGCAGTCCGGAGATAACCTCTTCGGAAGAGCACCGAGACCGACGTGGCTGAGCAGCCAAAGGGTAAGCACATTGCTTAAGAAAACCAAAGTAAGTACCACGAAAGCGGTAGGCAACTCACACATCACAGCTAACACCGCCAGGGACAGGAGAACGGGGAAAAGCAGTTGTTTGGCTTTGTCCGCTACATCAGGTACTTCACTAAGTAGTTCAAAACACCCTCCCTCCCGCGGCTGCATAGCAAAACTGATGTGGAGGGAGCTGATGTGTGCAAATACCTGTGTAATTGTCTGTTCTGGCTCACAGACTTCACGTGATAACAGCAGCACTCCTACGTGGGAAAGTGAGCTCAGCTATGCAGGTGGAGGGAGAGGAGCTGCCTCTGCCCAGCCCTGGCCTGAAGGAATAGTCACAAGGAAAGGATGAAAATGCAGCAGAATTAATAAAGAATAAATTACTATTTTAATGTACAGTTTCATTTTTTCTTATTGGCAAGAAAGTTTTGTGCATTTTTGGGGGTTGTTGCCAAGCAGATAATTTCTGCTTTGAGAAATGCTTCTATAAATTGACTTTTAGGGTCTGCCTAAACTCAGAAATATTTCTAGCTTGTTTTAAAGCCAGTTCTGCCTAAACGATTTCTAAATTGGTTGAAGTCATCACATGGATTTCAGATAGTATAAAGCAAGCAGCCAATTTTTTTCCTGCTCTAAGTTCAAGGTAACTTTGAGAAGTCCATTAAAGCTAATGCAATAAAAGTGTTCAGATCACCTGTAGTCTTGTGCTGGTTTGGGCTGGGCTAGAGTTCATTATCTTCATAGCAGCTGGAATGGGGCTGTGGTTTGGATTTGTGCTGAAAATGATGTTGATAATACAGAGATGTTTTTGTTGTTGCTGAGAAGTTCTTACCCAGAGCCAAGGCCTTTCCTGCTCCTCACCCACCCCACCAGAGAGAGGCTGGGGGGCACAAGGAGCTGGGAGGGGACACAGCCAGGACAGCTGACCCCAACTGACCCAGGGGATATCCCAGACCATATGGCACCACACTCAGCATGTAAAGCTGGGGAGGAGGAGCAAGGGGGGACATTTGGAGTGATGGTGTTTGTCTTCCCAAGTCACCATTACAGGTGATGGAGCCCTGCTGTCCTGGGGATGCAGAACACCTGCCTGCCCTGGGAAGTGGGGAATGAATCCCTTGGTTTGCTTTACCTATTAAACTGCCTTTATCCCAATCCATGGGTTTTCTCACTTTTACCCTTCCAATTCTCTCCCCCATCCCGACGTAGGGGATGTGAGCAAATGCCTGCAATGAAATCATTGTGAATAAAACACTTGGGAAAAGTTCTAAAGTTTTGGATTGCCTGACCACAATCCAAGCAGGTACTGAGTTAACTGGTAAGGAATCACCTTATTCCTTTCTTCAAACTAAACTACAGAAGGTAACAGCCACTGCCAAGAAAGGTGGGGCCAGCTGGAATCTAACTATTGCTTGAAGGAGGAGCTGGGAACAGGCTATCAAAAAAGGTCTCCTATTGTCACCCACTTTCATCTACATTTGTGATTTACCTCACCACGTTGTGATCTCAGGTCTTGTGGCCCCAGCCCACACATGCTGACTCTTTTCCTGCTCTAGCTCCCCATTCCCTCCCTTCAAACCCCATCAGTCAGGAGGAGCTGGGAGCACCACTGAGTTGTGTTTACTAGCTCAGCAGCCAGCTCCTGTGGCTGCTCCTTGTGGGCTGACTCGAGGCTATATTTAGAGCATGAAATCCCTCTTACCTCTATAAATTCTTTCAGTGACTCATCACGGGGAAATTAGCAGCCCTACACAACCATGAAAACAGAGAAAAGGATACTTTTGGGAGAACTGCCAGCACCCTTTCTCTCCAATGGGAGTTTTAATTGGCACCAGCATTTGTGTTCATTTTGATCCACACTCTTCTACACTCAACATCGATATTTAAGCATGAGAAGGCGTAGAAATGGTACAGATGAGGCATGTGACCATGAAAGCCATATGGGAAAGTGCTGATCCCTTCTCTCTCTAGTATCAGCCTGCATTTATTCCAGTGTCTCTGCTGCAACTCAAGGTTTACACAAACTCAGCAAAGATGGTATTAGCAGTCAGTCAGGAGTGCACAGTCAGTCAGATGCTGCACCTCAGCTGATGGGCAGTAACACCTGCTCATGCTCCCATGCCATCATCTGGAATATGGCTGGACCAAGTTCTGTTCAAAACACCATGCCCAGGATGGCAGGCAGATGTCTACTCAAGCACTGCTGTCAGCAGGAGGCAACAATCCTCTGCAAAAGGACAAAAATTCTGGTCCTTGTCCCCCCACTAGACATGGATGGATCTGGGGGACAGCATCCGCCACAGCCTCTGTGTTTCAGCCACAAAGAGAAGCCACTTGCTGGAATATGCAAACCTTTGCTCTGCTCTGAACTGAGCAGGAGCTGTAGGCACCATCCACCTTTGCTATTTCAAAGTTCTTGTCAAAGAAGAGACTGTGTAGAGGAATATGGAAATACAAAACAAACTTGTCAATAGTGGTGGACAACTGTGTTCAATATTGAAATCAGTTTTGATAGCAAAAAGATATTTCACAAGCACAGAGCCCATCTTGCAGTCCAGCACATTTGGTTGTTTTCCAGAAGAACAAAATGCAGGAAAACATAGAGCTGCAGCATAAGCACTGTCTGTCCTGCTTGCCCAGTAAGCAATGAAGATGACATTTCACACACAGTTTGAGTGAATGCATATTTAAGCATTACAGCTATTACAATCTGCTGGATACATAAATGTGGAAGTTTTTTAAGTACACTTTTGCTCTCCCTCTGGATTCCCCACCTTGTCAGGCTGGGTGCAAGGAGAGGACACCAGGAGCTGGTTCTCCCACCTGCTCTGTAAGCTTGGCTGTGCCTCCTCAGGCTGCATTTTCCACCCTCTCTGCCCTCTCCTAGGCATAGTACATGTCCTGCAAGAAGGGCTGCCAGCCTGGTGGCCTGGCCAGGTCATGTCCTGCCTGTGGATCCCAGAGGGGTCACCCCCTAGCCTGGCCCAACAGTCCCAACCAAAGGGGCTCCCTTGACTGGGTTCAGGCCCTACGAAGGGAAGACTGATTGCACTGTGCAATTTCTCCTCCACATGCCAGAAAGATGAGCCAGGACTGAGTTGAACACACCCAGAAAAGGGTTATTAAGATGGAAAAATATTTCTGGGGCTCCCCAGAAAGACAAAAATACAACCACGTTGTCACAGAGCAGGGACACAACAGTCCCACCACTGGGATGATGACTGATGGGATGGGTGACTGATGCCCCAGGACTTTCCTCTCCTGCAGCAATGGAAAGGCCTCAGCTTTTCCCTAGGAGCACAGGCAGGAGTTTCATCTTCCTCCAAACAGCTTTCACACAAGCACTTTCTTTCTTCCACAGCTTCCTAAGAGTCTGTGAGCTCCTGCAGCTCAGGCAAGGGCTGACCCAACTTGCCATATTTCAGCACTGCTAATAACAACTCAGAAGAAATCTTGGGGTGGTAGGAGGGGGCGGGAGGAAGAGTTTTGTACCATTCCATTTTTGCATGGTGAGAGTCTAATAGGCAACTCTGAGGGAAACTTGGGCTTGTCATGTTTAATTATCTTCCTCTTGTTAAAAACAACTTAAACCACCTCATTAGTTACCATCCGTGGCTGATCAATTGAAGCAGGAATCAGCACTCCAAATGGGCAAAATTAACTTCAGTAATATTCATCTTTCTGTATAAAGTCATATTATGGAGATGATAATTTTGCTGGAATGGGTATCACTTTTTGTTGTTCATTTTCCCTGGCTTGCTGTGAGCATTAGGGCTCTGAACCTGCTGTGGTGGGTAACATTAGGGAGCATTAGGAGCTTAGTACAGGATATGCCCAGAGTTGCCTGTATTTCTACCTAGCAGGGCTGAAAGAGAAGAAAAAGCTGTCTGGCCACAAATAACTTGTATACAAGGGGCAAGGGCACCAAGCACAAAATACAGACATTGCAATTATTCCTTCCAGTGGCTCCTTGTGCCCCTCTGCTGAGCCAAGGCAGCTCCTAAACACCAACATCCCACCAGTGACCATGGGAGCCAAGACAAGAACAGGAGCTGCAGCTGCTCCAGCAGTGCCAAACTCCAAAAGAGGAGCCCCCAGACAGGCTGGTATCAGGGAGATAAGACAGGAGCCCGAGCTGGCAGTCCCAAGCACCATCACACACTCCTGGCCAGCTCCTGAGGGAAACAGGGCTGGATGCGATCAGTGCATGGCTTAAACTCCTGGCTCTGTGGAATGGCAGTCCTGGACTGTGCCAGGAGCGCTGTGCAGGCTGCAGCTGCTTCAGCCTTCCCCAGCTCGGCTGGCCTCAAGGGCAGTCCCGAGATGGAGGTTCATTTTTCTCCCCAAAATCATAGCTTTCCCCCTCTTGTGTTCAGATCTACCTACAAGGGACTGACTGGGTCCCATACAGCCACACTAAAACTTCCGTGATAGAAGCTTTAGGATTCATGACCATTTAAATGCTCCTGAGATATCAGAGTTCAGAGCATGCTCTGCTCTTTCATCACTTCCAGCTGTTTAGCCCTTCACTAACAACTATAACAACATGGGAGCCACTCCTGTGGGCTGTGAGCCATGCTAGAAGCCTGGCTGAGACTATGGAAAGCAGTAGCTCAGGAGACAATTCAGCCCCCCACAATTACCTCACCAGCATCACCGATAATAATGAGCGGATGCAGACAATTAGTGACTGGGGAAAAGCCCCATGGTTTCATTCAGTCCTCATGAAGTAAGAACCCTACAGTAAGAAAGTCTCTCAAAAACAGCTGAGTTTGTGTTTGGGTTTTGTTTCCCAGTGTGCAGAAATTAGGAATGAAATACTGCTGTAAATCAGGCTGTTAAAAGAGCTCCCCCAGCCCTTTACTCACATCAATCATCTGATTGCCTCCAGTGAGAGTGTTTCCATGAGTGAGGACTTTTGGCAGGAGTAAAGTTGGAAAGATGAAGCACTTGCACATAATGACAGATTCATGGAATAATATGAATATTTATACACACTGGCATGGGAGCACTAAGCTTGCCATACAATTATTTATACTCTGTGTTCAGACATGCCATTCATCTCGGCTGCTCCCAATCGAGCAGGTTTGTGGCTCGCAGAGGCAGCCGACACACACTCGGCCACGCGTTGCTCTGGTTTGTACCAGCTCCGATTCCATCCTGCAGCTCCTCCTGAGCAATGCCAAGGCAGTGAAGGCAGATTTCAGCCCAGCATTATCACAAGGACCTCTACAAGCTTCACTGGCTGGGCCTCTCCTCCCTGCAGCTCTGCTTGCTCTTTGCTTTTCACGAAGCCAGAGAGGTTCTCCACCGCCCAACATCTCTAAATGACTCATTGAGGCCAAGGCCCAGAGACAGAGCTGGAGAGGTCTGACTCTCTCTACAGGTTTGTCCATGGAGCAAACACACCATTTTTTTGGTGCCAAAGCAGTATTTTCAAGAGCGTGGTGTCAGCTGCAAAGGGGCGAGCAGTTAAGTAAAGACTTTGCAGACCTGGGGTGCCAGCTTGCTACAGTATGCTGCAGGAAAAGAAAATATTTTGCTATTGTTACTTCTCCTAATGAATAATGGCAGTGGGAGTGAATCTACCAAAGGCATCCTGAAACAGCAGGATACAAAGTGTTGCAGGGCAAGGCTACCCAACATCTCACGGGGCAAGGGATATGAGCAGGCACAGCATGGAAATGGTGCAGATCTCCTGCCCAAGAAAACCAGCCCGGGAGAGGCCTTCACCATGGTGAGGTAAGAAACCTTACATACTTGTATTGACCGAGATATTTTCCTACCTGCAGTATTTTCCTTCATAGAGCAGAAATCAGCAGAGAAATACTCCTAAGCCCATGGCATGGGTGGCAGCCCAGAGACTCACATCCTGCCAGAGCTGAGCTGTGAACTCCTGAGCCCAGAGTGCTATGAAAACGTGCTCCCAGGGAAGATTGCTTTCTAGCAGCATTTTCCTCCTCCCCTTTTTTTTTTTTTTTTTAATATACAAAATGCAAATATCACTGCACTCACAGACTGCCAGCAGCAATAATGTAAGGGAGCCACAGCCTGCCCCCCTCATGTAACACCTTCCCCATTACTCCTGCCATCCTGCACAATCAATACTCATTACAGCCACACTGTCACTTTGCTAGCAAGGAGTAAAATGGTGATGATAACGATGATGGGGTAATAGAAACATTCATCCTTTGCACATGGGTAATCCCAACTCACTCATATGTTCCGAAGGCGTTAGGGTGGATGTGCTCTGAATCCAGAGAGGTTCAGATCAGACTGGGGAATAGCTGTGTGAACTGTTCTGACCGTAGCCCCTCAAAGTTAATTAAAACATCAAGTGCCTCCAAACCAGTGGCCTGTAAATAAACATTTTTCATAGGTACTCTCATTCATTAAAACATAGAAGACAGACTGCAGCAGTAGCAGGAGATATCAGCCATTCTTTGAGGTGAAAAAAGCCCAAGCTCATCCTCCCCCAGTGCCAGATGCTGATCAGTGCTTTGGGAGCACAAGATCCAGCAGCAGCAGCTCTGTTGCGAGACTCACCACTAGAAGCTCCTTGTGTGTAGCCCACACTCAGCATCATCCACGGAGTCAGCTGTAGTGGGCAGAGCAGGTTTTCCTACCAGAGCATGATTTGAACACTGTCACCACAGGCAGGCTGTGTCCATGGGGTCAGTGATGTCCCAAGAGCACAGTTTATCCCTGAATCTCACAGTACCTTCATGGCCATAACATACAGCAGAACACCCTGAGCCCTGCAAATCTCATACACACACAAAGCTGTCTTTAAATCATGCATGCCTAAAACCCAAACACAAGCTCTCGTGAGCATTTGAGTGCCAGACTCCTCTGTGCAAAGTTTATTTAAGGCACACAATTCAGACACATAGGGATTACCTTTTTTCCCCCAGTGCTACACATACCAGACTCAGATGCTGAACCAGGAGCAGTTAGCAGCATGCTCAGCAGGATCCTCTGCTGACAGACCAAATGCCCCAGCACAAAGGTAACTATGGGCACTGCACCATTTGGTGAAACACAGGAGGAAAGTCAGACTGTGTGGCCAGCTAGGTCTGGCTGTCAAAATAGAACATTTAACCAAGAAAAGTAAATAGAAAAAGACTGAAAACAGGCTAAAAATCCATCCACAAAAGTTGTGCTGCATGGTAGAGGTTGGAATAGAGTCCCAGTGTCCCCCAAATCCATTGCTTTCTGATCCGTGCCAAAACTCAATTTATTGCCTTCCCCTCCCACCAGAAACAAGATTTATGCAAGACCCAAGCAGGCCCGTGTCAAATCAAAAGGCATCAAACATACAGGATGCTGCTTTACCTACCACAATGCAAATTATATCAGCCATAAGCCATAAAAGAGCTCATTTCAAACAACAGAAATTTAACAGTTATTCCAAGGAGAACTAGTGGCTATATTTGTTTTCTTTCTGATATTGCAATAGCAAACCATGCATGAAGTTTATTAAGCCATGCTAATTGTCTTTCTGTTCTAGTACATTTTAGCCATATGGAGAATCTGGCTGGCACTCAAAATACAAAATTGTTATTTGGGGAAAAATATCCTGAAAAGCTTCAACCGCTCCAATTGTTAATTTCTTCAACAATGTGAATAATACATAATCAAAATGTCAGCCTGGATGTGGTACAACATGTTGGAATCCATCAGAGGAAGGTAATTTGCAGACCCTGAGGAGAGACAGGCAGGAAAACATCTGAGTTCACATGAAACATTTGCCATGACCTGAAGGGCTCGTGCTCCCCAGGGAGAGCAGGTGACTGAGCAGGGTGCAGAGCCCATCCAGCCACCAGTGCTGTGGCGTGGAGAAATCCCTCCCAGGGCAGCCAGGGGTCCAAGCTGAAGGCTGGAGATACTAAACCTGTGGGGAGAAATCAGAGTCAGGTTCAGACCCCAAGTCTGCCTTTCACTGTGACCTTGGGAGAAGCCCAGAGCACCACAGCTCACCCAGGGACACAAGCCCTGCCCAGGGTGCTGGGCACTGAGTGGGAGGGAGAGGTTCAAAGGGAAGAAAGGTGATGCTGGAGTTACTGACACCATTTCCATTAATCAAAAAGTTCAAAAACTTTACAAGCAGAAACAAAATCCTGGAAGAAGCCTTCTCAGCATACAGAAACCCCTAAAAGTTACATTAAGTGATTTTTCAGGTGAAAAATCTCTTTCAGGTGGTAAATTCTCATTCAGATACAATTCACATGGGAAATATCAGCAAAAGTTGAGACTTTAAAGTTTATCACTATCAACTACCTTTGTTAAACTTTCCAGACCCTTTCAACCATATATCAGTATCAATACACAAGATTTGGATTTCATAATCATTTGCACGCCTTGCCTAATTATTTTTATATTAGATGTATGATTTTCATTTTATTGAAAGATGACACAATGTCAATAAATTAATTCCAAGAAACATTTTACATGCCATCATTTTTTTGCTATCCTCAGGACATATTTTTTTTTTGTGCTGCTGTAATTCATGCCACCATTTGAAACAGTGACTTTCAGTAAGGTTAGCCATAAAACAAGTCAGGGCTGATAGTCTTATGATACAATCCAGTTATTTATGAAAAAAGAGATTTTATTTTATTACTCCCTTCTAACCTAAACAATAAAATGTAATGACTTGCTGCTGAGAAGGAAGACACGAGCACCAAATCATGACATATGAGATATAGTAAATATGAATGATATGGTGGAGTTCTATTTTTAAATATTTAAAATAATACTGATCATGGATTAATAGAATTTATAGTTGCATGATTCTCAGCTTTTTCATTACCTGGCTTTGAACCCCCAAACCAGCAGAATAATTAATGTGTTATGTATTTCTTTATAACTCATGGATTACTTAAGGTGAATATTAAGAACAAGGTGAAACGTACAAAACACCTGAAAGCAAACTGTCATCTAGGTGAGCTTGAGGAAAATCCACGTGGACACCCAGTACCATAACCAACTGTTTGAACAGTTACTTTGAGAAAGGTAATAGAATATTGTCAGAAATGGAGGGTGGGCTGTACCAAAGCCTTCATCCACATTGCCCAAGAGGATGCTCTTGGATGAGCACAACAGCCATGCCTGGAAGCCATCCTCCACAGGCCCTCATCAGAGCCTGGAGGAAAAGTGGAGGCTTTCCTTCAAATACATCCTGCAGCCTGGAAAGGATGGGCAGGCAAGGATGGTCCCCCACACCCCCCTGCACAGAGCTTGTGCCAGCTCCTCCTTGAGGATATCCCACTCTGCAGCCTCTGTCCTCCTGCCCAGCAGCTGGAAACCCCCTGCCCTGAAACATGGAGCTGGAAGGCCTTGAAAATTGTCTTCTGCAGCTTCATCTGTGTGAGCTACAGCAAACCAGGACAGCTTTACACCAAGACTCTACCACAAGATCTACCTTAAATTGCAATAAACTACTTAATGCAAATTGTAGTTGGGTATTACACAGTACTCCGGCAACAAAAACTGTGGGTTTGGGGTTTTTTTTGTTTATGCAAGCAGTCAGTTTGAAAAATGGCACTTGAGGACATGATTTAGTGGTGAACACAGCATCACTGGGTTAATGGTTGGACTTGGTGACCTTAGAGGTCATTTTCAACTTTACCTATTCTATGATTCTATGAAAAAGAGAAACCAAGATCAAATCTTTTGTTGCTTCTCATTTTTACGTGCCTTGCTGTATGACACCGTAAGGATTTTTACTAACTTCAACACAACAATTCATGCATTGCTACTGGACTAAGCACAGTTGGTTCTGAGTATAACCAGGCTCCAAAAGAAGCTCATAAATCCATATTTCTCCTGCCTGTTTGGAACTTCCTTCCAAACAGAAATTGCTGAAGCCAATTGTTCTGTGGATCTCAAGTGATTCTTAGAAAAACTCAGGATGACAAGAAGCATCTCCCAAGAAAAGACAGTATTTTCTGTACTGTGAGAAATGTTAGAGGGCAAACAAGCCCACTCCCCCACCCCCATGCTTGACACATCTTCCCCGCATCAAAACAAACCCTTCGTTTTGCTTGCTGAAAACCAGCAGGACAAAAAAGTTTAAACAAAACAATAATCAGATGTCATCACATAGGCTCTCCTGCTTAAACTGCATGGGGAGCTGCATGACTCACTGCTTCAGTCACGCAGCAGAGGAATGAGTGAAGTTGCAGTGAGGAAGAGTAACTTCCATGACAACTTTTTCTTCCAACAGAGTTCCATTTTCAGCATTAGAAGGAGATTATTCTTTCCACAGTACTTACATGCATGCAGGCATCTGCTACCAGATGGAGTCAAGCCCCACATCATTTTAACACCTTTATAAATGCATGGGAGTGGTTTACTCATCCCAGTCCTTGACAGGGGGCTTGCTAAACAAAGGGAACGAAGAGCCTCTCATGGTGCTCATTCCCATCTGGCAGTTTTGGAAAGCCAGACACAAAGGCCAAGTTTTGCAAGGCTTCAGGAAGAACTGGCTGCAGAGGTGGCCATACTGGAGTCTCTAGGATTTAGTCCTCCCTCCACAGAGCTAACTCAGCAGCACAGAATCACAGAATGGTTTGGATTGAAAGTGATCTTTAAAGGTCATCTTGTCCAATCTCACTGCCATGAGCAGGGACAACTAGATCCGGTTGCTCAGAGCCGCATCCAACCCAACCTTGAATGTTTGTAGGGATGGGGCATCCATCACCTCTCTGGGCAACCTGAACATCTCAGCACCTACAAGGGGAAGGGACTTGCAGCCCAAGCCACCAAACATGCACAGAAGCTGTCAGCAGCCTCCTGCTATCTTGCCTATTTTCAGTTTTGCTGCTTTTCCTCACTTTTGCCATTCCCTGGGCTCACCTGCACACCCTGTGGGTGTTGTTGTACCACACTCCACCTCAAGCCTGTGTGTGCCCACCAACCTTGGGATGCTCCTCTCCCCTCTCATTTATTCCACAAATCATGTGTTCAAGTGAGAGAGGGGTTTACAGCCCTGGAATTTTGCAAATGGGAAAGATAAGCTTTAATAAGGGAGAAGTACGGATATTTTTGCATCAAACAACATTTACTGAACATACTTCCTTCTGAAGATTAAAAGGGATTCTTAAAAAAATAATGAACACACCTGGGTTTATGCATTCAAATGAGTCCTAAAACTCAAAGAATCTGAATTAGCCTCATTTCATCAGGGAAGAATTTTTTATAAATGTAATTTACACATACTAGAGACTTAATCTGGACATCCACATGAAAGCTGGAGGGAAAAAAAAAATAAGTGAAACATCCTTTCAGTACCTCATTTCTGGTGGTTTGCCTTTGGAATTACAGAATGTAAGCAGCAGCAGAGGAAAAAAGAAGGGCAAGAAAATCCTCATATGTCTGCCTTTACTAGTGACACACACCAGCATTTCCTCATCTGCACAACCTTCATTGCTGTTTGCATCTTACTCAGTTTTGTGTGGTCTATTACACAGTCAGTGAGGCACAGAACTTGGTAGCATCCTGATCATCAGAGAAGATCTAGGTTAATTCTAGGTTTATCTGAGAATATAGGTAATAAGAAAAAAAAAAACAGGAATAATAATAAAATAATAAAAAATATCACCTACTAGCATTACTTATCTGATGCAGAATCAAGTGCAAAAGAAAGTGCAAACTCCCCCTTACAATTAGAGGGACACCCTGTGCTGCACACGTGGAGTGGTGCTGCACATCTCAGAAGAGAAGTCTCCAGGGACACCTTAGAGCAACTTCCAGTACCTAAAGGGGCTACAAGAGAGCTGGAGAGGGACTTTGCACAAGAGCAGAGAGTGACAGTACAGGGGGACATTACTTCAAGCTGACAGAGGGCAGTCTCAGATTAGATATTAGGAAGAAATTTTTCCCTGTGAGGGTGTTGAGGCACTGGCACGGGTTGTCCAGAGAAGTTGTGGATGCCCCATTCCTGAAAGTGTTCCGGGTCAGGTTGGAGGAGGCTTTGAGCAATGTGGTCTAGGGCAAGGCATCCTTGCCCACAGCAGGGGGGTTGGAACAAGATGATCTTTAAGATCCTTTCCAACCCAAGCCCTTCTGTGACTCTATGGCTTCATGCAAGCTGAGCTGTGGTAACTGCGTATGCTCCTCTTATTCAAAAAAATGTGAAAAAGAAAGAAAGAAAGAAAAAAAAAAAAAGCTCTTAAGTCACTGTGTTGGGGAGAATTCCTCCGAATCATGCCAGGATGAGATAGAAAAGCTGTAGAAAAGCTACAAACTAATGCCAGATCTCCTCCCTCCCACTCTGATACTTTTAGCTGTAAGGCCATCTGGTAAGAGGGATATAAAGCAAATTTTAACTTGCACTCAAAACACAAGCATAGTTGAAAACTAGATTAACTATAGTCCATTTGAGTTCAGTGGAAATGTACCAACCAGAAAATTAGATTGATCACCACTAATCTCCATCTCCATCACTGCTGGTCCCTGGTTGAGCCCAGGGATAGAACCAGTAGAGCCAAATGGGAGGAAATTGAATCAAGGGTTTGATTGTATGTCTTCGATAATTTTTAAGGAACAGACAGGCAGACCAGGCCACTCTGAGCTTCCAACCCCTTGTAGTGGAGAAGCTGCAGAGAATTAAATTGCAGAAAGTTTGTCCAGAATTTTGAACTGTCACTAAAAGATGATTTTACCCCCATTAACCCAGTCAAACAATTCCTTCCAGGTCTGACCCTTAACTGCAAACATGCAGGGGATGTATACTAAAAGGCATTCACAATGCAAGTTCTGCTCCTTTTATTGCTTTAGAAGAGTTTAGTCTGTACAAATCCTCCCTGAGGTACAGGTCATGTGTGCTCTGCAGAGAGAGATCCTGTAAATTTCAGGCAGTGAAGAAAGGTTCTGCATGTTTGTGACATTCAAAGGCAGAGCTGGTTGAAATGACAATTATGTCCCTTGAAATAGAAATGTCTGTCTGTGCTGAGAATTTCCTTAAGAAAAACCAAGCCACTTCCTGATGTTTAAATTCCTCATAGAAGAGCCAAGAGAAAAAAATCAAAACAATATAACAACAAAATATGTGACTGTTGATTTACATTAACCTCATTTTTGAATCACTAGGACATGATCCTTCTCTGCTGAGCCCAACTTGAGCACGAGGCAGCCTTTTAGCCCCTTCCAAGTCATGTATCCCTGACCTAGCTGTGCAGCACATCAGCAAACACAGTGTCCTGATTTACTGAGTGATTCAGGAGTTAAGTATTATGGGTCAATGTAGTCTTCATTTAGACACAGCTTTCTAGCATTAATAGTAATCTCAAAAAATATTATGTTGATTATTTCTACATCTCACTGACCCTGAACCATATCTTTATTTTTCAGCTGCCTTCCCCCTTGCTACTGCTCTATTTCCTTCCTAAGTTTTCAACTAAATACAAGTCATTGACGTAATTCAGGCATTTTGAGGGCAAAACAACACCCACCCTTGATCCTGATCCAGAAGTTTTTAAAAACCATACTGAGGTCAAGTCATTAGGATTTCTCAGCTGGCCCAAGAACCACATGGAAGGAGCTCCCAGGTGCTGAACAGCTCCAAGGTGCTGTTTCTTAGACTACAACAGCTTCTGCTGTAGTTCACTGAGGGCCTCAGCAGCTGCCAACACTGGTTGCTAAAGAAGCTTTCTCAGTTTAGCAGACAAAAGTTGGATTTCACCTGTGTAGCACTCATACACATGAGCAAAAATAAGACATTAAATACCTCTCACTTCAAAAAATTATGTATGAACCAGTGTTAAAGATTTAAGCTCTCCATTTTCAGACAATTCTGCCCCTTACTTCATCTTGAGTAAAAGAAGAACTACCCTCAGGGACTTCCCATTTGACAATGCTGAGAGATTATCAGCAATAAAGCCATAATCTAAACTGATCCCAGAGCTTATGTTCAAATATTGCTGGTCACTACTTGGGTCTTCTAGTCTTGAATTTTCAATATTTGCCTTCAGAAAGACACATCCCTGGTGTCGTTATTAACAATACTCTACTTTGAACATTACTTGAGCTGTTAAGGAAAGAAAGCTGGAGGTTTCTGCCAGGTGAAACATCAGAGAACAAGAAAAGCCACAACCAGTGTTAAAAGAGAATCAGAAAATTTGTACTTGAACAGTAGTTAGAAAATAACAGCATCCAACCCACAGTGTAACTACACCCCCCACCTCTAAGAGGACATCACTATACAAAATTTTTAGTATCTTGGCTATTAGCAGGGCTACATGTGCAAAGCTGGTTATGAAACAACAATTTTAAACAGCAGCATTTCAGTAGTCTCATATTTCCATTATTACTGGCAAATTATCTAAACCTGAAACATTTTCTGTTTTAATAATCTTTGACAATCTTTGCTTCACTACCTCTAGTAATCAAATACAACAGCAGCAGAAATATTAACCTTGAAAAATTGCATGAAGTGCAAAGCCAGGCATATATTTTGGCAATTTAACTGCCCTTTACCCAGTGCAGTTAAATAAGCTGTGTGATTTCCATCTGCTTTGTGGGACTGGCATGCTGGATGGATGTTGGAACAGATCTTTTCTGCATCTGGTAAATGGATTCCCTGCTTCACCCAGTCACGAACCAAGATCTTCACCAAGGTGCTGGTACTACTCTGGCAAAAATGGAGGGCTGACAATAGGTGGGCTGAGCTACTCTCAGATGATCTTGAGATAGCAATGACAACATTTCAGAATTTCATATTTTAGGAAACTGAGCCAAAGAATAATGCTCTTAGCTGCAATTCCATGGGAAAAGGACAGTTTCTCCTATGTATGGCTTAGGAACATCTTCCAGTTGCTTTTGCTGAGGCTTAAACTAGCCAGCTCACACACACTGAGCATGCTGTTAGCTGGCCAAGTTACAGCACATAGGCTGCTTGCCAGGACTCATTCAGAATAAAGCACTCAGTAATATCTATCTGCATCCCTGTGTGACTTGTCAGCTGGATTGCACTACCATGATGGGCTAAGAGACTGGAAAAAAAATTGTCTCGGGATAAAACAGGCACTAGGTCCAGCACTCAGGGAGCTAAAAGCACCTGGGCCATGGCAGCCTATGCTCTGCCCTCTTTGCACTGGACCTGCTCTCTCCCTGCCAAGTGGTTTACCCAGTTATTCTCCAGAAAATGCCACAGCCCTGGGGAGAGCTGTGGGCTCACAGCAATCTGCAGCAGCCAAGCCATTGCTGTGATAACATCCAGGCTTCCCATTACATGTTTGTGGTGCAAAAGCATTTGGCTGCCCATAGGTCATGGCTGGGCTGGAGGCAGTGAGAAGGGACACCCAGGTTGTAGGGAAAGCAGCTGGAGCCCAGCCTGCCCAGCCTCTGACACAGCAGCATCTCCCTCCATCAATCCTATGACTGTCCTTGCCAACAGCTCCACTCATCACTCACTTGCTCAGGCCAGAGAGTGCAGCCCTGTGTTATGTGTGGAGATCCAGATGGTGCTGAAAGGACAAAGTTTTTGTCACAACAACTTTCACCTGAGATTTCACTCTTACTTAAAACAGGTTTCTTGCCTGTTGGTTTTAGGGTGATATTAATTGTTAGAGTAACACAGGCTCACATCACACTCATAACTGCTATCAAACAATGAAAAGCATTTATTTCCCATTGCTGAAATGGAAAATATGGATGGGAAGCTTGAAGTGCCCAGAACTCCCTCATCTCTGTGCTCACCTATTTCAAAAATGTAAAGAAGCACAGCTGCATGGTCACCTTATTCCAGTAAATAAGGATTTAACTTTACCAGTTATTGCAGTGATGTCACCAATCCTTTGGTGATCAGTGGCATAAAGTCTGGTACACTTGTACTGCAGTGATTCCCTGGAGATGGGTTCAAGTCACATGGGGCTTCACTTGGGAACAAATCAGCTCCCTAAGGGTCACAAAGACTACATTTGCAGCAGATGTTTTTTTCTCCTTAGCTTTCTATTCAATATTCCATTCTCCTGCAGCTGGGACAGTTTGTCTGTTATGAACATAAACCATTGGGAAAGTCCTTACAGAGCCATCAATCTGCTCAAGTATGTTCCAGATCTCAGAGCCATTTGCTCTTCCTCCTGCTCCCCAGGGCCATGCTCTAAAGGAGGCATCATTAAACACCTACCCAGCTCTTCCTGAATTTCACTGCTGCATCTCAAGAGGCAGGATGTAGATTCATGCTGGCTGACATCAGGTACTTCACATCTGCTTTTTACAGCCCTGACAGTGTCCCACTCAGGTAGCTGAGGTGGTGGGAACAGCAGTGACTGCTAGGTCTGAGCTGGGTGGCAGCAGAGGTGCCTGCTGCACAACCAGACAGGCCTCATGTCCCAGGCAGAGAGCTTCTCCTGCAGCTCCAGAGTGGGTGGCTGCCTTATACAGAGAGAGGACTGCAGATCACAGTGTCCCAAATATCTTCTGTGGTCTCACTTTACTCAGGTTACTGATCACCACTTTGCCTTTTGAGACATCTGATTTTCCACACGCCTCACTGCAGCTCACTTCATGTTCCAGACCTTAACTCTAGAAACTGCAACTGGCACTAGCCCAGCCCTGCATCTGGCCTTCATTCCTCCTCCTAAAAACACAGACACTCCATTCACCCCACAGAAACCCAGACATCAAAAAAAAAAGAAAAAAAAGGGAGCTATTATTTGCCTTCAGCAGATTGCCTCTTATTGCCCTCTGAGTGTCATCCATGCAAATGGATGACACCAGTCTGCTTTCCTGGAGAGTCATGGAGCCTCTCTCAAGTATTTTGTTGGCCAAAGCCCATCTGCCAGCAGACAGCACCAAGCCAGCCCTCAGCAAGTGCAGCTCTGGAAGGCTTGTTTACAGGAGTTCTAGTCTAAAAGTTTGACAGGGAGTACAAATTCTAGTTAAAAAGATACTCAGATATTTGTCTGAAATTCATACTCAAGCTATAGACAGTCAACCCATTTCAACCAGCACAATAAGGTACAGGGGTTCAGGAGGAAAGAAAGCCAAACATGAAAAATGGGTATTTCTTGGGTAGTACTCCATCATGCCAATGAAAAAACAGGATTTGATTTGGAGGAAATAAAAGGCAATGGCTTTCTTTCCTAATAGCCTTTACTTTCCAAGCAAACAGAGATGGGAGTAGAATAAAAAAAAAACAAAACACTGACCTAAGGATAGCTCCAGCACTCAGCAGCTTGCTGAGCACTGAAGCTGCACTAACAGAGTGATGGGTCCCAGGGGTGGTTAAAAGAGTAAGGCCATGAGAAAGAACACCAGGCTTTTGGAGAGTGGTAGGAGAACCTTCACAAGACATGGAAAAAAAAAGGCATATAAATAGTAGCTATCATTAGCAGATGCATACAGACTGAAGGGGAATGCAAGGCACTGATCCTCATACCACGAATGTTCTTTTAAGACATAATGAGAATATATCTAATGTATCTCCATTTTTATAAAGGTTTATCCATCTTAGGGTTGCACTGCACATGAGATGTCTAGCCACATAGGAAATATTTTTGTCCTTAGCATTTACCTGTCTCACCATCAAGAAAATGCACCTCACCAAACAAGTGTGGGTATTTACTTTTTATTGGGCTATTCTGCAGCAGAACACCATCAGCACACCACCAGGCTGCACTGGAAATGATGCAGTGCTCTGTGCTGGAAGAAAACCAGATCTAAACCGAAAAACTCCTTAGGTTTTCATGATAATTAGGTGCCTGTAACACCTTCTGCCTCCCAGGGAGGGAGGGAAAGAAGTAATTATCAGCCATCCAAACTCCCTGCTACACAAAGAGGGCTCCCACGCTCCTGTCAGCTGTGACAACAGCCACTTCTCTGTGGGCAGCACCTGTCCTCTCCCGCTGCCTAACAGCAGCTGAACGAGGCTGCTTTCACCACTCTGCCTGTGCTGGCACGGGCCACCCTCCTGCACAACACAAACTGCCACGCTCAAACCAAGGAGCTCATTCTCAGCGGTCTCTGGAGCGCTTTGGAGAGACAGGGCCGATGAGTACCAGTCTCAACACCCACATCTGCAATCTGTAGAGATCAGCCTGTGGGATCACATCTGGCCAAAGCCCATCTGCCAGCAGAGAGCACCAAGTCAGCTCTTGGCAAGTGCAGCACAGGCAGATTCGAGAGCAAGCTGGGAGCTGGGATTGCTGTCCTGCCCCCATGGGCAACAGCTCTGCTCTCTCAAGTCATGGATGGCTGATCCTGCCTCAAGAAACAGCAAAGGCAGAACAGAGCTCCATTCTGTGCTCATAGATTTCAGTAATCACGTTTCAGTCAACTTCAACAAGGGCAGAATAGATTTTTCTTAGTCAGTTTTTTTCTTCCGCTTAAAAATAGGTGACATCAATTTGACTTGTCAGTTTTAATTAGTATTTGCATTATGTTCTGCTCTAAAGAAGTTGTTCTGTTTTGACAAACAAGGGAGAAAAAAATCTGATACATAACTCAAGCCTAGAATTTAGGATGTCAACATGAAAGGCAAAACTAATTAAGATGCTTCACAGGAGATCCCAGCGCTTCCCACAAACACCAGTGACATGATGTTTTAGACAGGCATTCTTTATATTTGTATATATACAAACACATCCAAGTAGTCAGGGATTCACAAAATTAAAACTGACATCAATTAGTGCTAGCAATGGAACACAGATCTAGAGTTGTAGCTAAGTTCAAACCTAATGATACTGGATATTGCTGCAAGAACACATCAAGAATCAATCCCTATTTCAAATAATAGAATGTAGTGACTCAAGACAAAGATGTGAAGAAAGTGTTGTTAGCAGCAGCAGCTAATGAATAGAAAATTGACAAAAAAGTGCAGATTCTCCAGAGTGCACTGCTGTAGTCAGTCAGTATTGCATACAGATATACCCCCAGGGACACCAGCAGAAATAAGCATAATTTTTTAAAAAAGTTATTTGACTTATTAGACATTTCAATTGACTCTGAAGCAGACTGGCAGAAGAAATATTTTCCTGTTTTAAAGCATCTAATTTAACCAAACTTATAGGTGTGAAGTGTGCAGCCAGGGCAAACTTGCATGCCCATTCCAATGATTCTGTTTAATGTTTAGTGCCATTTCTGACACTGAAGAGTGTTAGAAGCATGAATGATGCAGAGCATTGAGGAGCATCACTGAAAAGTCAGTCAAAGCACACTGGAAAGTTCTTCTCCAACCCCTTGAGGGTTCAGCTCTTACAGGAGGGAGAGGCCCAAAAAGATGGGAGCCATTTTCAGTCCTAGAACAATATTCAAGTTTGAATTGTTTTTCCACTTGCCATAAATTGTTTAGATGCCACTGATGCTTTTAAAACCAAGTGAAATGTGCACAGGAGAGCTCTACACAACAGAAACAGCAGAAACATTTCCAGCTGTGTGTATTCCCCTTTGTTCCCTCACCTGTTCCCAAAGGCAGGAAAAGATGCTGCTCCAAGCAAAGCTTCCCACAGCACAGAGAGGCAGAGCACAAGAGCTTCATTTCTCCTGTTTTATACTTTTGGCATTACCTGACCTGGAAGCAGAACCTGCCAGCATTAACCAAGGTATGAGTAAGGATAGACATAGTAACTTCATTGAAATACAGCAGCAAGATAAGCACACTGAAGAAGGGGAAAAGCTAGGTAAGATGAAGAACAGCACAAAAAAACCCCCAAACATTGACATACGCAGGCAAGTTTCACTGGAAACTAAGAGTCACTAGAACAGCCTTCAAGGAGCTGGAAGGGGTTAGGGTTGCCTTTCTGGTTTTAAGATAAGAGTTTTGTTCTGCCTATGATGGTTTGTGTGACATAGCTGGCTGCAGTTGTGAGTGGTGGGAACGCAGGCAGGACCCATGACCAGGGTGACCTCTTGTACATTCCTTCTGCCAACATCAACTGTTGGCTTGCTTGAAGTGTGCTTGAATTTGAGCAAGAGTATTGGGGAAGCCTTGGTGGTAGGAAGGGGTGGGGTGAACAGAGAGGAAAAGGGAGGAGAAAGCACGAATACTTTTAAGACAATACCTCAGTTTTGCAGGACTATTTACTTGTTGAACAGGCAAGTTATGAGACTCTTGGGAATCAAGCTTTGTACTGAAGTAGCAATTGGCCTCTGGTTACCACCGTGTGAACCCTGCTGCTTTAATAAAACATCAAAATAGAAGCTGAACCATGCCACAAAGGGAAGATTTCAGACAGAGGATTTGTTTTGTTTGTTGTTTTGTTTTTTAAATGGCTGTGACCTGATCATAATCAGATTAGCAAATAAGCAGTCGGTGGGTTTTTTTTCCTTAATACAACAAGAAGAAGAGTGCAGACAAGAAAGGTAACTCAAAATAGGGAAATATTTGTGCTAATAGAAATGCTAGCATGTTTCAGTGGAAGAGACCAACTGTTTTGGTGCATCTCCCTCTTGTGTCACATGCTCTCCCCTCAACATGTCACTGTGGTAGGACCAGGGCTTGCCAGAGGGGAGACATGCTCATTGCAGGGCTAAAACACCAAAACAAGTCCTGCAGTGAAAGCTCTCTGCCTACCTTCACAAACCTTGCCCCTGTAGAAATCACCAGGTTTTATTCCCCCTGGGTTTTCCAAAATGCTCTTTCCCTTTATCTAAATTTGATTATGGTGCTCACCCACAGAGGAATTCAGGCTACTCCAGGTATTTAAATCTCTCCTCACAGTAGGTACTCAAGTTCAGGGTTATAAATTTAAACACAGGAGAGCCAAGATAAGTCCAAGCTTCTTTGTACATGGGCAGAGCAACCAACTCCATCTCACTTGTCAGGTGGGAACAAACGTGACAACCTGCAACTCTCCAAGGTTAGAGCGCAAAGATGAACAAGGCAGGCCTGAGTAAGACTGCTGGGCTCTCTGACCTGTATTTCAGTGAAGCTTCCCTCTGGGCACCTACATAATTTGTAGCTGTGTGCACAAAATCCTCAAAACTGAGGAGCTGAGTTGACATCACCCAGGATGGGCCCTGCTCCAGCATCCTGCAAGTCAACAGTAAGACTTCCCATCATCTCTAAAGAGCTCCATGTCCCATGCCATAGCCACAAGAGGGATCTGCACCAAGATGAGGATAATGCACAGCATGGCCCCATCATCTTGTTTTAAAGCTCCAGCTGAGCAGAACAACTTCACATGAATTAAGTCCATGCATCAGTCTATCAGTCTGTTTCCAGAGTTAAAGTCTTTCCTTAAATACAACACAAAATAAAGGAGGCTTAAAAATCTCACCAGGCTCACATAAATGCCTCTTAACCATGAAATACTGATGTTAATACAGAACATGAATAATTGAGCTTCTCATTTCTCTGAAAAGTCTAGTCTTACCAAATGTTACAGGACATATAATTTATATTTGGATAGTAGAGAAAATAACAAATGGTTTCACCTCCTAACCCTGTCTCATAGGCAGCCTTAAGAACACCAAAGTACAGTAATTGCTATAATGGCAGTTTGCCCAAGTTAAGTCTTAATAATGTTATAATAAAAAGTCTTTTTGGCTCTTCTTTTTAAGATTGATTCATCTTAAAAAGTAATCAATAAATGCATTTTTTCACTTCATCACTGCAAATAACTGCTTGGTATTTTTTAGCTTTTCCTGCACTCAGCTTTGCTGGAGTCCTACAACAGTGAGCCACCTGGTCATGGATGCTCTAGGCATCCCCTCAATCTGGAAGTAGCCAGGTACAGCTAATGGGACAGATGTGGAAACAAGGAAAGACAGGAGCAGTGATGCTGCTGTTTCAGTCTTTCCTTCAGACTCCTTAGTCCTCATTTCCTATCACTAGACTCCCAAGGACATTTTATTCCAACAAGAAAATACCCAAAAATAAACATCAAGTGAGGGCTGACCAGGGCTTGGCTGGCCACCAAAGCCTCTTCCACAGACTTTCCCAAGCACTGCTGTGCACTGCAAAGGACTCTGTGGCATCCCACAGGCCAAGCCAGTGGTGACAGTGCTACCAGCACAAGTGACTGCAGAGCTCTGGTCAGACTGAGCACATAAATCCCGAGACCAGGGAGCCCTCAGAGCAATCACTGTGTACCATCCTCCTTGCAGACTTCCCCGTTTGACTCATACCCTCCATGCTGGTAACAGAATAGGGGGCCTAAAACACAATGCCTTCATTTCACCTGATTTAACCAGCTTGTTATTAGAAATATGTCAAATGAAGAAGTGATTGCACTTCCCTTTACAAAAAGAAATACCAACAGGGTAATTATTCTTTACTGACATAATAATATTCTGATATCTCACCTAGAGCCAAATGCAGTCCAGTGGGAGCCAGGCAGGTGCTCAAAGATCCCCATGCCCAGCCTAGTCCAGTGCTGAAATGGTCTCTTAATTCAGGCTCATATTTCTCAGGATTCCTGCCTAACTCCATATATCAATTTAGGGCTGTATTTGAGCACTGAAATCACCCATGCCCCAGTGACAGGGCAGGAAATAGGTACCTAAGGCACTGGCAAAGAGTCAAGATGTCACTGCACAAGCTGCTTGCCTGAACCTGGCCCAGGGATGAGCACTTAGGTAAAATTTCACACAGCCAACAACAGTCCTAAAATCAGTTAAATTATTTAGAAAAGGATGATTACAAAACCTCTAGGTATCTTTCTGAACAATGAAACCCAGCAGATAATATAATTGAACATCTAATTTCACAGCAGCTGTGAAATTGTCTGCAAAACATCTACCCCTCACATGTCTCATCCCATCTACATAAAATCCATCCCAAGTGACTTAGAAGCACTAGAAACTCAGTCTAGCTGACAAACCAAAGCAGTGGATGCAATTTTACAGATAATTGTGACAAATTCTGTTTGGGCCAGTCCTGTTTATTAGCTCTATCAATTATCTGGATGAGGGGATCAAGAGCATACTCAGTTTGCATATGACACCAAGTGGCTGGGAGGGCAGGAAGGCTCTGCAGAGGCATCTGGACAGGATGGATTGATGGGCCAAGGCCAATTGTGTAAGGCTCAGCAAGGCAAAGGGTTGGATCCTGCACACACAACGACCCCTGCAGTGCTCCAGGGTCGGGGCAGAGGGGCTGGAAGGTGCCTGAGGGAAAGGACCTGAGGGTGCTGGTTGAGAGTAGCTGAACAGGAGCCAGCTCTGCCCAGGTGGCCAAGAAGGCCAATGGCACCTGGCCTGTATCAGCCATGGTGTGGCAGCAGGACCAGGGCAGCGACTGTTCCCCTGTGCTGGTGAGGCCACACCTCAAGTCCTGTGTTCAGTTTTGAGCCCCTAATGACAAGGAGGACACTGAGGGGCTGCAGTGTGTCCAGAGAAGGGAACAGAGCTGGGGAAGGATCTGGAGCACAAGGCTGATGAGGAGCAGCTGAGGGAGCTGGGGGTGTTTATCCTGGAGAAAAAGAGGCTCAGGGGGGACCTTATCACTCTGTAACAACTGCCTGAAAGGAGACTGTAGACAGGTGGGGGTTGGTCTCTTTTCCCAGGTAACAAGCAACAGTAGAGGAAATGGCCTCTAGTTGCTCCAGGGGATGTTTAGATTGGATATTAGGAGAAATTCCTTCACTGGAAGGGCTGTTGAGCATCGGAACAGGCTGCCCAGGGAAGTAGTGGAGTCACCATCCCTGAAGGGATTTAAAAGACACACAGATGTGGCACTTGGGGACATGGATCAGTGCTGGACTTGGCAGAGCTTGGTTGGACTTGGTGTTCTTAAAGGTCTTTTCCAAGCTAAATGGTTCTAATCTAAGCAATGAGATATTCTTGTTGAGAACACAAGCTATTATGCCTCAGTTTTGACAGGCCTTCAGAGTAGCTTAAAATATACATTTTCTACATGAATATATCTCTCACTAGTGCACACAGCCACTGCTGTTTTTCCTCAGAGAGACACTAGCAATAACAGTACTACCTGTGCATGTTCATATGTATGTGTACATATACATATTAATGTAGTATCGTTGATTTCTCTCCAAATACACTCTTCCCTTGTATTTATGACTATTCAATACAGACACGATGTAGTTTTGTAGAGCACAGAAGTGATTTTTTAATACCAGAAGGCATTGGCATAGTGAGGCAGAGTGACCCCCAGCCTCACAGACTGTAACTCCTACATTGCTTTCTTAAAAGGGCTGCTGCTTTTGCCTGCCAGCTCCCACTAAATCCCTAGCCCCATGTCAGCTGAACATGGTACATTTTCCCCCCCTTGCAAACACCAGGGATATTGTTAGTTTTGCCTACACGTGAATTGCTGGAGCAATCTCCCATTTTTAAAAAATATCTATTTATACTTCTATCATTAAATCATTTCTCACTTTCATTTTTCATTGCCACTTAAACCTCCAACAGCCCTAATTTCTAACTGATAAAACCAAATCATACTGGATTGGGCCCAGTTCTCCTCCTACACTAGTATTACATTAGCATAACCACAGCTTTCAGTGAAATTAGTCTTGTTCCCTTTGCTGGGAAGCAAAGAAGAATCAGTCCTACTGTTTCCTCCCTAATACACTTACAGGAGGAGTTTAGTCCACAAACACGTATGCATGACCCAACACTGGAGGGAGAATTACTCAGTATGGCCAAAGAGTAGGGCAGCAAATCTGAAGTTTCACTGTCACTAATCATTTTCACCAAGAAAACTGGCTCATTTCAGTTATCACAACACCTGCAGACACTAGAATTACACAGTAGACATTAGTAAGAACACCAAACAAATCAAAATAAAATCAGTCCTATGTCTGCATTGAAACAACTCCACAAATACCACAAGGGAAATTATAAATGAGCTTGACTGGACTCTGATGTGTTACAGATAATTGCACATCTAAACAAATTAAACATGGACTGCAAATCTGATCCTTCCCCCACTACTTTTGACTGTTCTCACAACAGTTGCCCTGTTACAAAAAAAAAAAAAAAAAAAAAAATCTGGGGACTACAGCAGTGTGACAGCCTGTTATCCAGGACCCAGGCCCTGGGTTTTGCCCCAGGCCGATGTAAAAACCACGGCTCTTCAAAGCCTTGTCACAGCTGACTTATTCAATCCTCTACACTTCTAAAAACAATATTCACCTTTGATTTTCACTTCAAAGGTCCTGCTTCAGCAGGGTTAATGAGAAACAAAGAAATCACAAAGCAAATTAAGGTTTAATCATTGTGCAATTCCCTTAGATAACTTAATTGTCTCATCCTCACTGTTTTGCAGTGTAATTAACTATATCTCAGAACCAAAGGTAGAACATGCTTCAGTTCAAGGTCAGGAAACAAGCAGAAAGAGGCAAGAACAGAGGCAAGATGTCCTGACTTGTCACCTCCACTCAGTCCCCTGCTTCAACCATTAGGTAGCATCCACTCTTCAAGTTGACACAAAACCCAAGAAACCAGAGTCTAAAACATGAGAACAGAGGCTGGAAAAGGAGCCTTTCCACATTGATCATATAAAGGAACTGCAGCTTAAGTCAGTGTTTGATGTGCAGTATGTCTGACAAATAGACTTGTATACAAAGTTATCTAGATCTTTTTACACATCCTTGTAATAACTTACAGCAACTATGGACTTAAAGATTCAAGCACCACTTCTGAACTCAGCTGTAATTTACTCTTCCTTGCTGAGCTGTTTATCATCCTAATGGCCCTGCCAAAACTAGGATAAATTCCACCAGACAGATCATTAAGGTATTTAGTAATCACTACAAGACAGTGACATAATTCACTAAACCCAAAATGCTGTTTCTGTCCCTTTACAGTTACTGAAGTGCCTTAATGAAATTCTATTTGGCTGCAAAATGAAGATATGGATGGATTTACACACAACATAGAAATAGTCCATTTAATTAGCAGCTGAGATGTTGAATGGCTAGTATTAATTTCTGTTAAACAGAAACTGTTATCTGTTCAACAGATAACTCTCAGCTGAAAGCTCTGAATTCAGAGAGTTGTTCAGGATTCATTTTACTTCAAAGGCTCAAAAGTAAATTTCAGATGCAAGCACACAACTAAGAAGTCTGAATTATGAGCAGATCAAGAGACCAGCATTCAGAACTAAGAAGACCTACAGAAATTGCTCCATCCAAGGTGGCCATCCCACATCCATCCCAGGCTGTAGTGAATACTCTCTGCTGCAGCCCCAGAGGACAGTGCAGTTAGAGAGGTGCAATTTGTTCCTTACCCAAAAGCCCAATTACCATACTCCACAAAGCATGAAGATGGAGAGATTGTGCAATTTCCATCCCAGCTATTATCACCAGCTGTGCTGTTCCAGCCCAGCTCCGTGCCCCTTCAAAGAGGTCACTTATATGTAACAACAATTCCTCAAACAGCAATACCCACAAACATGCTCCAAGGCAAGCAACCAGCTACAAGCACTCACAAGATACTGCCTCTTGGGGTGGGAGCAGTAAAGACTATTCATTGTTTTCCAAAATTTCAGCATCAGAAAACAGAGCAAGGAAAAGGTCTGGCATCTGAAATGACACATTCTGTCAGCCCGAGGACCCACAGTTAAAAACAAAGTCTGTATTTCCTTCTTGGAACAAAGCCTGGCCAAATCTCTCCAGCCCTCAGATGGGATCAGCAGGAGAGAAGCATCCCCACTTTTGTGCTCTTACAAAGGCACTGAGTGGCGCCGATTCCCACTGCAGAGCAGGACTCATGCAAACCAGCCAGCAGGACTGGCCTTGCTTTTCATCTACAAACTTCACTTTTTAAACACGCTGAGCACAGAAACCCTTCAGTGTCTGTATTACCAACCTCCTAATTCTTTTTCTGCGCAGTCCTAAGAACATGGCAAAAATAAACTGAGGCTTCTATTGCCCACTGAAAAAGCAAAGGAAAAGCTTGTGCATGGCAACTAAAACAAAGCTCATTTTACACTTTCCAGTCACTGATACACAAAGTACAAACCCCTGCACTCCCTGATGGAAATACAGGGCCTCCAGGGAGACCTTATAGCACCTTCCAGTACCTAAAGGAGCCAGAAGAGAGCTGGAGAGGGATTTTTACAAGGGCATAGAATGACAGGACAAGGAATAATGGCTTCAAACTGACAGAGGACAGGCACAGATCAGATATAAGAAATTCTTCCCTTTGAGGATGGTGAGGCCCTGGCACAGGTTACTCAGAGAGGTTGTGGTTGCCCCATTCCTGGAAGTCTTCAAGGGTGGATGGGGCTTTGAGTAACCTGGTCCAGTGGAATGTGTCCCTGCCCATGGCAGGGATTTGGGATTGAATGAGCTTTATTGTCCCTTCCCACCCAAATAATGCCATTGCATTTCCTCAGTAAAAATAAAAATACCAGCCTTCTTCCACATGCACAAACTCCCATATTTTTCTTTGTTGCTTGTAGGTTATTGATTTTCAGTTGTTCAAGTATAAGTGAACCTGTAAGACTTCACCTCTAACCACCCTGCATGTGCTTTTATGTTACAGAGCAGTTTCAGGCAGCAGAATGTCAAAATAAACAAGATAAACAGGTAACTGTGACAAGTTTTCCCAAGGGTAGAAAAACATTAGCAGCACCTGCTGCGTTTTCCATCTGCTCTGAAGTACCCAGGAGCAAAAAACCAAGAACTTTCATGCAGCAAATGATTTGAAATGTACGACTGCTCTTGATTCCTTTAGGAAAACCCAGGCTATATCAGTAAGTAAGTATTTATACATACACACATTTCTATGAGGAAAGCAGTAGAAGATCTACTCTAGAATCCAAAGAGCTTCAAGTCAAAGTGCAGCTCTTTTTCCTTCACCTGTGTATTCCTCTCTTTCAGTGGTGGCCTGCAGGCAAGGGATGAGCCCTGGGAAGGGAGGTAATTTCTGCTTTAGGAGACATCAGGAGAGTCATGTGGAAGCAACTGCCCTCAAGGTTTGCAGACAAAAGGCCCTGCTACCACTTTCATACATGGCTTGGTTATGACTAACCCAAGTAGGGTTTAGCCTGTGTCATTGCCTAAATATTTAACATTTCTCACACCCCCTAGGCTGAGCTGGGTGTGCTGGGGCTTGGTGTCATCAGCTCAGTCAGGAGCACAGCAGCTCTGTGGGGACAGGTGGGCTGGGAGGGGCACAGCCAGTGCAGGGCAGCAAGAGGTACAGGTCCTGTGTGTGGAAAACACCCCTTGTCATCACTCTAATTCCTCCATCACCACCAGCAGGGCAGGGAAAGCCACGAGCTACCAGGACAGAGCAGCTCTGTTTTCCACAGGAGATATCTGCTTTCTAGAACATGTTCTGACTTTCCCATAAAGAGTATTGTGCCAAGGAAGCAATCCTCCCTCTCTCAACACCCCGCTCCTGGGGCAGAATTTCCCCCTCCTACCTCAGTGAGGTGTCTCTCCTGGTTTAGGCTCACCAGTCCCTGCTGCAACTGGATGTGGTCTCAGTTTTGCACAACCTCTGGGTGCTGGAGCCCTGTAGCACCCCTGGGACTGGCACAGCAGGCACAGCACAACAGCACCCTCCTCTTCCAGCCATGCACTGCCTGGGAAAGCACAGCCTCTCCCCAGGGGGATTTAAGCCCTTGGGGGTGGGTGTGACTCCCCTCCCCCCCAGGGGCAGCTCATCAGCCCCATCCTATCCCTGTCTGGCCATGCTGTGTCCAGATTACCATTCCTACATCTTGGGGCTCACTCAAACCTGAAGAAAATTGTCCTTTGGGAGCACTTGGCAGGAATCACTTCATTTTATTTACAACTAAATCATAGCTCAGGAGGGAAAGAAAAAAAAGACCAAAAAGCAAAAGCTTACTAAATTACCAATACATGTGTTCATTTAATAGTTTCTGAAGTGTGCTCTGGTTTTCTCTAGGTTTCTTTAGTTTTCCTTACTGTATTGCCTATTTCTCTGCAGCCAGACACCCGTTCCCTGCCACCTGCATGCCCCTGTGCCATAAAAATCCTTGAGTCATTTTTTATATTAAGGGGTTTCTTAACTTCATTGTTCTGGCCAGGTCCCAGTTTAAGTACAATCCCTTCAAATATTCCTCTCTTATTTCAACCAGAAATGGCTATTACAATTATTTCCTGCAAATTGTTTTGGAGCTTTTTCCATGCCCTTTTTTTAAAATTGCAAAACAGCTGTCACCCAGGAGATGGCTGTATTTTGATGCCACATTAATACCTCTATCCTACACACTTACCAAAACCAGTGGAAACCTACCTCGAGGCAAAGCAACCTGCTTACAGTTGAGAAACCAATTTTGCACCCTATTTCCAGGGAAACTCAGAAATTTTGCTTGCAGGAGGAGCACAATGATGAAGGAAGGACTTAACAGTTTATTAAATGTGCTATGTATAAAATATTCTACATACAAAATAAATTATGTGCTTCAACTGGATAGACTTCTAAAATGGTTTGCTGGCTCAAGTCTCTTTAAAAGGTAATCTAAGCAAGCTGTGACTGTACAGACATTGCACCTCATCGAAAAGACATTAAAGTTTCCCTGACCTCTTAGAAGCAATCATTTGAGTCAAAAACCTTATCAGGAGACCATGCTTGGAAGAAAACATAGAAACATTTTTCAGTTAATGGTTCAGACCCACCTTGTTTGCTCTGGAAACTGACCCTGTACTGTAAATTCTATCTCTGGTGTACAGTACTTACAGTCCATGAATAATGGATATTATAAACAAGCACTAGAAAATGAAAATTCAATTGACAATATTATGGAGCCTCCATTCACAAGTGTAGTTCATGAGTGATATGAATTTTATGGTTCTTATCACCAATGAAAAAAATTTGCATATCCCATCACAGAGTTCTTATAAGAACCTATTCTGCATTTCTTATCTCAGGGTTTTTGTGGTAAGAAATATTGCATTAGGTCCAGTGATTTTCATTTTTCCAATAAAATTCTAAATACATATGCAGTAGCTCTTTACTGACTGGTTTCATGTCATAAATTATAAGCTTGGAGGTAAATACATTAGGACAAATATTGATTTCTAAATAGTCACCATGAGTGATGATGATTGTGGTAATAAATTATCACACCTCTTGTCTTTTATATCTCTGTCTTATCTCCCAGTTACTATACTTTGTGACAAGTAAGTAAATAAATAACGCTGCCTCACTTCTGACAGTTCAATTCATTCAGTTCCACGTGGTAGGAACAGCAGGTATGACTACATGATAGGGTTTGCTGGCAGCTCTGCTCAGAAAGACATTTTGAGATTTGCCACTATCATAAACAATGCTTTCAGTGTGTCACATCACCAAGCATTGCAGGCTTCACTGTAGAAGCAGCAGGTGAAGTCCAGTTCCTGTTGGAAAAGATTAGGAAAAAAAAGTAACAATACTGCTTGGGGATGTCATTGAACGAATAGTCCTTGTTCATTCAACACGTCTGCTCCATGGCTTTTCAGCAATTCTTTGGTTTAATGGATATTCTTTGTTTTACTGGATAGTCTCAGCCTCTAGTACCGTAACACCATGGCTATATGTGACATCTGGTTAGGAAACAGGAGTGTAAGTTGCAGTTACAATTGGACCCCTCCATACTCTCATCTTCCCTGCTTCACAACCAGCCCAGAGACTCCCCCAGAACAGCTCCAGTCAAGCCAGCACAGGAATATAAACAGGGCAACCTGTGGACAGAATCCATTGTCTGAAGAACTGAATGAGTACAGCAAAACCTGCCCCAAAACAGAGGTGGGGAAAAGAACACGAATAGAACACCTTGGACACAGCATCCTCGCAAAGCTCCGTGATGGAGACCAAATGTGTGTCAGCCCTCACTGTGTCTCCAGCCCAGGGTAACCTCTCTGTCTCATCCCTTCCCTACAACCCAACACCACTTTGTGCCCTGACTTGTGACCACCCCAGCTCCCACACCCTGCTGTGCACAGCTCGGCTGTGCTGTCCTCCCCAGGAAAGGGCAAAGAAATGGATATGGCAAACTCTGCTTCCATAGCACCTGAGGGATAGACATATGGATAGGCATGGAGAGGCACAAGAAAGACAAAGGGCCTTGAAGGGACACGCAGTGAGGACACCAGTGGTTGTATGGAGAAAGTTTCTTCCCTGATGAGGAAGGCCAGAGTGCATCAGGCAGCTGGCTCACAGGCAGGTGGAAGAAAACATGTGGATCCAAGGAAATGTCTCAGATGCGCTGGGTCATTCACCTCCAGGTCTAAGCTGCGGTGCTCAGATATGTCTGAACTCAAGTATGTTTGTCAATTCAATCTGCTTTCTGGGAGCCAACAAAACCCAAGCTGATGTTCTAAATATTTATTAAAAAGTAACTGCTAGTGGAGAAAAAAAAAATCAATAAGTAGTTCAATGGCAGATTTATTACATTTTTGACAGGTAAAGGGAATTAATCTATTTTATGAACAAAAATGGCAATAGGAAAGTATACTGAAGGATTCTCAATCAAACATTAAAATGAAAACAGCATGTGCAATACACATTTATATATAAATATATTGGTTACATTCTTTTTAAATAGATTAAACAACATTCATTAGCAACATCCAAAAATATTTCTTTGTGGCAAGAGATTCATCTTCCTTCACAGCATTACTGCCTCTCCATAAGTTTCCACGACAACGATTTTAGAGTTTGGGACTAGAATAGGTATTCAACACACCAGATCAAACCCAGAGCAAGTGATTTGAAACTAGTTTATATGAGATCTCAATGAGACTTAAGCCCAGATATGCAACAGGTGGAACTGGCAGAGTGTGATTTAAGCTGTGGGATCTCATTGAAATCTCAAATTTGGATTAAAGCTAGATTCCCATAGGGAAGCTGTGATACTGCTCAGAATTCTCAGCTAAAACACACTTCCCTTTTTCTGTAAACAAATGCTAACAAAAATAAACTCTCTGTACCCTGTTAACCATTTCTTAACATAAAAATAAGAAGCTGCTCAGGTAGTTTTAAAATAAGTCAGTATAAAACTCTATCCTATCCTAAGTGCTGCCTCTCCCAAAGTGCTAACAAACGGCACAGTGTTTCCTGTTTGAGGCCACATTCCCTGCTTTCCATGGTTCATATTGCAAACCTCAGCTCCAGAAGGACTGAGCTCAAGCCTCCGACCATGGTGGCTGAATCAGCCCAGCCCTGGGCACCTCCCTGGGACACGCAGAGCCCTTCTGAACAGGTCGTGCCAGGGCTGTGCTCCCTGTGCTACCAGAGCCACCCTGCACCCACCGCAGAGCCATGGCCAGCCTGCAGGGTCTGCATTGCAGGGAGCTGCTCACACCCACCCTAGCACAGCAGGTACTTTGCCTGTCCCCTGCAGAGACCTGGGCAGGAGCTGGGCTCAGACCCTGCAGCAGAAGACAAGCAGATCATTTTGCATAGTTTGGTTGAGCAGTGACTCTGTGAGTCCTGGGGAGATGCCCTATCGTGCTCCTGCTGCTCCCATTCCTGCCAGGTGTAGCAGGGACTCTCACAGCTTGCCTGTTTGGGACCTCTTTGGACTTGGTTTGGTTCAAATACTTGCTGGCTGATAACTTTGGAGCCTGAATAAGAAATAGTGCAAATACAAGCTTAAAGAATAAAAAAACCCCAAACCATACCACATTACCTTCACTGAACATTCAGTTAAAGACACAAGAATCCATAAGATGAAACCCCAGTTTTGGGGTATTTGAGATATTTGGCAAACTTCCACAAGATTCTTCACAATTGTCTTTAAGCAGTACATTTCACTTGGCACTAGATGCTTCAAATTATTTGCTAATGTGATTCTAACTAACACTGTTGTAGCTAATTGCAAATGACTTTGAAGACTAGTCATGGAACACGGGACATCTCCCTGGTGTGATGGGACAAACACTCTCTGCAGTTATGGATTCCTCAGTGCTTTTCTTATCCAAGTTTAACTCAAAATGATTTTGCTTGCATGGAATGGTGTGAATTCATCCAGGGTGGTTTTTCTGGAAGGCGAACAGACAACAGTTATTTCTGAGGGTCAAAATACCTTTATTTGGCCATGCTGAGGCAGATTAAGAGGCCAAAACAGAACTCAGTTTGATTCCTATTATGGGAGGCTGGCTGCAGTGCATTTTAAAACAACAATCATCTGAAGTGGCTGAGATGTTCAAGTTTGAAACTTCCTAAGTGCCAGGGCACCCTATAAATGCAGGGCCCCCCTGGTACTGTAGTGACCTTCACCACATGGCAGCAGCAGCAGAGACACTCAGTCCTTATGGAGGCAACGCACCACGCGAAGTTCCTTGGCCCACTTCAGAAAGAGCCTTAATTTCTCTCAATTCCTCTTCCCCCCAAAAATCAGCAGAAGGGACATTCAGCAGCAAGCTGGGTTCAGAAAGCAGTGCACAAATGGCCTACTATCTTCACTAAGGATTAGGCACACAGGCTGCTCAGGCTCTGGGGAAATCCTACGTACCTCCATCTCCAGGCGCCTACAAAGTCTGGTCTCAGTGTTTCAGGGCTCAGCACTGGGAACTAGTTCTGCTTTGACTAGAGCCAAAGAGAGAAGACTGCAGTCCTTCACCAGGGGCAGGGCTGCCTACTGTCCTTGTTAGACCCCCAGGGTTCAGACCTGCCCTTCTCCCTGTTGTGCCACTCAGCACACTGGCATCAAGGCAGGTGTGCTAACCTGAAGGTAGAGTTGCACCAGGGGAGTCCTACCTGTTGATTTAATGGGATTGTTTCAAAGCAGGAATCCACATATTTAAAGCCATAAAGAGATGAATTCACAATGAAGCTAAGGAAACAAAGAAGTCATCATATTTACAGACAGCCGCTGTCACACACACACAGCCCTTTCATACTCCATTAAAGAAACAGCCTTATCTTTGCCCATGTGCTTGTGTCTAATGTGATACTCCAGCACTTCATTACATTGTTTCCAATGATACAGATAGCACAGTTCAGGCTTTAACAGAACTGATGCATAATTAGGCTTAAGTAGCTTTCGTCTCCCAGCTCCATGAGTTACAGTTCTGTACGTGAATAAAATAGGAAAAAAATCTCCACTTTTTCTCCCATCAGCAAATTCATGTTCTGTGATGGGCAAAAGGAGGGGTTTTTGGAACAAACACTGCCTTCCCCTTCTCCCTTTGTCTGCCAGTGTCAATGTTACTGGAACTTAAAGCTGCAATCTGCATTACACAGATGGGACTCTGCTATGTTCATCTCTTTTTTTGTGATGTTCATGTAGCAGTGACTTTTGAAAGATGTTTGGAATTACTGCTGGCCATGACAGGATACTGCCTAAATTAGAATCAGGCTCCAAGTATCTTCCTGCAATTAGATTATGTCATATGCCATATTCTTACTCATGGCCTGGGAAGGAGAATGCAAGGATACTTAATATCTGTAGATATTCAATTAAAATGAGTGCGTTGGACACACAGTGGTCTGGCTTCTGCCTGCCTCACATTTAGCCCAGGCTAGCTCCTAAACGTTAAGAGGAAAGAAAAAGGAAAACACACACCATGCCCATACATACGCCTGCTGGCTAATAAGGTTACCTATCTAAAATGTAAAAAGCCATGCAGTTTACACTTTGTTTGATACAGTTTTGGGTTAAGTTAATGCTAGAAAAATAGAATTCAGAAGAAGGGGAGAAAGGTTTGTGCGTAATAAATGGCAATTTTGCTGTCTCTTGAAGGTTGCATTTCAAGCATAACTGCATTTCTCCATGCACTCCGAATGCTTCCCCTTTCGGGTATTGGCATGCTTGTGGCAAAAGCAACCAAACCAATTAATTAGGCACACAGTGAAAGATGACATATGAAAAAAAAAAAAGATTAGTCATTTCCATTCTGAAAATCCTTACTCAAAGCCTTGATGTCACAGCAATAAGCTAAGCATGAAAGGTTGCAGACTCCTTCCTTGCATGAGGGCAACACCAGCTGTGCAGTGCACACAGCTAGAAAGGCTCTTATATATTATATATACAACTGTAATCCAGAATAAATAGTACTGTCCTGACTCATAGGTGTATTTCAGCGTGGTTGTTGTTGGTTGTTATGGCTGGAGAATGCTTGCTTTTCATCCCTTCTGTCCCGCCCTTGGACACATCAATGAACAGCAGCCTGGGAGTCCACAGCGTCAGCAATATCCTTTTGTATTCCTTCCGAAAATTCTGGTTAAGAAGCCCATAGATCACAGCATTGAGGCAGCTGTTAAAATAGGCCATAAAATAGCTCAGGACAAAAAGCCATTCTGGAATGTGTGGCTGCACTTTTGAAGGATTAATTGAAACAGCTAGGCCAATAAAGTTTAATGGTCCCCAGCACACAGCAAAAAGGACGAAAACCACAAACATAGTCAAGAAGTTTCGGATGTCAGCTGCCCTGAGCTTCTGCTTGCAGTCTTGTCTCACCCGGTGTTTGACTTGAATCACCAAAATCCAGATCCGTAGGTAGCAAAATGTCACGACGGAGAGCGGGACGATGAAGTGAACCACCACCACTGTGATGGTGTACGATGTGCTCACCGTCTGGGCAAAGGTGCAGGAGTAAATCCGGGGGTCATACTGCAAGGAGCCAACAAAGAAGTTTGGCACAATTGCCACCACCGTAAGTATCCAGGTCAGGCAGAGATAGCAGCAGGTGTTCTTCAGGTTGAAGAGCTTATCGTACCGAAGGCTGTGGCAGATGTAGCAGTAGCGGTTGATTGCGATCGCCGTGATGTTGAAAATGGACCCGATGACACTTAAGCCCATCAGGAACCCACTTATCTGGCAGTGAACATTTCCCATGGTCCATCCATTGTGGAAGATGGCACTCAAGATCAGAGGGTACGGATAAACCGCAACCACGAGGTCTGCAACAGACAAGCTGACGACAAAGATGTTGCCTACAAAAAAGAAGAGACCATGAGAGGTTAGCGTAGGTCCAGATGGACAACTTGCAACTCAGAACTCCTCTTTAGGCCTAAGTCTTCTCATGGGCTTCACTCTACTCTCCACTCAGAATTTGAAACCCTAGGAAATAAGACTGTGCTCTACTAGTGACAGCAGTGGAGAGTAACCAGGCATGATTGACCTGCATGTTCCTCCTTGGGAATATTGTAAACTGAAGTGTTACCCTTAACTTGGCTATAGCTGGGGGTCAGGTACCTGTGGTCCTTTAAGTTATGTAGGAGAGAAGGATTTTGCTCTCCTTGTTAATCAGCCAGCCTGACTGTCTCTGACCATCATGGGCCAAAGGACTATGATAGGCAGGTTATGTTTTCAGTGGTTTATTCATTTCACTGACAGCAGTTGTACAGGAAAGGTCTCTTTTGTTCTTTTGCATGTAAGCAGGTATGCATTCATCAGAATTTCTGCACTGTTCATGTTAAGGATTGTATGTTCTTCAAGGAAGCATGGTGCAACCAGCCTTGATGTGCTTATCTTATTTGGTCTATTTTCCTGTTCTTTTAATGTTAAAGTTGTCCAGTGCAATATGGAAGGTCAGTCACTCCTTCACTGTCTGGTCCTGGACAGAGAATGTGGTTAATAAGCTGCAGTCAGCCATCTCTGCAGAGTATGTGCTGCAGGTTGTTCATTTAGGCTCTACAACAAAGAGAGTTGAGAGTCTCTGCAAGTATAAAATAATTTAAGCCTTGTTGGATGGAAAATGCTGCACTGTGTGGGACAACACCTTCTAGCTCCACTGTGTGGAGCAGCCTCCAATGACCTGGGTGACCACCGACCTCCTAACAGCACTTACTGCTCATTTCATGAGTCTGGTGTATTTTTAGGGAGGCAAAAAGCCTTTCTGTTCAGTTTGCCAGTCAGCATAGAGGATCGCATGAAGAAAAGGACCTCGAGGTCTTGTGGGAACTGGTGTAACTACAGGACCAGCTATAATGTTGAAAAGGACATCTGTCAATACGCAGCATTTTGATGACCTCAAAGTGTCACTTCAGCAGGAGCTCAACACTTCAGTTCGAGGACAGCACACTAGAAAAAGTGGTTGGTTTTCCTAACTCTGCAACTTTCATGTGTATCTATAGTGGTGGGAAGGAAAATATTACTAGACAGCAATATATATACACATAGAGAGAGTATATGCAGAGAATAGAGTTATGTGTAACACATTTAAGATGTCAACACCTGTGCCCCTATGTGATACAGGCAACATCCCATCCAACTGATCACACCTGCATGTTCTCTTCAAACCCTCATATCCTGCTGTCTAGCAGAGTAGATGTATATTTTAAAAAATACTTAAAAGAGGTATTTTTCTATGGTATCCCTGAAAGGACTCTCTTACATCTCGATTCAACCAGGTCACAGGCTTTAGCACTTGGAAAATACACCCAAGGGCTGTCGGAAAGCATGGCTGCATTGCCGTTGCAGTTGGGTCATGGCTATGTTTGTGCCAACAAAAACTATCAGGACAAGCCAACAGTTCATATCAGGCCACTTCATGCTGAATGGAAAGCAGTCCAGACTGGAGAATAGCCCTCGGCAGTGTGGAGCTGAGGCAGCTGACACAAAGTGTCACTTAAAAATAAGTATTAGCAGAGGTCATGTGAAGTGCTGAAATCTTTTTAGAAAGAAATTTTACATACGCAGGTTTACTGCAGCACACAGCTTCTGCGTCTGCTGGGCCTCAGTGCTGCTTTCCTGCTGATTTAATAACTTACTGAGAGCCTTTTAAAATGCAGCTACTGAACCTGGTCCCCATATAATTAACTCCATTTATGCCCATTGTCAAGGACAGAACCAACTGTGGTCAGACTTAGTGATGCTGCAGGCACCCCAGAGAGGGAATGCTCTTCTGCAGCAAAACTTTTATTCACTCGATCAAAAATATGCACTTCAACACAAAGAAAATGTGCCCCCAGCACCAGAACTTCCTTTTGGAAAGCTTTTCTAAAATAATTTTCAAGAGAACAAAAAACAGACAGAGAGGTATCAGCAATCCAATTTAGGAGACTTCCAGAGCATGCTGGAGACAGGCTCCACCAACTGGACCGTAACTCTCCCTCTTCACCAGACCTGTCCTACTTGGATACACACTTATACACAGCCAGCCAGAAAGCAAGTCTCTGCCTTTGCTGGGCATGAAAGAGACACATTCAACATCCAGTTCCGAACCAGGCAAAGCAGAACAAAGCTGAATATTCCCTACTTAAAACACCACATTTGTGGATTTAATCCAAAGCATAGAAAAACCGTAGGGAAAATTACTAGTCTCACTTCACTGCCAGCTGCTGGAAGAAATAAGCCATCTCTGCTGGTCTTTCTTCACCAACTTGAATAGTTGGGAGGAAGTAAAAATATAAGGAAAAAAATCTATAGAAATAATATTCACAGGACGGACATTGTAGCTTGGATACAGTCCAAGAGCACAGTATTGTGTGTATTATTTTGACACCACTTCATTGCATGTTGCTCCAGCAGGGAGAAAATGAGACGGTTTTATCACGAAAAGAATAATCTCCTCCACTCGGGGAGCAAAGCTGCCCTCCCCTGCTCTGTGCCTTCAACAGTACAGTCTCACCTCTCCTATCCACCAGCAGACATGGCCCAGGCAGGGTGCTGGGTGCCTGAAAATACAGCCAGAAAGGTTCATTCAGTACTATTTCACAGAAATAAACCCATCTTCCAGTTTATGTGGGAATGTGCTCAACTCCATCCTTTTCTTCTGGTGAGATGAAGGGGAAGGTCAGACCTATAAAACAGCCATTTGCAGGTCAGTCCTGGAAATCAGTGCATTTTTAATGACTGAGTACTGTAAAGACGTGCCCTTCAAAGTGTGGGAACTGGCTATTGGCTAATTATTAAAATAGGAGTAACTTGAGTTAAACACTGCTTTAGCCTTGCAGTCCCTGGTTTGCTACGAGACCACCATGTGCTGAGCCCTGCACCAACAGCTTGTGTCCTTCCCTCTGTAGGATGAGGTTGGACTGTCCTTCCCAAAGACACTGCAGAATTGGAAGCCATCTAATATGTGGCTTTTAGGGAAGGTGAAGAGCAGTCTCCTGCCAACAATCTTCATTATTGTGTTTTTTTACATTTCCCACTATAAAACAAAGGAGTCTGGCCCATAAATAATACCAGCAGGACTTC
The DNA here is from genome assembly GCF_041296385.1 of Aphelocoma coerulescens. Classification (NCBI taxonomy): domain Eukaryota; kingdom Metazoa; phylum Chordata; class Aves; order Passeriformes; family Corvidae; genus Aphelocoma; species Aphelocoma coerulescens. The sequence goes on from NC_091018.1 coordinate 14,507,235, forward strand.
ATCTCCAGTTGAAATTTATCTGCTTCTGCAACACTATTTTCAGATGTATCTTTTTCTCTTTGTTAGCATGTGACTATATTTCCTTATTAGCTTTCACATTTTCCGTCCCTTTTTTAACTTGTACCGAGTATAAACTGGCTCATGTGCCACTGTGCTCCATTCCCCAGTTATAGAATCATACATGAAGAGGCAGGAATGGTGGAGAAAGGCAAGTGTGACACAAGGATACTGGTAATACAAACTTGTCCACATTTTCAGAGAATTTATAAATCCTTGTACATTACAGAAGTCCAACACAAAGCTACAGATTATAGAGGTACAATACACTGTTCACAGTATAATCCACAATTGTTTAGGGAAGAAAAACCTAACTCCAAACAATCTGAAGCCCATCTGCAGAGCAGATTATAGGCATGTGCAAATTATGCAAAAGGGAATTTATCCCAGAACATCTCCTGCCCTAGCACTTCTATCTTTGAGTTCCCCCTCTGCTCCCATAAATCTATTTCTGCCCACTCCAGCAGTCTGCTCCTGTACTCCAGCAGTTCCCTGGCCCTACCTCTCATTCTGCCTGAATTATCCAACAACACAGGTTATCTGAGGACTTATTGTCAAGCCCTGGTTCTAGGAAATGTGAAAATACCTCAATGAATTCTGCAAATCAATAATCCACATACGTAAAAGTCTTCACTGGCAGGCTGCCCCAACAGCACCTGACTTTCATCCAAACAGGTATTGTTCAACAGAGATTAACTGAGCATCACTGTACAAACACCAGGGTCATTGGCACTGCCTGCCTCAAGAGGCTATTGGAAATCCCCTGGTGTCCAAGCTCCAGTTGCATAGATCCAGCCTCTCCCTACTTTTCCCACACAGCAGCTGTGGGCTGTCCTTTACAGACTGTGGCTTATGTATCCTGAACCTAGAACCAGGGTTAAAAGGTGAGGGGGGGAGAAGGAGATAAAATATTTTTCTGAAAGTTGTCACTTTTTGTACATCTCAATATGTCCAAAACAAACACCCAAACCTCTTGTTTCTTTGTTATCCATATGAAGTTATTTTACATTCCTTGCAGAAGTATTACAGAACTACAAAACTCTTTCCTTCAGGTGAACAAGAGATGCTCAATGCAACCTGAAGTTAGCACTGTTACCTGTAAGCCCAGTGCTGAAACCGAATTGTCCTCCTGAGTGACAGGATTTGCACCAAAGCAGAGACACAGTTGTGCAGATCAACTTCTGCTCATCTGGAACAGTCCAGCTCTAACTGAGCCTGCTGTCCAGGCTGCCCCTTCCTCCCACCCTCTGTGCAGGGATTCGAGTTGCTCCCAAATAGACAGTGCCCAGCACAGCATTTTGAGGCAAACAAACCCACATACAACAGGCTCAAAGGCAGCAAATGAGAAGCTGACCCATGAGCACAATGGCTGAGCGCCATGGGGCTGGCTCACTGCATGAGCAGTCACCTTGCTGTTCCAACCTCTTCCCAGGAGTGAGATCAGACCCTGGTGTCTGTCCAGCTGCTGCCAGATTAACTGACAGCTCTAGAAAAGCAGGTCTAAAAACCTGTACTGATAAAAATGTGCTGATACACAATAACAAAATGCTGAAAGTTTATTTATGCAACTGGTATGTTTGTTGTGACTTCTTACTACTATAACTATACTATAAACCACAGCTTATAATAAAGAGAATCTTAAACTTTATGTTTGTTCATTCAGGTTTTATGAAAAAAATCAACAGACTCAGATCTTCCAGATAAACAGGAATTAAGACACACATCAACCTCAGAGATATATATATTGAGGTTCAGTAAACAATTTAACAGGCCATGACTGTAAAGCAAGCCTCCGACGACCACTTACCATAATCTAATACTCTCTGTTTAACCTTCCAAAGCTTATGCTCACTGCAAAACAGAAACAAAATGTACTGTTTGCTCCAAGCAAAAAAATAAACTCATAAAAAGCTTTATTCAGCATGCAACAAGACTTTATTAGCTGTGATAGCCTCTTTTTCTTGTTTGTTTTTACCTGCCACTTACTGTGTGATTGCTTGTATGTCACTAACCTCCAGCCCGCAGATGTGAAGTGTGCTCGGTTCTACAAACTAAGTGGCAGTTCATAGAAAACACTTTCAGATCAATTTTCTTCTTTTTATGACGTAAAGATACCATTGAGTGTGTGCAATCATATTGATCACGTACTGCTGTAATTAAGTGGATGACAATGCTGTGGTGTTGGGGGATGCTGAGCCCGCAGCCCTCTCTCTGACAAGCATTTCTTATGTCACAAATTCTAAAGGGTCATTCCTGGGGGAGACAATATTTACCCCATCAAAGTGCATTAAGAACTATCCTTCTGTAGGGGAGTCAACCCATTGCACTGCTCCTTACAAGCTCCTGGCTTCCAGGGCAGTGTGAACACCACACACAATGGCACAGGAGGAATGCCAGACTGTTGTCATCTCTTTCCACCATTCTGATAAGCAGTGATACATCTGATGTGCCCACACGACAGCCCAGTGTATACTTACCCATTTTGACAACTGAAAATGTTTGACAGGGGAGCACAAGTGAAAATCAGCAAAATTCTCACTGAGATCCAGGCAAAAGAAAAAAAAAAAGAAGAAAGAAAAAGATTTGTTGTTCAACCCATTAATCCATAAATTTTAATTGAGGATTTTATTTGTGTATTTAGGGAGTATGTTCAAAGAGAGAATAAACAAAAGAAAGGAAAAGGCATTCAATTAATTATCTGTTATCATTACTCCATTAGGATTCAGAGGGGGATAAAGTGTGGTTTCCTGCAGTTAAACAGACAGTGCAGTTGGGCTGTCAGCTGCTCTCAAATCCTGACTGTGCTGCATAAAATTATACAGAGTGTAATAACAAAAAGGGCAGGAGGTATTGCCAACCCACAGCATCCTTAGGATACAAGATTAGACAATGTGGACATATCCAGTTTAAGGACATTATGAACGTCCTAAAAAATGCATGAAACTCCAGAAGAATTTAACTCCTAAAAACAGTCCTTTGAGATCTCTCAGCACAACCACAAAGCCACAGAACAGCAGTATGCTATGGGCCACCAACTGTTCTGGTTTGCTGGCATCATTCCCTATGGGAAAACTGTGGGCACTTGGAGCTGCTCCCTGCCTCGTGGCAGCCCTGCAGATGCACAGAGCAAGGCCAAGGCAGTCCACAAAGCAAACTCTCCTCCTCCTCTGCCTTCCTGTGGCCAGGCACTTAGGCATCGCTTTGGCATCACCAGCTCCATGAGCCTTCTCATCAGTACATCACTACAGCTGGGAAAGCTGCCGTTCCCTCTGGACCTTTGAGAAAGACTTGCTTGTGGGAGGAGGAGAAAAACCTCAAGTATTTACTGGAGAAGAAAGGACCAGCCCCCTAGAGCTTCAATTACATTTGTTATGCACCATATATTATCTTGGCTGATGGCTAAAGAATTGCTTACATTGTCAGGTGAAGGACTAGATTACTGGATTTTAGACTTTTAAGTCATGACCTTTTAATTGTTTTGCTGCCAGAACCATACTTGAGCCATGCCTTCAGCCACTCTAACTGAATGCAGCAAAGGGCAATAGTTGGCAGTGTTCACACTCCAGAGATTCATAATTTTCATTTGGCTAAGACCAGCCAGATTCACAGCCTTAGCTGAGCCCAGAAGTCTTGGAAATGGGCTGGAAAATAGAGAACAGCCCTGTTTGCACAATTTTGTATCTTTCCTTTTATCACTTACCATTACACCAGAAACAATGTAAAGGGGAGGATTTTTCTCTTGCTGTTACACAGATGGTAGCTGGACATTCACTCTCAAATAAATAAAAATTATTTTAATTACGTCTTCTTCTGAACCCTTAAAAGTGGTCAGCCCTCTTTTGGTACCAATGCAGAGCAACTTCCCCATCTTCAGAAATTCAAATACTTTATAAAGAAAAAGACATTTTTACACCATCCCAGGGAAACAGTGTTTGGCAAGTTCCCCTGTTATTACCCATTAATCCTAACACATCCTGCTCACCTTGGGCACTCCTTCCTGAAAAGGTGATCTGAATATAGAATAAAGAAAGGGGAAATTACATAAAGCTGACATTTTACCTACCTTCAACATTTTTCAAGTTTCTAAAATACAATTCAATGTTCATTTAAGTGCCTTGTAATGACTTCTTCCTGTGTTTTCCTGGAAGTTCTGACCCTTCACATGAGGGAAAACCACAGTGCTGTAATTCTTATGGATTTCTAAACTTAGCTCTTGCTAGTGTGATGTTTTTCCTGGATGCAATTATGGCAACTGAATCTGCCAGTAATGGAGGAGGAGTAAATGGTGGTCTTGATCCAGCTCCTAATAAATACAAAAGAAGTGCTAAAAAGGGCCCTTTCTCATTATGTGCCCCAGATTTCTGTCATTTCACTATTATATCTACCAAACCCATCACCTGCAGTAACACTGTGAGATAGTGAGCCAATCCACACAAAGTCTTGATTCCTCTCTGTATCAGTTCCAAATTCTTGAACTAAAGATGGACCTGGAAACACTGCTTGCCTTCACAGCACATCCCAGCAAGACTGATGGAGAGCAACTGTCAGAGTCAGGAGGCCCTTGGGGCCACCCTCCAACTTGCCCAGAGTGAGAGGAAGCCTCAGCACTCTCTGCCAGTGCCAGGTGACCTGCAGAGCCCCGGCTGCTGCATCTGACTCTACAAGGACAGCATGGCTGGTGGCTACCTACTCACTAAGGCACCTCCTTGTGGGACACAGACGTCTTTGGGAGGAGTCTACACAAAACCCTACACAGCCAGAGGTGAGTCCAGGTGCCCAAACTAGCACCTGACACCCTGGATACCAGTGTCGCCCCCTGAATTCCAGCTGTTTACCTGCCTGTTCTACCTGAAATCCCTGCTGAATGGCACTATCCACATTCAGGCTGTGTAGGAAGCACAGGCCAATGCCCTTATGTTTACCCTCCCACACTGGCCACATGGGCACAGGGATGAGCTCTACCAGCCTGCATTAACTCCAGGTCCATTATTTATCACCTGGTTTGTAAAGCACTCTGAAAGAGGAAAGACCCTGTATAAACATAAATATTAATTATTGCCAGCATCCATTGAAATGACAAACCAACATCCATCCTCTCCCAGTCCCAGCAGCTGTACCGCCACCATTTGCCATCTGTTACTATTGTAGGGAAAAAAAATATGTCAACTCAGGCTTAATCGACTTAATAATGCTCTTTTGCTACTGGTGTTGGTCAAAGTGTGTTCCTGGAAAGGAGCTGTGTGCAAGCAACCTATTCCTAGGCAGCTGTCAGGCAGAGCATACATTCAGATAAGAACACACAGCTCATTTTAGTGATAAAAATCTTGTCTGACTGCCCTGAAGAGCCCTGCTGAACCACCACAGCTGAGCCCAGGAGCTGCTCCTGCTCCTCCCTGTGCCTCACCAGCACAGTTTGTTGACTAAACCTTAGTGCCAGCACCAGTCACTACACCCACGGATATCCACTGCAAAGGAGCAGATGCTACCCTGCCACAATTAACAGCTTGTCTTGACCTCCCAGCCTTGACATCCCAGGGAGGAGGCTTTCTCCAGTCTCAGCTCTTCCTGCTTAGTTAGTGGGAATGGGAGGTATTTTTTTTTCTTTACAATTATTTTGAATTGCATATGGAAATGATGAAGCTACTAAAAAAATAGTCACCACACAGAAATGTTTCCATTGATGAAGGCCATTTAGCATTTAACTCATTCTGAACCAATTCGAGGTTACCTAAATGAAGGCTTGGGTGTTAGGGCAGTAGCTGGGTGATAATCACCTGTGCTTCTGCACAGCATTTGACACTAGAGTTAGGAAAAAGAAACATAATTTGGATCCAAATTATTTCCAAGGCGATAGCCTAGTTGTAGGCTGCAGCACAGTCCTGGTATGCCTTACAGTGAGTCCTGTGCTGCAATTGATTGGCTTTTCTTCAGAAGACCTTAACATATTTTTTCGAACAAAAATACCCATGGGGTAGATCATAGAATTCCTTAGAGCCCATGTTTTTTTTCTCTTGTGGCCTCACACTGAACCTAGCAATGAAGCAGGTACAGCTACAGTATGTACACACAGTGGAGATGAGGCTGGAAGAGAAATGGTGCCATGAGGAACAGGAAAGCAGCATGACTGAGGGCAGCTGTCCATAGTCAGTCCTCCAAACCCAGCATCCAGCCCCATGGCAATGAAAAAGGTTGATATACCTGAATTACTGTTCATCCAACCTTCACAATCTGCTACGGAGAGGAGTAATATTCCTTACAAAATAGACGGGCAAAGAAAGACCACCAAGATGTGATGGCTTCATCAAGACTATGTGAACCATGAGAGACATAGTGCATGCAAGTACGAGAAAAGAAAGTAAAAGAAAATCTGTTCTGGACCTCCTGGTTCATTCATAGCTATTTACTAATCCCATTGGAAATGGAGAGTGACTTTCACCTGCAAACACTTTAGGGACTCTGATACAATTACATCGGCAGAAGTCCAATGCAAACAATTAAAATTGGTTCAGTAAGAATATAATGATACTGGAAAATAAAAAAATTCTCATGTCCTCATTTTCCCAGAAAGGAGTCCAAAAAAAAGTGTTTCCCAGAACATCAGCAAAAGTTTCATTCCAGATATTCCACAGGGCTTACAGAACTCATGTCAAGCCTGGGTACAGGATGAACAAGAAACGATCGATAATATGAGAAACTTGGACTAGGGAGTCCCAAATGTATTGCTGGATGGCATCTGCTTCTGTTCTTTTCCTAATGACTTATGAAACTTAATCATCTTTGAAGTGCTATGTGTGGGTCTATAAAAGGAGAAAAGATTTTTTTGCAGTAAAGTCCAGAATAAATGTGTTCCAACATGAGCCTGTGTGACCAAATGGTTCGAGTGGGTGTACTCTAAAACTGATCTCAATGGGAGTCTAGTGGTGGATAATACCCAGGTGGCTTGAAGGCAAGTAAGATTCCATGGGACTGTGACACCTCAATTACTGGAGGAACTTAATGAAGTAAGTAGTCAGACTTACAGGCAGCAATACACACTTTCAAGGGTAGATCTCACACTTGTGGATAATATTTGATGAGGCTGGCAGACACTTCCACTATCAACAGCTTCCAGTAGAACAGCGTTGCTGGATTCTGCTCTTATACAAACTACGTTTTGCCCTCAGCAAAAAGGAGAAAAAAAAAAGCTCCAGAAAGAATAAAAGATGCTGAAAAAAAGGCCATCCACATAAGCCAAAGAAACTCTGATGTACTTAGCTCAATTGCCTAATCCTCGAATACCCCCAAGTCCTACTTTCTAATCTGTAGTGCAGGCCTACTTTTAGAGTTGTATAACCACCATCAATTGATGGTGCTTTCAGTGTCCCCTTAAAACTTTTCCCCTCCTCTCCCTTTTTCTCCCTAATAAACTTTTCTCAGCAAGAAATAAATCACAGACATTTCTTCTCTCTGAAACTACTTAACATCCACACCTCCGTACTTCAAAGTCATAACGTGTTAACTCATGATTCCCATCAGGGGCCCGGGAGGTGAAGGCTGCATGCAACCCTTTAATGCTAACCCTGAGTGGACCTTTCAAGCCAGTTGGTGGTTGGTAAAGGAGACTCTGCTCCCCACCTCCATGTTTGTATAGTCAAGGGAGTGACTATAAAACCCACCAGCGACAACAGAGCTGAAGGGACCCTGGGAGGCTGATTGATCAGCCACCTCAGCCACACCTCTTAAAAGCTGCTGACAAGGAGGAGCCTTTCTTCACTTGGAACAGGCTGCCTAGGGAAATGGTGGAATCACCATTGCTTCAAGTGTTCCAAAAATGTGTGGATGTGGCACTGGGGGGGATACAGCTTAGTGGTGAACATGGCAGTGCTGGGCTAATGGTTGGACTTGATAATCTTAGACGTCTTTTCCAATCTTAATGAATCTATGATTCTATGATTTCTATAACCACATTGCCCTTACTCAGATCTAAGCTACCTTCCATCCTGCTTGCTACCATTAAAAAAAAAAAAAAAGCATTAGGCATATGCTGGTTGAGTAAGCACAGAAACAAAGGAATAACTCAATAGCACCTTCAGTGTGAGATCTCTCCTCTGGCAGGGGCAAAACAGAGGAAGAGCTATAGCTTTTCACACTGCCTTTTGCTCCTGAAGAGTTGGAATTTCTATCAGTTCTAGAGGTCATGCTTTCACTTGCCACCCTCTCCAAAAACAAGAGAAATAGTCAAGACTGCTAAATTTCTAAAATTTCTCTCTATGCAATTTTTGAAAAGCCCTCTTCTCCACTTCTATATTGCTTTATCTAACAACTTTCTTTAAAGAGCTGTCATTCATTAAGCATAAGATATTCCTGCCTTCAAGTCTCTTCAGAGCCATTTGTGACCCTCCATTTCCTCTCCTTAGGATTCCCTGCTACTTTTCCATTTAATTGCTGAAACCCCATGTTGTTATCTGTCCCCAATAAAGTAATTTTGTTTATCAACTAACTCCAGAGTAAGAGAAGTTATAAGGATTAAATGAAGCATGGGCTTAATACAGAGTCTTCTAGGGAGAAGTATTTGTAACAAATATCAATGCCATACATTCATCATGAAATCTTCAGGGTAGTTGGAATATCATGTATCATTAAAGATACTTTTCTAAGAGGGGATTGGTTTGGCAGGGTTAGAAAGAATGAGGGTTTATAGTCCTCAGCAGAAGTGTAACACAGATGTATCCAGGTAGGGGACAAAAACTCACAGCATGTTGCCCACCTCCTCCTTCACAGGGAACCCCAAAACCAAGTTTTTAGAAACACCGAGAGTACAGGAAGACATAGGGCAAGGTTAAGTGTGCCTTACAAAGATCTTTGCAGAAATTCTGTCAAAAAATTTGCTTGGCACGTTGCTGGCAATGGATGAGACCTTTGCATGTTAATGAGTGGAGTTCAGCAAATAGTCTCTGCTTCCCAACCAGAGCTGGCAGCATGGGGTGATACGGTGTGTATTTCTCTGTCAGGCATGGGAGCACACCAGTGTTGGTTGCACATTCATTTAGGCAGTTCAAGAAACATCTTGAGAGTATGGGAGTCACCTTCAACCTGGCAGGACTCCCCTTGTACAACAAGGAATCAGGGGGTTATTTGTAACATCAGAGCTAGCAGGAACCAGGATTTGCAGCTTCAATAACAGATTTACACAAACTAACAGAGCCCAGGTCTTGCAGCAAACTCTCCAGTCTGAACCACTCAAGAGCCTCCCCAGGGTCACACTGTACCCAGGTTATCACGTCACCCAGCTGTGGCTGCCACATCTCCCCGGCTGCAGGAGGGGAGGAAGATGAACCCCAAGGAGCATGGGTGATGTCTGCTGACTCAGCAGGTCTCACGGCCCTCATCTAGGAGCACAGTGGAGAAACACACAGTGCTTACTGCACTGCAACGAAAAACAAACCCTGAGTGATCGCCAGAAGCTAGTGGCTTGGCACTGGGAGCACAGGGAGGGGAGTTTAACTGCTAATTAGGACAGGGCAGCAGCAAAGGGTAGAACAGGGGAAGAGGCTGGCATTGGCTCCCTCAGGAGTTGAAAGGTTTTCCCAAATTCAGCCACATAACACATCCTTTAAAAGGAGAGTGATGGCTTCTTCTATGTTAGCAACAAAGCAGAAACTCTCATGCCAGCACTGCCTTCTGATACTAGCTGTCCTTTTATCATTTATTCAGGAATAAAACTCTCACAAGGCAGACTTATATCAATGACAAATAACAGCTGTAGGGAAAAAAGTGTTGCACTTCATTAGAACTCTGTATGACTCTGACAACCAGAAACACACTGCCAAAGTGGCAAACACAGCCGAAAAGACAAGAGAGATCTCACAGCAGCTGTTAAACCAAATGGGAACTTGTTAAAATTAAGGGCCATTTTCCCTCTTTCATATTTAGTCTCAAAACACCGTGTAAAGAAATTCAACCTCTTACAAAGACAGAGTCATTAGTGCAGAAGAGACGCGAGACCCTTGCAAAGTTTTCAGATTAAAAGGTAAAAGTTAACACCCAAGCAGTCCCTAAAACCCTATGAATATGTTAATCTGGTATCAGCTTAAATCCTCCAATATTAAAGTAATAAATCTTACCAGACTGAATTTTACTGCTGTTCACTTGGTGTTAGAATATTCCTTTGTAATATGCAAGTATTCAACATGGAAGATGCTGATGGGCCTTTAGCAGCAACAGTGATGCCATCCTGGAACAGACCACACGTTTCCTTGCTCCCAGAGAGGTCAAGGCCACAGCTGTCACCAAATTATCTGCCCTGCCAAATTCTCTATGCCACCAGGCGCTGGTGACATGTGACTGGTGACTACACCATGAAAGCATCTGGGATTGCCAGTGGGGAACTCGACTGCACAAGGCCTACACAAGTCACACCTGGAGTTGATTTTGCAGAGGTACCACAGCAACCATAGGAAAATACTCGTGGCTAAAAAGTATCCTGCAAGCCAAGCTGTACATTTTGCCAGAAGGATGCTGATTTCCAGAGGGGAGAGGATGATTTGCTTCAATCAGGCCCCAAATAAACACTGACAAACCAAGCAAATTAAGTACATAACCAGCCAGCCAGTTCCAGATTATCCCACAGCGGGGGAGTGCAGTGCTGACAGGTTTTGTTCTCTATTTCTTTAGAGGGCAGGAGGTGATTGCACTGCGTAATTCTGCATTTAATTAGTAAGAGCTAGTCTTATATTGAAGAACTGAATGTAAGGACAAACGAGAGCCGCATTCTTGTTTAGAGTAAGGATTTTTCCAGTTAATTGCCATGTAGCATGAGCAAACTGCTGCCTCTGCATGTTTCAGCTTCCTGCTCTGCCAGCAAAAGATCTGCCTCCCTTGGATTCACTGATATCTACAAGTATGAGGATGTCACTCAGTGGAAGGCAGAACAGAAATTAAAGTATTTCCGACGTGCTCACCTTCTGGCCCTTGGACAGTTCTCCCACACTGAACACTTCACTCCGTACAGCTCTGTGCAGAGTGGGCTCAGGAGCCTCTGATATGCAAAAACAACCAAAAGAAGTGGGATAAAACTGGGAGATGCACATCCCTGTGTACCGGTCCCGGAGTTCCCCACAATCCCCCACACTGGGAGGAGTTTAGATGAGAAATGCTGAATGGTAGCACATGCAACCTTAAATTCCATAGGCTCTTCCCACCAACTCTATGGAGGTCAGGCCCCCTCCATGGTACCAGAGGAACATTTGCTGTTGAGAGGTTGCTGCTAACTTCAAGTGAAACTAACTCACCTTCAATGTCTCAGGTTAGAAGATGAAAACTCTTTATGGCCAAGAAGTTATTAGCAGAAGTCTCCTCTAAACCAATACGTTTCCCCAAATCCCTAACTGCTTCAGCAACACCGGCAAAGGCAGGGATAGATGTTGCCATATATGTTTCTTGGAAGAATTTGAAAAATATAACACCAGGGAATTAGCAAAGAATCCACAAAACACAGACATGTTAGAAATATCCCGAAGGTAAAAAAAGTCTTCATCAGTGGTTAGACTTCAGCTGACACCAGAACCTCTGTCCATGAAGAATCTTCAATCCTCTGTCATATGAAACTCAAATGAGGAAAACAAAGACTGCCAAGACAGCCCCAAGCAAGCACACCATGGAACCTTGAACAGGTGTCCTGAAAGGAAACTCAAAGCTGGCACTGAATAATGATGGACACATAAATATGTGTAATTAATAGAGGCAACTTCTACTACAGGCATATTCTGCAGTAGCCTACAACAACGATTAGGATTGCATTCCCAGAAATGAGTTTTCAAAGAAATGGTACATTCACAGAAGAAGAAAAAGCTGCCATGAAAAAATAAAACTAAATAAAATCTGCTTTAAAAATTTTTAAGAGGGCAGTAAACTTAGTTTTAAGCAGAGCAACCACCGTGTAATACTGCAATACAGCAGTGAAATTGTGGGTTACCTCAATTGTCACCCAAGGGGAAAAAAAAAGTAAGATGAAGAGGCTGAAGTGGTGTTAGCCAACAGATAAATCGGTTGACTAATGGATTTGATGCTGACTTAATCTTCTGTTTGGCAGCGCTCTGAAAAGCCTGCTTTTTTGCCTTTCCTTACCTAAATGAAATTAACCTATTCCAGAAAATTAAGAGCAATTTATCAGGCCACTGAAGACAGACTGCGTGTTTTGATCTGGAGCTGTATTATTCCATCCAAAACACAAGATAAACTTTGTAATTTAAAAACCTGAAAATGGATGGATTGGTGAAGTGTGGCATCTGGAGTGTCACTGCTCCTTCCTCACACACTTCCTGGCACACTCCAGCACACAGGTTGTACAAACAACCTTTTGTTTGGAACAAGACTGTTTGGCTCCTGCTACAACACAATTTGTTCTTCATTACCTCAGCAAATGTAATTTCCAGTGCATCAAACAAGAAGAAATCTGGGAGCAGAATATTTCACTGTGACTTCAAGCTCTTTTACTTTCATTATAACACTGAAATGTTGGGTTGTAGTTTTTTTCCAATAAAGTTTTACATGAAAACCTTAATTTCTGAATATGTCAAAACCACTATTTTGTTCTTCCTCACAATAAAAAAAAAAAAAAATTGTTTTCTGCAAAAAGAACCTAGGAAATTGATTACTTCATTTTTCACCAACAAAGTTTCCTCTGCAAAACATTATCATCTTGCACTCATTTGAGGATCTGCAGCGCTGCCATTGCTCACTCCCTGGAAGAAAACACATAAATGCATCTGCATCTCAACATTTCAGACACTCATTGGTTTGAAAGCCAACAGGGAAAAAACTAAGAGTAAGAATTAAAGGCCATATTTTCTTCTAGTATTAACTGGTCACATTCTGAAATGAAGGCTGACAAAGAAAATTTGGCTAAAGAATTGTCTGGAGCCAGAATGCTTCATCACAAAGGAAATCCTCTCAGGCAGAATCCCAGTTTGGCACATCTTTCCTCTCAACCTTTCAGCTCTGCCTGCAGGATATAATAGAAATAAGCAGTTACCCATAAAACCTTTAATGGTGATTTTTAACTTGGGACATGAAGTAGGGCAGAAGGAAACATGCTCAAGAATAACCAAAAGACGAAAGGGTTTTAAGTAAGAAAAAGGCTGAGGAAAACGCATAGGTTGCACTCTGTGCCTACATCAATCCAACTGAGTAGGATTCCCACCCTCCTGCAAAACTCACAGATGTAACTACAAGGCCTGGCATCACAAATGAAAGCAGTGGGAGCTGATGAGTAAAGTGTCTTCTTCTGTACTGCCTGCTTGTTGCAGAGTCAGCAGGACAATTCCCTCTCTAACGTGAGGTTGCATTCAATAAATAGAGAAAAATCAGGAGTAAGAGTAGAATGTGCAGGACAATGCTTAAAACTGCTGCTGGTTCACTTTAAACTCAGAAGCCACCCTCAGATTCATTCTGGGATGGATGTGATGGCAGAAGGAAAATGACAGCCCCTCCCAATTCTATTGTTTTCATATAGGATTGGGCTGAAGGAAGACAAAACCCAGGAGACGGGTTGTGAGGGAGGAAGGGAACCAGGATAGATGGAATGCTGGGGAACTCAGGGAGTGGGGGCACTGCACTCTCTCTCTAGAGACCTAAAAAGTACAGCTCGTCTTCAACTTTTGACACTTTCAGGGAACCATGCAAGACCCCTGTCAGCAGCAGCACAAGGCTCAGCCCTGCCCTTGCAGACAGCAGGGCAAGGCAGAATGACACATCTGCATTTCACATTATCCATTTAAGCCAGGATTCACATATTTTTCCCCTCAGATTGCTGTGTGATGGGAAGCTGAACCCAGTTCTCACTGAACTAGTGTGACCTCTGCAAGGAGAAGCAGTAGGTCTTAAAGCACATGCTCCTTCATTTCCCTACAGACAGAGCTGGAAATTGAAATGCTCTGTCCACAACACGCCGCCCGACCCAGGCCAGGGTGCTGGAGACTGCGTGGGAACAAGCCCTCTGAAAACAAACCAAACTTTGCTGTTTCTTGGAAGTGTTGGGTCCAGTCTCTTTGGGCACATGATGAGAAAGATGCTTTGTGCCTTACCTCACCACGGTGCATCCTATGGCATGTTTCGGGATGACGTGTCCACATCACACACCCACTAGCTACAGGCTATGACAGTACCTTCTTCTCTAAAGATTCACCCTCCCTCACTTATGCATTCTCCTGCGATGTGTAAATGGTATATAAAGATGGTATCAGGACTAATTTGGATTGTTATCCATGTACAGGGGTTTGGAAAGGAAGGCAAAGCTGGCTCTTCTCTAAATTAGGAAGGAATTGGGAAGGTAACAGTGCTGCTGACACCATTTAAAGTCTAGGAAAGGAAAACCCTACTTTCAGTCGTCTTCTGATCATTTACAGATTTCTTTCCATGGATGTGGTCATGTGTTTACAACAACGTTTGCAGCTGCTGCAACATAACATAAACATTGAAAGGACACAAATTCCAAAGTTCAAATAATGACATGCCTTTAATTGTGATTAATGTTCATTACTAATCATCCAAGAACCAGTACTCTGGAGATGTATTTTGCAAACTTGAATGACAGAATGTGAATTACCCACATAATATGAAACACAAAACCAGATATTTGACAAAGCCCAGGTTAGAAGCTACAAATTTCTTCAACTCTATAGCACTTAGGGTGTGCAGTCATTTAGATAATTACACAGATTTTGACTCTGGCATGGAGTATCATGTGAATGATTACCTATCTACACACATTTCCCAGAGACACAATCACAGAGGCCTTAATGGAGAACTCCATGCAACTACATATGGAAAAAAATAACGAAAACCCAACACATTTTATCATAAAATGTGACCACATAATGTGATTTATCAGAAAACCAGGCTGGAAAGGGACTCCAAGGATCATCTGGTCCAACTTTTCTTGGCAAAAAGAAATCTCCACAAGACGTTGCTGAGGCACTGAAAAGATGTGGAAAACTGGAAATAGCACTCATTCTGAGAGCATAAATCATCATTCTCTTAAAGATAACACAATTGGATGACTATTTCTCACTAGGAAAAGCAGAAAAGCATTTTATGAGACTCATAAATCCACATCCCACAGACAAGGGAATCCTTACCATTCCTCTCTTTCTCATTTCTATCCCACCCCCTTGGTGCTTTCTTCTATTTTTCAGCAAAGGACAAGGAAAAGCGAGTGCAGAGGGAAACCTGATGGTGTAGGAAAACTAACCAACTTGGTACTTCCCTTCTCAGTACTGACAAGTCTCGAGGGTAAATTCCCTCCTTCCCGTTTTTTTGCTGCTTGGGACATTCCCAACAGGGCTGATCCTGGTGTACTGGAGCAAGCGTGAACACTCACACTGCTTCTGTGGCAACAACATCAGCACCATCTCTTTAAAGATGTTTTTGAAGGATGGATTTAGCAGGGGATTATAGGTAACCTTATAAGTTAAGAAGTTGTTTCTGGTGCTTTTCTATTCTTCAAACTCCATGTCATCCCATCCCACAGCATTAAATGTCCTGTTTTCAAGTTTTAGGAGGATAAAGAGCATCAACCACCATAAAAAATAAAAACTGCAGAAAGTGCCCACTTATTAAGTAACTTTAAATTCTTCCTCTTGATTGGGAACATACTTGTATACATCTAAAGTGTATGAATTTAAATAGTTACGTCCAATACAATAAATAACAGTCTTTCCCAGGAGTCATATAGAGCACTAATGCAAGGGCTTGTGATACATGGAGCTGTAGAAAGCTTACATTTTGATTGTCCTCCTTTTGGTTCAGTACCCTGCATTTCCAGCTCTCTCAATAAAAAATGACTTGGACTTTCTGAGTGCCACTAGAAGCAAAAAGTTTTCAGAAAGCCAGGTATAAAAGATCAGCATTTGCCACATTGAATTAATCCACAGAGGTCTGTTAAGGTAGTATTTTCTCATACCTCACGGAGACCAAAGGGTTGATGAACACTCTGAGCCTGAGAACAGCCACATCAAAGCAGACCTGAGGGTCATCTGGTCCCGTGCCCCATGCCACCACTGCCAGAAGGAGCTGCCTCATGGAAAAGTTCCATTTTACCTTATATGCACATTTACATTTTTCAGCAGTAATAGAGTGTTTTGACAAGCTGCAATCAACCTCCAGTCTGCAGTGATTTTTGACTTTTTGTTCCAATTTTAAACACCAAAACCCAAATCTGGACATGGCAATTCCCCATAGTACAGAAATTAAGAGTCAAAGACATTCTCTTCCTAAAACAATATACAAGGCCAAATTTGTAATCTTTCTTTGCCTTTCCCCATTCAGCAGAGGGGAATAATCCCATACAATAGCACATGTCTCATATGATTGCCATGGGGAAATTAGAGTCTTACATCTAGAGAAGTCCTAAATTGCTAAGGTTTCCTCTGCCGACAAGGGAAAGAAACATTGCCTCCTGGTGATTAAGACTGTAATTATTATTATAAATTCTGAAACACTTTGAATTACGTGGTACATTTCCTTTAAATGGGCACCATCGTTAGTGCAAGTTGATTTGAACCAATGATTTATTCATGGCTTAATAACCCTGTTTGCTTCACATGCTCAGCACATTTTGCTCAGTATATTGTATTACTGGCTGGTTGCTATAAACAGTCCATTTAAATTTAGACAGAAGCTTTTGGAAAAGTTCTATTTCTAACAGATATGTGAATTAGAACACTAAGTGCATTGATCAGGAACTACTGGTTTCTTCTAAACTGTTTAACATTTACCTGTGTGCCTTAAGTTCTCAAAAATGTCCACAGTTAAATCTCTAGCTGAAGTTCCCATTCAAACAAAGCTTTCTACTCAGGCCAATCCTAATATTCAGTCAACTGAAAATCAAGAGGAAGTCTTCCAGACAGCACTGCCAAATTGTGAAATTTCTGCAAATAAATCAGAATCAGACTTCCCCATGGTGGTGTTAATAAAATACATCTAGCCTCGCCAATAAATCTGCAGTACCTTTCTCCATGTTCTGAAGTAAAAAAGCTTTGGCTTTACTGGCATTGTTGCAAAGCAGGTCTTAATCAAAACTCGCCATGGAACAAGAGAAAAAAGTCTTTCAATTTGGCCATATACACTTCTGTCAAGACATTATACCTTTTTAACCACTGTGAAATTACAATGTACTTTTCCTACTGAAATTCTTCCAAAGTTCTGGCTTGAAGATGTTGGAGAAAAACCAGAGTACATCACTGATGATGTACAGAGCTCTACAACCAGCTCCTCTTGGACTACTTCACATTTGAATTTTTAAAGATATTGCCAGGAACCAAATATAGTTGTTTGTTCTCCACAGTGCTTTATGAGAGTCATATGCTGTTCCCTCTCCTGAAATTTCCATGTTGCAGTTTCTTAAGTGGTCATCGTTTTCAGGATGACAGTTCTTACTTGGCTCTTTGGAGAAGGAAACATTCCTAAAAGGAGCATCACAGTCAAGTATGTATAAAGCTGGCAGGAGCAACACCTGCTCCCTATAATACTCCTTTCCTCTTCTCAGAGCAGGAGACGAAGCCACATGTATGTTAAGAGGCATTGCTTGATTTACAACCTTTTTATCTGAATGGTGTGAAAAATTAGAATCGAAATCAAACATTGAATTAGCTAAAGCCATAAGCTAGAACGATGAGGCAGTGATTGTCCCTGTGTGCTGGGCACTGGTGAGGCCACACCTCGAATCCTGAGTTCAGCTTTGGGACCCTCACAAGAAGGACACTGAGGGACTGCAGTGTGTCCAGAGAAGGGAACAGAGCTGGGGAAGGATCTGGAGCACAAGGCTGATGAGGAGCAGCTGAGGGAGCTGGGGGTGTTTATCCTGGAGAAAAGGAGGCTCAAGGGGGACCTTATCACTCTGTAACAACTGCCTGAAAGGAGACTGTAGCCAGGTGGGGGTTGGTCTCTTTATCTCATTATCCTGGAAGAGATATAAAAGACGCGTAGATGTGGTATTTAGGGTCATGGTTTCATGGTGAACATGGCAGTGCTGGGTTAATGGTTGGATCTTGGAGGTCTTTTCCAACCTAAACAATTCTATGATTCTCTGATGTATTGGTATCTTAGTGATGCGATAATTATTTCTGTTAACCAGCACATTTCAAGAAAACATCAGGCTATCAATTAGTATGCAAAAAGTCCATTGTTCAGCTCAAACAACTTGGCTGGCTGTGTCTGCATTGTCTCACAACAACACTGAAACATGCACCCCTGTTTGGTCCCTTTGCCTTTAAGGCAGCTGTTCATACAAATCCCTGCCTGAGCTGCCAGAATCACTGATAAAACAATTTACCTTTCTTTAGAAGTTGCAACTTTTGGTAAGATGACAAAGGGACACGATTCACTCATGTTGGTGTATGAGTGCCTGTGCCAACAGGGTTGGTTTTGCGTGTGTGTTTTGTAAATACTTGACTTTGAACAACTGAAAATAAAAATCTGGTTTTCAACACAGATGAAAGACAATGAAAGTTATATGAATAAATAAATATTAAGTAATTGATTAATAGGTATCACTCTCAGGTTCCAGTGCAGCTGTAATTACAGATGAGATTATGCATGGAGATATTCAGAGATTAAGGAAGGAGAAGACTGGCAGAAGAGAGCAAATATTTTCCATGCCGTGAAATCCAGCTCATTGGCTTTACATTGCTTCCCAGAGTGAAACTGTCTTGGCCCACTTCCATGGGAGTGTCACAGGAGAGGGGGCAGTGTGATGAAGACTCATGGCAGGCAAACCCAAACACCAGTCCTGATCTCACCCTTTAGCTTTAAACCCTATATAAATCCATTCACATGGGCAAAGGGTTAGGTCTCTGCACAATGATTCAGAAACAGATCTTAAGTGAGAAGGCACCAAGCTGCTTCACAAACTAATTTTGGACTCCTCTTGCTCTATTTCTGTCTTTTTGCTGCTTACAACTACCTGTGTTTTGTTGCTCTGCTGTTTTAACGCAGGTCATTTACTACTCAGACAGAAGGGAAAGGGTAAAAGCAGAGGTTCTTGATCTCTTTAATGCATAATCTTACAGCACTTTCAAAATCCATATGAAGATTGCCTTTTCCTGCTTTGAATTTTATCTGGCTTCTTACTTCTCAAGATACTCCCAACACAATTACAGGCAGACACTGTTAGTCCCTGAAGAAATTAATACAGCAGGATTGTGAGGAAGGCAGGGAAGTACAAGAGGCATAAGAAGCAGGTCTGATGCATTAGCAGACATCTACCCTCTGACTTCAGACTTTAATATATTTAATCAACCCATAAACATTTGGAAACTTAGGTGTTACTGGAATTATGAGTTATAATAAACTTTTTGATAGAAAATGCAGAAGAATTGTGCTCTTGGTGGTGGAGGTTGAGTGTTTGTGAATGTCAGTAGCTTTACACAGCTTGGAAATGCACTTAAAAACTAAAATAATTTTATATGAAGGGAGAAGGAATGAGACAAAGAAACTTATACAATGTGAGGGGAAACTATAGCTCCACAGGCGAGTGATCTATAGGCTTCACATCCTACCACCAGCACTACTCACAAGGAAGAAGCAATATCCCTGATATAGCTCTTAAAATGCAAACTGGGCACTTCCGACAGAAATAAAGTAAACCAGATGATGGGATGGTGTCATGGTTTACCTCAGCAAGTAACTAAACACCACACAGCTGCTCACTAATTTCCTTCTCCCTCCAGTGGAAGGGGAGAGTGAAGGGCGGAAGGAAAGGTAAAATTTGTGTGTTGAGAAAAAGACAGTTTAATACCACAAAAATGGAAGGGAAGTAATAATAATAATAGAATTAGGATATGCAAAACAAGTGATTCACAATGCAATTGCTCACCACCTGACAACGTATACCCAGCCAGTCCATAAGCAGCAGCCCCTGGCCAGCTTTCCCCATAATTTATAGACTGAGCATGATACCATATAGTCTGGAATATCCCTTTGGTCAGTTGGGGTCAGCTGTCCTGGCTGTGTCCCCTTCCAGCTTCTTATGCCCCCCTTGCTGGCAGGGCAGCATGAGAAGCTGAAAAGTCCTTGAGTTAGTGTAAACACTAACTCAAGCTTAGCAACAACTAAAACATCAGTGTGTTATCAACACTATTCTCATCCTAAATCCAAAGCTCAGCACTGTACCAGCTACTAGGAAGAAAATTAACTCCATCTTAGCTGAAACCAGGACAGATGGACACAAACACAGCTTCTTCCGGGTAGCACAGCTCTAAAAATCTCCTTGCCTAGGACAGAGAAAGCAGCACATTGTCTGTCTGAAGTGTATTGGTATGGCAGCAGTCCCCTGGGAAGGAGGCTCTTGTTAAAGACCCCAGCTCGTCATCATCCTAAAGAAATCACATCTTCCGTCTTCCTTTCACAAGGGTGAAAGACAAGAATAAACATTACCAGGCCCAGTTTTGTGGCAGGGATATCAATAGCATTGGGGTTTGCTCACAGCTGCCCAGAAAGCCAGCACAAGAGCTTCCTAACCACTCACACCCTCCACAACAGGAAATTGGAAACCATTTTTGACACCTACACAGCCACAGAGATCACAGGCGGGGGCATAAGAAAGGGGCTGTATCCAAGCCAAAGCTACTTTCATCCCTTTTGCCACTGAAGGACATTTCAGACTGTCCTTTTACTACCACTGCAGGGAACTTCCACAACAGCTTCCCCTGTTCTATTCCTGTGCCACTTCAAGGCCACTTCAGCAGAGACCTCACCTTCTTTAAAGCTGGCACCAGTCAGGACAAAAGGTCCAAAATTAGAAGACTTTTATACAGTATCGTTTTAGCATGATTGCAAAATACCTATCTTCCTATTAGAGCAGAGTTGTTCAAGCACTTGTTTAAGTAATGTTCAGGTGATTTGCATCCAAAGAAGGGCAGTGAAACTGGTGGAAATGTTAAAAAAATGTGTAGATGTGACACTTAGGGACAGGATTAATGGTGGACCTGGCAGTGTTAAGTTAATGGTTGGACTCAATGATCTTGGAGGTCTTTTCCAATTCTACTTTGAGCTCTAGGATGACTGGAGTCATTCTCTCTCCTGAATTCACTCTGTTTTCTGCCACTCTCCTGCCCCCAAGGAACACTCAGCACAGTGGGAGAACAGGACAGGCGCTCAATACCCTACACACAGACACAACATACGCTGTGTTCAATGCCTTTGTTCCCAACAGGGAGGTGCCAAGCCCTGCAGTCCCTGTTGGTGTGGCAGCTCAGAGCTAGGGCACTGCAGCCAGGATGCCACTACAAATATAGGTGTACCACCAGCTACTGACAGTATTTAGAGGGCTGCCAATTCGAATCCAACCCAGTTTAAAAAGGATTTTAAAAGGATTCAGCACACACTGAGAACCCTGCTTTCAGGAAGTCCAGGAGTTAAAACAGATCCCTCAGAAAAAAAAGGGTCACTGGTTTCTGAAGAAGTGCAACACACTGCCAGGTGCCTGCCTGTGCTGGCATCCTCGTCCTGCAGTCCACAACCAAGTGCATTTAGATGCCCCCCACACTTCACCTTTCCCTAACCTTCCTCACTTCCCCGGTGAAAGATCAGTCTCAGCAGAATCAGAGAAGCAAGGGTGTGTGAAAGGACAAACATAAAATGAATGCTTTGCAGGAATTGGCTTCTCTGTCTCTTCGTCTTTAGAAAAATAAGTGCTTTTCTAGCACAACATGGTGCAGAATAACCATTTGGCCTTCTATTTTAGAATGAATTTGTCTTACATTTCCAGGGCAGAAATCTAAACTCAACAAAGGGCTGCTCAGCACTTCCTCTTCTTTGACATGCTGTATCCTCCCATTCCAGTTTTGGGAGAATTTTAGCCCAGATAAGGAAAGCTTGTAGCCAAGGGCTCGACACAACAACTCCCCAGGCAAGGACATCTTCCACCAGACCAGGCTGTTCCAAGCCAAGTCCAAACTGGCCTTGAACAGTTCCAGGGATGGGGCATCCACAGCTTCTCTGGGCAACCTGTGCCAGTGCCTCATCACCCTCATAGTGAAGAATTTCTTCTTAGTATCTCATCTAAACCAGCCTTCTGTCAGCATGAAGCCCTTCTCCCTTGTCCTGTCCCTACACCCCCTGTAAAAAGTCCCTCTCAAGTTCTCTTGCAGGCCAGGCCATAGACAGTTTTATTGATAACCAGGAACTGAAACTCATTTAAAAACAGGGAAGAGAAAAATAGAAGAGTTGATTACAAACCAGGATCACATTCCAGGAAAAAGGTGTCAGAGTTTGATCATTTGTCTTCATTCCACATGGGAGGAAATTGGTATCTTTACACATTTGTTACAAATAATTAAAAGAATCACTTGTAAAGGTAAGAGGAAACTGTAAAAGACTGGTCCAATCAAAGCAATGGGAACAGCCCAGCAGCAGCAACTGGTTTTGTAACACTAACGATCAATCAGAAGAAAAACAGCCTCTCCTGGGAGAAATTTGTCTCAAAAAGGAAATAACAAATGAGAGAACTAGAGTCAAAATACCAGTAAGGAAGAACAGATGCTGCCACAGCAAGACTGAAACAGTCTAGCTCCTTGTAAGCCCTGTTTGTTGCTTCCCCACTGCTGTTTCCATATCTGTATAATTTATTCCAAAGCAAATTTATTATTTTAAAGACTCCATGGAGAAGGCAGAGAAGGCTGTGTGTGTGCTAAGGGCCACAGTGCTGGCTATTTCTTGCTCTTGCACACTATTATCAAAGGCTTTGCCTAGTCTGGGATTTAGCAAGACTCTTAATTAATGGCTTCCAATGGTACATCCACACTGAAAAGACTTTTCTCATTAGCTAATTAGTCTATTGTCTTAATTAGGCAAGTCAGTTCTACTTCCTCACTGCCTTGCATGGAAACCCTGGTTTTCCCACCTAGGTTTTCCCTCAAGTCAGTTCCCAGCTTCTCTGTCCTGACTTGCTTTTTGACAGGACTTGGAGCAAGGTGGTGGCAGACAGCATTGCCTCACCTTTCCATGCAAGTCTAGACCAGGCAGGGAATGTTGTGTTCACTGCAGCTGTTCTCCTGAAAACTGGGCCCTCTGGAGTCCCCGGCAAGGTCTTGGGTCATTAGGAACTGGCTCATCAGCATCTGTCAGGAACAAGAGTGCATTGCCTTACAAATTCTGTTTTCCTATGAGGATAACGCCAGTGCCAGTGGGGTTGGAATGAGATGATCTTTAAAATCCCTTCCAAAACAAACCATTCTCTATTTCTACCCCTGAAGGACCAAAAGACCAGTACATGTTGCCAAGATGTTCAATCCTCCTAACCTAGGTGAGAAGAGACTGGAAGTCGGGCACCTTCCAGCAGGCTGGGTTTGTCAAACTGCTCTGGGCCCCAATATATCTCAGCAAGGAGTGCAAGTGGTTCATCTGCAGGAGCTGCAAACTTGTACCTTGTCGAGGACAGCAGAGCCGTGACTCCTGCTGCTCCTCCTTGCTCTGACTGCTCTCTCAGCAGACAGAACTGTTCCAAGACAGGGATTTGCTCAACAGCCTCCCACCAGACGTATCTACCCTGTTTCCATCACACATGCTCCTCCTTCTCCCATCACACCTGTGTTTTTCTGCAAGTCCTCGCACCACACTTCTGTCTTCCCTACAGAAACTCCCACAGATGAGCACGGCAGAGGCAAAGTTTGCAATCCATACTGTAATGTCTGACCATTTTGGTGCCTATCAGCTACACCTACTCTTAAAGTGTTTTGTCAGCAAGCTTTCCACTTAGTCCAATTAATTTTGACTAATCAGTTTTGATTAGTAGAAAGACTGTTTAAGACACAAGCCATAAAGGATGAGCTCACCACTGACTTAATGCTCACATCTTAGGTACAATAGAAAGTATTTTTTTCATTTTTAGTCTTCCCTTGAAAAAGCCAAGAGACAATCTCTGCATTGACAACATGTACTTCTACATAAAGGCACCAGTATACTTCATTCTAGCTTAATTTCTCCATGCAAAGCACTAAAACTACAGAGATGCTGCCAATATTTTTGGAAAGGCCAGAAAGAAAAGAGGCAGAACCAGTTATGGAAAGCAGAGGACAGCTAACTCTTCAAGTCATCTTCATTTTGGGATGCCTCTCCTATGGAGGAAAGGCTAAGAAAATTGGGCATGTTCAGTCTGGAGAAGGTTCCAGGGAGACCTTACAGACTAAAGAGGTCTATAAGAAAGATGGGGACAGACTTTTTAGCAAGGGCTGTTGCACTAGGACCAAGGGGTAATGGTTTGAAACTAAAAGACAGTAGATTTAGATTAAATATTAGGAAAAAGTTTTTTACAATGAGGATGGTGAGCCACTGGCATGGTTGCCCAGAGGTGGTAGGTGCCCCATTCCTGCAACACTCAAGGCCAGATCAGTCAGGGCTCTGAGTGACCTGATCTAGTTGTGGATGTCCCTGCTCTGTGAAGGAGGGTTGGACCAGATGACCTTTAAACATCCCTTCCAATCTGAACCATTCTGTGATTTTATGATCTTTGCTGCTGCTTTTTATTGAGGTGCTGAGACCATACTGACCATTTGTAAATAAGCTAATGGTGCCAAACTCAGAAAAGACAGATATTTTCAGTCAGATGTTAACAGATACTGCCAGTGTGAGCATGATCTGCCTTCCACCAGGAGTCAGAAGAGTGGAGGTAAGAGGGGAGCTTGAGAGAAAAGCAGAAATACTAACTTTGGCAACTCCAGACTACTCCAAATGCTACTGGAAGCCTCTTCCAGAAATACTCTATTTTGTCATGCCTTGCTTTCAATCTCTGTACCAGGAACTGGAAAGGGTGTTTCCTACACTTGAGGTAAAGCTAATGCACCATTATGCCCACATCTTCATGGTGCCGTTGGCCAAACTCTTCCTGAATTTCAGCTCTGACCTCCTCCCTGAACACACAGAGAAGCCACAGGCCTGTCCTGGGGGTGCTGTAAGGCTGGGCTACTTCACTTGCCTGGGCAATCAGTCACAGGGGCTGGGGTTTACTGTTATTTGGGCTGGCTCACGTCAGCTCTGCAGAGAAGACATCAGGCCAGTGTTGAGAGATCTCCACCACCTTCCCAGTACTCCACAACTGAGACAGTGTTCAGCAAGTTCCAGAGGAGGGAGGATCTTGACATGTAGAGATTGAGGAACTGTCTCTATAGGTACAGAGGCTGAAGAACAAACTCAGCTGGCAAAGGTGCAGTAGCAGAGGAAGACTGCCCAGCCATTCAGCCCTGGCTCTGCTCCCCAGGGCGCCTCTGGCAGTGCCAACACAGAGATATGGCCCAGACAACTTCAGGGAAAAACTGCAGGTAGGGAATGACACAACGCACAGCCCTTGTCCTCAGACAGCACGGGGCCAGGCTAATGACACAGGCTGTTGTTCTCCCATTCTGTTTAAAAAAGCAATGCTTTGCGTGGATGTTGGCTTCGGAGGACGTGCTTGGCAACGCCAGCAGATAAACAGAAAGGATTTCCATGGAATACCATTTCTGAAAGAAATACATTTAAGTTATTTTTGAAATATTATTAAGTCCAGTAGTGAATATTTTAAATGTGGTATAATCCATTTTCCTAGAAACCAGCCAAGAAAAACCGACAGCAGCACAAGGGAAGTACCACCACGCTGCCATCCCTGTCTCACTGTTCCCTCAGGGTCACGAGCAGGAGCCTCACACACCTCCCCTGACATCCCCAAACCTTCCCTCCTCCATCAATGTGCCTTAAAAACACAGTTCCCATCAGCTCTTCCCCCACCAGCACACAGGCAAGCCTGGATCCTTCCTGCTGATCCTGACCCTGCTCTCCTATGAGCCAGGGACCCTCCATCAGCCCACAGAAGCCCCAAAGCCAAGTGCTGACAAATGCATTGGGAGGGCCAATGTAAACCACTAAAACAGCTGGGCAGAGGCGTTTCAGCAGCCTGCAGATGGGACTGAGGGCCAAAGAAGTGGGACAGTGAGATCTTGATGGCTCTTGCCATTGAAACTGGCCAGCAGATGCAAGCAGGCGACAAGTAGATGGATTGGGTGGGTGCAGAAGAGCCAGCCCTGAGCACAGATCATCATCTCCCAGTCTCCAGTAGTTCTACCCTAAAAGCAGAGCCCAAATCCATTGCCAGGGACCAGGACTCCAATCTTCTACTCCCTCTTATCTTCTCTACCTGCTGTTCACTGCACAAACCCTCCTATACCATGTTTGTATACAAGTCCAGGGACAGCTTAAGCTGCAGTGACCATCTCACTGGTCACAGGTCTCTCCTCACCCTGCAGCACACAGGAGAGAAAGTTAGTTAGTCTGCACAAATCACTGGAAAATCCTGGACGGCCTGGAGAACATCTTTTCCTAAATCGCTCCTTCTGAATCGCCTCACAAGTAGGACAAAGCTAAAACCACCAGAGGAGCCCTGTACCCCCATCCTGGCTCATGCAGGCAGCTGTGGGCACATTGTGGGGGCTGCTCCCTCCCACCTGGCTGTCAGGCAGCATTCCCTGGGGCAGCACAGGCCAGGGCTCCATTTCCTAATGCATCCAAATGTAACTCTCCTGTGGATTTCACCCATCCCATTAAGATTCAATTTGATGTATTTTCTATTGCAATATCTGCAGAAATAAAACTCACAGCTGAGATCTGAAGGCCAGACAACAGACCAAGAGTAAGATGAAATATATTAAGCTCCATTTAAGTTATGGCTCATAAAGCCCACGGGGCAGGTTGTGTACCTGCTCAGTACTACAGGGCTGGGGTTCACTCCCAGAAAACACCAGGGTCTCTTGAGCCCATCTACCCTTTCTGCAAAACATGAATGTCTGAAACAGACAGAGCTTCCAGCTCTCCCCACCTTTCCCCTCAGGATGGGGAAGAGGTGCAGCTCGGTCAGTCTGAGCATCCCACTGCCTGCCCTTGGTTGCTTTTGCTGTGCTTGGTACATCCCATCACCACTCCATTAGCACTCCCACTTATCCCCCTCCTCCCTTACCCTCTGTGCATCCTCCTGCCCCAGGCCCACAAGCATTGCATCCATGCCAAAGGACAAGCAGGGATTCAGGGCAGCTGGGACTCTGGGCTGCTGGACCTCAGTCCCCTACAATCACTGCAGCATTTGTCCACATCACACCTGAAGGTGATGCTGGGCATTGGTCAACAAAGCAAGATCTGAGGTCTCTCAACACAAGGCATCAAGGGGACAGTCTCAGAAGACAGAGACTCACTGGTCCTCATTCCAGCTTTCAGGAATGAGGAGAGTTAACATGAGAAAGCTACACCACAGGTTTCCTTTTACATCTTCCAGAAAAAGCAGTCCCATCAGACTGGGGCTGCTGGGGACATGACTGTCCTGGGACTGTGGCACAGCCTTCTCCTTGACAACCAACCCAAAGAACTATCCAGTTCTCCTCCACCCCTACTGGCTGCTGTGGGACAGACTTGGAAGGAATTAAACATCCTGCACAGAGAGAGAAAAGCAAACAAAATGCAAACAACAAAATGCAAACAAAATGGGAAAAAAAAAAAAGGAAGAGCATAGAAAACCCATCTCTGAATTAATTTCCATTTTATTTATAGACCATGACATGACAGTTGTCTTTCTAAGCCTTTTAATTAATCACAGAGAACAGTTACTTTGAGCGTGTATGCCCACCTTCCCTCTTCCTGAAACACGTTCCAGCTTGTGTTGAAGGACAGTCTGCAAGGTAATTAATTATTTACCATTATCTACGCCAGTACTTGGCTCTCCAAATCTTTCAGGAACATCAAGTCCTGGGGCAGCAATGTTCTTTGGGGCTGAAAAGAAGAAAAGCCTTTGCTAGAGACAGGGAAGGGCAAAGGGCTTGGAGGGATTAAGAAAGGGAGAACAGGAGCTCAGCACTGTGCTGAACATGGCTTTCTCTCTTGTTGCAAGGTCCATAGGGTGGCCCTCTGGGGACGCAGGGTGTTACTTTATGTGATACAAGACATAAATCTTTCTAATAACAGTATTTTTGTTTCAACTAATTTGTGGGTAACTTTATAGAGACCTACGTGTGTAACAGAACTTTTGTCAAACACTGCAAAGACAAATATTCTTCAGTTCAGAAATGCCAAAATTACTGTTTCTAGTGGAAACCTGATTCATTCCTCTCAAATCATGTATTTATCACTTGACCACATACCATCTGGCTCCCAAACTACTGGTACACCTGAAGTGCATGCTGAGCACTGCTGACTTACTGAGTGACTAACAGTGCTTCAACTCCATTCCCTAACCACACATCCATGACTTACAGTGCTGTGTTTAAGTCCTGCTCCAAAGTGGGGTTTGGGAGTGGGAGGAGCAAAAATTTCTGCTGGGAGTTACAGAGTTTCACAAAGGGGCTCCTGAGATCCAGCACTCCTAAAAATACTCTCATCTACATAAAGAGTTTATCCCCCCCCCCCCAAAAAAAAAAATAGAAAAGAAAAAAGCGAACCCAAATACCAGTAGCTTTGACCTCACAGAGTTGATGGGCTGGAATCCCCTTGGGAACCCAAACGGAGCTGCATGAAGGACCAATTTAGAAATATTTCTGAAGCTACTGCGCTACAAACCAACTTAGGAGCTGCTCATGCCTGAGCGAGCTGCCGCTTCCTCCGGAGCTCTGGGAGCACAGCATGGGAGCAGCACAGCATGGGGCCACAAACGCCACTCAGAGCAAGACAGTGGCTGAGCCTCCTCCTTGGCACTCCGGACACAGCCCAGGAGGGGCCCAGAGCAGCACTGCTGGAAGGTGGGATATGCCAGGGCCTGGATGGGAATCCAACCTGAACCCTCACCAAAGTAGGAGCAGGTGAAGGTGATGCCATCAGAGACCTCTCCTAATCAGCTTGGCCATGGGGCTGTGCCTGTGGCTCCAACACAGCCCAAACAAATGCCATGTCTCTGTGTCTCACGGTGCAAGACATCTTCTAGGAAAAGATAGGTCAAGACTGTTCTTCACTTTACGCTCCTATTACACTTAAAGTTCACACTCACCTTAATCCAAATTGATTTTCTCAAAAGTTTCACCCCTGTCACTCCCGCTTCTCCCACCTCCCACAGCCAGCAGCCCCACTCCAGCACCCCCCTGCAGAGCCACAGGAGCAGGGGGCTGCAGCAGAGGGACAGATCCATCCCCACCTGCACTCCTGCTCTGCTGCTCCCAGAGCCCACCAGCTGCACTCAGGTACACCCCCTCGAGAGACCACTTCCAACAACTTCTCTGCACCAGCCCTACAGCCCATGCCCTCACTGTGCTGAGCCTGTGCCCCAGCCAGGATTCTCCAGAGCAGCCCTAATGCTGCAGGTACCTTTCCCATGGTTGGTGCCACAGGGAGGAGCACTGGCAGTCAGCTTGATATTGCAAACTCATCACCGACTAGTTGGTGAGTTAGTAACAAAGCTAAAAGCAACCACTGGCATGGATTATCCCCCCCAAGAGCAGAGACATTTGTCAGCAGCTCACCCCTGTGATGTCACAGGTGCCCATCCCTGCTGAAGGGCAAGGGAGTGCTGGGTGCCACCCTTCCGCATCACAGCACCCAGCGGGTGGGGAAGGGGAGACCCTGTAGTGCCAGCAACCTCCTACTGTTAAACCAACACACAGCCTGTTTCCCTCAGCAGAGCCCCCCCAAAAGCCCAACCACCTGCAGCAGGGCCCCCCTAATTTCAGAGGGCCATGGACTGGGTACATCAGCAGCACTGGTGGGAGTTTGCTGTAGACAAGTGAATCAGTGGAACAGATGAGCAGCTTCTGAAGCATCTACCCACAAAGTACAGCAAGAAGAGATGTAATTTCAGTCTTGTGGCAGATGCTGGAGGGTTTGTGGTCCTAAAAAAAATTAAAAAAAAAAAAATCTCAACACCTACATATACTAGATAGCTTTCTAGGACAAGGAAATCCTGCAGTAGCTGGAAGAAAACCAATCACAGTTCTCAACTACATTTGAGGTAAGGAAACAGAACATGGTCCAAAACAACATCTCCTAAAGGTCAGTTTCACAAAACTAGAAAGAACCAGACACAAAAATAACTGAGAGAAAACACCTAAATATAAGTAAGTGTGACAATGCTTATTGGAGGATGTTTAAAGATGCCTTAGTAGAGCCCTCCTTCCCACCAAGAAAAGCAACAGTATATTTTTAAAGAAATTATGTGGTTTAAAATAGGAATTTTTTAAGAGCCAAATTTTTTAAAAATTAAGTATGCAACAAATCAAAAATACACTACAAAATTAGAGCTAGAAATCAACACATTTTATAAATAAAGCTAAAAGATATTTTAAAAACCTAGAGGCAATAGGTATATCAGGAAAAAAGCAACAATTATCAATACATTAGGCTTGATGCTAAAAAAGGACAGTGAAAGTACCCTGATATAGAGGATGTAGAAAGTATAAGCATTACTTTTTATCTTTGCAAATGAGGATGACTTAAATCTCAGCTATAGCAAAATTCTCTGAGAAGTGAGTTAGGAAGATCCCCAACACCATCTGCTAACCATCCTTCACATCTGTAAGAAAACCTGCACTCAGAGCCTGTGAAGGAGCTCACCCAAATTTCTAACGTTGACTTAAAAAAAAAAAACAACAAATCAGAAGCATGTCCCAGGCCAGCCAGGAAGTTCCAGAGGTCTTGGAATAATAAATAGAAAACCCTGCTCAAGCAAACAAAAACTTAGCACGGTGCCAGTATTGCCAGAGGGCAAACGGCTGACCCGGGAAGTGCAGGCTGGTCACCCTGCCCGTGCTCCCGGCAGGGCAGGGAGCGGCCAGTGCTCAGGGATGGAAACACAACTCCCGTTAGTCAACACAGTTTTATGGCTGGAGGGCTTGTCAAACAGATCCAGTATTTCTTCTGAGAGTTTGCATTTGGCTGACAAAAGTAACTGTGTTTACATAATACATGCAGACTTCTGTGTGACGCCCAACTTTGGCTGGGGTGACAGTTCAAGGACAAAATCCCCCACGCTATGCAAACAGCCGTGTATAGTGTATATCCAGAGGATTAAAAGCCGGTTGAGCCCAGTGACCTCATTGGAGTTGTACCTGCACTGCCTGCCCCTACAGAGGTTTTGGATCCCCAGAGATGATGTTCCCAAAAAGAAAAAGGGCCTGTGAGGCAGCAGAAATTGCTCTCTGCACACAAAGCTCCAGGCAGCACTGCTGGGAGGCGTGGGTTTCCACGGGGAATGCATGTTTGGGCTGCGTGCCTGAGTTTGCAGCGAGTTCAGAAGAACTAGAGAAGGGTATTGCCAGAGCCTCTGCCTAGGGAGCAGGCTAACTCATTGAAAAATATTGGCTGGTTTTAGAGCTGATTTTCACACTTGTAAAGCTGGCCAGAGCCAGGATGGAAAGCTGTAAACTCAGCCATGCCAGCAGCCTTTGGCTGGTCCTGATCCCGCACGTGCGACTTTATAAACGGCTCAATATCACTGTTTCTTACTTGGGTCCTAATCTGTGCTCAGCACTCTGAGCACCTTCCAGTAACAACAGTGGACACATCAACATACATTATACCTTCCCAGATGGAAAGAGAAGTAGTGTAAAGTAAGAAAAGTAGAAAACTTTTCTCTTGGAAAGTTTTAGAGGCAACTTCTTGTTCTTCCCAACTCCCCTAGTGCCCAGGGCAATAGCAGGATGGTCAGGTTTGTTAAAGTTTTCAGCTGCCAAAAAATTTCATCCCTCCCATAAAGATATACAGACATCTCTCCTGTGAGAGAAGCACGGTTATTCCTCACACCCTTCACCCTCAATCATGTCATTGTCCCGCACCGTGGACACACAGACCAAAGCCTGGAGCTTTGTTTGAACCTCTCTGACCATACAAATATCTCCAACTGTCCAGGCAGCTAGATGTAGGAAAGCCTAACACCAGAAGTTCTCCAGCATGACTGGCTGAACAGTCAGCTCTGGATGTGAACTGTCTACCACAAAGGACACCTGAGGCTTTCAGTGAATCCCAGTTTCCTCTTCCCACAGGCACCACTCACCTCCTTACCCTTGTTCAGCTCCCGGCAAATACTGATATGAGATCCTGCCTAGCAGTCACACTCTTGTAGCATGTGCCATTGTAGCTGTGGGCAGTGCTGAAGTGACAAGTGACAAATGCTTCAGGAAGGTCCAGGGGAATGGACCAAAAACCGCACCCTCACAAGAGCGATCACCCACCACAGCTACTGAAGCAGTGCCAGTTACACATCCCAGCCCGAATCCAGCTTAACCTGACAACAAAGTTTTAGCTCCAGCTGGATGAGCTTGCGTGAGCTTGCTCCACAAACGGAGGGCTTGGTGCTTCCATGATTTGGCAAGAGCTGACACAGCCGTCACAGGTGCCCTTTTCATTTATTGAACTGGCTTAGGGTATATTTGCACATGAGCAGATAAACTCTTTGTCCAAAGGACTTTAATCTGGCTGCTGGGCTCCACATGAGCCCCTCTCATTCACATGGCTGCTCACATGTCAGGAGGAGCATGAACTAAGCTGAGATCCCCGACTTTTTGTCCTGCGTCCAGGGAGCCTGACAGACTGCTTACTTCCCAACACAGAGAGATGCAGTATTGTCTGAACACCCTAAGCACGTATGATCTTTTCAGCAAAACAAGATGACAACACTTAGATGCAGGTTAGACATTTTACTTTACTGAACTTCAGAGCACCACCACTGGCCTGACCACCTCACCCTCCTGCTGCTGAACCCCTTGATTTAGCACAGGCATTCCCAGTTTAGGCTGTGACTGAAGGAGGAACAGTGCTCAGGTGAACAAAGCAGGATGGGTCTTGGGACCTACCACTGCTTCAAAGTCTGTCACACTGAATTCCCCACTAGTTGCACTCAAGTTCTGTGTGCAACAAGAGCCATGTCCCCTCAAATCAGGAAGGTTAGCACTGTTTGCAGTGTTGACTTTATTCTTACATGCCAACAGCTTGTACAGACAGCAGACAACAGGCTACTGACAGGGACTAAGATCTGGAAAATATCTCCATAATCACTTCAACACAAAGCTGTTCTTTTTCACTTTCACGGGAGATTTAACTCAACTCACAGTGGAGGCAGTCTTAAAACATGAAATGCATTCAAGTGATCAACGACTTGAAAGGTAATAAAAGCAGTTAATAGTTTCAAATCTGCTTGCAGCCAGATAAACAGCTCGTTATCTTGGGGACAAGGGTAGGGCGCTTCTTTTTCTTCCCCAGAACCACTGATTACAAGCTCACAGCACCCACATTTTAAAGCAAAGCTGAAGAGAACAGCAAATACCTTTTCCAGCTATACTGCAGTTCTCATAAACCCAGTACAGCCTGTCTGTGTACTGTGGGTGCTACGGGCAGCATTTTATGTACCAGTTAAAAAGCAACTCACTATTTGAGGTCACTGCATCCAGTGCCTGCCCAAGCCAATGGCCATTTCTGTGCTTTCTATCATTAATAAATCAGTCAAATGTTAGAGGCACTGGAGTGAAATTGTCCCATCAGCTTTATCTATCAGGTACTTTTACTGAACTCTGTTGAGTTACTGCATATTTACAGGAGACTGAAAGAGACACTGACAAATCAGCACCCCAAAATACTTGTAACTTGCACATCATAAACACTAGAGATATTTAATTAAAGCTTTTTTACAAGCTATAAAACTGAAGGTCATTTTATGTCTCTCTATAAAAGCAGACAGTGATATAGTCCTCATACTCTATGGTACAATTTAAGCAGCACTGCACAGGCTACTTGAAACTCCTTACAGAGCAACTTATATCCAGTATTACTTCTCTGTTAAGACTGATATCCAGTAGTATTCCTTTGCTAAAATAACAAGACTTTGAAGGAAAGAAATTTACAGCCTCAAATAATACATCCTTCTTAAAAATATTTAATAATATCAGCTTAACAATTTTCCTAGATAAATTCATTAGGGAGGTCAATACATAAGGCTACAAAGCAGACTTCCAAATTACCCGGGGAAAAAACATGCAAATTCTTCACTCTGCTTTCAGCATAGCAGCTTTACGATGAAAATACTGAAACACTGAAAGGCTGGAACACAAAAGCAAGTGTACAGCGTTGTAATGGACTCGACTTAAAAACCCGAGCGCTCTTGCTCAGCACCTGACGCGGCACTCGGAGTCGTCCTCACCTGCGCCTCTGCCCCGCTCCTCCCAGCGCGGGTCGGCTGAAGGGACGTGGGTTTTACCTGAGTTGGCTCCTCCGTTTGCAGCTGCCTCTGGGGGACAAAAGTTTCGAAAAGTCGGAGGACAGCAGCAGCAGCAGCAGCAGCGGGACGGGACAGGACGGGATGGGCAGAAAGTGAGCCGGGAACCCGGCGGCAGCCCGGTCACCGAGAGAAGCGACGGGCGGGCACTGCTCCGGCTCAGCGGCAGCTCGGAGCCCTTGGCCGGGGCAGATCGCACCCGGGGCTCCCCGGCGGAGATGCCCTCACCGCCCCGGTGCGGGGCTGCGGCTGTGCCCCCGCCGCCCCCCGCCCCGCCGGGAGCGGGGCCATGCGGGGCCGGGGCGGCGGAGCCCGGGGCGCGGTGCGGGGCCGCTCCGCCCGCCCCTCGCGCCCGCCCCGCGCCCGCCTCGCGCTCACCGGCGTTGCGGAGCTTCTTGTTCCGCAGTACGGAGAGGATGACCAGCGCGTTGCCCAGCACGTCCACCACGATGGTGAAGATAAGCACGGCCGCCAGGCCGGTGGCGGCTCCCGCCGCCGGGCCCCCCTCCAGCCGGCAGCCCGGGCAGCTCCCGTTGCTCCCCGGCCGCTCCATGCGCACCTCTGCCCGCCGCCGCCGGGGCCCCTCCTCCTCCTCCCGCCCCGACGGCAGCTCTCACCCCCGGGCCGCCGCGGGGAGGAGCGCGCCCCGCGCCCCGGGCCCCGTCCCGGCCCGTCCCGGGGCGAGCCCGCCGCCCCCTCCCCGGCGGTGCCGCCGCCCTGCCCGGGGCGGAGCGGGGGGGGCCGGGCGGGGGTGCCCGGTGCGCGGCGGGGGCACTGAGGCGCTCTCCGGGCCGATGGCGCCACCGCGCGGCGGCGCCGGGCAGCGCGGGCGGGGGCGGGCGGGGGTCCCCGCTCGGAGCCATCGCCCCGCAGCCCCCGCGCCCCTCCGGCCTCCGCGACCCTCGCCCGGCTCCCGCCCTCGGGCAGAGGTGCCGGCAGGTAGAGATTACGAGGTGAAGTTTCGCACCTCGAGTCGCTGAAGCCTTTCCCGGCGCCGTTGCTTCCCACTGCCCCGCGGCTCCGCTCCCAGCCGGCCACCACTCAGGCAAACCCATCCCCACAGGGACTTTTTCAACCAATCACGCCAGAATAAGACCATTCACTTTCGGTTTAATACTTTCAACCGATTTTAACGTGTGCGCTGCAGAAGCCCCAGTAGTAATGTAAGCTTCAGCAGCCCCCTCGCACGCTTCTCAGCCGCAGGAAAACAGCGCTCGGCCGGGATACCCAGCTCACTCAGTCAGGATACCCAGCTCACTGAGTCGGGATACCCAGCTCCCGCAGCCGGGATACCCAGCTCACTCAGTCAGGATACCCAGCTCACTCAGTCGGGATACCCAGTTGCCGCAATCGGGATACCCAGCTCCCTCAATCGGGATACACACGTCCTGCAGCCCAGCCCCGTGGCTGGAGCTTCTGTGCTTTATTCCACACCAACACGAGCAAGAAGAGACCAAAGTACTGTGGTCAGACTGTGGCTGCAATACCACAAGCACATGAGCTCTCAGCTTTGTTTATTAAACAAAATCAGAAAAGAGAAAATAGGGATACTGTAGAACCATAGAATGGTTTGTGTTGGAGAGGACTGTAAAGATCACTCAGTTCCAATTCCCTGTGCCATGGGCAGGGACACCTTCAGGAACACCAGGTTGCTCAGAGCCCCATCCAGCCTGGCCTGGAACATTTCAAGGGATGGGGCATCCACAGCTGCTCTGGGCAACCTGTGCCAGGGCCTCACCATCCTCAACAGCCAAAAATTTCTTCCTTATATCTAATCTAAACCCGCCCTCTGTCAGTTTAAAGCCATTCCCTCTTGTTCTATCACTCCATGCGCTTGTCTAAAGTCCCTCTCCAGCTCTCTTGTAGCCCCTTTAGGGACTGGAAGGTGCTGTAAGGTGTCCCTGGAACTTTCTCTTCTCCAGGCCGAACAACCCCAGCTCTCTCAGCCTGTGTTCATAGCACAGGTGGTCAGCACCAGCCATGAGCAGGACAGAGGGCAGGGGCATGCTGAGGCTATCCAGCACCACCTCCTCTGGCTTCTGCCCAAAGCCACCCCTCTGTGTGCAGGTCAAAGTGCCCAAGCAAACATTAAGGTTGTGGCACAATCCCTCATGGGGGTTTTACAACTGCCTGGTCGAGTGAGTCAATAACAAAGCTAAACGCAAAGGCTTTGATGGCTCATTCCCTGCCAGCGGAGTACAAGCAGCAGCAAGGCACAGCTGAGATCAGCAGCCATCAGGGTCTGCCCTGGCCTGGTGGCCCAGGGTCAGAGCCAGCCCTGCATCTGCATTCAGAGCCTTGCTGTGCCAACCTGCTTTAAATGTCTTTTTACCTTTCCCCCATGACTGGAGAGCACTCAATTTTGAAAAAAAAAAAACAAAAGAGAGTTTTAAAGAAAACTATCAAAATCCTGCATTCTTGAATCGTTAAAGACAGCATTTTGGCTTAATATGTAGCTTCTTTTGGCCTCCTTTTGACACTCTGCACTGAATTCTGCATGGTTTTGCAAATATTTTCTCTGTGTAAACCAAATAATTTTGTTCATGGACTTCCAGCTGCTCTGTGTTCAGGACCTACCTGCAGACAGGAGCGAGGTCAGCTCTCACGGATATGTCCTTTCAGCACCTTTCACCTTCACTCTGCCCTTCTCTGGCAGCTTTTGCACTATTTTTAAGATGCTCTCAGGTGTGTTTCAGCTGTGGAGAACCGGAATGTGACTTCAAAGGACTGAACCTTATATACAAATGTCTTGGCAAGAGCACTGAAGCTGCCCAAAAAAGATTTTGGCCTCACACGTAAAAAAGCCTTGCTCACGCAGCAGTGTGAGGTAAAGGGGGTGTAATGTTTCATGAAACTAATGCAACTGGAGAAACATAAAAATGGCTTTTTATCTGGCTGCCTTTTTTTGTGGATAGTTTATGCTTGCAAAAAGCAGTCGTTTT
This sequence comes from Aphelocoma coerulescens, assembly GCF_041296385.1. NCBI lineage: Eukaryota > Metazoa > Chordata > Aves > Passeriformes > Corvidae > Aphelocoma > Aphelocoma coerulescens. The sequence continues at coordinate 14,544,411 of NC_091018.1, forward strand.
GCACAGCCTGGAGTGACTGCCCTAGATGGGAAGGTCTGCAGAGCTCTACCAGGCGTGTGTGCATCTGCATAGTTGGAGCAACTAATCTCCCGTAAGAAACTTAGAAGAAATTATGATAGATGTAGTGAGCAACTGTTTTCATCAGTGGAGTGATTTAGATGAATGATATTCAGGCTGCTTCCTCCCACCTTCCTGCTAAATGGACTCTTCACTGCTCCAATTAAGACAAGGAGAGCACTCTAGGAAGCCGTGGCAAGGGGAAAAAATGAAGGTAGAGGTATCAATGAGACCTTTTTAATTACACTTTACCAGAACTGCTGACATAAATCCCATTGAAATAAAAGTATCCCCAGTGTGTTAGAAGAATTTAGGATCATTTGATTGTGCGAGGATCATGAACGTGATCGCAGGAGAAGGCACCTAAATTAGGGTCAGAAACGAGAACACTTCAGTACCTGAACTACACCAGGGAGAGTACATACATGTATGCAAACAGGAAGACCAAGCAGAATGTAATCAGTGCAAAATATTCAAGCACCATAAACGCACACTCCTTGTGCAAAAATGTCATAGCTTTGCTAACAGCAAGGCTGAGAGGGGCAGTGCCTGGCACCCTCCTGCCATGCCCATCACAGCAGCCCCGTGCAGAGCATCCCTCATCCCTTGCTGAGCGTGTCCAGTGGCACAAAACACTCCTGTTTCCCAACTCTACCTACCAGGGCACACAGCTCAGTAAGAGTTAATCCAGGTATACTGTAAAAAATGGAAGCTTACATAATTGAAAAATAGCTGAGGCATTAATCTTCCTTCTCGCTACCTGGAGTCCTCTTTAAAAAGATTATTTTGTCTTCCGAGACAGCTTTAATGCTACTTAATGAATCGCTTATAAATGAAGAATTTTTTCCCCTCCTATACAGGGACAGGCTGACTACTACACTGATTTTGTCACGGAGACAATTAACTTTTGTCAAATATACAAAGATAATGGCTGTTCTCTACAAATACTTCTATACTGAATTTGGTGTATTTAAGGCCAATTTTTCTTGCTGTCTTGACTGAGCATGCTTGGTGACAGTGACATGCCCATTCCCTTTAGCCAGACCTGGGGAACTCTTCATGCTTACCAAAATAATTAGTGGCCCCCAGGCACCCCCTGGAACAGGTTGGTTAGCACTGGATCAGGAATACCAGGTTGGAAATTTCAGAATTCCAACATGAGCTCATTCGAAGGTGTCTTGGTGTCCCACTTCGAAGGAGGGAGGAGGCATGAAAAGAGAGGAGAGAGATACAAAATCAAAGCCTCAACTTCCATGCTGCCTGTCTCAGTTGTAGACTGAAGCCATCTTTGATCTGTAACTCCCTCCTTGCAAAAGCAGGCACCAGGACCACAGGGACCACCAGGACCATGGGACAGGTTAGTGGTTTCCTCCCTGAAAATAACTCCTAGTGAGCTGCAAAGGCAATTTTATAGTCATTCCTGACACAGGGGTCCCCAAGCAGCAACACTCAGTTGTCTCCCTTGCCCGTGTCCCACCAAACACCTGCTCTGTTCCCCAGATCCACACACGCGGGGCAAAGATGCTGAATGGAGCTGAACCCCTCTTCTCCCACCACACCAACCTAGCCAAGTACTCATGTTTATTTCCAGCAAGAACAACGGGCAATAAAAGTTGAAATTTCTCAACACATGGGCATTTTGACTCTAGCAATGGCCTTTGGGAGACACACATAAGCAGAAGCAGAAATGAGGCTGATAAATCCTTTGCCACATGGGCTACTTCCACACTCTTTAGCCCCTGCATGGTTGCTCCTGGTGATGGGCAGAGCAGGTTTCTTCCACCCCTGAACAGACTGGGTGAGGGTATAGAGGTCTCTGCTGCCTCCCATATTGATACCAGCAGCCTACAGGTGTTGAATGCCACAAGGATGCACTGCTCAGCCAGTGGAGAGCTTCAGCACGTGCCTTTCCAGCACAGTCTGTTTTATTTGTTTAAGATTCTGATCTAGACCCCAGACAGTGAAGGTTCATTCCTTGGCACAGTCTAAGACTCACTGAGCTGACAAACACTGCTAAAATAAGTCATTTAGTCCCGCCATGCATCATGACTATTAGCATAAACATAAGGGCAAACACCTTTTCCCCTCCCCTTATCTCAATTCTGCCCTTAAATCCAGCATGTGGCCAGGGGGCAGTTATTTCCAAACCATTACCAAAGGGGGAATCACTTTTATTCACCTGCAGTTCTCTAGCCAAACACACAGAGCAGTAGTTACTCTTTCCCAAACTTTTCTCTCGTCCATTTGGACTGTGCAGCTATTTATGCAGAAGCAACACAGCTGTACTGTGCACAGCGTCAGAGAATCCCAGTCCTGGGAAAAACAGCACTGGCTGCTTCAGCAATAAACAGATGAATGTAGCAGCTTGCCCTGGGCTGCCATCGCAGAGGAGATCAACAAACAAGCGGCTCTATTTATGCCGTCATGCTTGCCTAGAAACTCCAGACAAAGTAATAACCTCGTGTTCAGCCACTTCCCCCTTTGTCCCCGGAGCAGCAGCCTGACGCAGCGTGCGCAGCCCGCTCGCCCAGAATGGGCCTTTTTGTTAATCGCGGCGAAAGCCGCGGACACAGGCCTGTTCATTCAGCCCAACTGCTTAATGCTGCAAGCCAAATAAAAAGGGAAAGAAGGAAAACTTTGTATTCCTTTCGCACCCTGAATATTAAATGACACCATCAATGTTGCCTTGGGATGCAACATCAAACCACTTCCTTTGCTCCAAGATGGGATTTAAGAAGAATGACTTTGAGGCTGACTTGCCTTTTCAAATCTCCCATTTTTTCCCCCATCTCGAACTCGAGGATGCAACATGAATGAAATCAGAATTAGCCTCATTACAAACAAGCAAGGGAAGGGGGCTGACCTAGATTCACTCTGCCTCTCAGAAGGAAGTGACGGCAAAAGTTTAAAACCTGTCATACAGGGCTGTCGGCTGCAGCACATTTAGGTCAAAGTTTGTTGCGATCAAATCACACTTTCTGAAAAGGCTTTTACTGGTGGGATGATTTGTATGGCAGCGGCTGAATTATGCATGGGATTTGCACAGTCTCTGCTTGCAAATAACTCCAGCCCTTCCGATACGTGTGAAGAAACTCAGGCTCTTCCCTGCAGCATCATCAGTGCCTTGAACCCAGCTCTGCCTCCCTGGGGACATGTGCTGCGTTTTGTGGTAGCTCTCACCACCAGCTACATCAGGCAGCATCCCATGGTGGGCCAGGCTGGAACCAGTCTTGCTGCAGGTCTCAAGGTGCTAGGACAGATTGTGAGATTTTTCAGTGACTTAACTGAATCCCACCCAAAACAAAAGCCAAATTAGAGGGCCTGCTCCCAGCAAAGGCAGCCTGGTTGCTGTGCGGGCTGCTCAGAGAGGATGTTCAGATGACAATTGAGGGGTAGCATGGGACTCTGCCCAGGTGACAATCATGGCTGAAGGAAAGGTATGGAAATGATCCAACTGGTGGGGTTTGTTGTGGGAAAAAAACCCTCAGGAAAGAATTTAATTGATGTATTTAATAGCTAACAAAACCTGAAGAATTAAGTGTTTTAGTATCCAAGTAAGATACTTCTGCAAATAAAAGCAATGCAAAGAGAGGAAAGCTGGTTCATGACAGACCAGTACCCCCACCCCATTTGTGTTCAAGATCTGCCTTTGACTCAAGCAGAAGAAGGACCACTCATCCTCCTCACACCATCCCCACGATGCGTGTGCTCAAGGGAGGTTGGGGCAGGCTTTTCCCTTCCACAGAGACCTCTTGGGATGGCAGGAGAAGAAGTGGGGGGGGGGAAAGGAGCACTTTATCTTTTTCTCACTGAGATTCTTCTCCCAGTCCCTTTTTCTACCAGTAGAAACCAAAACCAAACCCATTCCTGCTCCTTACAGGTCTCCTTTCACCATTCCCTTTCCAACCCATCCCTTTTGCCCCAATATGCTGTGCACACAAAAATCTCAGTGTTGTCACAGTTTCCCACATCAGCACCTGCAGGGATGCTGGCTGGGTTGCTCTCAGTTTTCCCAGTGCAGCTCTCGCAGCCTCTCTCACCTCACTTTCTCTCCCCTTACTTTCCCCTCCTCCAGCCTGGGGTTAATCCCAGATAGAGATCAGCTGGAGGAATCAGGCCAAACTTTTGGAAATGTCAGGGTATTACCCAATTCACCACCACCTCTGTGTGGAGAAGGGACCTAAGTTTATCCCCTGACTGTGCAGGGGGCACAGTGCGAGATGGAAACTGCTGAGATGCTCTGGGGACTCTCCTCTCCACATTCCGCGCCTCCCCAGCCCCCATTCGGATTCGGATGCACACCCACCTGCAAACATTCTGCCCACAGCACGTCCAAGCTGCTTTTCCAGCCAGGGCTGGCACAAGCTATTGCCACTGGCAGTTGCTTTTCAACGATAAGGCTGAAATTCCCATGGTTGTCCTGTGCAAGGAGAGAAACAACTGTCTTAAGAAAGAAGACAAGGAGCTTTCCCTTTTCCCTGAGCAGCCCCTCCTGCAGCCTGGATTTTGACTTGAGCAAACTTCAGGAGCACTCGGCACTAAGCACCTTGCTATGAGGCAGCGGCGTAGGAAACACAGTGTGACACATTGTACTCCAAATATTGAGCTCTTAATTATGTCCCAAGCAGCACCTCTGCGCCTGCAGTAATGAGGGCTCAGCCACATCCACGGCTGTTAGCGAGATCCTGTTTTACTTCATCCTCATTATGGGAAATAGCCTGCTCAGATCCAGCAGCCGTGGAGATGTTTCCTCTCGTGAAGCAGATTGCCTTCCCCTGTCAATTACCAGTGGAGAGCTCGACAGCCCTGCGCAAATTGCTGGGTGAGAGCATAAATAGGAGGACATGAGAACCGATTACAGCCTTGGTGGCAGGCTTGCTTAAAACACCTGATGGGAACAGGGAGGTCGAGAGTAATAAAAAGCAGAGAGGTGATGGTGATGGTGGCTGGTACAGCAGTGCTGTGGAGCCAAGAGGGACGTGTGGTACCTACCTGCCCCTGCAGAAGTGCAGCCATCCACAGGGGCAGTGTGGCAGGAATTAACAGAGGGGCTGCAGTCAGTTGACTCCAAGTCAGAGTTTTTTCCCCAGTGAAAAGATTCCCTTTCCTCAGGCTATTGCTTTGGTACATATCAGCAATGTGCAGTCCACAGATGGGAAACTCCATATCCTTCGGGGAAATGGAAATGATTCCCTTCTCTTGCTGTACCCCCACCAAAAGCTCTGATTTCACAGGACACTCCAGCACATCTGCAAAGCTCTGCAGCATTTCCAAGGGGCGACCAACCAGGTCTCTGGGCTGAGGTTCCACGTAAACCTTTACCCAGTGCGCAGTACTGGTGCTCACACTGCCCACAGCAGCTGCTCTTACCTGAGGAAGCCCAGGGTTAGCTTCCATCATGAACAGACTCATGTCCTGCTGGGTGCCCATTCCAGAGAAGAGGATGAGAAAGTGGGTGTGTATTTTAACCAGTGGCCTTGGAGATGGCTTGTTCAACCCTACAGACCTTGCTGACTACTCCTGGGCCTGCTTCCCAGCCCTGCTGCCCTGCTGCCCTGCTGGACCCCCAGGAGCCTGCCTTTACTCCTTCCTTTGGGCAAAGAGGTGGCAAAGTCTCCTCTGCCTATGGGTCAGCCCAGGGTCAGGGACAATTCAGCAAAGGAACAACTTTCCTGCAGCAAAGAGCTGAGTGCCCATCTTGCAAAGGTCACTTTGCTCTGCCCTAGAATACATCATTGCTCATGAACTTCCACGGGTCTTCAACCCACTCCCCATTGCCTGGTCTGATCTTCAGCTGCCCCCGTACCTTCAGCCTGCCACTGTAAGGTCCACACCAACACCCAATGTACGTGTGAAGTATCACTTGTGTTTGGTCTGTCCTGCCCATCTCTTCAATAGCTCCATCCAGAAATCTCCTCTGGGCATCAGCTCTGCTCACTTATACCCGTCAACATTTTTACAGGCTCTGCAGGGGGGTATTGATTCCTGCTCATAGACCAGTTCTGTCTGAAGAAAAGCTATTGCATTTGCCTGGGTGGGCTTTAAAAGTGGGCCTCTCTGTGCCCTGAAGAGCCATTCTTCACCTTTCCACTCCTGCCATCCGCACAGACCCACTGAGGTTGCTCACCCGCCTCATCCCGGCCCCTTTGCTTTCCTTCTAGACCCTGCAGGCAGAGCTGCCTGTGATTTATTTCCTTGTATTTGATTCTGCTAAGTCATAGGCACCAGAAATCTGCAGCTGGCAACTCCAGGCTGCTTTCCAGCTTCTCCATCCAGACCTGCCAGCAGACGTTTTCAGTTTTGGTTCTCAGATCTCCATTACAGTCTGGTCTCAAAACAGCGGATCCACCAGCCCTCCAACTGCGCACGTTCAACTCCACAGCCTTAAAGCTGCTACAAACGAGCTGTTAATTCCTCCTGCTCCTCGAGATAAGAGGTTATCCCTCCAGTGCGTCTTTCTTTGGCAGAGAGCGGTACCCTTCAGATCTCCTTAGCACAGTTTGGTGCCTGGTTTTCCCCTCCTCCGTGATTGTAGGCTCATAAGCAAAGACAGCTCTCTTCAGATCTGGTGATGTTAAAACTCTTCTTTATCAGTAACTCCACTTACCTGTGCAACAAGGTGAAAACAGTGCTTGAATTTCTGCTGCTTTCCTAGAGAATTTAAGTGACACTGAGCTGTAGGAGCATCCATCCTCCTGCTGCCTTTCCCTCAGCTCCCCACTCCTGGTTGTGCTCTGCCCTTCCCTCAGGCATTTCTGGGCCCAGGTTTTATTCAGTCATGGAGAAGAAATGAGAGCTGCGGTTCATACCTCATAGGAAATTTCATTAAAAGTTCAACTAATAACTTGAGAGAAGAGAGATGGGAAGAAAAATGAAGGATTTGCATGTCTCAAGTTCACCCCACTTTCCTAAAATCTGATTGAAAGAAGCAAATTTGGAGATGTTAAGTCAGTTATAAGATTTAACAGGGTTGTATACACTTAAAATGAAACCCCCAGTAGATGGGGTTACCTCTCCCAGTCAGGGTTTGTCCCTGCTCCCAACCAGGGACTAAGTGCTCTCCCCAGGCAGAGGGCACTTGAGCCTGGCATGCAGTGTGCACAAAAGAGCCTGAAGGAAAAGGTAAGGCTGCTGAAGGAAAGCTGGATGCAAATTAGATCTGTGATACAGAGAGCTTGAAATTAAATATAAATTCAACTACAGAAAAAGTTGCCAGAGATATTTAGGATTTGTATATGTACACTACATATATATACACATACACACACGCATAGGTATTTATAAAGACCAGCAAATCCTATCTGTGTTCAACGTGGGCAAGATGTTGCTATAGTAATCTTAATTTTACATTCCTTACATTAAAAAGAAGATTGCAAGTTGTTTGGCACTCAGACTGTCTTTTTGTTATAGCATGTGCTGCATTTAACCCAGTGGGACACTGTTCTCTACCTCTTGGAGCTATGGAAATAGAAATAACTACTAACAATAATGTCATCATCATTACATGGCAGCCTTGGATTCAGTTTCCTTTAAAAAGTAGGGGAAAGAAGAAATAGAGGCCGACAGATAAAGAAACAGCCTGTGCATGTTAGCTTTGAATTTAGGCTTGGACATGGACATGTCCTTGAGGACAGGCAGGGACCCAGGGAGCCACACTGGGAGCTGCAGGGGTAACAGGGGAGTCCTGGGTGGGAGTGGGGCAGGAGGAGAGCACCTGCTTCAGACTTCATGTGACACCAGCTGTAAACCAGAAGTGACTCCACCAAAGCCAGGAAAGGCGCCAAAGGGGTACCAAAAAGGATAGAAAACAAAGTGAGGTACCTGTGCTGCAAACATGCTGCTCGTGATGAGTTGGGGAGCTTCTCCAAAAACTGGTGTGTCAGCATGGGACAGGGGCTTCTCTGCCCACACTCAGGGTCTCTGCCTGTAAGTGGGGAACTGAAACAAACACCTCTCCCAAACCAGCCTCCTTCTCTGGTAGGAGCCCTGTGGGTTGGAGGGTGGCAAGGGGCACTCAGTAGGAATGGGGCTGCACCCCCAGCAGCTGCACACAGCCACATTGCCACCCTCAAGGCCACCCCCCCAATGCCTCTGCCCCACAGCAGCTAACCCCTACCTTGGTCCCTTTCTGTGAGGTGCTGGAGGCGGCACAGGGGGCTACAGCCTCCAAAATCTGGGGGCCCAAGCCCTCCTGGGGAAGAGGTCAGACAGCACTTTGCCTCCCTGGATTTGCTGGAGCTTCAGGTGATACCAGACCTGGGGAGGTGTGAGGTTGGGGATCCATGTAGCCCATGGGCACATCCTGTGCTCTGCAGAGACAAGCACTGACTTCCAACATCCCCATCTGACATCAGCTCCCGGGAGTGTTTGTTTTCTCCAGATTGATGGTGTTTACAACTCCAGGCATCTTCTCAGTCATCTGTGATCTCTGGCCGTGAGCGGGTCTCTTTGGGACGTTGAGTGACAAGTGTTGTTGCAGTGCCAAGGAGATGGGACTCTCAACTGCCTGTGGCAGGCAGATCGCTGTGAAATCATGATTTATCTGGAGTTAGATTAAGTTATGTCTTTCTTTCCTGCCTGTTCTGGCAGTGGGTGCATACAGGTATGCTGTATTTCTTCCTCTAAACAGGAGAACACAGGGCCATTTACCAGCAGCTAGAGATCAGAAGGTGCCCAAATGTAAACTCCAGGACAAAGCTCGTCTGAGCGTACTTGAGGGACGGAGCTGACAAGTGACAAACAGCCAGAGCTGAGTTCGCTCTATTTTGGCTTATGCCATTGCTTGGGGAAATACAGGAAGGGAAAACAGGTGAATTATTGTCACCTCCAGACTTAAACAAATGGAGACTTCAAACAAAACTGCATTGCTTAGACGTTCAGAGGGGGAAAATATTTACCTCGCGTGCGGAAATAAATGTTAAAGTTTATGAGTCACATAAAGCCTTTTTATGCTGAAAATCCTTTCTGGATGAGAAGGGGGATATTTCTCATTGTGATCTTGATCCATCCAATTTATTTGCGGATCAAAAGGATCAGTGAGGGCCTTATTCTCCAGAAGATCTGGCAATGGGAAAAGTTCTTCCAGTGGGGGTGGATGCCCACCTGTTTCTCCCCATGCTGACTCACACAGGTACCTTTCTCCACCCAGACAGGTCCCATTGCCCCGGGTAGGAGAGGCTCCAGTTGCCTCTTTGCACTGAGGGGTTTTGGCTGCAGTAACAGGTCTGCTCTGTCATGTGGTTGCTCCCCAGGGCCAGGGGACAGAGTGAGGCTCCTCCAAAACCCCCTGTTCACAGGCAAAACCAGGCTTTGGAGGAACACAGGAACAGGCAGGCTAGGCAGGAGGAGGGTGCTCTCTCTCTTGCTCTCTTTCTCTCTTCTTGCAGCCCTGAGCATCCACCTTGCCAGGACACAGGATGCCAAACACTGGCATCCACTCCTCTTCCCTTAGCATGTGAGAGGGAGGTGTGTGTGCATCAATGCATGGAATAATGGATGAGACAAAGAGGGGCAACCCCAGCCTATGGGTGCACTGTTCCCGAGCTGCTGGCACCGCATCCCAGGGAGACAGAGAGCAGCAGATCCTGGGAGAGGCAAAGGCAGGAAAAACTCATTCATATGCAAAGGGTTTAGATCTTGGGGAGACTGGCAGTGAGCTCATACAGCACAGAATAAGCCTGCCCAGAGTTCTCTGCCTTTTGGAAAAAGACATTGCTACTGCAGGAGCCTCAGGCCTTGCAGAAAAACCACCATTTCCTTCATTGGTGATGATTTATTTGGGAAGAAGCCTCATTTTTCACTGATCGTATTAGAAGCACAGAATGGATTACAGCACAGAGTAACCCTGATAGCTGAGAAATTCAGTGTATGCAAATGTGAGACTTAAACAGCTCTTTCTGTGAAAGATTGCCTGTAGCTGGGATGCGCTGGAGATGTGGCACCAATGAATGGGCTGGTATTTAAAAGCAGGGGCTCTGCCACAACGTACAACACAAGGTCTACTGAAACCTACAAATGCAGCTGCTCCCTGTGAGCAGAATTTGCATCTCTGCTCTGCAAACCTGCTCCTTTTGCTGCAGAACCCCGTGCCCTTCAGGATGCCCGGTACACATGCACATGTGCACCAAAAGACTGCTAAAAACAAACCACTAAGTGATCTTGCAGCGTCCACGAGCTCCCAAGGTCATCCATACTGTTCCCTTATACCTACATTGCAGCCCAAGAGTGGCCAAGAGGCAGCACCAAGGGCCTAGGGCTGTTTCATCCTCTCCCACCTCCTCCAGCCCCTCAGAGCTCAGGCATTAGAGGGGAACAAGTTCAGGTGTGAAGAGAGATGAGGTGAAACTTGTGTTTTGCCTGGACTGATGCTGCCCTTTGCCTGGGTGACGTGGTGCATCCTCCCCTGGGTACCCCTTGTAGAACCAGGCTGGACCCACCACCTCCAAGCAGCACAGGGATGGACAAGGATGCACAGGGATGCTGTGCAGTGTGTGGCAGCTGCCTGAAGATGGCAAGCCAGCACTGCAGTTTATAATACATGCAAATAACCCTGCTAGAGGAAGAAGGGGGCTCCCTACAAATAAGAGGGCTATATTTCCTTGGCAGCCCATGTAATGCCAGAGCAGAATTTAAATTGCGGTGTTTATCAAACAAGTCTGAGCCTTTTTTCCTTTCCTCTTCTTTGTTAAATGCTGCCTGTCTTGCAGAATTTTGAGCAGTACTCCTGGTACTGCATCAGTCCTCCAGCCCAAATGCAAAGTCTGAGGAAGAAATTGCAATGCATCCTTTGGCACCAGGGAGCCATAGAGCTGGTGTGTGCATGCAATAATTTATCCTAAGCCTTCTAGTGGCATTTTATGTCTTTTTGCTGTAGTGCTATTACAGCTTTGATTACTCCATTTTTATGTTTGTCAGCACAGCATATGGGCAAGATAATTTGTATTCAAAGTATTAAACTGGTAATGTAAATTATTAAAGACCCAATTCATAAACGCATTACACACCATATGCAGATTCCTTCCCCTTAACTCTCCCCTTCTCCTCCTCCCCATTTTGCAGACCTGGCTTCACACAGCTGGAGCAGGAGCAGGACCACTGCCATCTCCCACCCCTTGGGCACCAGGTTCATCAGGTGAAGTGAATGTCAGGTGAAGACCCAGCCTCTTCCTTTTCCTGCTGCCCCTGCACGACTCATTCATCCCCAGGCACCTATTACCCATCAGCTCCTCTCATTTTGGCACCTCCAAAGACAAGAGAAGAAGCTGTTTCCCATTTTTACCCCAACCTGTTTGCAGCAGAGTACCCTCCGAAGTGCGTACATCTCCCAGTGCAGCCATTGCAAGGAGGCATTGGAGTGGGCATGGGAGGAGGAGAAGACAACCGCAGTGTGGCAGTCCCATCTCATGCCCATCTCCAGTTCCACACGTGCAGGACAATGCCAGCTTGGCTCTGGTTTTGTGGCAGAGGCTGCTGCACCTGTGGCAAGCAGCCAGCCTCATGGGCAACAGGTCACCTCTGCCCGTGCCTGGCCCCAACAGGATTCCAGCAGCCGCTCTGAAGGGCTGGGGGCAGTGAAACCCACCAATCCTGCATGGAAATTGGGCTGTTCAGCTGTAACCCCTCTGATAACAGGCATCTCCTTTCAATAGCTGTTTACCAGACCATACACAGCGCCATTGTGTTGAGCAGATGCCGTCTTCTGTTTTTCTCATTACCAAGATTTACTGTCTTATAAGCTTATTATTGACCGAGGCTTTAGGCTTCCTTCAGGGCTGAGGCCGAGGGGAATGCAAACTCCCAGCACTCGTTTGCAGGAGCATCCCCCACTGAACCTGGGGAACTGACACGGGGCTCGGGGCTGCCTCCCCCAAACCTGGATTCCACCTCACAGCAAAGGCTTTGAGAGCCCAGAAGAGTATCAGGGAGCTGCAGGGTGTCTTGTCCCTGCCCTGGGGGCTCCCAAAGCCCCTGGGCAGCCCCTTCAGGCTCTGCCCCTGGTATGGAGCAGTTTAAACGCTTTGTGCTGCCAGCGCATCTGAAAAGTTACATTAAAGTGGAGGAAGAATCGGGACTGTGATGCTTAACTGCTTTTAGCCTGTGTAAAATCAGGCAGGTCTCCTAACTTAGAGCCCCTGCTTGCCCCCCCCGCTCCCCCTCCAGCACACAAAAATCCTTTCTGGCCCTGCTTTTCAGGCAAAATACATGCCTCCTCCCAGCCTGGGACAAAAAGAAGCATTTTGAATCCAGCTTTCCTGAGGTTTGGCTTCCAGGGTGCCCATGGGTGACCACAGCAGTGTTGTTCCACTTCTCCAGACCTCTATTTCCCCTACCAAAAGGCGCTGCTGGCACAGACCAAGAGGCAGGATCCCTGGCACACTGGCCCTAGCAAAGGAGCTGGTTTACCTGTGTGCCCGCACTCCACCCAGTGCCAAGAAATCGCCCTCAGCAGCAGCTCCCTAAGCTTCTACCCAGAGAAAGCATACAACAACGTTTCAACCCACGTAGGACACAGAAGTACACAAAAAGTAAAAACGCTGCCATTGCCTACTGGGACTCAGCTCTGCTCCCACCCCCTCCCCCCCCCCAAAAAAAAAAAAAACAAAAAACAAAACCAACAAACAAAAAAAACCAAACAGTTTTGCCAGAAAAGGACAAGAAAACAAGGCAGCACAGCAGGAGCCACTGGCCATTGGTGCTGTACCCAGAGCCCCATGGGTCAGATTAGTGTGTGCGTATCTGACAGGTAAAACAAGAACATCCCCCACAAATTCCGAATTTTGCAGGTCCTTCACACAACCTGGCCACATATCGCTGAGTCAGCACTTTCAGCGACGCTGCCGCACGGCTGCATCGGGCTCACTCCTCAGCCCGGCTGTGATTCCCTGGGACACCGTGTCCAGCAGCGACGGCTTTGCCAGAAACGGAGTAGGGTGGGAATTACACTGCTCCCCCGGAGGAGGAACCTCCCAGTTCCCCAGGAACCTCCCGGCTGGCTCAGGGCGATGCTTCCCACCTGCGGCGGGCGGAACGCGGCTCCAGCAGCAGCGGGGCTGTGCCGGCAGCACCGCGCGGCTCCAGCTGTGGCCAGCCACGTCTGGGTACGTTACAGATGTGGCCAAAACTGAAGCTGCCAAGGCAGGGTATCCAGGAAAAGGATGGAAGCATGAGCAAAGTGCTGGAGATGGAGGAGCAGAAAGGCAGCGCATAGGGAGAGGCTGGGAAAGAAATTACTTCTTGGGAAAAAACAAACCAAACCAAACCAAACCAATTCAGCTATTTCTGTTCACAACATATTTGTAATTCCTTCTCCAACGCCGTGTCTTCGAAAAAGCAGAAGGATTTTTCAACTCCTATTTCACCATCAAAGGAAAGGACCCTGCTCCACCCGCACTCTGAGGACCGAGCCACGAACCTCGTGCCTGCAGGGATGAGGGTGAGGGGCTGGGAGCTGCCGGAGGGGTGGGGCGAGTGGAGCCGGCCCTGGGCAGACAGTGCTCCAGAGCAGATGCTGCGGGTGGCAGAAGCAGCCCTGCACTATAACAATGGGCTCAACTTCGGGAGAACCGGGCTCTGCACATGGGAAGGGCTCAGAAGCCCCGAGCTGGGTTTTCTCCCCCTCTCCCATACATTTGCTTTTCTGTTGGGCTCTGCAGAGCTGCCCCTGCCCAGAATCACAGGGGGCACTGTGCAAGCAAGGGCCTGAGCATCTGCTGTGTATCACCAGCCATGGGGATGCGTGAGGTTTCCCCCCAAAACTTCGGAGCAGCAGGCAGAGGTGGGGCACACAAACAGTGCCATCAGACCAGAGCGTGTCCCTCCAGCGTCAGAGGGGGAGCTTGAACGCACAGAGCTCTGCTGGGGAGGGTGAGGTCCTCCGCAAATAACAACAGTAATTGTTATTTTGGAATATATCCACAGAGAGCCACCGTGATCCCAGCGTGCTGTTCGTTTTCGGCGCCTATAACCCACATTATGAAGACACGACCCACCCCAGCAGACGAGCTAAACAGCAGGCTTCCAGATGTCCACCCGCTCGCCCATCTCAGACTCCTAATCCCCTACTTTGTCTGAGCTCTAGCTCATTTCTGATGCATTCAGATTATCCAGCGAGCATAACTGCTAGTGAACATCTGAAAATTTCCCCATCCATCTCACATTTCACCTTGGAGGAGAAGCACTCCACAGAGCCCAGGCCCTTCTTTATCAAGCCAATTAGTGCAGCACAAAAGCACTGAATAGGACCAGGCAAAGCTCAATGGCCTGTAAAATCCCCAATATTTCGAGATGGGTTGAGGCCAAATATGACTGGTTTTTTTAAAAAAAGGGAAAGCCCAGGGTGAGTAAACCAGAGTGCTGGCCTTTCCAACCACATTAAAAAGAAAAGCCAGCAAATCTGTCCAACATACAAGGCAGTTCATGGATCATAAAGAAAAGTTTACAAACAGAGCGGCTATAATTCCTTCTATAACATTGGAGGACCCAAGTTTGCAAGGAACAAAAGGAAATGATTAACAGGGGAAATATGCATGGTACAAAAAGACTTTTTAGTCCAAAAAGGGATGTCCATATTTAGAAACACTTGATTCCTGTTGTCAGGGCCCTGCTTTTCCTGAATGTGTTTCTCTCCCGTGAAAGAAAGAAGTCACAAAGGGAGTTTGTGCACAGCCATGTCACATGCACACAGGGCACCGTTGATTCTTCTCCAGGATTAAGGGAAAAATGCAAAGGATTCCAGAGCAAGCAAATAAAAAATAAAAATAATCATGTCCATATTTAGGAGAAGGCTTCTAGCAAACCAACAGCTCCTCCAGCAGGATCCCCTCTCCCACCATGGGCACCCTAAGCCCTTGTCAGGGTGAGCTGCCCAAGCACCATGGCAAGAGGGTGGCTCTTGCTCCCCTGGGGCTGTGGGGCTGCAGGCAATCCTGCTCCAGATCACAGGGATCTGCAGCTCTGCTCTGGGAGAGGCTCTTGCTACAGGACTCTGCCACCTGCCCTGGCACAGCCCCACCAACCAAGCACTGCCTGGAGGGGGGTAAATGGAAAAGAGACCCTACCAGAGCACCTCCCCTGGGCAGGAACCTCGTGTTTGGCAGGACGAGAATACATATGAAAGTGCTTCCCACCTAGATGTTCACCGACACCTTAGCTCCCCCCACAGCAGCCTATTCCTGTCCCTGCCACGAGAAGTGTGCCCAGTACAGCCCTACGTGTTTCACTGGCAATAACCACCTCCGTGAGAGACCCGAGCACAAACAGCAGCAAACATTTCTGAGACCACCCCTTCCCTTTCATCCACAGCCGCTGCCGAACCTCATCGCACAGGGCCGGCTGTGAAATACAACACCATATGGTCCCCGGCACGGGGAGAGACCCTGTGGGCTGGATGCCGTCTGCTCAGGACCTGGAGACCCACATCCCTCAGCTGCCTCCTAGCTCCTGTTTCCCACCTCCAGCACAACTGTTTGGTCCCACATGGGCTGGCTGGGAGAGCACGCTCCCAGTCACCAGCAGCTCCTGTATCCCCATAATCTCCACCCTCACCCTGATGCTGCTGTGAGCACAAAAATCTCAGGGGAATAGCACCAGTGGGTGTCTGAGCTGGCACAGAGCAACAGCCCATGAGAGCTGAAGGTCTTCCCTAAAGCACCCAACTACTGGGAAAACACAGTCCAGGCTGCTCCCGAAACTTGAGTGCAAATCACAGCACCTCAAGGAAGCCTTTGGGTCAGATGTGCCGACCATAGCTGCTGTGCTGGACTGAGAGAGAGCGAGAGGGAACAGGAGGAGAGGGTGGGGCATTCACAGTTTCTCGTGGGCAGCCAGTGCCTCACCGCTTCTTCCTAACTTCTAATCGAAATCTGCCATTTCTTCCTTGTCCTATCACTATCTGCCCATGTAGAATGTCCCTCTCCCTCTTTTCCATAAGCCCCCTTTAAGTCTGGGTAATGGAAAAGTCAAAGGGCTGAGCTTTACGTTCTCCCCAAGCAGAGCACTAAAAGGGGACAGGCACATCTGTCTCGTCTTAGCAGAGATGCATAGGGAAGAGTAGAAAACAAACAAGGCCAAATCCTTCTCTGTTCAAAACCACTGAAAGCGTTTTTCAAGTCACCCTCAAGGTTCAAAATACCTGGTCTAGTGGATTTTTTCAGACAACTCTGGTGGAAATCACCCACAAATGGAACACAAGTGACAGTGAGTAATTAGTCTAACACTAACCTCATCTAGTGGAAGGTGCCCCTGCCTGTGGCAGGGGGGTTTGAATGAGATGATCTTTATGTTCCCTTCCTACCCAAACAATTCAAAGATTCTGTGATTCTATTTGGTCAGGTTTTATTCCACTTTCAGAAAACTCCTTTGAAGAAAGGGTTCTCTTTAAGAGTTTTACTGACATTTTGATCTTTGAGCTTGGTTTCAAAAACCTCCCAGCAGCTTGCAAAACTTAAGTTATTATATGAAGCAACAAAATAAAGCAACAGAAGACCCAGCATGTTTCCTTCTGCTCTCCCTGCTACTGGGGAGAAATCTTGGCCAGGACCTACAGGTAGTAATGCCTTACAAAACTGCAGAAGCTAAGCCCAGGGAAGATCCCCAGTCTGAGCTCTAAAGCTAAAGAGAACAAAACTCAACCAACATCTTTTGCAAGAAAACTGGAAACCAAATTGACCCTGCTTACACATTTCTCAAGCTTCTTGTACAGGACCATGTATTACTGCTGGCACAGCCAGGTAACACACAGCAAAAGAGCAATCACACAGTCATTAGCAGCAGACAAGAGGCATTTGTCTCAAGCAATCCCTCAAACCACTTCATCCTGCTAGAGGTATTAATTTTCTAAACTAAATAAAGCAAATTTTAAGCTTCACAAAGAAGCAGTTAAAAACACTTACAAGCTATAAGCTCTTACAACAACAAAGCCAGGCCATGTTCAATTAATATTTTTAAAAAGAGCATTTTTCTGACTTGAAATACCTGAGGGAGTTTTACAAGTGGAAGGGCTGGGAAGAAAAAGCAACTCTATCACTCACAGCATCCTACCTGCCCCTCTCCTCACACAGGTTTGGCTACAGTGGTGTGTGACACTCATGCAGAGAGGCTGCTCTGGCTCGCCGGGCGTCCCACAGGGAGCACTGAGCCGGATGAGGTGGCAGGTATGGAGGCAGAGCAGCAGCACTCTCACTCACAGGCTCAAAAGTCAACCACAAGCACCATCAAAACGCCCAGCCCTACATCAAGGCTGGGTCCCCTGCTGTGGTTTGCCTGGCTGCTGAGTTCACCCAGAGACATGAAGTCAACCGTGTCAGGGGACAGAGTTACAGGACATCCATCTCTTTACCACAGTTAATGCATTTTCATCTCAGCAAGACAAACGTTTGCTTTTGTGCATCCCAGCCTCTGAAGGTCTCAGCCCCACCACAGCTCCAGTTTGCTGCTCCACACAACATTCAGGCTCCCCACTCCTGGGGAGGCCACCTGCCACCCCTACTCTAGCTTAACATAAAGCCCTGGCTTAGCCACTTCACAGGTGTTTCTGTGAGGCCATGCCACATCCAGGAACAAGAGGAGGAGTTACCACCCAGGATACAGAGCTGCCAGCTCCACTATGGCTGTGCTGCTTCCTCCTGCCTAATTTCGGGATCCAGGTGCAGGAGGGCACTCAGGGAAGAGCTCTTAGCAGCAGACAACTCCAATCAAGAGCATTAGCACAGGCTAGGAGACATCCCCCCCCACTCACATACTGCTTTAGCACGTACAGATCAGACCTACTGGAAGGATGAAATGTTTGCAGAGTGCTTTGAACACAGGTTACCAAATGCTGCCCAAGCAGGGGCAGGCACACACCAGAGCCCAGCCTGCCAAAAGGGGATGAAGACACCTTGTAGGGCACGAAACCCTCTAGCAGGCATGCTGGTTATTCAGTCCCTTCCCCACTGCAAGCTGACACATTTAGAGAGCAACTGCTTGGTAACAGGGTCCCCAGCACACTTTGTTTGCAGCCCTGCTGTGATTTGCAATTCAGCTTATTGCATTAAAATGTGGTGCAGCCCTAGCAGAAAGAAATAAACATGCCACTTGTCACAGTTCCTCCCGTTATCTTTTAGAGGAAAGCAAGCTTGGGTGAACATTCCTAGAGGGGAGTCTGGGGCTTGTCAGAAAGCACGGCCAGAAATGCAGCATCCTGCTCTCACCCCACTGGAAACATCCCATCTCCTCGTCCAAGCTCCCCAAAGCCTGCAGCAGAAGAGGGCTTGCTTGGGAGATGTTCCTCTGCTTGTGGAACAAAAGCCTGAGTGAGCAGAGGGAAAACATAAACTCAAGGTGGCTGCCAGAATTGTGCTGGAGGCTGGAAATAAAAAGCCATTCACCTGCCACCACTGAGCCAGAACCAACAGCAGCCCTTGCCCCTTGCTGCTGCTCCTGCAGGGTTTATTAGGAGTGAGTAAAACTACCTAAAAATCAGCTGTTCAAAGCGAGAAGGTATGAGAGGTGCTTTGACTGTGCTTGTATCCTCAGTCCCATCCCCAAAGCAGACTCTCCCTGTCCTATGGACCTCCATTAGAGCTGCAGCACTTTGCTGCTAATTGATTTTAATATGCATTTGTACTAGGATTTTAAATTAATTTTATTATAGAAAAATTAACACGCTCCTTCCCCACAGCTGTTCCTGACAGGTTCCTGACAGAAGTAGGAAACAATCCTGCAACATAGTTTTCCTTGTGACTGCTAGTTGAGGAGTAACCCCCCCACACGCCCACGGTGGGACTCTCCTGATGCAGCCCCTTCCCCCCAGTCTAAGTGCTCAAATTTGGCTCACACCAAGTATTTACCATATCTCAACTGAATTTTGGAATACATAGGCTACAGAGCAGTGGGGCTGTAGCCTCTGACTCGTGCTAAGACTCCCAGGCTCATTTTCAGCAGAGGCAGATTCTGCTCTGCACAGAGCAGCTCAGCAGCCTCGTTCATGCCTTTGCCCCCCAGAGGGTTTGATTTCAGAGGGATGTGATGCATTTTGGTAGCAACTGTGTTCTCAAGAGTATGGACAATCCTGAGTGCAAACCAAACAGCATAAACCTACATGACATGGGCCAAGGCTGCCTCTGCCCCACACCACTGTCAGATACTTTCTCTTGAGCAAAGGTTCTCACACTGACACCCTTTTAGGCATCCAGAGGGACCATCCCACCCAGTCAAGCCATCCTCTGCCTCCCCCCAGCAGCAAGTGGGTTTTAACAGCTGCAGAGCCAGCACCATCCCTTATTCTTAGCTGAGCCCTGGTCCCTCAGCCTGACTTGAGCAGGGACAGAGGCATCAACACATTACATCTTGGAAACATAAGCAGTCTCACAGTCAGCTCTTGTCAAATCAAATTCATGCAAGGAAGAGCCTCTTCATCCCTCCCCTCCCTCGTCTATTTTATCCTTACCCTTCTCTACATATCATGGAGTTAATAAGAGACATATTTACTTTGCCTAGCTTGGGACTAAAGTTGAACTAGAAGTTTGAGTTGTGCAGCAGTGCCAAGCAGAAATGACTTCTCTGAAACACCACAAGCATTCCAAAAGAGAGAAGAAGAGCATCTGGAAGGTGTTCTATGAAAATAATGGAGCTGGGTGAAATTAAGCAGTTCCCAATACTTGAGATGACATCTCAGAACACAAAACAGTGCGGGGAAAAATTATGTGTTATTTATATGCATTCACACTATGGCATTTATCAACAGCAGAGTATTCAGGGAAGAAACATCATCACTACATCTGCAGTATCCAAATCTGAGTCCCTGGAGTCCTGCACTAGTGCTGTATTGAACAGCATCCCCAAGGAATGCCATATTTTAGGTGTGTGCAGAGCAGCAAGAGGTAGTGCACTGTAAGGTCCGAGACCTTAATCAAGTTCTGCAACTTAAATAGATTTCCAATATAATGAAGACAAAGAGGTGTCAGCTCTAGTCCTCATTTGCTGATACTATCAATAGAGGCTCAGCTCACTAGCAGTTAATTCAAAGCCAAGCTCGATTTGCATCGCAGTGATCTACACTAAGTCCCATATGTGGCTAAGGGGAGATTTTGCCAACTAGACAATAGAAACAGTATTAGAGCTCCTGAACTGATGCCATCACTGTTTTTTTCTGCTCCATCACTTCCCCATCAAATTTCCACTGGCAGGAATCTCCAGTTGCCTTCTCCCTTGCATCAGAAGACATGTGGAAAGGGTAGCAACTACAGAAGTACCTATTTCTTTTCCAGATGCAGCTTTATTGAGGCTTTTAAAATGCAACTGCCCATAAAATAGGGGCAAATATCACACTTTTTTGTGCATTAAAGATACTAAAAATTACCAGAATTAAGCAACTATAAAAGTATTTCTGAGTGATCCAACTGCCAATTAGCCTTAAAACCAAAAATTGCTACACGTTGCTGTTTCATGAAAGTTTTTTAGCTTGCTCCATTCTGAAAAACTTTGCTTTCAGGTTTTTGTCCATCTCAACCCTAGATCAGACTGTTTTGTCAAGCTGTTGTTGGTGAGAAGTTGTCATGGTTGTTGAGAAGATAGAAGAAGCCAGAATTGCTACCCCATTAGGCAACTAAGTAGTTTTCACCACATTCTAAAGTTACTGCCTGTAAGCCTGGACCCCATCAATCTCAAACTTGGCTCAAAAGCAGAGGTGGCAGCAGCCCATACCCAGTGTTTGCACCTGTGAGTTACTGTGTCTTCTGAAACCAGCTGAACACAACAGCCCACAGCTTTGACTTGTTATTAATGCAAGGAGCCTCACACCCCCATCTCCTCTCCACCAAGCAAACATCAACTGCTAGAGACAGCATAAGGAAGGAATTCAGGGATAGTAAGGGGGTGCTATAGTTTTCCCAGTTAATGCTGCTTCCATGCTAAGGAAAAACAAGGTTATAGCCACCAGTTAGAGACCAGGTATTATCTTTCTCTTTCAAGTGCCACAAAACATCCCCAGCTTGGATTTGGAAAGAAGGCAAGACTTCGACACAGCCAGCTGGTGACCAGAGGGGAAAGAGACCTGTTGCTCCCCCACCCCACCTCACAGCCCCCAATTCCTACTGAAACTTGTGTCATTGGAGAAAGGACACAGACCAAGTACCTGCACCACGCTCCTACTTCAGCAGAGAGTTAGACTTAGGCGCCTGGCTCCTGCCATGAAACAAGAGGCTAGAAAAAACCACAAGTCTGAAACAGTTTAACACAGGACAAAAAAGGCACATTTTAATATGTACAGCAATGCATTTGGGCTATAAATTTACCCAACACAACTGAAAAAAATCCAAACTATGCTTTTATACTTATTCCATGGTGTCAGCCTCATTCCTAGCCACCTACCTTTCTCTGCATCTCTGAATGCTGCTATATACACACACAAACAAACAATTACGTCATGAATGTTCATTTAGGCTCCCAAGTTCAAGTAATAAAGTTCAAACTTGCATAGCATCTTATGCCACTCAGCCATAAACAGTTACGATTGCATATTAGCTGGAGCAGCCATCTCTTTCAATTCAGCCAGTTTTGGCTGGCCACCATTTTTTTAAATTTTTTTTTTTTTTAAATCCTTGAGTCAGAATGTTTCCTAAGTCACCAGCCCTGAGGGATGCCACAGACTTCAAAATGAACCTCTTGCTGTTGTTAAGATCCTCTTAAACCAGAAATTTAGAGTGTTGTCAAGAACAGTTTTAAAAATGTAATACTGTTTATTTTGCTTCAAAAACATTTCAGCATTCTAAACATACAAAAAAAACAGAACGTTGCAAATTCGTTTAAGTACAGAGTGTTTTTGAACTTCAGTTGCTGCACTGGCTCTTCACTTAGTTGACGATGAAGAGATGTCTACAGTTTCAGTTTAAAAACTACCGCACTTAACTAAAAAAATCCATACACTTCTCATGCCAGCTGAACCCCCTTCCACAACTAAGAATGGCAGCAGAATGCTATTTCACTATATACAGAAAGACAACTTTAAGCTAAATGGACGCCCACTGTAGTGTAAATAGATCTACCCTCACAGTGCATGCTTTGGGCCATGGCACCCCGGGGAACGTACAGCCTTTCCAAGTAATCACTGCTCCTCTAAGGCATCATAACTCTAAGCATGTACCACAAGAATCTGTCTAGTTTTTACAAACTATAGATATGTACAGTTTATAACCCAGGATTTTCTAGCCAATAACCATATAGTAACACCACCTTACAAATTAAAAAAATGCTTGAAACATTTTTAAATGCTTTGTTACACCAACAGCAAAGTGCACAGAGTTAGGAGAACACTAGAGCGCCTTTTCATTTTAAAAATGTTTGGAAATATGTACAACTTTGATACAGTTTCAGGGTGCTCACTACACCCATGGCCACTTCATGTAAACCAGTTACAATTTCTAGAGCACTTTTAGAAACTACAACGCGATCGGAATCCAATTTTTTTTAATTAAGCCTAATAAGGGCAAGAGACACCATCTCAAATAAGAGGTGCTTCATTTATGGTGTTTCCCCTACTCTATGGTATTCACATGGAGACAAGTATTGTACAGTTTTATTCATCATCATCATCTTCATCCTCCTCTTCTTCATCCTCCTCCTCCTCTTCGTCTTCTTCCTCTACCTTTTTCCGAGCAGCTTTGGTTGCTGCGCCCTTTGCGCCATCAAACTTTCCTTTAGACTTGTAGTCTGCAACATCCTGCAAAGTCAAGGGGATGTCTTAATTTGCTCTAAGCAGCAAACACACACAGCATTTGTACAGCAGCGGGCATTAAGGTAAAGGGACTGGCCTTGCCTGGCTGCACCCCCCAAGGAGACACAGCCAGCCCAGGAGAACACAGGTATGCAGACACCTGAGCGTGATCATGGAGGCCTTGAACCCTGCATTCATGGCTATTTCTTTGAGGAGGAGAAAAGAACCCAGCCTCTCAAAGTTTCCTGATAATGGGACAAAGCTCCTGTAACAGCACAGCAAACCCTTTGTGAAGCAACACCAACAGCCTTGCTGCACATCACTGGGGAAAGCTCTCCCTCCTCACTGGAATCTGCCTGTGGATCTCTATCCTGCTCTGCCCCAATCTGTGCAAAGCTCGGCTGTAACTATGCTGGGGCCACCTGAGCTGGGCCTACGTTACAAAAATACATCAACGCAAGAGCTGGTACAGAGGAGGCACAAGCAACAACTCTCCTTACCTTCTCATACTTCTCCTTCAGTTTAGCTGCCTTATTATTGTAAGGCTGCTTTTCACCATCACTGAGGTTGTTCCACATTTCACCCAGTTTCTTCGCTACATCCCCAATGGATATGCCAGGGTTTGTGGACTTGATCTTGGGGCGAAACTCTGAACAGAAGAGGAAGAAGCCAGACCTTGGGGAGAAACACCAGAGGACAGTCAGCATGCGCAGCACCCCTTCCTCCATTCCTCACCCACAACATTCCCACATGCATGAGCACGCAGAGTAGAAACTATTTTTTTAACTTCTAAAATCAAGCACAAATTTAAATGTGTTTTGATTTTACAAGACCTGCAGCCTTCACTCAATGCTTTTTTAATTGTTCTGTATCCCCTCATCCAATTTCATCTTAGATACACAAGTCTCACTGTGACTCAGTCACTTCCGTGTCTTCCAACACTACGAGTTTAAGGGTACCAAGTATTGACAATTCATGTCAGTGCAAGCTGCCTAGGATGTTTACAAGACAGTATTGCTACCAATCCTGCTATACAAACACTGTGTCCCCCATCTACCTCCTTCCTGGAAACCCCGGTTACATACAGGGTATGAATACGAACCAAAACACTTATGCATTTAATGCCTCAAAGTCACTTACGGTGGTCGTTTTGGGGCATTGGGGTCCTTCTTCTTCTTGCCACCCTTAGCTGGTCCATAGTCCTTCATTTCTCTATCATATCGTACCTTATCAGCCTTTGCCATTTCATCAAATTTAGCCTTTTCCTTGCTTGACATGGTCTAAAAAACCAAAACATGAGACACCAAACTTGTGATTACCCAACTGTTCAATAGCTGACAAACTTTATGTAAACAAGCCAACACATCAACTTGATATGGGAGTTTCAGTTTTTGTTTGTTTTCTAACTGGACCACCTTGGGGACGAAGGTCCTGTACGGGAAATCACAGCCAGCACTGGCATACTCAGCAACAGGGAAACAACAGCAATGAGACAAGCACAGCCAGAGTCCTCCCCAGGACACACACCTGGAAGGAAGTAGCTGCTGAGGGGCATTGCTTGGGAACAGTAAAAAAGGTCAGACTATAGTGGGAGCACCTAAATGGGCAGATACACAAGGCTAAAACATTCAGTATTGCTACAGGCTTCAGCAGCACCTCACCAATGGCTAGGACAGCTTGCCAAGAACAGCACACACCCCAAAACAGCACTGGCTCCCTTCATGTTCAGAGACACACACACACCATCCTAGCAGATACTATAAGAAGTTATCCCTTCAGGAAGTCACAAATTAAGGTACCTTCCACCTCTCTGAGCACTTCTTGGAAAACTCTGCAAAGTTGACTGGAACCTCTGGGTTCTTTTTCTTATGTTCCTCACGGCACGTCTGCACAAAGAAGGCATAGGCAGACATCTTGCCCTTGGGCTTCTTCGGATCACCTTTAGCCATGTTGCCTCTGTAGGGAAGGGGGGAAAAATAACGAGTGAATGATACAGATGAATGCATACACCTATGTATGTACACATATATGGTGTGCATATATTTATATACACACCCCACCATCTTCTGACAAGATGTCCCATCAGTAACACATCCCTTTCTTTCCCTTGACAGCTCTTACCATCCCCAATAGAGACTTAAATTATTCTCCCTTGATACTTGGGTAGCAGACAAGCCAAGAGAAACCAGTCACTGGATTTAAGTGTTACATTAATATATGTTTACATCATGTCCAAAGACTGGAGACAGCCTATTAAATATACATACTTCTGTCTATTAAGAATTATATATGAACTAATATAAAATATCTGTTTTAGTTGGCTACCACACTGGAGCTGGAGTGGCATGCAGACTGCCAGGCAGTGACTTATCCCTTCAGGAGCTGGAGCTCACATGTTAGCAGCTGCTGCCCAGGTAAGAAGGCAGGACAAATTAGTTGCCTCAAAAAACTGCAATAACCTTTTATATATAAAAAGGGCACAAATAAAGGCTGACTTTAACTACAATAGGACCCGTGGAGCCCTACGAGGTGAGTTGTGCTTGCTCTTGCTCCACCAAGTGACACATGTTTGAGGCATAGTGGTCAGTGCAAAGATGCAATCAGCAAGTCACCGAAAGGATGGTGCTAACTTTTGGGCTCTATTTCTTTTCCTGCTTCCACATTAAATTTTCCCCGCTTAATTAAAAAAAAAAAATCAAAACACATAAGCCCGCAACAGTATTTTCTATTTACAGCTTCTCAGTCGCCTGAAAATTTAATTTTTATTAGCACAACGTTAATATTTAATTGCGCCCATTAACGCGCCAGGTGCAGCAGAAGTGGCCGTGAGCCGCCCTGCCCGGCCCGGCCGCTGCCGGGACGCCGCTGCCTCCGCGGGGGCGAAAGACCCGCGGTACCAGGGGCCGGGGCGCGGAGCCGGCCCCGCTCCGAAGTTGGGGGCGAGCGGCCCGCGGCGGCCGGTCCGGCCCAGCCCGGCCCCGCTCCGCGCCCCTCCCGCACCCGCGCCCCCCCAAGGTCACGGCGGCGGCCGCTCTCCGCGGCGCGGGGCGCGGGCACCTGCGGCGGGGCCGGGGCCGGCGGGGGCAGCGGCGGCTCCGCCAGACGCCAATAATTCATCTTCCATTTTGTGAAACGCCTCCTGATGAAAGAAAGTGCCCCTGAAATGCGGCGGGGCGGCGGGCGGGGGGCGCCGGGGGGCCGGGCGGCGGCCGGGGGCGCGGGGCGCCGGGCCGGCCCCGGGCGGCCGGGGCGAGCGGCAACGGGAGCGGCGGCGACCGCGCTCCGCGCCCAGGGCCGGCCCCGCTCGCTAAGATGGCTTCTCCCGGCGCCGCCGCCGCCGCGCCGCCGAACAAAGCCGCGCTCCCTCTCCGCCGCGCTCGGCCCCCCACGCCCGCCGCCCCCGGCCGCCGGCCCCGCCAAAACGCCGCCCCCGCCGCGGAGGGGCTCCCCGCTGGCCCCCCGGCGGGCGGCGGGGGCGGCGGGGCCGGGGCGCGGGCGGGAGCCCCCCCCCCCGGCCCCTGCCTAGCGCAGCGCTCTCTAACAAAGGCTCCCGTGCAGCCATTACCGCCGCCGCTACGCTCCTCCGCGCTGCCAGAAAAAGAGTGCGGGGAGCCCCGGGGCGGCCCCCCGGCGCCCGTCCGAGGGCACGGGAAGGTGGGGGGAGAGGAGCCGGGGCGAAAGCGAAAGGTTTGAGCCCCCGGCGGGGCGCCGGGAAGGAGATTTTCCTCGCCGCGACCCCCCTCCCCATCCCTGTGCCGCTCACACGTCTTTCTTCCCTTCGCCGGGGCTCTCCAGCGCCAGCCATATTAATGCCCACAGCACGGGCAGCGCGGCGCGGGGAAAAGGCGATGCGGGGCCCCGCCGCGGGCGCAGCCCCACCAGAGACACCTTCCCGGGCAGGGGAAGAGCAGCGGAGGCAGAAGCGAAGGGATCGGGGGAGTTTGGAGGCGGCGGCGGCGAGAAAAAAACTGCTTGGCCGGGACCGCCGGGCGCAGCGCGCAGGGTTTATCCCTGTCAGATGCTAAAGCGACAGCCATATTAATGCAGAATAAACAGCGGGCACGGCACTGCGCACGGCCGACAACTTTCCCACCACCGCCAGCCCCACCGAGCCCACTCAGGGAAGGGGGCACATAAAAGCGGAGGGCGCCGCGCGTTTTGCCGTGCGACATTAGGAGGCGGCAGAGAAAAATCCCTGCCCATGCGGGGGAGAAGAGGAGTTAGTCCCGGTGTAGTTGCTGCACCAGCCATATTACTCTCAGCGGCACGGGAGCCCAGCGCGGAGCTGCGGGGCTGCACCGGGGGCAGGTGGCCCCTCGGCGGCGGGGGGAGCTCCCGGCGGGGCAGGGCAGGAGGACGGGGGGCAAATGCTGCGCCTCGCCCGCTGCCCACCGCCCCGCCAGCTGCGCGCAGCATCTGCCCCAGCACCACCGATCCCCGCGAGAGGAGGGAAACAAAGTTTTGGGTGAATTTCCCGATTTTTTTTCTAATTAAAAAAAAAAAATTAAAAACTCGGAGAAAGGAAGAAACGGAACGCAAGATTACAAAAAAAAAAAAAAAAGGAGAAAAAAAAAAAGCACGCTAGGGCAGGCAGGACAGAGGGGCGAAGGCGCGGGGGCAGGGCGGGGCGGGCAGGGGGCAGCCGCCCCCCGAAAAGTTGCGGCGGGGCTGCACGTACCTGTATTGTTCGCGGTAGTGTGGACAGGAGCGGAGCGCAGGGCACGACGCGGGGCTCGGCGCGGCTCAGCCTCGCGTTGGCTGCCTACGAGAGCGGCCTGATTGGCTGCGGGGCTCTGCCGTTTAAAACAACCTCCTCGCCCGCTCATTGGCGCGGCGCCTCATGAATATTAAGCGCGGCCGCGCGGCGGTTGGCCGGCGCGGGTGAGGTCATTCATTCAAAAAGAGCGCCCGCCGGGGGGACCGGGGAGCGCGGCGAGCGCGCGCCGGGGCGCGGGCGGGGGGGAGGCGGGGGGCGCGGGACCCCCGGGGGGCTCCGGCACCGAGCGGGGACCGGGGGGCTCCGGCACCGCCCGCCCCGCTGCCAGCGCCGCGGAGCCACGGGGGCGAGGGGCAGCCCCGGCAGCAGCCCGGGGGGCCGGGCGGAATCCCCCGGCCGACAATAGCCCGTTATTGCTGCCTTCTGCCCTAAAGCCGTAAGGGGCGGTTCCAGTTGCCGCGCGCTGTTTGCGGAGCCGGCTACTACTGCGCGTAGTGGAACCGAGCCCAAAATAAACTCTGCTGACAGTCCCAACACACGACGGGTGGAGAAGGAACTACAGAGCAAGAAACTGCGTGTTTGTGGGGGAAGGAACAGAGTTTTACTCACTCGTTCATCAAAAAAAGAATCCACTTGAATAACTAGTTCTAACGCACTTCTACAATTTGTTTGGTATTAAGTTTTCCAGGATTTGCTTGTTATTTAAAGGCTGGTTGCGTACAAGGAAATCTGTAAGTGTGCCCTGCTGTCTGAAACCAGACCAGTGTGGCTCTAGGGCCACAGGCTCCTTTGGCTCTCTGGAAAGAGCAGTTTCCTATAGGGCAGCTGCCAAATGGTTAAACTGGTATTCGTGGCTGACCACAATTGCTGGTTGGCTTGGAAAAAAGAGCTGTTATTTTTAAGGATGGAGCGGTAAGACTCAGAAACCACCCCGCACTGTTATGGGCTGGTCGTAACTGCCATCCTACCATGATAGCCAGAAGAAACAGTTGCCCTCTTTAAGGAACAGATAGCAAAAAGAAGCCTCCACCCTGGGCTGAGCCGCTGTCAGGCAGCAGGGTTTACCAGATACTGCCCTGTGGAAACGCTTATGGCTATAACAACATATGGTCACAGGTTGCCTTTGCCGGAAGAGATCAAAACAAAACGACTGATGAGACACAGAAGAGTGCCAACCTCCTGCTGACAGATCCACTGGGAAGCATGCAGAATTTCACCCAGGATTTTAGCCAAAGTCCTGCCTGGATTTCTCCCTTAGGGTACATCTCAGGCAGTCTAGCAAGCACCCAAATCCAATTGTTATCCATATGCTTATAGAGACCTTACAGCTGTGTCCCTGAGCTTTTCAAAGCATATATGATAAAATCAGTCTTACTAGCCTCTTGCCCTATTTCTACCTTCTAAAACCAAAAGTATAAAACAAGGGGTTCATTCATAAACATTAATGAGGTTACCTGAGGGACTGTATTCTGTAGCATCATCATAAAATAAGACAAGCAATACTACTGCAGGATAATCTCTTTGTAGCTGACAAACATCCCTCTCACCTATTTTTAGGGATACTTTCAAGTGTTCCAAACTAGTTGAATAATTAAGGCTTTTTTTTCTTGGCTCCTGAGTTGCACAATTTTTTATTCTGGAGCACTTTCTTCCTCAAACCACAATGTCACCCTCCAGAGCACACCAAGCAGAGACCATTACTAAGGGGATGGACAGGCTGTTCGGGAGCTGGCTTAGGAGCGGCAGCTGGCATCGAACCCGCACTCCCGTAGTCATCTCTAGAGCATCCCCCCGATTTCTCATCAGCCAAGGGAAACATTCCCTAAGACACTTGTTCTAGGAAGGCCAGGAAAGTTTTGACAGCTGGCCAAGGGGCAAAGGAGATATTTTGGTAGCTGAGAGACAGCTGGGTTGGAGGTTTTATCCTAGCACTCGCAGCATGCTTTTGAAAGCAGAGGAGGGCTGAGTAGCAAATGGGTGAACATAACCCCCAGAGGGAAAGCTTCTACTCACGCCCAGAACTGCCACTGCTGCAATTCTCCTGCAGTGCCCTCAGCCCCACACATTGCACCTGGCCCCTGAGTCTGGGCCCTTTCCTGCCATGCACCAAGAAAGCAACCCAGAAAGTTGGCTGAGCAAATCTAATCCTTTGCTGCAACCTCTTCCAGGCCCTGCAGTCCCCCTTCCTCATGCAGCACACCTGTCCTCTCCTGGCCCCTCTTGGAGACAAGGCAGCTCACTAACCCAACAAAAAGTAGACAAAGCCCAAAATTCTACCTCCTTTTATGCTAGGTTAGTTTTCTGCTGGATTAGTGGACTGAACCGGTGTAACAAGGAGTCAGGTGAGTACCAGAGCTAAGGCAAAGAAAGGAGTGTGCAGAAGGATACAGCCAGGAGGAGGAACACTCCCAAGTGTGGGTTTGGTAAATTTTGGGAGGTTTAGGGTTGGTTTTTTTTTTTTTAATATTACATATTACCACATATTTAGCTATAGGAAGCATGAGAAGAAAACCACAACTAGAAGAAACATTGGGATGCCTGGCTTTTGGCACACCAGGCAGCAATGTTTGCACTGATGCTAGGGGAGCTCAATACATAGTTCTGTACCTTCCCTTCAGAAAGTCCTGACCTGATCCCCACCAGGCAGGATTTATTTTGACAACACATGCCACATTTTTAAGCAACTGTCAGCCATACCCTACATCCTACAGCAGGGACCCAGGTCAGGCAGTATCTTGCATATAAGGACTGAGGCTTAAAATGTTGGCCACAGTCCCATAGGAAGCAGACAGCTCCCAACACTTGCAGTAGCTTGTTGCTGAGAAGATGGATGGTAAAGACTTGTCCCAGGCAGAGTCACCAAACACTGAAGGCTTCTGGCCCATGGACATGACGTTGGTGCTGTCCAAGAAACAGCAGAGATACAAATAGCTGAGCCCATGCTGTTACCTGCCAAGATGGAACAGTATCTTCTCTTCCACTGGAGATGATGGAACAGGGAGGTGGCTGTGAAAAAATCTGGAGTCACTGAGGACTCCTCCAACAAATCAATGGACTACATAAATATACTTTAAATTCAGGAAAGTCATCCACAAATGAAATTGCCTTCTTCTGCTCCCTGAAGTAATTGCCTGAAGTCTAGAGTAAGTTCACATATTCTTCACCCAACAGCTGCGCCTCATCTGAACATTAGTGACAGCTTGGTGGGACTGGCCTTCTGACGGCTCTGTCCTTCTCCTGTTGTGCCAGAGGGCCAGCAAATTAGGGCCCACTGCATACTTAAGTGGTTCAGAAATAAAGGGCTGAAAAGGACCAGAGCCATAACTGAGCATTGTGGAACACTGATCTCTACTCATCAGCTCCACAGCTCATCTGGCCACTCTCACAATGTTCCTCCACCATCTCATTCCCACCGGTGTGACCACAAATGCCTTGGAAGGATCATGGAAGACAACAACTGTGTGTTAAAGATCCACAAGACCGTCCCAGTATGAATCCAGATTGTCTTGATTAGGAAGTTAGCCTGACATTAACTTCTGCTCAAGCTTTTGCTGCTTACACTGCTCAGTACCTGGGATGATTTCAGCCAAAGAGTTGAAGTGATGTGATGTCCTTACTGGGTTTGTGTGATATTGGTCAGAACATGTTGTGCTTGTTGTGTTGGATATCTTCATCATGGGCAGCACTGCCTGCTAGCAGCTAGGAAGAGGCTGGTGTGAACTCACACACTGAAATTGTAAAGCATCTCAGTGAATTGGAAGTACACCAGTCACAGAAAAATTACTTGGGCCTTCGATACAGTGATATCCCCAAAATGAGCCATTGTGCTGAAAAGCTTCCCAAACGCACACCATAATTTCCAGAAGGAATAAAATTTACCTGGTTCCTATTTTGGAGGGGTAGTTCAAATACACAGTGCATTGTCAAAGCAGTTCCCTTACTGAGGGGTTTCTTGGACTCAGATTTGGCAGCATTACTGGGAATAGCCACATAAGCTCCTCTGGTCTGTGGCAGATGTGCTTGGATACGTGCTATTTCACCCCATCAGCCTTAATTTTTCAGTGCTGATACCTGAATTTCTACCTTTTTTATCTATCAGCTGATGCAAGTACCAGAAAGCCAAGAAAGTCTGCAGGGGCAAATAGCTGTAATTGGATATCAATACAGCATCAGTCCATTTGCTCTTTGCCCACCTTTCGAATATGTTGAGCCCATGACTGTGGCATTAAATCAGAAGCGCCCATGCTGTTGTGCTCCTGACCATGGCACTGCAGAGCTTATTCAAGGCAAGGAGTAGAGGTGCCTTCAAGAAATCTCACAGGAAAGCTGTCTGCAGTCCTCCTGAGATAAGAAGTAATTTTCCGAGGCCTCCTAGGCTACAGAATGCCATGGGTCACAAAAAAAATAGAAATCTCCCAAGAAGAAACATGCTTGCAGTTCACAGGGTGAGGAAGTTCAGGAAAACATTTGTGATAAATATTCATCTCTCTCAGGTATGCAACTTGGTTCCCATGAGATGTTGCTTCAAGCAACCTGGACATCCAACATCACACTAAAGATGTGCTTACAGCCCTGGCAGAAACACCAGATCAGGGACATCCCCTCTGTCATGAGGGTTTAGCTACAAGGCAGGTGCCAGCACAGGCGCCCTCCACCAGCCCCACTCACAGCCCTTCCCAAGGCTGGGACCACAGTGGACTTGGATGGTTCACAGACAGCTGAGCTCCCTCTCAGCAGCCCTGTGAAACAGTCCCAGCATGGGCACAGCAATCCCAGCACATCATCAGAGGTATCAAACCATCCTGCCCTCAGCCAGTCATTCCATTGTGGTCACTGAGCTGCAGTTCCAGCAGGATAATTATAACTGCATTTGGCGCTTCCACTTCTATCTGCATTGCATCTCTTCACAACCCGTACCCACTGGCAAAATTCTCTAGTGAGGACTTGACCCGAATGAAAAGGCTGATATAAATACATCCGTAGGGTTCTGCCAGCAATTAGGAGTAAGGATGGGGGGAAATCCCTCCTAGGAATCTAACAAAGCCAGGAAACCTTTTTAAGCAGAACCAGCCTATCAGAGTGACAGAGTTGACATTTAAGGTTGGATGGACAATAGCTACATGAAAAGTGTTAAATGACCTGTTCATCTCACCAGCATATTCATTAGGCTAGTTAGGGGGCTGTTTGAAAAGCCTTCAGTGTGGACCTGGCTTCTCCCACCACTGACCTTCTGTGTTAACATGCAATGGAGACTAAGAGGCTCAATTAACCCTTCTCTAACTGGTATAGTCAAAAGCTGATCGCAAAGGTTTCATTTACAAGTCCAAGTTTTTTATTTTATTTTTAAATCAAGAGTTGAACTTTAGTAAAATGAGAAGGAATCCCTCCATACAAAACCCTCCCTGTCTTACAACACTTGGGATTTCCACACATGGATTTTCTGATGCCCACAGCCTGAGGCTGAATTCCAAGTCCCGTAACTATAATAAAATATTTGTAATTGCTCACTGGGATCTCAGCCAGTTAGAATATTTCCTCTTTAACCTATGAAACAAAAAGAGTGATCTTAAATATATGCTGAAAGTAGAAAATAAAATTATCAATGGTGTTTAAGGAGCTTGGCAACATGCAAGTTCAGAGAGACAGAGGTTAATCTGTTCCAAATTCAGCTATGAAAAACCTGATGTTCCAACAATTAAAATATTAGTCTAAATGAACAGGTGACCCCCCAAATTCCCTAATGGGGTGGCACAGCCTGTTATCCCCTGTAGCCATATCCCATTAAGCTGACACCTCTGCAGGAGTAGGATATACTCTCAGTTGCACACACAAAATTAATTATTGTCAAATGCACTTCATGGGGACTGAGGTGAGAAATACAAGTTAAAATAACTGACAGTCATACCAGGCAGCAGTTCAAAATCTTCTTGCAGTATAACTGCAGGCAAGATAAACAGTTACCTTCACAGGTGGGCTCCCCCCTGTGTCTTGTCATATTGTCCACATTCCTCTTGGGGCTTTTTCTTTCCTTTCTTTCTCCTCTCCCTGTTTTTGCTTCTCTTCACACCTCGGCCCTGGCTCTTTCCCAGCACATGCTGCCAGGATGCCCAGGGGGTGGCAGGCAGGCAATTTGCCCCTGCACACCTGCTCCACGAGATTTGCCACTGCAGTACAGCACCTCCCACGCTTCCAGACTCCTGGAAATTGCATGCCCCCTGCATACTGCCTCCTTACATTCCTGGCTCGTCTCTGCTCCCTCATCTAACACATCCCTCCTGCCACAACACACTTTCTTCAGGCGTCTCCTTCCATGCTCAGCTACCACAGGGCCATCTGCTTTCATGTATCTTCTTTTTAAAGATGCACTATCCCAAACCTTGTAAACCCCAAGCAACCTGGCATGAGAGTGATGAGCAACACTCGGCTTCAGGGGGGCCTTTCTGCATCTGCTTCACGTGCACAGAACTACACACACACAAAAAAAAGGCATTTAATGAATGCAAAAAATAATGATAAAAAAAGCATATTTATCTACCTACCCCACCAAGTCAAAGACTAAAAGTAGGAAGACAGGACAACTGGAAACAACCTCTGCAAGTTTCCCATAGCCTTCAGAGGAGGTGGAATCTAGGTGCAATTTTAAAGGAGAAGATTGCAAGTGTTTCCCTTGCACTGTAATTGGCAAGTAATCAAGACCACATTCAATGCAACACAAGTTCTTGCAATCACGCTGTGACAGCAGACCAAGAAACTCTATTAAGAATCCAATGCAATTACAACCCAACAGCAGTCCAGCAAAGGGCTGGATATAAAGGGAGGCATGACCCCACATTAGAAAGAAGTCGGTGATGATACAGCTAAGGTGTAGTTCAGACACCACTGATGTGGCACTAAACGAAGCAATCAGAACGCCTGGCACTGGAACAAGAAAGCTGCACTGGATACTTATTTCACAGTCCTGAAACATTGCTAGAAGGAGAGTTGCTTTCAGATCACCAAACAACTGTTCCCAAAGCCATGAATACCTACCCCCTCCCCACACCCAGCCCCTGTACTCAGCAGTATCTGAACTGCAGTGTGCATCCTTTCCTCGTTGGCCATCCTGCCACTGTCCACACTTAAACAGGACCATGGCAGCACACAGCATACAGAGATGATGCACTAAACCCACTCATGTTCAGATGAATGAAAGAGGAGAATGTTCTGCAATGAGCATAATCTGGGTGCTCCTCTATCTCACAACACGTGTCTGAATGAAGCTTTGAGTCCGGCTGCAGTTTGTAACTTACCAAGATAGGCTGCCTGTCTCCAGTGTCACATTGATACAGGGAGTGACGTGCAAAATCCTTGGCTAGAGAGAAGGAAAGATGAGTTCCCTCCACAGGAACTGTGAACTGAGTGCTTGGTCTCTTCCCTGACTGGTCAGGCTGCTGGGCAATCAGCTGCAGGGCGGCTTTGCACAGCCCAGCTGCTCCAGCTGGCATCTAAAGTAGGCTGAAGGTCCGGGTGTAGGAAAACACAGAGAACACTGGGTGATTCCAGCTGGGTGGGGAAACACACTGCTAGCACAACAGGGCTTCAGGAGGGGTTAAAAATCTAATTGTCAGAAATGACATAAACAGCACAGGTGTTGCAAAGGTGGAGAGTAAAACAGCTATTCTTGATCTATGACCTGCACTACATTGCTGGGACTTAAGATCTCCAAAACTGACTGTAAAGCTGGGAAATGAATACATTGCCTATATGCATTTAGACGCAGGAAAAGCAAAGGAAAAAAAGTGAATTGAAGTTATAAGTATTTACACTTTAGGGGAATATTTAACTGGTTGTAAAAAAACCATTGGGGTGACACTGCACAGGATGATTCTTGGATTGCCTTCAAAGAGTCGAGTGGACCTTCAGTTAGAAAAGGAAGGAGAAAAACTGGCTCATGAAAGCGCTCAAAGCCCCTTAAGCTTCCCCCACTCTTCCCCATGACCTCTCTGTCCCCTATACATTATTTTTCTTCTTATAAATCTGTTCAGAAAATATTGTTTCCTTTTTGGTATCAGTTTTGTGCCATCACTTCACCATAGCAACAGACAGCAAAACAGCAGCTTGAACAACTGGAAGTTGTTGGCTTACTCAGGTAGGCTCGCCTGCTGCAGCAGCCTTGAGTGACTCCCTGCTTCTGGAAAAATGATAGTTATATAATTCTAGGTTTATTTCCACTAAAAGAGAACATACACAATTAACTAAATGCCACCAATTAAACTATCAATAAAGCAGGAATATTTTCAGTACTGCACTGGTATCCAGCTACACTGTAATGACAGCAGCTCCCTCAGCACACCAGGCTGATTTTAGAGCGACTGCCTCGAGTCCTGGAGACAGACATGGGCCACAACCCCCCCAAGGGCAGCTGGGTCCATCCTGGGCGGTTCCCCTGAGTTCATCTCTGTGCTGGCACGGGCCAAACTGCCACCAAGGCCTGAGGTACCAGAGCCTGGGGGTGGGATTCTGTGAAAGATCAAAAGTCCAGGTGCCTCCCAAGCAGTGCCCAGCAGTGAGGATGGATCTGAGCTAAGACACCAGAGCAAAAACCAAAGAACATAAGGCTCAAACTTGATACTGGACCATGCAGGTGTTTTGGCAGACCAGCAGGAAGATAAAGAGGTCAACAGGACAATGAAGCAATGAAGCAGAGGAAGGGAAATTTTGCAATGCACAGTTGGGACTTACACAAATATCTTTACATCACTGAAAAGCACAGGAAAGTCATAAACTGTGACAAGGTATCTAACTCAGGTTGCTACCAACAAGTGCTTACATTGATCCTTGATGATGTTGAAGGAACAATTGTTTTGAGAAGAAATTTAATAATAAAGGGTGTAAGTTTCTGCCAAGTGCTCCTGAATTCTTCTTGCTTTACATTCATTGGACATCATGTTTTGTTAACATATTTAACTCCTGTGTTGTAGGAATATTACAATGAATGAATAGAAAATATATTTACAGTTAAAATTATTTTTAAATTGTTTCATCTATGCATAATCTTTATAGACACATACATATGTATACGAGATACATTAAGAATTGCTTTAAAGGAAGATGAACTTCCCCCCAAAATTGTGCTATTTAAATTTTTTTTTTAGGTTTGTTAACCCATTTCAGATTTAAAAGACACTGTCTATTGAGATTGGGGGGTGTGTTGTATATCTGTAATTAACTTTTTTATTATACAACTTCTCATGTCAAGACAAGTGTTTGATAAAATTCCTCCAAATGTCTCAGCTTTATGCTTTTCCCCAACTAAAAGTAGATGCTTTTCAAAGAAGAACAGCTTCAATGACAAAAGAAAGACAAACATACTGAAAATACTAAAGCAAAATAAAAATAAAAAATCTGCCAAACTTCCTTCCCAGTATCATCAGTGACAACACACTTTCAGGATATCAGCAGCAGCCTAGTGTGGCATTTAAGAATATCCAACTTGCTTAGACCCTGCACAGCCCCTGCTGTTCTTTGATTTATAAACTAGTGTCCAAATCCTGACCTCCAGTTACAAAACCCCACTGCATTCACTAGAATTTCACAGATGAAGTTCAGGACAGAATTCAACTTTGAGTTGCTTAATTTTAATTGGCCCAGAGTATGTTTGTTGTTGGGAGATGGTTTTTTCCCACCACTGCACAAACTGGGAAGATAAAAATTTAGTAACTAAAAATGTTTTCTAGAATCTCATTTTCCTGAGGGGGAAAAAAAATATATGTAATTACATATAAATGGCAGAGTTATTTGATGTTACTGTGAACATGGTAACTGTGGTCTCTGGGTTGTCTTGTGCTCTTTCTGTCCTTCCATCAGCTCATTTGTTTTCCATGTGGCTGCTTGTGTACTAACAATTGTCTCTGGTTATCATATGCTGAACAAGATTGTTTTGCACTCAGATTTATTCCCAGCATGAAAATTATTTGAAAATGGGTGGAACGAGGGGGAGAAACACAGCCATCATTTGAGAAACTCACACACTAGAGTGCTCAAGGGCTTCCTTTCAGATTTGCCTTCCCTGCCAAGAAAAGGCATTGTTACAGTGACAGCCCAGAGGCGTGTGTTACAACAGGAAAATCATATGGGATGCAAAATTAAAATCTCAATCACAGGTGAAGAATCAAGGCAGCAGAGGAGTGTATACACAGAACTGCTCTTTTTTCCCTGCCTCCTAGAAAAAGTTGGCAATGCCTTGTCCCTGCAGAGGTGATGCTGGGAGCTGTTCAATGCCCAAGTGCCGTGCCCTTCCTTGGCTCTGCTCAGAACAGTGACTTCCCAGTCACCAGTCGGCTTCAGTGCCCCGAGTTCCCCCCAGCCTGGGTCCTGCTCCTCTCTAGCCAAGCTATGTTGCATCCCTCTGACCCTCTGCTTGTCTCCCAGCTCCTGGTGCTGCTCAGGAGGGGAGGTTGTGCCCACAGCAGGGGCAGCAAGTGGGACAGGTCACCCCTTCCCCCAAGCTGATAGCCCCTTCCAGCACCAGCTCAGAGCAGAGCTCTGCCAGCACAGCCAGACCTGTGACAGGGCCTTACCTGTCGACCCCATCAAGGGAAGAGGTGACTTCCAGATGCCCCAAGCCAGCGTGGCCACAGGGGTGGGATTCTGCAGCACATCCCGAGTGCCAGGGGGACTCGTACGCTGGGTCAGGGTTTCTGCAGGGGAGCACAGGGCTGACACCTATGCTCAGCCAATGATTTGAGTCATGCCTGGTGACAATTCAAATCAAACTTGTCAAGCCGGTGTAGATCCAGATAGAAATCACGTGGGATTTCTTCATGCACGGAGTACTGTATTTCTGAATGGCAGATTATGCTCCTCAAATTCCTCTACTTCCAGCTACTCAGCATTTCTTCCCTCTTGTAGTAATTCTGGCCAACAACCCTCACTACTACTTACCCTCTTTGGATAATCACACCCTTACAGTACCTCTCGCAGCCTAATGTTTTACAACGAAATCTGAGAAGCTCTGAATAATCCTAATAGCTGTTAGGCAGCGGCACTCACACAATTATGATATAAAAGGTAAGTGTGCTCCCACCAGCTCTCCATTTAAATTTATAGTGATTGGTTCCATACAGTAACATGGTAAATGAAAAACATCCCCCAGCCTTCATTTAAGAGGTTTATAGTAAATAAAAAAAATGCCAAGGTTTGTGTGTTGGCCTCCAGCCTGGCAGCTCTCCGTGCAGGAAGGGGATTCAGGCTCCCTCTCCTAGGCACACATAAAATGCCGGGTGATATACGGCTCTGCTCTGCCAGCAGTGTGGCTGCAGCAAAAGCCTGAGGAAGTCAGGCTGCTGGTCCCAAGAAAACCTTCTCTGCAAGGCCAGGCTGGGAGGACTAAGGCAGAAATCACCTGTGTTGTCCTGCAGACACCCCAGCATCTTTCCAGGGTTTAGTGATGTACCGTTTCCCAGGTATGAGGCAGAATGGCGTCAAATCCCTGATTAATTCAGTACACAGTGCCCTGATCACACTGAACAAGGGCTGGCAACTGTCCGATGTGGCAAGTGCTGTCTAAATTTTTTTTTACAAGGAACACAGACCTGGAGGAGGTTTTTATACCTTCTCCAGAGACTATAGGCTGCTCTGTTGTTCTGAGTTCAGACTGCAGGGAAAACAGGTCTTCACTCATGAGAATTTAATTTCAGTACCTGCACTAGTACCTTTAGAAAATGCAACTTGGGTCTGACCCTGACCCTTACAATTAACTTGTGCAAGATCCCGTGCAAGTTAATTGGAAGAAAGGTGTGATTCTGCTACACAAAGCCAACTATCTCGGGGATACTCAACCCTATCCTGCTGCAAAATACATCACTCCGATATGAAAACACCAAGGTACCTGCTCCTCTGTGCTCCTTCTGTCTGAGGCCACCCTGGCAGCCTGGAGGTCCCCCTCTGCCCCTCACCACCAGACCCCACACCACAGCTTTGTGGTAAGGACAGCCAGTACAAGCCACACAGTGAGAAGTGCCCATGGCTGCTCTCCTCAGACCGGCTCCAAGAAGGGTCCTGCAGCCCAGTCAACCAGTACAGCAGGCATCAGAGAGGCTTTCAGCACCTTTACACTCCCAACATCACCTGTGCATTGACTCTGTGGTGCCCAAAACTTCCTTCCTTAACATGAGCCTGCATTGCTTCTCCTGGTGAGGAAAGGCAGATCCTCCAGGTTTTCACACCTTCATCAAGCTGTTTCTCCACCAGCACTTAACGCCCTTGCACTGCTGCAGTGTCCTGACACTGTTTTTCCCTCGTGTTCCTCCCCGTCCATTTCATCCTTAAAATAAATACATGAAAGAAGGCATTGCTGGCTGAGCCTTGACCCTACACAGACCATACCACTGACAGGTCCCTGCTGTGAGACCCCTCTCTCCCAGAGCTGCTGGACACAGCACACCCTGACCTGTCTCCATCACCCTGGTTCAGCTTTCCCCCTCGCATACCCATATAAAGGATATTGTCTGCCTCTAATTTGCTGGGATTTCACACCAATAAATGAGTGCCAGTGTTCCTGTGAAGGGGGAGAGTCACCAGCCGTGCAACATCCAGTGTCAGGTTGCAGCTCCTGGCCTAGCTGGTTGTGCAGGCATCTACCTTGCAATCCCTTCATTATTATATCTCAAGGCTCACCCCACACTTAAGGAAATTCTCCCCTCCCTACAAGAGGACACAAAGCAGAATGGACCAGTTTGTGTTTCTCAAGGCATACTGGGAAGTCAGTGCTGAGTCCGAGCCCAGGAAGGGCTCTGCAAAACTGCCCTTGTAAATCCCTCGGCAGGAGAAGCTACGGTGCCCCCTCCCCCAGCTCCGAGGCTTCACACTCCAGCAGCACGTTCCCGGTCTGCCTTGCACATCTGCTGAACTAAGGTAAAACCGGACACTGCAGAGCTGTGATTGATGTCACCAGGGTAAGGCACTGCTGGAGAGGTCCCTCCCTGCTGCAGAAGGAATTCTCACACACACTTCCCTCCCTCTCCTCACGCATCCTGCCCTTGTGAACACGGCACAGTTACAGAGGCTGTTTTGAGATTGTCACCTCTCCTCCTCCTCCTCCTCCTCTTGCAGTGTCCAGAAGTCCCAAGGCTTGTGGCTACTGTGCCACCCTGTAAAGGCAGAGGAAGGGCTTGGGCATCCCTGATACAGTCCCTTCACACAGTACCCCCCAACTACTGTGCTTTGGAGCAGCATGGGCAGCTTTACCTTCATGAGCACTAACTGAAGAGCTCCAGCAGAGCTGGCAGCCAGCTTGGCTGCAAGAAGAGTTAACTTGGTGGAAGGAGGCAGAGGAATAAAAGACCTTCCTTTCTCCGTTTGTCAGGCAACAGGTCACACATGCTTGCAGACAGATCCCAAAGACTGTCTCTACTCTCACATTTCCTCTCTTCCTTTCTCTGACGCTTTCCTGACATATCTTCTTGTGCACTTTGCTCAGCTTTTGAAGTAACACTCCTCCCTGCTTGTTCTCCTTCCCACTCCTTGTCACTGAAGTCCTGCTGCTGTCATCACACTCCCATCAGACTTCTCCTTTCAACTGTGCGTTTCCACGCTGTCTCTCCCAACTGTCACATACGCTTCTGGTTCAAACATCTGTTCCTCCCCCTCCCAGGGAAGTTACTCCAAAACAAGCTGCTTTCTGTCTGAATGGCAGGGAGGATAGATTTGGTTGTACATGTGGCACTACACAACCATCATGCTGCCAAGTGAAAGGCTCCTCTTCTGTGGTTTGGTCACATCAATTCCCAGGGCTACAGGCTTAGGCCCTCCTTATTCTGCCAGGAGGAAGAGTGAGAAGCCTGCTTCTTGCACCTTACAGCCTGGTTACTCAGGGCTAAGCCTCTGCTCAGCAGGAAAGCAAAGGAAGGGGACACTTGCTGCCCTGCACAGAGGGAAGCTCTGCGTGATCATTCTCTGTTACAGGTGAAGGGATGCCCATGCAAGAATGGCTCGACCCAGTGGAGTACCAGCAAGGATTGGTTGGAGGCCAGCAAGGAACTGCCAAATTACAGGAGCATTGTGGCTCCCCAGTGTCCTATAGCTGGTATTGCCTGGTGATCTCAGAGGTCCTGTGTCATTGCAGGTGAGTCTCAGGCCAGGGCCAAACTCAAAGTGGGGTTAACCCAAGCAGCATGGCCAGCAAGGCATCCTGCACAGCCTCCCAGAACCAGGGGGCTCAGAGGCAGAGCACATCTCCAGGTCTGTGCAGAGGCCACAGCAGCCCCACTGCCTGCACGCCCAGCTCTGCTGGCAACCTTAGACTGCCCAGCTTCACTGACACCATCAGGAAGGTGAACAACTGGTCTCTGGCCTGCTACTTGCTCTGTCCCCATGTGCTGGCTGGAGGCAAGGCCCCAAAACAGGTGTCAGAACTTAGAGAAGGTTCAGAGAGGTTTTATCAGCCTTGCTATGTTCTTCCCATTGTGAAGAAACAGAAATGCAGTTTCTATTCTATTCCCTTTTCAGCTGCTTATAAGTTTTTCAAACAGATTCCCATTCAGGGTGAAATGTTCAGTGCTTGGTCTCAGCTCAGAGATGATTTCTTTTATTTTCCCCTGCAGGAACTGTGAGCAAAATACTAAATGGAGTAGATTTGGAGTTTGGGGAGCATGAGCAATCAAGATATTTCCCCCTTGTTCCCTCTGATACCATATGTTCCAGTTGGAAATTTTACACTTGCAGACTGGTAACTCATAAATGGTAGAGATGATAGACTTCAAATGTTCTCATTGAGAGGCAGAAAACAAACCCAGATTTAACAAAATAATTGGTTCAATACTGTTAAGATGAGTTTAAAGAATTCTGATAATGCTTTCTCCTTCCGTCGTTTCCCAGGAGGGACAAGTACATACATTTTATTTTAATCTGTGTGCTATAATTTTAAGGATAGCTGACACGGGGTGGTCTTTGTTAAGATGTATCTATTTGCTTTGAAATCCAAAGAAGTTCAGCACTTGCAGGCTGCCAGAAATCACAGACCTATTATTCAAGGAACTTTTGAGCTGTGCTGTCAAGCCCATCAGAAGTCTGTACACTGAACAGCTCCCATTCAATGCATTTTTGTGCTCATTTACAAACTCTACAGTAGGACTGCTTGAAGCTTTATTCTGCTCAACTTGAAACTCACTTAAAACTAAAGCCAGAGAACCCCAGTGTTCTTGGAAAGGCATGTTTGGAAACCCAGCCTTACAGAAGCAATGGCAGCCTTATCATCCTCACCTATAGTGTCAGCTAGGTCATTTAAAACGTCACAGTCTAGATGTTTTTTTTTTTTCTTCAAAGTCAGTCCTGCAAACCCCAGGCAAACTTTGGATAATCTGTTAATAAATACCCTGCACGTTGGTATAAATGCAGAAGTTATAAGACACAGACAACAAGCTTTAAGCCCTGGAAGTTCCTGGTCACAAGTACTCCATCATTATCAGATTCATGTATGCACATAGATGGTTATATACATTATCTTTTCCAGGGGGCAGGTTTACTAAGGGAGACAATATCCCTATTTCCTTCTCCCATTCCCACTGCACAGCACAGATGTCCTTTTGTACATGGCTGGGGAGACACTGAACAGCTGCCCAGCCCATCCTGCTTCCCCCACTCCATCCATGGTCCTATTCACAGCCCAGAGAGGCACTAGTGACAGCTCACATATATTTAACAACTTGGGCAGCAGATGACTACCAGAATGGCCCAGCACATTGTGGCATAGTAAAACAGCATACAAAAATCACCCTGTTTGGGCAAGGAAGTCTCCTGACCTGGAACTCACCACACACCAGGGCTGGCAGACCATCCAGGAGGCAGATGATGGCTCTCTTCCAATCCCACTGACCAAAGTGACCCAGCAGCCACCTGGAACACAGCAAGAGATGAAATCTCTTTGGCAAGCAGCTCCCAGCCTGTTCTCTGCCTCCACAGCAGCTGGCACGAGCTACTTTCACCTCCAGCTCCTGATCTCTTTGATCTCCCAGATAGTTATGTACTTTAATGATTCATGATTGTTACTCGAGTCCCACCTGCAAGCAGGGAAGCCTCCAGACCGGCCTACAAAGGTTATGGGATAGCTGTGGGCTCACTTCCCCAACCTCTCCTGGGAACTACTTCCTTACACCAGTCTCACAGCATGGTAATTCTATTAAGTGCTATGGAATTAATCATGATTTATGCCAGGTGGAAGGAGAGGATAACCAAGTCCTGTATCCTCACCTCCTGAACTACTGGTACTGCTCTACTCTTGTTCGTACTTTGAAGTGCTTTACTCTGGCCAGGCTGTTAGAATTACTTTGTGCCTGTACCCTTAAACTCTGGTCATTCTTTGCTGTAATTCCTTGCTGTGGCTTCTGGAAAGGTGTTTTTCTCCCTCCACTCCCCACAATAAATGAGTTTGTCACTCGAAATATACTGCCAATGTGTTACATGTCCCACAGTGTTTGTGGTTATATCAGAAGTGTTTGTTTATAGCACCATAATTCAGCAATATCTTGATTACAGGAGAGATGGTGTTGTAACTCACTGTGGCTAGAGAGAATATTATTTTTCTTTTCCTTTAATATAAAATGTTGATTTTCAGTCAATACACTGAAAGAAAAAAGTGCAGTTGTTGCCCTAGTAACCAGCTGCCTTGTAAACCATAAGATGTTAGGAGCACAAGGTGTTAATTGTTCCAAGTGCTGTTTGTGGTCAGGGGTAAAAAGCTAGAATGGGAGAGATCATAAGAAACATCTGGGAAGATAAAGTCAGCTGGTCTGTGTTTGGAGAAAGCCTAGACAACAGCAGGTAGAGATAAAGCCAAAGGTATCACTACCACCAGAGGTGCAGGATGAACGGAATTGTGGCCACATGTGAAAGAGTCTCTGAGGGAAGCCTGCAAGAGCACAGCACACCCTGGGAGCCTGAGGGGTTTTTACCAGGCACGTTGAGGGTTCAGCACTCCGTCTCCG
Source organism: Aphelocoma coerulescens (assembly GCF_041296385.1). Classification (NCBI taxonomy): domain Eukaryota; kingdom Metazoa; phylum Chordata; class Aves; order Passeriformes; family Corvidae; genus Aphelocoma; species Aphelocoma coerulescens. The sequence continues at coordinate 14,588,836 of NC_091018.1, forward strand.
CAAGTAGCAGCTCTTCCTGACAATGCTCGTTCCCTCCTCCTGACCAAACCCCATCTCCATTTCCCCTTCTGCTCTGTGTCCTGGTATGCTCTGCTCCAGAACGTTCCTTCCTTCAGCATGAATTGAGGTTTGTCCTTCTTGTCACACACCTACCTGGGCTGCCCTGCTGAGCAGCTCCTGCTCTCAGGCTCTTTGCTTGGCACAGCACAGTACCAACATCTTCCTGGATGATCCTGCTGTGCTCATCCTGGCTCTGCTGCCTGGGAGCAGCCGATGGCCAGGGGGGGAGACTGATGAACACAAAGCATCTGTGCCTCTGCCCCAGCCTCCTATGAGGCACAGTCCCCCAAATCCAGCGGGTTTCGTGCTGGGGCTGGGAGGCAGCACCAGGAGGGCTCTGTCTGCAAGGGGCCTCAGAGGGAGAAAGGCTGCAGAGGGCTTCTCTACCATCTCTCCTCCCTCACACGAAAGCAAGCTGGCAAGACAGCAGCCTCATGCTCCACAGCATCTGCCACCTCTCCCCTCTCTCCCCCTACCCAGTCCTTGCAAACTGGAGAGCGAACAGAACAGATCTGGGGGAAGGTTTTCTGCTTTCTAGCAATTTGCCATCTCTTAATGCCCACTGAACCTGCCAGTATGCACATTCCCTTAGGAAATAAAGGGAAGGAGCACAGAAAAGACAGTATATATTTGCAAAATAAGCCCCTCCCAGGGGCAGGGTTGTGCTAAGCAGGAGCCTCTGCCCCAGCATGGGACGCGGATTACATCTACACGACAGTAACATATGGAGAGGAGGGCTCATGTCCTGCAGTGAAAGAGGATAGGCCACCAGGATTTTTTTTCCCCCTTGGACTCCATTGTCCAGGGATGTATTCCTGATGTCTCATTAACTTCTGGGGGACAGTTTTTCCCCCTGTTGCTTTTATTTACTAACTCTTGGTGTTTATACTTGCCAATAAAGACATTGCAGTGAGCCACACCACAAAGCCCTGAGTGCAATCCAATGACACCTCACACTGGGGGTGAAGCCTACATTTAAGTAGAGGTTTATTTTCTTTCTCTTGCTTCCCCTGGTACAGTTGCCCATGATGATGCAGCCACCTTCATCTCAGCACAGCCTGATGTAGACCTCTGCTGCTGATCAGGGCTGGGATCTCTGCCATTCATACTTTACACTAAAAAAACACAGTTTGAGTGAATAAAGCTGAGAAACCGTGAATTTTTCCAAGCAGAGAGTGCCTGGGCAGCACTTCAGATAGCAAAGCTGCATTTAAACTGGGATCTGTGGGAAAAACTGAAAAATAAAGATGAATGAGTTTGGTTGGGTAATTAGATAATAAAATTGAAGGCTCTGGAGTTTAGCCCAGAAATATAACCCAGTGTATGTTGCTGGCTAGCCTGCTGACTCTCCTACTGCTGGCAGCACTGTCTTAATCCAGCAAGGATACCTGTCCTTCAGAGTCCAAACACAGAAATGCATTTGTTTAGCACAGGATCAGTGGCATGAGATCAATCCTGCCCTGTCAGTCTCCCAGCAGCTGGATTTACTCCCCACAGGTGAGGCAGGGCTGCAGAGAGGAGCTGCAGGACTCAAAGTGGCCTTCCCACTGCTCCAGCAGTGCCCAGACCTGCAGGGCAGAACAAACCCAGAGGCGGGCTGGGCACTGGAACAGGCTCCCCAGGGAAACTGTCACAACACCAAGCCTGACAGAGTTCAAGAAGCATTTGAATAACACTCTCAGGAACACGGTGTGATTCTGGGGCTGTCTTGTGCAGGGTCAGGAGTTGGACTTGATGATCCTTGTGGGTCCCTTCCAACTCAGGAGATTCTATGATTCTATGAACTCTCATGCATATCTTGTTCCAGTAAATACTACCATGGCTCTGTAGAGGGTGGTGTTTCAGGGTAAAAAGGGCAGCAGACCCAGTCTGAAAGGAAAACTGAGGGTGGTTTAGCTTTCTGGAGTGATTGTTTTCCTAAATTCAGTTTTCAAATTGCTGCAGAACTGAAAAGCAAAGCAGAGGCAAGTTCTCTTTGACTTGGGAAATCCTTCAAAATAAAGCAAACCCATTTTGAAAGGCAGACTTTGTCAGCTGCCCTATTTTTAGGATTGACTCCTACAGGTCCTTCCTACAATGATAGCAGTTTTGCCTGAGCAATGACTAGGGACTGCAGGATTTAGGCTTTTAATAAAGCAATTGTGTAATTAAAAATAAATGGGTCTCTAGTGTCACTATTTAAAAGAAAAGAAAACTTAGATCAAATAAGGCATTTCTTTCTTTTTGGTTTAGTCTGCTTGGATCATGCAGAGCTTTAATGACGCAGTCACAAATGTTGTATTTAAAAGGCCTCTTAGTTGCTGAGAGGAGCCCCAGGAGAGGGCTATTAACTGGCCAAATCAGGCTATTTATTTTTGTGAGTTTTGCAAGTTTGAAAAAGAGAGGCACATTTTCACTTAGGAGAGTGATATTTCAAATAGGTCACAGGAAACTCTGGCAGGCAGGGAGCAAAGCAGAGCGTCAGTAGGAAAACATTAACCAGAGACATTTTGCAAGTGTAAGTCGACATTTGGGTTCCTAATGGCTTCTGAAGTCCATTCAAAAATCTTTCAGTGAATATAAAATAGGGGCAAGGCACTGCAGCTGTGCAGGAGCCCCAGCCTGATCCTGAATCCCTTAAAAATGGCAGAGCCATGCCCTGAGTGCTGCTGTGAGAGAGCCCAGGGCTGCCAGCACAGGCAGCAGGATGTGTTTGGAGGAGATGGACTCTGCCTTTGGTCAGGAGAGAGCTGGGGCTTGCATGGACAGACAGTCAGTCCCGAAACCTCACTGCACCTTTCTGCCTTTACCTTTGATTTTTATTCTTCAGACAAACCATGAACTTCATTTTCCTTTCACATAATCACAGCCTGGAGCAAATCAGGAGTGACTTTAGTAAATCCTGTAAAGCACGCTGCATGTACACCTTCAGAATCAGGCATGTAAAATGGACCAGGCATGGTACATTTTACATGCAGGTTGGAAAAGGTGCCTCCACACCACCTCTGCAGGCACAGCACGTGCTCATCAATAGTACACCTTTTCCTCCTTTTCACCTTTGCAAACAGAATCAATTAACTGAAAGCCCGCTCAGGAATGATTCAGGTGAAATTACTTTGAAGGACTGGTCCACCTCCCATTACCTTCAGCAGCTGAGGATGAAGTTACCCAGAAGTTAAGAAACCTCTGGGGCCATGTCAGGCTGTCACTGGGTCCTGTCCTGTTCCAGCAGGGCTGGGGTCCCTTGAGCTGCTGCCACACAAGCGGCTAGAGCACCACGGCATCTGGATGTAAAAGTTTTGCAAGATCAGGATGAGAAAATAAATGATATAGTAAGACAATAAAAAGCAGTGTTCCTAGAAAGTGAGGTCTAATGGGTTCCTCTTGGCGGATTATAAATCCAGCAGCCATACATGTCATAAAACAAAAAGTTAAAGAAAAAGTAACCACATGCCTATTAGAGCAGTCTCCCTCAAGTTCTTTTCCTATATGAACTGGGCAATTGAGGACTCAAAGTACTGGCATGTCTGAGGTTGTGTCTGTCACATCAGTGCTTCCATCAGTGAATGACAAATCTCTATAAAAACACCCTTCAGTGGCTGTGGTGGGACAGGCCCTCAGTACCACATTCTCGTCCTCTGGCTGGGTGACCAAGTGAAGCTGCAGGTGCTTTGTGCCCGGCGTTTTCACAGGTTTTTTATGACGCAGCCAAACCAGTGGTTCATTGGATCAGAATGAGGGAGCTGGCACTGGTGTGAAGGGAGCTGAAAGGGAAACTTGGAGCACACAGATTCACCAAAAACCTTGTCAGTCCATACACAAAATGCCAGACAGATCTGACCCACGTCTTTATTCCTCTCATAATCATTGTACTCTGTCATACTAACATAAAACAGCCCATCCCACCCTGGACAAACCCAACCAAAACCAGGAGGGGTTTCTGGCATGGTGAGGCTGTGTGCTGCACTGTGAACAACACTGTACACTCAGCAAGAGGAAACCAGGGGTAGAGAGGGTCCCTCCATCTGTGTCACAGAAGAAACCCCTGCTCTGGCCCATGTGGCATGTGATGGGGTGGGCACGTTTTCAAGGGGTGAGGAGGGAATTTATAGGTACAGGGAAAGCACGATCATATTGCTTTTCTGTTTGGCATGAAAGGAGCTATAAATAGTGTGACAATTGTCTCCAGAAACCCAGGACAACCCCTGCCCTGATTAGCAACCACACACTGTCCCTTTGGACTTTACTGAAGCCATGCAGGTTGCAGTCACCAGCTCAGCTGACTCAGTTGTCTGTTATTCCCTTTAAAACTACCCTAGCTGCCTTTTCCAAGGAGAGACAGAGGCTGGTTCTCTGCCTCAGACAAACCTGCTGTAGCTCCAGTGTTGATCATCATCCAGTTGAACAGCAGAGCTGTCCAGCTGGACCCTGTGCCTGCTCCATGGTGGTAATTCTTCCAGACTTACTCTGTGTATTAGCTTAGCCTGGCAATATTTATTTAGCAGATAAAACTTTGATGCTGCTCCTGTAGAAATAGTTTGCAATATATTAACAAGGCCGTAATGTTAGTCAAACGCATCTTTCATGTGCCCCCAAATTTTTGGTGTAAAAAAATCAGCAGATGCCAAAGGTCACAAGGCAAATTCAGCCCTTATGAGAAGTTAACCATTAGATAAAGCAAAAGGATGAGGGTGATCGGGGGTACCATAAAACGCTCTCTCCTCCAAGACCTTGCAGCTCACAGCCTGCTGTGTATGATACATGCAAGGTCATTGCTTAAAACAATTCAATATGATCCATGTCCATCCAGAAACAAAGAAGTAATTCATCCTTTTCTCATGGATGGGCACAAAACAAACCATGCCATAGTGTCATCCAGGGACAAATAGGTGTTTCTTGTTCAATGCATCTGTATGAACTCCCACTGCCTGCCTGGCTGAGGTGGGGCTTTCAGGAAGGCTCGCAAGGATTTGGGTCCCTCTTGCTTTCTCTAAACCACCCCATCCCATTGCTCCCCTCCCAGGCACAGCCACGGGAATCAGAGCCCATCCAGCACCAGTCACAAAACAGCTCCTCCTGGCCCCATGCCAGGGGCAAGGCAGGGCCTCTCCAGCAGCCAGGTCACCTTCCCCAGCAAAGGGCAAAGACATTTCTCAGGGTGATGGGGGGCTGGCAGTGCCCACTGCAGAAACCTCCCCCTGGCCTGTTTTCTCTCTGTCTCTGTTTCCCCATTCAGGAAAAAGCTTCTGTCACAACAGCTGCTGATTCATTTTCTGACTTGGTGCCGAGCGTGCCAGACATAACATTTGTTTGCCGCCAAAGTGGTAAAAACAATGACTTACCAGCTCATTTTTCTTCAGCTGATTATGTGGTGGGGGGAGACAGGAGCTTTAATTAAAATTAGATATGGAGAATAAATCCACTGAGATGCAAAGAGCAACGCTCTGGAAGGCAGGAAAGGGGAGAGCATCTGAGGCAGTGTGGGAACAGCCACCACCAAACAAAGGAAAACAAGCGGCAGTGGGGAGGGACTCTGTGGTCCCTTGCTGCCCTTCACCAACTTCTCCTCTCTATGCTTTCTACCATCCAGGTGTCCACAGCTTCCCCAGACCAGTAACTCTCAGATCCAATACTTTGCCTTCCAGACTGAGAGGAGAGAAGCCACCTAAAGGTCGCTCCAATGCAGGCAGACAAGTAAACTGGTCTTTGATCCTTTCCATCTTTCTTCCCTGATTTGTCTTCTGTGATGAAGGAGTCCCACCATCAACATTTATTTGCTTCTTAAAACACTGACTAATGATTTTCCCCGTCGAGAGAATCTACATCCAACCCACATTTTGGAAGCGTTCAGGGCAGAGTGATTGGACTGAGATTTTGGCTTGCCTATTATACACTAGAGCCAAGTCTGGCTCCAATGAGTGAAGAGTCACGGTAACCAGTGTAAGGGTGAGGAACTGCTGTGGGAGAACCATCCAAAGCCATTATCCCAACACAACTATTATCATCGCATATGATGAAAAAGAAAAGGCTAAATCATTCAAAGGCTGCAAGAGAGATTTTTAAGGCAGATGGGGGAACAACCATTCCACATGTGGAATGTGGCTGTGTGGTCAGATACCATGATTCAAACCAAGGACTCATCAAGGACTACTTATCTAATACCTGGTAACCTCTCCAAACACATGAGGAGGAAAAGCTCACTTTTATACTTCGCAAGCTCTTGCATTCTTTGCTTTAAATGGTTGTTTGCTCTCTTCATCTGAGGGGAATACAAAGAATGGCTATTTGCAAATACAAAACCCGAGATCAAGGAGTCATTCTTGTTCACCAGAGAAAATAAAATAGACACTAGAGAAGCTCTTTAGAAGGAAGGAAGGAATTTCAAGCATACCAAATGAGGCACCTAGATACCACCAACAAGCCACTGAAAAATCTATCCAGCTTCTTGGAATATTTTTGGAAATCCACCTTATTATGTCAACTTGTATTCAGAACCTGAAAGGAGTATTTTCAGCACCATATTCTCACAGAATGGGGAAGAAGGGATTTAAGAGGTCTCTTATGTTCTCCATTCTTATCTCTGCTACACAACTAAACTATTCTTTCCTTGACTTGATCTATCTGCATCACCTCACAGGTCTTGTACACGCTGTCTCCTTGGATGACATTGCTAAATTAATTCACTATAGCAAAATATAAGTGCTTAAGAAAATCTCCAGTTGATCTCTCAACCAACCACGGTACAAGAAGACCACCAAGAAAGGTTTCTCCCTCTCATGACCTTTTGCTGACTTAGATCCCACAGAAAGCAATGCTGCACTGCAGGGCAATGGTCAAGCTGTGGACTGACATACCTGACCATCCAGAGACACCCTGCCCTTCTTAGCTTCAGTTGGACCTGTAGTTTCTCAGCACCTTTGCAAATTAAGTGTAGAAACTAACACATTAAATTGTATTACTGCATAAGGACCTTCATTTCCAGTCTTTTATCAGTGGGAATGATACTGCCATTCTATACACTAGACCTGTTTTTGTAATACTATGGTTCATCAGAAATTTTTATGTTAATATCGAATCAGAAATAATACACATGTGATTCATAATAATCTAACTGAATGGCTGCACTGAATGTATTGTAAGAAATTCTGGTTAGGCAAGAAACTCATTAAAGAAATAGTGACTACTATTATCCCACAGCATATATTGTTCTTATTGTTCTACTGGAAAGTTTCCTTGAGTAGTTTCTTTAATTAGCAATTTGATATTTTGAAATAGTGTGATCTCTACAACACAATTTGTAACACAGACTTGGCTGGCAAAACAAAGGAAAACAAGCAATCTTTTCAGAGTTTGCATCTCTAGGGCATATCTTGTCATTTGCTGCTGTATATATGTGTATAACATGGTGACACTGTTCTTGAGGGATTTTGATTCTTAAAAGTTGCTTAGATTAAGAGCTTTTTTATTGGAACAGAATATATTGTCTCTTTTTTTTTTTTTTTCTTTTTCTAGAAAATCCACATAAAAATATTTGCATAACTTTGGGCTATTCAAATAGAAGATGTTGACCCCAGCTGTGTTCTAGTGAATGAATCATTTATGTAGGAGCTCATTGCACAGAACGTATGGTATTTTATCTTTGCTGGGTTTCTGCCAAATACAGTCTGTAACAATTTTTCCCCTTTGCCACATTTACTGCTTGATATCCTTTAAAATATACCAGCTCCAAGTGTGAGAAAGCAAAACAGATTCTGGCCGGTTCTGGCTGAGAGCTGTTTGTATGGATACCCCTGTGCTGGCACCGAGGTGTCCTTGTTTTTGGAGAACATCCATTCCAGATCTGAGACTCTCCTTGCACTGACTGCTTTTAATCAACATTGATTCAAAGTTAATTTAAACCTGCGGGGAACTGCAGAAGCCCAGGAGCAAGGGAAAACAGGGATTTTCTTCAAAAACAACATAGGAACTGCCCCAGTGAGAGAGAAAAATTTCCAATGCCTTGAACATCCCAAGCTCTGCACCTGCAGGCAGAGGCTGCAGGGAGTAAGGGAGGATTTTTCTGCCACAGCTCTGCTCAGTTACAGCTATCCTCCAGGTATCACTTAAGTGGTATTTGGGCAAGACATATTTCTACCCAGAAGGGCAGGGAAAAAGATTATTTCATTAAGTGACTGAGGCACTGCATGGCCAAAGCCACTATTACACCAGGTTTGATTTGAAATGGTAAGCAAGAGGTCAGACTCTCTCAACACTGATCTCCCGGGGGAGAAGAGATAAGGCAGAGTGCTAAGATTTCCACACTCCCACATGAATAGATAAGGTCTGAATGAGCAGCCTCATCTGTAGGCTGCTTCCCTAAGCGTTTTTCATAGCTTTCACTGGAAACCCTCATACCTTTCTACACTGAATCACATAATTATGGTTTCCACAAGAAATTCAGAGCAGGATCTCCTCCCACAAAATTTCCTCTCACCTGCACTCCTTTCATCACCAAAGATAACTGTTTGTCAGCACTACCTCTACTGTTGAAAGGGTTCACAAGCAGCTCAATTTAGCAGCCAGAGTCAAGAATATTTCCCCATGTGCTTCTAAAACGTGTTTCTGTGTGTGGCATGAGCATCTCCATGAGGAATCATTCATTCAGGACACACTTGCTGTCTCGATGTGTTCTCCCTGCTAAGCAAGGAGCTTCTTTTACAATAGACAACCCCCATCATCAGGAGGTTGCCTTCCAGTTTCCCAGGAAAGCCTTGCTCAGATGGAGATACTGCTGGCAGGATGCAGCCCCATTAATCTCTGCCATCCCAGTTCCTCATGCCTGAGCTGTTCCCTGTCACAGGAGGCTCCCTCTTCATTACAACCTCCCACATGCAACAGGAACATAATAGCCTGGTGCAACCTGACCCTGGGTAAACTCCAAACACAGGCAAGACACTGCTCTGAAAGTCACCAGTTAATTCATCTTTCAGCAGCAGATTATTTCTGATGTGGAATGCTTGCTCCCATTCCCTCAGAACAGCAAGCTGGGGTTTATCACAGTTCTGCAAGAAAGTCCTTCCTGATAGACTCACCCAAGAATTTGCACTGACACCGGTGCCAGTGTTCCAGAGTTGAAAGCGCTGCTGTAATTACACGTGACTGTTGTATAAACTCCAGTTTTGGTTGCTCATAACTTCATCTATAATTAATTGTTTAGGCTGAAAATTTCTCCAGCTGGATTCAGCCTCAGGCTCAACTCTTTCATTTTGGCTGAAATGGCTTGAGTCTTTCCCAAGAATATCTTTAAAGAAAAAGACTCTCTTTTGCCCCTGTTAAAATGATCTTTTTGTAATTTACTGAAATGTTCTCACAACTCCATGCTTCTAAAAGCATCACCTTGAAATACTGGCAGACATGACTGTTGTGAAACACGTCTCTTCATATTGTCGGGGGAGAGAAGGATCATAATTTGTCTGTTTTCAGCCTGAGACTTCAGTATATATAAACATATATATGTATGTATATACATACACACACACATATACATATTTAACTTTGACTACCCTGAGTGCTGAGTGAGTCTGGTGCCCCACTGTGCCAGACACTCCAGTGAGGGGACACACACCATCCAACAGAGACCAAGGATACTCCTGCAGCTACAAGCCTTGGTGGAGCTTTCACTGCAAACGTGCCCTTTGGTTGCAGGTTCTCTGAGGTACCAGGCCAGAAGAGAGCAGGAGACAGGTCAAGCTGAGCAGGACACAGACACTACATCTCAGTGAACACAGGAGAAGCAGCCACTGAAAAGAGCCTGTGATGAGCCTGACCACAGAGCAAGGTCTGACCTGTAGGCAGTGAAGACAACCCTTGGTGCACATGGAGCAGCAAAGACAAGTCAAAATGTTCAAAAGCAGTTCAGTAAATAACTTCAGTCTACTCTGAAAACAGCCAGAGGTGTCTTTGCAGAGGTCTACTCTACAATGACACAGAGGTGGAGAAAATGAGTACATGACCACTCATGAAAAAGAGCACAGCACAATGCAAAAGGGCTGAATGCAATGTGCCTGAACAACCTAAAGGTTCCTCCTTCAGGAGTATCTGAAGTGGAAACCTTATGACAGGCTAAAGATGTACCCACATTTAAAGGGGGTGCACACCCAGTGATTTCTGGCCATGCAGAAAACAGTCAGAAAGCACATTTGGCTGCAGAAAACAAACCCTTGAAACACAGGAAGTCTTGAAAAATCTAAACAGAAAAGTGAAAATTACTTCATTAAAATTTTTACCAATGTGATAGAGTCCAGAGATGTAATTAGGAAAAAGAAACTCCTGCACTCATCTGCCTCCAAGCTAACCAGGAAAGCAAAATGGGCCCACTCTAACTAAGAAAATAAAACACTTATAGACAGTTCTTACTACTCTGTGAACATGAGTCAGTACAAGTGAAAATGGTGCACAGATGGGCCAGCACAGAAGCAACAGAAGTGCCGTGATATTTACAAGGGGGAAAAAAAAAAATCTTCCTTTACAAGTGTAAATATACCAGAGAAATCATCCACTCGCAGCACAAACCGGGCTTTGATGTAGCAAACACTCCCACCAGGGACGGCACTGGCTCCGCCGGGAGGAGCAGGGAGGAGTAGGCATGGTAGACGTTGCATCTGGAAGACAGTAGGCTCAAAGCACTGAGCTTTTCCAAGGAGTCACAACACACATGAACATGCCAGACACACAGACCATTTTACAGTCCTCATGCAACCAGCAGCAAGGGGCCAAGCACTGTCCCAGGCCGTGGAGAGATGCTGAGAAGGAAAGAATTGTGGTGAGTGTTGGGTCTTACAGCTGGAAAGAGCATTATGAGAGCCTCACCAGCCTGGGCTCTGGTGCACTGCCCACAACACCAGACATGCAACATCTTAAAAGACACACGAATCAAAGCTGGTGGTGTTCTGCACGGGGCCAAGAAAGCGGCACCTGGAGCACTCTGTCCAGCTCTGGGTCCTCAAGCACAGGAAGGACATGGACCTGCTGGAGCAGGACCAGAGGAGGGCCATGAAGATTATCAGAGGAAAAATGATCCAGGGAGACCTTAAAGCACCTTCCAGTACCTAAAGGGGCTACAAGAAAGATGGGGACATTTTACCAGGGGCTGTTGTGATAGGACAAGGGATAATGGTTTTAACTAAAAGAGTTGACTTCAACTAGATGCAAGGAAAAGTTTTTTTACAATGAGGGTGGTGAAACACTGGCACAGGTTGCCCAGAGAGGTGGTAAATGCCCCATTCCTGGAAACATTCAAGGTCAGGTCAGATGGGCTCTGAACAACGTGATGTTTGGGCTGAAGTAGATGATCTTTAAAACATCCCTTCCAACCCCAACCATTCTATGATTTTTGGGCCCCTCAGCCTCTCACAGAGCAGCAATAACACAGGGGGTCTTTTTCTCCAGCCTCTCTCAGGCCTCCCCGTCAGTGCAAGCTGCTCAGTTCACAGCGAGAGCACGGGGCTGAGCTCTCCAGACTAATCACATTCCTCCCCACACGCCTTCCCCTCACCTGTAAAACAGCAGTAACAATATTTACACTTCTGCAGCTGGCTCAAGATGCGGGAAAGAAAACTTAATTATCATCAGTGCTATTCACCTGTGGGGAACAGCTCACAGCCTGACCACAGGAGGAATGAATGGAGCCCAAGGAGTCAGTGGAGCTCCCAGAGTGGAGCTGCAGGAGACAGCACAAATCTAATCCCAGTGGTAAAAAGGTCTGGCAGCTTTGAATGGGAGAGAAACAGCTTCCCCATCACTTACAAAGTTGTTTATAGTGAATTATCACAGAATTTCATAATGGGTTTCCAAGCAGGTCAGGCAAACTCCTGCCATTCAGCTGCTCTGACCGCTGACTCTGCAGTGACACATATACTTGTGTTCCACGGGACAAACCATTTTAAACAATAAACCCGGCTTTCCAAACCTCTCACCTCCCCCGGGTCCCTCTAACAACTTTGTGGGTTTGTGCTACATTGTCTCACTCTTGAAGACCTTTTTTTCCCCAGTGTTGTGTGAAAGACCCAAGCACAGCAGGAGAAATTAATTAACTGAGCAGACAGCGATTCTGCCATCAAATGAACAAAATGAAAGAGTAACAGAGACTTACACTTATAGTCACCCCTAAGTGTTTCACATGACAACAGCAGGGAAAACACAGTCCAGACTGTTGTTTTAATGTTGATAATATTCCAAAATCTGCAGTGCTTACCAATTTCTCAGTGGAAATAAAACCTTTGACATCAGTGGGAATTCTGTCTGGGCACGAAAGCTGGTTGTTATATTATGATCCAGCAGTAAGAGTCTGTTTTGATTGTCAGATGTTTAGCACCATTCCTTTCTATGCCTGAGAGCACCTGGACTGACAAGCAGAGGACAAAACTTCAGTGGAATTGTGTTAGACATGAATACATCTGTGCACTCACGTGCTTTCTGCCAAGGCTTGTGCTGGCAAGGAGTTGATTCTGTGCTCCAATACGGGCAGGGTTTATACTTTGCAATCACCTCCCAGCAGCTGGAGGGCTGCCTGACGTGTCAGCCCGCTCTGCTGGAGAGCGTTGGCTTTTTGCATCTCAGCTGGTTTGTTACTGCTGCACACATCCCGCCCAGGTGCAGACCAGGACTGGGCAGAACAAGGCTGCTAATTTCCCCCAAAATCGTGAAGATGTTAAGGTGTATAGGGGGAGGGAAGGGGAGAAGGAAATTGTTATAATAACAGCAACAGTAAGAGGGAAAAGAATTAAAATGAAGACAGGAACAAAATTCAAAGGCGCGCGAGTGTAAAACACCATCACTTCAGGCATATGTCAAAATAGTGTCAGATTTTTCTCTGTTCATTAAGTCAACAGTTAAACACCCACCAGCTCTGCTTTTTGCTAGCCCTGGAGTTTTGCTGCACCTGGAGATCCTCTCTATGGCATCAGCAGTAGAAACAACTAGGTTTGTCAGCAGATAACCTCATTCAAGAGCAGGTTGAGTGACCCCTTCCACTCGTGTCCCCATGAGGGCCACGAGCAGGGGTCAGGTCACAGACTCTGTGTGGTGGAGACCAGCCCAAGCACAACAGAAGCCATGGAAAAATGGCCTGAATTTTATCGATTTTTCCTAGTTTTAAGTCACACATAACAGCACTTAATATTTGTCCCCAGAGTTTGATGAAAATTATCCCCATAATAGTAAGTTAAAAGCATCAGATTCATACCTATCCAGCTAATGTGATAGAGATCACCAGAGTGTGGTGAGGAATGGTCCCAGCAAGGGAACATTGTGCACTGGTCTGAGAAGATCTTCCCCTCTCCAGCAGCTGGGGTTCTTAACTCCCTGGCATTTGCAGGAGATTCACAGAGAAAGAACCTGACACGGGAGTGCTTTTCAATAGGGCTTTGAACTGCTAACAATATTGGATACAAAATCACTGCCCAATTACAAAATTTGGTGGTGTGGTTAAAGAAAATCCAAACAAACAAGCCACATGCAATAACTTAAGAATAATCCCAAACTTACTGGGTTTTAGAAATGTTAGTTTCCTTTTTGGTACATAACTTCTATTATACTCAATGGAACTTTTCCATTACAGATAGAAGGATGAGTAAACAAGCAAACTCTTATTTATAAAAGAGGGATAACACTGTCCAAGGGAGAGTGCATATTGGATTGAGACTATGGTAATTTCCTAGGACTGTATTTAGATGAAAGAGTCTGGGTTTTTAGTGGTTTTGGACTCAAAAGCCTTCCCAAGGGACATGTATAATTTAGCTGTGCTAAGTCTCCCTTAGGTTTAGGAGCCAAGAAGACAGACTCATCTCTCTTCTGCAAGAGCCAACATCCAGAATTTGGCAACAAACACACTTTTCTCCTAAGCAGTGTCAGCCCCGAGCTGTACCTGCTCTTTGCCATTATACCAACCCAGGCACATAAATCATCCCTGTCCAGTCTGAGGGAAAAAAATCCCACACAGACACCTTGATTGCCCTGACACTACCTGTTCTGCACTCCAATTTCCAAACTTCTCAGTCCAAATAAAGCTGCTTTATGCACTGTTTTATTACCTCAGGTAATACTGCACACTCTCAGCAACAGGAACAAAGACTTTGGTGAAAGCAAGCTTGTTTGTCTGAGGGTTTTGGGGTTTTTCCCGTAAAAAAAAAAAATTCTCCCCATTTGTAACTATGAACATTCCTCACCAGTCCTCACCTAAGTCAGCCAAAAATCACATGAGGTCTTTCTGAAAAACTAAGTTCTGTGCAATGAAGTTATTAACTGCTGGGAAAGGCAGAAAAGCTTTTTTACAGCTGTTCATTGATCCACTGAACGTCACCTTACACTCTGTAGCCCCTTTTGGATTCTGCAGACTTCTGGAGTAGGCTAAGAAAAAACAAAAACCTTGGCCAGAGCAGTTACACTGCTTCTTGAGACATGTTTTTTTTGGGTTAAGGCCTCAGATTTTCAGCCAGCAATTTCTGTCCCTGGTGGAAATAAAAAAAAAAAAAAAAAAAGAAAAAGAAAACACCGGGTTTGTCTGCTTTTCAGGAATCCAGAGAACGTGTGTGAGTTTCTAAGACATTCACAAGAGATGTGAATCGACCCCAATGCCCCAGCATCCTTCCATTGAAGATACCAGTTATTCTGACAAAAGGCAGCAGTGCCTGGCTCCGGACCAGAGCGCTCCCAGACACACAGAGATGGGAAGCAGGAGAGGAGCAGCTGGTCATACCAGCTCCCATTTGGCACCCAGTGAGCCACATCCCTGTGCCCACTCCAGTTGTGCTCCCACAGAAGGGGAGAGCCTGGTCCACCTGATGCTGAAATCCCCATCACTAGTGCTTGAGCCTGTCCACACAACAGTTTTAATGACTCTCAGAAACCTTTCACACAGGGACCACGGCTTGTGCTGCTCACTCTGGTTTCAAGCAGGTGCACAAACCCCTTGGTTTAAGCAATTGGCTGTCATCCTGCAGTGAATGAGGCCAGAATTAATTTTCTCCATTTAATTTATGCTTCAGCATTTTTATTCTACAACTGTACACGGATGCTTGGGGACCAGCAGGTGCATTTCATCGGTACATAAACCATACCCAAGCAGTCCAGTTCTTATTCCTGCATGCTTCTGCAGGAGCACACCACTCCTCACACCCAGTCTGCTGCTTAGCTTCCTTTCCTCTTTCCCTTTTAAATGGCACAGACAGCTGATGAAGAGCCAGGCACTCACCTTGACCCAGACTTGAATCTCCATCAGACTTTCTCAGCAGGAACAGCCAGGTTTGAAATGAGAGGAAATGCTTGGCAGGTGTTCCCAGGGGACTGGCCAAAAATAAATGCACTCTCCAGTTAATTTCCATCTGAGTACTACTAACATTTCTCCTTTAAGAGTGCGGCTGAAGCATTTGATTTACACAAGGTGAGGCATTTGTTTGCAGTCGCCTGGCAGAGCCAGCACACAACAGGGAACATTCAGACCCATTTTAATCACCTATGTAAGGTGTCCGCGCTCTCCATACAGACAAGGGATCTTTTAGGGTGTGATTCACTGTAATTAGGAACCTACCTCTCACCTTTGATTATAGCAGGAGTCTAGACAGCTAGTGTTGGCAGAGAACTGACAGACTTTAAAATTAGCCTGTACAAATATTCCCCAATGCATCGGATCTGCAAGGAAACAGACTGGAGGCTCTCTGGGATGAGGGTTATAGCGAGTAGTACTCGACACTTGGCAGGCAGAGGAGCAGGTAAGGCTGTTTACAGGGAGCTCTACTCAGCCGTGACTTCCAACAGACAAGTCCCTGGAGCCAGCACAGAACGCCGCACGCTGGGCGAACCGGGTCCCGAAGCCCCCGAGCCGCTTCCCTCCGCTCAGCTGCTGGCACTGGAGGAGAAAAGTCTGCTGGATGTCAGCTCTGGCGCAGGACCAGAGCCGGCAGCATGGCGACCCGCCAGCCCATTGCCCAGCAAAACCCACTCCTTCCTTCTGCACGGGGATGCAGCTGTGACTGAAGAGCCCGGGAGTACCCCGAGTCCTGTAGCCGCGGGCTGCTGGGTGGTGCAGGCTGAGCGCTGCTCGTAGCTCTCATCTCATACTACCGCTTGCCTTTTTTTTTTTTTTTTTTTTTTTTTAAGGAACTACATGGATCATAACTTTAATAAGGACTTTAGAAAACAAGGCATCTAGAAAATTTGACCAGATGCATTCTAGCTTCATTAAAGAATTTAAAATCTCTCCCCACATTAGCAAATCTTTTACTTAAAAAAGAATTGTTGTATTTGAAAATAGTGCCATAAAACAATACCTCAGGCAGGAGACAGACTAAGGTAGACACGTAGTTCAGCCTCTGAAATGACTCGCTTTAAATTGTGTGTTTTCATTTTCCATCCCAGATAACTGTGTGGCAAGGCTGTGCATTGCTACATGACAGCTCGTTCTGCTTTTAAAACACCAGCACTTCAGTAGCAGCTAAATTGATGCTTTTTATGTGTCCATCACTTACCGAGGGTAATTGATTGGTGCCTGTGAGGGGCTCTGAGATCTAATGCATTACATGTTCTGAGCCTGCTAAATTATTTGAAGAGATTTAGGAAGAAAAATATTCTAAATCAGATTTTTGTGTGATCCAGTATTCCCTTTCCCAATCAGCATTTCCCCTTTCCATATTTTTGCTCAGTTCGAAAAAGCTTGCTAAGCCCAGGGAGCAGATTTTCAATGGCAGCAAGAAGAGTTGAGCTTGACACCTGTTAAAATATAACGGAAAGTGAGTATACTTTGCCACTGAAAGTTTCTCTGATGACTGTTTATCCCGCTATTTAAAGATTACAGCTTTAATCTAGCTCAAGAGAAGAAAAGGGAAAGGTCACAGCTCCGTCGAGCTCGGAGGAAAGCGATCCGACG
The DNA here is from genome assembly GCF_041296385.1 of Aphelocoma coerulescens. Classification (NCBI taxonomy): domain Eukaryota; kingdom Metazoa; phylum Chordata; class Aves; order Passeriformes; family Corvidae; genus Aphelocoma; species Aphelocoma coerulescens. The sequence continues at coordinate 14,605,775 of NC_091018.1, forward strand.
GGCAGACGGCACTGCAGCCCTGGACAGCATGCTATGCTCCAGCCTCACAACGCATCCTCTGTGGTACAATTTGGAAGCATTTAAGCTCAGCTGCCTTAAACACAGCCCGAACCAAGAATAGCCTCGGCTCCCGGGCACAGGTCAGGCGATGCTGAGTCACTTGCTGGCCGGGCCCCAGGCTTTTCAGCTGCCTTGGGCTCGGCCTCCTTAAAGACACACACAGCTCCAGCTCCAGCTGGGCATGACCAGACAGGGATGGCACCCTCGGATGCCAGGGAGTTTAGCCAGATGCATGATTCCAATATGAATTCCTGGTTCGTACCGCCCTGTTTCCCTCCAGCTTCGGAGCGCAGCACTGCTGCTGCCTTCCTGCCCATTCAAAGCTACATTCATACATCTCTTTGTAATTATGAATCAACTCCCAGGCATCGGTGCGCACCCCAGGCTCACACAGAACGGCAAACAATATACTGTCACGGGTTGCATCAGCTGCACGATGCTCTCTCATGCCTTCAGGCTCGCTAAAGCTGATCCAACGCTAATATTATAATAGCCTTTTTACCCGCCTCCTCCCCCAACAATTACCGGAGGCTTGGAAAGCCATTGAAATGCAAATAAGCACACGGAGAGGTTATTGGGGAACCAGACGGGGAAGGTACAAATGCTGTCCTGCTAGTTTCCTTTAGTTTGACACGAACGGGACTGTAATTCTGAATTTCTCTTTGTATAAACAGGGAGAGAGGCAATATTGTCAATGTACAGACGGCCGTATGTAGCAGCTGAAGTGCATCTTCTCCAGCATCGCCTCTCTGTGTCTGGGACGCCCGTCACTTCCCTCAGTTGCGGTAGTAGCAGAGAATTGCACAGCACAGACGCGTCTGTAGCTCCGATGACACGAGCGTGCCCAACTACACTAACTCACAGAAACGCACCCGGTGTGGGTTTGAGGGACCTTGCCCCCGCAAGGAAAGGCACTTTGGAGCCTGCAATTTGCTATGTGGCCATAGATGAAAGTCAGAAATACAGCATCCCTGCCCCTGTTATCCCACCGTATCCTTCAACCCAGGCGCTTCTGCAGAGGACAGGTACCCCCCATGGTCTGCTTGCCTACTATCTTTTCAGGTAATGTTTTCACCAAGGACAAAAAAAGGGCTTTCTGGTCCCAAGGCAGTCCTGACACTCGGCTGGAGCAGCCGCGAACAGCAGCGTGTCCCAGCTGCTATGAGGTGACACGGGACTACGATGTCCCAGACACTTCTTCAGGCTCTCAGTCCCCGTTAAAGCTTCAGGAATGCCTCCTAAAAATAGGCTGCATCCTCATCCCCTTTTCTGTAGCAAACAACATATAAATATCCCAAAGAAGATGGTTACTGTGTTATTAACAATTCCCTACCCCCCTTCAAAGAGCCAGAGAGAAGAGGGTCCAGCACCCGGTGGACAAGGGGGAGCTTGTTTGCTTTGCCGAGGAGGCGGCTGAGGGCAGCTCTAACAGCGGTTTACAGCTACTCAAGGGCTGTTATTAAGACGACAGAGCCAACACAGCTGGGGGTGATGGCTAAAGGGTCAGTGGGAGGGGCAGACTGAACCCAGGAGAATCTTCTTCCCAAGGTAGAGGGATAGCACGACCACTGGTCATCTTAAGGGAGGTGGGAGAGCTTTCAGCCCTGGAAGTTTTCAGACGTGGCTGTGGCTCATGTAACCTGGTGTCCATGGGTTCCGCTCCGAGGGGGCCTTTGGGCTGGAGACCTCCAGAGGTCGCTTCCAGCCAACAATTCCATAGCTCCATAACCTCCACGTTAAATACTTGGCATTAAAGGGTGAAACTGCAGCAGCTCCTTCCTTTGTACTTCTGTACTTTCCCTGGAGCAGGGCAGAGTCCCCAGGCCCGCACCACCGCCCCACGCCAGCACCTCTGCGGCCTCCCAGCTGGAATACGCGGCTGTCCCAGCGCCGGAGGTCGCGCCCGCGGCCACACGGGGCTGTCCCTGCCCCCCGGGTGCCGCCTCCGGGCTCCCCCAGACGCGAGGGGCTGCTCCCGGGGGGTGATGGACGGTGGGGTCCGGCAGCAGCAGTCCCAACCCTTCCCCGCTTCCCTGCGCGTCTCCCCATCGCTGTTTGCCGCCCGGATCTCCCCGCTCGGGTGAGCAGATGTGCGGCTGCCGCCGGAGACAGCCCCGCTCACTCCCGGCGGAAGGATGCGCGCCGGGGCCGCATTTTCGCCGAGAGGAAGAGGCCGGCAGGTACCGGGGCTCGGCCATCCCCGGGGGGCCGCGGGGTCTCCCCTCAGCCGCCCTCCCCCCTGTGTGGGGCCGGGGCGGGGGCGCGGCCCGGCGCGGAGGGCGGGGGGCGGCGGCGCGGAGCGCCCGCCCCTCACGGCCGCGTCCCGCCCCGGCGGAGACGGGAGCCGAGCCCGCGGCAGACGCAGCCCCGCCGCGCCATGGCCGGCCGCCGCCTGCTGGGGCTGCTCCTGGCCTTCGCCGCGCTGCTGGGCGCAGGTAGGGCGGCCTGGGCCGGGCACGGCGGGGCGGCGGCGGGAGGGGGCGGCCCGGGGGGAGAGCGGGGCCCGGGGGGCGCGGTGCGGTGTGCGCATGATCGCGGCGCCGGGCCCGGCCCAGGAACGGCGGACCCCCGCCCCCGGCCAGGGGCACCCCGCGGGATGCTGCCCCCGAGGGATGCGGGGGTTGCGGCCCCCTCGCCGTGGGGGCTTCTCGGGCTGGATCCTCCCCCAGTTGCACGGAGACTGCCCCGGGAGGGCTCACGGGGCCGGAGAGATGCGGCCCGAGGAGGGGCCCGAGCTGGGAGGATGAACCCCGGGGGATCGCCTCGGGGAGGGGGCTGCATCCTTCGGGCCCCACCCTGCGCAGAGCACCCCGACTCCGCAGCGGATGGCGGGGTGCCAGCTTGTGCATCAGGGCCGGGCCGCAGACGATCCTTGTCCCCCCTTCTTCTCCTGAACCCCACCCTGGGCTCTGTCCGCCTCCGGCCCCCCTGCTCCTGCTCCCCCCGCTCGCGATGGGGCCGGTCCCGCAGCGGTACCCGCAGGTAGGGCCGCTCGAGCCCGGCGCTAGGTGACAGTGCTGGTGACGGACGCACCTCGGAGCGCAGCGTCTGCCTCCGGGTGCCAGTGTCACAGCGATGCTTAAGATGTGCGATGCTGCAGGTATAAAGCTCTGGAGCAGCCCGGGGCTCAGCTAATCCTAAACAGAGGTAGTCATGGAGTCACCGCGAAAGGAGTTTGGGTTTATCTCTCTGCTCGCTGAGCTGTTGGATTAGCGGATTCTCTGTGTGACCCAAATTTGTCGGGCTGCTGGTTGCATTCTCACTCTTTTTTGGTCCCACTGTTATTTCTGCAGATCAGAATAGTCTAACCCAGAAATCGGTCCCAGCTGAACAACAGCTAGGAAGGAAAAAAATTACCTTTTTTTTTTAGGAGGGCAGGGAGGGAGACATTAAGATCAATGCAAACTCTTTTAAGGAAACAACTCTTTGTTTCCTTAAAAAAATGCAACAGTACTCTTAAAAAGATGTTTGTTTGAATTGAAAAGAAGGGTCCTTCTAAAGGTTATACAGAGAAAATAGACAGCAATCATGTAAAAGGGCCCAGGAAAGTTTTTCTGAACAAAATCTGCTGTTAGCTAGGAGGTACCCAGCAAGTGTAGACTGGTTAGCTGATAGCATCCAAGCAGATAGCGAACCAAACCCCAAGCAGGTTTTGCTGTTGAATTAGATCAGGTTTTCCATGGGTCAGCCTGGAATTAGTTTGTTTGCATTTGGTACTTAGCTGTTTGTGCACCTGGAATGGTAACAGCATGGTACAGAGTTGCTTATGATGACCAGGTTAGCGGCTGCATTTTTAATTGGTGGATATCTGTTTGACAGGCTGAGCTGAGATGGTGCATAAAGTCCTGATTTTAGGTTAAAATAAAAAAAAATCGGATTAGTCAGTACTAAAGCTATTTGCATTTTGTGTTTTTTGCAATATAGGCAAACAAAAATGCTGTTCTGTTTCATTTTGGAGCTCTTGGGCTGCAGGGTCCAGCTCTTAAATATCATTGGCTGTGTGTTTGTATCAAAATGAATTTGACTGGAGCATTCATAAATCATTCCTGCCAGCATGAGGCTTCACAGGTAATTGAACAGCATTAAGTTTGTCTCCTCTCCGAACTGCTTTAAATTGCCTCTCCCTGGCAATCACTGTGCAAGGGGAAGCGGGCTCTGCACTTGCGACCTCTCCCGTGCAGAGCCTTGCCGACATGGGACACACCGAAGCGAGGGGCTGGTGTGCGACACAGCCTTTCCACGTGGCCTCTGGTTCCTCCCCCGGTGTATTCCAGCAGTGGCTCTCGCAACCCGTCATGGGTACCTGCTCCTCCCCCCTCCCCCCCCCCCCCCCCCAAAATGTGTTGGAACAGTTTTGCAGTACCCTGGGAGAGCCTTGGGAATCCTTCCCCCCCAGAGCACTGAACTGGCCTTTTGGATACCAGCACAACCTTCCTGCCATCATCCTGTACCCGTGGGAAAATAACAGGTGATTGGAAGGCAGTGGGTTTCCCAGGCAGGGCGTTCCAATGCCATTTCTTCAGAACAGCAGCAATAGAAATCACACTTCTTCATTGCCTCTATTTCCCAGCTTGTTTTTTGCCTTCTTGTTCTGAAACAGTTGCTCCAGCAGTGTTGAAGGTGGGCTGAGGGCAACCCCGTCTCTTGGAAGCTCGGAGACTTACAAATTACCAAGAACTTAGGATAACAAACAACAGCATCAGTACTTAGCATGATTCCTGCAACTGACGTCCAGATCCACCACTGACACAAGACTGATGTGTGTCTTGTCTGTGACTGTCCAGTAAAGCAGGAGCAAACTTCACTTTTTAATTGAAAAAAAATGGCTTTGGGTTTCTTTTTGATCAAATTCTAGTGCATTTCCCTTCATTAATGACTGTGTGCTTCAGTGCCCTACCCGTGGGCTCTCGGACACAGCCGTGCTGCATCCGTCTGTGCCTCCGAGCTCCCTCTGCCCACAGCCCGTCTGTCTGTGGCTGCAGTGCTGGAAACAGGCATTGCTTGCAGGGCACCAACCCATTTTCCAGTGCTGCTAAACTCTGGCGTATTCCCAGGGTGTTGGGAGGGCAGAAGCATTAAAGTATTTTGAGACAGTGGAGAAAACCAAACACCCTGCAAAGCCGCTTGGCTGCAGCCAGAGGCAAGCATTCCCTATGCCAGCACGTTGCACGGTGTTTTAAATTCACAGATCTGTGGCTTTTCCAGAAAGTAGTTATGGTTCATGTTTATGAGTCATCCAGGGATAGTCACGTGCTTGTGGAAAACAGTAAGACAGGCAAACAAGAAACTCTCCACCCTTATTGTTTTCCCCTCTCCTCACTTTCATAAGCCAGTACAGAAATGCATGGATGTGTTTTCATGGAAAGCTGGCACATTTGACATCTGAGGGCTTTTTGAAGGGAGTGCAAGGTTTCCTCTCGCAGGCCAGGCAGAAGGGGCACGTGCGGTTTTTGTGCTTTATGTTGTGTAAGAAAAGGTTGAAGAAAAACTTCACTCTACAAACGGTGATGGGTAGTTGGGCATGTCCTCCAAAGTTGCCGTCTCAGCACTGACAAGCGACTCTCTGTGTTGTTACACGTGTCTTCACAGGCAGTGTCTCACAGATCACCTTTCCTCTCGAGTGTGACTACAGTATCCCACCAGCAATTGCAATAACTACTTAAATGTGAAAGCAGTACTAGGCAGTATGATGAGCTGTATATAACTGTTGCACCGCTGGCTGCAGTCACTGCGGGCGGCTCCCCTGCACCAGCTCCGCATGGCAGTGCCCAACAGAGAGCACGGAGAAAGCAGACTGGAGCCATCTCTTTTCCAGATGTTTTTTCAAGTCTCTGGACTCCACTTTGCACTGGGCAGCCATGGATACAGCTGGCAGAAAAGGGGGTGCCACTGCCAGGTAACCCCATGTCTTTGTGCCCTGTCACTTGCCAGGGTCACTTGACACAGATGTGCTGCAAGAGTTGCGGGGAGGAATTAATTAGGAGCAGAAGAGAAAGGCTTGGTTTGGCATTATTGTCGAAACTGAAGGAGATAGCAGCATTGTATAAAGCTGCTAAAAATCTTTGTTATAATACATTATTGTGTTATTAAAGTTATAATTACCAGGTATCAGCGGCGAGTCAAAGTAATACATTTAAAGTATAATTTTTACTTAGTGTCTTTAGTGTGTATGACAAAGCAGGAGAAGCCAAATTGGTTTTCTTACAAATTATCTCTGATCTTTGAACAAATATGCATTAATTAAATGTGCCATGCTCAGATATTTATGTACATAGCTGTGGAAATAATTAATTTCCATAGTTCTACTTGTATTTTGAAACTTTTTCTTCTACCAGCCTAGTGATAAATGTACTTGGAAATGGCTGTTTAACTCTTGGGGTTTTTTTCCCCGCTCTAAAAAAATGTGATTTTTTCCTTCCATCTGTTGCAAACATTTCAGCCCTTAAAGCACATAAAACAGAAGTGTGTATTGATCTCCTGAGTTGACTAGAATAAACTTTTAAAACTGCTTGGTTTAAACCCAAATTTGTTTTCTTCTTGGAAGAATATCTCCTGAAGGTTTAAGGCATTGACTTTACAATTAACTGAAGGAAAAACTGGGATTTTATTAGACAGTGCTTCTGAAGCCATTCTAATAACAAAACATATGTTTAATAAACTACATAACACTGATGGCAAAGAGAAAACCTTTGCAATAATTCCTTCGTAAGCTGATTGATATAATTCACAATCAGTGGAAGTGCTCGAATAGAGGAAAACGGGAGAAAATGAACATGGCACATCAAAATGTAGAACATGAAAGGACTTTGAAAGGGAAACTTCAAAGTTGGGGATCCAGATGCTGGAGTCACTAGCTGTGATTTAGGATGTGAGCACGGGAACGTGACTGCTGAGGGAACAACACTTTTGAGAAGGAAATACAAGCCCGGTAGCCATGGCAAAGAGAGAGGTGAGCGCTGCCTCTGCACTCGCAGGGATTTCAGTGGAGCTGCTCAGGGTCACCTTTGGGTTTGATCTTCTGAGAGCTCAGCCTGCTAGTGCGATGGGGGAGAAGTTAATGCTAATACATATTTACAAAATTGCCTTGCAGTCACTCCAAAATCCTTTTCCTTTGCTTTTCAACCTTGTCTAGGAAACACAGGAACTTATTGTGGGAGGAGAATGGGGGCCACAGGCAGAAAGCTGATGCTGAGTGTGAGCTCTGCTTCCCTGAGTTACCTGACCACATAAGCAGCATCTTCAGGGAAGGAGAGGGCCAGGTTGCTGTAGGGATCTGGTGCTGTCACCACACACATGCGTAAAAAAACCAAAGTGAGTAAAACCAGAGGCATTGGCAAGATTTTGGAGGTGGTGGCTCAGACAGGGAGGAGGGATGCTGGGAACTGCATCGTTCTGCTGTTGGAATGCTCTGCAGGCTGGTACGGGGTTGTCTTCAGCAAACAAGGTGCTGGGAAAAGAGAGCTGCTCAGCATTTTGTATGTCCATTGAAATGCTCTCTTTGCCTATGCACAAAGAAATCTGGGTAAAAAGAACTTGTCAAAGTTGGAATAATCTTACTGAAATCCTGCTTCAGAAGGACACGCTTGGAGTTGGGTGTTCAGGGGTAACTGCTGCTCTGGCTCTGGGAGGGTAGAAGGTGTGGAGATCTACTTAACAGCTTTTTACCTGCTAGGCTCGTAGTTCAATGCTTTAGAAAGCCTCGGGCAGCCTAGAGAGGTAGCACGGGCAATCCAGCATTTCAGTAGCTCAGCAACAGAAGGCAGAAGCTAAACAAGCAGAAGAGGTTTCCAGCCCCAGCTGTGGATGGCAAAAGAGGTGCGTGTGCTACAGAACAGATGTTAGATAGCTGGTAAGATTTTGAACAGCACATTAGTCTGTGTCCATAAAGCATTGTCTGCTGATGAAAGTGTTCTTTCAGGAGTAGGAGCTTGGGGAATGTCTCTATTGTAATGTCTGATCTCCATATGGTCTCTCTATGGGGTGAACAGCAGCTTGGTGGGACATCTCTCTGGTGACCAGACACCTCCAATCAGGTGTTCCTGCTACTGCAGGACTTGGATCATCTTTCCAGACAGTAAAATCTGAGTGAAAATAATGCCAGACTAATGTAGACTCTGTCTACCTCATTTGGAGTAAAAACCTCCCCAGGTCCCATCCTGCCATCTGGTACACAGCCTTTTTGCTGGGTTTCCACTACAGAGCCTGAAGAGGTAGAAAGACCCAGAATTGGTGCAACTTCACCTAGCGCAGTTTATTACCCTAGAAGTTCTTCTGGCCAGAGAATCAGTTAGGTTGGAAAAGACTTCTTGAGGTCATTGAGTCCAACCTGTGACCAAAGACAACCATGTCAACCACACAATGGCACTGAGTGCTGCATCCAGTCTCTTAAACATCTCCAGGGACAGTGCCTCCACCATCTCCTTGGGCAGTCCATTCCAATGTTTAATCACCCTTTCTGTGAAGAAATTCCTCCTAGTGTCCAACCTAAAATCACCATGCAACCTTATGCAGAAGAGGCAACGCTAGGCACAAGAGGTTGCATCCCCCCAAAATCAAACCATCCCATCCCGGGTGGTGTTTCCAGCTGGTGCAGCCTGCTCTGAGCCCCTGCTCAGCCCCACGCAAAGCCCTGCTTCATGACCCAGCCACAGGCTGGGTTCTGCCCCAGGTGCTTCCTCTGGGGTGAGTGTTCAGCCTGGCCCCACTCACTGGGTCCCAGCTACTGCTGCTGGTGACAGACTGTCTCTTGCACTGTCAAGTGACACTGAGCCCATGCCATTTGGTTCTGTGTAATTATTTGCCAAGAAACTGGAATTTGTTATTTCATCCCCCCGCCCCCCCGGACAGCACTAAGCTTTGAGCTCATGTATGCTTTTAAAAACACCCACAGATCCCAAACATGTCTTTCACCTCGTGCAGAAAATAGAGAATTTTTAAGTGAGGTTAAACATATGTTTGAAAAGAAAATGTATTTCTTCTTTCTATTTTGTAGCGATGGTCTTAACTGAGTGACTTATGTAGATACTTTCACAGAGAAAATCTCAGAGCCACAACAGTTTGCAAACAGTTGGGTTTGTAAGTCTTGGTGCTATTTCCTCTCCAAGTTGGGTCAGAGAGAGCAAGCAACCTGTTGAGGGATTTCTCTTTGAACTCAGTGAGCTCTTAAGTTCTATGTTTAAATTATTTCATGCTACATCAATAGCACAGAGTGCTCTGATTATACAGCACCTGTTCCCCTGGTGATGGGGATGCAGTATGGGATCCATACTGCATCTGCAGAAGCTGGATACACACCCCAAAGTCTCCTTTTCAGAGACTTCTCCAAGCTCCTCTATGAAAGTGAGGAGCCAAACTCACCTTACTGAAAACAAGCTGTTGTAAAAGGCCGAGGGATGTGGCACAGCTTCCCTCGCTGTGGGCGAGCCAGGAGGGGTGGGCTCACAGCTGCTGTCTGGGTGGTTAAAAATCACCACCAGTTCCTGTGCTGCCTGCTCAAAATTATCTCCAGCAGATCTTTGGTACTGCTTCTTACTTGGGGGGTGCAGCTCTCCACCCTGCTGTCTCTCCATGCTGTCTCCTTCCCTCGGCAGCACCACCTGGATCTGGGATGCTCCAGGAGCCGCAGAGCCGCATCACCCAGAGCACAGTGGGAGTGTGGGTGGGCGAGGAGGGTGCAGGCAGTGAGCAGCACGGGCTGGAGTCTCAACCGCTCCCCACCCGACCCGAATACCCCATGTTTGCGTGGGGAGGTGCTGTGGGAAGGCGGGGACAGCAGTGGCCAGGAGGGAGCCCTGCAGTGCAGCTGCGGTGACAGGGCAGACAGATCCCCCCAGCCAGAGGAGAAGGCTGAGCCCCCCATGCCCTGCCAGAGCCCCGCTCCATCTGTCAGCGTTGCCCAAGTCTTCATTCCCACCACTGCTCTGCTTCTGTTTTAAATAGCACAGTGTGACAGGAGCATCACATCCCAAGTGATGAATCAGCATTTTTACCGTGTAATTCCCTATTTACCTACTTTTAACTACAGCATCTTCTCTTGATCTTTATCTGGTGAGAATGATCTTTTTCCACTGGGAATCAGGTGATAAGCATTTAATCTCCTGCTTCAGTTTTCTTTGGGCTCCTGCATCACTGACTTTGTCATCAGTTGTTCTTCACTGGATTATGAACAAAATGCTTTCATGCCACAATTTGTTGTCTGGTTGATAAACAGGCATCTTTGGCCGTAGGCAAATTAATGTGTAAGCAGAAATCAAATGGCTAATGTGAATGTACATCGTAGTCTTTCTGGGTGGACAGCAGGCAGGAAAACACAGAAGCAGCTGTTGTGGTGTAATCCCAACTGGCAATTCAGCCCCACACAGCCATTTGCTCACATCCCCTACGTCGGGATGGGGGAGAGAATTGGAAGGGTAAAAGTGAGAAAACCCATGGATTGGGATAAAGGCAGTTTAACAGGTAAAGCAAACCAAGGGATTCATTCCCCCCTTCCCAGGGCAGGCAGGTGTTCTGCATCCCCAGGACAGCAGGGCTCCATCACCTGTAATGGTGCCTTGGGAAGACAAACACCATCGCTCCAAATGTCCCCCCTTGCTCCTCCTCCCCAGCTTTACATGCTGAGTGTGGTGCCATATGGTCTGGGATATCCCCTGGGTCAGTTGGGGTCAGCTGTCCTGGCTGTGTCCCCTCCCAGCTCCTTGTGCCCCCCAGCCTCTCTCTGGTGGGGTGGGTGAGGAGCAGGAAAGGCCTTGGCTCTGGGTAAGAACTTCTCAGCAACAACAAAAACATCTCTGTATTATCAACATCATTTTCAGCACAAATCCAAACCACAGCCCCATTCCAGCTGCTATGAAGATAATGAACTCTACCCCAACCCAAACCAGCACGTCCCCCAATTTTCAGCCCTGCACCCACAGTTATAGGAGGAAAAAGGAACTTGCTGTGTTTTTTGACTTTCACTAGGAATCTCAAACCAGATGAGCTGGGGTCCATGTCTCCCACTCTCTGCCTGGTAAGGCTGGGTGAAGTCTGGGGGCAGGGCACTTGGGGACAGGGAGTACCAAGGTTGCCCTTGAGTCGTTTCAGCTCAGATCCTGCTCCTGCTCCCAACCTGCCTGTCCCTGACAGGACTGGCTCTCAGCAGTGCTGCACCAGACCGTGGCTGTCTGGAGAAACCAGGCTGGTGCCTGCTGGGCAGTGGGATCATGGCACCCCCACGTCTCCCCTTCCCTTGCTGCCAGGGCAGTAATCCAATTTGCCAGCAGAGGCCTGCACACAGCACCTGGTGGGGACAAACCCGAGCCCAGGGTGACACTGTTGTTTTTTCTGTCACTGAAAAGTCATCTTAAACCATTCTCTATCCTGTGCAGTTGGGTCAGTGCTAATTTCCCCTCGGCCTCTTGCAAAGTGACTGGGGTGTGGGAATAAAATAATGATGCTCTCCACATCCCTTCCCCTTTAGGTATATAAATTGTTCTTCCTCAAAAAAAATCCCAAACAAACAGCAAGAAAGTGGAAAGGAAAACCAGCTCCCTTTCTTACCAGATACACCTTTAAGTTATTGAGGTTTACACCTGGGGCATTTTCCCACAGTCCCAGGGAGGGTCAGAGGTTTGCAGAGCTCCTGTGAGGGCTGGGACAGGCTAAGCTCCCCCCTGCCCTCCTTAGTCCTTGGCCACAATGTTCTGGTACCCACTCCAGGCATGGAAAGCTGGGCATCACCCCATCCTCATCACAAGTACAGAGCTGGGCTCAGGCATACCCCAGAAGGGGGAGAACCTTAAATATTCGTGCTCTAAACCTTTCAGCTTTTTGCTCCGGGTGCAATTGATCCTGGGCTAATTGAAAGCCAGTTTTGGCGGTGGTGCGGCAGAGCTCTCTTTGACACAAACCTCAAAGAACAGCAGTCGTATTAAAGTTGCTTAGAGAACATCACTTGCTCCATGCGCAGAGATGGCAGAGAGCCCTGGAAACCTGGAAAGCTTTGAGTGCTGATACTGAAGAAAACTGTTTGGATTGGCATCTTGTGTTGCCAGAGCAGGGCTCCCTGGTCTCGGACCGTGCTGGGATGGAAGAGCTGCTGAAACAATTGTTTGTTGTGGAGTCAGAGAGAGGGCGCTGCTGTGGAGCCAGAGATGGGGCAGCCCTGACCATCAGCTGCCGGCCCAAGGCATTTCATGGGAAACCCCCACACAAAGTCTTTCCTGGCCGTGGTCCTGCTGACCTTGATGGAGCTTTGTTTTCCGTCGGAGCTGTTCAGGGTTGCTTCTGGCACCCAGAGGTGTTTGTCTGTCTGTGGTAGGGGCTCTCAGCTTTCAGGAGTTCCTTGCAGCCTCCATGCCGGCCCCTGGTAAATAGGGCAGGCTCTGGGCGAGCCAGTTACCAGATGCAGCTGTTGGCAAAGAGAAATCAAGGGCGCTTCCCTCTGTGGTTTTAAATCGTGCTATGGAGGAGCGGGAAAAGCTGTGCAAGAGGGCAGCAGATGAGAAACTCCTCCCTGCTGTGTTTTTTGTCTGGTATCTGCAGAGGGACCTACTGGCAGCTCCCAGTGTGGCTATGGCAGCAGAGACTGAGCCCCTGGCTGCTCCCCTGGGGCTGTGGGACACGGCAGGGTGGTGCTCCTTCTTTAGGTGCTTTGGAAGCAACCTGGAGGTCTGTCCTTCCACACCAGATGGGGAGAAGATGCTTTTGGACCTTCGTGCAGCCCTCAGCATGATGGAGGGTGGATGGGCATTGCATCCCTTGAGCATCCAGTGTCTGGCCAGGCAGGCCCCAGTGAGGGCTCACCTTCTACTCACCAAACACCCTTTTGGCCCTGCCCCACATCGTGGTGCCAGTGATGTCTGCTGGGAAGGAGCCTGGTGCAGGCTGGTTTTGCTGGTCATGTTTTCCTCACCAGCTCCATCATCCCTGCTGAGTGTAGAGCTTATCAGGTACTGCTGCCAAATAATTTATATGATTCCTAGTAAGTCTGGAAATCAAATTGCAGCAGACACCTGTTTCTCGCGCGGCTGCCCCGGCGCACAGAACCACGGTGTTATCCTGTGGCTTAGAGCCCAAGTGAGGCGTGTTGCCCTGAGCTGCAGACTCCAGAGCTTGCACTGGGGCTGTGCTGCCTCTCCTGCCCTATCCCGGGGCACCGGCTGGAGGACAGGGCAGAGCTGGAGTTGTCGTGGAGCTGAGGTTCCCAGCAGGGACCCAAGGGCAGCGTGGGCGTTAGAGCCTGCACGGGTCAGGACGGCAGTGCCCTGGCTGTAGTGGAGGCTTTTAGGCATTTCCCTTAATAGGTTTCAAACACAACCACCAGCAGTCCCTCCACAAAGAGAAAGTCTTCATTATGCAAATTCTCATCTTAAAGCTTTATTCATGTGCTTCCTGGCAGGCTTTCCTTTAATCTCAAGAGCGAGATTGCTTGGAATTACCATATACCCTTGTTAATTGCATTAAAAAAAAAAAAATTCAGCAGAGGTTGTTTTTGCCATAATCAAGAGTGATTTTTGATTAGTACTTCTGAAAATCAAAATGTTTCACTGAGAATAGAGAGCAAGGACAGCAGCATTCCCTCATCCCCCACGAGGAGCAGGGGTCATCCCAGCTGGGGGAATGTGTCCCACTGCTCTTGACTGGTCATACCCTGGGCTGGAGTGATGTACCCCCAGCATCAGCTGTTGGTCCCACTGCTGGGGTGGATGCAGGGGACTGTTTTCTCTCACACTTAGAGCCCTTCCAACCCTTGCCCTGGCAGGCTGCTGACAGCTTGTTTGTTCAGGGCAGCCAGTCTTCCCTGGCAGCAGCCGAGGAGATAGATTGGAAGTTCAAAGTCTGCTTTTCAAGGCAGAGCTGCCTTGAGGAGGATGTCTGAGCTGAGGAGGCAGCCTGGCCTGCTGCAGGGAGCAGTGCAGCTGCACAGAAGCTGTCCTTAGCCACCTGCCCCACCAGCACTGCTCCCAGAGTCTGTGTGTGACACCCCAGCTCTGAGGAGCACTGCTCTCCCTACACACACACAACTGTGCTTTGGCCTTAGCAGTCAGCAAGAATTTGGGATTCACAAGTAAATTTCCCACACATTTGGCAGTAGCTGGGGCCAGTGGCTGGACAGCAGTGGTGAAGGCATCAGCAAGTCCAAAGCTCTGCTCTATCCTGACTGGGATCACTGCTCTGGCCGGTGGTGTTGTGCCATTTCCTGCACCAGGAGAGGTCCCTGGGGACCCTCGGTGGTGCCCCAGGTACCCCAGCTGCTGCAGGGCAGACCCGTGCCCATGGAGGAGCAGCCATTTACTCCCCACAGACTTTTGGGGCTGTGTCTCTGCTGAGATGGCAGAAACCCCACTGCAAGGATGCAGCCCAGAGGTCCAGGGCTCTTCTTCCAAACTCCTCCTCCCCCAGTGCCCTGCCCAGAGGTCCCAGCACGGCTGTGGGTGCCCAGCCTCAGGGAACCACCTATGTGTGCCGACATCATGACTTGGAACCAAAAAGATGAGGTTGGTCACTGGGGACACCCTTTTGGCTACCTCAGCACTTGCTTTCCTGCTTTCCTCCTGCTCCCCCGCCTGCTGCGTCGCTCCTAAGGTGGATGCATAAAAGTCAGGCAGTTGGAATTACTTTCTGCTGCCCTTGTACCTGCTTTGCATTCTCCCCTAATCTCCCGGGCTGTCAATCTTGTACCATCTCATGCTCTCTATTCCCAGGGAAGCTAAACACATATATATTGCACAAAGAGATCCGTGGGCTGGCGCTAAAAATGGAATACACCTCGCTCTGACTGCTGCAGACGGCCTGGCAATATACTGGGTGTGAATTATGATACTGTAATTCAAGCTTTGTCAAACAGTGGGGCTTAATTAGAATATATATATAATTGTAAAAACTAAAAAGCTGACGAGTACAATTGTGTGTTTGAGCTGCCTGCTACAGAAAATAATGAGGAGAGAATACATTAAGGCACAAAACCCTTCTACCTTCAAAGAGCAGCTAGCTCTGATTAAAAATACCCCCGGCAAGGCGAGGGGACTCAGCAAGAGATGGGGGAGTCTGCCGTGCTGGCTCGGCCATAACTCTCACCCCTGTTCTACAGCTTCTGCCGGACACAGCTGCAGCCTTGGGGTCCCCCCACCTCCCCACTCTGGCATTGGGGGATTCATATTGGGTGCCATGTGATGTCCCAGCTTGGTCTCTTTGGATTGTCAGATTAAATAAAAATACGGAAAATGTATCTAATTTGCCTATTCCCCCCTTGACACGGAGCTGCAGTGCCATGGATGCTCCAGTGCCCTTGGCTGGTGGCACACAGGGCTGGAATTGCCCCCAGTTGCCCCTGGGGATGCGCATTTTCTCCCAGCAGCTAAAGAGCAGAGTTCTTTCAAAGACCCAGTGCAAGGGTAGCGAAAAAAATAACCCGAAGTAGCCTAGTCATCAGCCCTGACAAGGATCCATACTGCTCCCCAGCACTGAGCAACCTGCAGGAGGGGTTTTGCATATAACTGCTGTTGTGGCCCTGAAATGGGTTGTAGGTGGGATGTCCTACGGGGAAGGTGACATGTCAGGCACGACCCTGACTCTGCTTCATGGGCATTGCAGACAACCTGTGCTGCAGCTCAGCAGCTTGTGAGTGCTGATGTGCAGGAATGGGCCCCAGCCTCTCCTGAAAAGTATAAATCCTTAATGTAAAGATACTCCGTGCTGTGCGTGGGTTCCCATCAGAGGATGGGCTTTGGAAGCTCCACTCCTCCACTGCTTGTGGAGCAGTGGCAGGGCCCCAGAAGCAAAGGGATTGCAGAGGACAGTGCAGAGAGCAGCTGTGCTGCCTCCAGAAAAACTGCATGTGCATGGTAAACATGCGTACCAAGAGCTGGTGGGGCTTTCAGTGTCTGGCCATGAAATTCCAGATTTGTTGCCACTTAGTAACTGAATAAAACAACAAGGGGAGCATTCCAGTCTTATCTGTCGGAGTGAGCAGGGGAGTTTGTGTGCCTGTGACAGCAACACTTGGTTATTGATCCATAAAAGGTGTAATATGTCTCTATAACACCCTTTGCATGAAATAGAGATGTTGTCAGCTTCCATTAACTGGCAATCTATTATTAATCCTCGCCAATGCCTAGAAGAGTCCTGGAAAAGGATGTCAGTTTGCCATGTACAGCATTGGGAAAGCCCTGGGTAGGGGGTTGTGCCAAGCACTGCAGCTCCTTGGGAAAGTTTTAGTGGGAAATTAGGTGCATTGGCAGTTTTCCCAACCCTCACTTGGGCAACATTCCCACCTCTCCCACCAGTGTGGGGAAAGCCCCCAGGATGTAGCTCCAGCCCAGGACACTTTACTGCGGGAGAGTTGCCAAGAAGAGCTGTCATCAAACCCAGGGAGGTGTAAGTGCATCTCAGCCAGTGGGTCCAGTGAGCCCCCCAAAGCCAGGCGGAGGGAGCCCACCTTTTGGGACACTGTGTTTCCTGCAGGGCCCATGTCCCCACCGGGGGGGACATCTCTGTGCAGCCCCACAACCCCCACAGCCCTTCATTGGAACGTGTGAGCTGCACACACCCCGCAGCTGTGCGCTCCCCCACTTGATGTTTGGGCTCCTACACCAGCACGGGGAGGATACACTAACACAGGGCTCAGCGTGCAGCAAGTCAGTGCCTTAATATTGACTTAATCATGGAGAGCAGAGGGAGCGAGGGAGAGGGAAGGGAGGGCTCCTGGCATAGTGATGCGAGTTGGTGCTGCCACCACATCCCTCCTGCCAGCTCACATAGTGATGGAACATTTCCCCCAGTCGGGTTGGTAACGCTTCTCATCCCGCCAGAGACGCGACGTGGGTTTCCCCTTCTGCCTATTTTTAAGCATGCTTTAAAATAGAAAGACAAAAATGACAGAGCCCTGTTGGTTCCTGAAAATCAGTAAAGACTGGGGAAAAAGCCATTCTGGGAAAGGAAGACTGCACAAAATTGTCAGACTGACAAGGCTGGGACACAGTGTTGGCCAGCACAGTGATGAGTGTGTTGAGTCTCAGCAGGGATGTTGGTGGTTTGGCAGCCCGCTGTGCAAGTCCTGGAGCTGGGCAGGTGTTTCTGAGCACTGTGGATGGCCTTGCACATTCCTGACTTTGCTCCTTTGCACTGACCACTTGTTAACCCTGCAGCTTCACCCAGGCTGTCAGAGCAGGAGAGCATGGCCTGTCTCACAGTGCCAATATTTCACCAGCAATAAGGCTGAAGAGGGAAAGATTTTGGGAAGGGAGCAGAGAAGCATGGAGGGAGGCTGAGGGTGGCAGACACACCCTGCTGTGCTGAGCAAGAGGCTCTTCCGCATGCCTCTCCCTGTGGATTTCACACGGATTTTCCCTGCATCGCCCGCTGCCGGCCGTTCCTCCAGGCTCGCAGGGAAGCGTTGGCATTGCTCAGCTCGATGAGAAACACAGCGTGGGCTGGGACACTCATTCCTTACACAGCCCCTCCAGCAGTGCCTAATGCCGAGCCTTTGCCAGGGGGGAGAAGCCCACAGCAACTTCCCAGCCCCTGCACATACATCACCCACAGGGCTGTTGAGTGTATGTTTAACAGACAGCAGATGAGATGAGAGGTGATGTGTGAGTAAGTGGAACTGGAGCTGCAGCTGTTGCAGTGCTTAGTGACCACTCTCAGTAGAAGTTTTTCACTGAAATGCTGATACCTGCTTTCTGATGGACTGGTGCCTTCCCATTGTTGTTGTCCTTGTCAGTAAAGCTTTAAATTTATTCATGAAGCACACTGGAGCTCAGGTGGCAATAGCTAAATCCATTTAGCAGTAGGAATAAGAGGAAAGCCATTTTAATGTTCTCTTGCAGTGCTGCAGTACTTAGCAAACCCAAAGGATATTAATTACTCAGCATGCTCCGAGATGTAAAAGCATGAATTTATCAAGACAAATACATTCAGAACTGGGGTAAGTCAACAGTAATTAATGCCATGCAAAAAAGAGACAGAGAAAGGAAGGATTAGCTGGCCCTATTGCAGGAGAACATGATGAAGCCCTGAGTTATTCCTGGGATATGGGACTGGAGTTGTGGTGAGGCATCCCTAACAAAAACGTCTGCATGCGCCTGTCAGATATATCCCTGGGATGGGGGTTTGGTCCTGTTCACATTTCCAAGGCAGAATGATGCAGGCAGCCTCTGAAATGCTAAGTCGTGCTTGGCAGCCAGCAACAGCTTTTTCATGCAAAGCCTTTGATGTTGGAAGGTACTTGAGAAGAAAAGGGGCATAGGGCTTTTTTGTTTGTCACTGAATTTGTCTGCACTGTCCCAATGTTTTCATGGTGTTTAGCAAACATATAATCGTGAGCACAGCCAGAGGTGAGTGGCAGCTCGAGAGATGAATTGGTAGGCTCTCCTTGACAAATTTAAGCATAACATGTGTCTTTATACTGCATCCATTAGGGCAGACAAATGGAAAGTCCAGAGATGACTGCTCTGCAATTTAACAGTCACAGCATTTGGAGAGGGCTGATGCCTTCCTCATCACCAGTGTTGGGTCAGGCTTGGAAAAAACCAGCAAAAAACTAAAGCAATTTGAGCAAACAAGTCTAGCCATGCCTTATTTAAAGGTGGTTTACTCAATGTGGAGTGAGTACAGCCAGTGCTGATTGTTTTTCTTCAGGTCACGGGGATGACGCAGATGACTTCAACCTAGAAGATGCCCTGTTTGACCCCGTCACCAAGCGACGTAAGTCACATTTACACTTTGTTTTAAAGAGGAGAAAACAAATAGATGTTAATGGATGCGATTTGTTCTTTGGGATCTGGTGCTGGTGGGAGGGTGGTAGAGGATACAACTGCCTCATCATCTCTGCCTGGGAGATAACAGGGTCTGGGTTTGCAGACAGGTGTAGCTGGGGACAGTCCTGGAGAAGCTGGCTGCTGACCAGGTGCCCTTTGCTTACTGACTCCTGTGAGGAACCACAGAGACACAGCACACCTGTGCTCTGAGGTAGCAATGGCACTGAACTTGCCCTTTTTGCTTCCTTGCATTCCTCAGTAACACCTACCAGCAGGCCTGGCCCCGTTGGCCTGGAAGCAGTGCATCATCCACTCCCTTCCCCAGCTGGGGGGGGCAGCTCGCTGTGCCCAGCCAGGCAGGGGCAGCGCCGGGTCCTTCCCTGCTCCCATGGCAGTGTGGTGCCTGGGAAAGCAAAGTTAGGGTGCTAGTCTGCTTTGCTGCAGTTCCAGTGTAGCCCATCAGTCAAAGGAAGCTCACTTCCTTGTGGGGGGCCTTGCTGCTGGCATTCAGCATTCAGTATTTGGTGTTTTACACCCCAAGGACCAAACCTAACTGCCAGCACAGCAGCTGAGGGATGGGAGACGCTCATCTCCCTCCCAGGGAAAGGTCACACGCCTGCCCCCAGTGCCAAGGGCTGAACCCAAGACCACTGTGCACCCTCACACACCTCTGACTCCCTTTGCTACCCAGCCATGGAGATGCTGTGGCAGAGATGCACACTCCAGCACCCAGGACCCCTTGCTGCCCAGCCCTCGCAATGCAGTTCATGGTGACTGTCCCCAGACCCAGCAGCTGGTGGGGCAGCAGCAGGGATTGCTCCATGAGCGATGCTGGGCTCTGGGATCGTGCAGAATAAACCCACATGTATTGAAGGGAAAGCTGTACCAGTGTTTGAAATCTCGTGTGCTGTAGTCTAACAACACACGGACACTTGTGCTGTGTTACTTTGGAGTTTATGTGGAATACGGGATGCTCTCTGCAGCTCTCCTGCAGTGTGCCAGGACAGACCACAGGATATCAGACTTGGTCACAGGACTGATGCAGCTCATCTAGGATTTTGCAAACCCTTTAATGTAGCGTGTGAGGAGACATGGTTAGAAATGACTAATGGCCACCTCATGTGGAGAGAAAGTGGTGTTCCCCAGGCTGGAGTCCCAGCAGTGGGTGAAGGGAAGAGGCAGCACTGTCCCCATGGCCTCTCCAGCTGCTGCATCCCACTTTGGATTCATGGTGTCAGCCCCTGAAAAATGCAAACCAAGGGTCTGGAGTTGGGTCACATCAAACTATACGAGCATGCTGGAAATGAAGCCCAGCAGCACCACTCCAGTGTAATGGAAATTAATGGGAATGGAGCAGCCACAGCTCTTGCTCATGATTTATTCATATACTTGGTAATGCCAGCCACTATTAATAGGCAGTGGTTTCCATATTGCTCCCTCCCTCCCCCCTCAAAGGCTGGCTGTAGCTTGTTTTAGCCCTGGAGCAGCCAGGGGGGCTGGGATTTGAGTATCAGGGTGTCACTGACAGCCCTCCAGCTGACAGGGAACCTCCTGTGTGTAACACAGCACAGGAAATTATCTGTCATTGGACTGACTGACCAGGCCAGGGACAACAAAACATTGGCAACTCACTGCTGGTTTCTGTGCTGTTCTGTACAGCATCTGTCCTTGCCTGTCTGCCGCTGTATCCAGGAGCCTTAGAGCAGATTGTTGCAGCTCCCTGCTCTCCACCTGGGATGGGATGCTGGCTCGGCCCAGGGCAGCAGTGCACTATGGAGCACTGGGCTCCATCCTCATCTGTGGGCAGTCCTGTAGGACATTGCATGCAGGTGTCCATGGTCCTGTGCCCTGAGTTTACAAATGCAGATGTCAGAAAGTTGTGGTGAAACCTTTGCCATTTATTCTCAATCCACAGGTGGTTTTTGGTGATGCCTATGACTAACACTTTTCTTCCCCATCTGTTTTGTCACAGCCACTCCCAAGGGCCCCAGAAAGCCGGCAGGTGGGACAGGTGAGACCTTCTTGCATGCACATCATCGCAGCCCAGTGTGGGATGCACCTCCCGTGGGACTGAACTGTGTGAGTCCCCGTGGGCTGCCTGTGTGTGGCTGGGTGCTGCTGCCTCAGCAGCTGCTTTGGGACCCCTTCTCTTGCCTTAGGGAAGCTGTAGCTGGTGTGTGCACATGCACTGCTCCTGTGTGGCCAGAGAAATGCAATATTGATATTTCTGTCCATTCTGAAGGTGAGTGGCAGCGGAGCATTTACACCCAAGGCAGAATTTCGCACACTTTGCAGTATCGTAATGGAGAAGACACAAATCACTGCTCAGCTACACAAGCACTTTTGTTCCTATCTGCTGGAAATGAAGCCCAGCAGATAGGGCACCTGCTAGTTTTCCTTCCAGGAGGAAGTCTAGAGGATATTTTCCTTTTTTTTTAATTCCAAGATACCCCCAACCTGCACGTAAAGTCCCATCTTGGTAACACTTCCCCATCCAGGGGAGAGTGGGTCTCCAGCTGTTTGTGCACATCAAATGTGCTGGCTGGCCGGCTCCCAGCAGTGTTACAGCTGAGGAAGCTCCCTTAAATTCACAGTTTTGTTGCCAGCTGCTCCTCTGGCTCAGTTCTGGCCAGAGAGTCCCTGTTAAATACAGCACAGTCACAGGAGCCGAAGTTTGCTCTTCCAACCCCGCTGGAGGAGCTTGCAGCAATAAACTGCATCAGGGGAGCACTCAGAAGTGAATCTGCTCACCCCTGCATGAGGATCTTGGCACAGATTTAACCAATTTCAGCTGTCTGGCTCCTTGGCCACCATGGTCTTTGCTAGGGACAAGAAAAGCCAAGTGCCAGAGGCACGTGCAGGGTCACTGGATCAGAGCCCGAATGAGAGGTTGTTTGATCTAGTAAACTCTCCCTTGGAAATGGACACATGCAGAGGCTGAGGCTTTGTCTCAGCCCGTTGCTTCTTCCCCAGGGAGTGTTTTCTGGATGAGTGATGGCACTGAGAGGCTCCTGCAGTGGACTCCTGTGCCCTGGCCCCTCTCTGTGCATGCCCTGCTCAGCTCAAGGTCACTCATGGGTGGCTGCGCAGGGAGCAGCATCCCAGCCACTGGCTCAGTCCCACAGTCCCTTCTCATCTGCACCAGCTCTCAGGAGATGCTGCAGGTACCAGCAGGACTTCCCCAAAAGTGAATTATTTTGGAGTTGCTGGGGCTGGGCAGCAGCCACAGCTTGGATGGGGAGAGTGAAATGGTGGCCAGGCTTTTCTGAAGCTTTTGTGATAGGTCACGATTGAGCAGCAGAGTGGCTGGATGCCCTTTCCAGCTCTAGCCAGACATGAGAGCCCCTGGCAATGGTGCAGCACAACGTGCACAACACCCACAGAGTGGGGTGTGTGCCAACAGGCTTATGCTGTCCCCACAAACAGGAGTTTAACAATCCCTTCTCTCCTGCAGACTTCGATTTGGCTGATTACTTTGACACGCCTGTGGAGACTACCACCAAACCAGCCAAGCCAACTCCCAAGCCCTTCCCCAGGCCAGGGAAGCCAGGTAACACAGAGCTCCCCGCAGGCTCGAGCATCCCCAGGACACCCAGGGGGAGTGAGCGGTGCTCCCAGTGTCAGCTGAAGTTGTGTAAAGACCGGAGCACTGACCTGGCCCAGTGCAGCCCCAGTCTCCTGGTGGGGAGGGGGATTCCCTCACAGCACTCATCTGAGCCCACATTTCAGAGGGTAATGTCATTTTGGTCTTTTTTTTCCTCCCTTCAGACAACAGCTTTTGGGATGGCATTCGCACCACCACAACCAAGCAGCCAAAAACAACAAGAGCACCTCCTAAGCGTAACCCAGGTGAGCATCATCTCCAGAGCCCCTGATGCTTCACCCCAGCTCTGCTGCTAGCATGGGGGGAGGATTTGGGATGTGCCATGATGGTGCCACTGCCTTCATCCCAGTATTTCCAACCTCTGGTCTGTTTGCTAACCTGAGACACCTCAAGAAAAAAACAAATATCAAAAACCACAGAGAAGACAGGGCATCTGGGCATTACCCTGCGCTTCCTGGGTTGGTGGTTCCTGGCCCATGTTTCATTCCCATGCCTGCTGGAAGGCTGTGAGCTGCCTGTTCCCCCATCATGGTACCGCTGTGTTGGGCTCCACTGGCACACACCCACAGGCTCAGGGCACCCTGTCAGCTGGGTGTTCTGCTGCCTGCCCAGGCAGGGTTTTGGCAAAAAGTGCTCCCAGGCTTAAAAAAAAAGAAAAAAGAAAAAAAAAAAATTGGACCAGAATAAACTCAGGAGGGCACTGGTGGGAGGGCTGGGGAGCTCAGTTCGCTCTGTGCCGTGGTTTTAGCTGCTGTTTAGCAGAGACAATATCCTCTGTCAGAGCCAGGCTGCTGAGGGGACCAACTGAGCATTCACAGAGGAAAAGAACTCCAAGGAATCAAGTCACAGGCTGTTCCAGCCAGCACGTGAGCATGGTGCAGCCACCTCCCTTCCTTCCACTGACTGGGCCCTTGGGGCACCAGTTTGCCTCTGACTTTTCCTAGTGGTCTCACTTATCTGATTACCTGGCACTCCAGCCATGGGGACACTGTTTCTGCAGGAAGGACATGATGTTTCCCACCACAGCAGTGTGGGGGCATGGAACAGGGTAGGTTTGGAAGATCTGCCAGGAGGCTGCATAGCAGAATTGGAGATACTTGTGTCAGGGGCTTCATCTCTTTCAACAGTGCTTTTCCCTGATTAATGAATTAATTGCAGAGTTCCTCAGCCTGTCACCACACTGCTAACCCTGGTCTTGTTTTCTAGAAAAGGATCCTATGGATTTTGACTTGGCTGATGCCCTTGATGATAAGAACGATAGGAAAGATGGTGGGAGGCCGGATGTAAGGCCAGGTGAAGGTAGGCTGACCTCTCCTCTCTGTCCTGCTTGCTACCAGCCCCGCTGTTCCCTGGGACCTGCAGGAGATCCTTCCCAGCTCTTCACTGTCAGACACCATTCCCACCATGTGATGGGATAAAGAGAAACAGGGAATGCCTGGTCCAATGTCCTGCCCACTGCCAGCATCCACCACCCCTGTCCTGCCCACCCAGAGTGGGGACGTTTCCACAGGCAGCTTGGTCCTGGAGAGGGAAGGAGCCTCTTCCTCACTGGTTCGAGGCAGAAAGGGACTCTTCCTAATGACTTGCACCCTGTCTGTGTGCAGGTTTTTTTCCCCAGGGTCTCTTCTGATCCATTAAGTTGTGGTGGTTGTGTTGAGTTCCTCCATCCCCATACCTGACAGCTCTTTAACCGAGGGCATGTGCTGCTGGGGTTCACAGTCACTGCCAGGGTGTAAATCTAGAGCAGGCTCAGGTCCCGGCTCCACTCTGGGCTGGGAGGGTTCTTTTTCCATCTCTGAAATACTCCAGTGAATGAATCATTTGTCTGTGAGGATTGTTCCCCTGAGCACTTGAGCTGGGAAACAGACTTTGCACGGCTGCTTTATTGATGTCGGGATGGCCGTATACCCTGCTCGCACGCGTAATTAACAGGCAGGTATTTTATTACATTGTATTAACTAGGTGACTTGTCTGCACTTTGGTATTCTGGGCTTGCTGAGGTTTCAGGCTCCTGCAGGAAAGGTTGAGGCGTTGAGCTGCTGGAACGTGGCGCTGGCCACAAACCAGCACACGCGTTCCCCCGCCATCGCTGCTCCCTGGACTGCCTGGGACCTCTCCAGGCTCTGGCATAGTCAGGGCTTTCATTCTTTTCACACTCATTACTAAGCCCATAAATCTGTGTTTTGTGGTAAGCTGATGAATAAGGCAGTCTCTTCCAGGCTGTTAAGGCAAAGGAAACCCTTCCCAAGACACAGCATCAGAGGAAGAACCTTTTGCTGTCTTGGCCTTGGATGTCTGCTCCCATCACACACCTTGCTGCACCCCAGGGGCTCCCTCTGGGACTGGAGCTGAGATGTGCAACCGCACCACTCATTCAGCTGCAGATTCACAGACCTTGTTTCTCTGTACTTATCCTGCATTAATTAGACTTGCCCACTACAAGATAACTTTTTCACCTGTACCAAAACATGCTGGTGCTCAATTTTTCCCCTGGACTGCTCTGTCCCTCTGGGAAGGATAAGGGTCAGCTCCTGCCTGCAGGACCCCAGGCCCAGCTGGTGCTGCCAGGGGCTCACTGGTCCCCAGCAGCATGGCCACAGTACACACAAAACACTTCTTCCTGCCTCCTCCCCTGCCAGCCAAGGCTGAGCACCAAAACATTTCATGAACTCTTAAATACATCGGTCATTTCAGTTAAAAAAATACAGTAGCATTTAAACTAGTCAGTTATTACCTTTTCTATGACCTTAAAGTAATTCAGGGTTAACATCTGGTAATTGCGAGAGAAACAGAATTACTTTTTGACCAGTCCCAGTTCCCCACTGGGGATGGAGCAGCCCATGATCCCAACCTCCAGCACAGCTGTGGCTCCCTCAGGTGCCAACCACTGTTTGTTCCTGTTCCTTTTAAAGGATTTTCAGATGATGACCTGGCCAGCATTGTGGATGGGGACTACAGCCCAGACAAGAAGAAGGGTAAGTGGTGACCTATGTATGGTGGTTTTCTTTAGCAGTCATGGCTCAGGGTTACCCCCAGCTTTTAGAAAGAGCCCTGTGCAGAGCAGTGCTCAGCTCCATGGCAGGGGCAAAAGGGGTCTCAGCCATGGAGACAAGGGAAAAGCTTTTGGCCTCCCTGGTCATGCCTGGTGCCAGTAGTTGGAGTTTTGATTCCATGGGGGCTCTGCAGCTCCAGCTGCCACCAGGGCAGACAGGACCTGTGCTTCCCCTGTCACCTCGAGGGCACCCTGGTGCCATGAGCGGGTACATGCTTTCGTTTGCCTTCCACGAGTGTTTGGAACAAGGGGGAAATCCAGCAACAATCAGATAAGCCTGAGTGTTCACAAGGATCCACAGTATTAAATATTAAAAGCAGTCACATAAAGAGCTGAACACCACGAGCCAAATCAACATTTAATAAATCCCTGTGCCAAGGACAAGACACATCAGAGGCATTAATACAATGCTGACCTGCTTCCATAAATTCTGGATGTGACTCGGCAAGGGCTGCAGTTTCCAGTGCGAGCAGCTTCTCCTCCCAGCCCAGTTTCTCCAGGGAAGGCGATGTCAAAATAGACTTCAAGCCAATTGAGGGTTCCCTAACATGATGGAACTCAGCCAGTCACCTCCTGTGACTGCCACCAGCGTGCTCTGTAACACTCTGACAGCCCTTCAGGTGTTCCCTTAATGCTGAGGATTGGAGGTGTAAAACGTGGGGGTGAGGGCAGCTGTCAGACAGGCAGAGGTGTGCCATGCAGAGGATCCCCCAAAACTGCCCCCGTGCACAGAGGGAGAGGAGCAGCTTCAAAGCCCTCTGAGAAACAAAAACGAGCAGCCCAGTGGAGTGTGGGGCAGAAAATGCTGCATCCCATGGGGGCATCTGCCCACCCCCAGCCCAGGGCTGCACTGCCACCCCCCTCCTGTGTCCCCTCCCTCCCAGCACAGCAGTGGGGGCAGCAGAGGGGTGCAGGGGCACTGACGGGATTGTGTCTCTGCAGGTGCCAGCGGCAACACCAACAACAACAATGGAGGTAGGTGCCACCGTGGCTGGTGGGATGGAAGGGGTGGTGCACGTGCCCATCACAAAGCTCTTTCTGTGCCCCACAGGGACAGAGATAGGGACAGGGACAGTGGCCGGCATTGCCAGCGGCCTGGCCATGGCGCTCATCGGGGCTGTCTCCAGCTACATCTCCTACCAGCAGAAGAAGTTCTGCTTCAGCATCCAGCGTAAGTCCTTCCCCAGGCACCTCGAGGCACACAGCAAGCACACAGCTGTTCCACCCTGAACCCCACTGCCACTGTCCCCCCAGTGCCCCCCAGCTGGCAGAACAAAGCCCCAGCCATGGGTCATTGGGTCCCCCATGTCAGGCTTTCAACAGACAGGAGCCCACCAGCAGTGACAGCCCCAGGACCCACTGCCACCCCCAGGGCTTATGCCGCTCCTCACACCCCCCACAAACACAGCCCAAGACCAAACCACCAATACCAAGCACAGTCAGTATGAAAAAAACCATCCCACCCCAAAATAAACAAACCAAACCCCCAAAAATCTCAGCAAGCCATAAAAACTCACCAGGCAGCAGGGAAGGAAGCAGGGGCAGTGTCGGCATCTGGGGCTTCAGCCCACTGCACCCTCAGCAGGTGTGTGACAATCATTGCAGTAAACTGCAAACTAAGCAGCAGAACTTAGTATTCCCATAAAACACCTTTTGCATGAGCTGCCCCTTAAAGCTGCTTGGTGCAAGCACTGCAGGAGGGTCCTCACAGCCTCAGCCTACAGCATTCACCTGGCCATGGTGGGCTCCTGCAGTTCCTCATGGGAGGGAGGCTGCAAGCAGCTGGGAAAAGCTCTTTTTTAAAATTAATCTATTGAAATCTCCTGTGAGTCTCGTTTGCTCTAGGGAAAGGGTGTTTGGGGTTGGAAATTTCTGCTGGAATCGTACTATTTTCCCAGTTGTGCCTGAAACAAACAGCATTTTGGTAAATTAGATCAGCAGGAAAATCAAATGAATGTGATGGAATGAAACACCCTTGTATATTCCCCTCACTTAAATGATATTTTGGCAAGAATAAATAATAAAAAAAAAAATAGTAAAGGCTTTGATGAGGGGGAAGCTGAGAGACACAAAGCCCCAGAAAGGCAGCAGGAAATTAAAGTTAATTATAAAGGAGGATTAATTTAAGCCATCAGACATGGCATGCTGGGCTAATGTCAGGCCTTAGATGCATTGCAATGTATGACAGAAATCTAAGAGCCGTCAGCCGCTGCAAAAGTGGCTTTTTAGTGAAAAACATAAATTGCATTTGGTGTTATCCCAGCAAAACACACGTCTGGGTGGAGGAAGTGGTGGTGTGCAGTGACCACTCGCTTGACGCATGGAGGAACAGACTCGGCGCTCTCTGTCCAGGTGTCCTTCAGCTTTGAGTCTCTCCTGAGGAGCATTTGCTGATGATTCCTCTAAAGGACGTGCACAACGCTACCAGGGACTCTGCATCCCACTTTCTTTTCTTAACACCTCATCTTGCCCTCACCAGCCATGCCCTGGGCTGTGGCTCAGCCTCAGGCATCCCTGAGCTCTTGCTGTGCCCAGGAAGGGTGGGAGCTGCACCTCTCCTGCCTCCACAGCTTGGCCAGCTGCTGGCTGCAGTGTCTCTGCTGGCTTGGAGACTTCATGGGGGTTTTCTAGCCAGTTGCTAGAACCCTTTTTCTCTTATGCCTCGGAGGCAGCAGCTGCCCTATTGCTACCCGAGGCTCCCATCACACTCCTTTGGCTTGGCCCAGGCACCATTCCCTGCCTTCCTCCTTCACTGGGAGATACCAGTGAGCCCCATCCAAACCTGGTGATGAGGCACAGCCAGTACTTGCCACACCCTGAGCCACATTTAGATGTGCAAACAAGTTAGAGATGCCTGAAAGGTGTGTGCAGCATGGCCCGATTGCCTCAGGTTTCCTTTGCAGACCAGCACTCTAATCCCCTTTCCTGGTCTGTCTCTAATGGAAACAACGGCACAGCACTCCCACCTCTGCCTCTCCCCACATTTGTCCCTCAGAGGAGCTGCTGAGGATGCCTGAGATCCATGGAACACCCTGGTCAGTCTTAATTCGCCTCCAGCTCTCAGCTGGACCACTCCTTTTCTCCTGCCCACCCTCCTGCAGCCACCCTGCCCGCAGTGCCCAGCCTTGCTCCTTGGCCTCGGCTCCACTTGTTGATAACGCTGGGAACTTCTTTGCATTTAAATAAGGGACTTATTCGGGATTTGACACCCCACTGGGATCCTGCTTCATCACCACAGCCCTGCTCTGAACTGCTTCTTGAAGCTCTGCATAACTTAGCTTTTAATGAGGCTGTGGCACATCTCTGCTGAGGCTCAGCCCCCGCTGCACAGCAGTCCTGTCCGGGAAGCCTTCCTCCCTTCCTCCTCCCGCACTGCTCGGAGCTGAGCGCCTTAGACAGGAATTAGCTGGGCTGCCTCGCGTGATAAAGATGAAGCAGGAGCCTCAGACAAAAGAGCTGCTGCTGGAGCTGTGCCTGCCAGGAGCTCCGTGGGCACTTTGAAACCCAGTGAGTCTCAGCACTGGCTGTGGGTTATCGAGGCTTCTCTGCTGCTGTCACTGCAGAGGAAGTTGCAAAAAAGCATCTCGGCTGTTACAGCTCTGAGGCCTATTACCAGAGTTTTTAAAGCATCAAAGCAAATAATTCTACTTTCTACCCTTCCCATCTCACTCTGTTTATTGTACTTCTCAGAGGGACTGAACGCGGAGTATGTGAAAGGAGAAAACATGGAAGCCGTCGTAAGCGAGGAACCCCAGGGTGAGAGCCTTGTATCCCTTACCCCTGCCTGCATCCCTCCACAAAAACAGCTTTACCCAGGGACTTCCTTAAAGTCCCCGGTGCTGCACGGAGCTTCTGTGTCCCTTTGATGAAGGCACCGCTTAGGAGATGACGCAGCTTTTGTGAAACATCCACCACAGTGCTTTTACCCCTTTAGTGCACACAAAGGAAAGCCCGGTAAGAGCCCAAGGAGCTCATGCTGCAAACGATGGCAGTTAACATTTAGCTTTCATGTATCCAGCCATCGAGTCTTGCACAAGAGAAGCATGATCTTTCTTTTCAGTGACAGACAATCAAGGCTGCTGCAAAGGCTTTTCCAGTGTCACATACAATCAGCCAGTGCTGGGCGCCCCTTGCTTGTGCCCTGGTTCCATCGTGTGCTATTGTATTCATGGGTTTTTTTTCTTTCTCCCCAGTTAAATATTCAGTCCTGGAAACACAGTCAGCAGAACCACCAAAACAAGACAGTGCGAAGATATAAAGCGTGACCCAGGGCTAGAAAATTATCAGTCAGCAGCAACAGAGATCTTACATGCTTGTAATTTAGCTTTTAATTTAATTTGACTCGAAAGCTATTTAATGTGTATTTAGGCTTGAACTGGCTTTTCATTGCTCTAGGCTTTAGGGTTAGACTGGTAGCATGTGTTTATTTTTTGTGAAAAGGTTTATGTTTACATTTAAGTATTATAGGATTGGTGTGCAGTTGTATGGAAATCCACAGAAGGTGCTTCAGCAGTGGTCAGTTTTCAAGAGCTTACAGGTATGAGGACAGTGAAGTGCCTGTAAATAGCAATCCAAAGCCAAACCCTGCAAAGCCCTCTGCAAAGCGCCTCCAGCCACCTTCTGCCATCGGCTCTGGGCACTGTCACTTCCAGTGGCAAGGACAAAGCTGCACGTTTCCTGAGGGTGGATTGCAGTCCTTAGTGTAGCTACACCTGAAAATGAAGTGCCTATGGTGGGTCCTCGTGTGGGGCCTTGGACTGAGCCAGGTGACTCCCTGCTCCCAAGCCACGAGTTGAGGATGCTTCACTACCACCACCCAGCGCTGGGCTTCTAACCAAAGGACCTGACTTTCAAACCAAGTCACAAATACAGCTGATAGCAGTGTGTGCAGTGTTCACTTTTAGGAAATACCATTTGAATGCTCCACTGTGCTGGAGATCAGAATGGAGCTGAAGTGACACAGTTTGTCTTAAGCTGCGCCAGGGGAAGTTTAGGTTAGACATCAGGAAAAAATTCTTCACTCAAAGAGTGATTGGGCACTGGAATCGTCCACCCAGGGAGGTGGTGAAGTCACTGTTCCTGGACGTGTTCAAAAAAGGACTGGATGTGGCACTCAGTGCCATGGTTTAGTTGATGAGGAGGTGTTAGGTCATGGGTTGGACTTGATGATCTCAAAGGTCTTTTCCAACCTAGTTCTTTCTGTGATTCTGTCTCTGTGACTTGAGATACCTATGTTGTCACCACAATTAAAGCTGTGTGTGTTTGGATGCTTTCAAGGATGGGTTCAGATCTCAGTCACACTAGAACAAGTGACACATTTAACCCAAAAGAAAATAAACAAAGCAGGTATCTGTTAAGACCTGTAATGCTCAGCACCACAACAGAAGTCAAGCTTAACAAGATGCAGTCCCCTCCTTCTTTTATCAGCAACTATCGGGAGCGCTCCCAGGCACCCAGAGGCAGAAAAAGCATTTAAGCTTCACTCCTTGTGTCACCACTAACCTTTAAAAAAGGCAGTATCTCCTGAGAGGATGAGTCCTCCGTCACTGTCCTGCATGGGGTTCCTGCAGCTGCCTGGGAAGCACTGGGCTGTGAGTGGTGCTCAGCAGGACACTGGGCTGCACCAGGACAGTGCACACGCAGCCCCTGCCACGCTGCCAAACCTCTGCCCAGACCCGACCTTCACTTTTTTGCAAGAATTTCTGTTTAGATTCCGAATTCCTCCCCAGCCTTTTTGACTGCTCCTAAAATGTGGATAACTGCCACTTTCCAATACATTTGTCCAAATCAATGATTGCTTAAAAAGCATGCTCTCAAGTGAAGGAAATTTCACTTTACGTGGTATAAGAGGTACTCACTATTTATAAATAAACCTGAAATGTGAGCATTTTGTATGGGTTTGCAAATTCCGTATTTTATGAACGCGTATTAAGAAGACCAAGCCTTTCAGTATGATGTACAAATTCACAGCTTTCAGGCAGACATGACTTCCAGAAGGCCTTGCCAGGAGGTGAATGAGCCCAGTAACAGCTCCATTTGGAAGGAAATTGCCTAGTAACTTGGTTTAAGTATTTTGCAATAGCTGCACAATTCTTTATGCTCTTTTTAACACTTGCGTTTTTAAAGCCTTATACTAACTCTGGCAGAACAGCTACAGTGGTTTATAAGGTGCCTCACAACTATTCAGAACACTTAGGCTGCAACAATACTACTTTGAACTGCTGCTGCTTTGTTTTATGAATGTGTTTGGAATAGGAAAGGTTAATTATTGGCGCAGATAATGGAAGCATAGGAAGGAGATGGAATGCACTGTTTGTCTACTCCCAGAGAAGGGTTTTCACTAAGGAAGTCTGGTCTGCAGAATTTGCATGAGGAGCTCAGGTGCTGGCTAAGCCATGCAGCTGAGTTTGTGTATCTCCAGTCCCATGCACCAGCACTTGTTCTTTGTTCTTACCCAAACATTTGAAAGCTGTAGCATGAAATATTTTCTCTAAGTTACTGTAGATGAAGTGTTACAACATGGCACTGATGAACACCAGAAGCCGTTTTCCCAGCTTAGATCCAGTGCCCGAAATTCCACCTTTGCCAGTGACTGTGTTCCTGCAGATGCAGATCATGGGTTTTACCCTGCCCTGTTTGACCAGAGGAGAGTGCAATAGTCGGTGTGGTTTAAGGGTACAGCACCAACCCCTCCTTTGGAGAACTCTTACACTGGGGCATACAGGAAGCACAAGTCTAGTTCAAAATACTGCAGGTCACAAATGTAAAAAAAAAAGGCAGGAAGCTGTTTCACTGGAAAATCCACTGCAGTTTTTGGGACTCAGAAGCCGCAGCTGTTTTTTGAAGGCTCTTCTCTGACTTTGGTGCCTACTTACAGCTTAGTGTAATGTGTAGGTATGTGGAAATCCTTAAATACAAGTGAAAGAGAACACTTCCAAAGTGACAGAATTCAAGATTTCTTTCTCTAGGATTTCAAATAGGAAAACACTTGCAGATCCTGCAGTAGAGAAATTAGGCTTGGCCTTCTCTTCAAAACTCAACAAAAGTCAGAATCTTAGTGGTAAATGTCAGCAAAGGCTCCAGTGATTTTTTTATTGCTGTTTGTCCCCTTCCATCTGAACTGCCAGGGAGTTTATACATCATCTATATTTTAGGCATTATAGCAACTGAGAGGTTTCCTGTGTATTTTCCTAGTAGTGATCTGAGTTCTGGAACAGCTGACCCAGCACTGACCTCTACTTTCATTTAATTACTATATATTCACTTTACATCTGGATATGGATTTTTTAAAAATCCTGCATTTAAGCTCTGTATACATGGCATGAACTTTCTTGTCCTTTATAAAAAAAGGCAATAAACCACTAGAAAATTGTTGGTTTTTTTTTTTCATGAGTCTAAAACCTATATATACAGATGTCCTGAGAGTTTCTGTACTGTGTGCACTGCGAGCTCTTTTTCTTATGACACCTCACTTCTAAAGCTAATTTAAAGGGCAATAAAACGATCCAGCAAAGGTTTGTCAAAGGTTTGACAGAGAAAAGGGAGAACTGAAAGAATTCAGCTGGCTCTTTTCCTGTTTATTCTTTCAATTACTTGCATTTTCCTTTGGCAGTATGTTTCAGATTCCTCAGCTGAGAATACTCTGACATGAATTTCAGATCTTTTTGGCACTACAAACTCAGTCATTTTCATGCAACCCCATTAACGAACCCTTACAAGTGCTCCATTGTCATCCTTAACTACTCATTTGTTGTGATAAAAGTGGAATTAGTCCATAATACCAATTCAGACTCTGAGAAAGAAGGATGAGTCGGCAGGCTGAGGCTTTAAAAATTGCTTCTCAGATGAGGTTCAGGAACAAACAAAGTTCAGAAACAATGGGGTTGTGAAATTAGAGAACCCTTTCTTTTGAGTGAAGTTCTAACTTAGAAGCAAGACAGATTCCTTGCTGCTGAACAAGTGACCTGTACCAAATGAAGGTTGAATGTTATACTGCAAGAAAACACATTTTGTTAATGTGCATGTAAGGGTCATGGGGGTAAAAACCAGAATTTTACTGCCTTTGGAAAACACCAAATAAACCAAGTTGACTAGAAAGACTTGATTTTTTTGTGGTTTTTTTGTATGTTGGAAGTAAGCTGCAAGCGTTTGGCTGTATCGTTACGGTACATCACCTCTTCTGTAACTACACTGAAGACTTTATTTAAAAAACCAATCCAAACTGGACTTTGTGTGAAGATGAATACCATTATGAAAACTTTAATGGTAAAAATGAAGTATTTGTATACACACACACTCCTCAGGTCACCCAGCAGCTAAACTCGAAGCAGTGCCCTAGGGTTCCTGCAGTTTTCTTTACATTTTCACACCCAGTAGATAAATCTCCCATGCAGTGCAAACTAAGCTTTGTACAATGATGCAATGCTCAGTCTCACAGTCAAGAAAGGTGGTTTGTATTTCAAACTACTTCTGACTCATGTTTCTTGTAGAAATAAACTCTTTCTTCCCAACTGCAACAAGCTCTGCAGTTAAAAGCTATCGATACCTTCTTAGTTCAGCAGATGTGGTCTCAGCAAATGGGCATTCTTTTTTTGCTTTTTACCATAAATGTTTCACCTGGGGAATAGTCTGAATTGCCCATTTTACTGTGTCCTCTGTTGTGGGGCTTAGTGCACACAAATGAGAGCCCTTGATTCCTTGTTTTCAGCTTTTAGAGAACCAGCTGTTCTTGGTGTTACTACACACAGCACATGAATTAGTACAGCTTCCCTTGGAAAATGAAAGCAGTGAAACACTTTTTATTTAAAGCTTTAAGTCCTTGAGAAGGCTGCCTCTGCAGGGAACAGAACCGGGCAGATAGGAGTGTTTACCAGCTTTAAAAGCCTTCTTCCATTTTAATGAAAAAACAAAAAAATTACTTTTATCTACAAAGGGGAAAGAAGTGTAAATTCAGCTCTGAAACAGGACTAAAATGGAAAAGTCTCTGATGCTGATGATTCACTTAACTTACTTAAAACCAAAAAAATGTGTCAGCTGGTTACCAAGGCTTCATCCCCTTCTGGGACACTGGATTCAGGTTGTGCCCCCTCTCACACGTCACTGACAATAGGAAAACCCTACAAGCCAAATGTTAACTGCTTGCTGTCTTTGCACATTCCCTTTATACTGAGCAGAGTCAAAACCAAAAACCAAAGCAGAAGATGCAGCTTTTGAACCAGAAGTTAATAGCTCTGTCCAAGGTGCATCAGACAGGGAACAGGGTTCTGCTCTTCCCTTAACTAGTTCAATACTGCCTTATTGAAAAATAAAAAATGATGACAGAATTAGTTGTTAAATCAATAGGAAAAAATCTGATTATCAGGAAGCAGACGGAGTACAACAATCATCTCTTTAGTGTAAAGCTGTGCTCTAACTAGCACATGAGCTATAGAATATGCCTGAATATTTCCATGCTAAGTATGTACAAACCCATCCATTGTGCTGACACATGGAACAGCAGGACCCTCCCCCAGAGCTCTCCCAGCACATCAGAGACTCGCTGAGCTCTGTTGAAACTGGTGGATATGCAGCCAGTCAGCTGAAATAACTGGTGCTCTTCTATGCAAAACCAAATTCTCAGAGTTTAGCTCTAGAGATCCAAGCTTTAAAAATCTCAGAATGCCCGAGCTAATCCAGTCATCGCTTTTGCAATAATTATAGAGAAAATGTTGTGATTATTAGCACAAATATAGAGAAAAACTTCAAAAGATTTTCTTTAGCACTGCATTTTGGAGATAATGTGCTTTACTTTAATATACAGTTGAAACGTCAAGGAAATCTGAAGTACGGAAGAGTTTAATTCAATACCAGCTCAACATATTTTGGCAATGTAAAATTCACTGCTGGCACACTGTTCTGCAGAACCATTTTTACAGGGAGACATCTTTCATCTATTTATAAAAAGCCTGAGGTTGACTAACAGATGCAACATTGCAAGCCTTCCTAAACTGTGTTTGTGTAGGTGAATATTTATTATAAAAAGCATTCACTACAGTAAAAAGGACACGCTGAAATACCCTGCACTGCACAGTCAACGTTTAAGACTGGATACAGCACTTCAGCCTCTCCAGCTGAAGTCAGGAAGGTGCTCAGCAGCTCACTGGACTCATTAACTACGTGCTGGGTAGAGTTAATGCAGAGAACGAGACACAGAAAAGCACCGTCGTGTATTGGGAACAAATGTGCAGCAACAAATGAATACTCACAGTCAGTAAAACCCACAATCACCATATAGAATCAATAGGCTCTTAAGAATGGGGCTTAACTCCCACCAGCAGAACCCAGAGCAACACAAGCACGAGTCAAAAAGCAGAGCTGCAATATTTAAGTTTCCTAAGGAGAAGAACCAGATTTTCATGAAACACAGCAAGGAAAACAATCCAGGGAAAATTTGCTGCATGCACCATTTCTAGGCCTTCCAAGAATGCCAGTGAGTAATTTTCTAAAAGGAGGAATGTTATAGTAATCAAATCTTTCCAATATGAGTGTTTTTGGGGGGAGATGCGAGAAGTTGGGAATGTGTATTTAACATGACAACACAGTTAAATTATTCATTTACAGAAAAAATGCTAGTAGGAATCTAAAAAACAAAAAGCCAAGAGGCTTTATTTCAAGAAAACCAATTAATACCATATTATTCAAAAACTTTGTCAAACAATGTCATTGCAAGTTAAGGTCCTCAAAAGGGTTTGGACAGGCAGGATCTGTTTTCTGAAGGTGCAGCTTAAACCCACGGGAGAATGCATATGTTTAACATCACATACACATGGGCATAAACGCACACAGCTTTGCATTTTGTGTGTACACTTAGAAACAAAACACACTTCACAATGTGGAGCTATACAGACTATACAATTTACACAGCTGGGTGTCATTCCAACCCCAAATATTACCATTTGCTAGAAAACAAACTTTTACTTTGTACAAGACCTCGACATGAGCAAGTTTGCCCCTCGCTCAGGAGGCTGAAACTGAACAATAAGCTAAACAGTCAAAAGACTTTATTTCAACTTGTACAAAAGGCATTAAAAAACCTAAAATACATGCTTTACCAAATATATTACATCATACAAGTCAGTGTGGTGTACTTGATAAATCCAGCTCAACTTCATCCACTTTTAATGGCATATTTAGTTTGAAATGTAAAACTGACTACACTGGAAAACATTTATTTTAAAATCAATTTCCAAGTGCATTACCTAAAAAAAATAAATTGCTCTAGCAAAAAAAATATATATATATTACTGAGTGAAATAAGGAGCTCCCATTCAGAAAAACATTTTGTGTTCTGTGTAAGCATCATGTGGCATTTCATCTGATTCTTTCAACCAGGCATCGTACTCTAGACAATGTGAGAGGCATTTTTCTGTCTGCTTGGCAGATGGATTCCTTTTTAGGATGGTTAAATTGTTAGTTGCTCAAAACAAAGTTTAATTTCACAATTGGTGATTTAGCTAGAGTGTCAAAACACATGTGGGAACTGCCAACAAGAAAATACATCACATCTATTGAAGCTCTTTTTGGCCTCATTGTGATAATATCAGACACAGAGTAAGGCATGTAGATCATAGCAATTACAAGTCACTCACAATCCTTTTGTGATGGGGAAAGTATTTCACCCTCCTCTGTGTTACCTGACACTGATTTTTTCACATGGCTTTTGTTCCACATCACACAGAGGTGTGCACTGGCGTAGCAGAATGGGAAGGAGATGAACCTCTGTCAGAGGAGGAGGAAATGGAACGCGTGGCAGCTTCCCGCTGCAAATCCTCAACCTTCTTCTGAAGCTCTGTCCGGATGGCCAGGAGCTCTTTAAGATTTTGGTGGATTGGAACCTGCCAGGTAAAGAAAGAAAAGGCTTACTTTGACTCTCATAGTGAATTATCTTTTCCCCCAATGCTTCTGCTGTTGCCTTCAGTAACAAGGGATTCAACACTTGTGAATGTCAGTACATCGATATTTACGGCAAGTGTTTCTTTAGTCATTTGAAATGAAACATTGCAGGAAACTGTCCCTTTCCAATACCACAGTTGGCAGGGAACCTATTCAAAAGTGTTTGCAAATGGTTTTCATGGGATTCCAAACATACGCCAATAAATGTACCTGCATCCCACTGTCAGCTGGATGTAAAATGCCTTTCCTGGGAATGATTTCTCTGGCCTCTTGGGACAGGACTTACTTTATAAACAGAGTAGAATTCACAGAGCTGGTTCCATATGGAGCATCTTGTTACTCTCGTAACCAGGCATCTTTCCAGGAGTCTGACCCCTTCCAGTGAGAAAAGTGCAGCAGCCAAGTGAATGGTGCTTGGACCTCCCAGAGTCACACTCCAATAAACCTTTCACAGAAGTGCATTGTACAGGTTTCTGCTTCTGACAGTACCCAAAGAACACCAGAGATGCACCACTCTGCATCAGAGTTCTCAGCCCTTTCATATTCATCTCAAACATTCAACTATATCATGGCCAAAGGAAGATTCAAGCCACACTCGGTTTTGCAGCTGGATTTGTTATCTCAGACAAGCAGAGAGAACCCTCCCCCTCTTCCAAATTCCACAAGGCCAAAACAGTTTTACTGTAAGTTGCTTTTAATTTATTTTATCCTGTACAAACTCTAATTGTTTATAGCTTTTGGAAAGAGCAAGATGGGAAAAGAATTTAATTGCACTGATGCAACAATCATGGGGAAATGCAGCACTGGGAGACCTCTGGATTGCTAGATGAGTGATTTACACCCTGGGCTTCTGGAATGCCAGGCTCCAGGGAATTGCACTCACCCACTATCACTTCCTACTGCTTAGCAGTGATTGTTAAGGCTGGGATGCACACCTGAGTTTGCCATTTGCACATGGTGCTGTGTGAAGGAAACAGCAAAAACCAGAAAGGGTTTTTCTTGCTATCAATGCACAACTGAGTCACAACTTACATTTTTGTGAATTCTGGCTTTTTAAAGAACATGCATCCAAAATCCATGCACTTGATATTTTCAAAACCTAACACAGAAAAATACCATTTAATTTTTAACTTTTGTTCTAACTTAAAACAGGAAAATAGTACCAGCAGTCTTTTTAGGTCTACAATTTTTTACCCATATATTTTTTTCTTGTTTGTGGATTAGCCCATGAACAGAAACTTCAGTGTATTCAGAAAGTACTGCTCCCGGTACCCTGGGAGTCATCAATTCATCCAGCATGTCATCTACAGCAGTTTTAAAAGCATAACTTTTGGAGTCTTCAGCAGAACAGTTGCTGCACACCACCAGCTCCCAACCACCCTGGAGCCCTGCCCTCACTGTGCAATGAATTCCCTCTCTTGCAGTTTTACCCTGCATCTTCTATACAAACTCTTCAGCAAAAGCGAGGAAGTGAGGCAACAAATCTACAGATCTCCTTCACTAATCAAACACAAAGCACACCCTCCAGAAAGCCAATCTCATTTTTCTGAGGTACACTACAGAAAGTGTATACACCTAGAAACAAGGCAAAACTGAGCCTGCTGATGAATATTGTCCAAGATGCTGTAATACACACTGTGGAAAATTTGAATTTCAGTAAAGATTGAGATTTTCTGGAACTAGCACCTCCTGTATTTATTTTTTCCCCTCAATAAAAGATCCCTTTCTCACAGACTCCTATTTTAGATTTCTTTAGGAAGACATTTTCCTGAAACATTTAGGTCCCTAGCAGAGTGATTTACCATTGGAATCATCAGTCACACAAGCCCTGTGTCATGGGAGGTCTGTACACCTGATTTCTGCACAGCTGAACCACGACTCAGCAAACCAGACCCATTTCTCTCAGCCAGATTTCACACGGGCCATCAGCTGCTGGGTTCCACTGCACAGAGCTCAGACACTCTCAAAAAGCAGCTCCATACAGTCAGCTTTTGGGGAACCCACCACAAATCCCTCCAGGATACACCACACAAAAGCCACTGCAGGACTTGGCATGCTCTGTAAAGAGCTTTAAGGAGGAAAAGTGTGGCTGCACCTCTCAGTCCCTCTGCATGCCCAGAGCCCAATTCGACAGGCACATGCTCCAACTTTGACGCAAGTGCTGTTCTCCCCACAGGTCCATCCTGAAGAGCAGAGCTGCCTCTAAATAAATCAGCTAAATAACAATAATGATGTTTAAAAAGCCTGTGTACATTCAAGTCACACACAAAACTCTTCAACATTAAGATTGCAAAATTATGCTCTCAAAGAATTAGGAGGTGTCAGAATGAAGATTACTTCTCCAAACTCAATTCAGCCTTCCTGTACACCTGTATAAAATCATTGGTCAAATAAATATTAAAATACTAGCTTCCCCCTTGTATTCCTCATTTACTCAGTGCACAGGCTGATGCTACTTAATTAATGAGAAGTTATTCAATATTTAGTTTTCTTTGCAGTGTCTGACCCCATCTTTTATTTATTCTTCTGAATTTAAAATGCTAAAGTTTCCTTTTTTGTACTTTCATCTCATGTCAAGAAACAAATTTATTTCTGCGGCACCCTCATGAGATATGGGAGTATTAACACTCTTACTTTTACAAACAAGGATCTGAAGCCAACACCTCCTAATTTTGCATACCTTGGATCTCAGACTGGTTTAACAGAGGCCTTGGGAATTCTGCTGTTGGGGCATGTGGGTATCAAGCAGGACATGCACTAAATAAGGAGGACACACAGAGTGACCATTCTGCTCCCAGTGAGCTCCCTTACAACAGAGGAATCCTGTGGCAAAGGCAGGGAGAAACCTCATTTCTCCCAGGGGACAACTCTTCCTCTGCCTGCAGCCATGTGCCCTCCAGCCTACTTTCCCAGGCTCTGTTCCATGGGTTGAACAAAAAGCAAACACCTGGGGCATTATTCACTCCCAGCTCCTATTCCCAAATAGTCACAACTCTCTCACAGACTCTGTATAAAATCCATCTCTCAGTCCTTTTATTTATTCTCAGTTCTTGAGAATCAACTGAGATTGCTGCAGCCTCAGACC
This sequence comes from Aphelocoma coerulescens, assembly GCF_041296385.1. Taxonomy (NCBI): domain Eukaryota; kingdom Metazoa; phylum Chordata; class Aves; order Passeriformes; family Corvidae; genus Aphelocoma; species Aphelocoma coerulescens. The sequence continues at coordinate 14,646,247 of NC_091018.1, forward strand.
TCCAAATTGGATGAATTTCTTCCAGGATATGAGCAGGACCATTTCTGAAATATAATCTCTCACTAAAATCTTATGTTTGCCCTAGAGATGGAACATTTATAGAAAAACAGCCACTTGCCCCAACAAAAGTCCACAAGACCAACATTTTCATATGGGAAAACATTTTTCTTAGTCACACTCTCAGGAGAAACTGAGCCTTCTTGGATGAAGTTTTACAAAACAATTCAGTCAGACACACATACCTGGGGACACAGGATACAAACCATTAGAGTCCAGCTAAGCTGTAAGCAAGTCAGAGTAGGGTCTTATAGTGGGGAAAAAAAAGGGTCACCTTCAAAATATTGGCCATCTTTTAATAAGGGCATGTTAGATTTAAACACTGCAGGACAGTTCCACATAAATATCAGCATGCCATTTCAGCTGGTAGTGTAAACACAAAGGATTTTCTGATAGGATGCCTTTCCCAGGAAAAGACTCTTTTCAACTGCCATTTACACAGCATCATGTAGATGCACATGATATTAAACAATAAAATTCCAGAACTAGGATTCACACATTAAACTACCAATACACACTTTAATTTCATGAAATAACATGCCAAATTCAGTCTAGAAAAATCTCAAGTGGCTCAATTTTCAAGCACCTGACAATAGCTAATTTTTCATGTTAAAATTACATAATCATGGTGGTATAGGCAGCTGAAGTATCACAGAAGTTCATACAAAAAGACCTGAAAAGCAGCCTGGCATGAGGAGCCATGTTTTCCTCCAGGTGTCTTCAATTCTGTTACTGTAACTGCCCTTTTTTGGGAAAAAAAGCAGCAAATTCAAATGTGAAAGAATAAAAATACAGAGTGAAGGCGGGGGGGGGAAATGCCCAAAACAAAGCCTCAACCTCAAGTTATGTGTTTCAGGGTCTTTTTTTTTCTAACAAAATCATTAAGAGAAACATGGAACTCTGCAGCTCCCTGTAAGCCTCTTTCCGTCTTAGATGGAGAAGAAGAGTAAAAAGATGAAGCATCATGAATTAAATTCTGTCATGAGAAACATTAAAATTAAAGTCAATTAGTTTCTACACTTCCTAACACTTATTCCCAGGCAGACCTGTTGCTGTCAGTGTAGCCTCAAACCATCCTGTACAAATTCTTACAGATAACCATCTCCATTTTTGTCACTTCACCCTGTTCTATTTCATCATGAGATTCCTCTCTCAAACAAAGCCTTCTTCAGAAGGAAATGGGGCCAACAACCTCCACAATAACACCTGTAATGGCTTGCTGTGAACGAGGCTCTTCTTCACTTTGCCACTGTTTAGAATAAAAGGAGATGGAAGAGCGACGAAGTCTGTAAGGAACAAGAAGTTTGAAGATCATTTATTAAAAGATCTTGTTACCACCTTAACCCTGTAAGTGTTACTTGCACAGCACAAGTAGTGTCTCCAAGGCAAGCTTTTATTACTGTCTTGTTAAGAAATCATGTAATTGGTTTGCCTAAGATGAATTTGTTGGGAGGCTGACAGCAACTGTACTGTTTTCTACTCTCTCATTCTGCCTCTCAAATTAGGAGTGGAAGCTCAAAAGATGACTCTGGACCTATCACCCAGCTGCATTCAAGTTATTTTTGCTGCTCTAGTCCACAGATTTTCAGCAGAGTGTGCATCCTTTCCTTTGTCACACCAGTGTCCCCAGAGTGATGCTGCCAGGCAACACTCAGCTTCTACAGCCAGGTCCATCATTTCTGTCCATAACCCAGCTAAAAGCACAGACCTATTTCTGCTGCATGAGAGGAGCCTACATAGATGAAACCTAACCCAGCAGTGCATCTACAGTTTGGCTGGGCTGGAAAACTGCCTGGGCCATTGCTCTTCAGGATGTTTTTCATGTGCTATTTATTTAAACTATTACCTCAATGTGCTGAAAAACAGTAAATTTCACTTCTGTGATTTAACCAAATAATCCAGTAAAAATGAAGTAGAAACATAAAAGTGAATGTACTACATGCCTTTTAATGGATTTTGGAGGGTTAACCTCATCAAAAAATTCTGCCATGTACTATTTATAAGAAATAGATTTCTCTAGACACATAAAATTTACTACAAACAGTTAGAAGCTGATCACTCCAAAACAAAATTGGCACTTACATCTAATATAACTAGCAACAGAACCAAACAGCAACAAGAATTTGGAATTCGCCAGCAGCACTAAGCAGTGGGGAAAGGGCCTGGATCCTCTGGCCTCACTCCAGGCATTAACCAAAAAGCTGGAAGAATCTACCTGCAATGCTTCAGGAAGACTTTTCAGAGGTTTTCTTTTTCCCTTGTGTGTTTATTTTTTCTTTCCTTGCCTTTTTTTTTTTCAATTGTTACTGTAATATTGACTCAGGAAGTCAGACTACATGCTGCTCCCCTACCTCATAACCAATTTTTTCCAGCCTCTTATCCAAACCCTGTGCCCCAAGTCCTTTTATCCGTCCTGAGCAACACCCTGAGCACTGAATATAAGCTTTATAGACTTCTCCCTGTTGTTGACAATTCTGGCATCTTTCTGTTTGGCTTTAAACTCTAACCAAATTTTGTATCATCACATTCAAATCCCTAGTTTTATTCCACTCCCTCTATTTCACTTAAGTTATCTTAAGGAACTAATTTTTTGCTCTGAAAACAAAAAAATAAAAAGAATATTCAATTAATCAGGAAGACTTTATTTAGGGAGATTAACAGTTTTTCCTGGTTTTTTCCCACTTCAACATTCCTCTAAGTTTCTAGTTCAACTTTTCTGCATCAAGCCATGATTCAACATAGGACATGATCCCGTCCTCATACAACCTATTTATTCACCTGTAGCTACCTTCAACTTTTGCACTTCTTCCCTGTTACTTGCTTCTTCTCCCTTCCCTTCCTTATCCAGGATATTGCCAGCTGCCCTGTCTCCCCAAAGAGTTTCTCCTCTCTGGTACATGCAGTCTCTTTCCGTGTAAGCCTTGACATGATTCTTACACTACTAATGACACCTGCAATATCTGAAACCCCATTCCCAAACAGTAAAAAGCAGTAAAATGCTGCAAAAATTGAGTGAGCCAAGTAACATTCTTCACTCAGGAAGAATTGATTGTAGGTTCCTGCAAAGTGACCAGTTAAAATGGGGGGAGGTTATTTTCCTGATTTAGCTTCCTTTGCTGCCTATTTCATTCAAAAGTAGGTGCTTTTCCTCCACCTTATCAATAGGGTGGCTACTGCTTATACTGAGCAGAAAAATACTTAGAACACTGCTAAAAACATTCTTTCTTGCTTAGAATACCATTGATATGAAACCATTTTTTAAACTGAATTATCCACATACATCAAAAGCAGAACCTGGTGTAGTGTAATGCTGAGCACACACGACTTCACAGTTATGATGAATTATTCCTGCTGGGGAAGGATTTGAGGAAAAATACTGGTTTTTTTTAAACTATGCCCACAGAGAAACTATAATTATGCTATACTATATACATACTACATCCCATATAAAAACCATCTAGGCATAAGGCAGTTTCATTTCCTCAAAAATTCAAGCCTTCCTCTTCACAGAATTATTACAGTTCACTTTTAGTATTGATTTTCATGTTTTCATTCCCAAGGAATCCTTCAGGATCCTGAAGTGGTTTTGGATAGCAAAATTTGTCAACACAAGGATAGATACAAGAGAAATTATAATAGCTACTCACTTACAGTACCGCCAAGTCTTAATTGGATGGATATCTACTGTGTGTTACTGTACCAGCTCAAGGACAGTCATTCACATGAAAATTGTTCAACAGTGAATGCATTTTGTCTTGTTCAGTGAGCACACTTTATCTATTTTAGCAACAGGGAAGAAAGGCTGCAGAAGAAAATGGTTATTTTAAATTCATTGCTTGACGTAAGACTGTCAGTTTTCCAAAAACCTACTCTGTGCATTGGAAAGACAACAGTATCTTTCACTTGAGCTTTTCGTTTCTCTCTGTGAAAAACTGGAACTCTGACAGCCTAGTTAACAGGATACTTGTAGCAAAAGGCAATCTCAAATGACAAAGACAGCAGTTTTCAATAATAGTCAATACTTCCACACTTCTTGTAGAGGTGTGCTCCTGAGAAACTAAGCAAAAACCCCTGGCCTTCCAGAAAAGCAAGGACTAGCAAACAGAAATTATGAATCCTACCAGGTGGGAACTGGAACTGATAGATTTCCAGACTCAGGAAACTGCACATGCTACAAGCTGATTGCTAAAACCTACAGCCATTGCTTGTTAAAACCTACAGCCCATTTAGATTTAGACATCTGAGACATGACAGAAATTGAGTTAGATGTGTTAGAAATGTGTTAGAAACTCTCAAAAATGAAGATTATTTGCAGGGTACTAGCTTCTCCCATTCTGTGCCTGTTCTGATGCTCATTACAGGATAACAATTTATTTTTCTTAGGTAACTACGGTTTCTTTTAGCATCCAGGATAAGCAGTTAGTCTCTATTTTATTCCATACTGATTGAATACTGAGACTCTTATCTGTAGATGAAAGTTATCTGTGATAAATCAGACTCTGGAAATCTTGACACTCAACTAGAGAGAAAGCTACCAGGTTGTCTTGGGGTGACTTTAGGATGTGTATCCCATATCACTGCCCTATGCCCAGAAGTTAATTTTTGTGCCTTTTTATGCCTTTAAACTGAGCCTGAGAGGGGGAAGGAAAAACTGAGCAAAACTTTCTCAAAGCAGTTTGCAGCTTGTTCAAGGTCATACACAGATAGCAGGTTTTCTTCCAGCTGTGGCAGGGGAGGGAGGAGGCACCCGGCTTGCGGCTTCCCAGTCAGCTTTCGGCCAGTTGTTCAGCTTCTTTTTCTCTGGAGAGAGACTGAGTGTTGAACTTTGCTTTTCCTTTCCTGGAATTTCAGATTTTCTCCCTTTTCTACTGGAGTACTTCAATATCAGAGCACATCGGGAGGACTTTCCACCGGGCACAGAGGGCCTGGCCCTGGGCCAAGCCCCAGCTCCAAGGAGACCAAAGAGAGGACTCTTAACACTTTCCCAGGTTTTTTCTCCACAGCGAGAGATTTTATTATTTAGCATTATTTTCCTTTTCTCGTGTGTTTGTTAAATAAATAGTTTTTATCTCTTTCACTTTCCTTTGAGGAACATTTATTTTTTCCCGAACCTGGTGGGGAAGGGGGTGGTCTGTGACCTGCCTCCTCTCAGAGGATATATTTCTAAATTTGGCCAAACCAGTACACAGGTACTGGCTGAAACCTGCCTCATCTCACAAGAAACCCTTTATTAACTGCAGGGATGGAATCTCCTTCGCTAAGGTAACACTCAGCTGTCCAACCCACAAGGCAGTTCCTTCTCCTGACATCTCCTGCCTCACTCTTTCATTCAAACAGAGGGACTCAGAATCAGCAATGCCAAGCAGTTCCAGAGCCATATGATAGCCCTGTCCTGCCACAAAATGGTGGTAAATCAAATGTGTGGACTTTCAAAAACATCATAACCAATGTCAACTTGCTCAGAGAGGAAAACACTAGGCAGTGAGATTGAAGGTAGGGATAAATACATGAACACTCCACGTGCCAGGCAGCAAGTTATATGCAGGAAGTTACACATTATCCTGTTACATGCAGGATAAACCCTTTCAGTAATTATGTTTTCCAGTTTATTGTCAGCAATTTTCCCAGTGACACTCAGGATCTTATTTGTTGTTTTCACTATACGATATTTTGTGTTTATGGACACTGAAGCTCAGCTAACATCTGATTGCTCAATTGTTCAACACATCAAATCCTTCTGCAATAGCAGCAAATACAAGCAGCAACTGTAAGCTGCTTTTATTTACATACTTTACAGTTATTTCTGTATATACTGAACAAACAGCTTTACTTATTCCTACCCTTCCCTTTCACATCTTTAAGTGAGCTGCTAACCTGCCAACAGAAATTCCCTGGCTCTTCCACAGAAGTTTTGGGATTGCCTTTAGCACATGATCCCACTCCAGTAGCTGAATTGAATTTCTAGGTTATAGATTATGCTAGTCTTTTACTCTGGATGACAGTCCACACACATGAAGGAAAGAATGAATTTGAAAAATTACAGGGATTTCTATGGTATTAACACTAACACTGTGGCCAAATTTACAGAACAGAGCTTGAAGAAAAATTACCAGGCATAGAAAAATAAAAAAAAACCCCACATACAATGAAAATTAAACTAAGCCCTGGTCCTCCAAGGGTTAAAACATCATTTCCAAGAAAGCATAAAAAGAACTAAACATATCCTAATAGACTGTGCAAAATTTGGTGACTAAAATGCATTATTTTCCTTGCCTTGCCTCTCACAGCTTGGATTGAAAGGACCAGAACTTTTACTCATGGTCTGCATATATGAATGATAGGGTATGTTGGTTCAAAAATACTGTCCCTGCAGAGATCATATTCAAGAACATGATTGTTGTGTTCTCCCCACCTTCCAGAGTTGCCCAAAGAGATACTAATGACATCTGGCAGCCAGAACTCAAACCAGTATCAAGAAGAGGACAAAATGACTATCTAGAAAAGGGAAAAATATCTATCAGCTGAAAAAATTCAAAAGCATCATATTATCTAATGTACTCCAGACTAGTAGGGTCATCTGTAAGGCCAGGAGCACATACCCACAGAGCCCACACCTCTGCAGGAGAGAATGGAAGAGCTTCTCTTCCACATGCCACATACAAACACACATTTTTCCAACTCAAAGAAAGGGCAAATCTGAAAAAGGTTTTCTCAGTCAATGAACTCAAATAAGATAGAACTTAAATCTATGTAATTTTCTTGGGACAAGAAGTCAATAATGATGTAACACCTCCAAACTCAAACCAAAGAACGTTTTATTTCACTTGAGAATTAGAATGACCTTGTTGAAGCACAATTTAGCAACAAGAGATGCCCACATTTAACCTAGAATTTTGCAGAGTGGTCACTTGTCAGACTCCTGAGCTTTGAACCCTACGGAAAGAGGCTGCGTGTCCTTAAGTGCACAGGACCTATTGCAATACAAAACAAATAGGGCTCTTGAGGCAAATAAACACTATCAAAACCACCACCTCAGGCTTCCACAAAGCTTAGGCAGAACTGAAGATATATCATTCTAAGCAATCTTTACAGAACATAAGGATAGTACTGAACTCTGTATGTCCTAGAGCAATGAAGAACATGCTCAGACCGTACCACACCAAGAGAAGTTTGAGACAGGTATTTTAAGACAGCATACAATAATACAAAAACAAATGGTTATATCAAGTTAACATTCAGTAATTTTCAAATTAAAAAAAATTTATAGGTCATATATGCTCATGTCCAATAGAAAAGGCAATGAAGTGCAGAGATCAACTTCTCTCAGTCCATTTAAAAATCAAGCTCACTAATCAAGCTGAAATGCGAAAAACCTAAAACACTACCTCCAACCAAAATCTGCCCTTCTGCTCTTGAGATTTCTCTCCCATAACACAAAATTGGTTGGAAACAGGTACCAAAGAGCCCTTCTGATTATATTAAAAGTACTATTATTCATCCTCCCTTAAATTCACCTATTGGGCTTTTTCTCCTTTTTGGTGAGCTCCTCGAAAACAATAAACATGTTCTAGATTTCTGAAGATGTTTTTGCAGCTGATAAAGCAGCACAAGGTTGCCTTGAACTAATCATCAGAGAACTTATTCACGTTAAATATTTAATTTTCTCTTATATTTAGTTGAAAATTGAGAGCACACATTAAAAGATATTAAACAAAACCACCTTTTATCATTAGGCAGGGATGTCCATTATTTTAATAAATCCACTGATTAAGAATTTTTTTCACTGAAGATAAGTGAAGCCCTGCTGGGTATCACAAGGGTCACTGTCTTTTTTTCTGTCACTGAATGGGTCTGAATGTTACTGAATTGGTTAACAGGGTGTGACAACAGATAATGCAAACACAGAGGAAAGCAAACCTAGTATATTGTGACTGCAGAAACTATTTATTTATTTGCTTGTACAAGTTTGTGCTTTCATAAGTAGACTGGCGAATGCACTTCTGAAACAAAAATAGTAATTTCTGCTGCTAATTTATCCAAGTAGATGTGAAACACTCCCAAAAGTTGGTCATAAATATCACATAAATTCAGGCCAGAGACAAGAGGAAAGGGATGATGTATCTCCACAAGACAAAACTTACGTGGTAGAACTAAAAGTTGAAACACTTTTTAAAGTCCTTTGAGAAAAGCAGGTGGCAGTAAAGTTAAGGCAGTTACCAGGACCATCACATTCTGATCCCTTCAGCTGCTGATGGAGGGACCTGCTCTCAGACAGTGAATGAGCCTCACGTGCCAGAGTGACTGAGGAGCATCTCCCAGAGAAGCAGGCAGAGCACTCTGCGACAGAGAGGCAGTGAGCAGAGCTTTCACTGATGACAGCTCTGGTATTTCCTCATTATGTCATCTCTTCCCCACCCTCCCCTCGTTTAGACCAGGACTGGCTTTCATGTGGTTCACAAAGCCTGCTTGCTCTCAGGGCCTGGAGATCTCAATCAAATACAAGTCATAAACTGACACTACTGCAGGCAGTGCAAAACCCACCCAAATGATATTCACCAAACAGGCTAAAGGAAAGATTTTATTTTGCTAAAAAGCAGCTGACAATTTCCCTTGAAAAGTATTTAACTTAAAATACACCATCTTTCAAAGTACAAGAGAAACAAAGCAGCTCAGAGGAAACACCTCAGTGAGGGAAACAAGCAATCCAGACTTTCCCAGGACCTTAGAAAATATTTTTTCAGATACCTGGACTTCTACCAGTGTAGTGTCCTTGAAACTTACCTTGGAACACCATCTTTTACTACAGCCTCTGACTTGTGGATGTCTAATAAATCTGAAACCTGCATCTCATTCTAACTGCTAGAAGATGAAAGCAGCTTTTGAGCAATCACTTAATACAGGTAATTTATCATAATATGCTTAGGGGTACCTTGGAATGTTACCTTAATAAAGAGATGGTGTAGCACACTCAGATATATTATGGTTGTGACACAGTCTGAATGTTCCTTCTTCAGACTTCTAAGCATGAGAGCATATGGAACATTTGTCTGATGAGATTTAGAGATTTATCTCAATAGCAGACATTACTTATAAGAACAAATACTGGATGAATCAAGGAGCATGTATGGGGAGTGTTTAATCTTTAGTATGCCAGCTTAAAACTATAAAAGTCAATTGATAACAAGCATCCACGCAATGCTTCGTTTGGAGAGCCTGCAAAATGAGTTGGTATAGTCCAGTTCTTTCAGAAACTGCTGCTATATTTTATGTCAGTGTTGGTAAAGGGCAAAACATGATCAAAAACAAAGGTACACAAAACTACGAGAAGGTTAAGGCAATAAAAGTATTAAACAGTGTTACAAAGTATTACAAAGGTGTTATAAAAGTAATCTTCTGACAAAAAAAGACCGTGAATCTTTACAAACCAATACAGTGATACTGTAACTCCCTAGTCTGCAGGTGACTTTAAGGAAAACATCCTTTTTCCAAGTTTGAACACATCCTGCATCATCTTCAAGACAAACACCTTTTCCCCTGACAGCTGAAATATTTGCAACAGATGAGCACTTTTGAATTAAAGGCTGCATTTGACACTACGAAAAATAGTAATTTCTCTTAATCTCTGTGACCTTCACCAAAGCACTGAAGACATGTGAAAGCTCTTACCTGAGGCCGCATCCTCGGGTTCCACCTGACGTAGTAGCTCACCCAGAGCTCCAAATGGTTCAGACTGGCAACAGGATACAGCACGTGGTTTTCATAGTTTACATAGAAGGGATTTGTGAACTCCTCTAACTGGCTGTTTATGTAGGACCACAGAGATATAGTCTTTGTGCTCACCTCCTGATTGAAAAAAAAAGTTAAAATAATTGATGACACGGACTGCAAAATCTTAAATTATGATGCTAATATCTACATATCACTAATTCTGTCTGTGAAATTTACCTTATCTGCTAGAAAATTACATGCAGTCTGAGAACACTTCTGATAGCTGATCATTAAACAGCCTTAAAAATTTAGCAAAACATCTGAACACTTGTTTTGGTCCAAGGCTAATGGAAAAAGGAGATTTAGGCATATTATTTTCAGAGACACTAAGGTCTAGTTGAGCAAAAGCAACCTGTACTGCTCATAATTTACAGCAATATATACAGCTACTTAAATATGTGGTTACACACTGACCAACTAAACTAAAAAAATTAGCTTTAACAAGAATATCAGTGAAAAGATATAGAATTTGGATGATCCAAAACAGCATCTGTGAAAAATAATTATTCAATTTTCCCACTCATACTATTTTCTCCTAACAAATAATTTATATTATGCTTTAAATTGACTATTTGTACCTTTACTTGCACTTCTGAAAGTTGCATTATTCTAAATTTAATCAGCACAATAATGGTTAGATCAAAGACTGGAAATCTGAAGTTACATCAGATTCATTTTGCAATTTTAAACTCCTTCTGTAAAGCATGTGTTTCTACTACCATTGTGTCTTAAATTGCATTTTTTTTATTGAGAATTGTATCTGACTATTTATTTATGAAGGAAAGCTGTCTGGAAACCCTGCATTTGCTGAGAATATGTTATTCAGCTCCATCTTGTGGTATTTACATGCAACTTTTCCCCTACAGAAGTAGTAGAGACAAACCAAAAAAAAAAGCAAAACTAAATATCACAAGGAATTGTAACTTGCTCTAAAAATATGAGGTAGTAAAAACAACAAAGCCAAAAGTAAGCAAAAGTGTACTTGGAATATTAACAAACTTTAATTTTTTTTTTTTCACAAACACATATTTCATTGAGTTCTAACTTCATTCATTTAGTTAATTTAAATTTCTGTAGTCCTCAACCACAAGTTCCATCCAGTTATATCCCATAGTTACCTGCCAAGTCATCCATAGGCGCTCCTCTGGAAATAGTGACAGAAATGCTAACATACTTTGATAATTAGTATTATTTAAAATATTGTATTTTGGCTAAAAACACCTACAAGAGGACTTACTAAAATCCTCAACCCCTTAAACAGATGACAACTAAAGACACCTAAGTACCACCTCACATAACAGCAGGGCACTCAGTATATATTTCTCATACCATGAAATGTAATGTCTGCATTGTTTTTTAAGACTATGTGACAAAAATATCCAAAAACACAGCTCAAGTGTTCTTAGGTCATTTTCTAAGCATTTTCATATAAAATCAGAAAACCAAGAATGTGCTTTATACAAGTTATTTACCTCTTTTAATCTCTCTTTTTCACAGTTGCATAAGAAAGTCCCAAAGAGACAACTGTAAAGGTGATCCAGAATGGTGATCAGAAATAGCTCGTTGAATTCAAAGGCTGCAGGAAACTGATATTAAAAAAAAAAGGTAAAATTACTTTGAACTTTGTTTTAAGCAGAGTAGAAAGGAAGAAAGTCAGACATAGGAAATAACCAAATAATTCAGGTAAGATTTTTTTTCCTATTTAGAGATTATTTTCAAGAAAACTCAGCAATTTCAGTAACTCCCACTTCAATAATACATTTCACCTACGTACTTCTTTACCAATACTTCTCAGAGCTATACTTTACATTCATTATCCAAGTATACCAGAATACAAACATTAGCTGATGTGAAACTGGTGATACAAAGCAATCCACTTTAAGAAGCTCTAACAGTATTTTGCTCTACCCTGAACCCTCTTAAACATACACTTTATATCTTATTATGGGACAAGAAAACATTTGGGGAAAAAAAAAGAAAAAAAATAAGATAATGGCATTTAAGAGTTTTAGTTCCTATTTCAACATGCAAGGAATTGAATAATAAAGACTACTGCACATACATTGTGCTTAACATATATTAAAATTTTTTCTTTCACTTTCTACTCAACGAAGTTACTTTTCTCTATTACACCCCCTGAGTTTACCATCAGCTATATACAATAAGCCTTTAATCCCTCTTCTTCTGTATGGGAAAGTCAATCCTGTACATCTGAAATGAAAGAACTGTTATTCCCCTGAGGACCATTAGGTATTTTGTTCACAAGCAGAGGTTACCTGATATATTCTAAGAAAATCAGTCAGAAATCTGAAAATGTTTTTCCTAATCTGTAGTGCTCTAAAAATCCATAAAGGAAGAAATTACTGCAAACTCCAAGGGCTGCTGCCCATTCAGATGGAAAAAGTCCTTCTTCAGTCAAATACCACAGTAGAACTACACATGGCAACTACTTGATGTGTCAAAATAACTTTGTGTTCAGTACGACAAGGGTAGCAAATACAGACATGGAATGACACACATTTAGAAGAATAAAAAATTGAGAAGACTTAAGGAAGCATTTCTCTCATTAACAATAAAGAGCATGTTATAAGAGAATAATATTCAGGACAAATGAAACAAACTTTGTGCACTCCCTCTGAAAGCATACATATTCACAGAGGTCTAAACTGCAAAGTTTTAGATTTATAAGGCAGAATTTCCTGTCATGTGGAGAAATCTTAAGCGAGTATTTCACATATGTAGAAGGCGGAGGACTGGTTTCTGCTTTGTGCCACTAAAGAACACTGAATACTTTGGTGTATTCAAGAGCTACTTAAAATAAAGATGACTCCTGTAGTTAGGAGGAGTAACACAGCAATTGGGACTGTGGGTGAACTAGCTGATCCAGAAATTCCTCTTCAGTGTCAGCTGTGATTTATGAAGGGCAAATGTTTATTCATGTTGAAAGTAAAGAGCTGAATAACACACAATGGGTGTGCTTGTATTAAATCCAGAAAGATCTAAGTTTTAAACAATGTTCTATAAAAAGAATATTGAGCTAAGTCAAACATTGTAAAAACATTCTCTTTCCAAGACTTCTCAAGCTAATATATACCAACTTTTGACTGAAAATTTTGAGTAAGGAGATTATCAGCATCATGAAACAGAAAATGAATGGGAACCTTCTTATTACTCTGCTACAGACTGTGCACTGTTCACCAGTGCAGTGTGCTCACACTGGGGCTTCTCTCACAAATCAAGGGTTGTTTTCAACCTTCTCACCATTTCTTTTCATAAGGCATAGAGGAAATTAAGATTATCAAAATCTCTTTTTCGGTCATGTTCATAAGTTAGTACTTTTGAACTTCCTTCTCTCTAGGAAATCGTGCCAAAACTTAATTACAAAACAGTGATGTTAAAAACACAGCTATTACTTTAAGGAAGTATGAACAGATCTTGACAAGCAGGTATGCTGAACCAAGTCAGGAGAAAATTCAGTGGGTCTCTGACCTCAGCCTGCTGTCCAGCTCAAAGCAGCAACCAGATACAGAGAGCAAAAATAATTTGCAAAGCATCAAAATGATATTTGGAAAAAACTTTGAAGACAAAGCATCTCCTAAAGGGACTCTCTTTAACTGAAAGCATTTAATGAGCCTTGTCACATCAGGGTTGTGTGTTGTGACAGGTCCATACTAATCAGAAGGATGCTGACATGGCCACTATTCTAATCTAGTGAAGCATATTCAAAATTCCATACATCAGTGGTTGCACTCCAACTAGTTTATTAATAAGTGATAGCACTTTATTGAAACCCTGTCTTTGGATACAACAGTTGTACTGTTGGAGCTGATGTATCAAGACTGTAAAGCTTCTATTACTGCTGCTGAAAAATCACTGACCTAAAAATGCCTTCCTCTGTAGTTCCCAGCCTATTAGCGTCTGCTTGAAGATTCAGGTGGAAAAATTCCCCAAATGAAAATTTACTTCTTGTCAAATCCACTAATTGTGAGAAAACACACGGGTCATTAAAATCTCCCACTTGTTGCTGCTGGAGCTGTTGGGGGTTTTTTAAAGCAGCATTTAAAAAAAGAAATTATCTTGTTTAAGTCTGATGATGACAAATGGCATGTGATTCAGAGACATTCAAAATACACTCGCTTTTTAATCAATGAACTCATTCTGTACTACAGTAACATTTAACATTGAAACACTTGGCAGAACAACTGTGCAATGGACAATAATGGTTTACTGAACCCTAGACAGAGGAACAGCGCACTGCTGAATGCAGTGAAAAATGCACCTCCAGCAACAGCTGACACCAAGTAACAAACAGGATGAAACTTTCTGCTGACTTTAAACAGACCTTCCTCCTGTGAGGGTTCTGTGCATGAAAGGTAGGAAGTTAAACTGCAGTGCTACATGCAAATTTTACAGTTCTGTTTCATTTTAACCAGGCATCAGTATTTCATCAGCTCACATGTGGTCTTTCCAATTTGACATCTGCTACTCAGTATCACCAGAATTTACTAACAGAGGAGGGAAATCAGTTCACCATATGTTTTTTTTATTAAAATCTGATGTCAATGTACTTCTCTCAAGTTCTCTGTTATTATATTTGTGTGTCATGAAGACCATAAACCCAAGGGAAAATATTAGGCTGTCAAGGACTAAATTTCATTGTCTGAAGCTATCAGGAAATTTGTATCTTAGTGGGAAGTTAGAGATTCTCTCACTGTTTTAAGGTGACTACTTTAAGAATGTAACTCTTAAGACCTGAAAAGAGCCTATCTGCTTGCTTTTATCCCATGCCCAAATAAGAGCCCTTACACCCTCCTGAGGTCATTAACACTTATTTGAGCTTTGGAAAGTTTCACATATGTTTAGCATGAACTGTAAGGCACAGAACTATCAGTGTTTTATGAGCAAGTGATCTGCGCAAGTGATCTGTCAAGATAATCACAGTCTCCACATCTATTCTCTAAGTGTTCAAGTCAACTGAAAAATAAAAATAAGTGGGCAAGAACTGTTCAAGAACAACTTTTTCTATTTTTTTTCCTGTGCAACATTAATGATTTTTCAATGTCACTGCTGTTCACGAATTTCAGAACAATTTCTGGATCCAGGTTTTGAACAGATGTGGTATTGGCAAAATGTTTCACAGATTCCCCCTCTGCCCTCATCCCTTTCTGCTTTTTAAACTAGAGGGAACTAAACTGTTTATAGCAAGAAATAGGAGGCAGCAAGGGAGATCACAAAAATAGAAGAGGCTGCTCTCAGTTAAGGATCTCCCCAGAGGACTTTTGTTCCTACCAGGTGTTTAGAACTGCTTCTCTTTGCTATTGTTATTAGCTTTCCTCTGAAAGAGGGACAGATTTTTTCATTTATTTTCTCCAGACATACTAAATAGCACGTTAATGTTGAAATATAGATACACAGAAAGAGAAAGTCTACAAGACCCCCTGGACAAGGGCCCAGTATAACAGCAGGGAACTTTCATAAAGCACCAAAGATGACTGTTTTGAATACAAGTTTTGGCAACTATGATGTAAGTTTTTAAGAACCACGTTCAGAACAAGGTAAGAGATCTGGGAGTGCTAGGATCATATGGAACCAGACTGTTACCCTCCTCCCTTCAAAACAAATCACATACTATACAGCCTTCAGTTTAACAGCTTTTACCATAAAAGCACAGATCCATGTTAGGCTTCAAGGAGAAAAAAAAAGGAAAGAAGAAAAAAGAAAAGAGAGAGGGGAAGGAAGAAAATAAAAAAGGAGTCACGCACCAAGAACTGCTAAATCATTTGGAAATAAAGCCTTCATGTGGACAACCTATTTCAATTACCCTATTAAAGAATTGCAATATAAAAGCTCAGAAAAACCTTGAGGTTTTGCTCATGGAGGCACAAATAAGGAAAATGAAGACTAACTCCATTCAATAACTTAACATTTCAGAACAAAAATGAGGAGATGAATATTTTGGTATCTGATGGATCACTATTTCAATGATCTCCCCTGATCTAGAGGTAAGAGCAGTGATGGAAGTAAGAAAACTTATCAGAGAATAGGCTTGTTTGGTATAAATGATGTCCTGTATACATAAAGATAAAAATGTTAACATCTGAGACATATATAAAAGAACTTTCTACTAACCTCAGTTCACAATCAGCTCAGATTTTTGCTGTTTCTTAAGGACAATATAAATCCACATGAACATCTACTCCACCAGTGAACATGCAACACAAATCATTTATCTCATCAATAACTCTTATTTATGTAAACAGCAAACCCTTTGTAAGCCTATTTTAAACAGAAAAAACCTGCAGGTATTTTGGTTTCAAGACAAAATCTCTAGCTCCTTTTACCTCACTTTGAGTAGAAATTTCCCTCTGTGTGCATAGTGCAGCCACAGAGCAACCAACTTCAGGTAAACAAGCTACTGCTCTGTAAGGGAATGTGTTCTCCTACACAAATTATGTTTCCAAGATAAAGACTAATACCTCATAGAAATACACTCTTCAGCATCTTACCTGCTTTGTCATTTGCCAAACGCAGTCAATGAACTGAAGGAAAATGGGAGATCTGTCAGCATCCGCATGATCATCATCTCCATGTCCCACTCGCTGGAAGTCAGAGCACACTGCATTTCAGTCTGGGGTGTCTGCAGTGCCATCCCAACACTGCATTTCAGTCTGGTGTGTCTGCAGTGCCATCCCAACACTGCATTTCAGTCTGGTGTGTCTGCAGTGCCATCCCAACACTGCATTTCAGTCTGGGGTGTCTGCAGTGCCATCCCAACACTGCATTTCAGTCTGGGGTGTCTGCAGTGCCATCCCAACACTGCAAAGCTCAGGAACTCTTAAATATGTTCCAGTAGTGAACAAGACAAGCAAGTCTTCCATAATGTTAACTTGCACTTTTCAACTACTAGAAATGCATCCCAATATTCACTTATGGACATGCCTTCACTTTTGAGCAGAGCTGGAAAGCTCTACCAGTTGTTTCCCCATCTTCTACTGCACAGCCACTGATTTCTACCAGTGAGTGAAACTGGTAGGAATTTATTTAAGACTGAACTGAAAAAATGGTTATTCCATCTCCACCTGTCATAACTACATGCCATTTCTACTAAACCATCTTAAGAGTCAGAGCCCACAGAATGTCATAACAATTTATTCTAATTCCCCATTAGCCCATGTGTTAAATAAACACTTCAACCTTAAATCAGAGTAATAATTCCAGCCATTTTACACTTTAGTACCTTAATTGTTTTTCTTGGTTCTCCATTCATAAGCTCCATAACATAAGTTACAATCCCTCATTCTCATAAAAAAGGCACATGACTTTTTCTCTCCACTGCATTCAAACCACTTCATTTTTATTTACTTTATATTATATGTCAAATAGAGGTTTCCTGTTAAAAATGAACAGGTCACAATTCTCTGACACACTCAGACCATTAAAAGCACACCAGAGACAATAACTAAAACGCAGCAGAGTATTGTGAGAAAATGTCCTACTCAAAGTAAAAGCCCTGAAGGGGACAAACTGCACAGTAAATTTTCCAGCTTACCATTGCAAATCGATGTCCAAAACTTATCCATTCTTTCTCTACAAGAACTTCAAAGCCCTTGATGGTTCTGTAATAGCTGTCCAGCATAAGCATGGCCAGTGCAGTGAGCTGTGCAGTTCGATCCCAGCCATCACTGCAGTGCACCACTACAGAGGTTTTACCAGATTCAATTTTATCTGCAATTCGTACTGCTCCAGCAAGAAGCATCTTAAAAATGAAGAAACAAGAGTATTAAATACTATCCAAAACTCTACCAAAAAAAAAAGTTATAATTTTATACTCTTAAAGTCATTACATTCTAAAATTTCAGATTAATTACATAATCATCCTGATGAGAATGCTTTAAATGAGAGGTTTCCAAATGGTGGTATGTATATTCCTAGAGGTACAAAAACTGCGTGCACTCTGTTGTCCAGGACGGAGCTCTTACCAGCTCTCCATTATCAGCAGCACATAACAAATGAACCTGGGAATCCCTTCTCTAAATTAATTGATATTCTGATGTATTATGATGAAAAGACACAAATACTGTAATCTATTCCAAAGGCTGAAAGTTTGAGGTTTTTAAAGCTCATTTCACATTAATCAATCACTCTTTCTTGCTCCATTTTCAGTTCAACTGAAACTACTGAGTTCAGAGAAAGGGACAAATCATCCAGCTAATCTATATCAAAACACAACCCAAACAAACCCAGAAACCCCTGGCTGGGAGCCTGTTCTGATTTGTTGGTGCATGAAGTATACATTGCATTCAGCTTCTGAGCTGACCATCAATAGCCTGGATTTGGGAGCAATGCAGGAGAGGACAGGACAGAGATGGCACAGGACTGAGATCACCTGTGTGAATTTGTTACTCTTCTCCCCACTCAAAACCACACCTATTTTGTTCCCTGATGCCATCCTCTAGCTTTTTAGAAACTTAAATAAACTCTCTCCTGTGAAGACTTGTCTCTAACATGACCTCTCATGGCACTGAAAAATATGTGGGGGAAAAAAACCAACCACTAGAAATGGGACCACAGAAGAATTCCTGTTCTGCATTCCAACATCAGAAAATGTAATCTTGCAAAATATTTGCACTTTCCCTTCCCAGGCATGCAAAAACATCTTCTGGGAAGTAGGAAAGCTGGCATCTGCTGGAGAAGCTGTGCACAAGACCAGTCTTCAAACCTATTCCAAGAACCATGTTTTAGAGACAATTTCCATTGATTCTATCTTTCATTGAGCATATCTTTTATGGTAGAACTGAAGGATGCCAGGGTGGAAATATCAAGAAATAATACAAAAGTGCCTATGAGAGAGCAGAGTTCGTGGTCTGAACTAGTTAATTGCCAATTATTTCAGTTAGAAATCTCTACTGCACTAAATATTAAAACAGTTTGGTCTTCAATAAAAGCAGAAAACAAATCTATTTAACATACAGGTACGCAATAGCTTGCTTTAAAGAGAACACAGATGCCTCTGAAGGAAAACGGCTGGGAATAACAGAACAGGTACAGGAAATGAGCAGAGAATGGGAGACAGAAAACACATTTACTATTAGTTCAGCAAGTATCTGTGGAGTATGTGAAGCACTTTATTCCACTTTGGACAACAGCCTTTAGAAAACAGCTTCCTCTACAAATTTATTATTCTTTACAGATGTTTCAAAACTTAGTAACCATCACAGTATTTCAGTTAGGGCTCCTCATGAATAACTGGCTCTGGATTGGCTTAGAAAACAAGAACTGGAAAACAGTTAATAGTGCAAGTTCTACCCTCAGACAGAAGATATCCTGGGTGTGCAGTAAGCACCAAGTGACCCACGTTGCTACTCCTACCTTCACACACAGAGAGTTACTGGTGCCTTCACAGACCCTCCTGGACCATCTCTGAAGCGCTGTGGGTGCCAGGGGTTGGAAGGTGAGTTTCCAGTAATGCATTGCATTAAACTGGGACACAGCCACACTGGTCTGAGCCCAGAAATCAGCAGATGTGTTAAGAGTAAAGCTGTAGATTGTTAATGCTATTACAAGCCAAGTCAAAAGGCAAGGAATTCTTGGAAAAAATCTCAGAAAGTTACTATCAACACAGTAACACAATAATGGCAGCTTCTAAGAAATCAGCCTGCAGTTTCTGCTGTCAGTACCATTAATGTGAAGCAGCATGTAAGGGACATTAATGAATAATGTCACACATGTGTCAACTCCTTAAAATAATTTAAATTAAATTTCCAATTGCTGTGCTATTGTCACCTGTCTGACAGTGGTATCAAAGTTCACTCCTGACACTGCCTAATCCAGTAACCTCACCAGTCAGCACCAATGAAAGGTGACCATGGGCACACAATAGACTACTGTATTTAAGGCCAGGGTGATAAGAAAAGTTTCCAGATACCTCAGATTCCCAAAACTGTTTCAAATAGCTCAAATTCAAGAAAAGAAGAAAATTAAACTGTTCCCAAAATATCATTAAATATGACTCTTAATTTCATGTTTGCTCCCTCTACTGGCTCTGCTGCAGTTGTCAGCTGGCACTGCTGAACAGACAGTCAAACTAATCAACGACCCCAAACGTGTTTTGCATGACATTTGAGCCAGCTGCTAATAAAACAAATTACACTCCATCCACATTAATCATAAACAGCTGATTGAATGTGGTAATGAAATAATCTACTCTAAAATAATTTCAAAGGTTAGTGAAACTGACTGTAAAACTGAGTGTGGTAGTGA
Organism: Aphelocoma coerulescens; assembly: GCF_041296385.1. Lineage (NCBI taxonomy): Eukaryota > Metazoa > Chordata > Aves > Passeriformes > Corvidae > Aphelocoma > Aphelocoma coerulescens. The sequence goes on from NC_091018.1 coordinate 14,666,332, forward strand.
CTTATTTTAATATTACGTTAAATAGGGCAGATGATAACCTGATAGGATCACTGACTACAAACAGCCCATGAAAATGTAGGTGCCCATCACAAGAACAGTAACATTGCACTGAAGGAGGGAAGGATGAGAAGGACTGCAGAATTCACAGTCAAGCCCTTTTGGCAGTGGCTCAAATATAATCTGAAGTTCCCAGGGCATTCTTCCAAACAAGAGGGATAACCCTGGACTGCTCACAAACATTCCTTCCCAAGAAAATAAAACAGTGTCCAGCAGTACATACGATACTGTGCTATTGGGAATTAACTATCTGCCAGTACATAAAACTGGAAATACAAAGTTATCATGGAATGCTTAAAATACTGTGTTCTAAGTGACTATTTAAAAATAAAACCTTTTCACAAGATTATCCTGATTAAAGCAACATGCTTGAGTTTCAACATTATTTTAGCAATATTTTATGAAGTGCAAGTTAAAAATATGGTTTAAAAAAGTAAGTGATTTTTCACATCAAAATCATTTTACCCTTATATATTCCAGCCAATGTGTGGAGTCCACGTTTGACAGCCACCGAGTCTCATCAATAGTAGGATAAACTATTTCTTTAAGTTTCCGCAGGGATTCTCTCATTACGTGTATATTATGAATCTCCAGAAAGACCAGCTCTGCATTTGGGTAGGCACTTTCACTTTCATATCCTCCACCTTTAGCCTGTCATTCAAAAGGTAAAAAACAGACAATGAGAAGAACATGTATAGGACTTCAGTATAGGGCAGAGAGAGTTATTTTGCTCAAGTTTCAGCATTTTCTGAGAGAACGGATTATTTTAGCCCTAATAAAAACATATTTTTGGATTTTGTTTTTCTAAAAAAACTAGAGGGGTTTTTTTAGGTGAAAGAAATTCTAATTGAACAGGCTACATTTGATAATCCATCCATATACCTTCCCCTTATTACTGATGAAAGCTTTGGTCTTCTGTGAGCTTTACTGCATGATTTCTCAGCTATATCTTCATGCTGCCTTTGATTCCTGCCAGCCTTTTCAAAATGCTACAAGCAACTTACCTTCCTTCCCCTGCCCTCTTTAGGGACCCTTTCTTAGCTCTTTTCAACATCAGGTTCTCCACATCCTGGTATCTGGCTCAAGCTTCAGCCTTGTAATAAGGCTAATGAACTAATGCTAGTTATGATACCAACCTACCTTGTTTGTATCTGCAACACTATTCTGCCTGGCATCAAAGATGATAAGTTTATGTGACTGAGCATTGGCATCCATTATTGTCTGCAAATATTTTTCATCTTCTTTGCAACGCTTATCATTTGGGCCAACTGATGGCTGGCTGCATCGTGTTATTGTCGCTTGGCTCTCAGGATGAATCCAGGATAACACCTGGAATAAGAGAAAACTATTTAATTTACTATACTACTATAAAAGCAGCAAGCCAAGGAACAACTAGACAATCACATGCCTATTTGGCATTATTTCCTGGCAAATCAACAAATGCAAGTTTAAGGACAGGCCGATGCAAAAGCATATTGACAGCACACTAGCACTAACTGCTCATCCCAAATCTGAGGTTGGAGTACAGAGTGATTCTAAAATCTCAGCTTTTATTTCTAACAGCAACTTAGCCTGTATCTTTCAAACTGGAAAAAAAAAAGGGCAGCGGAAGAAGAAAAACTGCTTCCATGTGGAAGGCTATGGACTTGTACCCTACCTTGCTAAGCATGATAACCAACACCATCTACCATATTTAGAGGGGTTCTAATGCTACCTTGTCTAATCTCAAGCAAAGCACTATGGCTATGACACACTCTACTCCAAATCAAGCTAATACATGCCAGAGCATCAGATACCACTGTGGCCTAGAAGTGCTAACTCTAAACAAAAAACTTACTACATGGCACAATAATTGTGCAATTAAACTCACACTTGAGCTGCTCTCTTCAGTTCTAAACCCATTGAGCCTAATTCTTCTTTCTCTGCCCCCCACTCCCATCTCAGGAAGGAAGCCATCCCACTGTTATTTAAAAAATAAAGCCTAAAACAACACTAATAATTTCTTGTAAGCCACAAATTTCTGAAGCACTTATATCCTCTTGTACAAGGTTCACTTACAGGAACTCTCCCTTTTGCTCTAAATGCTGCCACTTTTGAGAGGTCATCATCCTTTACACTGGTTGGCACAACAAGAACAGCAGGGTACGTATCACAAAGCTCATAGGTGCTGTTAATTTTTGATATTTTCCAGCTCTCATTGGGCAAGCCCTGTATGAAAGTAAAAACAGTTTAGCATTTTTCAGGTTAGACTTTTACATATCTGAGTTTCGGGCAATGAAAAATTTTATGTCCTGCATCCTTTTAAAAAAAAGGCATGCCCACGTTTTCTTTTAAAGAAGTTAAAAACTTAGGTATCCATGCTGAATCATAAACCAATGGAAGTCTTTCCTACTAAACTGATATGGAAAATAACCATATGGAAACTGTAGATTTAAAACTACAAACGACAGTCAGTCTTCTGTTTAATGCTGCTTATTTAAATTCAATTTTTTATAAAGCCTGTGTTTTGTAGAAACAGCACTTGAAAAATGTGGATTTCAGAACCATGTTAAGTTAGACCAAATCGCTCAAGTACTCAGCACCTGCACCTCCATCAACTTTAGCAGGTACTCAACGCTCTCAAACTCAGGCCACTTGCATTTTATTATCCAAACATGAGATGTAGGCAGTCAGTCCATGTAGCAAGAGCTGAAAATGATGAGTTTTCTGTTACATTTTTTCCTTGTTTAAATGGCTCTGGGAGAGATGGAGAAAAAAACCCACACCAAGTACTTCTATAACTTACCTGCCTCTTATATTCTGCCATTGGATCATACACTTTCCAGCCATTAACTGCAAACTTTTCTTTATAGCTGAATGCAAAAAGAGGCTAAAGACAACAAAACAAAATCATAAATTACTGCCTGACAGGTTGTATGCACAACAAGCTCCAAACAGTGAACACTCCAGTATTTCAAATCTAACACTTATAAAACTCTTGGAACAGCAGACATAACACCTTCAGTCAAGACTGGAAAACACTGAGCTAGAAAGAGGATTAAAAATAGTTTTCTCCATTAAGTATGAGTTTAAAATTAACAAAACCAAGACAGAAAACAGAAAGTTCTAGTTACTTGCCTCTGATCACACAACACATCAATGGCAATGCCAAGATGACAAAATTGGTTTCCTACTCCCGACCAGTTCCTTACCCACACAGGCAAATGAAAACAGAATTCTGCAGCTAACTAATAACAAGATTAATTGTACCTATTTGTTGTATTAGACAGAACTTCTATATTAAATTACTTACTGCAGAAAATAAGAGTCAATACATACATATTTTTAATCAGAAACATTAGGCAAATCTAGATCTCAAGGGTTATTTATAAATTAACTTCAATAGCAGGACACAGCAGTGTTTGATGAATTAATACAAAAAGCACACAGGGTCAGAATGGCCTGCCTGCTCTGCAACAGATTTTATGAATCAACACTTCAAAGTTTGTTATAAAGCCCTTGTATTTCCTCCCCTACACTTTCCCAAAAGAGGAGAGACAGTGATAGCCTCCTCTCCATCTTAAGACTTACCAGTCCATTAGAAACAGGAAATGCACGTGTTACAAGGTTTTCAAAGATCTCCAATCTGTTCTGCTCTTCCTGTTTATAGGCCAGCCGCAAATTTCTCATATCCTGTCAAAAATAAGTTACAGTTTTACTCTGTGATAAATTAAAAAAAAGAAAAAGCAATTGTAAGACATCTGAATGAAGGCATATATGGAACACGAAGTCACTGACATCATCTACCCCCAAGAGAACAGAGTTCTGTAAGCATTCATATGAGATAACTAGGAGTGTCATTAGAGATGCTTGATATAAAAATAGCCACTTTTCCTTTGAATTCACTCTTGAGACAAAATGCAGAAGTGTTTAAGACTGCAAGTACCATAGAGGAATTGAAATAAATGAAGCATGATTCAAATACAGGGAACTGATCAGACAGAAAAACAGAACATGGGCTGGCAGATTCCTCTTATAGAAAAATGAAATGGAAATATTTTAATAATAAAAAATCTCTACCATGCCTTACCTTGCAAACTATTTCTATACCACATGAATTGTCTCCATGGCTCTGTACTCCAATTTTTTCAACCCTACTTATAACTCCAAGGGGAACATCAACAACAAAAGGTGGATCCTGAAATTTGTATATAAAACAAATGAATTTTATTACATTAGAAGAAATATAAATTAGTATTATTCATATGTGTTTCATTAGAACCAACAATAATTCCTGTTTAGTAGACTGCTGTGAAACATCACACTTCACTGAATTTGTCACTTTTTGAAATCTACTCCAGCAACATTCCTACCTGAAACAATAGGCAGATAGATAGTGAAGTCTTACCCTCTCAACACTTTTGATAAACATTCTGAAGTCCGTCACTGTGAGCGTACCACTGACTGCTCCCATAAATGGACAGATATACATAACATCCTTAGCTGGAAAACAGATCAATTAAAGCTTTGTTTTACTATTATAGACATTTACTCCATAACAATCTATTTTCATTTGAAACTCACAAGATTTTGGCAGCTCCATAAGATTTTGATGCTTGACCTCTTTAGGAAAGCTTATTCTTGCAGGGTTGTCTTTATCTCAGCAATGAAAGCAATCAAATTCCTTAGCCCCAGTGCTGCTCAGCAGCTCCTCAGCACCTGGGGCAGGGCTGCAGCAAGGGCAGGCAGGTCCCCAACACCCTGCAGGTACCCCCAGTTGCAGGCAGCTTTGCTCCCTGCCCTGAGGTGCAGAGCACCTACACTCATCCCAAAGACAGAGCATCCACATGCACCCAACCTCCAAGTAATTCAGTTCTATGCCCATATCTTCACTTTCACTTTTATTTGTGGGTATTCTTTCCTAGTGAAGTACTGCACTACTAACGCAGAGCTCACTGTCACAAGCCAAAGCGAAATAAATCCCTCTAAGAACTGGAAACTAAGTTTACTGCAACTTCATGTTTTTTGCTATTACAATTTTGAAGCTATGACGTATTCTTGGCACCCCCAAGCAGAAGTACAATACATACACCTCTATGGAACAAAAAATCCTTAGGAAAAAAGAAATTATCTATATGGAGCAAGTCATCCTCTGGATCTGGTTTCTCCTGCCAACACTTGGATTTACAAGACAAAGAAAAGAAATCCACATCTAATCAGTTAATCTAAAGTGGCATTAAATTAAATAACAAAAGTCAAAAGGAAATAATATTATGTTTTTAAATAAACTAGCAATTTAATAGTATTCAATGCAGCACTCAGTAGTACACTTACCGATAACTTTGATTGATTCTCCAGGAAAAAGTGGAGCCTCTTCCATCTGTGCTAGTTTGTTTCCATCCCGCAGTGCCTGGCAGAAATCCAAAATCGTGAGTAAATCTCACTCTCCATCTGTACCACATCGATATATTTTGATGCAAAGTGCTTTTACTACCAGATTACTGAAACACAAGAAGTGTGTCCTTTTTTAAATCACACAACTGTACTAACAGTACCACAGTAAAAGAAAGGAACAAAAAACAACCAAACACAAATTTTTGTATTAAAATATAACACAGACATACACATTAGTAACATATTAGTAACAAAGCATTTATGCAACAATTAGTTTCACATGCTAGCTACATATAGCATACAAAAACATGAACAATAAGATCAGCCCAAATTAGTAATTAACAATTTGTTAGTGTTTTGCTGAATGCAGGTATTATTTGGGGTATTTTATATATTTGAGAACATTTTCAAGCTCTTATTTTTTTTTTTTAATTCTAATGCTGCTTATTTAATATTTGATTATTTTCATCTGAGAAAATTATATGGCAGAAACTTTATTTAACATTCTAACTTTGTGGTTTTGATAGCAAGAAGCACCCCACAATGCTCTATTTCAATCAATACCTTACTGAGAGTGCCACAGGTTATGTAATAGGTTCACTATAGGAATTTTGGATCCAGAAGGTCGGATTAAGAATGAAGTAACAATAAAATACAGAAGGACTATTAGCACTTTTAAAATACTGGTTAGTTTCATAACTTTTCATTGAGGTAAATGGCTTCATTGCTGAATGACACGTGACGGATACTTTGGGTCCTTTGCTGGCAGCTAAGATTTACAATGTACTGAAGATTGTAATACAGCATAAAACAGTTTGTGGGTCTGTTAAGGACCACGAGAGAAAGTGATCTCAGGTCAAAATGATGAGATATTAGGGTTTCAATTTTTTACATCCTAAGTAAATATAATGGGCTAACTTGTTCCAGCAAACAAGGAACCTTCCCCTTGTATTGCAGCTCTGACCCACATATACGTAATTGGGAGGATCTGTCTGCTTCCAAACAGACTACCCCAAGCCCTCATTAATAAATAATTTCTAAAAATATTTCAGCTGATCTCTGGCTTCAGATTTCCTTGAAAACTATTGAAATTTCACATGCAGCACCCAATCACAAAAAACAACGTGTAGAGAAATAGCCAGTGCTTACAAACTGAGGATGGATGTGCTCTGTTACACGGGGCTTATGTTCAGCATTACATTTTAGACTACATGACCTTACAAGAAAAGTCTGCCTAGCACATAACCAGTTACACACTAAATGCTTTCTAGGGCTTCTCTTGAATAAGAAATGTAAGATTTGTATGCACTTTATGAGTACTAATATATTGTACCTTGCTACACAGTTAATGAATGAAAGATGAGTAAAACTTGCCACCTGATCAGGTTCTGCTTCAGAATGATAGCCATTGTGTCCATCCTGAATCTCCTGCTTTGCATGAGGCAGCAGTAGAGCAAGAGAGAAGTAACAGCAAAAAAAATGCAAACAACAGGTGAAAGGACAGAATCTTCTCAGTTTTTGTTCCCCTTTTTAAAAATTTCCTTAAAAAGACAGCATATACTTTGACTCCAGCTTAGCTTTCCAAAATCTTCTACTCCTGGCACACACTACTTTCCACAGAAAGGAATCCAAGCTATTAGCACCATCCTTTGAATGTTACTTGGCACAAGACAAAATGAAAAATTTACTCCCTTTTTCACAAAAGAATCAGTGCTCTGTAGATAAGAACATAAAAGTATGTACTGTCTTTTTAAGACAAATAACCTTACAGTGAAGAAAATTAATTTCAAAAATGCTACATGCTTATCACTAGAAGAAATTGAGTACAGCTTGCAAAGGCAGCATTATGGGAAAACTCATGCAATCTTTCACAGAAAAAAACAGGTCGACACCAAATAGAAGTATCTAGAGACTTTAAAAATGCTTTACTGTGTAAAACATGTTGTAACTGAACTCTCAACTTTATAGCTTAACGTATCTTTCCAGCAACTTCTATGTTGTGGCTTGAAACTCAGCCAGTAACTTCACAGAACCTAAAATCACTACTCACAGCAAAACAGGCAAACAATTCACATTTTCATGTTAATTGATTTTTGCATCAATTGGCAGCAAATCCTGAACATTAATTAAACTTCTTTAATAAACATAAGGTCCTTATGCACACCAGAGAGAAGCACAAATATCATCAGGTCAGCTGAAGGAATTGTTTTAGTATGTTCAGCCAAAAATGTTCTTCTGTCTTCTTTCTTTAACAACTGGAGAGAAGTTGTGCTCATGACAGTCTATTACTCCCAGTTCAAATGCAAAGAACTTCTCACTTGGTCAGACTGTAAAATCAGCCTCAGTCTAAATTTACAAATGTTTGTTAAATGTCAATTTCTCTTTTTACAGGATTTCTACAGAACCCTCAAGAAACAACTTAGAAGAAGGACTTCAGATATCTTCAGATAATTTGAACTTTACATGAGTTAAAAAAATTGTAAGTACTTAAAAAAACCTTTCAAGTTATAAAGGACTACTAACATTTAGGTATGGCTAGAATTCTGTTATACAGAAATTACTTAAATTTCAGATCATAATTATGTTGTTTTTGAAATCAAAGAAAAATAGACATTGTGATCTCTAGAAGAAAACCAGCAGGACAATGAGCAAACACACCAAAGAATTTTAAATATATGAAAGACAAAGAAGCAGAGCAGACCATTCAAATATCAAAGCCTTTACACAGAACTGGGAAAAACTGAACAAAACCAGTTTTTGTTACTCAAGTCAGACCAATTATTTGAAGCGTTAGCTATTTAAAAGAAAAAAAAAAGATCAACTTGTGGATTTGTATGATCGGTCTAAAAACATAATTTTAAAATATGTAAACAATGGATGAGAAAAAGAAATCATTCAGACTTCATCTCTTGGCTTCAGACTGAACAAGAGGTCTTTGTTTGAATAAAAGTGTTGGACACATTTCATGAACAATGTCAAAACACTATCCAGATCACTTCTCACTCCATAAATGTTACTAAGAGAGAGGGGCAAGAAAACAAGGCCCTTCTTAATCTTCAATGAACAATGGGCAAGCTCTAGTATCAAAATTATCATTAAAAAGATGTAGGTCATTGCACTAGTGCCTAACTTCAAACCTAACCTTCAATCCTGTTACAGCTTGGTAACAACTAATGTAAAACAAGTACAAAGGCAAGCATGAATTTGGAACTTATTTAAATAGGACAGACACAGACTTAATGCTTTCACCACTGGTATTCTTTAGCATAGACATGTTAGAGCTGCTAACACAGTACTCTGCACTCTGAAGCATGTAAACCTGAATTGCAAGCATCCATTTTGTCAAAATTAATGTAATAAAACTGAAGTTAGTATTGCACATTCATAACATAATTTTAAAATATTGCTCTCTTACACATTGACTTTTATTGCTCACAAAAACATTGTAATGTATATAAAGCATTTCTATGGCAAAGAAGCTGTTGCACTGCATAGCAAAATGGTCTGGCTGGTTCATAAAACCCATTAATGAGGTAAAGAAGAACGCTTGACACACCAAGATCTCACACAGCACAAGAGACACACAGGTAGGAGGCCGTTCACTGCTAGCCAAAGGTAATCTTACCCGTATAACCGGCCTCCTGTACACCTGTTAGTTAAAATATAAAATGTTATCCAATGAAACACACAGATTTGATTTGTTAAAGACACTACATCTTATTTCACCAGATTTTCAAAAGAACTCTACTCCCAAACATTTTAATTATAGCTGGATTTTGAAAGAACAAAACAAAACTATGCAGAACTAGTAACTCTCATTTGCAGAATTGTTTCGGTCTAAAAAAAAATCTCAGCCACTTCATTTTAGTGATGTAACAAATACCAAGGTCTTTGGAAAGATTCATTCCTAATCACCCTTTTATCCTGCTACAATGTGCTATTGTTGTAAGAGAAGAAAGAGCCTGGTAATCCTTCTAGGTGGAAGACAATAAACCTGCACTAACAGCCATGAAGGAGAGCCACCTGACCTTTCAGAGAAAGACAACTCTTCCCAGCTTCTGAAGGTGTTTGTAGTCAGCAACTACAATCTAAGCCATTTTCATTTATATGAGCCTCTCATTCAAGAACACTCTGCAGGCAGAGCATGTGTCAGAGAAGACACACAGAGCACAGCTCAACTCAGACTGAGATCATGTTGCTGCAGGGTTTAGCAAGCAAGCGCTCCCCCAGTGCTCTCCAGTTCTGACCAGCCCATTAGCTGCCCCTTTGCTTCCCTTTGACTCCCCTTCCCTTAAATCACATTCTCGTAAGGTAAGTCACGTAAGAGTAACATGAGTAACACCGTTAGATACAAGAATCAATATATTTACCTGGTTTTGCAAACATATTAATTTTAACAGTCAAAAAAGGATGAAAGAAAGAATAAAGCAGCGAGTTCCTGGTAAATCCAGCACAAACTAACAGAACTACCTGACCAGTTCCAGAAGCAAACACTCACATCTGACCCGACCTGAAGGTTCTGAGTTGTAAGATAGTCTCTAAATGCAGCAATTCGAGGTAACCAAAGGTAATGAAGACCCATGAAAGTGCATCAAAAGAGAAAGATGTCTCAAAGGAAAACTGAGCTATATACGGGCATTGTCTTTTCATGTATGAATTCCACAGTAACAATTCCAACCTGTTAGTAGTACTGAGTAAGCAACCATAAAAAATTCCATCAAGTTATATACAAATATGGGATTTCAAACCACAGCAATGCAATGATGTCTAATAAAATTTAACCACAAAAATTCTTAATTTAAACCATCAGGCTTAAATCCTTTTCTCTCATTTCTCAGAGAGAGACTGAAGCAGAATTTTAATTAGGCCTTAAAAGATTTATTCCTGTTAAATAATATCTGAGATGAGTCTGGTATAGAGAGGGAAGTTATTCAAAATTAAAGAGTGCTCTTCATTCCAGAAGAATGCATTCTAACTCAGAGATAAACTGAACACCAAGCTTACACACTTGGATTTTACTAAAATGAAATCCTTGGCAAATACACCAACAGCTGTAATGCAAGGTTTCCCCCAGTGTTTTACCAAAAATGTTGGCCTTGACCTGGAGCAAGCATTTGCAATTCAGCTGCTGTAGTATGGGAGAGCTACTCTTTACAAGCTGCTGACTGTACCAATAGTGTGAAACTCTTGAGGTTGAACTTTTAAATAAACTACAGTCAAAAATATTTTATGGACTCATCTCAGACTCAAGCTGAACCTGAATCTAAAATATGCTGCTTCCAGATAACAAACTTTGTAATCACGGAGCATATGTGAATTAAAATCTAGTTAAAACAAAACAAACAAAAGCGATAAAAATCTTCCTTTGGTCATTCTGTATGAAGACAATAAAACTGTTACATATCTAGGATGAAAAAGGAATCTAGATAGCAGGAAGTTGGGCTTCTTACAGGGAATTGAAACATGGGTAACTTCTATCACGTTGTGAGAGGAGAAAAACTGCCCATGCTCCATTCCTGACAGCTGAGTTGAGTGGCTGCACGGAGTGAACAGCCAGTGAGCGTGAAAGAACAGGGGCACAAACACACAGTGGAACTGTCAGGTAAACCATGCTGTGCAGTCATTACCTTAGTGACAAACATTTTGCTGGGAGGGAATGAAAAAGGTGACTTGTTTGTTTGATGTTAAATTCTGTGTCTCCGGTGAAACACCATGAAACATGATACTCAGTTATGTTCTCTGCACAGTAACAAAGTCATTCATTTATTTTTTGTGAAATCTGAGGCACTCAATTCTGTACTCTGAATAACACACACTAGAAACCATTTCAACCTGCAACTATAATCTACTTTACCAATTATTTTATATAGTAACCCAAAAAAAGACAACTCACTTTTGACATTTTATTCAAAACACTGACTTCTAAATTTTCGTTTTACCTCTCTGTTAAGTTTTATTCTGCAGGCTTCAACAGCACTATTCTAAATATGGAGGAAAACACAAAGCAGACTCCTACACATAATGAGATGTTTTTACTTCTGAAACATTCAGCAATCACTCAAGTACTTACCACCTGCTAATCAACATAGCAAGGACCTTTCCGATCCCCCACTCTTTAATCTTCAAACAAATCAATGCATTCCTCAAAGTCACTTACCCTATAGTCTCTGGACACACCCTCTGATGGGACAGACCCTGAAATCTGACTCGAGATGGTTGCAGCTATCAGCTGTTTACACCATTCCACGTGGGATCCAGTCGGGCTACAAAACCAGAAATTTCAAGTTATTTAGCAGTAATTCAAAATGTGTATTTTGAACAGCATAGCATATGAGAAGTCCAGAAAGCAACACTGAAACTGATCACTAACATCGTAAAACTTGGGCTGCTTTGTGGGCAAATGCAACTATTTTACTGATCAAATTAGGAAAAAGAATTTTACTAGTTCATGTCAGAGACACAGAGCTGTCAGGAGGTTAAAAGAGAGGTTAGGGTCCCAGGAACTTAAAAAATATTATGTTCCTTATCCAGTGTAATTTTTATCACTCACACGCTTTTTTCTTAAAGTCACCTGTGGAATGAGTTTGGCCAAGTAATAGGAAACTCCTTATACTGTCCTTATCAGTATGTCCTGATTATTCTGTAAATCCTCAGTACTTCATGCTAGTATTAAAAAATTTAAACGATGCTAATGTTGTATTCTATATTAAATGTTGAAAATACATGTTTTCTAAAGGGTAACTTCTAGTTAACTGCAGTTTTTTCCAATTCATGAAATAAATCCTGGATAATCTTCATGTGGGCTCTCCCATGCCACAGTGATGATGTTCGGTGTAGGCTATTTACAAGAACCCTAAAGCATCTGAACCACACTAAATCCCAGGTGATGCAATTTGAGAACAGTCCCCTAAACTAGTGCTGCTCACAAGTACTGCAGTACTGAGAGGGAGAAGCAATGGCAGTCTGAAGTGCACTAGGTCTGCTTCAAAACACACAGGTATCCAAGTAAAAACTGGGAATGCCAGAGGGAACTGGTTCCCTGGGTGTTACCATAGCCTCAGCTGATATTTTCGATAACTGCCACTTTTCTTCAAACCATTCATCTGGGCTCTTCTACAGATTGAATGCTTATTCAGAAGTAAACTACAGAAAGAAAATGTTAATGTTTTTTTAGTTAATTCATAAACTAGCTTTGGATTCTGTGAACGTCTCATGACACTGAAGTGAATACATTTACACATAGCCAGCACCCAGCAGGTGAACCACACATCAGACATTAAGAGGGTGGGGTAACACCCTTAAATAACCAATTACTATGGACAAGAGCTCCTTCCTTACATTAACTGTGCCAGTATAGCTAGGTATAAGGCAGAGATCCATGCAACAACAACATACCTGAAATGGAAGATCTTTCAAAACTTTTCTGATAAATTTTAATAGCTTTCACCCCACCTGCACATTCTACATGGGACTAGATCTCACAGTGTTGTTTTGCAACTAAAACACATCTATGATAGTCCTGCTTGAACAACAAGCTTTCAGGTTAGTATTTAGTGCTGAACTCGAACCCAGATTCACTTAGAGAACTCTTCTCTAAAGTTTTGCAAAAGAGCCCAAGGGCTAAAACCTACAGTAATCTTTTTCTTACCTCATTTATTTCTCATTCTCTCACATCTCTTAATTTCCAGTGTATCTCTTCAGGGCTTGCCTAAGTTTGTTTTCAAATAAGCACTCAGTTGCTAATTAAGAAAATGATTTATTTTTCTATGTCTTATCTTCACCGCGAATCACTACATCAACAGAGCTAATAGCAGCAGGAAAACGAATATGAATGCAGGACCATCCCCTGAGACCAGTGTGGGGGATGTGTCAGTGTTCCACAGAACACTCGTCACACCAATATGCCTTCTCCCCACGCACCTGTGGGGCACACACCGGTACTGACTGCCCTTGCATTCTGTCTCATCTGCAGTCACACAAAGCCTGGCCTGGTACAGCCGTACCAGCAAACAAATAAAATATATGACAAATAGACATTATAATTGGCCTAGGGTAGAGCAAGATCAGTAGAATGAAAGATGAAAATTAGGATAAGAAAGTGCATTAATAAGGAACACAAAGGTGTATGTTTTGATGATAGAAAATGGACAATTGATTTCCATCCTCACTAGAATGATGTAAACCCTCAGGTTTTTCCTAACAGAAAAAAAGAGAGAATACAGAGACTACAATCTAGCGCTGATTTTATATATATATTTTTTTTTTTTTTTTAGTTTTCATCAGGGTGATATTTTCGTTCATTTCTACTCCTTGTTTAAGGATTTTAAAACTCAGTTCTGAAGTCTGCCTTCAGCTGGAAACTTCTGAGTGAAGGAACGTCTCTGCCAGCGGCTGCTGGAGGAGGTGTGCTCCCACCTGGCACCCAGGGTCTGGCACCGTTCTGGTGAGACCCTGCGGACTCAGGGCCAGCCGGGAACCGAAGAGGCACCACACCCCCCTACCGCCAGACGGGACACCGGGACACACGGCACACACCTACAGACACGCACCGGGAACACACCGCACACACACAGGGACACACGGACAGCAGCTCCGGGACACACCGCGCACCGGGGAACAGTCTGGGGACAGTCATACCTCTGCAGATTAAATACACGCACGAAAAAAACCCCAATCATCGGCAACAGTCTCAAAACCCACGGACGGTCTCAGCCCGAGTTTGCAGGACGCTGCCCCAAACCACGGAGCCGAAGCCCCGCGGCCGCCTCAGCCTCGGCCAAGCCGGCGGCGGCACTGCCGGCATACGGCAACCGCAGCAGGAAACTTTGACAACAGCGGGTTCCCGCCGCGGACCATCCGCCGCTGCACAGCAGCCGCCCCCAGATTGCAGCTTCTCGGGCCGGAGGGGTCCGGGGAGGCCGTCCCGAGGCCGGGGGGCCGCGCTCGGCCGAGGCTCGGGCCGAGGGGCGCCCGCCGCCGCGTCCCCCCCCGCCCGGCCCCGCGGGGCGCGCAGGCCGCGGCGCCCCCTCTCCCGCCACCCGCCCCGCTCACCTGTCCAGGGTCTCGGTGCTGGGCTGCCGCGACCCCGCGCCCGCCGCCGCGGCCCCCCCTGCCCGCACGGCTCGCCGGCTCACGCCGCCGCCCTCCACCGCCGGCCCCGCTGCCGCCGCCGCCGCCCGCTCCATGGTTCCGGCCGCGCCGCCGGGATGGCCGGCGGGCTCCCGCCCCTCCGCGGCGCCCCGGCCCGGCCCCGCCGCCTCAGCCCGGCCCGCTGGGGCCCCGGCAGCGCCGAGCGCTGTCACCTGGCGGCGGCGCTTTCCCAGAGGCCTGCGCGCCGCGAGGGCGGGCGGGCGGCGGGGCCGGGCTGAGGGAGGGACGGGCCGGGCAACCCCCGCCCGCCGCCCCCTCCAGCCCCAGCACGGAGACGCGGCACTCGGCCGGCGCGCCAGAAAAGGGCGGGTGGAGGCAGAGTTCAGCACTGACATCTTTATTTTCCCCTCCCCGCACATACACGGCAGACGGCTGATGTTCACTGCTCTCCCCCCGGCCCAACGCCGCCTGGCACACAGAGCCCGGCTCCAGAGCAGTCCCGCGGTATCCACGGAGAGCGGCCGACACGGTTAGTGAGGAAGCGGTAGTACTGAGGAGATCCTGCGCTGTTACAGATCATGTTTTCTCATGCATAACAGAATGCTCGCTGCGAGACAACACCTGAACTCAAGGCAGAGGTTAACAATACATCAGAAGGAGGTAGCACACAAGTCATGTCTTGGGTACAGCCATAAAAGTGATGCTGGGGGGAAGGGCAAGGCATGAGCAAATAAAGAAGGCATTCAACAAATAACCTTTCTAAATAAGTAAGTGAAGCCCAACACAAAAACTAGCTTATCTCCTCAGGTCCATGGAAGGAAGAATACAAAAAACCTAAACTAGCATTCCAAGACTGACATTTCTTTTGGGATATTGGGCATTCATTGCTGGTGATGTTGACACCCCAGCTCTGCTTTTTCACCCCTCCTAGTAAAGGCACTCGGCGCCTGAACTCTCTTCATCATGACCTCAGAAGCTTCCCCAGGTGTGCTCCTGGCAGGGAACAGGCTACAGTGTGCACAGAGGACAGGAGCTCTGTGCAGAACGACAGCCCGGAGCACCCAGTTATGAGGGAAGGAGAGAGATGTTCTGTTAGCATTGATAAGTTTGTATGCCTACATTCGCAGTATTTTCCAGAACATATTGGATTAAAACCACGCTTATGTTGGTCTCTCATGTAAAAACAATTAAAACACCTATCTTAGCTGCTGACTTGAAAAATTCCAAGCCCACACAGAGCCATGTTAGAGTGCTTCAAAGACAAATTCAGCTGAAGAGTAATATGAACAAAGTAATATGTAATGAAGTAAGTGCAAAAAGATCCTTTCCGTTATATTACACTTTCCCAAATGCAATAGGTTATCATGTAGTGTTTACACAGTAAAAAACTATTCGATTTTCAGAACTTTTTCACACTACTCAGAGATGTCACCATGTTAAATACAGAAACTTTAAATATTCTCATAAAAATAGCTTTTTTTTTAATAAACCGCAAATAAGTAGAAGGCAAATATACCAGATTATGCATAGCTTTCAAAATGTAAAGTATATCATGAACAACTGAGTATCCTTCTTCATTTATCTGATGTAATGAATCTTATTTACCTTAACAAGTCAAGATTTGGGGACAACATTGTTATTTTGGATACACATACTGGAGAGCATAGATGGGAGAATGAAATTTAGAGGACAAGAGTCATATAATTCTGCGTATTTAAAACACACATGCTGTATGCTCTGAACTTCCCTGAAAACATAGTGCAACTCAGTGCATATACTGAATTAAATCCAGAGGCAGGATACTTTTACTCCTTTGAAAAAATACTGTTTTAAAAATATTCAATGTCCTCTAAACTTTGACTTATTTTATGGAACTATAGCTTTAAATTTAGTTTTCATATGCAAAATATTTACACTTTATAAACTTGCAGAATTTCTAATAAACTATATTATATATACTTACACAAAACTTAATTTATATATAATCCTATATCTTGCAGATCAAAACTCACCACATGTGCAATAATTTACAATGAAAGAAGCCTCAAGCATCAAAATATCTCCTTTAAAATAACAATATTAGAGTCCTTTACAGATTCTGAATTGCAGTATTTCCTGGATTGCCTGCATATAATTATACTTCTGAGAATATGCAAAATTTTAATTAAATATCAAGAGCAAAGTTTGTGCTGTCATAAGAAATGCTTGCAACTATTTAAAAAACACCTGAAAGGAACAAATTAAAGATTTACAAAAAGCCTCTGAAAGGTAGGCTTGAAATCAGAGCTCACTTGAATGTTCAATGTAAGTGCACACACTATATGCAAATCTTGGATACCAAAGCCCCTTAAATACTTAAGAATAAATTTGCTGAACAGAAGTTAAATTAAACAGTAAAGTATAAATGTACAAGTTTTAAAAATTATTTATAACTGAGAATTTTTGCCTACTTTGGTATAAAAGCTCCTTTAAACAGGCACATTTACTTTTAGAAGACAAACAGAAGCTTTAATACTATGGCTATTGCTGGATATTAAAGCAATGTCTCTGTGGTTCTGTTTCTAATTATATAAACTTTCTTTAGAAACATTTAATCCTGTATTAATCCAGAGAACCAATACTGCCCACAGTGATAATTTGTACTGTACTTTAGTGCTGATCAGCTAGCCTAAACAGAACTTCTCAGAATCCAGTACAACTGTCATTTGTTATTTAAAAAAAATAAAATCAATTTACAATTAAAAATTTCTTTTATTTCGATATCTACTGCGCTATTTGAATTTTTTATTTAGAAGCATATCAGTGAAATGCCTTCCATATTTCTGTTTATTTAAAAAAAGAAAAATTTGGAATTCTCAGGTAATCTGAAAGCTTCAACACTCCTCTCTGACATCTTGCAATAGAATTTATTTTTCTCTCATGAATTCCACGAATGTATTCCTAACAGGAATACACACATGCCTAATTTTATACAATGTGAATATTCCTATTGACATTATTGTGTTTATTCACAACACATAAGACTGAGCATGAATTTCCTTACAGGAACATGACCTACAATGTAATAAATTAAAGCATTCTTATGAAAACAATAAATCAATTTCATTTCAATTGTACCAGACCTACCAAAATAACTCTTAAAGCCCTCCATAGCTATGAGTTGATTAATAATGTTCCCGGTCCACAGGTTCTGAAAGGCACGTAATTGAAGAGTTGGGTTTGTTTGTTTTGAAGTTCTCCTCAAATGAAGACAGTCTAAAATAATTTGTGTTAGGACAGTCTAATGTAAGGCATTAGAATATTCCTCTTTATGCTATAGATCTATGTTAAGCACCACTTGCTATTACAGTATAGAAAGAAGCCAACATTTTCTTCAAAAATGTGTTTGTACTTGGGACACCATTTGTGAGGGAGATGTTGATGAGGCTGATGAATTGGATATCTTAGAATTATTTGTGATCTGTAGCTCTTCAAGTCTCCTGATATAATCATCACGCAACGCAAGGAGCTCCATGTAACGCTGCTCCACGGGGTTTGGCTGCTAGAAAGAGATCCATGTTAGTCTCAGCACTTCACTCCAACTACTTGTACACAGGCTGCTTGAGTATCCAGGGCTTCCTGGCAGGCGTAGCAAGTCGTAGCTAAACAGAAATATTCACTGTTGTAACCTGAGAGCCCTCTGCCTTCCAGCTGTGTCCCCCAAAGTCAATCTTTGCACAAAACCATTTGTCGTAACTCAAAATCAGCCACCATTTCCTGGAGCATATGGGTTTTATTTTCTTGTTATTTAATATTGTGTGCAAGACAGTTACTCATGTACCTTGACCAAAGCTTTTTTCTTGACTTACTAAAAGGTTTTAAGAGTCCAGAGGCCAAGTGTGCCAGCATCTTCCCTAAAAAACAGTGTTTAGCCAGATTATTTTAGCTACACTGATCAGATTAAGATCCATGTCTTCAGATTAAACAACTTCTCTCACTGATGAAATTTACTTGAGTTTTTAATAGTAAATTTGCAACTTAGTGTAAATAAACAAGTGAAATAAAAAACTTTATTAGTGAATTCTCTAAGCACACTTGCATGTGTTTAAAATCAACTGCTCTGGCTTTCAGGAGGTTACTCAGAAAGAGCCTTTTAACAGTTTCCACTTTGATCTTAAGTTCCTTTTCAGAGTAATGAAACAAACGGAGAAGAAGTGTTACAAATGTCCAAGGCAGAGACAGAGCCTAAAGTTACCTTCAGCTGAATATACCTGTCTGGAAATTGTTGCTGTTTCACAGTTAACTGCCTGCAATTCAAAGCTATCAGCAGTGGAGTTTCAGCAGCTAATGGTTAAACACCTCACCAGTTCAAAACCAGTTCAACCAGCACTGTGAGGTGCACCACTCACCACACACCCATATGAGGATTGTGATGAATGCTGAGGCACTTGTGGAAGTGGATCAATGCTGAATGTACGTACTCAGATGACTGGTGATGTGGGATAATGGTTTTGCTAGCAGAAGATGCTTCTAAGTAATGGCACTAAGAAATGTCATTTAAAAAAATGGTCCGGGCCACACGTTCATTATTGAGTTGCTTAAGTGAAGATGAAGCATAAATTTCATGTGCAGGAAAAAAAGTTGCATTTTGTGTACAAAAATGGTGAAAATGAGGGACCAGTAGTAGCAGCATGGAAAACCGTCACTTGGGTTTGCATTTCTAATGAGAAACTCCTGCCAAAAAGCTCTCGCAAATAATGGCAAACTGCATTTTTAAGTAGATCTACAGCTTATTTGCATGTGTTATAATCCTTCACTTTCTAAAATAAATCTTTGGATTCACCTTTTGCAAAACACCCTCATCCTTTACAACAAGCAACAAAAGCTTTAAAACCAGAACTTCAAATTCAAATAGGCAACATATTTGTAAAAAGCCATAGCAAACTGTCTGGCGTTCCTTAAGCCTCTAAAGTGCTGTAAATAATACAGGAGATCAGCTATGGAAAAGGAAGTGTATTGCTTGAAAACTACTGACTCCTTCCAAGGGCTAGACTGTGAAGACTGCTTCTGTCAAACAAATTACTCCTCTATCTTCTCCTACTCAAACCTCCACAAGCTGTTAAAAAGGACAAAAAAAATCCCTGTACACCATCTTTATGTACCACATGGCTGAGATTTCCAGCAAGACTGTAACAAACATGGAATGTTCATAGGCATTAAAAGCACAGAACTGAACTATGTGGCATTTAAGAAAAGCTTTTCTGGACTTCCAATCAGATCCATTTGTATAATTTTCGGTAACAGCTTTCATCCACAGTGTAAACAATGCTGGGTCATCAATGTTACAAAAAAAATTAAATCTTACCATCAATACATATAGCTTTGAAAGAGAAAGGACTCAGTGGGTCATTTCATTTGTAAATGGTTTCATAGGCTTTCTCAGCAAAAGGAGAAAGACCGAGCAAATGCAACTGTGTTTGTGTTGCTAATGCCCCAACTCTTCAGGGATCAGCAAGCCCTGTTTCTAAGCATTGTCATTCAGGATTTAGTAGCATCAAATGCCCTTAGACATGTGTCCAAGAAAAAGGGCTAGAAAGAGCTCAAGGATGACTTGCTACTAAACAGGAAAATAAGTTCAATGAGCTAACAAGAGAACTAAATAATTAATTACACTTTTTTCTCTATCTTTACAAATGTAACACTAAAAACCTGAACAGATTACAAGTACTACTCTACAAGACAGTTATGACACAAAATCCATATTTCCAAAGTCTAAAAGCATTTTTTGTACACATTGAGAATTTACTTACTTGCTGCCGAA
This sequence comes from Aphelocoma coerulescens, assembly GCF_041296385.1. Classification (NCBI taxonomy): domain Eukaryota; kingdom Metazoa; phylum Chordata; class Aves; order Passeriformes; family Corvidae; genus Aphelocoma; species Aphelocoma coerulescens. Next base: position 14,686,652 of record NC_091018.1, read on the forward strand.
TCCTTGGGTTCCACCTGATGTAGTAATTGACCCAGAGCTCTAAATGCCGCATGCTGGCTACTGGATAGAGTGCTCGATTTAGCTCTTTACTATAAAAAGGATTGGTGTATTTAGATTTTTCACTGTTTATCAAAGACCATAACGATAATGTTTTCTCAGTCACTTTCTAAAATGAAATTGAAATAAGAACAGTAAGCATTTGCACAAAATCAAGAAATCCATCATAGAAGCCATTGTTACATTCTAAAATTAATACACTTCTGGTTTACTTAGAAGCATAACACATTACTGTATTAGAAAGATTCCAAACCCAGTGCTTGACAAATATTTTAGTGACTGCATGGCACCATTCTATCAGAAAAAAGCCAGTTCAAAATCACTGTCTGCAAAGACTATAACCAAATACAATACAACCAGAACTTTTGCAATCACCTAGAGTAAAGACAGCAATGCAATTACACAATCAGTGGTTTGACTGACCTCTTTTTCTCTGAGAAACTCGCTGTTATACAAGAAAGTGCCAAACCGGCAGCTGTACAAGTGATCCAGGATTGTAATCAGGAACTGCTCATTGAATTCAAAGGCCGTAGGAAACTAAAACCAGGAAAGACAAATTCATTGTTTACATAGAAAACGCAGAAGGACATGCATGGTTAAAAGACTAAAGGTAGAGTTTAGAAGCCTGGATACATCTACAAGTCATTTTTAAGGCAATACTTTCATGTACTTTATAGCAGACTAAGTGTTCAGATGACACAAGGTGTTCAACTTTCTCCAACTAGCCACTGAAAAAATCTCAAAATGTTCTACCTACCTTTAATTTATAAAAAGAATAAAATACAGAATGGTTACACATATGCTTTTACTAGTAAGACAGAGTAAGGTATCTTCAGTGCACTGTTACAGTGCAGCACCATACAGGAAAATAAAGGTCCTGATCCTGGGCCCTAAACAGTCTAAGTTCACTGCTTTGTTTCACTACTTATTGACCATACAATGTTAAATCATAGCACTCAAAAGCTCCCTTGCTTCCTTTTTAAGCATTGACAAAACAACATGTGTCCCTGCAGTTCAAGGGACAGCTTCACAAAATGGTCAAACAGAACAACAGACCCCATTAAGGCAGCTGGATGCAATTCCTGTAAAAGCTTTCTGCCGGGTATGAAACATCTCTCAGTGTGCATCTGAGAATCCTGTATCCAAGAACACCAGCCATGCCTGCACAGCCAGTGCCATGCCCAGCAACATAACCACAGCTTGTGTATCACTTTCACTAAAGTAAATACACTTTTTTTTACTACAGGTCAGAGCAGAGGCATATGCTGTGCTCTTCAAACACTTATTTCAAAACATAAAGACATAGGGTTTCAATTCAGTCATCTCTTCACACTGTTACCTTCTGAAGAACAACACAACATACCTGTTTAGACATTTGCCACACACAATCAATAAACTGGAGAAAGATGGGTGATCTGTCTGCATCAGCATGATTTTTATCACCGTGGCCTATTCTCTGAAATGAAGCAATACAGCCTCCTGTTAACCGAAACAGGCTATTTTATGGCAATAGACATGGTTTCTTATTTTGTACCAGAGCATTAATTCTTTTGCAATAAAGCAACCCAGTATTATAATTTCAAAATCAGTTACTGCATGAAGGAGGAGAGATTCAGATAGAGAAATACTGCAAAGCTGTTCCAAAGATGCTGAAAAAAATTCCAAACTGATAATCGGTCCTGTTATAAACACCTGCTGGTTATTGGACAAGCAGAACTGTTGAAGCATCCATTACTTAACAAAATAATCAAGACATATTCTGAACTACATTTACATGGTAAGTTTGTCAAAAGCCAAGTTACATACTTTGTCTTCTTTTTTATTTTAAGCCACTGCAGGACCTAGATCATCAAACTATCCACACAATCTTCTCTTCCCCCTCCACACTTGAACCTTAACATTCACCCTGAGATAGTACGCAAACATGAACGAGATCAAAAAATGTTCGTGTTCTTGACATAAAATTAACACAGATTTTTAAAGTTTGGGTGAGCCCATTATTCGGAGGTGCCCAAAGTAACAATCAAAGGAATTTGCCCCATGGACAAAAAGTAGATTTGGTAAAAGCTGTTTACTTCCTTTTACCATTTGATAGCTGAGAACAGGCTAGAGATTCAGGGAAAAGGAGTTTCTATTTACTACATAATTCTGTTTGAATGTACTTGCCTGGAGCAGACAAAAGAAGAGCATTTATGTTGACCTAAGATGTTGTCTATCTGCCTGTAAGATGGCAAGCTTAATGCCTCAAGGACATGAAAAATCATAAAAGCAGTACACTGCTCTGTACAATGGCTTGCAAGATAGTTTAACATAATAGAATTGAATGGCAGGAAATAGAGGGAGATGAGGGATTGCAGCTGAACTCAGTCAACAGTAACAAACGGCTAGAAAAGCACTATAAAGAAGAAAACCAAATTGGCTTCCTTGCTCTTCAGTTTTCATGGTTTGAGATACTTGTTATCCATTAAGAGTCATACATGTGTTTAGTAAGGAGTGGAAGTCTGTCCACTTCCACTACAGTTAGCAGTTTCAGGATGTCTGAGTATCTTCCATCTATAATTATGTCTCATATTTGAATGCATAATTAGAATTAAATTCCACATAACAGGCAAATTTATCATCTGGAGAGTGCACTAAGTTCACCACACATAGAAAAGTTGGGGTAGGGAATGTCTTTTCAACAAGGAAACTTACTGCTCACCTCATTTGATATAAAATGCAGAGAGGAACTATTAAGTAGTCTACGATTTGGTTATTTGATATTAAGTAATCCAAATTGCAACCCTGGTACCATAAAAACATGAAGCTTGCTCCAACCCAGACAATATAAGTAACACCCTACTCTTCAACTCCCTACTAAAGGGAAAATGAAACAACAACAGTTTCAGAGATGAGGGTCAGGAAGTGCTCTAACTGCACTGAGTGTCTAGTTCTCACTATTCAAAGTCACAGGTCTAGCAAACAATTACCAAACTAAAACAGGGAATGAATGATCAAAGTATTTTCTGCTTACATTATAATTTTATCATAGAATAGTTAAGGTTGGAAAAGACCTTTAAGATCACAGAGTCCAACTGTTAAACCCAACACTGACAGGTCCACCACTAACCCATGACCCCAAGCACCACATCACAGGTCTTTTACATCTCTCCAGGGATGGTGACTCCACCACTTCTACAGAACACTCCAGAAAAGACCGACCTTCACTATACACTAAATAACCCGTCAAATAAAAATTTACAGTACTCTCAGATTACAGCAGATGGCTGAAGAGTGGCTTCAACCATTTCCAAAGATTGCTACTTGAGTGAGCAAGTTGGGAAAATAGCAGTTTAAGCAAAAGCAGCTACTTAAATCATTCTTATTGCTGCTACATTGTCAGACATGAACCAATGGACTGAGCGAGTCATCTGGAAGGGATGCCAAGTCCTGCCTCACTATTTGGAGAAAAACATCTGTTGAGGGAGAACAAAATCCTTTGATTACCCAACTAAAATGAATGGCTTAACAAAAAGAATCATAGATTATTTGAATTTATTAATAATGATGAAGAGCACACAGATCTCTCTTTTTAAGCTTTGTGTTAAACCATAACACATGTGTTTGACTGCAAGTCTCCCAGGGATACCATCTAATTTTATCTACATCCTGACTTTTTTAAAATACAAAATAAAATATGAGAATAAAAAGTCAAGCCACTGGCTTCACATTTTCCTGTGCCCGTACCAAGACAGAATACTTAAAAGGTTTATAAAACATATCACTACTAAAAGACCACAAGTAAGTACACAAAAAACCAGACTACATCAGCTATCACTTCCAACATGCAAAATACAAATCTCGTAAGCCTCAAAGCGCCTTTAGAATATCAGATCAAAAACTGCCACAGCCTACAAGCACATGTAAATGGTGAGGTGATTTATGCTGAGTAGCTATACATGGATTTCCAAATGACTGCAACACTTGCAAATGTAAAATGGGCATGAAACACACACATAGATATATTTTTCCATTTCTTGATTTTTTCCAGATTGCCTATTTTCCAAATTTTAGCTATATTAAGTAGTATCTTTAGAATATTTCATTAGGGGTGAAAGATCCATCCAAGTAACTTCTACTGAAGTTGTAGAAACTTCTTACTGTGAATTACAAGGTTCAGCACCAACAAGCAACACTGCTATAATGCTTACAGTAAGTAACAGCACAGTCTCCCTGGCAACCTAATCTCCTCCTCCAGGTTCCTCGTACAGATTTCTTGGTTAAGTGGTTAGCTGTGGCATTTAGTAAAATTCCACTAAGACGTTGAAAAGTTTTCTAACACGAACAGGATGAACAGGGTCCCTTCCAACTCAGAATATTCTGTGAATTTTCTGTGAAAATGATTCACATATCTGTAAAATACTAAGGACTTGCTATGGAAGCAACTACTTAACCTTCTGAGCTTCTAACCTTCTGCCCAGAAAACAAATGAACAGAAGTAGAGCCAAAATTACCAGTGACAGCCTCTTGGGAGCTATTATGACAAGTTTAGAATATTTAGAAATCAGCAAATCATGCAAAATCTCACTTAGAAGACACTGGCTAGACTCATTCATCTGCTTCTTGCGACATTCAAGACAGTCCAAAGAAAGAGTGATGGAGAACCTCATATCCCAGCTTTATCTGATCTTCAGCTAAGAATTTGAGAGGACACGATTTTTCTGCCTTCTTATTTTCTTTGCTCAATAACCACAGTAACCCTAGCAGTTCTATGCTTTTAAAAGGATGCAAAGGACAAAATATGAGTTCTCAGAGAAAGAATAGCAAGAAAAATACTGACCAAACAGGTCCAAACCCAAGAGTTTTGCTCAGTTTACCAGGAAATGTTTTAAATCCAAATCCAGAAATTATGAAAGGAATTATCAAACTCTGACACAAAGTGAGTGGTTTAACACTGAAAGCTTTTCAGAAAGTTATTACTGCACAGTCTTTGCAATTATCTTCTAATTCTTACCGATGCAAACTTGTGTCCAAAGCTTATCCACTCTTTTTGCACCAGAACTTCAAAGCCTTCGATGGTTCTGTAGTAGCTGTCCAGCATGAGCATGGCCAGGGAGGTGAGCTGAGCCGTGCGGTCCCAGCCGTCGCTGCAGTGAACCAGCACCGAGCTCCGGCCCGATGACACCTTGTCTGCCACCTGAATGGCTCCTGTCAGCACGAGCTGGTGAGGAGCAACACACACCAAACAAACAACACAGCTTATTTCTGTTCAAATGATAACACTAAGTTGATTTCTTTGTATCTACACAGCATCTGAATTAATACTGTTCCCATTAAACGACCTGAAAAAAGCAGTGCAGTTAATTGGAAAAGAATTTTCTAGGAGATCAAGTGAATTTCTCGTATAAAAATAGAAAAGCAGATTGGTTCCCTAATCCCTTAGTAAGATCAAATTCATCTCACAGCAAATTCTTAAAAAACAGGGCACAAAACAGCAACCTTGATAAACCAAAGACCATAAGCTTCTTTTTCAAAGAAAGAGGGGATTTACCATAGCATATACTCTCCAAAAATTCTGTGTTATTTCATTTGACTCCCTTCTTTGAACTAAATTACTGAATTATCTCAGTTGTTGGAAAAAGGAGCTTGCACCCTTCTAATATACTTATTTTCCAGCTATTAAATTAAAATGAAAATTTTATTAAGCAGGATTCATTACATAATACTCTAATTGCTTTTGCACAGCTATACTTGAAGCAAAAGGTTCAAAGGTCAACTAGTTAGAACACTGGTGAATTACCAGCTTAAGTATTTTATTTGTGCTACGAGATGAAAACTACAAAATTTACAAATAAATTTACAAGATTTATTTACAAAACCACAATTCACAAAATAAAGTCATATACACACTGGCAACTAAAGTATTTACTGATACTTCACAGTGACGGTCATCTGCAGGCCTGTACTGCAAGAAACCAAAATAAATCAGTTCTCACACATGTAAAGCCAATCAGACTAAAAATGCATTCCTCTGCTAAAGACACTAAACTTGAGGCAGGCAGTAAACGTTCAATTTCATCTACTGTTGCTTAGTTATGGTATCTCATAACATACTCTAAGATGAGCTGGCAAAAAAAGCCAGCACTCAGGGATGTTGCTTTTGTAGTCCAATTAGTTTGATGTGTTCTAGGACTACTTCACAGCTTAGCACAGAAAGCAAGTCTGATATGACAGATTTGGGCAAACAGTTTTTGAACAATCAAAGAAAAGTTACCTTTATATGTTCTAACCAGTGGGTTGATTCCAGACTTGACAACCAGTGTGATTCTTCCACATTAGGATAAACAATGTCCTTCAGCTTCTTCAAAGATTCCCGCATGACATGAATATTATGAATGTCCAAGAAGAAAAGTTCTGCATTGGGATATGCATCTTCACCTTCATATCCTCCCCCAGTTGCCTACAAACAAGAGATCTGAAATTAACTTTAGTCATATGCACATCCTTTTCAACAGAGCAAGAAGGGAATGAGTATCATTTGACATGGAAATAGACAAAAGTGATAAAATGTTTGGCCAAATAAATTTAAATTTAAGAGTTAAGAATAAGCTACCTTTCATTTAAAAATTATGTTCAAGAATCTTAGATTCTGTCTTTAAGAAGAAAATTAGTAATAACATTAAAGTTTACTTTAACTTTTCTAACACTAAATTTTAGTGCTGAAGACTAAATTTATATTTAGACTGTTAAGATATTAAAGAGCCACATAAGTAAAAAGTCTGTTCTACTGCTGCTCTCTTAAAACATTTCACCATCACCACACCACAGGATGTGCCTGGTAACAAAAGGAAGTAGAAAACCCACACATATTTTAGGGCACAATGTCACTGATCAGACTTTCCAAAGACAGAAATATGAAATAGTTTGGGTTGGAAAAGACCTTTAAGATCATTGAGTGCAACCATTAACCCAGCAGTGCCAAGCCCACCACTAAACCATTCCCCCAAGTGCCACATCTTTTACATACCTCCAGGGACAGTGATTCAACCACTTCCCTGGACAGCCTTTCCACAAATCAATTTTTCCAGATATCCAATTTAAACCTCCCCTGGTGCAACTTGAGGCCATTTCTTCTTGCCCCACCACTTGTTACTTGGGAGAAGAGACCGACCCCCACCTGACTACAACCTCCTTTCAGGCAGTTGTACAGAGTGATAAGGTCCCCCCTGAGCCTCCTTTTCTCCAGACTCAACATCACCAGCTCTCTCAAGCTCACAGAGCTGAAAAATTGCAAGTATTTCCTGCTGACAGCAAAAAAATGCCATAAATTTGGATAAATAAATTTTACCAACTACACATCAGACAAGAGCCTAAAGCACCATGTAAGCCTTTCCCCATGAGTACCACCTATAGTGCTGTACAGCAGCACAGTATCTCTATTCTATGCTCTCTGTCTCCTTTCTCAGATGTGGGGTTATTATCAGAGCTGCCAGGCTCTGCAGTGAAAGAAGCAATGAGTGTATTTTTCTCTTTCCTTTGAGTATTATGAAGTCTTGGTGAGGAATGATTGTAATTTCAGCATCAGGGCTGCTGCAGCTCCTGGCTGTGTGTCTTGACCTATGTACAAGGAACACAGGAATGCATGAGTTAGCACAGCCCAAGATTTTGCTTAGACAAATCTTCACAGCTGTTCACAAAAATATTTTCAGTGCAGATAAACATTGACTTGCACTCTTTATATCATTCTCCCTCAGACCCAGAAATGTACCTGTGTCTATTGCTCTGATTGAACATTTTAGATATATGAGGAGTTAATTAAAACATGTGCATATCAAGTTTGTCTACAAGACATTACCTTACATTTTTTCTCACTTCTTGGACAAACTCAATTTTTTTACCCCATTTGTTTCAAAGATGTAATTGACAATCTTTCCACAAGGCAAACAGAAAGATTACATGTTTTATTCACCCATAAAAACTCAGTGTGCAGAGGATAATGGGCTTTGTACAGTCAAATGCAAACAATTGAAGCAGACCCTCAAAATACAAACCATCACATTAAAACAGCCCCTAGGATAGCCTCAGAAAGAATGTGTGCTATACACACAAACATAATAATAAAGCTTAACAAATTATATTCTGTATTCTAGAGAAGGAGGCTGTACAGGTACAAATATGTGCACCTAACTTGCACAGATCAAACTACCAGGATTATTGTCCCCCTTGAATCATTATTGTTCCTCTTGAAAGCAACTTAACATTCGTTACATATAAACCTCTTATGCAAACAAGTTTTACCATTTTATATTCCTTTCAGCACAAACACTGAAGAGGACTCATTTCACTAAACTAGTGTCCCATTTTGTTCCACAAAACTATTCAGAAGCTAGAATTCCTTCTCTCCAGATAAGCACACTTATCATTTCACTTGGATCTCAAACCCTCTTGAGCTCAGCTCTCTTGCCCTTTGCTGTGCAGACACACACCTTCAGTAGTAAGTGCTGAAAAGCAGGTCCCCTTCATTTGTGTTTGAAGTTCCATGACTAAGGGACTATCCCCAGGCGTGGCACATTCTCGTATGACAAAAGCATTAAACCTGTCTCCTTCACCACCACTCCCTAACATGGTTTTTTCATATGAAGATGGAGCACATCCATGTCTACCGTGCTCCATGCCAAATACAATGCTGACACAGTGTACTGGCATTATCTGAGCTTGCCTGAATAATCTAGTCCTCAACAGAGCTGAGGGGGAAGCAGAGGAGAGATCAATCCACAGGCACTACTTTTCTTCTTGAAAGGTTAGAGGAGATGATTTTTCAAGATCCCTTCCAGCCTGGGCTGCTATATGATTCTGATCCCATTTAGGTTTCGATCACAGATAGCAAAGAAATAATCACCTTACCCGATGGGAACACTTTCTGTACCTACCAACTACAAGCACCTGGGGAAGAACAGCAGGTACCAAGGTATCCAAGCTCATACCCATACTGCTGTTTAGAGTGGAAGCACCCAAATTAACTTATTTATCACTTCTCTTTATTTGCTGGATGCCAGGATAGGTCTGAAGTAGTCCATGTAATGATTAGGAAGAACCAAAGGATGCCTGTCATTTGGCTTGGCTTTATGCACACATCCTTTCTAGGATGGAATTTTCCCAGAGGATCTGAAGGTTGCACAGAGGTGGCCTGCCATTCCTACAGGGGACATGCTCTACAGCCCAGCCCACAGCTACCTCCCAGTGCAGAGTGGAATCATGCCTGACTTCAGTCGCACGTTAAGATCTGTGCTTGGCTGAGAACAGACACTGTAAAGCACATCCGGAAATCTACATATGGACCTGAAACTGCTTAGGGACCTACTTTAGACACTCATGTCCTTTCATGGCCTTGAGCCTCAGTATTTGATTATGTAAATTTATTTATATTAAGATTACTACTATTCCCCAAAACCTCCCCACAGAAAACTTCCAACTAAGCCTCCTCCTCATTCCCTTTGAAAATAAGACTGTTAAAAGCATCTGTTTACCTTGTTTGCAACTGCATTGACATTGGGCCTTGCATCATAGATGGTCAGTTTGGAGATCTGCCCGTTGGCCTCCCTGATGATATCAAGGTATCTTTCATCATCTTTATTCCGCTTGCCACTCATTCCAACGAGGGGCTGACTGCAGCGCATGATTACAGCTTGGGTCTCCGGATGAATCCATGAGAGAACCTGGTCACACAGCAAACACACAGCAGAAGAAACTCATTTTAGTAAAAAAACCGTAACTTAAAGCTATATTCTTTAACATGCACAGAATGAAAATCAACACTTTTTTTTTATTTCTTCAAAATACAATCCCTTGACATCTCAACTGCTTTTAGTCGCATAAAATTTATTAATAATCCTCAAAAGAGTTCTGTTACATATTTAATGCTTACTGAAATAATACTTACCTATATAATCCAATGTATTTTAATATTTTTCTACAAGTCTTAGGTTACACAAATAATGCTGAAAGTAAACTAGAAATAAACACAGCAATCTCTGCTGAAACTAAGAAACAATTCTGGAGAATGAACTCATTGTAGAAACGGTGACTAAGATGCTCCAATTCTACAAGAACAGCTTTTCCCTTTTTTTTGGATAAGGAAGGCAAGTTGAACCTTTCTGCAGTATCTTGAATGTTTTCTCTTCTCTTTAAAGCACATTTTGTTCCTCAGCCCTCCTTACAAAGAGGAGGCATTGGAGCACAGCACATGCTGTCTTTGTTGTTCTGAGCCAAAGAGGACTTGCCACAAAAGACAGTGAGCTGCCCAGGGAACAGATGCAGTGCCAGAGATTAAAGATAAGCAAGAAACCCAAGAAGCAGGCAAAAAATGTAAATTCATTGTTGAAAATTATTAAGAAATAGAATTCTCACCCACTCTGAAAGTTGTGGGTTACAGAGTGGAAGAACATCAAACAAAAAATCCCCCAAAATCCAATCTTCAGAAAGCGTTCATTCCTGAAATACAACCTGAGGTGTAGATCAGAAACAAGATCTGCCAGTGTGTGGGGGGGGTGAGGATGAGTAGCTATTTCCTGACAAGAATGAAATTACTATTTAAAATTACTGTTTTAATAAAATTACTATTACCAAGGAAATTACTCTCACTCGACAGGCATGCCAAAAGGCCTGTCATGAATTTTGAGGTGACAGGGATGACACAGCTAGGTTATTAGAACTATATGCACAGGCTATACATTACACATATGTATTTCATACACATTATGTATTATACAGTTATGTGTGTATATATAGTAAATTTATAATTATAGGCCTAGTCTGTCAGTAAATACCACATCTAATAAATATTTATCATATTGAGCTGTGCATCTGTTTGAAACTGAGCTTCAAGACAGCTTTCCGATACTGTCTAAGAATCCAGCCCACCTTCCAAGTTTGCTGAAGGGAAATACCGGTTAAAACAAGTATTGGAATAGAAATTAGTATTTTCTATAGTGCTATAAAGAGCTGATACATAAAAACTCTCTTACCTCATAAAATTTTTATTACAGAAACACACTCAAGAAGTCAAACAGGTTTATCTTAAAATTCTGCAGACTAAAAAGCCCAAGAATTCACTAAAGAGACTACGCATGAGGTCTTATTTTAGGACTGACCAGTGGAACTATGTTTAAATGCCATGTGGTTTGCCTGCAGGACATTTGTGATCACTTTTTATGGGCATCCAGCAATAGCAACCAGTGCACATGGCAGTGTAAGGCTCATTCTTCATCAAAGGAAACTGCACTGCTGGCCATTGGTACTGGGCAAGTCAAATTAAAACCAGTGAAGCTGTCATGGGCAATTGTTGTGGGGGAAAAACGGAAATGTGGCTTGGCCAAGACACCAGTTTCAAGCAGTGAAAACCACTGGCCAATCAAAACTATTTTGCCATAACCATTTCCAAAAAAAGCACCCTCTGTGCCGTGTTCAGCAAGAAGTTGTTTAGATGCAACTTAAGCTAGCTTAAAACTAGCTACACCATCAGGCAAGTTCCATCCCCTCATACTCACCGGGATTCTATTTCGGGACCTAAAGGCAGCAACTTTCTTGAGATCATCGTCTGTTGCATTGTACGGCACGACCAGGAGCGATGGGTACGTGTCACACAGCCCGTAATGCTCGTTAATGAAGGTCACTCGCCACCGGTCATTAGGCAGCCCCTAAAACAGAACACCAAGTTATTCAATGTATTTTTGGCTGACAAAAAGTAATTCTGCTCTTGAATTTTACATTACATTATGGCCACATGGTGGCAACAACCTACCAATTTAACTAAATACCGTTTCAAAACAATAGAAGCAAAAAAGATTACAAGACCACACAAACCAGTTCATTGCAGATGGATTCACAACCTTAAACAGCTGCAGAGCCATCTCATACCCTTATGTACACAATTATAGCCTCAGAGTAAGTTTCAATGACTGAAACTAGGAGATGTATTTCTTTAACTGGGGGACTGAGGAAAGAAAATGACCTTCTCTCCTTCCCTAAAGCTCTGCCTTTCTACCTTCCCTGGGAAAGAGACTGGGGGAGAGAAAGTCTCACTATAACCTTTCTTCCCTGTAGCCTGATACTACCTTCAGGTTAAAAGTAAGATTCAGGGTAACTTTCTTATTGAGAAAGAACAACTCCTAGTTGTACTCTGCCCAGTAAGGCGTTTCCAGGAAGCTGAGAAATACTGATAAGTCCACACATGCACACAGTGGGGTTTGTGTGGGTGTTTGTATTTTACCTTTTTTGGGTGTTAGGCTTCTAAACCATGAACCAAAAAATGATGCAGGGAAACAAAATTAAGGAAGTTCGTATTTTTTGCTATTTAATTTTTTTTAATGTCATACTTAAATTATCTAACAGACATATTAAAATGAAATATCATCCTCTTTCATTGACATTTTTCAAAGATCAACTAAAGAGCAAGGAAGAATACTGAGAGACATCCGTAATTTCTGTAAAGCAATGCTCTTTCTAAAACAAGCTATTTTTTTTTCCCCCCACTTCATTTTGGGAAGAAGAACAAATCCAATCTATGTTTAGGACACTACAGTTACATATTTGGCACATTCTCCCCACCCTGTGCCCAATTAGCAGCGGCACATTGTAAGAGGCATCAGTAATTTCCTTCCAAAAGCAAAGACTCCCTTCCTGTGACATTCCATGTTTTTTTTAAAGGTTCAAGTCTTTTATTTCTTTTCTTTACCTTTTTTCAAGTTGAATTTCCATCATCTCCCAACAGCTGATAAGAGAAATGTACAAACAATAATTCCTCTATGCAAGTCAGGAGATGTGAAAGCACCAGGCAATGGCAACGGTAACAACTCACCTGCCTCCTGTATTCAGACATTGGGTTGTACACCATCCATCCATTTTCAGAAAACTTTTCTTCATTTACAAAGGCAAAAAAAAGCTGTATAATGTAAAAGAAGCTTATTACACCAAACTCTGACTGCAAATGGCAAATGTGGGGGCTCATCATCAGTTATACCCTAATGCTCACCACCAAATAGGACTGACTGCTCCATGCCAGCCCCACTATCTCCATTTTTATCTCATATGTGCAAGACTATAAAGCAAAGAGCAACATGTAACAAAAAATGCAGATTTGGTAATGAAAATAATGAGAATATGGCAACAGTTATAAGGTGACAAAAAGAACAGAAATTATAAAGCTTAACCGGTTGGATTTTTCCTTTTTTATTATCAAGAGGTTGAAATGTTTTAGAGTGGTTTATTTTCCATATTTCACATTATCACTAAAAAAAACTACTGTCTTCTCACCAAATTTGTCCAACAGGCACAGCTTCAATTACTACATACAATATTAGATGCTAAATTCAAAGTGTAAATGGGTTTTAATTGCTATTCGTTGCCATTAGGAAGCAGCTGCCTCTCTGCATCCCCTCCCCAACTGATCCTTACTAAGAGAAATCCCAACTACTGTAAAACTCCATGAAAGTGAAAAAGTTGCCTTTGAAAATGAATAGTTAGCTGCTTACACTACTTTTCACTTGCTTTGTTGCTCCTTCTCACAATTAACTTAAACAGCACAGCAGCCTCACTCAACATTACAGCAAGTTCCTCATACCTTTTATTTTCCTTCTCCTTCCAACAAATTCCAAGTGGGCTGTATTATCTAACTAACCCCCTTCTCCTCCCTTGGTTTGTTTCTATAGTTTAGGAGGAAAGCAGAAGTAATGTTTATTTTATCAGTTTCTCTCATTGAGAAAATTGATTTTGGTGGCCTACAAATTCTTCAGATGCCAAAAGGAACATGAAATGAAGTTGTTTCAAAAAAAAAAAAAGAAAGAAAACACAGAACAGAATGTATTGTCCTGAGCTAACTGAGCAACAGCAGCCAGAGCAGAAACACTCCAGAGCCCATCATAGCTCATCTGTAACAAAACAGCTGAAAGTCTCCTAGCTATTCAAAAACATTAAAAGGAGAAACTGAATGCTGAACTGAACATCCACATCTGCACCATTTTCACAGGTGCAGACCAGAACTGAGTAGAAATGCAGAAAACCCCAGTAAGCAAGAAAAAAATGTGCGGTCTAAGGTGCTGTGATTCTGCCTACAAAGGTCCAGAGAAAAGGCAATGCTTCAAACCTGCACCACCACCCCTGTGAAGGAGGCTTTGGATCTTAGGAAGGGTCCAGGCAATTCTGCTCAGTCCAATACATTACACTGCTTTAAACACTGAACAGCTCATATCAAAACACAAAATTGAATCCCCCTCAAAATGAGGAGTTCTTTCCTCATGTAGTTCAAGTAAACAAATATTTTAAAAGGATGTTACTGCTCACTCAAGATGCTTTATGTCACTAGATTTACAAACCAGAATTTTAAATTAAATCACTATTTTAGAGCAAGTGTACTCATTGGCAAGTTTGCAGAAGTAAACAGTGCATTCCCTGGTTTTGTTTTCTGAATATCTTTACCATTTTTAAAGAGGTAGAACTTCAGTGCAAGTAAACATTACAAATTCTTTTGACTAAGTAAACTGCTATCAAGTGGTACAGAGGGAGAGATAAAGTGGTGGACATCTACTCTATCAGAAAAAAACCCCCATTCAATTAAAAGTAGATGCAAGTATCAAAAGTTAAGCAAAAAAACTGCAAAAGGTTGTTTAACTGGAAACAAGGAATACAGCAAAATGGGAATATCACTATCTGAAGCAGTAGATGCAACTGATTTGCTGAACTATTAATAAACAGCTACACACAAGAACCATCCCCTCCTCCCAAAGGAATTTGCTATATCCCAAAGAGCAACTATGCTAAGAATTCACCAAGGAACCAGAGACAAAAGGAGAATCTTATAACAGTAGGAAACAGAAACACTTGGATCCTACCAAGTCACTTAAAAGATGTCTTGAAGGCAGGAATAAGTTTTTTATTTAAGTTCCTACTTACTGCAAGTTTCCTCATAAGAATGAAAAAATTACCCACCTGAAGCCCTGGTAGGTAGAACTCACAGGTTTATTACAGTGCACTGTGATAGCTGTTACACAGAACAGGTTTTTACTTACTGACAAAAATCATAAAGGTGTTGTTCCAAACTAAAATAAATGGCAGATATGCTGCTCATGTCACCCACAAAAAAAATCCACAAGACATCAGAGGGAAAAGCGCATTTTGTTTTCACCTTTTAAAAACCAGGGTTGAATTTATTATGCATGAAGGGATGGACTGAATCCTTTCTGAAAGAACAATGTCCTACTATGTACAGCATAATTCATTTAAAACGCTTGGCTACAGCAGCTTTACCACATCTGCTACAAAAGCTTTCAGTCACACAACCCACAACTATTTAAGTGCAATTATGCTTCATCAGTTTTGTTGACATTCCAGGTAGTACAAATTCTTCCTATGTTGCTCAATAAAAAGAAACTCATTAGTAGAACGGATCAACCAGCAAAAACCTGATGTCTAACAAATCACAGAACACTACAATGAATGCAAAGGTGTATGGAGCAAAATTCGGACTCAGATTTTTATGTGAACAATTCAGAGAAAACTCCTGCATTATACTACTCAAGAACAGTATTTAAAAATGACCAGTCTCCAAAATCCTGAAGCCTAAAAATTATTTTTCTTTTGCAAGCATTGAATAAATCATAGGAAAAGGTTTATACACACACGTTTCGATGTGCACTGCCGTGTACAGACTGCACAGTTCATCTGGTGACTACCGAAATTCTTACTCGCTGTACCAAAAGATTAAAGACCTGAATTCCATCCCCACCACCTCCAACAGCTTCTCAGATAAGACTTGAAACACTCTGTGAATATGGCCTGAGCTTTAGTCCAGCCTAACTGCCGGAGTCTAAAATACAGTAATATCCCACCCTACCTTAGGCCCATTTCTCCCAACAAAATACACAATTATTGCTGTGTTGTCATTAGAGTAGGAGATACACAAATGCAATACTCTACATACATTTATACTCCATTCATAGAGTTCTATTTAATTTCTAATGACAGTTTAACTTGACTGTAACAAGCAACCCACATTTATAACCATTTAAATATAAGAATCATATACTTAACATAAGATACATGCTTGGATACAGCTGCATTTTATGACCTGTATCAGTACAAGCCACATTTAGCACGTTTGGACATTACTTTTTTTTGTTTGAAACAAAATGGGATAATGAGCAAATTGAAGTAATTTCTACTGAATAACATTTTTTCTTGAATTGGGCATTTTATTATTCTAATGCAACCAAACCGATAAACCACATTATAGTGAACTAGTAACGGTGATAAATACATATTTAGATCCCAGAAGTCTTTGCTATAGCTCAGGTTAGCTTCACATCTGCACTAATGACCCACATATTTCCTCTTTTGTCCTGAATAACCCAAGATTACAGATTAAATGCAATATGTTTGTACATTTATGTCTTATTTCACCTCACAGTGCACGAAATCTGAATGCAATTCTACAGTGCAGCAGGCAAATGAAACAGAAATAAATGGGAAGGAGAAATTATGGCATTCACAGTATAATATGCATAGGTTCTCTTTATCACTTGATGTAAGATTTGAGAGGTGCTATCTTAGTGAAATTACATGGCTTAGCTTTTTGTGGATACAGTTCCTTCACATTAGAGCCCCTCACACACACACACACACACATTCATGTGGGCATGAAAGCAGGGAGGTCACTCCACTGCCCACAGGCACTGAGTACAGACCAGCTGGGTGTGTATTTATATCCTTCAGATGGAGAGGGCAGAGGAAGGTCGGAGAAGAACGACACCAGCAGCTCTCAGAATCGCATGGCCCCGCAAGGCAGAAAAGCCCTGCCAGCCTCTCTCAGTGCCCTGTTATTCACACAGGAAAGCCTTGCAAATACCAGAATAATAAAAGGTTGGCCAGTTCCATGTCTTCTTCACACATCTTCCCTTCACATCTATGGTATATCCCTGCTAGATCCTCCTTGTCCCCAAATACTTTATGTACTCAGAGTCTCCACTCTGACCTCCACTCATTTTTTTCTTCGCTCCACACACAAAATGCCATCCCCTTCTCTCACTGTTAATCCTGCCTCTCACTTTTCTCTGCAGCTCCTCCTGCACACAGTCTATCTTCCCAGGAATTAAACCAACTGCAGCTTCATCAGATGTGTCCAGATTTGAGTAGAAATTAAAAAAAAAAATCTACATACAAGAGATATTCAGGTTCAGAAGAATATTGCAGTAAAATAGAAGAGTCTTTCATTGTGGGTTTTTTGAGATCATGACAGGTTTTTCAAAATCAAGAACATATAACCAAAAAGCAGAACTATGGTTTGTACAGGTGCACCTGAGACAACTCCACATTAGTTTGGTTGGATACAAAGGACAAACAGCAGCACAAGTTTCAGGCAAGCTACTTGCTCAACACATCAGTGTTTCAGGCAGCAAGCCTGAGCTGGCGTCCCTCCTCTCAGCACTGAGACTGGCCAGCTGAAAGCTACTTAAACCACAGATTTACCTCAAGTTATACTGATTATTTGTTTTATCTCACATCTCGAGTCCAAGGTAGGATAATCTGCAGTCACTTCCAATGCACTGATCATATCTATTCTAAGTTTGATGGAGATTAATACTACATGTCTGATGGAAGCTCATCAATTCCAATTAGTCTATCAACTAATTAAAAATCAGTTTCAAATTATTTTCAGCTGCCATGGGAAACGGAAAGAAGAAATCAAAGAAAACATTAAACAATAAGAAATCAAGTATAGTAAATCACCACTCAGAACAATTATGGGGTGCAAATTTTGTGACTTTTCAACACCTATAACTGGCAAAACCAAGCAAGGCTTGCCATACATCAGCTAAGATTTTTGCAAAACCAAATTAAAGCCCCTGCACAAAACTGAAGTAGGGATTTCATTACAGATCCACAGTCTAAAAGCAGATGACTACTCCTTCACTTGAACCAGAACGCTACTACACTTCAAAAAAAATCTTTCAAATCTTGTAACATTTTTGGTAAACTACTTTTTATGCTTTGCTGTGCAAATAATTGTTTACTTCCTTGCAGGTGTTAACCCACAATTTCAATACAGTCTCTTTTTTTAAGCCTCCTACAGACAGAGTGCTTGTCTTTAACATTCAATTTATCCTCTCCTTTTATACACAAAAATAATATGCAATACACTGGTTGCTCAAAACACAACATAGTTCTGTGAGATAAAGGAGAAAGCAGCTGCAATCTGACAATTACAGTTTAGCAAGCAGTCTATTTAGCAGTATAAATATAATGTAAATTTATAAATATCAGTATAAATACAATAGTTACATATTTACTCTTTATGGAATCACAGCACATAAATACGTGTTATACTTGTACACGAATATATAATGTAGACACAATTTATTAAATATTTGACCAATCTTTATGCATTGCAAAAGAAGAAAGCAGCAAAACTAGAACAAGATGCCACACAACTGTGAAGAAAATCAACTGCTTTTCCTATTTCTAATTCACTGGTGTATGCTTTTTACATATTATAAATCACTAAGTTTTTACTCACTGTGAAGGCTGACAGTTTCTCAGTGTTATCCTTGCCACTATTAATGGCACTTAGTATGCCATTACTACAATCTAGCCAGTTACATCTTACCCGTTCATGTAAGAACTAAGGTAAGACATTGCAGTGCTGGTGCCCTCTGATCATTTGTGAATGCTGTCATCTCACACCACTACTGCCCTGGCTCTGACTGTCATGGGGAATGAAGCCTCAAGTCAAGGGGTTCTCTGCAAATTCAGGTGCTCTGTCAGATCCCTTTGCCAGCCTCACTCCATCTAAAGTCATCTTTGTAGATCCAACAGCAACGCTGGCATGAGCTGACACTCAGACATTTTAAATTACCAGGATAAGCAGTGGCATCAGGAGCAGTCCCAGTCAGCCAGCACAGCCACCAGAGTCTCATCAGAATGGGCATTCCCACAGACCTACCAGGGTTAGGAATAAACACAGATTGTGCAGATATCACAGTGCTGAACAATCTTATAAAAATGATGATGTGTAGGTTCATGATAAGATCAGGAAGTGAAGCAGCTGCTATGTAGAAACTGAACTACAGAGACCAAATATATCTCATCTTTTGTGGTGTACTAAAACATCTCACTTGGGGGGGTTTGGCTATTTTGGTTTTCTTTTTTCAAACTTTAAAAAAAAAAAAACACTTTCAGCAACAATTTTCTTTCAATTAGCACAAGTTTACAAATGCAAGAGGATTACCAACAGCAGCTGTTTGCTCCCCTCAGCTATGCTGTCAGTCAAGTGAGCTACCAGATTTTGCTTTATGTTACTGATTCAAGGATATCTGAACCCAACCTATGCTCAAACTGGAGACAAACAAGAATTAGCTTCTGCATGTGAGCACAAAGGACTATGCTGAGGCACAGAGGAACAGTTGTGAACAAGTCTGTGAATTATTACAAGCTCTCCAACACTTCTGTTGGGATGATGATGGAGACAAATCTTGAAAACAAGTACACTCCACTCAGAAATCATCTTTTGGGTTTTATTTACCATCTGTTTGTACAAGAATGGTACAGCATGAGGAAAACAGAAGCAAGGCATTTCTACTAGTTCCTGTTTAGGATTGGTTCTTAGTATATAAAAAAACCAATCATATAAAAATCTGAAAAACCAATCATACAAAAATCTGATCTAAAATACAAAAATACAGATAAAAATCAGGACAATAAAGCTTTAGAACTTTATTGTCTTGATGATACCTTCTTTCCACTGCAGAGCTGTACAAGCATCAGTGCTGCTGAACCAGCTAAACATCAAAGATGTAGTTCCACAAGATGGTCTGCGCTAAACTAACATTTTAATATTGCTAAAATCAGGACATCTCCCTCTTTTCTCTCCTCCCAGCTCCACTCACATGTCCACTCTTGCACTGGTTCTGATGCATACTGATTTCAAACCAGGTCTCCACAAATTATTAAAAGCAGCACAAGACTAACCAAAATATTTTGTGCTGGGTAAGAGTTACACTGGCTTACTTAGTGATTATACAACTACCTGTTTGGTATTAGAAGAATTATCAACCACACAAAGGGAAGGCAGAGGGGAGACCAGAGAAGAACAAGAGCTCAGGATTTGAGTAGCAGAGGGCTTCCATCTCCACCCAGCTGTCATGGGGAACTACAGCACATTCTTTGTAGAACATCTCCCTGAATGAGCTGGATACATGGCCAGAGCATCAGAGAGCACTCCAAGGGGAAAGCAGGCATGCACAGTCCAGACACACTGTGCAACTTTGTACTAAACCAGCCACTGAAAGGAGCAGTGCCATCATCCCTCCTCATTCACGTCCACCCAGAGATGCCTTGACCCCACTCTCACTTTGGACTAACAAGACAGGAAATAACTCAGGGTAAAGTTTTTTTTTAATCTCCCTGTTTAACTTCAGTTCCTTTCAGTTCCCTATCTGGTTCATCATGCAGCCTCAAATTCATGCAGGAAAAAGCAAGGCAGGAATGGAAAACGAGGCAGACACTCACCTTTGGCAGGGTCAGTTTAAACAGCTTGCCAAAATACAATGAAAGCACACCAAAAAAATCACACACTTGCTTAGCTCACGTTAAAGTTAAGGGCTCATCCACACGGTGACATTAGAAAATAAGAACAGCTGCAACTTCCAATGTAACACAGGCTCACTTTATTTCCCTCCAAAGTAATCCTGATTTCTAATGGGTATACCCTGCTTCAGGCATTGCTATGAGACAAAGAACAGCCACTCTCCCTCCACATTGTCACTATCTTCCCAACTTCTGTGCTTTACTGAATCCGAGGGCCAAATTACTACTGCCTCAACCAAGACTTTTGTTATTAAGCTTAACTTCTGACAGCAAGTGGCCTTCACATAGGCCATATAATGATGAGCTATGCTCAACAGGTCCAGCAAATAAAGCAGGAAGTGGACAACTCCACACATTACTCACTGCCATCACTAGACAGGATCTCTGGGTCTTTTTGGATGACAAAACCTAATACAAGTCCACATCTCAACACAAAGTTATTCATGCCCTGGCATTCTCCTGAGTCAGTTACAACTTGATTTACCCTATTCACTACATACAATCCTCAAAAAAAAAAAAATTCTTCAGCATGAGAATGTGGATGAGATTGCATGGGCATGATGGAATCTACATTGCAGGAAATATTCAACGATACACTTGACTGTGCCCTGGATAACCCAATCTACAACCCTCTTGCAACAGAAGCCAGGACCCCATGATGTCTAGAAGCTGCTTTTGACCTGAACCTCTACCTAACTTGATATCTCCACATACAGCTTCTTCTTTTCCATCATACTTTCAAAGTCCACATATCCTGTCATGTTTTTAATCATTCTCTATTTCAAAATTGATAAAATGTCAACAGTAGAATTAGATATATTCACTTCTTTAACAACCATCTTCTTTGTGATTACAACTCTTCACACCTACCCAAACGTAGAAATCTGTTTAATTTCTGAAGGCCTATTTGTCAACAATACAAAATATTCTAAGCAAAAGCATTTTTCCCTTCTGCTTTTGCTCCACAGTTTGCATACAGAATGAAAATTTCTGCAAAAAAGTTTTAAAGAATTAAATGTTTATAGAGTCCAGCCCATTGACTGACACATATATCCATAGAAAGAAATAAGATTCTTCCTACAGCCTTGTAAATGCAACAATTCTTTAAATTCAGAGCAGAACCTCCCAATACTTTGTGAACAGTACTCTTATACAATTATCCTAAATTAAAGCACACCAAATAAAGTGTAAATTGAATATTACAATGGACAAAATAAAGCATTTACTAAAGAGATGTCAAATGATTCACACCAAGGACAGTGCACAGATTTCAAAGAAATGGAAGATAATGATTAGCTTGTATCATTGTTGCTCAATTCTTTCCATACGATGCTTTTTTAACCTGAAATAAATCTGTGCAAATTCATAAATGTATTCCTGTTATATTTTTCATTAGTTTCATCAATAAAACAAGTATTGTCTTACCATATCCTCTTCTCCTGAAGTAAAACTCTTGGTAACTCATATTTATCATTGCCTTGGAGACGGCCTGATTGATTAATGTTTTCAAGAAATCAAGTAAGGCATGTATTCCCTATACTCCCAAATTAGGGAGGATAACTTGGCAGTTTCTAAGCAATGAAATCTGCATGGAGCAGAGGTGCACAGCAGTCTATCTGGAGTACATCCATGATTTTACAAAATATATAGATTTAAGTGTTGTAAATACACAAAATAAAAGCTGCTGGGTAGTTTATGCTAACACCAGATTCTGTGGCTATACTTTTTAAGCAGCCATGATGTAGCCATTACTAGATCAAATAGGTAAAGTTAATTGGCAAGAACTCTGCATTAATACAACTCAGCAGTAGAAATGATGTAACTTACCAAGTTATGTGACTGGGGAAAAGCATATTTTGTGAGGACTTCAAATATATCTCTTCTACTGTGCCCTTCTTGTTTTAATGCAAACCGTAAATTCCTCATATCCTAAAACAAAGCCATTATCTGTTAGGCGAACCAAAGCCGTAAGATGCTTCTCTCTGTACAAGTGCTATATTATACACTAAACATGATTTAGAATCTGCTTGTAACACACCTCAAGCCCTGTTCAGTTTTACTTCATATCCCATAAAATAGAACAGAGTGTAAGAATTGTAAAAATAAAGCAGCACCACACTCTGTGCTACAAACGCCACTTCGACATGAAGCCGTCAGAAATGGCTCTATTTGATTCACTAAAAAGTCTCACCAGCTACTAAAAGTTTGCAGGATGGGAATTACTGTGTTTTCAAAAGAAACACTTGCCAATAATCTGTTTAGAATACATTGTTCCTATGTTCTCATCACTGGGGTCAAAAATGAGCAATCTGCACATCCACTGCTAAGAATCAAATGAGCACATGCTCGATTAATGAATCCAGCAAAGGACCCTGAATTATCCACTGGGAACTCCCCTGTGGCCAAACTGTCATGGTGACAATTTTTTGTAAGACAATAGATTTTTTTACATAAACTTCTCACTGGTTTTATAGTTTACAAAGACCCCATCTGAGGTGTTCTTGAAAGATACCAGAATTATTAAAAATATTCCTTTTAGAACAAATGAAATAACAAAGCAGTGCAGGAATAAGGCCCTAAAACACAACTACAGTGCAAAACCTTGTCAATTAGTGATCTGGAAAGCAAGATCAATACCTCTGCTTGAATGCAAAGGGGACAGTTAAACAGCCCTTTATACAAAAGGTATTTTTCTGTCCAGTTTCAAGAAGCTCTTCTTAAATTCAATGTAAGCGTGTACTTTTTCCTACCTATAAATAGGTAATCAGTGAGAAAAAAACCCCTAGATTTCATTTCCTACTGAATTATTGGAAAGTCTTACTTTACAGGTTATATCTAATCCATAAGAGTTCTCTCCTCTGCTTGAAGCTCCTCCCATTTTTTCAATCCTTGAAATTACTCCCAATGGAACATTCAATATCACAACTGGATCCTGCAAGAAAAGTTTTGAGTAAGGGAAAGATTATTGTGAAAAGAAGACTCAAGCAAAATGTTCTTATGCATTCCAGAATAGAAAGCAGACATGAAATACATACAGGAAACAAAAGCATGTTTCTGCCTTGGAGTCTCCTCTCCCAACATGTTATGAGGTGTGTACAGTCACTCTACAGCCTTGAGCATCATCCAGTTTAACATGCTACAAAAATACTTCATGCCTTGTTCAATATGCAGGGAAAGAGGTGGCAACACCCTAAGAGATGCCTTCTGCTACATACTGATTGCCCCTGCTTGCTAATATTGCTTTATTGATATACAGCATAAAGTAGAACTAAACGAAAAAAAGACATTACTAGTACAGTTAGCCAAAACCAGAAAGACCTTAGTTCAATAGTCCCAAATCCTTATTTTTTAAAAAAACCCCATATTACGAAACAGATCACAAGCACATTTTATGCTCTTCCATGTCACTGCTTATCAAACACATTACCACTCCCTGCACCCACAGAAGGTTCTATTGATCAAAGTATTTTTCTTTTCTAACAGTAAGGACAATCAAAGTCTTGGTTTACTGACAGCTATTTTAAGAACTGTTGCACATCATTAGTTGCTGCTCTTGATCTATCACAGATTAAGTGTAAAGGGAACAGCTATCAAAAAAGCTCTGACAGACAAAAGATAAAGGTATCAGTTCACTGTAAGTGATCAAACTGTAATTTTACCAGGCAAAAATCACACTTTTACAACACATTTAACTTTAAAGGACTTCTGTTTTAATACAGATTTCTCAGTGGCACAAAGGCAATTACTATTTAGTCATTACAGAATTAAGATATGGTTATTACAAACATTAGAGACCATTTCAAGCAAAAAGCCTCCCATGCAATTCTACAAGCATATGTGTGCCAAAACTAAAATAAATGAACTGGCCACAAAATATATCAAAGGCGGTGGGGGTGAACGGAAGGGAGTTTAAAGCCAACTCATCCCATGAAGTAATTGTGGCATATTACTCACATTTTCCACACTTCTTAGGTACAGCCTGTAGTTTGTGATGTACACTCTTCCTTTAACAGGGCCATTAAATGGACACATATAAATAACATCCTTGTCTGTAAGAAACATAGTATTTCGTAAAAGATTATGAAAAGCAAAATGGGAGCTAAGGACAGCATCACGCAAGAAGCAGTAAAATAAAATGAGAGCTGTACTCATAAGAGCCACTCAGAGGTGAATGAATTTAGAAAGTAATACATCTGAGTTTTATCTCCTTGAATTATTAAGAAAATTTGGAAGACTCATATACTGAACTTGTCCAAATTAAGTGCACAGATTTCAGTAGCCTTCCCTAGTTATATTTGTGTTTTCTTTCTCAGCACTACATAGGAGAAGGCAGGACATAGAACAGGGAGTACTGTGATTACTGTAATGTAGTCTATTCACCATCCCAGAACAAATACATTGCTGATACTATTACACCATTCTGTAAACAATTCTCTACTGAAGTAGAGTTCAAGTTGTAGAGTGTTTAGGAAATTCACCATGCTGCAGAGAAACATTACATTTCAATTTGAGGCAATCAGAGTAGGGCCATCAGCAGTGTTTCAGCAAGGACAGTAACAGAACAAATACTAACACATACCACTCAAAAAGAAGATTTAAGTGAAGCAATGCAATCAGAATCACAGAATCATTCAGGCTGGAAAAGACCTCTCAGATCATTGAGTCCAACCATGACATTGAAGACTTCCATTTATTTTTCCCTGTCCACTCATTTCTTTAAGCCCAATCTATTTACCAGCCTTGCACAAAAAGTGCCTATTTCACTGCAGTGCCCCAAAGCACAGCCAGTTTTCATAAGGATCACATCACACATCCATCTTAGTCCCACACCCTCTCCCTCACACCTTCTTCATTAAAAACAAAACTACTTCCTCTGAATTACCACTTTGCTCTCAACTGAGCCAATCTTGTTTACAAATCCACCCAACAAAGCTGGGCATAGGGGAGGAGGAGCAGCACAAGTAAAAGACAGACCCCAGCAAAGACTTCCATTTCAGGAAGAGCCTCCATCAAGAAAACTACACAATATATTCATCTCCCTTATACTACCACATTTCTGTATGTAAAGGCCAACAGGAGCAGAGGAGCCCTGTTCATGCCCTGCTGTGTCAAGGAAGCATAAGATGGTACTTTGGGAATTCACATTTAGATTCCACACTACTCTACAACATATCAATGCATACTGGGTGGCACATAGAATTCTCTTGACTTCCAAAAGTTCAGAGGAGCTCTCATCACTCAACATGTGATACTTAATCTGTAGATACAATTATGACATGACTTGCAATTTCTTTCTATTGGAAGAACTGCCATGTGAGGATGATTAAAACCCCAGATTTTAAAGACTTAAAAGTTATTTGTGATAAGTGATAAAAAGTCCCTTTCACAATTTCTTTGAAAAATTCATTACATTCAAGCATGACTTACCTTTGCCCCCCACCCAAACCAGTCCAAATTACAAAACAGTTCAGTAAGATATAAGTGTCTGCCAGACTGCTGAACACCCCTGCATAAGGCAGCCATGGAGCTTCATACCTGTAACCCTGGTCTCTCCTGGCAGACGAGGTATTTCTTCATTTTGTTCCCAGTTAGTTCCATCTTTTAGAGTCTAAAGAAAAGCACAAGAGCACATCACAGTTTATTTACAATTTCAAGTTCCAGATTAAAAATAAAAAAGCCCAAACTTAAAGCTAATTCCTGCATGGGAAAGAACAGGTCTTGCCAAAGTTGGAATTCACACACTGAACCAAAACAGGAACACACACCACTATCTTAAAATACAACTATGAAACATTTAAAGGTTGAACAGATCTGAAACATAAACAGGTTTTAGTCTTCTCCTAAAAGAATAGTCCGTTATATTTGTATTAAATTGGAATTAAACCTCTATACTCTAAATACTCTGGAAGTTTTGTGCATTTAATTTTCCAAGTACACTGGGCTTGGAAGAACAAATCAACTGAAATTACTTAAGCAATGTACTCACAACTATCACACACAATCTACTCATTTGTGACTTTCCCACGTTCAGTAGTTTCTGTTTTCTTGCACCCAGGTTACATTTTCTTCAGCTGCACAGCATTAGAAAGCAGAGGGGGATGACATTTAGATTGTTTCAATGTATTTTTCACTGCACATGAACATCTTAAAACTGAGCCAGACAAATGTAACAAGGTATAACTTAGCAATTGCAATATAGAATCTTTCTAAGGCAACAAAGTGCCAAAAATTTTCAAGCATGCCACAGAATATTTCAATCTAGAAAGCAAGGATAAGACTAAGTATATTAGAATTGATTTTAAGGAGGGTCTCGTTAGCTACGATAGAGAACACTTTGCCTATCCACTCCAAAAGATATTTAAATCATCTCAGTTAACTGCATAAGAATTTTAGCAATAAAAATAAGTATAGACATTCAAGAAGCCATTTAAATACTTATTTTTCTAACCAAATATACAAGACACTGATCTCTGGAAACTCTGATGTAAAAAAATAAAAACATGAAAAAAGTTACACTCACCCGTTTGCTAGAGGAGTTCTCCAAGGAGTTTGAATTATATTTAGGTGCAGATGATGAGGCCATGCCAGGTATCTGACAAGTAAACACAAATCGGACACTTAAACTTCCTCCTGAACGACAGACTATTTCCAGGAGAGATTTTAGACTTTTGAGGTCCACAGGTAGACATCAAGAACTTACAAGAATGTTTTGCAAGGTACTAGTAATTCAAAAAATTACACAATGCCCTGTAATTGAAGGTTACTATTCAAAAACATCCAAATCTAACAAGAAATTCATTATTAGCTTTGCAATCAGGCCTTATTATAAGGAATATTCTGACTCAAGCTCTCTACTGGAATTCAGATGTCGGAATACGAGTATTAGTTCAGCAAACAGACATTAGAGTGCTTATTTTAAGTCACTGTACACACATATTATGAAATGCAACCTACTTGGAGTATTATTGCACAGCTCTCAAAGTCACAAGCATGTCAATACACTCAAGTGTTTCAAGTTTAAAAAACAAAACAAGAAAAAAGCAGGACTTCCACAGTACTTCTCCACTTAAAAACAATCCTCCATTTCCTAACTGGAGCTTCAGTTACTACACCAAAAGAGCAAGTGTCCAGCCTGCTGGTCTGAACAACATTCATGTATTTAAAGGAAAAGGATTTTATTTATTTTTTAAATGGTATTAATTGAAGACAAAATCTCGCGTGTCATCACAAGATGATTCATCATCCTTATTTCCTAACACTGCACAAGGGAATTCTAGAAATAACACTGGGAAAACACTTCCCTTTCACTACTCACACATCCTTCATCAACTGATCTGACATCACACAGCAGTCTTGAAGAGATTCTGTTTGTTTGCTTGTTTGGGAGAGTGGGGGGGAGGACGATTACAGACTACACAGTTGTCATTTCTATTGCACAGATTTGTAGTCTTTTGAAGGCACTTTCTCTCCCCTCTCAACACTGGAAAGTTTGGCCAGATCTCTGCATCACGACAAAGCAGCCCACGCTCCTGTGTAACAGTGGGCTGACCGTGACACACTAAACTGCAAGAGGCAAAATGCTTTGACACCACTTTAGCAGTACAGGAGTGTGTCTGTGCAGGAATAAAGTGGAAAACCACACCCTGAAGTTCCATGGGCTTGTTACCCAACTCTTTCATATCTCATTAAGAACACAGGAAACATGACATTGTGTTTAAAACTGTAATATTCAGTGATACAGCTTATCAGTAAAAAATCACATCCCTCCACAAAAAAAAAAAAAAAAAATTTAAAAAATTAAAAAGGAACACACATTCAGTTGAAAAAATGAAGAAAAAAAAACTTTTGAATGCCACAGAGCCTGTGTTACCCTATCACACAGAAGTTATTTCTTCCCTTCTGGTCTCCAGCTATCTCATCTTTCTCCGAACACTGAAACAAGGGCCCTGAAATCATTTTAGTGCAACAGCCACAATTTAAATGAAAATCTATTAGCAATCAAAATTAAATCACTGTCCTTTCAACTACCCTCCACAGAAATACTGTTGCAATACTGGAGACTAATATTTTGACCATAAAGTATTAAGAGACAGTATTTGCACAGCTTTTCCTTCCTTGCAATATCTTACATACTATCAACTTGAGGTAAATTCAATTTTTGCTATATTGCTATGCCAACTTGTCAAAATCCAGTATTTGTTCAGATTACTTTCTGTAATTTATAGAAGTTTAAGGTTTTATAAAGATAAAAGGCATATTTACTCAGAAGGTTGTTTTAAAAATTTTTCCCTTTAAAGTGGCTTTTTTTCATATTTTAAGTGAGAAATGCCAGGTGATACAAAGGCACAGCAACCCCAGTTTTCCTATGTCAGAAGAAACTAAGTAACTGGAGCTTTTAACTGGAGCTCATGTACATTTAAATTAAGGCTGCACCAACCACAAGAGACAAGAGAGCACAAACAAGCCCTACAAAAATGACTTTTAAAGGATGTGACAACCCTGAATAGATCTGCACTGCAAAATGGAGATTCTGACTGCAGCAGGTACCAGCACACCCAAGCTGGCTGTTGATCCTGCAACCACAGCTACGCCAGCAGCAAAGCCACAGGAAGAGCTCAGCAGAGGCCACAGGAGCCCACCCAGGACCCTGGACACTCACCTCAGAGCCAGCCCACTGCCAAAGCTCAGAAAAACAGAAGCTTGTTTGGACACTCCTTATGCCTTCCAATCGCAGCGTGCTCCTGCTGCTCACACAGGGAACAGCACCGAGTGTTTCAAAAGCCTTCTGCACGCTCCTGTGCCTTCTGTATTATTTCCTCCCCTTCCCGCACATTCACTAAATTTGAGCTGCATAGGAGCATTACATGAGGTGAGTTAAGATTCTGAAATAATCCAGAACACTGAATGTAATTCACACTGAGATGTGGAAAAGTTAAAAGAAACAGGCAGAGATCCTTTCAGGTTCTCAGAAAAAATTTTCCTTGAGGAACCTGACAATACAGCAGGACAGAGCTTCCCTTCCCTCCACGCTGCCACCTGCCCAGGCCACTTCAAGCAAACAAGATGTGTGTGGTCTTGCATCAGCTGTTTATATTTCTGTGTATGCAAATTTACTTTGCCTAAGATTCCCCCAACTCTCCATGAGACCCACTTCTTTAAACATACTTTACAGTGAGAATAAATTCATTATCTGACTTCAATTTCTATAGAAAACTACACTCTAGAATTACAACCAACTACTCTGTTTCATTTCCAACATTTTAATGATGCAAATCAGACTTATTCAGAGCTAATCAAGTTGAATAAATATGTAATGAAGATAAGGTGTTATCTGTTATGGTATTTTTTAAATCCATCAAACATTTTCACTAAAATTAGTGTCAGTAAATTTCATCAATATGCAAGTGGAAGAATTCTTCTAATGCTACAAAAATTTTGTTTTGAAATCCAGTCATACTTAAAAATCCCAAATACTAATAAGCATATTTATAACCACCCACATTTCCGTAAGTAAACTATGTCCTAGTAATTAATTATAGAGCACTCATTAGACAGCATTTAGAACAGTGTCAGTGTTGGACACCAGTACAAGGCAGGCATTGATAAATTGCAACAAGTTCAGCTGAGGTTTCCCAAGAGGAACAGAACGTGGAGCACCTGCCCTACAGTGAGAGGCTGAAGGAGCTGGGAACCGTTCAGCCTGAAGAAGAGACAGCTTCAGTGGGACCTCACAGCTGCCCACTGCTATCTCTGAGGTAGCTGCTGAGAAGGCACAGCCAGGGTAGTGGTGAGTGACAAGATACAAGAGAAATCAAAACAAACTAGATTCCAGCTTGATTTCAGGGAAAAAGAACAACAAACCCCTTCTTTTGCACTATAAGGCAGTCAGGCTGTGAAAACAGGGACCAAGGAGGTTGCAGTCTTCCTCCTCAGAGGTTTTGTTACACCCAGCTGAAAAGAGCTTTGAGCAACTAGGTCTGATCCTGCTTTGTGCACGGGGTTGAACTAGAGGCCTCCTGAAGACCCTACCAATTTGGATTATGCTATGCTTCTGTGATCTTCAGACAACAGACAAGATTAAGTTCTCATTAAAAGTACCCATCAAACAAGGACACACCCTTAAGGAAGTGAACTTCACTGTATCAAGAGAAAACAAGTTTCCAAAAACATTTAAAACGAACATGAAATATTTACTTTTTTAATATTATTTCTTTTTCTGTCTAACTGTAGAAGCAGCTTCTGGCAGCCTCCCAAAGCAATATTGCCATGAACAATTCAAAGAACTTACTCCACCACAGTCTTAAAATAGCTACAACTTTCTCATTATCGCAGAGCAGCAGTAGTCCTTCCACACAGGGAGAAATCTTTCAAGTAGTTTTCCACTGCAAGCACATTTTATTCCCCAATATCACTCGTGTATTTCTACACTTGCACAAAAATTGATAACCATACAAAGCTCACACTTGACAGCAGCTGAAAAGAGAGTCACTCTGCAAATTTAAAACAAATCAGATTTGTGATTTGTGTTATTCTGCAGTTACAAATAGCTGAACATTCATTCCTCAATCGAGAATAGCAAGAAGACAAAGCAATTTTACTGGATTTAACTTGAGCTAATAAACAAAGCTTTGTTAAAGTTATCAGAACTTAATATAGTAACACTATCAAGAAATGGAGGCTCCAGTGATCTTACAATAACAATTAAACTACTTGGAATCTGTATTTTCATTAAACATGATATTTATACTTGTGCTTCCTAGGATTCATGGGAACGAAGAGACACAGAGCAATGTTTGAAAGGCATGCTGGTAGAGTTTTCTTTGCTATAGTAACATACAGAGCCAGTATGAATATACTGCCTTGTGTTTCCCATAATAAAATTAAAAGTATAAAATACAAAGTCCTAAAACCAAAGGCATGTCTGTCAGAACCACAACTGCACAGAATAGATAATACAAAATATGTAGGATTTCAGAAATAACATTCATACTAGAGCAGAACTCTAGGAATTTCTAAGACAGTATCAAAGTCAAGCTAGGACAACCATGAAGGAAAAAGGAAAAAAAAAAGTATTGCACCCTAAGTATTAAGCAGAAAAGAACAGAAGTCCTTCATAAAATATATATGGAAAAGCAGCAGTCCTGAAGTGTCAAGCCAACAACAGCATCTAAGTTATCAGGGTCACCAAAATAAGCATCAGCATTTTTAACACTAATAAATAGGTATTTAATCTAATGAAGTCAGAGTAGTCATTCATCTTACTAAAGGTTAATAAAATTTTAGGACAAGATATAAAGTTGTACAGGGGTACGAAACAAGTCACAAGAAAAATCTAAGGCAATGAAGGCAGTTTTCCAGACATCAGCTGCCCCTAATGAAACAGCACCAATCAAACAGAATGAAACATAGCGAGACAACAGAGCAACAACCAAGTCCACAGAAATAAATACATCTCTTTCAAACTCATTTAACCAGTTATATTTTACAACAAGGAACAACACTCAGAAACAAAAATAAGGTAGCAGAAGTCTCCAAAGTTACAATGCTACAAAAAATTAGCACAAAGCAGAGCATTCCAGTTTCAAAAAAGGTACAATATGCAAACAACTAAAACCCCACAGAAAATCCCCACCAGAGAAATACTTGCTGATACATATTTCCTAAGGATATAAACCCAACAACAACTTCCTGCAACAGTGAAAGATACCGATGCAGGGGGGATTTAGAAGCAAAACTCCTGGGGATGGAAGGGATCTCTAGTCATCTGGTCCAATCCCCCTGCAATGAGCAGGGGCATCTTTAAGTAGATCAGGTTGCTCAGAGCCCTGTCCACCCTGACCTCAAATGTTTCCAGGGATGAGGCATCCTGTCTGGGCAACCTGTGGCAATGTTTCACCATCCTCACTGTGGAAAGCTTTTTCCTTTAACTACTCTAAAGTGACCCTCTTTCACATTAAACCATCACCCTTGTCCTATCCAAACAGCCCTGATAAAAAGCTTGCGCCCATCTTTCTTCTAGACCCTCTTTAGGTACTGGAAAATGCTACAAGGTCTCCCTGGAGCCTTCTCTTCTCCAGGCTGAACATCCCTGACTCCCAGCCTGTCTTCATAGGAGAGATATTCCAGTCCATGATCATTAACCATAATGTTGTTCGTGCTCTCTTATCGCGATTGGTAGACCACAGAATCTCCTATTTCTTCTTTACCATCACAGTTACACAGTCTAAAATTCTTCCAAGCATAACCTCTTAGTAATGGAGGCCACAGCCCTCACCTTTGCTTGAGCGGATCCTCATGATTCTACTGATCTGAGACTGGACTGTGACACCAGTTGGTCTTCTCCGCTCGTGTCAAAATTACATTCCCTATTCACATGTACTTACTAAATCTACTTTTTCCAGGGAAATCATATGAGCTTTCAAGTCTCTTTGAAAGCCTTCCCAATTCAAGTTGTAACCAGAACACACAAAGCATGCCAGCAGTGCAAACTTCCATGGAATACTGTCCACATAGAATCTACTTGCCCTTCTGCACCAAAGTTTCCAAGTCAGTTAAATCAAAAAAACTGTATCCTACAAAAAAAGTATCACAAAAACCCTCTCAATCTGAAGCTGTTTGCTCAGCACCAATTCTCCACCAGGCTTTCCATCCCTAAGAAAGATGCACTCCAGAATTGTTGCCAATTCTCTGCTAGACTGTACAGCAGCTGCACAACTCAACACAGACTGCTGAATTTGTTTGCGAAGAGCCAGAAACGCTCCCTCTCCCAGAAAAAGCATTGTCTTGTTCTCTAATGTGCCCTGCATTTGACAGGACAAGTCATTGTCCCCAAAGGATTCAACACAAACAAATACAAACAAAATTCACAACAGTCAAGTGACTGCTAATTCACCAAACAAATTACAAGTGCATCACTTGCCTCCCCACTCAGATTTTACAGGCTCACTGTAGAAGGGCGTTTTCAGGATATTAGAAGGAAGATCTTGCACTAACAAAAACTGGTATCCTGACAGTGGAAATCTACAAATGGCAGCAAAAGAAACAGCTTGGCAGAAAATCTCTCAGTGCCACCAGATGCTATACACTTCTATGTATAACGCTCCTAAAAAGAAAAGCCTCTTGTAGCTTGTACATGGAAGTCAGGTATTGAATAAAGAATAGCTGGAGGAAGCAAAAAAATCCTCAGATCTGTCTTGATTGATATTTCTCCTGTCAGCATTTGAAGTCTTTTGTTTTAGTGTCTTAATGTTTCAAGGAATTTTACTCTCACCCTTTATTCAAAATAAATCACAATTTCCAACAAGACCTAACATAAAGGTCTTTAACATTACTTTTTCTAATTATTAACCCAATTGCTTCCTCCTTTCAAATTACATTGAAAATATAGCTTAGAGTGATATCCTAGCTTTTATCCTGGCAAGCTTTTTTTAAGAGAATTACAAGTCCTCTCACAAAGAGAAGTGACACAGTGGAACACATGCCATCATGGATCTGATAGGTATTTTTCCTGCTTTATATCACCATTACTAAGAAAAAAAGCACCTTTTTTAGTAGCAAGAAGTGTAATTATTTGCTAGGGCCTGTTTACCAGCAATTGTCAAGAGTCCTATTCCTTGCAATTTATGCTAACAATCATTTCTGTCCACTTGTACCCACTTATTGCTAATCTTGTATTTGTTTTATGTGTATCACCTTTCCCTTGCCACGATTATCTTTTTCCCTGGACTGCTTCTTAATATTCAATCTGGTAGCAGAGTTCTAAAGTGGAAGTTCAGTCCTGTGAGTGGATCAAAGTAGTGGTTTTCCCTCTAACAGTTAAATCAAGCTAGATTAGGTGGCATGACAGAAGTGAGTGGGTTTTTTAAGGAACCATTTGTCAGATTACCTCTAGAATCAACATTACATCTGTAGGAAACCTGTGCCTGAAGGCTGATCTGTGGCTTTCTAAACCCACCCAGTCTATTTTCACTACTTTGCATCCCCTGCAGGGAATGCATACCTCCCACATTGTCAAAAGCTGATGCACTTGACAGGAAAGCCTATGGGATAGCAAACAGCTTCCAAGTTTTCTATTAAGAAAGCCTTCAGTTGCTCCCTGCTCATTCTTCTTGAAAGATATCCCCTTAGGCCACTGTAGTTCTATTGCTAAAGATTTAACTGATGATTCCACAAGAGAAATGGAAATTGTATCTGTTACATAATGATATACTGTATTTAAAAATGACACTGTAACAGTTAAAACTACATCCCCTACTCAGACTTTCCTCCCAACTTTCCTTTAAGAACATGTACAACCCATCAGACTCCTCCTCTGCATCAGCTGTTTAGCTCCCTCTTCCACTACATAATGCCAAAGAGAAAGTACCATTCTGAGCTGGTCTGTGCTTAAAAAAGTAGACTAAGTACACTATGACGTCAAAGACTATGATGAAGTCATTTACAAATCAATGTTTGCTTCCATCCCTGAGAAAGGGGAGATTGGGACTACCCTGCCTAAGTCATTCACGGGGTAGCACCACACTTCTGGGGGTGCTCTCTTTCAAGCAACAGGCAGGGACTTCGCTGGATCCTTTCCACACTGATGGGTCCAGTCACATCCCAGTCTCTGCTGTAGAGCCTTTCCACACAGTACATGCAACAACACAGCAAAAACGTTGTGCACCAGTTACTTCAATATCACTGGGAAAAAACCAGATCCCATCTTACACAAAAGTGTACCACAGTCTACTTAAAGGCACTTACTTTTGTTCTCGCTTGCTCAGAAGTCTCCAGATTTAACAAGTCATTTCAGTTGTATAAAATACAGATGCCCACTTCAGTGTCAGATGGCAGGAAAACTGTGTTCATTCCTTCAACTTTCCAACAACATTTGACTTCTGTGCTGTAATTGGCCCCTAACAGGAATGGAACAGGTAGGAAGACATTAGCACTGCCATAAAACTTCAATTGCCATTACTTTTAAAAACTTCAGAAAGGAAGCAAAATCCCAGAATAGTTGCTATTAAAAACATTCTGGAGAAAGGAAACAAACAGTACTAGTTCTTTTTATGCTTTGCCTTATGTCAGGAGGTTTGGCATCAAATACACGGAATTGAGAACTTTCTCTTCTAAAATTCTAAGAACTGGTTTTAAAATGTTGCTAAGTCAGTTTCTTTTCCCAAATACACCTAGGAATGACTTTCATACGAAAGTTGCCATGTAACTTGGCAAAGTCAGAAGGAACAGACCATGAAACAAAAAACTTATTTCTACCCGATTCAAGTTCTTAGAGAAATTAAAATTAGTATGTTGTGTCCTTTAAAACAACACACACAATATTTACAGTTTTACAGTCACTTCTCATTAAATCAGTCGTGCACTCTAAATTAGCTATCGGTAATTAACTCTGTAACTCTACATACAGGAATACAATAGCACTAGGGTTTGATCAACCCTGATGGTGCTACATGCCCATCTCTTTGGCAAGTGTGTTTTCTCTGAGTTTACTTCTGACCAAGCATAGAATGATAAACAGTGCAAAAAGGGAAAATTCTACTTTTTATTGAAAACAGCTCTATAGCTCATCTCCTGGGACACTTGCAGGGCCAGAAGTTCCGTGTATTAAGACTCTGTTAATAACTGTACAGCCTAACTTTTTTAACCACCTAAACCACAAATTAACTTTAAAAAGAAACCTATAGCAGGGAAGAGGTTCTGGTTTTACCTCATACTATTTCTGTAACATGAGATACCTGGTCCTTCAAATCTGGCTAATGATGAACAAAGGTATGGCCACTAGCAAGCAATGGGCACAATTCCTGCCCCAGAGAAGGAGCTGTGCCATAGAGCCAAGGTACTTTTTAAACATTCAGTTTTTGTCAGTGCCTATTGTGGCAGCCAATCTACTGACCCACGACAGAACACTGAACACCGAGTTTGCCTATGCTGCTTTCTATAGCACTAGGAAAAACGGGGCTGTGAAAAAAGGTAATACCCTTCTTACGCTCTTAAAACACGTACAGCTGAAAAAAACCCACACCAACAGACCAAAACCCACCAACTACACAAAGCAGAAAACATGCCTTTTGATTGCCACAACACAAAAATCAGCAAGCAGAAAGTCTGTCATCTTCAAGAATCATTTCATGCTTTAAATCAACTAAAAAGTTTGCTCTGAAATGGAAGGTTTCAGCTTTTCAGCCGTGAACACTGAAAGAAGTAACATGCCTCAGAACAAAATTTAAGCCAGTCAGAAATGAACGCGACAGCGGCTTAAAGGTCTGAAGGCGAATCAAGAGCACTCGGGATACTCTCACATCACAGGAGACGACTTAACAGGAAAGGTAAAAATTACACTTCAGAGGCGTCTTCGCTGAGCCCCGACACTTCAGCAACGCCTCGCTCCCGGATGGATGCTGCACACCGGGGCGTGAGCCAGGAGAAGCCGGAGCCCAGCGGCCACAAACAGCCCGGGCAACCGAGCCCCGCCAGCCGCTGGGCCTCACCGACACTCCCCAGACCCACGGACACTGCCCGGGCCCCGCACCGACACTACCGGGCCCCGCACCCGACAACGCCTGGGCGCCGCACCGACACCGCCGGGCCCCTACGACACACAGCGGCCCCGCACGGACTCTCCCGGGCCCCGCACCGGCTCTCCCCGACAGTCCCAGCTCCGCTCCGTCACTCACCCACGCTCACCGCGCCGCCGCCGCCGCCGCCGCCACGGGCCCCAGTGCCGCGCTCACGTGACGGGTCCGCGCCCGCCCCACGCCGCGGGGGCTGCCGGGAGCTGCGGCCGAGGGGCGGGGCTGTGGAGGGGATGGGCGGGGCTCCGGGGCGGGGCGGGGCCAAGCGCTGCGGGCGGGGCGGGCTCCGGGGCGGGGCTCCGGGGCGGGGCGGGGCCAAGCGCTGCGGGCGGGGCGGGCTCCGGGGGCGGGGCCAAGCGCTGCGGGCGGGGCGGGCTCCGGGGGCGGGGCCAAGCGCTGCGGGCGGGGCGGGCTCCGGGGCGGGGCCAAGCGCTGCGGGCGGGGCTTCCCGGAGGGGCGGGGCGGAGCGGCCCCCGCAGGCCGTGAGGGCGGGCGGAGCCTCAATGGGGGCCCCTGAGGCGCTCGGGGCTGTGGCCGCCGCCGTCCCCGCCCCGCAGAGCGGTCCCGAAGGAAACACCCGGGGAAAAGGGAGGGGAAGAAAAGGGCGTGCGGCCAGCTCACGCTGATGGAGTCATCAGAGACACCCCAAGCCTTCTGGATGCCCACTGGACACCCCTGAACACTATAATAAAAGGAGTAAGCGATAAGAATGCTAAAAGAAGTAAAAGAATTGGTGATGTAAATGGCAGGGGTATCATTAATGTAAGATTAAAATGAAATTTAAATTGTCCATAAAATGGCCCGTTGGCCCTGTACAGGGAGCAGCTGTGTATCTGGAGAGCAAGTGGGGATCGGGGCACCTTCTGTGGTCTGATGCTCTCTGCTCTCAGGGAAAGAGGATTTGTGATATTGCCAAGCCTTTTTGATATCACAAAACATATTTTTGAGTTAAAATACAGCAGTGTGCAGCTTCTCTAGTGGTGCGGCTAACACTAACTTGATCTCTCATCAGTGGAAGGACAATTCCTCCCTGCCCGTATGACCGGATACCACAGAAGAGCTGATCAAAGAAAAAAAATAATACAAGAAGTAACCTTGGGTTTGGTTCCTTTGTGAGCAATTAGGAGCTCCGTACTCAATTTAAGCAGATCTCACAGACCTAGCAGTGCTCCCCTTGCACCTGTGCGGCGCCAGCATTGGCTCCTTTGGGGGAAGATCATCCCCTGCATCGTACCAACAACTACATCAAACATACCATATCACCTCTGCTTTTCCATGTCTTCTTGAAAAAAGTCTTCCTCCAGTTTAATTTTGGCAGCTATTTGTTCTCTATGAACAAATAGTTGCGTCATCTGAAGAGCTGACTCTGAGCTAAAGGCTCTTTGAGGTGAACCATGCATTTGTACCAGGCAAGAAGTACTTTCAGAAGAAGCCACAAGACAGTAATTTTGACAATAATTTTGCACATTACTTTTAGGTGTCATCTTTACTATCAACAATTTACATCTGGAATTCCAAAAACTTAAGAAAATCAAAACCAGAGAAACACAGGGGAACTGGGCTGGTGCCTCTTATGACAGAAAAAAAATGTTTTTGGAGTGAAAAATATTTTTCTACAATAAGCATGGAACCGTGTGTTTTACATTAATAAGCAGCAGATGTAAGCAGTGAGCAAAAGGAGATGAAGTATTCACCTCCCCTCACACAAGCAGTCTTGTCTGTTGTCTTCTGGTATGATACACCTTTGCCTCTGACATCATTCTCTCACCAAAGATTAGCTAAAACATCCACTGATGCAGTTTTGAAGTCTTGCTTTGATGTCTTCCAGTGTGGTATTTCCAGTCATAAATAATGTATTGCTTCATATATATATATATATATATATATATATATATATATATATTTATTTATGTATGTATGTATGTATGTATGTATGTATGTATGTATGTACAGGTCTATATGTACATGTCTGTATACACACAGAGAATTCTTTGTATTTGATCATTCTGTCAAGGTTTCATTCAAATCACATTTTAAAGGCTTTTCTCTGTCATGAGAACTAGAAGGATTTTTTTCCTTACTCATTTCTGACACCTCATGACTCAGATCACTAAAAGTGCTCTCCACAAATGTTCTCATAAATTTATTTCCATCAATTTTGTCCTAGATTTTTTCCAACCTGGCTTATGCCCTTTGCATTTCTTTCAAAAGACAAAATCTCAAACAGCCTCTTGCTCATATGACCTTTAATGATCACAACTATTATTCCACCTGAATCTGTCAAGTGAAATACTCTCCACCTCTGTTCAGTGACTGACCTGTCCTTTTTTTTTCCTCCTACATTTCTAAGACACCTACTGGCACATTTTTCAGGGTCTGTTTCTTACATGCCTTCTAGCTTCCAGTCAGTATTAACCAGACCTTTCTCCTTGGGTCGCTGCGCTAGCCACTCCGTGCTTTATCCCCAGCTAATGTGTACATTTGACCACAGCTCAAATGACCTTTTCCACTCAGTTTTTTTTCCCCAGCTATGCCTCCTCACTGCAGATTGACTTGCTTTCCTAAAAAACTTTTGCTTGTACCTCTAGTACCTTCTTATGACTCTTCTGTGGGACTTCACTTTCCACTGCATGCAGTCACAAATGTCCTGTGAGTCCCACACGTGTGTGGTCAGGCACCCAAAGGTGATGTGAAGTGGAAGAAATGTGCTTAGTCCCCTGACTGATGATTCAGCCGATAGCTCCTTGGATCTACAAGAGCATAAATTATTAACATTTTGTTAATAATGTGGGACATGAGTGGGTTTCAGGGATGTTTAGGCTCTCTCTGTATTTCTGAGCCTGGTCCTCGTCCTGTTGTATTGCAGGATATGGTGCCTTCGTTACAATCAGCCCAGACAGCACACAGATACTCCAGCCTCCAATCCCTGGACCATCTGGATAAAAACTGGTTAATTGACAATGCTAATGTCATTTTCAGCTCAGTACAGTTAAAATAGTGTCAAACCTTTTCCCACAAGTACTCTCTACTTTATCTATGACGCTATTATCTGCCTGTATGTAATCATCTTTGACTCAGACCTTTCCCTAGCCCTTTATGGTCAGACTATGTCTAAATCTGTCCATACAGCTAAAACTCCCATCTTCTCAAATCTCAATTACTGCAACATCCTTTCTCTTGGCCTTGAAAAATATAACCTTGTCTTACTCATACTTATTGAGAACACTGCTACAGTGACCATTTTTCTTAGTCTGTCATTCTCACTGTGTTATTCCACTCTTTTCATCCGTGTGCTGGCTCAGCCTACTCTATCATGTGGATCCTTACCTACCTGTCTTTACTTTGGAAGGCCTTGGCAGCGTGTCTACTTGCCATTTCCATTCCCTGCTGACATTTGACTGCAGCTCCAGTCAGCTCACAGTGCCAGTTTTCACAGCCCACTTGTAATACTTTTAAACAGGTTCTTTTGTGCATTCTTTTGGCTGCCTTTTATTTCCAAGGATCCTATAAACAGCCCAACAGTTACTGGTAGTTTTCCTTGAAACCTCTCCTTAAAACTTTTCCTTCCTGTAATGTCTACAATAGAGGGTCACCGGTCTTTATGCTGCATGTCCTGCCCATATTCCTCAGTTCTCTCATTTCATACTTTGTAAAGTATACAATTGTTGACCCTGATTACACACCAGGGTTTTGCTGCACTATGGTAATACAAATAATAAATACATATGTGAACTGAGATGCCAGGGGGAACGAAGGTATTATGAGATTGATGATATCAAAGTGCAATTTGGGATCATAACAACACCTGATAATAATGTTAACTTGTTTTCCTACTATTCTGGAGAAAAAAAATAAGTGGAGGTGGGGAATCTGCATCTTTAAATCGAGCTCATAGGTCAAGTTAAAGATGATCTATGCCCATTTACCACATAATAATTTTCTCTTCCTGTTTTCAGTTGCTATCATGACAGATAAAATGGAAAGGACAATGCAGTGTTAAACATCAAAGTCCATAGGTATGTCTGTATGTTTACATGTGTACATTTATTTTCCTTTTATGAGTTAGATATTAGAAAAGATATTATATATCAGTGATTCTTTTGTTTTTCTAGCACAGTGCCACTTACACCCTTTGTTTCCTGTCATTGTCCTTTGTTTGCTAACCTGATGTTTATTTTTGTCTCTGCTAAATAAAGACCGCTAGATTTAATTCTTTTAAGCTGTACTTTAAGACCTCTTTAACCTATTTCTGTCCAGCTTTTCCCTCAATTAGCCTAATCGTTTCTTTATCAAGTAACGTGTCACCAAATAAAACACATATAGCACCCAAAAAAAAAAAAATCTGCCCCTTGCTGCTTGGCTCACAATAGCAATAAGGTGAGTTATATAAGAGGCTTCTTGTATTTCTGGATCCTGCGACTCCCAAGGGCTGGAAATAGCAATTGTATTTTAGGAAGCATTTTCAGAAACACTGACTGAATACTTGTTATTGTGATTTCAGGCAGATGATATCTCCCTTTCGGATACCTGGGTTTGCATACACAGCACTGCTGTCACCAAAACCTGGCACTTGGCAACTGATGCATACATATATATACCTGAATATGTGTATGTACATAAATACACACAGCTGCTGTCACCACTAGACACATACTGATTCCTTGTCTTCAAAGACAGAGAAAATTAGTAGCAGGTATTTTCTGATTCTATATTTAGGTAGGAAAAAAAACCCCTTATCTTCTCTGTGCAAATATTAGAAGCACTTAGTATGTTTTATTTGAGAAATAGCTGCATTTCACAGAAAGGCAAACTCATTCTCATGTGTATTATACTTAATTTGCATAGAACATAAAGGTTTTAAGAGAACTGGAGTATTTGGATTAGAAGAACCAAACAAATGGAAATTAGTAATATCCACTGAATTACCCGAACTGTTAGTGGAATTAATTTTAGTAGAACAATGCCACAAATTAGGAGAAATAGAAGAAAATCCTCTTAAAGTAAATAGCACACAAAAGCATAAGCTTCCAGTACACTTCCTATTGCAAACTGCAATAGAAAATTATCTGTTAAATGCATAAATATAGCTTGTAAAAGAGAAGGACCCTTTAGACTAATACCTATTAAGTGCTTTGCTTTTGCTCTGTGCTTTGAAGTTCTGTGAAGGGCTGAGGTTTCATTTAAATCCCGGAAGAACTCCAGTGACACAACTCAGGCAGCTGAGACTGCAGGAGTGAAGTGGTTAAAGTTAAAATACCTTGTAAAGGCAAAAGCATCTTGGCATCAAACAGTTTTACCAGCAAAAGGAAAACTGTGCAAGGTGGACTCCCAAACACACTGCTTCTGTGGTCAAGGTCCACACATGTGAAGCTTTAACTACAGTAGTGTCTGAATCACAATTCAGCATGTAAGAATTATTTTAAGCATCATTTTAAGTATGCGAATGAGCGCAGCAGAGACAGGCTGTCACAGCAGAGTTAATACATGCTCCATTCAGAAATACTCTTTGTTCCATAGTTCAAGAGTCACAGCAGTTGACAGGGCAGGACAGGAAGCCAGCATTTCCTACTCACAGTGGAATAACTGCGAATTTTGAAAGCACAGCACAGCCCCTCTCAGTTGTCATCCCACAACAAAGAGGAGGTAGCTTCAAAATTTGGACAAGCTCCAGACAGCAGACTGCAGTTGCTGAATGGCAAAGAGTCTTGAGGTCACAGGACCAGCTAGAGATCCTGCAGAAAGATCAGCATTTTGAAAGCCTTTCCTCTTTAGAATAGTGCATTTGTTTAGATCAGAACATATTTTTGCTTGATTTCCATGTTAGTATTGCTGTCATATTGTCAACAGCAGTGACTGCTTGTGCACAATCGGCAACCAATGAGTTGGCAAGCTGTTCCAGGCACCACTGCTCACCAGAGCTTTACTGATTTCTGTTTCTCTAAAGGCCAGTTGATCCAATAATTTGGAGGAAATTCTCCACTATCAGGTGTTAGTGATGACCTTCTTGTTGGATTCAAGCCTCTGTCAGCAGAGGCTGCCACTGCACGGCTCAAGGAACTGAGAGGAGCTTTGAGTTCTCCAAAGTTCATGCTTTATTGATTCTGGTTTAATTCAAATTTCCCTTAACCATTTTGTAGGGAAAAAATGATCTAATCTTGTTATTCTGAGGTGTTAATCTTTATAATAAAAAAGAAAACACACTGCCATAGTCAGTTTGCCTAAATATGTCATGGTGGGAAGAAGAGAAACTGGGTTACAAATGCACTTTTCTTTCCTATTGTTAGAGAAAATTGCCATTTGTGGGCAGGATTAAAACCAACTGACACTCGTGGTGTTAGCAGGAACCTCCACTGCAGCAATCAATGAGGATCTTTCTCTTAAGTCCTATGGGACCAAGGATCATTCCTGTGGAACTGAAAGAGCCATACTGCTGTGAATCATCTGGCCTGGCAGATCTTTACACTCTGGTGAATAGGAGAAAATAATTTTATTATGAAGCAGAATTGCTTTAGCTGCTCTAATGAGGGAAACAAACCCTCTCTCAGCTCTGCAAAATCACTGAGACAAAGTGGGGTCTCAGCAGCCCTGAATATCACATCGGGTGCTGATATAGGTTCTTCAGACAATTAGCAAAGATTCAAGCAGCCACCTGAAAGAAATAATGGCTTTTATTGGAGCTAATGCAGTCATTTCTTCCATGAGGCTTCTTGTGAATAATTCTTGCTGGAAAAATTGTACATTATTTCTTTTCATTTATATTTTAATGCAATTTATTATACAACAGCGACCCTCATTCAGGGTTCAGAAGATCAGAGTACTTACAGTAATCTTCGCAGCACTTTTTATCTCCAGCTACAGCTTACATTCACAGCATGAAAAGAATAAAAAGTTAATGTACCAAATCAGAAGGTCTCTGTGTGGCAGTGTTAATCTCAGTGTTGAGCTATTATTTATTAGTAGTATTATGGTAGCATCTAGAGACCAGGGCCTCATTGTTTGGGCACTGCATAAAATACACAAAGAATATATTTGCTCTTTAGCTCAGAGTTTAAGTTTGAGGATGATTTGAGGATGTGGACAAGAGGTACTACACCTATAAATACTGCTACAGCCAGAGGCAAAACTTCTCATGCTTATTATGG
Organism: Aphelocoma coerulescens; assembly: GCF_041296385.1. Classification (NCBI taxonomy): domain Eukaryota; kingdom Metazoa; phylum Chordata; class Aves; order Passeriformes; family Corvidae; genus Aphelocoma; species Aphelocoma coerulescens. The sequence continues at coordinate 14,731,032 of NC_091018.1, forward strand.
ATGCTGACAACAGGAATAAAATTACCAATTGACAGACAATTAAAATGGAAACATTATTCTGGGATCAGATCTCAAGGTGCAAGAAGATGAAAAGAGTCTCTCTGCCTGATTTCATGCCAGGACAAGCACGGTTGCAGGTGGTGTCTCACTACATCTTGGGTACATTAACCATCCATTAGAAGCTCAAGAGGTGTCAGGTTTGAGTTTCTAAACCAGCCGGTCATGGACATGTCTGCAAGATGAAGCAGGGGGTAGAATGGTGAAGCAGTTTCATATCCTTCCCACTGCGAACAGCAACCTCCTGCTTCCTCTGTAGGTGAATCAAAACTCAAATTTGTCCCTTTCTGCTGCTGTCTCTCCACAGGTCTTCTTTCCCCTGCTATCTGTCTGGGTACTTGCTGTATTAATATTAATAGTGTAGCACAGGTCACAGGCCAAAAACCTTAGCCGAGTAAATAACTGGAGGTTTGAAGCAGGAGTAGGACTCCACCTGCTCTTCAAGATGCACAGGTGGCACTTTTGAAGATATTGTTGGCAGGAATATTGGCCAAGAAGAGTAACCTGCTCACGTTTTCTGTGTGACCCCAAGCCCTATGGCAAGGCCAGGTGTGCTGCATCCCAGAGGTGGGAGCAAGGTATTGAGTAAAGCAAAGAACTTGCACAGAGGAGAGGTGGAATCCGTGGCTCATCCTCCACTGCCAACCTGCCGGGCTGCATGCTATCCCTGCCCGAATGAGCCAACTGGCTCTTAAGGTTGGAAAATTAAGACACCAAGGGTCCTGACTCACAGTCCCTTTTTGGCCACAACAAGCTGTACAGAACCAACCAGCTTATCCTCCCAGATCTGCACAGCTACTGGTGGTAATACACAACCCACTGCCCAGACGTGGCTTAACTACACTTGAAAAATCCTACTGGTGTCTGCCTGCCTCATTAGGCACCTAAATATCTTTGGGATTCGAGTCCTGAGCCTTTTGTGCCTCATGGTCCCCCACTGCTAATGGACATCATCAACTATCCTGAAAGAGCACAGGAAAACATATATATTTATTAAGGATTGTAAGGCTCAAACAGGGGGTTAATGGGAACTGCTTAGGCAAATAGTGCAGCCAGCTAATAGGTGAGAGAGAATAGTAATTTATGGGCTGAGAAAAGGAAAGGAACAAGGGGCTGCCAGGTAATTCTGTTTCCCTGGCTGCCATACAAAGCCAGCAGGGTTGACAAGGAGCAGTCTGTAAACTTGAAACAAAGCATGTTTCTGCAGCTGGACAGAGTCAAGCACAGCTTTATATTAGCAAAACAAAAAAGAGATTTCACAACTTTATAGCTTTGGGCTGGTTTCCCCTCAGCGAGTGAAAATAGGCCAGTCTCACCACCCCTGCCACTGCCCCAGGTCTTGTCTGTCCCAGTCATCCATCAAATACAGCACAACTCCAGGACAGGGAACCCAGCAGGGTCACCACACGTGTCTTTTCACTCCTTGAAAAGGGATTAAGGCAACATCAGAACAATTAAAATGTCCTTTTTAAATACAAATCCAACTTTAAGCTTAAAATGGCATTTCTTTTTTCTTCTCCAGCCAAGTTGTTTAAAGACATTAAATTGCAGCATCAAAAACCTCGATAAGGACAAAAACAGTGTGATGCACAAACCTCAGGAGCTTCTCAGTGGTTTTTGGCTTTGACACAGTTGAGACTGGCAGCAGGGTTCAGCCAGGCAGCAAAGGGCCCTTTGGGCATTGGGGACAAATCACTGCTGTAACTGTGGGTTGTTTTAATCGGCACGGAGCCATGATGTAACCCAGACCACTGTCATGCCAACCCTGAGAAAATGAATAAAAATCCAACCTTAGCTCCAAAAAGCGAAGAAATCAGGCTCCATGGCCACACCACGTGCACAGTCATGAGCACTTCGCTACACAGGGGCACGCAGCCCTGCACCAACATGCAGCCCAGCACCAACACACAGCCCAACACTCAGCTCAGCACCAGCACACACAGCCTGGGACCAACAGACAGAGCCCAGCACCATCACACACAGCCCAACACTCAGCCCCAGCACCAACACACACAGCACATCGTGACACACAGCTCAACACACAGAGCCCAACAGCGTCACACACAGCTCAACACACAGCCCAGCACCAACACACAGCACAACACCAACATACACAGCACAACACCAACACTCAGCCCAGCACCAACACACAGAGCCCAACACAGCACAAGCTCTTGCCAGGCTCTGCCTCAGGCAGAGAGAGGATGAAGGCCAAGCCCCAGACCTGCCATGCAATGGGAAAGGGATCAAGACGTGTATAAAACAGTGTATTTGTTCTGTATTTGTGCAGTGCTACAAACCATTGAGTGAGTGGGGAGGGAGCAACCGTGGCTGTGATTAACTACAACTCCAGAGGTTTCAGCCTGACTGCTTTAATAAGGCGCCTGTCCCTGGTTTCATGCAGGGTTGTACACAGGAGGCCTCTTGACCAGTCAGAGTCTTAAGTTCTCAGTAACTCCTGCAGCTGCTGACCATTACCTCTGTTTTAGCTTGCCCAGGAGAGACCCTTTGTGGTATTTAAAACACCTCACTCTTTTCCAGACTCTTTTATTATTATTTTTTTTTTTTTTAATTCGCTATATATATATATATGTATATAGCAGAGAATAGAAGGAAACTGGCATTAATTTGGAGTTAGGCACCAAAACCTGAGCTCAGCCTGAATAACTGTCTGGGCAGATGTGCCAGGGCCAAGTGTCCCCCCCAGGAGTGTGTGCCACCTGCCTGTCAGTGCAGACGGCAGCAGGAGAGAGGCAGAGCTGCTCACCCTCCTGCCTCCCCATGTCCTTGCTGTCCTGCAGTACCAGCACGGAGCGAGTCCTCCCCTGGGGCCACCCTCCACATCTGTGGCGCCTCTCCCACCATGCAGGGACATCCAGGCAGGACCATGAGACAAGTACCAGCTTCTTGCCAGGTGCTTGCTCTGCTCCCAGAGAGGTGTAAATCAGGGGTTACCCTGTGGCAGGCAGTGGAATAGCTCCTGATTTACAACATCCTACACAAGAGGAGAGCTTGACCTTACACTTCAACATCAGTGCAGCTTCCTTTGTTGAAAGCTTCTTAAGACAGGCATGTAATCAATCCTGGAGAGCCACTGAGCAGCAGGGCTCAGGTTCTGCATACGTCAGGGCTATGCTTCCTGGGGAAATTGTCTGATCCAGGCTCCCATGACATCTATTCCTAGGCGCTCCTTGCACACTGTCTGATAGGAGTGAGTGTGTTTTTCTGTTTTTCCTTTGTTATAAATGGGCTCCTTTAGATTAATACAATCCACAAAGATAATTTTTCCATAATAAGGCTGGCTTACCTATTCTACTAACTTTTCAGTGAGAGAGGCTTTCAGTGAGCTCAGGTCTTTGGAAATTCTGGCCTTTATAGGCATTTGATGTTATTTTAGAACCCAAGAGGAAAAGCTTACTGCCTTGCCTCTGTTTTTTCATGGCCATAATTATGAGGGCAGTCTGGTGACGTAACCTGTATGGAAAATAAATGATTGCTTTCAACAGCAAGTGCTGTCAGACACTTCGTTCCTTGTAACTATTTTAGAAATCCAAATTCAGTTTGCACTGCTGGAGCACCACGTGCTGCTCTTATTTGTGTAAATTCCACGCTATACCACTGCCTTCAGGAGATCTGTTGTGTGTTTACATTGCATGGTGGGAGAATTTGGCTCATGGTGTAAGTCCATGTACATCTTGTGAGGTGATCTGCTGGTCCAATAAACAGAGCAGGAGATCCATGTAGATACATTTGGTCCTACAACTCAGTAGCCCTCACTAGCTATAACTATTCACCTTAATGACAAACCATGAGAGTGAAGGCAGGATGACACTGTGAGCATTTTCACACTTTAAACAGAGAGAAGAAAAGGGAAGGCAAAGTACAGACAAAGGTAGTTTTTTTCAGAAAAATCAGACAATTAATTGTCATTATTAACTGTTACAGCCTGACACCAACCAGGACAGCAGTGCTGGTACTCCAGCTGCTGGAATGACCCCCTGTGGTCATCATGCCTTTGCCCTGCACTTCCCTGTGCCTGTGCTCCAGCCCAAGCTGCTGGCAGACCCAGGGAGATGCAGCCTTGTGCTTGGGCTGCAACCCAAGCAGGGCACTGGTCATTGTGGTTATGTGCCAACTCCCCAAAAGACGTGTTTACTAATCAGTAGTTACAAATACAACCAGCAAGACAATAATAATTATACTTAGTCCAGTTCTTCTTCTAAGCTTGATATAGTCCTGACTCCTCACAACACCTCTGTGGCAAGGAATGATCATCATTCCCTCTTGAGGCATGAGGAATGGGATATGGAGGGGTGAAAAGCTCTACCAGCTCAAAAGCTAGACAAAAAAACAGACTGAGAACAAGTGCGTACATAACAGAGGTACAAGATAAACTGTCCTCCATAGTCTGTTGGAAACAGTTGGCTTTTGAAGACACCCTTCCCACAGTGTGTGTTACCCAAATCATGCAGAACTGAAAAGATGAAGTGTGTATTGACACAAACAAAATGAAGCATGAGAAGAGGACATTTTTGCTATTTTTATTAATATCCCAAAGAGGAGCATGCAGGCAGTAGCCTTCTCTGCCATCAGTGGCTGCTGTGCTGCCAGCCTGGGAGGCTCAAGGGCCACTGGATCCCAGATCTGTGTCAGACCTGCCACTCCCTGAAGCTCCCTGTGCCCTGGCAGGACACGGCTCACGACAGAAAAGCTGCTGAAATGGTGCCAGTTTTCACAGCCAAACAAACTCACCTTTGTCTTCACCACAGACACACTCATGGGCATTTCTCCCCCTCTCTGCTGTCTGGAGGCCAGTCGGCATTTCTGCCTTGCTCAGACACTTGCTGAGTTTTACAGCATGTTTTGGGCAATTGTTTGGTTTCCTTTGCTGGAAAAACTGGCTTCTTTCTTCCTCACCCTGGTTTTTTACAAGTACACATCAAACTCCAGATGAAGCTGGTTAGGGATCATTCCCCTCAAAATGCCTGGCTCTGTGAGGATCTGCCTTTGCCATCAGGAAGCCACAAGGATCTCTGACAAGCCTGGGGTGGTTGTACCTGGGGAGGTGTCCTGCCCACCTGCGCACCAGCAGCAGAGCATGTGCCTGGCTGCTTTAAACACTGACCGTCCCCTCTCACTTTTGACTTTAGGAGCTGTTTTCTGCCGTTTGGCTCTGGAGAACAGGCTCCTAGAAGGACCTGCTCCATGACAGGAACATCCTCGCCAAACCCCTCCCTCCAGCAAGTAATCCCCCAGGAGATTTCCTCAGGCTCTCGGTGCCTGCAGTGTGCCTGGGACAAAGGGCAGCAATAACACATCTCCACCAGGAAGCTGGGGCGGCGTCTGGCTCAGTTAAATGGAGGCAATTTTAGCTCCAGATTCTATTTGTGCATTTATTTAACATTGCTAAAATTTTCCTGTTCTTTCCTATCCCTCCTCTCAGCCTGGCCTCCCCCAGGACAGGCACCAGCTCTCCCGTAAGACAATTTCTGTGTTGAAGGAGTGACATTCTGTACCCACCACTGCCCTTGCAGGCATCGCAGAATGAGCAAGGTCCCCTCCTCACTGCCTCACGCTTGGCATTTACACACAAGAACTGTCACTTAAAGAAACATGGTACTATGTAAAAAAAAACCCTACAGAGATTAATTTCACATTCACCTATAATTACACTCGAAAAGGACAGAGTGCCTCAGCAATCCCACCTTAAAATAAAATTAAAGCCTGCTTAAATCCTCTGTTCGGCCCACTGCTTCTACCAACAACACACATGCATTTGTACATGTTATTAGATTGACGTTGTAGCATCCTGGACAAATCAAATTAATTCAAATATCTGCAGGTACGAAACACTGTAGCTGAAAAATGAGCACATAAAGATACACAATTTTCCCCTGGCAGTTTATTATGGTATGAAGAAAAAACATTCTGTGCTTGAAGCTGACGTTATATTACAAATGTATTGCGAAGTATGACGTGACTATTAAAATATGATTACACAAAGTATGAACATTTTAAGAAGTTTACAGTACAGTGAATCTTTTATAAACAGACTCTTAAATATCAGAGGACAATAGTAGCTGACAGAAAAACATCAAAAATTAACTATTAATGTTTATAGACTTTTCCCCTGAAAAAAGTCTTACATTAAAACAGAAATTATGAAAAGCCTTAAAACCAGGAACAAATCACCTGTACACTACAAATATACATGGCAGAGGTGCACAAACCAGAGCTACCTTTTTGCTGAAGGGTTCAGTGGCTGGAGCTGGGCAGTGCCTGCCCAGCACCTCCTGTCAAGTGTCGCCACCATGGGCCGTGCCATGCCGAGCCTGCGACCCCCAGGCACACACCCATCAGCAGCTGGAAGGTCACGAGCACACACTCCCTGCAGGACAGCGCCGGCGCGTTGTCAGTGTCACAGCGACCTCCTGGAGTGTATCAAGCTGAGAACACGCCCGGGATCTGGCAAATGGATCTCTGCAAGCAGATCCCTGAATGCACTGGGGGCCTGAATGGGGCCTACATACCACGTTTGGTCTGCAAGACTGAGCGACAAGGGAATCAGCAGCTCCTCTTGGGGATTTTGGGTTTTTTTTTTAATGCAACTTCTCAATCTTTCCTCTTGATATGGGAGAACAGATGCCATGTTTGATTTCTGCTTAGTCTGGTCGCAATGACACCCCTAGATCATGTGTTAAGTTATGTCAAAAACATAAAGTATTTTATGCTGTAATACACAGTATTACTGAAACTAACAATATTATTTGCATATTTATAACAAGGTATAATGAAATCCCTATAATAAAACCAAAAGTTATGCTATAGATTTATTTACAAAGAGTCCAGCAAAGAAGTATAAATACTTCTACATTTAAGGTTTAGGAAAACATAATTTACAAAATATTCAAATATATACAGTCATCTGAAAAACTGCCAATATTAAACTTTGATGCAGGCAAAGAATTGGCTGAGTCTATTCCCTCTGTATTAAACGAGGCAGCGGCTTTCACGGGTTGTCTGTTCTGTTCAGAGCCATACGTGTGTTATTTACAATGAGGCTGCTTCTCTCTGAGCTAAACGTGTCCAGAGCTTTGAGCGTGCTGTCCCAAAATGTCATCTATCATTGTCAGATTGTTCAACCACTCTTCATCGTTGCTGCTGCTGTTCTTCATGAGGGAGTCAAGGAAGTCAGTGTCGCTGCAGTTGGCAGGCATGATGGAATTGCTGTGCTGGGACACAAAGTCATACTGGGGCAGCTCGGCGGCGGCGCTCATCCTGCTGAAGGCGTCGGGCTGGCCAGTGGAAGGGTAGCTTGGTGGGCCGAGGCCCGGGGCAGGATTGAGGTGGTTAAAACTGGACACTCCTTGGGGCACCGATTTCATAACATTCATAGCTGGCAATGGTGCCCTGGTTAAATTGTGTCTCAAGTTCTGATTACTCATTGAGCTCAAGCCCTGGCCAGACTGTCCCATGCTCAGTTTCTGCATCTGCCTGACCTGGACGCCAGGAGCGATCTGATTCGGCGGCACCACAGCCTGCTGGGAGAACGCCTGTCCCGGTGTGCTCGGCCTCACGCTCTGCTTGGAGAACACCGTGCTCCCGGAAAACTGCTGCATGCTGGTATCCATTTGGCTTTGATTTGGCATTCTTGGCACAGTAGTCGGCGTCCACATCTGGGCAGATGAGTTGGGGTAGACGTTGGGGATTCTTGGCATGCTCGGCTGCCTCAAGTGTTGCTGTGTTGCAGAGTGATTTGCTAAGGAGCCAGAGCTGAAGCCTCCCATCGGCATTCCCGGCCTCACAGTGGAGTGGCTGTGAACAGTTTGGCATCCCGAGTTCATGCCCAATGAGTTCTGGCTTGGCCGGAGCGGGATGTTAAAGTCAGAATTAGGTGGAAAAATCCCCTGCTGCTTGCCAGGGTTGTGTGGAATCATCACCATTGTCCCACTGCTCTGGCTGGCGGTGGCTGGGGCCATGCCAGAGCCCAAGGTGCTCTGGAGCATGGCTGGGTTTGACGGCAGCATGCGGTGGTTGGGCGGAGGAGCTGGGATCACCTGGTTACAGTCAGCAGGAATGGGCTGCTGCACAGCTGTGGACAAAGAGACGCATTAGCTGGTGAGCACAGATTCACTCTGGAAACATGGCAGAGCCTTTAGAAACTGCTGCTCTGTCTTTCATGTCAAGGGGCCTTCTCCTTGGTGCTCTTTGTAACAGTTATACTGGAGCCAGGGAAAAGGGAACAGGGGAATCTCACGATATGTGATAAAATGCTAAATGCTTTTAACTGAGGGCAGAGAATCATTAAATGTCTCTATTTAACCAGACACCAGGCCCTGGCACCTCAAGGATTTTTACGGCATGCCATTTCCTTCCTTACCTTGAAACTGGTTTATCTGCTGAGCCGCAAACAAGCTCCTCTGTTCAGATGTTACTCCCAGCATGTTTTGTCTCTGCTTTTCCTGGAAAACAAGGGGAGTAATAGTCAAGTTGCAGTCTCTTGACAAGCAAAAGAGCAGCAGACACCTGAAGTGTAGCCACTATCATTAACAACCTCTCCCATACACCCTCTACCCCCCTCCTCTGATGAGACACAGCCCAGACAGTTCATTTCAGACTGAATCTTAATTGTTCACATTCCCCTTCTTGCAAATGTGTCCTGATGACAGCCCAGCACTGGGAAGTGCAACCTTCAGCAGATGCTGTGTAGGCAACCAAAAGGAAGCTGGACAAACATGGAGACTCCTGTGTTCACCAGCTTCTGAGCGAAGTGTGCTGCAGTTGGAGGCTCTGCCCACGTGCACCAGCCCCTTGTGTGCTGGTTGCCACGTTTAACCAGAACACAGGGAGCCAGGGATCCACAGCAGGTGCGCCCTGAGCAAGGCATTGCCGGGCTACTCCAGGTGACCTGATTTGAGTCTCCCCCCATTTAGCCCCAGAACCCACCACTGCACTCAGATCCCTGCTGTGGGCAGCAGCTATGACCTGGGGAGCCCTCTGGGGATAGTGGAAGCTGAGGGGTGGCTCCCCCTGTGTTAGAGTATCCCAGAAAAAGTTGAAGCTAAGTGATGGCAGGGAGGCAGAGCTGGGTTTGTAAAAGTTTGATCAAGGAGCAGCACAGGACTTCATTGAGGGTTTCACTGAGCTACTTCTCATCTCATTTCCCATCCACAGAAATGAGCCTCCTTGACCCAAATCCAGCAGCACATTCAGAAAGTCAGAGACACATGGTCAGAGCTGCCTCACCCAATTAATCAGTGGGATTTCCCCACCCAGCTTCCTCACACAGGCTAGCAAACCTCCTACAGGGGCTTCTGTTGCTAGAGAGACCAGTCAAGTCCTGGACAAACTGGAGTCTAACATCTGCTCTGCTAAATCCCCAGGGAACCAGAGAGAAAGGCAAGCATGGAGAACCTCTCTCTGGGGCTGACTCACTTTCCAAGGCTCCCTTCTCTGCATCCTCCCTCCCAGCTCTGTGGCTGACCAAAAATGACGTCAGGGATGTGGAGGTGACCAAATCCTTCCCTTGCATATGAGGGGGCAGAGCAGCACTTGGCCTTGGCCTCTCTTGGCCTCATCCTAGACTCATCACAGCCTTAGTGTGACTCAGCCCAGCAATTCCAGGGTCACTCCTTAGTGTTTGCTGACTGATGATTTCCTCATTCCAGTTAGTCCTGTCCTTCCCAGTGAGGTGGACAGCACAGCAACCCACAGAGGCATTCGGCATCGTACCTGCATCAGCTGCCGTTTCATTATCTGCTGCTTCAGTAAATGGTTCCTCATCGTGTACCCGTTGACCGTGGCTGGTGCCGGCACAGAGCCGCCGCTTGGGATGGAGCCTGGCTCCTGAAGTCTGGCAACAATTCCTGGATTTTGATCCTGCCAAGAAAGATGAAAAAAATAAAATTAATCTCATCAGGGAGGTAACAACAGAAGCCCTTATCCTCTCTGCTGATGCCCTCTCTTCGGTCTTCAGCTGTCCCAAGGCCAAAACACCTCATGGACTCACATGGCCCTGTGTGTTACAGTGAGGACAGTGAGAGGCAGGGGACTGCTCTGATTTCTAAGGATCAGCACAAGAAGAAGTGAGAGAAGCAAAAGGTTAATCCAAAATTCCTTGTGAGTAGCCCAAGGCCACAGGGACCAATTCACTACCACTGCTGCAGTCACAGGGCTGCCTGGCTGGCAGAAGGGATCTGAGTAAAGCACCACATTTCTCACAACTTCTCCAACTGTTACACTGAAGGACAGAAGGAAAGTTGCATCAGGGTAGGATTTTGCATGTGAATGTAAAGGAAAAACCTACAGGAAAAGATCAAACTAAAGGCAGAAGAGTGGAAAAGGTGCCATCAGACCAGGGACCCAGAGAGATAAGGAAGATGTGGGCCTGCGATTGAAGTGGTTCTTGTGGGTTTCATGACTGGATGAACAAGAAGAGGTCATTGTAAAAGGAGAGAAGAACATGCAAAAATGTAGGGCCAGGTCATGCCTGGGCACGAATCAGTAATAAATGCAGTGGGCCCTGCTCCTGCCTGGCACAAACCAGCCTTGCTCTAAGTCCTCAGTGGAGGACTTGCCTCCAAAGAAGGAGTATGGTGGAGAGGAGAGAAAAATATAATTCACCAGAGCACAGTGAAGACACAACCCAAAATGGAAAAAGAATTTTAAAAATACTGAATTCTAAACATCTTTGGAACTGGCAGGTATTCAGGGAAATACAAGAGAAAAATGAGGGAAGAAGTCAAGGCCTCGCTGAAGACAAGATCCTGTGAGTGCTGGACCCAGGAACAGCAGCACCAGCATATTCCCCGTCCTCCATTTTCCCATCCAGCTTCTACATTATTTATGATGTTTTGTTATTATTGGCAGGGAGAAGTATGTATATTATATCCAGCATCCTTAGCTGGGCCATGCTTCCTTTGTTTTCAGAATGGAAGCCCACATCCTTTGTTTGAGAATCAATGTTATCAGGAGATAAGCAAGCAGAAAATGGTTGTTGCCTTTTGACATCTGACAATTAGAAGCATGCTCAGATGGAGAAAACAGGATACGAGCCATGTTTCAGAGTGGCCAGAAGAAAGCCTGGGAAGGCATTTGTCACCAGGAAAGCTCCTCGAGCCTGGGGCACCTTTCCACAGAGGCTTCACCATGAGGAATCACCCAACTCCTTCCAAGACATTCTTTCTAAGAGGGATTACCAAGAAGGTCACTGAAATTACTCATTTTTATGGTGCCTCCTTTTGTTGTAGCACTTTGGTCTATTATGCAAAAGCACAATTGATGAAATGTAAATGCCTGCTAGATAATTTACTAAAAGACACAAACCTGCAGCTCATCACTGCTCTCATTATCATTCCTATTCATGGGCAGTCTCATAAGACTAGATTTTATTACTGGTGCTTTGCTTACAATTCTGCTGGACATCTCTCCTCCTCCCCATTCCCTCCTACCCATTTTACTCCCTCTCTCCCACAGAAAAAGAGGAGGGAAGGAAAAAGTAAATATGATTTACTACAGATGTAAATATGAAAGTTCATGTAAAGCTGGCACTCTGCTTTCATGTCAGACAGGATTCTGCAGCCACAGTTAAGCTTTGAATAATGCAGATTGCCTCTGGGGGAATATTTGAAAGTGGAGAGATTCAGTTTGTGTACTCTGCACATGAAAGACGCTGAAATGTTCATACCACCAAAATCCCTGCCATCTATCCAATTTCCTCCAAACTTGTCTTGTGGCGTGTATAGGGTCTGTGCTTACTGAAGCAAAGGAGTTTAGTGCAAGGACAATCATTCTGATGTCTTGCTCTGGGCTATTGCATTAACAAGTCATAACATTAAAGTCTCTTTTCCTAATCATGTCCACCTCATTCTAATTTCTCCTAAACATCATCAAGAAAATAATGTTGATTTTTCCATATTATTAATGGTAAAGAAGTGTAAATCACATTACTAATTGCGGCTCTTGTGCTGTGGCGGTACAAATGCTTAATTATATGGGATTTTCTGCAGGCACCCTATAGCAATAATGACAATCAGCAAAGTTCATTTGCAAATACACAGAATGGGTCGCTGAGTTTTTCAGAGCAAAGTTGTATAACACTTAATTAGCTAGTAAAGAAACAATCTAGAGATATGCAGTTTGCTTTTGGGGAAATTAGGACAAAATAGCATAGATGAGAAGCCAAGGAGTGAATTTGAAATCCTGACTTCTACAAGTTCACATTTAGGTTAAGACAAAAAGAAAAACAGAAAGGAAAAGGAAAAAGTTCTCTCTTTTCACCACTAGTGGGAACTACTGTATTCCTGTACAATAAAAAATAACCACTCGCACGTCATGACTAAGAATAGCTCTGGTGTAGTCTAAAGGACACTGCAATCTGTACCAAAGGTTAATGAACTTTAAACATTTTTCCTTTTCATCACTTCCCAAGAAAAATCACTTTCCTTCCCCCAGTAAAACCAAGCCAAAGCAGCCATAACCTTAGTAGTTTGGATTTATAAATTATAAATCCAGGAAGACAGCAAAGAGAGGAGGATTCTGATGCCAAAGCTGGAAATGTTGGAAGCGGGTGTTGCCACTCAAGGGGCCAAGTGGCTGAGCTGCACAGTTACACTGGAGGGTGCAAGGGCTATGGGAGGGTCTGGCTCTTTGACTAAAAAAAAAAAAAAAAAAAAAAAAAAAAAAAAAAGGCACTTGCATGTAGGTATCAGGGGTTTTTTCCATTTTTCCCTCCCCAAATTCATATTAAAATGGGCAGAATCCCTAACTCAATGGCACACCACACAGACCTGGACTGGAGAGTGTGTTTGAGAACATGTGTGCCTGTTGCCAGGCGAAGTGTCACGCAGCAGGTCCAGAGCTCCCGGGCTTCCCAGTGGGGCAATTTCTACTCAGAAAGGCCTTGGGGATAACTACACCATTCTGACTTAGTATCTCATGCACTAGTTTTGAGAGCAGGGAGAAAAGAATCAGGCTCCAGGCTTGCAGGGATGTGTAGTGTTTGTGTCACTGTCCAGCCACTGACTGCAGCTGTAAAGGCCATTGCACAGCCCAGTGAAACCAGTGCCCCACAGCTGCCTGACTGGTGCATGATGGGCAAATCCGCAGGTCACTGCACCCAGCTGCAGCGAGTGTAGGTCTGGTCCAACAACCATCCAGGCAACTGCTTAATGGAAAGCGTGCAAATAGTCCCAGTGAGCCCTACCATGTACATTTATGAATCCACATCCTTCCAAAAATCCACTGATGAGCTCGAGACCCATTGTCTGACTACATATAAGATGCACTGCAGCAAATAAGCGTGGAGACGAATTGTTCTTTGTGAACATGGCTGATAAACTTCAGTCCTCAGTACTTAGTTATATACCCAGTAATCACTTTGTGGGTTCACTTAAGCAAGAATGAGGAAACTTATGGCCCCTAATTCCTCTGAATCCTCATTAACAAACAGTCTAAAAAGAATTTAAAAGCAAGACTTTCTGAGGATCTGAACCAGAGCTGTAATCACTCTTTGGCAAGTATGTAAAAAAGCCTCTAATCTTTAATAAAGAGCATTCATTGTTTTTTAGGACTACGTGAAAACACTAAACTCATTTATCATTATTAAACCTTCCCATCTGTTTTTACAGTGTAACTCCAAAGAATATAACAAAGAAATTGTACATGTTAAATTGTATTGACTTAAGCCCAGAGCTATTGGAGATGTACAATTTATTTCAGTGAGGGCAGGAAGGGGACTGCAGGCTGCTAGACAGACTCATTTGTCCAATGCTGAAAAGACAGTTATCTGCACCAAAATGGCTCTCAAAAAGGCACATTTGCTTTATAAGAAATAAGCTGCCAGGTGAGACCATTCAGCATTATGTTAAAGGCTCAGACAATAAAACTAAGTCATGAATTTCAATAGTTAACAGATGGACTAATTAGAGACTGAATTCTTTGTGGTTTGAACAGATAACCAGGTCACAGCAAGGTTACTGAGAGAGAGGCAGGCAGCACTGCAAATTTCAGCAGATATTTGCAGAGTCGGGGAAGAGCTGCACTTCCTAACCAAAAGCATTAACAGTAGTGGAGGAACAGAAAAGTGGCTAATTAAAAATACTTCTAGTACCTGAATTTTAAAAGTTTATTCAATTTCAAACAATGCTGCTGATTTGAGAAATATTCCCTCCACTTCCAATGGGGCATCCAGCTGAATCCAGTGATTTCAGAGCTTAAACCAGAAAGGCAATTGAGATGAGCTGCAGCATAAAAACAGAAGGCCAAAGGAAATGGGGCACCCAGGGTGGATGTTTGCTCTGAGAGTGGGACAAACTGCTTTTTCCACCAGGTTTGGGGTTTTTTTGGCAACCAAAGGTAACTTAGTTTGAAGTATTTACCATGATATAACATAGTAAATAAGAAACACAAGAAACAACCAGAAAACTACAGGACATGAGAAGAGCCACTCCTGACCTGCTCCAAGGCCCCAGCTCCTGCACTGGGGATTCGTGGGTGATCCATGCCCATGGCAGGGGCAGCTATCCCCCAGGGGTGGGGTGAAGTTTCACAAACCAAGTTTTGTTCTGTATTTTAAGAACATCTTTTACCTACAGAGAGCTCTGTACTCTGCTGAGAAAATGCAAATACTAGTTTCAAACGAATGCCCCTGTGTTTTCCTGCCTCCTGATGCATCCTCTCCCATCCAGGAGCTGCGCTGCATCTCCTTGGTGGGGACTTCAAGCTTGGGCAGCACTTAGCTCTGAAGCCCAGGACTGAGACTTCTGGGCACAACCACACTAAAATACTACACACTAAGCAATTAAAACACCGATAGCATTAAAGCTGCCTCACCCAACTTCATGGTTTGAAGAGTTTCATGACTTAGAACTACAGAGAAGCCACACACAGACTCCTGGTGTGCAGTGATTTTGTGCATCCCCACAGGAAACCTTGATGCCACCTTTACAAAGAAGGTTCATGGCCTCCACAGCTGTCAATGCTCTTAGATACGAACGTGGTGACCAATGCAAACAAATAAAGCAAACAAAATCCAGGGTCAGGTTTGGAAGGATCGTGTCAGCCCACTCAAGAGTGTCATGTCTGTGAGATGCCACTGTCATTTGCTTCATACAGAAGTCAGGGGTTACCTGTGCTTCTTGCCTTTGACAAAACTCCCCATCTGCTCTTTGGAAGTCTTCTGCCTTTTTTCCTCCCCTATTCTGCTCACAATTCAGTGATGTTCCTCAAGATAAAACAGCCTTTCATTTCAGAAATGCTCCAAAGCTTTCTGTTTGTTTGCGTGTTTGCTTTAGCACAATGTATGAACATTGATAAAACAAACTGTGCAGTGGATCTGGGTTTTTTTTACCCATCTTTCACCCGTTTACTTGATACACAAGCATGTGAAATACTGCCAGACTCAAGTTTCTAAGCTTATCTTGGGGGCTGTCAGTCAGGAAAAGGCTTTGTTTGAAGACTGTAAGTGATCCGTGGGTATATGGTTTTGCTAAAAAAAAATCCTTTCAAGTTTTTCTTTCTTTTAATACAGCATGAGCCTGTACAGTTTCCTTGAAAGGTAGTCCTCCTTCCTTGATAGAAGCAGCAACAAGATCACCACACCTGGCTAGCAATTGTTTCAGGATCTTCTTCCTGCCTTCAAGCAAAGCAGATGAAACACTCATTTCCCTATAGCTGTTCTTATACTTCACGCTGTTCAAAACAAAACAAAATCCCATCAAAGTATTCAAAATGCTTTTAAAATGCACCCACAATTCTAGTACAATGGAAACTGACTCCACTTCCCCTCTTAAAAAAAATTAATCTAATTAAATAAAGCTTTTGTGCAAAGACTCTACCAATATTTTCAGAGCTGGTTTCATCCATCAAAACATGTTGTTAAAGAGCAACAGCAACCAGAGCAACAGAAAGACAGAAAATCCAGAGTGAATTATTGCAATAGTGATTTTTCTCTTAGACGAAAATGCGTCCTTTAGCAGGCATGTGGAAATCAAGCTGTGATGCTGTTAGCAGCACCAATGTAGTTATAAGGAACATGGGAAACAGCTTTGGGAGCAGCCAACAGCTTGAGGAATGGAAGAGTTGGTGTGTAACAGACAGACACAATCTCCCTGCTTGTAAAGAGGTGTGATCAAGATTCCAGCAAGAGCAGCTCCCTTGAAAATAGATCCTTTGGCCCAGATGAACTCCCAGGCCATGGTGAAGGTAGTCTGGTGAACAGCTTTGATCCAGCATCCCGAATGCACGGCAAACTTTCCTGGAAGACTGGAGACCCACGGAGTCTCTGGCAGGCCCCTGATGGCAGTGGCACCTAGGTGCCTGCAGTGTTCACATACTTTTCTTCCGTCTGAGAGCAGCACTCTGGGGTCAGACTCATCCTTCCCCACCATTCTTTAACAGAAACTGTGTCTGTTACTGTTTTTCTGTGTATACACCCAAAGATGCAGGGATGGGTGTTTTGTACCTCTCTGCATGACATATGGTCAGGATACAAAATTGAATTCTCTGCACAGAACAAAGTATTTATATTTGGGTTGTACAGCTGCCGTGATTCTCCAACCCTTGACACCATGCTCTTGTTCCCATGGAGGGCAGCTTGCCTATAAATTGAATGAGGTAATCTAAAACTGTATTTCTCTCACCAAGTTTTGGCTGGTAGTCCTTCTGCCTGTCTCTACAAGGTTGTGCTAGCTGTGATGACAAACTACAACATCTCGTATCTATAAAGTGGCTTGACTCAAGCAATCCTTGTGTTATGTCAAGTCATGCTCTCAGAGGTGTCGATGAGATTCCAAAGGAGTCAAGTTAGCTCAACACCCAGCAGAAGCTGCTACAGGGAAATGCAATGATCGGCTGGTGAATTTATGTACTAGGGAGAGCAGAAGAGATCTGATAAAAGAAATAGTGAAGATTTCACAATAACAAAGTGAAAGTCAGAAAATCTCAAGCTAATGGGATAAATCAGTTCTCTACCTGCCCATTTCTGAAAAGCTCTCTGAACTCCAGTGAGGTGGTCTGGATCGCTGAGATTTTGAAAATCCCCTGCTTTCTCTATGTTAACATTTCCATTAATTTCTTTTTCCTTTTCATGCAAAGGATCAATTCACAGAGGCAGATGCCCAAGTCTTGTTCACTTCCAGCAGTAGCTGGCTAACAGCTTCTGAGAGCCCTTTGCATGAAAGCCTCCCCACATGCAAAACCCAACATATTTACTCCTGATTTCTCATGTAAGTGCACAAAGCATGCTCTGGCACAAAGTATCACATCACTTTTTCAGTATTAAACTTCTCACAACCTTACTCTTTCCTAACAGATTAAACTAGTCCAACACCTAAAACGGGTTTTTTCTGTCCAATTAGGTGTCAAAAATCACCACCATGACTTACAAAACAACATGCAGTGATCAATAATATGCTAAAATAATGGATACAAAGAAGGCTGTGACTAGGTAGTCCTCGTGAACAAATTTTTAAAACCAAGATACTGACATGTTAAAAAAGAAGAATGTATTAAGGTGACCTTGAGAATGGGGAACAAGGAGCAATTCCATTATGTTTTTAAATGGAAATTATTATTAAAACACCCAAAGCTGAACTGTTGTAACCAAGTCAACTCAATCTCCCCTTAAAAAATCCCTTTTCTCCCCTTCCATTCAGATTGTATTTACAAACTGTAGATGTCTCATTTTTTTCTTGTGTCATTTCATTATTACAGAGTTGAGACTAGCCATCTGCAGCTTCATTTCATCAAGCTCTGGTTTGTCCTTGGAGCAAGGTCATCCGGGACAAGAACATAAAATGCTGCTTTCCTCAACTGACAGTTCTTTATGCCTTCCTGTAAATACTCCCTACTAATTTTAAATAATTTTACCACTTCATACTCCCCCTCATACACACTGAAAAGGCTAATATACACACATATTAATAAGGATCTTGTCATTTAACCACTGCATGTCATATTAGAAGCAATTAATGGTGTTTATTTGCTGATAACACAGGCATTTCGAACTCCAGCTCAAGAATCCCCGGTAGCTTCATGTGACTTGCAGGATATTAGCTATGGGTCAGAAGCTGGGATCCCCCCATTCAGCATTAGCACATGCTTGGAGCAACTCTGTTTTCTATCAAGCAGGAAAAAAAATGCAGTTAATGCACAAAAATTACCAGCTGCTACAATACCCTATGGTGGGTGAGTGATAATAAAACATCACTAGGTGTATGTGGGTTCATTCATTGAAACCAACAGACTGGCAAAGAAAGATTTTCAGGCGCATCACACAACGTTCCAAGCTAAAAACAAAGAAAATGGAACATGGAATTTCTACTCAGATCAGATATGACTTGCCACAAATTCTGGAGCATCTTCTCTGAAGCAGAGACTGATGTTCTGGATTACAGCAAAAACCAAACCAAGAAAACAAACCAAAACAAAAGAACAAAAAAGGCAGGATAAATTAAATCGAGAATCTTCAAAAGAACCACCAAAAAGAAACAGTGAATAACTGAGTGACTGAGAATAATCAGCATTAGCTCTGGGGGTCAGTCTCACCCCTGATCTCTGCCTCCAGATGCTGGCAACAGCAGACTGAGGGTCCTGGCTCTAATCTCCAACACAAGGTGCCTATCTTTTGGCACCTGGAAAATTCATTACTGAGCGGATGTGGTGGATTCCGAGATACGCTCTGCGGTACGCAGCCATCTGCCTCACAAACAACCACGTGAGAGCTTTCACCGGGTGTCTCTACAGCCTCAGCAGTCCTAGTCACGAAGACATGCCCATGCTGGAGGTCTGTTTGCAAACACCCCTGGTCTGTGCTGTGCATTCAGGACTCTGAGGAGTTCAGCCGCACAAGCAAGTGTCCCTTTGGACACACAGCGGAGGGTGAGCTCATGAGACTGTGAGCATGCAATTTGTCAGAAGGAGACGTGGAAGCTGGGATCATGACAGGTGAACTCCCAAGCCTCTAAAGAAGATGATCTTGAACAGTGAGCTTGTTTCGTTACTGAGTCAGAGGACAAAGCCATTCCTATGGACTTGGACTCACATGACCAGGTCCAGTTTCCAGTTCTGTCATACACAGATTCTTCATGTGACTATGGGCAAGAAACTTCATTGCTCCCTGTGTCTGTTTGCCTCCAAAAGGAATTAAAGTCCCTCCCAGAAAAGGGGAATGAGGGAAACTTCATGAGGCAATGTGGGGAATTTACATCTGAAACGTGCCTCTCCCATGCCCTGAGGTCATGACCCCACAGACCTGGCAGAGCTGCTTTCCTTTCTGCTCACCAGTAAGAGGTGGAAGGACTTTTCCGGTTTCACTCCACATACAAGTCATTGTCATGTTTTCCTTTCTGCATCTCTCCTCCAAGTCTGGCCACAGCTGGTTGCATCTCAGAACACTACACAGAGTTGTAATGGTCCCCCAGGGCCTCTAACCTGGCTGCACAGCCCAGTGGAGCGCAGCATGTCCCAGCCACATGCCCCATGATCCCGTGACTTGACCATTAAGTCTGCAAAAAACGCTGCTTGCAACAGCTGCGGACATCGCAGCACCTGGAGAATCCCTCAGTGCCCAGCTGGGAGCTGTGTGAAGAGGGCTGGGTGCTGGGACAAGTCAGCCCTATGTTTTGTCTTTACAAAGAGAAGAGACTGGCTGCGGTAGTTATGTGTGAAAATCTTAAAATCTTCCTGCAAGTCCTGCTTGATATTTTATTGTGACTTTTACTGCAGGGAGAATGGTCCAGTTTCACTCCACATCCTCTCCCACACCCCTGTCTTCGCCCCATTCCATCCCCATTATATGTCCTTCTCCGTCATTTACATGGCAGATGTTTTTTATTCAAAATTTATCCGTGATGAGAAAACCTTCCAAGTGCCTCCAAATACCATCTTCTCATGTTGGCCAGCATTTCCCTGAAATTCTGTGGGATTTTGGTCTATCTGTCACTTAAGATAATAGGAGTCTAGGAAACACGTGCCTTTGAACATTTGGCCAGCCACACTTTTGCTGTAAGGAAAGAGGGAAGTCTACAGAAGAGGCTCACAGGCTGGAGCTCAGCCACGCTCCCTGCAAGGCAGAGATGTTGCAGAGCACTCACAAGTGTTTCTTCAGCGGAGACACCGCATGTCAACAGTTAACTTCCCTTTGTTCCCATCCAAATGATTAAGGTTAGAAGCTCGCCTGGTGATATCACCAGAGTTTAAACATGCTGGATATGGTCCAGGAAGCCAAAGTTATTGCTGACCCCATGGTTACTGATCCACTCCGCAAGTAGCTGATGTCTGCTCTCACTTTATGAATTATTTAATGGGTTAAAGATTGGTCAGATCTTCTTTATGCAATATACAGCTATACATTGGGCAGGAGGACGTAAACATGCATTAACAAGGTTAAAGTCATATACTGTAACTACACTGTTTTCAGCTTGCAGCTTTATTGACTTAATCATGCCAGCACCGCAGCCAACAAATCATTAAATCCATTCCATTCTTCTGCTGGTTACCAACCACAAAAACAGAGGCAGGCAAACACGGAGCAAATCTCAGAGGGGGTGGGAAGGGCGGTGGGGTGCGGGGCCGAGGAGAACAGTGGGATCACTATGGAGTGACGCTGGCCTGTCACTGCCAGCACAAAGACGCCAAATCTGTCTTTATGGACTAAGTGGTTTCATGGTTTAAAGTGACACACTCATTTGTTCCTGTTTTGCAATGATTATAGAAAAGAAGAAGGGGGGGAGTGGAGAGAGGGAACAAAAAGCAAGCTGAACTTCTTCATACCGTAACGGTGTGTGTGAGTTTGTATGTGTGTGCATATGTGTGTCTGTCTGCATGTGTCTGTGTCCGTGTGTGCTGTGCATCCTCCCAGACCCACAGACCACGGCTGCAAACACCCCCCAGGCCAGGGCAGAGGAGATCTGGGTGCTTGCAGCACCCCAGGGGTCTCAGGCTCTGTGCTGCACTCGCTGCTAAGCTGCCACCAAACACAGGCATGATTTAGAGTTCAGCATAAAAGCAAGGAGACATGGAGCATTAAATCAGTCCTTCCACTGCCCTCCAGGAGCAGCTCTGACCACAGAGAGCCATGGGAGAAGTCTCTGCTCTCAGACTGAACGAACAACTTCACTTTCAGAAAAAGGCTTTAATCTTTGGCCTGGCACTTAACTGTAACTCTGCAGATCTATGTTCAGGCCCCCCAGAAGCTCCCTGATTGTCACCAGTGTGGTGAAGGCAGGTGCCCACTGCAGTCAGCAGATTGCCAAAATACTGTTTCTAGGTGGTTAGTTGAAGACATCCAGCTTTGGAAATGGAGCTGTCAGCTTATCAGGTTTGAACCTTAAGATCTTTATTTGTCACTGCTGTTGTTCCTGTTAATTTTTTGATGGAAATCATCTTCTCTATCACCAATAACCTGGTGTCTGTGCTAGCGGATCATCCTGTCAGGACACAGGCATATGTTTCGCAAGCAGGCTACAGAGTAAGAATTCAGCATGAACTCTTGGAAACCTTCAGACATCAGGGTATTTTGCTTCTTTTACTGATGCCTATTTGCAAACCTTCCTCCAGTGTGAGACCACGAAATAAGCTCCCCCTGTCTGGGGAAGACTCAGCTACACTAGGAGAAATTCCTGACCCATTTCTATTTGTTATGAAAAGAAGACATGGCCAACACACTCCCTTTCCTTCACCTTCTGGGTACAGGCTGCTCAGAGCTCCCTGTGAGAATAACCCAGATTTTAGCATCTTACCAGTGCAGGGCCTTGGCAGATACATTTGCACCTTGTCCTGACATACACCACTCCAGACCTTTTTGAACACAATCATTATTTGGTTTATAGTTGTTTTCTTTAGACCCAAACAACTCTTCTTACAGTTTGAGTTCCAACCTTGTCTTTTTTTTGTTTACTAGTCTCCAGATCCCTATCACCCAGAGACGGCTCCTGGCTCCATATATTGCAAATAAACATATCATTACTTGGTGCAGGAGTCGGCCAGAATTCCTCTTGGAAACAGCCTCCAAGGAAGAGCCTGTCCCCCCACCTCTCACCCGCAGTGTGGAGGCAGTGGAACACACCATCAAAGGCGCTTCTTTCCAGCCACCACGCCGGAAAAACAAACAGAAATGAAAACGATTTTTGAAAGTCAGAAAGTCAAAAGTCAGCTATTTAAGGTACCTGTGTGACTTTCAACTTAATTTACTTTTATATATTGGATCACCACAGCTGCTGTTGCCTCCACAGACTGGGAATAAGGCACCTCCAGCAGCCAAGGGCCAAGCCTTGGTGTGTTTTCCAGGCTTCCCTCACTGCAGTCCATCCACCACATCTTGGAGGTGTACATTATGGTGAGCTGAAATTACTCTCTAAACATCTTTTCCTCCACTGGCCACAGGAGAAGTCTAAATGATGGGGGCAGAGAGATGTATCCCAACCAGTCAGAGGAAGACTGACAACGGAGAGCGCTAAAGCCACAGCTCACAAGGCTCAAACCAGAGCTTAACCTCACAACTATCTTGCCTTTTTTTCTGGGGTTCAGCAGCCCCAGCTCCACAGCTTGTTCTCAACAGAACCAGCCCTGCTGTACCCGACCAGCGCTGCCTCTCTCCACTGAATCCCAGCTCTGCAGCTCCCTGCCAGCCTGCACCCACCTCCCACTGGTGTGTGCTCGAAGGCCCAAGCTGCCATTGGAGGGCTGCTGTGGTGGACTCAGCCTGGAGAGCACCTTATCAGTGCCCTGTGCTTATCGGGAGAACACGGGAATGCAGAGGAAGCTCCGCAGCTGCAGTCATTAGCGACAAGCTGCTTCAAAGGGAAGTGACAGTTGTGCTGATGTTTAAGGACTGACACACCCAGCCAGGAGTAACACACCAGTCGGGCTATTTATAATCCCTGATTCTCGAGTCTTAAAATAGCACTGCTTTTATTTTTATATTTTTAGGCGCACTTGTACGTTTAAGCAACTCTGTTCGCAAGGCTCCACATCAAACACATCACAGGCAGTCTCGGAAATGACACCCGGGACTCCATGCCTCCCCACAGAAAGCAGAGGTGAATTTCCCTCTCCCCATGGCCCCTATCTCCTTGTCAAATGTGACTAGGCCTATTTCCATGTATTTTTACATATAGACTGCCTCTTCCTAAGGCACAAAGCAGGAGCCATGCAGCTTCTGTCTGCAAACACCCAACGAAAGAAGAACAGCAGAGGGTGTTCCAGGCTGCAGTACGTGGCCACACATGTGCAGCTCTCATCAAGAGGCCCCACGAAGCCTCTGAAAGAGTTAATGGGTCCTGTAAGAAAGCAATCCTGATTGTTTGTGTTTTTCTTAAAAAGCAAAGGTCAATATACAGAACTAGTCAAACAAACCAGGGCTGCGGGTCCGAAAGGAGCGCTCCCTCCGGCTGCAGCACAGCCCTAGCTATTTGTTCTCTGCTCCCCCGTGCCACAATGTACCTTGGTTGGCATTTCTTAATGACTGGAGCATCCATGTGCTCTTTGTAGAACAATTATAAAACATTCAGGGCAGGAGAAAAAATTCCTTGCACAGCCACGGCTCCAGCAGACTGCAGAGGTGTCAAATGGTAAATCGTTAGGTATTTTGTTTTAATTGCAGTTATTTATACCCTGGAACTTGTTATTAACATAGGGAAAAAAACAGAGCCTTTTGTTACCCATAATTAAAGGGATTATTATGGGACTGGAAAAGCTTGGATAGCCCCAGCCAGACCACCTGTCCTTTGGCTGTCATGGGGAGGAACATTAAATGGAGGCCCAATCTTAAGGTACTTCAGCCAAGAGGTTCAGAGTGGTGGTCTCAACATGTGAACCCCAATTTCTTTACTCAGTCTCACCCCCATTACCCCTCTGCTGCCTCTGGCCACAGGCCTGGCATAAAGCAGGGGAGCTCTGCAAAGAGGGTACTGCAGGGGTGCAAACCCATCCTTCCCTATCAGCAAAGCCTTTCTGACCAAGGGGTGCACAGAGAAGACACATCCTGGATTTGGCCTGGAGTTGCATAACCATCCTGTTAAAATTCAGGATTAACAGGTTATATTTTAATTTGCGAGATCATTATCTGCCCCAAGAAAGGTTTCCGATTTCACCAGCACTAATCAGGAGCCACAATGGATTTCCGGCCTCAGCAATGAGGCTCGAGAGCCTTTGTACCTTGTGGAGCCGGTTTCAATTCAAATCTAACTGGCAGAGCAATCGTAGCTGCATGTTGAACAGATTAGGGAAAAAAAAAGTCACTGCCATGCTACTGTAACTTATTGCTAAATCCATTTCTTACAGACACAAATCTCTCTGAGCACCGAGGCATCTCATAGCTACACTCCCTTTCCAGAAATGACACCCTCAGTCTTCCCAGTGGCCCTAGCAACAATCCCCATTTCAGTTCTGTGCCTTAAAAGAAATGTGCCAAAACCCTGCACTGGTGCCCACCTCAAATTCTGGTTTAGGCTATTAAGGATATCATAAAAAATAAGCAGCAAACAGGTCCAGAATAAAGAGATTAGTCGGCCACCACAGCCTGTGCCCCCAACAATGCAGAGCTGTGTGCCCTGCACCGGGCTGTGGGCTCAGCAGCATTTCCCATTGGAATGCTGTCACCCAGACAGGGCATCCCAGCACAGGAGGTGCATTGGCCTAGCACAGTCAAGTACTCCTGGTGCCACATTTATACCTAGGAGGCCAAACAGACCCACAGGAGGTACTACCTTTGTGGACAGAGAGGTGAATGGCTCACTGACAACTGGCTTTACCAGATGAGTAAATTAGGCCTGGGTTACAGTCTTCCTGTTCTCTCACTGTCTCCACCCCCCAGGATGGCGTGAGTCAGTAGAACTGGAGGGAAAATATACACAAAATTCTACAAGTTCAGGAATTAAAGAGACATCTTCAAAGCTTGCCTGTGGCACTCAATACCAGCTGCAAAATTGGGTTAGCTTGACATTGCTGCTGGAGGTGAGCAGAGCTGGGAAGGCTGGCTGAGTAGCAGGTGAGCAGAGCCCCTCTCTGCAGAGCCGGTGGGCACAGTGCTGCCCACAGCCTCATCGCTCCAGCATGGAAACACCTTTTAAATTTTTAAATCCGGGAGCGAGAGCAATTAAGGAAACAAACTTTGTTTCCCGAACAAACATGAGGTTCAGACAGTTTGGGATTATGAGATACATGCAAATCTGCAAGTCTGGCCTGAGTAGTTTTTGAGGGCTGGAGAACTCTGCGAGTTCTCCAAGGTTCAAAAGAGCTTTGCCTTGAATAGTCATGGCAAGACCATTTCAGTGTTGAGGCTCTTTTACCATCACCAAACCAGCCCCAGCTGACAGTCACACTGCCTGGCAGGAGGCTGGGAGAGCTCCGTGAATGGAGCAGCAGCTTCGGGAGAGCAAACCCCAAATGTCTTGTAAATCCTGCTGCAGGGAGTGCCACATCACAGGGGGCTCGTTCGAAGGCTCTCCCAGTTTGTCTGCTCGGATAGGATGCCAGGATGACACTCTGCTGCCTCTCCTGATAGGATGCCACCCGAGCCACCTGCCTGGTGCTGCCCTGTGCCCTGTCCCAGAAGCTTTCAGAAACCACCAAGTAACCCAGGAAAAAAACAAACCACCAGGTTACACCAATTTTTTCCTTAATTGTTTCCTTTCTGTTGCCATTTGCTGCTGGGCTTGAGGAAAGAGTATCAAGGCTGATAAAAATGAGTCCACAAACCTCTGATACTCTGCCCTCAAGTTGGGGAGGTTTCCAGGGGCTGGAGCAGAGGCTGCCTCCGGAGTCAGCTGGGAGGAGGGAGAGGAGGCAGGGGAGGGAGAAGGGGAAAAAATGAACAGCTGCAAAGCAATTAAGCCTGCCTCCCTGCCGTACTGTCCAAAGCAGGAGGCAATCTAATTCAGCCTGGTGCCTCTCTTCCTTCAGCCGTCTGGTGCCTGCCTGGGATTCAGGAAAGGGGCTGTCTGACTGCCCACTTTGTCTGACGAGCCAAAGGGGCCCTTCCCAGCCACAATTTCCAAAGGAAAGAGATCTTGGCTGGCGGTGTCTCTTCTTTTCTGAGAAAAACATGCACTGAATGTAGTGGCAGCAGCTTTATAACCCTCTCCTGCCCTTCCTCAGCAAACAACCAAAGTGGAGCTGGAGCAAGAAAATGACCCCGCTGGCTCCCCGGCTCAGCACTTGTCTCCCAGCACAATGAATCAATTAGCGTCCCATCATTACTGTGGTAACTGTATCTTTCACAAGCAAGATTTTATATAGAGATAGAATAGGATGTTTTCTGCTCATTTCCTTCCTGTCATTCCAATCACGAACTACTGTTAAAAATACAATGCCTAAAAAGTCTGTAATATTTGCAAGCATGTGTTCCAGTTTCCCAGCTGAACGGCTGGGCTTTTGTTTTCTGCCCAGGAAAGGTGTGGAGAAACAGTGATAGAGGGGAGCCTGGGCTGCAGCTGGGTTAGAAACTCACATGTACAGAAGGTCACCTCATTTTCATGTTCCTAATATCAGGGATTACTTTAATTCCTTATTCTGGCCAACTGTTTCAGTTTATAATCCACGGCACAGGACTCCTTCCAGTCTGTCTAAGGTGGTACTTGTTCTGCTATTTCTTCAGAAACTGGCAAAAAATGTTTTATTTGGAAAATGTTAGTGAAGCAGGGCAATAAAAGCCTTTTAGTACCCAGTCAGAGGAGCAAATAGGCTCTGTTAGGAGAACAGAGTACAATTCAACTCTACCTTCAGTTACGTTTGACAGTAATCTAGGCAGCAGGTACATACCTTCCCCCTGGCTTAATCAAGACAGAAATATGCAAAATATGTATTTTAAATGCAGCTAGACAGCATTTGATCTTATGAAATGCCTCAATACTGTTATCATAAGTAGAAAAAATAAGAAGTCATAGAGAAAGCAAGATTTTAGCCCACCATTCTGATAAATGCTTTATAAAAGATGATTATTTAGCTCTCCATAAACTAAAGCACTGTAACTTTATATATTGTGTCAATCTAGAATGGAGCAACGCATCAAAGACAGGAGTTCCTTACTAACGTTATTCCACATAAGGTCCTTCATGAAGGCCACAGTTCTTTCTAAAAATTTATAGACATATAGATATATGCCACCTATGTAGGAAAAAGCTCAGACTCTAGACTGGGCACAAAATAGATTTGTCCATATCCCCCCTCAATGCCCAAATTTTTTCTTAGGAGAAAGTTCTTATTAGTAGTAATTTTTAATTTCCTGAAAAAAAAAGTAAAATGAAACATAAATAAATGTTGGGGATTTTAGTCCAAGTCCTCAACTATGGGGAAACACTGATAGGTCTAGCAAAACCTTTTTCAGTTAAAGATCTACTCACATTTCAGGACCATCACACAGTCTGTGGTGATGTTATCAGCATTTCTCTGTTCTTCCTGACCTTAAGCACTCTTAAACCATTATATACATAATATTCTCTAATAATAGAATGCCATTCACATTTCAGTAACAATAATTCACTTTAATGAGATAAGAACTTACACGTCAAATGACTCTACCTCTATTTGAGAGATATTAGCACACTTTGGGGAACTGTAGAATCACAAATAATGACTTCAGGAGTCCGACACTATTCCTGGAGAGCTTGTACTCCCAGTTACATCAACAGGAATTTGAGATGTGTAAGAATTGCAAAAGCAGATGTTAATCTGCAGCAAACACCACAGGTATGGGTAGTCTGCATTTTTGCCTTAAGCAAACAAGAAAAACAAGACTATTAATGAGAGAAAACAGCACCAGTTTCTAACTGCATGTATAAATAGCCATTAACACCAAGTATACTCCTGAAGTGAGTCATTACAGCATAAAGAAATCTTTTACAAGAAACTTCATGTTGTTTACAAATTTTCCATTTACATTTTGTTTTCATTCTTGCTTTCCCACTCATAGCATGCACCCCAACCTTAGTAAAGGTCTGCAAGAGATGGAAACTTGATGCTTAAACTAAAAACAGAATCATCAAGATTTACTCCTTCAGTGAACTGGTTCTCCACTTTTTCTGTAGTCAAGTAACTAAAGCAATCTAAGCACCGACCTTCTTCTCAAACCAAGCCAAGATTACTCGGCGTTGTGCTGGCACAGGGCATGGAGGCTGCTCTGGCAGGGCTGGGTCCGGGCTGGGGGAGTCAGTGGCCGCTCTGCCTTCGGCACTCCCCGGTGCAGCCCTCAGCACTGCGCTAGTGCCGAGCCGAGGACGAAAAATACAGCAGGAATAGCTTAATTCCAGCTCTAAATGAGCTCAGCAGGGAATCTAAACAGTCAAGTCAATTGCTAGAATCTGCACTTTTCAACCTCGTTCTGCTCCTTTGATCAGACTGAATTTTGAGCTACGGCGATTAATGGACTAATAGAGGAAGTCACAGGGCATCTCTTGGGAGAGAAGGCAAAGGAGAAAAAAGTACCTCATCCTCATCATGCAGCTATGCTGCTAAACACAGTTCCATGTAGAAAAGTAAAGTGCCACTGCAGAAAGTGTGCTGACTGAGCTGGAAAGGAGGAGAAAAAGGGGATTGTACGAAACAAAAAAATACTGCTCATAGATTGTTCATTCATTGCTTAAACACAGCCTTCGAAACAACGGGGAGAGAAAACAGACTGCCCGAGTACGAGTGCCCTGTAAACTACCCTTCAACCCAGTGCAGTAACTGTTTATTCTTAACAGTGACAGAGAGTAAAGGAAATATTAAACATATTTATTATGCAAAGAGAAGCTTTCAAAAGCCCTGAGTATTTAAGCACTAAGAGAAATTGATTTGTTTATGACAGGGATACATACTACTGATATTCCAGGGTAGTACGTCCTCATCTTGCTGGAAATGGAAGAAACACATTAACATTAGCAGACTGCTAATCACAAAGGAGAGGGGAAAAGTGTTTTGTTAGAGATTTTTTTTCCCCATATGCTTGTTTTATTGCTGTGCCTGAGAGGATGGGGCAGCTTTTCTTCCTACAAGGGGCAAATTTTCCTTCTGCAATCGATGACTTTAAAAATCAAACACAAGAGGACTTCAAATAACCCCTGGACTGATTAAAACATGAATTTATTCTAAGTTTGGCAAGTTTGTGAAATGCTGGTACTAACCCCTAGAGGGAAAAAACCCCAGTAACAACAACAACAACAAAATCACCAGAAAAGCCAAAAATAATTCAGATGTAAACTTGAGCTGAGGCAGGAACAAGTGCATCAAAGCTTCCAACTCCCTCCCTTTTTTTTGCTGCAGCACTAATATACCATTGCCAATGACTGCTGGGCCCCTTGCTGCATCCTTCTGCTCCACCTTTGGTCTTTCTTGAGCATACAAAGCCTAAATACATACATGATTCACTCTGCTCTCAGAAATAATCCTGCAGTTGTCCTGGAATGACCTCCCACTGCGTAAATTTAGGCGTGTGTGTTTGAATCTTTACAAGATCAAGCTGTTAATGTAACATCTTAGGCCAGGATATCACACTATTTTGGCTACATTAAAGGGCTTACCCTCCTTGTGGGTCTCTCATCAATTCTGTAATGGGGAAAAATAGCTCAGCACAGCTTGTCCATAACCTGCATTCACATCTGCATCTGCCTGACACTGATCCAAGGAATCGCGTTTTCATTACTTCAATGACAAATGTTAAATCATTTTGCTGGTTATACAGAGAATATTATTTATACTGACGTGATGCATTTACTACCTTCTTCCTTTAACGTTCCTATATGCAAAGGGTTAAATTGTAATGCAGGATTACTTCTTGTTAATGGTAGTGCTTTCCAGAATTATGTACCGATAAGGATGATATTTGCCTTTATATGAGCTATAAAAAATTTAACTTTAAAACATGTAATAGAGTGATTAGCCTTCAAAGCCCTAAGAAGAGCTGCTGCATTCCTGGTTGTGGATTTCTATCAATTATTAGTGCTGGCTGCTTGAAATATCCAAAGTGCTTGAGACAGAAATATTACACAGCCAACAGGGCAGACTGATAGGCTTCCTAAATGTACAGTTTTTGAAAACAGCTCATAATAGTGTTTGGCTTTCAAACCTTAATGTTAACAGCTTTGATTGGGACTGCTTCTAATTTGTATTTAAGACCCATTACCTCTTCCTCTAAGCAATCTTCATGAAACAT
This sequence comes from Aphelocoma coerulescens, assembly GCF_041296385.1. Taxonomy (NCBI): domain Eukaryota; kingdom Metazoa; phylum Chordata; class Aves; order Passeriformes; family Corvidae; genus Aphelocoma; species Aphelocoma coerulescens. Next base: position 14,761,219 of record NC_091018.1, read on the forward strand.
CATTTGTTCTGGGGGGATATTTGCCATCCAGTGCAGCTCTGTAATGGCCGTTAATTCACACCATTTTGCTTGCTCCTGTATTAATCAGCAAACTGTGAATCATCCCAGTGTTTCCAGACTCACAGATGTATGACAGAATCACCGAGGCCAGTTCAGTTTCTCTCCCCATTCAGTCCCACAGACAATATCAGTTCCTGTTTACAGCCACGGCTTTGTTTTCCCCCACCCACACACTGAAATTTCTCCAAAATGCCCAAAGGGAAAAAAAAAAAAAAAAAAAAAAAAAAAAAAAAAAAGAGAGACTTGAGTTCATTTTACCAGGAAAGTTATTTCTAGGTATTGCATCTGAAACAAAACATGTTTGTACTTTGAGCTGGTGTGCAGCGCTCGCTGCAGCCGGGCAGGAACGGCGGAGGAGCAGAGCAGGAAGGCGAAGGGGCTGCTCCCGTCACCCCGCCCTGCCGGAGCGCCGGCCGGAGCCAGGCACGGCATTAACAGCATCCCAGGGACTCTCCTACTCACTTGTTTGCCTTTATTCTGTTTATTAAACTGGACTTTGGTCCTCGACATATTTTTGCCTTGTGAAGTACTGATACAATTCTAGACCATAGCACGACAATATGAGGTAGAAAGCACCCCGAAAATCAAGGGTAGATGCCATGCTCTAACAGTATCACTGTGGAAAGTATTAAAATTATTTATTAATTTAGGCATCAAATTTTAGGTAGTGAGGAGGGCATGGTTTTAGGGAAGTGAGCACATTTTCCAAAAGCCAGGCTGCTTTTAGTTCAACACAAGCTTCCCAAACTGTCATTTACCAAGAAGGAGACAGAAAATACAAACAATGTACAACCCTACCTTCCAAAAAGGTGGGGAAAATTGAATGAAGATATTCTGATAGGAACGGGGATTTACAGCACAATTGAAATGAGTTGGGCGTACAACACGATCATTTCCTTGTAGTCATTCCTCAGCACGCTGGGCCATGGACACACCTTTGCAATGTAAGAATTATGGGTGCTGCCTTGTAAGTGAGGATGTACCTTACCCATCACTAACCACTCTACAAATTGTTATTTTTAAGAACGATACACAGAAGGAAGTTACGGCGTTCATCCTGAAGCCAAGCAGTGAGAAGGTTGTCAAGTCCTTCCCAAGATTCCCAGGATGTTTAAAACTTCATTGTATCTAAGGGCACAGTTAGGAAAATACGTATGTTCATAACCTTTTCCTCAACTGCTTTTAATTAAAGATTTTTGCATATGGATTTCTTGCTTTTCTAATCTGTGATAATAAAGCAAAATGGGTTATGTGGGGGAAAAAATAAAGGCAAGAAAATCTGCAGCTGGGGCCTGATTCAGCCAATGGTTAGCCCAGAACACTTGTGAACTGCTACCAAGCTGCCTGGAAAACCTGAGAGGAACTGCCCACCTGGGCTGGGAGGGTCAGAGGGGTTTGGGTACAACTGGTGAATCAGACATTTTTCAGCACGATAGTACCATTTTCCTTACACCTTTGGGAGATGAGGCTGTCTCCCTCCCTGTACTATAGAGCAGAAGGAAGCAATTGTCTGTTGCTTAGAGCTGAAAACCACAAAAGCAAGGGGTTTTCAGAGGTCACACAGAATCTCCGTGCCATGGCTCTCCCCCCTCCGCCCACCCACGCCTCTGCGGCTGTGCCTGGACTGGAGCAGGGACACAGCCCTGACACACAGCCCCTGTCTTGAAACATTGCAAGCAGCCTGTCAGGCTGAAATGCAGCACCTTGCCCTAAATTTCTCTGGGGTAAGTCACATTTCCTTCTACATGTTCACAGCACATGAGCACTACTTCCTCTTTCTCCACCAAAGCCCTGGACAGCCCTCCCTCAGCCCTGCATGCATTGCTTCATCGTCCTGCACATAACGAAGAGAAAGACTTCCCTGAACGCCTCCAGCACCCATCACTGGTGTTTACAGTACCTCCTGAGCCTGTTTTTTCTTTCCAATTGGATTTTAATTTGTCCAGTGTGAGATTCCCATAGAGTTGTCTGCGTCCTAAATGCTCAGTTGCTGGCAGAACATCTTCCATTTTATTAAACAGGTCATAACCAAGGGAAAGACCCGTCTGGATCGAGGAAAGTGCTGCAGCTTTTGTGCAGTGTCCACATTCATTTCAGATCCAAAAGGTGGGCGATGGTGAGAGTGGGGGAGGATGCTCCCCACATGGTGTTTAGAAGGATTTGGTCTATTTACAAGCTTCTCCTCTGCAGATTGCTTCCCCTAATGATGTGCTGTGTGGTGTCCAAGAGTGCTTTCAGCACAACAGAGAGCTAAACTGGAAGGAATTATGAGTGCATTAGGCAGAGCTGTTGGAAACATTAGTGCCTATAAACATCTTAACTGTGCAAGCCAGAGAAGTGGGAAGGTTAAGACATGGCTACAAGGACTCCACTACAACAGGGGAATGCTTTGAAATACCTGAAATGTAACACAAGAAGACAACACATGTGATTTAAAGAAACTGCAAAAGAGCAATGGGCTCAGAAGATCAGATGTGAATTAAGGTTTTTTAATCTTGATTACTGCTCTTCTGAAAATGCTGTATTACTGTTGACATGTTGAGGCCAAACACCCCATTTCATTCCACAAGTTTACTTCTTGCTTTCCAAAACTTTTCTGACATTATTTATTCACAGGGGAGGAAAGGGAGAAGATGATAGTTGATAGCTTCAGTCAAGCTCCTCTCAGGCTCTCTTGAGAAGAGAACAGAGAATCTCCAAGTTTGAAAAAAATATCAACTCACTTGCAAATGCACAGATAAATATAAATTCAGAAATGACCATTCAAGAAGATGTTTTTACATCTGGGGAGAGGTCAAACTCCAGGCTCAGCCTTACTGCTCTCTGTAATCCAGATTCATCACCAGCTTCCTTTATTCCCCTATTCAAAGGCACTTAATTAGCTGAAGGGCTTGTTGCTTTGCCTTCAAAAGCTCTCCATCCCTCAAAGGCTTTGCTTTGGTATTGTGCTACCACTGCCCTTTGAAATCAAATCTGGTTTTCTCCTCCACAGCATTAGTAAAAGGAAAAAAAAAAAAAAAGTAGTATTTAAAAAACTTGGTTCCCAAGAAAAAAGAAAAGGGAAAGAGGAGAGGAGAGGAGAGGAGAGGAGAGGAGAGGAGAGGAGAGGAGAGGAGAGGAGAGGAGAGGAGAGGAGAGGAGAGGAGAGGAGAGGAGAGGAGAGGAGAGGAGAGGAGAGGAGAGGAGAGGAGAGGAGAGGAGAGGAGAGGAGAGGAGAGGAGAGGAGAGGAGAGGAGAGGAGAGGAGAGGAGAGGAGAGGAGAGGAGAGGAGAGGAGAGGAGAGGAGAGGAGAGGAGAGGAGAGGAGAGGAGAGGAGAGGAGAGGAGAGGAGAGGATACCAGCAGAACTTCTTTCAAAGTGGCTTTAAAAATAAGTTTGACACCTGAAGAAAAAGGGTAGGAGATTGAAACTGCAGATGAAATCTGGCCAGTACTTTTGGTTTCATTAATAATGCATGATACTCTAATTGTTTTATGTATTAGGAAGATGCCTTGTGACATCTCGGAAATCCCAAATAAAACATGATTTTTCCCCTGTACTTGCAGGAGGACTGTATGTACTCAGATGATGCAGGCTGTGTTCTCTGCTTTTCCAAACGCTTCATCAACCTGCATCAGAGCTTATAAAGTGCTGCTGAGTCAGAACAGTATCACCTAACAATCACAGTGCACTGACTTTTCACAGGCAGAAATAACTTCCCATAATACATGGCACCCAGAAATCAGTCCATGGCATTACCATTTCTGTTTATATTAATAAAAGCTGTATTTTGTATTCCATTATAGTTATTTAACCTTTGACATCTAACCTCTGGGTCAGTTTGCTCTTTATAACAGTGCATTTCTTCTTCAGTTTTGTTTCTATATTTAGAAGGCATATGCTCTGAAAGAAGATTTTTAAACTTTTTTTTTAAAAGTACATTTAATCTAGCTCAGAAGTTTTGGTGTTTCTCTGCAACCTACAGTTTATTCTTCCAACTCAGATAATGTGTTGCTGCTTTTACCACAGTTAAAGAAATACTTTGCTTTTCAAAGGGTATTTTGGTCTTCAGCATGCCCTTCACCATCTCATATGTAGTCCATATGCAGTAAAAATACAGCCACTTTTACTGCAAATAATATTAGTTTTCTCTCTCTCTTCTCTTGTAATTTTTTCTGTATCAGTATTTTTGGCAATGGAGATGAAACAAATATACCCTTCACTGACAATCCAGTGTACAACTCTCTAGATGTCAGCAGGAATGCAGAGCTCTAAGAATAGCACATTTGGTTCCTAGGGTGCAAGTGGAGCTCAGAGACACAGCGTGTCTCACCCAAACAATGGCTGTTTATCACCTACATCCCCCCAACAAAACAACCTTTTCAGCTGTGTGTTGGTTCTCAGCGTTTCAGGCACAGAGCAGTCAGTGGGAAATGCTGCCCTCCTCCCCGAGACTCCCAGGTTTTTAACTCAGATCATCTTGGGCTTGGAAAAGGAACAGCCACCCAAAGGGTTTATTGTAGTTCAGCCTGACTTAAACTGTGAATATCACTGGCTGGTTTTCCCACCTTTAGGGAGGAGGGGATCCCTCCTTCCCCTGCACAAAGGCCTCTGTTCTTACACTTCAGGGACTGACAGAAGAGCTCTTCTGGAAGTGGGGTGTTGTATTATCAGCATTGCTGAAGGCAGAATTTGGCCCAGTGTATCTGACATTCCAGAATAGGAAATCTGCAAGTACAAACTCTATTCAGACATGAAAATCAGGGAGATGCCCAACTATTCAACCTGCCTGGGCAAATGCAGCTTTTCATGTGCCCAGAAACAGCCAATAAAGTCAAGTGGTGAAGCTTTACCCCTGAAAATAGTGTGTGATAGTTCTGGAGACTATCTTTGACTCTGGCATTTACTACCATCTTTATATCGGGGATTTACGAGTCCAGACCTTTGAGTATAATTTCACTCACAGGCATCAGCCCCACAGGAATAAAACCAAATCCTGCCCATAGCCAGAGAGCAGCGTTAGCCCCACCAGGCTTTGCACTATCACACAATGCAAACTGTCAGCGCCTCAATCAATACCCATCAATGCTCAACAATAAAGACATAGTGCTTCAGATGGGGGGAGATTAGCCCCTATCAGATTCAGCAGTTGTCCAGGCAAGACAGGATCTGGGATGCAGACTGATTACAATTAAAAGATACATCACTAACTACAAAAATGGTAGAGCTGTGAGGCACCAGCAGTAACCCCGCTTTTGGAATGCAGAGTGTTTGCTTTAATACACATTAAAACAACAGCAAAATGCTCACTCTGGGTCTGTGGCTGCTGCTCTCTTCCCCATGTTGCTGTGCCTGCTACAAGGATCAAATTTCATGGTTTATTGTTCTCCCTCCAACTGGCCACCATCCACATTCTTCTTCTGTACAAAGCTGCACCTCTTGCTCCAAAGAAGAGAGTACTATGCCTTCTTTTTATAAATTTTAGTCACATTTGCAAACACACACACTAAGTAAGGGGATGACTTTTAAGCACTAAACAACATTTCAGGGAATGCTGTAATTTTTCTCGGAACAAATTTCTGTGAATGAGGCTAAAAAAGGGCAATTTTCCACCAGAACTTTACTATTTTTGAGATGCAGAGGTTTTCTCCCGTCTTCTGAATCTTTAACATCGTGCCTTTTAATGAAACAGCTGCTCTATGCTTGAAAAGTCCTATTCATCACCTGCCTCAGGAGAGAATTGGCACTGAAATTTTGCAAAGCTCAAATTCAGCTCTGGATACACTGCTGGAAATCAAAACCACAGTCACTGGGGCTACTTCACTTTAATGGAGTAAAATTGGTATGGAGCAGGTGGGCTCAAAAATTCAGTATCAATCTCTCAATGTAAATAAGAAATCTATTGCAGACAATAACAGATCTCCATGCTAGATTCCAAGAAAGGTAGTAAGTATCTCAGACTCAAGTATTCCTACATAGAATAAATTTCCCACGTAATCTTTTAATTCAGCACTCAGGATCCATTTTCTTCTATGAGATTTGCAGTAAAGTTACCAAAACTTTACAAAATGCTCCAATCCTGAACATCCACCATCTTTGTTCAGCAGCTCAACAGACTGTAAAACTGAAGCACTGTCATCTGGTGTGTAATTATTGTAATAAGTCTTCCCTGTAAAATGAGGGAGGCACCCTAAGCTTACCTAACTAGTCTGGAAATGTTAAATGCTCATCACCTGTAATCATTGTCTTAACTGTCCTTGATCTTTACTGATAGCAGCAAGATTATAATAACTCTCTCTCCGACAGTGAGAATCAGCTGAAAATGCAGCACAGGCAGAGCACCAGGAAAGTTGCTTGAAGAAGGAATATTTCAGCCAATTAGACACTCACTTCAGGAGGTTTTTTTTTTTTTTTTTGTGGCTAATCAGTGATGCAAGGCATTCAGAGGTATAAGACAAAAATGCAAAGCAGGGAAAACTGGGGCATAGGAAACCTCAGGAATCCAACAAGGACGTTACAACTTCACAGATTCAGCGGTGAAGCCAAAAAACCAAAATGCTCAAAGGTTATGGACATACGATCAAAGGTGATCATGTCACTGCTGTTAACAACATTTTAGTCCTCATCCAAGATGCAGGAAAACACCATGAATGTATTCTTCACCCACACCTGCCTCCAGAGTAAAACATCTGGTGGGCAGTAATTCGTGGAGCTGCTGCACTTTGCTTCCTTTCAACTGTGTGTCTCTCCACAGGCCTGGATCCCAAGCCAGCAAGACTCTCTACTCTTCAGTCTGGGTCCCACTGAACACAAGCAGAGTTCTCATGTGCTTGAAGCAACAAACTGCTCTAGGTCTTTGTTGAATAAGGGGCCTTGCAGTGGTAACCCTTTAAAGACCACTAGATGTGCCCCACTGTTCCTGTTCTACACTTGCGTAAGCAAATTCAGCGAGTCACCAGTCCTTCCCTGCAGCCTGTTTTAAGCTACTGCATGAAGTAAGGGAGAATGGAGTGTGCACAACTTGGAAAAGAGCCAGCTGATCCTAAAGTGTCACAGTGGCAATGCACCTCACTGACATACCACTCAGAAGCTGATATTTGGTAACTATCCCCTGTTTCTCATTGCTATCATAGGACATGATGATATTTGTTACACCAGCGTTACACCAAGATTGATGAAATCCCCCTCCGTAAGAACCAGTCCCTTTGCAGGGAAGAAGAGCAAAGAAGATCTGGCTCTGGAGTGCATTCCACACCTCAGCTCTCAAGCAGATCCCAGTAGAATTTTAGAGATCAGTCTCTGCTTTGCTGGGAGAGAAGTGTCTCTCTCAGTCCTTCCCAAGTTGCTGATGGAGTGACTGTGTGCACAGCTAAGCAGCTTGGAGGAGTCTGCTTACAAAGAGCTGGTTCAGCCTAACAAAGCCCTTGGTTTGGTGGTGAGATGCAGTGTTTCCAACTATTCTGCCGAACAAAAAGACAGATGTTGATTCCTCAGAGTCAGGCTGCTCTCAGACCCAGTCCCCGAGTCCTCCCCTGCTCCAAGGACCCTGTTCACAGTACATCTCTCTGAGCTGGGGTAGTAGGAGATTCACACCTCTCACTGAGTCTCAGGGAGAAGGTCGCTGGACGGAAGCCAGGGCTGTGCCTCACTTTTGCCAGCTGCATTTTTGCATTTACCAGCTCGATTGGTATCGAAGATCACCATGGGTGGGGAATGGCCCTCATCCAAAGCAGGGAATGGCTTCTGGCAAATGCTAGTAACAGGTATTTCAAGTCTGCCTCTTTGCTATTCAGAAGTTGTACTGTTTGACCTGCTGTCCATGAAGGACACATTTTAACTTCACTTCTCACCCCACCTGATCTTTTCTAGCCTTAGAAGCATAACACAGACATGAATTTGTTGAAGGGCATTAAGATAAAAAGAAGATATTCCTTCTGAAAGGATGACATGAAACATGCAACGAGAGTATCTCTGGAGCTTATAATATAAGCTAAAAAAGACTATCACCTATACATGCAAAAAAAATTATTTTAAAATAGCACAAAGTTCTCCACCAGGCTAAAATAGGCACCGCATGGTGGAATGATGGTACATTTTTAGTTGAAGAAAGAAATAAAGTTACTCTGATCACACCAGAGGTTGTTATTGCCTTGTCCATGTATGCACTGTGCACACCTCACAAATTTAGTGACGTCGCATTTGAAACACAAATGGAAAAGCAAAATAAGAAAATAAATGACTCAGTATTTTCACATAATCTGTGTAAGACAGAAGAGAGGTTCTCACCTGTCTGCTTTGAGCTGGCAGTGTGGCAGCCTGCATCTGTCTCTGCATCCGATGTGGCTGCATCAGCTGTCGGAACTGCTGCTGGAGAAACTGGCTGTTGTTGGTCTGCTGGGACTGCTGCGTGGCTGGAGACTGCTGCTGCTGCTGCTGCTGCTGCTGCTGGAGATAGTGAATGAGGGACTGCTGTCCTTGTCCTGCTGTCAGAGGGGACATCTTTTGAGTAGCTGACTCTGAGGCAAAGTGAGACAGTGGTTTGGTGTTATTGAAAGAAAACTGGTCTTGGCTAACAGGGCTCTCATTCACCAGACCTGGCTGTAAGCTACTGGATGGCTGTTGCATAATTATGTTCATATTTTTGGTCTGGTTTGTAGTCATTGATTTAAAAAGCGAGTTCTGCATACTTGTGGGGTTGCTGGTGGGAGTGATGTTAGAGATTAATGTACCTTGAGGACTGAAGGGCTGCTGATGCAGAGCGGGGCTTGACAGCTTTTCTGGCCTGTACGGTGGAGAAGGTCCAGTATTTGTGGAGGCCATGCTGGCAACCAAGTTGTTCTGTGGGCTTTTAATGCTGTTGGCTGGCAAGCTGGCTGCTGTCAGAGCGGGCAGCATGGAGCTCTGCGGGCTGAAGGGCTGCTGGCTCAGAGCTGGACTGGAGAGCTTCTCAGAGCCATAAGGGGGAGAGGGGCCATTGGATGGGGTGCTGCTGGAAGTCATGCTTGAAAGCAGAGTGTTTTGAGGACTCTGAATGTTGTTTCCTGGTAAATTATTAGCAGGCATGCCAGATACCATAACATTTTGAGGACTGAAAGGTTGATGGTGTGGGGATGATCCTGCCCTGTAAGGCGGAGAGAGACCGGGAGGCGACATAGTTGGCCAGCTGGGAGCCTGTACTTGTTGCTTGGTACCAGACACCTGCTTGCTGGCTGCCAGCTGCTTTAGCTGCTGAGCGTGCCAGTTGGAGCCAGGCATGTTGGGCAGGGGTACTGGGAGCATCGGTGGTGGCTGGTTCTTGCTCTGAGCTGCTGTAGAGATGGGTGATGCACTAGGTTTGTTTGAAGGAGGAACCTGGAAGTTAGCTCCAGCAGATGATGGTCTCATCTGAGGGGATCCTCCACTGGTTGGATTGCAGCCTGGAGAAAAATCTTTGTTAGCAACATGGTTCTCCAAGTGGGAAGTCTGCGGGGAGGACTTTGGAGTGGTACTTATGTTTGGTTGGGAATGACTCAGACCAAGTGGATCTTCAGCCTTGCTGCACAAAATCTTCTCCAGATCCAGGTCATTGGGAGAAGGATCAGGCATTTTGGTGAGCTCTTCCAATAGATCTTGCAGCTCTTGGTCCACAGACTGTAAGCTGTTTCCTTTCTCATCATAGTGGACAATGTTGTTGGCTTGCCCTCCTATTGACCCCTTCTGGTTTATTTCTGTGTTGGGTGGCACTGAGAACGGCGAGCCAATGCCACCACCATTCATGTGATTGTTTTCAAGGAGCACTGGGTGCCCTGTGACTCCCAGGGAAGAAGTGCTGTGACCGGTGGAGAACGGGGAACTTTGCATTTCTGGACATGCCACACTGGGATTGGCACCTTGGCCCATGGCAAGGTTTACATCGTCAAGACAAAGTCTTTTACTGTCATTTGGGAAAATGACATCAGGCACGCCACTGGAGGCAGGAGAGCTATCATCTTCCAGTTTTCTTTTAATGGATCCCTGTAACTGTGAAAATAGAAAAGGAAGAAGAAAGGATCCATTATTGACCATATTCTGACATGCGCTGAAGCTCCACACTACAACACTGGGTTGGAGATAAAGAAAATTAAATCATACAATTAAAAACCCAATCATGTGAGACAAATTCAATCAGGATTTAAATGTGTGCAACTTCACTGAAATCAAAAGAGTTATAGTCAGACAAAGGCTAAATCTCATGTGTTGGCATTAAAACAGATGTTAAAGCTACAAAATACTGTCTGTCATGTGAACTGTAATAGAAGTTTTTAAAATAGTTTCTGGTTGCATTTCAATTAAGACATTATACTCCCTGCATAACAAACATGCCAACATTTTTATGGTAACATTTTTTAGGTCTAAATGGCAAATCTGAATGAAACCCTGGACTGAATTTAGTGACCTTCTGCCAGTGACTCGGATTAAATTCAGACCTGAGACAATTAAATTGTTTTACATTCTTTATAGGCCGAACATCTGAAATAACTAGCATACTTTCTAAACAAAGCAAAACAAAACAAATTCTTAGCTATCTATCTAAACAGACTTTCAAACTTCCTAATCACAGATGTTTTAAATTCCAGAAAGAGTTAGTAACAGCTAAACTTCTTAATTTTTGTTTATTCTTCTAAGTCTAAGGCATTGTGGGCTTTGTTCTTTTGAAGGATTGCCACTCATTCATAAAAATGAATATGTTTTCAAAATACAATTATATAAATATCTTCATCTACAAGAAATGATGGAGTTGCAAATTCACAAATCTTAGGGAAAAGAAACCTGCCCTCTATATATAAAGAAAGTGAAACTGAAAACAATGCTTCTCATACTATTTCAGCATATGGCAATCTCTTCCACATAAAATCATCTGTGGCTTTCAGTTTTAACAAGCATGACCTATATGTCACAGGATTAATCAGACATTAACATTGCTGCTTCAAGTTAAGAGAAATAAGCATTATGACCTTGTATATATATATATTTAGAAAACTATCTGATCAGCAATGGGAAAACGAGAGAACACTGGTTCTTCTAAAGCAGCTCACAGTAAAACCTCTCCCAGCTCTGGGCTACAATTCCAAGTGCTTCCTGTCATGTAGTGCTATAAAAAAAATCCCATCTAATAAAAGCTCGTATCACCAGAAAATTCCTCCTGCCAACCCCAGCATAACCAGATCCACTCTAGGGCTATGCTGCATATGACCAACTTCTAAATTTTACACTAATTTTTAAACACAGCACAGTTATGCCTCAGTCACTGCACAACTGCAGCATTCAGTGCTCTCAGATGACAGTGTCACAGGACTGTCACCACAGGGAGCGTGGAGGCTGCAGGGCACAGGGTGGGCACACCATGTGTGGCTCCTTCTGCACTGTGCACATGAAGGTCACTGTGCAAACAGCTGAGGTCCACCCCTAAATTCAGCCTACCTTCAGGCAATTGCCCACCAACGTGTATGGCTCTGACCTGGGAACATGGCAGGGCTGCCTGGTGGCTCACTCAGCTGGTCTCACACCAGTGCCCTCTCATCACTTATTTCTAAATTGGTGGGCAGAGGGACAATGTCACACTGCTTTAACATGGGCTGTGCTCAAAACCACGGGTGGGGAGAACCGAGGAGAGCTGCTTCCAGTGCACTTTGTCCGGTTACCTGAGAGCCTCTTTGGGCAGTAGTGTCCGTGCTGGGCTGGGATTGCTGCTCTGAGAGAGACTGTCCCAGAGTCACAACCAGACACTGCTGCACCATCAGACATTTGCTGATGAGGCTAAAATTGCTTTGCTTTAGGAAATGGAAGCAGGCCGAAATCTTCTCCCAAGTGTTAGTCTAATGACGGATGAAATTGTTTTTCTTCATTTTCTCTGCTAAAACTAAGCCAGAGTTGCATGTTTCAACAGATGTTGCCCTGCGTAGGCTGAAACATGTTGGTAGGGCATAACTACATATATTTAAATCTCAGCCATGTATAGAGAATATTTACAGGGGCTTCACCCATCCAAAACAAACACAGTGTGCTCCCAAGTTGCACCCTGGGAACTTTCAGGCAGGAAGTGGCAGGGGATCTCCCACCCTTGGCCAGCTGACATGCTGGCATGCATGTCCTTGCCAGCTCTTCCTTTGCCATAGGACATTCCTATGCTCTGAGTTACTGGGGAAAAATGTGGGCTTTCTGAACACTCTGAAAAATAGTTTTTTAACTGTTGCACTGGGGAATAAATGTGATGGGAAAACAAAACTTCATTTCTCCTAGACTGTTACTAGATATAAACAGATAAAATAAGGACATAGCTTTCCGATGGCATGGGTATTCCAAAACTGGGATAGAACTTTTAAATAGGATGCTGTTGCTTAGCCCTCCCAAGAAGATTGGCTGTAAGAGAGGCAGTGAAATTAGCTGGGTGTCATGTTCTCTTGAAAAGCAAGATTCCTGTTTCCCAGGTGAGTATTTGCACAAGAACCATAAAATCCAGAAGACCAATTTCTCCCAGTGCAGGCAGGTATAACTCCACAGAATTTAGTAACATTGCTTTTGCTTAAGATAGATTTGACTACAGCCCCAAACTTGAGAGAGAAAGATACTCTCCTTAAAGCAACTAAACAAATCATAGAATAATTTTGGTTAAAAGGGGCACTTGGGTGCCATCATCCTTCTGCTTCAAGCACATCACCAATGTAAAAAATAGACTATAGTCACCAGGCACTTAAGTATGAAGTTTCCATTATAAACAGAAATCCCTCTTTGCTCTGGCTGGGCTGGCTGGGAGGTTGTTTTCAGTGTTCCCCACTGACACCTCAGTGGTTGTGACTCCCACACAGCATGCTCTGGACTGGTGCTGGCTGTGAGGAGCCAGCAGTTTCCTCCCCAGCTCCCAGTGACTGCTCTCCATGCACGTGCTGCTGTGGCAGCCCTGACCACTGCAGGGGACAGTAACACAGTTTCATATTACTGAGTCCCTGCCTGGCTCAGACATGCCAACCACAGTGGTGGCAGGAGAGCCATCACCAAAGCACTACAACTTTTAGGACCAGGAGCTCCTGACCTCACTAATTCAAGAAGCTCTTTGTTGCAGAACATCCATCTGGTACTCCCAGACGTCCAAGACTATCTCTTTGAAGCCTATCTATCCTTTTCTAGAGTCTTCCTCACCAAAACTTATTTTTATTGTCCACTTCCCAGGAAGGACCAGATTTATTCCAGCTCTTTCTCCTCTTCTTCATTTACACAATTGGACAAATTCAAGAGAAAAGAGAAGAACACTGAAGTATATTCTTCCTCTTTCTCTGCTGATTAGTATATTGAGCAGCTCTGTTTCAAATTGAATATCTGAGAAGTGAATGGAAATATTTTAGAAATGCATCACACACACACACACACACACACACACACACACACTCCTAAGATGGCTGGAGGCTGCCTATGGCTCAGTATGGGAAAGCTTCATTCCGATGTCCAAGCAAGGACGAAGCAGGCAAGCAACAAAGGGGCTCTTGCGACCTTGTCAAAATGCATTAAAATGCACTGGCATGCACAGGCTAACTTCTGTTTGGGAATACCTGGGAAACAAAGGCAGGCTCTCCAATTCAGGGAATATCCAATTCTGAGTTCTCCATTATCTCAGGTTTGCTTTCAGCAGTGATCCCAGCACTACTGTCCTCTCCAAACCAGCAGGCTGTCTGTCTTTCTGGGAAAGACCTGAGTCACGCAGGAGCAGCGCTGCTGGCTCGACATGGCAACACAAGCAGAATAAATAATAACTGTTTATGCTGCTCTGTCCACGGAAGCTGCACAGCTGTGGTTACAAACAGCTAATTTGTCACACGCTCCTTCCCTGCACCAAACTGATTCCCTCCATGTGGGCAGAGTGCTCCACAGACTTCTCTTGTGCAAGGAGGGAAAGGCAGCCTCGGCAGAAGAAGGCAGTCCTTGGCTAGGCTTGCTGGGGCTGCCGTGAGGGTGACCTTGGGCGTCAGGCACCTTCCAAACTTAGGAGGTGGTGCTGGCCTTGAGGAACTTATTACTCAATGAAGGGAGAAAGGAAGGCAGGAAGTTGCAAAAACTGAAGCAGAGTGATCAAATTGTTAATAAATACATCTTGTGATGGTTCCATTGGATTTTAATAACTAGCCACACATGGGCACCTCTGGACTGGCTCCCTGCTTTGCCAGCGCTCAGCCTTTCTTCTCTTGTAACACATCAGCTGTCCTCAGCTGCCACTCCAGCTCTCCCCATGAGCCAGGCTGCCCCATGGCCCTCCTGCCAGCCCCTGTTAATTCTCCACCTGGAACTTGTGCCTTCCTTTACCTGCAAGTGGGAACCTGGGAAGGAGCAATTCCAAGAGCCTTGTTTCTCCAGCCTCACAATGACCCCTCCACCAGAAACAAGCCACCTCTAACCAGAGATTCCTATTTAGGCCAACATACTGCAGAAATGAGGGAGGAAAAACATTAGGCAAGGTATTTCAGTGCCTCTTCCTGTGCCTGCAGCCTGTTAGTGAGTCAAGCCTTGATTTACGACAACCGCAGGGTGCTGATTATTGATCTGCACCATCCCACTCCACTCACTGCCATGGACAGATCCAACCTACAGCAGTGATTCCCACACCTACACAGCCTCTTCAAGTGAGCACTGAGGCCAGTGGGACACTGCCATGAACATCCTCCCTCAGCAGCTGCCCCTGTGTCCAGCAGCACAGCCGGAGACTCTCCTGCTTTAATAAATTGAAGTTTATGGATCCATAACTGGGATATCCAGAATGGGAGTCAGATAACCTTCTTTCACTAGGAGTCTCAAGATCTTTGTAACTCTTGGGAAATCCCAGGTGTTGACTTTTCTGTTTGTTTGATTGAGGAAAAGAAAGTATTGTAAAAGGAGGTGGGGCATGTGGGGAAAACATCAGTCTCACTACAGATCCTGGGATTTGCTAATGTGGTGGCAGCTTTGCACAAAGCCTTTCAGAGCAAGACACCTGGGGAATCCAGGTCACTAACAAGCTGCTAAGATCTGGCATATCTGAATTATTTTGACAGATAGAGCACGTTTAATTTTTGATGGAAGGACTGAGCAAGGCAGAAGCCTGAGATAAGTAGAAGTATTTTTTCCCCCAGTATTTTCTCAAGGCATATTGCAAACTGTTCCCTCTGCAAAGTATAAAACCTGAGTGTAAGGTTTGCTCAACTGAACTGACCAGAGAATCTATCACTCTTTGTCTCTTTCAAACACTAGACACTGCCAAAACTGGAAGTATGTATTTGCCAGAGGCAAACTGTTTGCAGCATTCAGCGATCAAGACTTCAGCCTCTGTGGCTTCAACAAGCTTCAGCGAGACCTATCTGCACATCAGCCCAAAATGTTTCTATCTGTTCTGACAAAAACAGTCATGCAATGAGAAAATGGAACTGGCAATTTTCCATATAAAACAAGAAAACGTCATAATTTTTTTTCTCCTGTGCCTTAAATTCACAGTTTGCAAAGTTTTGTGCTCTCCATTGCTCATTTATCCACACTCTAAAGAGATTTTAGTGTCCTGCTAATATTTAAGGACAGTTTGTGAAAAATAAGTGAGAATGTGCCTGCGTGTTTAAAGGTTGGAAAGTGAATCTGATATACAACATTAGCTTTTAAATGGCAGCAGTTACTTGCAGACCCTCTGTGTTGGGTAGTAGGCTGGCTTGCACATGAATAGCAAACCCCAAATGCTCCTGGGCAACAATCCCACTCCACTACAGTGGGACCTGGCACTGCAGTAAGTGCATTTAGCACATCTGTAGGTTTCTGTTTGTGCATGCTGGCTGCAGTTTGGTAACAGACACTCATATTATATCCCTGAATCCAAGAAAAAATGCCTCCTGCTGACCAGTAAGCAGCCAAAGCAGTACCTGACTATGAGAAACATAAATTACATGTCATCAAAGTCTTATCTCAGGCTACAAGGAGAACTCAAGGAGGCTCGAGCAATTAAAACTACCATTCACTTTCTCCATACTAAGATTAAATGTAAGCTAAAATCACATTCTTCCTACTACTTTAGGCTGTTTGACCCTTCTGATTTCAAGCACTTTGAGCATGGATGGACATTAAGTTGTCCTTTTACAGTGTCAGGAAAGAGATCACAATGCAGTTCCAAGCTACCAGAGGCATGCACCAGTGTGCTTAAAAATTGCAATTCCCCAATTCTTCAGGTAAGGAGTACCAGAGTAAAGTCCACTTTGGGGTCTGTTGGGTACTTGTAGGCTGCAAAGGTGGCAGATCCGTTTCTAATGAGGTGTGGTGGTAGAGAAAGGATTATGAATAGGGAAAATTCACAGGGTGGATTTCCTTTTATTCATCATGCTCCTAGAAATAGGCAACTGGAAGGGAGGATGTAGGAACAGGAACCGGGGATGTAAGCAGTCACTCTAACCATGAAAGGACACTGGTTATTAGCAAGCTTGTGTGCACTTTGTGGATTGTTTTTATCTGACACTACAGCTTCTCCCACTTCATGATTTACAGTGGAAATATGAAATCTGCCTAAAACAAATATAGTAACAACAGGTACTGGAAGTTGCTACTTAGGTGTGCACACTTAAATCACCTCCTAAACACTGCTGCTACATTTGGAGTTTGATCTCCCATCAGTACACAAGTACCACTTGACTTTACCCCATTATTGTCACCACTCATCGAGATCTTCCCCAGTTATTCCCTCTGTAAGTCAGGGACCTCAAGCTGTGTTAAAAGAGAAAGAAGAGCACAAGGTGTGTGCTTTCCCTTAATAAGTTTCACACTCCTGTGAAAGCTGCAGGACCCAGGAGCTGTGCCCACACACCCCCTGAGTGTGCATCACCAGAGACCACAGCAGGAGGTTTGGCTTCCTTGCACGGTGGCTCCAGAGCTGTGATCAATCCCTGTTCCCTCTGACACTGCTGCAGTACAACTGGTCTCTTGTTTGACTTGAATATGTGTGAATATGTGAACTTCTGAAAGGTGACTGCAGACCTGGCACTTTTGCATGGCCTTCTCCCTAAAGTCCCTGTGCAGCAAGGGAAGCAATCCTGGCTGCAAACACAGAACTGCGCCCTTTAGCTTGTAAGCACAAAAATCCCAAACATCAAACATCATGACTAGACAAAACCAGAATAATGTGATCTTACAGTAAGCCACAGAAACTAACAGGAAATTCAACCTTGACTACCATGAGCCTAAGGTATTAGCTTTCTTTTTTTCTAAATTTTAACAAAAAGTTAAAGGGAAGAAAATACTACAAATATGATTTTCCCATCCACCGATTTGTGTGAATGCAATTATTCTTATAATGATAGACATATGTGTGATCTATA
This sequence comes from Aphelocoma coerulescens, assembly GCF_041296385.1. Classification (NCBI taxonomy): domain Eukaryota; kingdom Metazoa; phylum Chordata; class Aves; order Passeriformes; family Corvidae; genus Aphelocoma; species Aphelocoma coerulescens. Next base: position 14,778,585 of record NC_091018.1, read on the forward strand.
TCCTGCTTTCAAATGGAACAACTTACAGCCTACAGAGCAGCAAGTTTGTAAAGGAGATTTTTCTAATTACCTTTGTGCAAAATCACTAATGTCTGAATAAAGGTATCAATGTAGTGTAGATGCTAAAAAAGCTGGCAGAGAAATTTTCATAATTTTTACAGCTGCTTGTGAAAGTCTCCTTTCTCATGCAAGCTAGCTGAAAACAGTGTAGAGGGTTTTGTAAACCAAGACTTTATCTCCCAGGTGCAAACTTGTTATGCACAGTCTTGTTTTCCACAATGAAGAAAATATTTTTAAATGGGTGTCGTAGCATTCAGCCAATCACTCTGGGAGGTGTATGGTCAAGCACCCAATAATGTTATACCACTCTTGCGAACAAAGATACATAAATGAGTCTGTAATTAATGAAATAATCCCATTTATCCTGGACTTGGACTTCTGTGTCGTTTTTCTCGCTGTCCCTGCAGACAACAGCGACAATGTAGGATGAGTTCCAAGGAGAAAAAAAGACATAGCCAAGAATGTACCTATTTTGCCATCCTACACAAGCAAGATGCATGCAAGAGGCCACATAGCATTTGCTATTAAAAAATGTAAAAAGAAAAAAAATCAGCAGCTTTGATACTTTTCAGGTCAGGCAGCATTACCAGACTCATTTGGTAGGCACCAACAGAGATCTGCCCTATCAAAACAAATGTTCAGAGCCTTCCCATCTTGTCTTTCCTTAGCAATTCATCTGCTTTCCGTATTAATGGCACTGTTAAAATGGAAATTTTTCCAGGAGAAAAATTGCCATTGACAAATGGATCTGGAAGAACAGGACTACTGCCTGCTCCTGTGTTGTGCTGCTAGCAGGAGATCTCTGTACAGATGCCTTGTAATTAGTCATCTGAAGACTTACAGCAATCACGTCACGCATATTGTTTGGCTGTAACTTCCACGTTCCATTTAATGACAAGTGTTATTAACTAGACAGCTGAAGACAGAACAAGTTCTTTGCCTCTTGGTTTTAAGCTGTAGCACAAGAGCACTTCTTTCATATCTGGCTGTAAATCAAGATCAATCTTAGACTCAATGCCTTTCCATCAGTATTACCTCATCTTACCTCAGTTTTAATACCAGCAGTATTGTTTTATATCTTTTTTTATAGTCCATTAATTTCAAAGTCCTATGGAACACTTTGCAGTAATTTTGTAGACTACATTAATTTCTCACAGCAATATCTAGGCTAGAGAATTGCAGATCCTCTCCACTGAGCAAAAAGTGATGTTTCTGCTACTTGGGTCTCCCAGGATTCGTAAGATACTTTTCTCTCTTCTTTTTCAGCCTTTAACAGTGGCACAGTTATGCAATGACCATAAGTAGAAGAAACAGGATGTATGTGTTCCTAAATTATGAGGTAGGTTTACAATTTACTAGATAACCAGATAAAACCCAGTCTGACACTTCTTTTCTGCTACATATTGTATTACATTTTTAATATCTCAGAACCTTTAGTCCTGTGGTTTTACCAAACTACAGGTGCTGTTCTGTCAAAAGGTATGCTTGGGGAATTAATAGCCTGAGGCAAAGCCTCCAATTAGGTCAAAGCTAGGGACAAAAATCTTTCAAATTCACAGAACAGTAAGAAACAATGGAATTTCAGTCTGAGAAAAAGGGCATTTTTGTTCCAAATGCTGAAGTACTTACACTTACTCCTCCAAAGAATAACAGCTCCAGCCTCCTGTGTGTGGCTGCCCCAAACTCTGACACCAGCACCCTTAGGTCTGCCAGCCCAGTGCCCTTCTGCTGACTGCACTGGAAAGTGATCTATTACTGCATCCAGAGCTCTCCTCTAGGCTTGGGGGGCACGAAACATTTAAAAGAGCAGTTTGAGGTTTCTCCTAAGTGGTATGAGAAACTGGAGCACTACTCTTAAAAAGGATGGAACAAGTGGGAAAGGAAAGAAACGTCCTGAATGGCTCCTTTCCTGCTCCTTTGATGTTCTCTGTCTTTCAGAAAATGAAACAATAAACAGGATATTGATTAATACAGATCCAAAAAAACCAAGCCTCACTTAGAGAAAAAAGATAATCAATCTAGTGTGTCTCACAGAAAGTGGGTGTAGATAGAAGTCTGTATAACAGTCAGAAGCAGAAATCTTTTGTAAGGCAGAGGAATGAATATTTAATCTGTTCCTGACTACTTCATGTTATCCCACCACTTTCATCTTTACCAACCCAGCACCTCTGCTATTCTCAGCGTGCATCAGTTGGAATATGAACACAATTCATTGGAAAAATGCTGTTTGTACACACCTGTCCTACTGCAGCAGGGAGATGACCAGCTCAGCATGCAGCTCTTGCTCCTGTAATACCTGCTCTTTGAACATGGCTCTCAAATTTACCCAGAGACCTTTAAAAGGATTCTGCATGTCAGTGGTACTATAAACCCCAAACCAAACAGAGATTCCAGCCCTGAAGGCCTCATTCTGTATAAAGCTGCTGAAATCTTGGCCTCAATGAAATAAATCATCAGTTGGACTCGATGATCTTAGGTCTTTTTCAACCTAAATGGTTCTATGAATCTATAAATATTTTGGGACGCTGACTTCATCAGGGATGACATTTCACTCTTTGTTCCTTCATTATTTGTAACTAAAGGAGTGGATTAAAAATACACAGGAGTTTGAGAAATTCTCTCTGCCAGAATATGCAATGCCCAAGTTACTTGGGTTTTAACCAAAGCAACTCTCAACTTGCTAGAGATACCAGTTCCCCTCTGTCCTAGAAGCAATGTTAATCACACATTCATCACTGCAAATTGACAACATAAATGCTGTCTTATGCAAACAATGTTAGAGAAGATGGTGTTCTTGCTGCAGAACTGAATTACACAGCCTTTTAAGCTTTCTACACTTCTCAGTTTTATGTAAACTCTAATTTCTAAGCTTTTGTTCTGCCTTGAAAGGTCACACGGTTGAAAGCCATGAAGCATAGCATGTGTTCCCACTGATATTAAAATACTGTTTACTAAATCATGCATATAAATGGAAAGAAGAAACTGTTTGCAACCTACTGCGTTAATAAGAGATGATTTATAAGACAACACAATTCCAAGTATCAACATGTGGAATGTAAAGATCTGATCTCAATCACACAACGTGATTTTTTTTGGCTGTTTTTTGAAGCAAAGTCTCTGCATTGCCATGCAATCACACCAACTTCTGATGACACTGTATTTGACTGATTAAACTCTTAATCGTGCCAATGCTTGACTTCAGGAATACAAGTGGTCTTTTTAGATTTGAGCATATGATTGCACATTTGCAAGATCAGGATTTCATTTGCATATTCAAATTGCAAAACTGCATCTTCCCTTTGTCTGGGTAAGGCCAACTATAGCTCTCCAAATGCTAAACAACCACCGTAGAGTTGGACAGTATTTTTAGCATCTCTGTGGTGCACTTCTATCTTTAGCTGCTGTGTTCACAAACAATCCCACAGGACACTGCATAGCTCACATAGCTCAGGCTCTTCACCACATTCCAACTTTTCTCCCAAAACATGGTGAAAGCGGAGTATAAAACAGATCAGTTCAGGACCTGCTAAAGTTTCCTAAGATACATTGTCTTGAGCAGAGCAGAACTATTTTCAAGCACAAAAACAATAAAACCTCAGCACGTTCTACTCTGGAGTGGTGATGGAGCTTGCTGTGACTTCCTCGGGGGAAAATACAGCTCTACACTCTGAGTTTGCACTGTGCAGATAAATCAAGTAGGACAGCGAAGGATTTCTGCATGCTGTTTCCTAGCAGGATGTGCCCATGGCTTCACGGCAAATTTCTGGTCAAAGCTTAACCCTGCAAGAGAAGTTAATAATTGAACTTGCCAAATCATCACAATTTCTAAATCCAACTGTGCCTTGTTTTTACAAAGGGGCATATTAAACCAGTGAGCCATTTTATTAGACTCATGCTCATGTAACAAAAACATGTGTTAGCTCTTGAGTGCCAAGTTCCATCCTGGAGGGTTACCAATCCCTGATACAGACTTTGTAGCCAGACTGCAGTTATCTGTCATAACAGAGGAGGTAGTTTGGAATACACAGGATGAAGCATGCTGCTCCACTTGGGAATACTTTACGTGGTCCTGGTCTCCTTGTAAAACTCTAGGGAGATGTACTGCAGTGGTGGAAAAAGAGCTGGAAACTTAGTGCTGGCTGTAGTGGGACTATCTCACAGAAGCCTCCTGGATGGTTGGAGCTCCCTCCTCCATTCCCTATAGGAACTTTAGCAATGGGTGCAGCACCAACATGCAGCTGCAGCAGCTGGGTCAAGTCTGAGTGCATAGGAAATGCTTTTAGAGTCATCTGCATAAGGCATTTCAAAACTACAGGGTTACCACAAGGAGAGAAAAGACTCATCAGGGGAATGGGAGTATTAATCAGATGATTGACCTTTGAAGCTTCTAATATGAAATGCTTTGCACACTGAGCTGGAGCTGCACATGGAGACAATAGCCTCCAATATCTTGATTTACAGAGGAAGTACTGATGAAATTCCATATATCCTGTTAATGGCGAAAGGAAGGGAGTTATGTAAAGGAACTATTTTTTTCATTAAGTGTCTTAGCTAAGCCTTGCAGATGAGCCTAGACACTTGGCTGCAATTTAATTTCAAGGGGACAAGATAACCTGAAAACCCTTAGAAAACCCTAGACCTTGTGAGTGCTTCACAAATGGGCTCCTCATTTCCTCATTTCACTTATTTTCTCTCCCAATACTACATTCCATCAAACACTCTCTTATTAGAACTCTTTAAATTATAATGGACATTCCAAACAAACTGTGCTCATTTGCTTCCTCTACCCTACCACAGGCATGGCTGTATGTCTGGGAGGTGAGAACTGAGGAAACAGTACCAGGGTAGAAGGCTGCTCCTTGGCACTGCAGCAGCACCAGAGCAAGGCTGAAATGCACAGGAGGCAGTGGCCAGGCAGCAACATGTACCGTGCACTATGGCTGCAATACACCATGTCTACAATATACATATGCTTTTCTGTTGTTGTTCTGGTCAGAGTTATGCTTTCTTTTTAAGCATAGCACAAGTTCAATTCAGAGTATAGCAGTTTTTGGTCTGAAGTGTTCAAATTACCCAACATGAGCATCAGGTTAAGGAGAAAACCAAAAAACCCTGCAGGTACTTTGATTTTTTTTTTTAGCCCCCTCTTAAAGGACTTATATTTTCAAATGAGCAGAGGCTTTCCCTCCACCAGTAGAGCAAGGCTGACATCCTGGGTTATAGTCCTTATCCTAGTAAGGGATCCTTAACTGAGAAATGTGGGTTGCAAGACTTGGCCTTTGCTAAGAAACAATGATATTACAGGAAAATTCACTGTATGCTTTTGAATATAAACACTTAATTACCCTTCTATTTTCTAATACAGACATGATGTCTGGAGTTGGACAAACACATTCTTGAAAGGTCAGAACACTTAAACTGTGTGTACCTAGTTTAGGATGAAAAAACCTGTTGCTGCTTTTTAGCTATGACATTTCAGTTTACCCACAAGAATTACACTACTTCCCCTAAAAGTTTTCAAGCTCGAGAACACGCTCTTCTCCCAGTGTCCGAAAGTGAAGACAAAACTCTTTTTCTACATAAATTTATTGCAGTTGCCACTGAATCCTGTGACTTATTGACAATTCTGCCTTTCCTCCAAAGGGCTTGAGCCACCAGCAGTCGCAGGTGCAGGGACGCCCTGTCCACGTCGAGGACAGGAGCTGGCTTGGCCGGATGGCAGCAAACGGAGAGCTGCTGCCCAGGCCAGCACACACAACCATTCACACCAAACCTTGCAAACCTGAAGGAACAACCTACGAATTCTCCTAAAGCACACAGCTGGAGGGCAGGTAGCTCTTCATTTTTTTTCTGAAATAATGGGAAGAACTTCCTCTTTCAGCTACCGTTACATGGGTTAGTGGGGATATAACTGCTGCAACCATCAGGAAACAACTGTCACGTCTGGATGGCACTATGGAGTATTCCTGGGGAGCTGCAAGGACCTTGCAAACTGGGAACAAAAGTTTGGATTTCCTGGAAGTGTTCTCATCTGTCACTAAGCACCATGTTGTGTCCACCTACAAGTTTCAGGGCATTCAAGGAATAGAAGGGGCACCAGTTTAACCCTAGCCCAGAGAGGGGATGTCCACTTAATTTCAACAAAGCTGCTTGAGATCACTTCATCACTTCAGACCATATTCCTTCCCTGGGGCTCAGAGATCCCAAAGCCCAGGCCTCACTGAGCTAGCTCTGGGACTAATTAGCATGGGTGGGCACTGTGTAAATGCAACCCACCTGGCTGGGCCATGCTGGGACCTCAGCAGGACATTGCATGTGCTGTGCCCAGGCAGTCTCAGCAATCTCAAGTGGAATTGTACTGAGAGAAAGCCCCCCTGAAGACATCTTAGGCACGGTAAGATGACTGTCCTCTATAAGAAATGACAGCCCCTCAGGTGGAAGTAGCTGAACTCCAGCTGAGAAGCGCTGGCTGACTGCAAGCACAATGGAGATTGAAGAGGGGAGCCTCTACAAAGTGGCTGAGGGTAACCATTTTATTTCACATTGGCACAGAGGCCGTCAGGTACTGCTCTGTAGAAGGAAGTGAAACTTCTTCAAAAGGACTAGCTTGAGTACTTCCAAGTGCTTACCACAGCTGCAACCCCTCATCTCCATCCGTACCTATTCAAAGCTCTGCCAGGACTGTAACAGCATTTCCTGCATGCATCATGACCATCAATATGCATTTCACCAGCCTCCCATTCCCAAGTTCCTATAAGTGGGCCTACTTCTCTTCTGAAGCAAATTTTCGGCAGTGTGCCTCCTAGTTCTCAGCAGCACCACTGGTTCCTCACCAGGGCACATACCCGGCCCTGTGCACTTCATCCCACCCCTGTGGCTGCTCTGGAGGAAGAGAGCTTCAGTTCTTCAAAACTAACTTGCTTCCTATTGAACTTGCTTGCAGAGAAATTGTACCTGGTTTCCTGTGCTTCAGTCACTAGATTTACCAGACATGATGTAGGAAATGGGCAGGAAACACCAACCTTATGTATAGCAGCAATTCTTCCCCTTCCCTCCATGACATGTTTGAGTAGCATACCAAGACCTGACCTTGCACTTTTTAGTGCAGCCTTTCTTACACAAACATTTGAGTCAGATCTAGAGCCAAAAACAAATAGAAAGCCAAACACATTGCCAAACACATTCATTTTTTTAAATGAAAAAGGCTGAGACCCTGTTTTTTACCTATTTGTACTTGAATCTAAAACATACTGTGGATTTTTAACTGCATGAATTTGGTAAGATCAACAAAAATTAAAAAAACTCAACCTATTTTTTACTCCTTCTGATACTGGTGTAAAAACTGTTAAAGAACTGATATTATTTGGGCTCTGTACAGATGTGAGAGGTCCCGATGCACAAAAAAGGTGTACTATGATTAAACACATTTGTTAGGAGGTTTCAGCTGTTATGTTTCTCCCTTTTACAGTCATCTTCACTTTGATTTAATTTAAAAATCTAATCAGAAAACCAACACAGAATTAGTCCTTCACCTTGTTTCTTTGCACAATCATTTGGACAATGGACGTATAATAGCACTGCTCTAACCTGGCAGCATTTTATATTTACTTTATCCAGGTGTAAATGACAGCCTAAAGAAAAAGGAATTGTAATCAGATACAGCATGTCTTTCCGTAATAAAACTACCTCTCTTTTCCTCTTGAGCACCTCAAGTTGAAATACAATTTCCCTCTTTTGTTTCCCCATTCATTCTATACGAACAGGGACAGATAAATGTCAAGTGTATCTTTAAAGGAAAAATGCACCACAATTTATCAGTCCTCCAATAAAAAAAAAAATCTCCTTGTTCTTGCATTTGAAATACTTTTTCTTAGTACACAACAAGACACCAAAAATAACACAGGGGAGAAACAGGGTGACATTGGGGCAGGCTGTTGATTTACGGAAGTTTCTGCTCCAGCTGCGCCCTGTGTGTTCCCTTACACGGCGTTTCCTGGTTTCTGTGAGACAAATCTGCTCTGTAACAAGACAGACAGTAAGTCAGAAGTGTCAATATGAGCAACTCCCTGAAAACAAACTTTGCTCATTTACAATACAGCGTTTCTAGTGCGGGACATGGAACTGCACTGCAGGGAAGGAGCTCACGAGGCTCCTGTGAGCGAGCTGGGCCCACAGCAAAGCAAAAGCCCCACTCCTCAACTCTGCCAAAAAAATGGGATTCCTGGGAAGAACGGCGAGCTGGCCAGAAGCTGTGTCACCAGGTTTGCTCAGCAAGCAGTTGCGCAAGATGAGATTCTGCTCGTCACTAAGTGCCCCCACTCCCAGGGCTCAGGGTGATGGGGTGCCTCTTGGGATGGGGCCAGGACAGGAGGGCACCTTGGGCAGCTCTTGCACAACAACTCTGAAAATCACGGGCTCTTCAGGACTGCCCATTTCATTATGCCAAAATGGAGCTGTTATGGGATTCCTAGACAGCTCTCACATTGCCATGGTCTGGATCTTTCACTGACCCACATTAGTTTTGGGTTTTCTGAAAGAGGCCAAACTTTTTTTTCCCTATAATGTGCAGAAGCTCACTGATTGAATGGGAAGGAAGGAGAATTAACCTCAAGTACATTTCCACTATTTTCTAATGATTTGTGTCTAGCTCTTAACAGCAATCCAAGAAACAGGAGGAATTTCTATTACTCCTTAAAAACATGCATATCTCCATATAAGAAAACAGTGGCAGCCTTCACCAGCACATAGTAAGCTCCTGGCTTCTGAAGCACACAGCTGTCAAGCAACTAAACACTTTTAATAGAAACCTGGTCCATTAACAAGCTGAACCATCAAGCAGTCACGCAAAAACAGCAAACAACCCCAGGAAGAGCTGCTGTCTTTCCATGCTGAACAAAAAGCTATTTACAGTAAGTGAAATAATGCAGCTTCTAATAGTGGTTTGCCTCCCTCTCCAATGCATCTGCCAGCTTTCCCTTGGTTCCTGATGCAAATTTAAAGAAGCAAACCTTGCCCTTGTCTGTGCTCACCTGTTCCTGGGGGTTCTTTTGCACAGATGTCCTCCCAGCACCCATTTTGCCACATTCCAGTGCCAACTGCAGATCTCATCGGGTCCAGGCTCTCTACTGCCCCATGCATCAAACACATTTCTGTTTGGGTATCTCAGTGCTCATCAGTAATAGTTTTTTGCAGAACTTGGGCTTTTCCTCTCTGAAATCTGTCTTGAGGATATTCTATACTCAGAACAATCTGTTTTCACTTTTATACCTGGACCTGAGCTGGTGAAATAACTGGAAACTTTGCTGCTGATTTCAGTGGGCATTTCTCTGTGTATCCACTCACAGCTTGCTCTTTTGATCTTTTTGATCTCCACATCTTTTACAATAACACCAGCACTTACCCTCACTTTCCACATACCTGTGCATCTAGACATGCACAGAGATTTTATTGTTTCTGCACTCTCCATATTTGACTTCTTTCAAACCCCACGTGAAATACAAATAACTGCACTACACGGAAGAGAAAGCACATGCTGAACACAAACATTTATAATTCCAAAGCCTTAGACAACAATTGAGATAAACCCAGCATCGATGGCAGTACAAGCTGTGCTGTGTGATTCAAGGGGGGTCCTCAAGGTGCAATTTGCATTTAATGCTTCTGCCATTAGCTCAGGCTTTAGGTGAAACAAAACACCCCACCTCATTAGGCAGGTGGAATAAAATGAAGGTGAGCTTTACAACACTCCTACTTGGTGTGGGAAGAACCACACTCACTTGACAGGCAAGGTGATGCTACATCCTGTGACAAAGATTTAATTTCTGTAATTTTTGTTTCTGAAAAAGGATTGCCGCCCCCCCCCACCCCCCTTCAGGTATGTTCCCGAAGGCATTCTTAACAACAGCAAATCTGTGTGCAATGCTCTCCTCAAATCTTTTGCCTTTCACATATAGGCCAGCTGCTCTCCAGACACAGCACCGGGCTACAGAATTGGGCTGCTCTGATTTATAACTGAGGCGTTTAAAATAAGGCAATCTAATTATCGACTTGATAGCCCACAATGTCTGCAGTCAGCAAAATGTAAAAAATGCAAAATATTGACAGGACCAGACAAATACATAATGAGGGAGTTATTAAAATGCAAATTGCATGCCTTCTGGTACTCCTGTGGTGCATGGCACAGGACCCCAGAGCCTGCATCCCTCTAGCTCTGTGCTGGTTGGGAGGGAGAAAAGAAACAGAGCTGGGGAAAATGAATGGGCAGAGCTATCACAGGCCAGTTGGATGGGACTCCTTATCATAGGGGTCCTCCAAAGAAAGACAATGACTATATGGGAATAGGAGGCATTGCAAGAACAGGCAGCCCTGCACACGGTAGACCCCAGACTTTTCCAGGATTTCAGAAAGCTCCTGGAGCAGAGGGAGGCCCAACAACAACAGTTCAGTGCCACAACTGTACATCTATTTTGGGGAAACAGACAGAAGTGAAACTTTTTGCAAGTTGGTGAAACTTGATATCAAAATGCATGAAAGGCACTGCATTAAAATTTATTAAAACAAAAAAGTTCAAAGAAAGGATGTAAGAGAAATCCTCTATCCAACCTGCTCTGGGATGCTAACACCTGGCTTTATAGGTTGATATGTTCAGAAGAAAAAGTTCAGTGCCCTGATCCAGACTGAGAAGTCCTAGCTGGAAGGTGAAATAGGGTATTGTTACAAGGCATAGAATTCCTTCCCTTCTCATCTCTGCCCCCCACTTTTTCTTCTCATTTAAATAGCCTTCTGATCCTGTGGACTGTCTGGTATACGCTTATTATTTTACCTTGCAGACACATTCCTTTAAGTCTGAGGGCTGTGTATGTGTCTAGATGTCTATAATAGAACAAGTAAAATAATACCATTCCCAGCTGGGCTGGATGATCTAAGCCCCCACCAGGAGAAAACTTTGATGCGTAATATATTTTCATGCAATGCATTTCAGTCATGTTAATATTGCTGTAACAACTTCTAAAAATGATGCCAATATAGACAGTGATACCTAATTAACAGGCAAATTCTAAGGGGGAGGTTAAATGCTAATTTTACACTGGCATTTAGCCTAAGAACTTCATTATGCCATCTTCTATTTTAAACTGTAGCCATCCCACCTTGTGCTGTGCTGCTGCCTGTTCTCAGGCAGTATTGCGTGGAACACAATAATTCCTTGCAAGACAGACAAGGTCGCAATGGCTGGGGCTGGGTACCTGTCTGAAACCAGGAGAAAAGCTGGTCCCTGCCCCCAGGAGCCTGCAGGGACTCTGAAGCTGAGATTTAGCCATGCTTGGAAGAGGGATTTTGTGCAGGGCATTAAAGTGATGGCTGGGACAGATGGATGTAGCTACTCAGTGCTCCTGAAAAGGCATCAAAAGGAAAAGGACACTGCAGCAATACAATCCTCACTGAATATTGGCCCTTCCCAGTACCTGGTTAGAGTGGCCGTGGGCAATGTGGGGTCAAGGCAGCCCAAGGTTGCTGAGCCTCCCACACCACTGGTGAGCAGCACTGATACAAACCAGTTCTCTATCTCATCTTTCAGATAAATAAAATCCAAAATAGATGGAGCTTAAAACACACAGACAATGGCAAAGGTGCAGAAAAATACTACAAAATACTTGAACTTACAGCCAGGGGCTGTGGTAAAGCTGTATTGGATTTGCAGAGAAATTAGATGCCTCGTTAGCTGTGGATAGATGCACAACTGCCCAAATTTAAACTTCCTCCTTTCCCCAGCTCACCACAGTCATTACAAATCATGCGGCTGAATGAAAGCTGAAAAAGCACTCAGAACTTGGCAGTTTTGCTGCGGTGAGTCCAATAATAAATGAGGGACGAGGGGTGGCAGCACTGATAATCTTAATATCAAAAACACATTTTCTGCAAAGCAACCTACTATTGTTCATATGTAAAATACATCATGTTGCTAGGAGGGAACAAACTGTCCTGCAGTTTATAGATAGTCATTTTATTAGATTCCCCTTGATTGTGACTCAAAACCCCACACAATCCACACACCCTTTCTTTTCAATAAATGCACAAGATATACAACATGGCTGGATTATGTTGTGCCGCTCTAGACAGCGGTTTCAAGTGCAGAGTTGGAGGTATATTTCTACTGTGTAGCATCACACATAAATTATTAAAAAAGTTAAGGAATGAAAGCAGAGCAAAGCTTCATCTGCCCAACTAAAGTCAGTTCCTGAAACATGCTGAGCAGCATCCCCTGTTCTCAAATCAAATGGGCTGGAGGCAGCACAGTACCCAGGAGCCCTGGTCCCCACGGCATCTCCTCCTGGTCTCCCCATCTTTCTCCCTGAAGCAATTAAAAAATCCTGAAGGCTTCTTGGCAAGCCAATTTTTCTCTCTCCCTCCCTCTGAAGTGACAGGAGCTAGGTGGGGTTTAGTTTTGTGAGCACTAAACCTTTTTCCTAAAGCTAAAAATGTTTGTATAGATGCAAACAGCTTTGACCATGTGCAGGAAAATCTAGTGCATTGCTTATCAGTCAATTTGGCTTCACACCAAGAGTAACACACTGCTATAAAGGGCCAACACAGTGTGAAAAAGGAGCTGTTCTACTAGAATACACTCCGTTAATTCTGGTTGAACTGACATTCTCCTAGGACAAGAGCTCAAAACACATTTAGACTGTTGTACTAAGCGTGGCAGGGAATGGAGCAGCAGGCTGGTCTCTCTGATGTCACTAAACAAGAGGCAGACACCCTCCCCCCTCCCCCAAAAAAATCAATCTCTTGAGAAAGCAAATGTGGGATAAACTCTCACAGCATCATCTTCCACCAAAATAAAATACCAGGTTTTAAACAAAAATCCCCGCCACCGTAGCAGGGAAAAAAACCCTGAAAAGTCAAAAATTCCAGCCTCGCTACACTTACTGTAATTGTCCTTTATAAGAAGAGCCCTCTAGTTATGTGAAATGACATTGCCTCGGTGCCCTGGGCTCCCCGCGCTCCGCACAGGAAGGAAGCAGACACACATCTCTTTAAGAGCCGTTTCCTCTCTGCTCTATTAATTTCGGAGATTAAGCAAGCCACTCCTTTGTGGCATAACAGAGCAAGATAGAGCCATTGTGTTTGAGGAGAGTCCTGCTCACTGGCTTCCTACCTTTCAGCAGGGGGATGCATTAGCACTTTATTCTCAGATGAAACACCAGAAAACTTCTAGCAGCCCTAAAACCCCCTTATTCTTAAATTACAATTTCAGCACAGAAGAGGCCAGAAGCCCCATTCCTTCCCCCCCCCCCCCCCGATGAAGGTTTCAGTGTCTCACTGACACAGTTCAGGATGTGAAAAAAACAAACCAGTTGCATCAGATGAGGAATTCTCTTTTCAAGGGCCCTGAATCAACAGGATTTATTTAATCAGGATTATTTTGCCTGGACCCACACATCCCACCTCCTGTCCCTCCCTGCCATGTTGAACCTGAAGCACTAAATTTACTGCCTTTTTTTTTCCTCTTCTTCCTTTAAAAATTTATACACTCTTTTTGCTCTTTTGCCTGCACAAAATCCCTTCAGCTTGTACCAGATGCCTGATGACCTTTAATAAAACGGAGGCCATCGCCTCTCCATTTCAAAGACTATCAACACATCTCATGTTGGAGCCTGGGATTACATGGGCAACCAAAGCAACCACCAGGTGACCAGAGCCTCAGCTATTCCTAAAGTTTTTCTCATGGAAGAAGAGAGAAGCAGGAGAAGATTCAGCCAATGCAGGGTAATTTGGGATCCCCACTCCAAGCCTGGGCTTCCACATTTCCTCCTAAAGCTCGCTTAGATGTTTTATCCTCAGCTTTCCAGGTTTCCTTCCAGACTGTTAAGCAAACGAGGCTGGGAACACAGGACCCTTTTGGAGTCAGCGGCCATAGGAAATACCACTTTGCGGGGGCGCACAAAGCTGCAGAATCCTTGGGACATGTTCACATTTCTTGCAGTGTAAACACGGCCCTTGCTAAACAGAAATGCCATCAGCAGCGAACAGATATCTTCAGGGGGAGGGGGGAAAAGATAACACATGCTCAGGGCTTTTGAGCAGCAGCAGCAGCAGCAGCAGGAGAAAGAGCGATCTCCTGGCTGGAGCAGGAGCATGTGAGCCAGAACACTGTTTGTACTGTACCTTCCCTTGCAACACAGAGTCAGGAACACAAAACCCATCCAGATAAAACAATCTGCCTATTCAGCAGCTTTCTTTTCATGAGCTGCTTCATCTTTGCAGGCTGCCCCCCCCCCCCCCCCTTCCCCCTCCCCGCTTCCCAGTCGCCAACTGAAAACTTCAGAAAGAAAAGAAAAGGAGAAAGGAGTTGTTCAGACAAAGGGCTGATTCTCTGCGAGGGGAGGGCACACACACAGAAAACACGGTCACGGTGTTCTGGGCACAGTGCTGGCACGTTGCTCTGCCAGGAGTTGTAGGAGTCTGCTCCCCAGGCTCTGCTTCAGGTTTTGGGACCACGCATTTAGAAAAAAGGAGGGAGCTGTAGCTCCTGCGCCTCCAGCAGCAGCCTCCTGGATGTGTTCCTGGCCAACACTGCAGCTCGGTATTTGCACCTCTGCACCTTCTCCCAGCAGCTGCATGGGGCATATTCCTCACAAGGTTTTGCCCGGCTGTTGTCAACAGAAATCTTAACCCCATCCAGAGATTTTTCCTCTGGGACATTCCCTTGCAAAAATCAGTTTGGTGGGGTTTTTTTGTTGTTGTTGCTGTGTAGGGTTTTTTCGTTTGTTTTTTTTTTTTTTTTTTTTTTTTTTTTTTTTTTTTTTTCTATTAAACAGAGACACTTCTGGTGTATGAATGTAAATCACCAGTTCATATTGCAGAGGTGACTCAACAGCAATTTAGATGCCAACATGTAGTTACTTCTGGATGGAGCAGGATGTGATTCAGCAACTACAGGCAAGTAGCAGTGTATTCATTTAATCTTTGAAACTCCTTTTTTTCTTAATAAATTAAATTAAAATTCAGTTTATTAATTTTTACTTTGTTGGTTTTTTTTATTACAGTCATTATTGATCTAACATAACTCTTCTCTAGTATTCAGAAAACCTATGAGGAATTGTAGTATTGCCACACATCAATTAGGCTAAAAATCCTCTGCTTGGCATCACATTTGGCTTAGCCTCTGAAAAGCTTTCTTCTACATTTTATCAAAATTTCACCCAAAATGCAGCCCCCACTGCAGCTGTTTTACACCAACAGCTGGAAGCAGCTTCTCCATCGCTCTGTCCTCTTAGGACAGTACCAGAGCAGGGCACATCAGGTGGTGGCCCCTACTCCACGGGCAGAGTTTGGAGGATCACAGCCACCTTCCACCCACATCTGAGCTGCTGGGAACAGCAGACGAGGCAATTGCAAAACACAGGTGAGATGTTTATTTTTTACTATGTTCTTTGTGAGGTACAGAAATGGCTGCACTGAACATATCAACCTACAAAGCTGAGCTGGAGAAGCCCTGGTTAGCAGTGATGATGCAGAACGTGCACAAGGAGGCTGGGACAGGCCCAGTGCTTGGATGTGCTCCTCAGCATCTTCCCCTGAGCAGTTCTGAGTGCCCTCATCGAAAGAAGTGTTTACATTTACACGGTGCTTTGCATCAAGGTTGGCAGGGGGGAAGCAAACTACCTGAGCAGTCCTGGAAGATCTAAAAGGCAGGATTTATTAGTTTTAATACTAAAATATTAAAAAATCTACCCTGATAATAAACTCAGGGGCTTTGAGTCACGGCAGAAAGAGACAGGGATTTTTTTTTAAAATGCAATTTTGGAGTTTAGAAGCCTGGACTAAGTGACAATATTAAAATCATCAGTTACAGCAACCCAGCTTCCAACATACAAACCTTTACTCACATCATCTATACGGGCAAATCTGAATCACTTATTGCCTTTGTGTCAGCCTGACTACAGAAACAGACATGCTCTTTGCCACCCACTTTGTGTCTGGCTGTACTTCCCTGTACCACTTCCAAGGATTAAGGGCAATTTGGTGACAGGGAAGGTCTGGACCAGGACTTTGCATTAGAGAGAATATCATGCTTATTGACAGGTGTTTTGGTCCCCAAATCTGGAAAACAGCTCCCCATCTACTTACAGCTTGCTGCAAAACAAATCTGCACCGGATTAGTTAAAACCGTGAACTTAAGCCGTTTGAATAAGAACCCTTTTTCTGAAGTGCAATAATGGCCTATTAGCTTTCATTTAAATTGGCTCCTAATGGAGGTAAATAAAATGAAAAGGATTGTTTTCACCCTGCCTGCCTAAATCCCAGCACATATATGCTGGTGAGCAGTCACTACACCTTGTTCAGACAAGACCCGAGTCCTCCTGATATAAATTCTGTCCTGAACAGTTCACCTTTCAGATGTGTTAAATCTCAGCCCTGCCATTAATTAGTTACCTTCATATAGGGTAAAAGCAAAACACAATAGAAATAAACACAGGCACTTTGAGGAAAGAAGAGGAAAAAAAAAAATTAAATTAACCATAAGGCATAATTGCTTCAAAATTTGGGTGTTCAGAAAAAATTACCAGTGTTTCTTTGCACAAGAAAATATACTTCTAATCTTTGCAAGACAAAACCAGGAGCAAGGAATTAAGCAATGAGCTAAAAATGGTTCAACTCTAAAAGCAGATTGCAAAGCGAAGGGGAAAACTCCCAGGGAAAGCTGAGAATGAGGTTTCTTAATCTTACTCTGAAGGGTCATAAATGTGCAAGCTCAATACCTCACAACCCTTTTTGAGTAAATAAAGGTTTAAAATGTTCTTTCTTTAGCGTGACTGAATTCCTTTCCAATGTGACCTCAACATGCCATTCCTCTGTCTTTATCTGCCGACACAGCAGAGCTGTTGACCTTTCACCAATGACCTGAGCAATCAATAAACAGCCCACAAACTATCTCCACAGAAATGCTCCACCGACAAGTTCCTCCCTTGCTCTCTGCCATTCCTGAACTTTTCCTCAGGCCCTCGGCTGTGCGTCAGTGTGACTTAACAAACAACACGGGGCTCAGAAATACATTTTCTTGGGCATTTCTTATCCAAACATATTAAACCTGTAAGTGGTTTTGCTGTTGTTTGCAGTGCCACAAGCTGCTTTCATGTTACTGTAGGATCTACAAGATCTCTGCCTCATGCTAAGCATTTTGTCTTGACTTCCAAGGACAGAATCCAAACTCAAAATAACTCAAATATGCTCAAAAGATAACAAATAATAATAATAATAAAAACTTTATTAAAGACTTGCCCAAACACCAATTGGCAAAGTTTCACCTTAAAGAACACCATTAAACAAAAAAATTAACACAGTCTGTTACAGATGCCTGGAATAAGAAGAGAAATTAAGGCAGGTCAGAAAATGCTAGTGTTACTATGGGTGTCTCTCAGATGAGTTCAGTGCTATAAATTCTGTTGTACTGTCACATTACATGAAAAAGGATCGAAGGCAACTTTTCTATCAATATGATTTATGAAATCCTGACTCAAACAGAGCCATATTTTAAAGGTGTTTCAAAATGGGGAACCAGTCAAATGCTGCAATATGTTTTACTGGGGTACAGAAGAGAGAACAATCATTCCCTGCAGTGCTCACAGCAAACACACCAGAGCATTGATTGAGATCTGAGAAGCCAAAAGAATGAAAACTATCAGAGATCAGCCATAAGCAGAAATGAAACTAATTAGCCCATAGAGTCTTTATCAAATTGAGTGAACACAAAGGTAAAGCAGAGCTGCAAGTACTGGAAAAGGACTTAAGATCATTAAAACTGAAAGAATAACAGTTTGAAGAGCTTTTCCCCATGACAACTAAAATGCTTAACAGAGTTTCTCTACATATACATACACTCATCTATATAAACTTCTTAGTCTATATATATTTTTATAGATACAAAATCTAAGGAAGAGTTTGCAATGGCTCTTAAAACATTAATAATATTTGCTGATCCAAGATGCCTAAAGTTTCAAAACCCAATAAACCTGCTAAAATTTGCTTGAACTGCTACTTGCTTGTATGCTCAATATACTCCAGGAGACTGATTTATTGTTTATCTCCCCACCATTAAAAAAAATATTGGTAGTATGATTACAATTGTTTTTTAAATTGTTTTCTTACATTAATAATGTAAATCAGTACTAAGGGAAGCATAACATGGTATTCTTTTACATAGATTTTTTTTTCAGTCTCTCTAACTTGAAAATATGGTCACTGGACATTGTTACAACCCACTAATGACAAAGATTAGGTCTTTAAAGGGCAGTGGCAGCAAAATTTTCATAGAAGTGATAAATTGATTAGCCTGCTCGTTGCAGAAGTGAGTGTTTGCATTATTGCCTGCACTGCAGAGAGCAGCAATGTGCGCAGCAGCTCTGGGTTATTTATTTATCCTTAATACAAACAAGCAAGAGTGGTTCAAATAGCACTATTTAACAGATTACCTTAACGGATCAATACAATATTCCACTGAAATTAAACTTCAAGCAGACAAGAGCTATCAAAGCCTTTAAATAAAAAAACCCCCCTTGGCCTTCTTGTAGTATCTAAGTCCAGATCTTACAGCCTGATCCCCCAGCAGGATTTCATGGGTAGAAGCCCCTGCATTTCACCTGGGCTGTTTCATGCCTGGCCAGGGTGCCTGTGAGAGCTGCTGAGGCTCTGTGTGAGCACAGGAGCTGCCTGCACCAGGCCCCAGGTATTTCTGGGGCATCTGCAAATAACTTGGTGAAGGGAAAGAATACACTCTTCAAACTTCTACACATTACAGCTATGTCTCAGTGTAAGAGTGGGAGTCAAACCTCCTGTTTGGGATTGCTTAAATAAACTGGCACAGATTTCCAGCTGGGCATCTCTCTTGAGTGGTTTGTGAGTGCAGGATGCTGGGTCAGGAAGGAAATGGTGTGACTCTACTGGACAAGGTACACAGAAAACCAGGAGCCCTTGGCTGTCAGCCCCGGTCCTCACCTGACTCACTGTGACTGCATCACCCCACAGTGCTGCACAATCACAGTGCTCTGACAAGAGGATGAACTGGAAATAATATAGTGGAAGAAAACGCAAGCCCACCTTCCTTTTCTTTACCTCTCAGGACGTACAGAAAGCCCTTGAGATCCCAGCACTCTCCAGGTCAAAGCTGTGTGGGAATACCTGAGCTGTGCTGAGTTTTTTGCTTTAGCTTTTTGTTCTTTTAGTTTTCTTCCTTTTCTTTTTTTTTTTTTTTAATTTTAATCTAGATGGAATGAATTGAAAGTGCTGCTTAAGAAGAAAATAAGGATGTAAAACTGGAGAAGCACGATAAGTAGGTATATTAATAAACAGGCTTCTAATTTCTTATCTTTGATGGTATTCAGTACTATTTTAAATATTCTCAAAAGAATCACAAACATACAGAAGGTCATATATAAAATCCCTGATGAAGCAATTTAATGCTAAATTAAAGCTGAAACTAGGTAAGCCCAACTCTTGGGATCTTGGGTATTTTCAAAGACTAGAATAGAATCAACACTACCCAAGAATACCGTGTGTTTTTCAGATTTTTAAATAATTATTTCCTAAATTTAATAGAGCAGGTCTAGCTGGTTCTTACAGCTTAGCAGGAAACAATTTAATTTCCAAGCCAATTGTATATTGACAGTTGGCAACAATGGGTTTACTTTACAAAAAGAGAATGGGAAAATAGTTGTGCATTTCTGAAACACTTCCAGAGAATTTCCTTTGAGAACACTATGAGTGAAAAGTATACAAACAGGCATTAAACATGAATGTAATTTAATAAATATCCACTCCGCTATATGGTGTGATAAATAGGTAATAAGAACGTAATACAGGCATTTAGCTGTCAGCTTCCAAAGGAGCTGGAAGCTAAAACAATAATACTTTCATTAGACTCTCCTGCCTGGCATCAAGAGCCAATTTCCACCTATTAATATGGATTTCTATTACCTGCCTTGTGAATACTGTTAACCCATTTATCAAGCAAGAAGCTGTACTTTTGTCACTTATTACAAGCAGAAGGATTGCTAAACCATGTCACATTAGAGCATCAGATTAAATCATTTGACCTAGAAGATATTCCACTTACATTTAAAAAGGAAAAAAACCCACTGCAGCCCTGCTCCTCTTACATCCAGTAAAACCTCTTTTAGGACCAAACCTTTCCTTGTGGTGTCAGGAGGAAGGGGGGGGGGAACAAAAATCAGTCTGCAGACTAATTGTAAACTGGGTGCATGTGTAATTAAACATGCCTCATTGGTTCTCTTGATCTGTCAATAGTGGGTAGGAGGAGGTTGATTTAAGTTAAACGACTCAAGTCTTATGAACATTTGTCCCTTTCTGTGTCCTTTAAGCAAAGCATCATTGAACAGAACCACAGCCGAATACGAGGAGCTTGGAATTAAATGTTTACTATTCAGATTACAGTGGTGCCCAGAACACACCGGGCACTTTTCTAAGCGCAGAGGGAGGTGCCAGGACAGGTCCCTTTCTCAGCTGCTGATTTCCACCAAGAGCACACAATCCCCCCACCCTGAGCACGGAGTCCCTCTCCTGCTCCTCTCCCCCTGCAGCCGTGGAGATGAATGGAGGGACGACGGTGCTATCGCAGAGATGATAGGCACACAGCTATTAATCACATGTTTGTTGCTAAACACACTAAATTCCCACTTTCCCACAGTGCCGAGGTCTCCTTGTCCTCACACCCGGCTCTCAGCTGCAGTGAGCAGCACTCAGCAGCTAATGGGTCCAAATGAGCATTTTAGCTTTAGCCTCCCTGTACCTCCCTGCTCCACCACTCACTGCTCGATAGGGTATCAAGACTATAAGTTTTTTCTTGCTATTCCCACTGGATCAGATTATAAAACATGTCTGCTGCCATGCCTATGTTAAAAGCTCCACAACATGCACCTCACCCACTTTCTCTGGAGCAATGACCCAGGAGCCGTACTTGTATTCCTCCCACTCTACACAGCTCAGCTACAGATGCCAAAAATACTTAAGACCTCAATCCACAAGGGATATATACAGGATCCAGTAAAGCCGCAGAATGCAAGCAAAGTTTCTGAAGTTATAATACCTCAAATTTTCTGCTCTCTGTTCAGTAGAGTCATTGAAGATACTGAAATTGAACTGGGATCTCTCAGCTTTCCTTGCCTCATTCCCTACTGCTGAAAGACCACACACTTGGTCACTTGACTTCAACCACTTGGTGCTCGGTTATCCCCCTCACCTGGCTATTCTTGTTTCAATTCAATTTTGTCAAACCACTGAAGTCTCCCTCTGTGTATCTTTTTGTAAGACTTCCACA
Organism: Aphelocoma coerulescens; assembly: GCF_041296385.1. Classification (NCBI taxonomy): domain Eukaryota; kingdom Metazoa; phylum Chordata; class Aves; order Passeriformes; family Corvidae; genus Aphelocoma; species Aphelocoma coerulescens. The sequence goes on from NC_091018.1 coordinate 14,799,979, forward strand.
CAACTTCCACTCCTGGCACAGCAGAGACCTTCCAGCACCACATGTTCCAGTGGGGCCAAGGGCCTCCAAAACTCCCACTGAGAAAAGAACATTTCTCTTCTCCTTCCCTGAAACCTTGCAGTGATCCTTAAGTTAGTGAGTTACTCAGAAGTCATTGAGTGATCAGGCTGCTCATTATATTCCTCAATGAAATAATTTCCACAAGTAATTCTCAGTGCAGTACTACAGGTTAGCTAATCTTACATCCTCTTCAAAAGACTGGAAGAAGTTCTGCACCTTTGTGAAACAGATTTTTAATTCCTCTCATACTCTCCGGTAGTAGTTTTATCCCATATTTTACCATTTTGCACACTGCAAGTTCATCCATACCCATTTATTTCTCAAGTGGTCCTTTAATCCTTTTCTGTTCATGCTGCAGCTCAGCACAAGGATGGGGGTATCTCTATAAACCATGTGCTCAGGAGGCTCTATCAATATGCACTCTTGGTGCAAGGCAGAAACATATTTCTGCTGAAGAAGAATCAGAAGTTGGGGTCAGACATTTTATATTTTAGCCAGATTTTGATAAGACATATTAGGAATTCATAGGGCTTTTATCATTTTCAACAGCAAGAGGATTAGACCCTACACTGACAAGAGCAAGAACATCAATTGTTAGAAGAAATATGTGCCACACTGAAATACAGTAAAGCACCTGAAAGACAAAATGTATTGTCTGATAAAAACACTCTAAGCACTTTCAAATTCAACCCAGTGATGACTTGCCGAGTCAGTGCTTCATTTGTCTGGCAGAGTCAAAATTACAATGACTTTTGTTCCAACACTCAAAAATGCAACAGACGTGCAAAAGGAAGCCAGGATTTAAACCATGGCCTCACACAACAGCAAGGATTCAAACTATGCATAGTATACCGATGCTTAGGCCATAGAGAAGAAAGGAACAGTAAGAATCTTTATTTGGATTCTAAAATTTTATGCAGCAAGCTTGCAATGCTGACAAAAAGACCAAAGAATTTTTTTTTTTTTTAAACCCATATTCAGGAAAAGGTAAAGATAGTGTTCAAAAAGCCCCAATCTCCTTCTGAAGAAAGACCCCAAAACCAAAAAGAATCTCAGTTTCATCCTTCTTTTCCCTAAAATATTCAGTGCTGCAAATGTGTTACAAACTAAATGACTTTTTGTACAGAACTTCTAAAACCCTTGACTTTTAATAAGGTCATGCATCATTTGATTTTAATTACAGATTTTTTTATCCCTTAAATTTGACTAAAAATGATGTGATTTACAAAGCAAACAAGCCAGTTAAACAAAGCTAATTAAATTCACTAGAGACAGCCTTGCTTTTCCCCTCAGTGAGTGTTTATTTCAGCTCCCAGTGCTCTGATAGCTCCTGACAGCTTGCTGGGACACAAGAAAGAAGTAGGTCAGGGTAAGCTGGAATCAGCAACAGAGGATCCCATTAGACAGGCTTGTAGGGTAATACGGAGATCGAGGAAGTGTGTGATGTAGTGACAGTGTTAGAGACACATAACAAACAGCCTGAGGACAGCCTCCAGCAGAACCGGTACATTTATCTTCTCTGTGTTATAATGACCCCTCACACGGCTTATCCAGGCTGTGATTTCTCGTACAAGAGGTGCTGTATAAACCTAATGACAAAAACGTGCTCCCGGCCGGGCGGGCGGTGCCGAGCCAGGGGAAGCACAGCGGCTCTGCTCCCACGGAGCCCCGGCCCACCAGGACACGGAGCTGCCAGCTCCTGGGGCAGGTGGCTGTCCCTGCACGCAGGATCTGCCCCCCACCCGAGCTGGGAATGCGAGGAGGGAACTCACTGTGCACAGAGATCAAAGGACAAGAAGACTGGTTTCTCCTAACCAGCTTCTAAAACATTATACTGATGATGGTGGTGGCAGTGCCTACACTGGATCTGAAAATACCAAGCACCCCAAAGTAGCAAGAAAAGCCACTGTGGCAGCTGGGGAGTGCAGCAAAACCCTGTGAGGGGGCACAAAGGATACCTGCTCCCCACTGAGCTGTTGTCTGGGGGCTCCTGGGGAACCAGCACCCGGTCCTTTTGTGCCATTGGATGAGGCAGGAGGGCTTGGGTCTGTCTCCCCACACCACAGCACCTCTGCCTTCGGGAGCAGCAACTGGCAGGAACAAGAGGCTGAGAGAGTTGTGGCTTCTGCTGGTTCTCCCAGATGGGTTTGCTGTGCAATGAAGAAACATCAGCAGAGCCAGGGAGGAGAACATAATCAAAAAGACCAAAGTGATCCCCATCGAATATAAAATGCTCTGGGTACCACTGTATTAGATGATTTAATGTAAGGTGTATTTTTACCACACGTGTATATACCCAAATACTTGCTAATGCAACTCTTCCTTCCTGAGGAAAAGTATAAAAGCATGTCATTTAAGCGCCTGGGCATAAGAGCAGAAAACACACCACCATAAACTCTGCAGTTTTAATATTAAGTCAGAGGCAAGTGGAAAAGCAGAGCCCTAACTCCCCTTGTTCTTGTGACTACTGCTCACACCATTAAGAGTTCAAAGTCTCCCCACCACCTCTGGCAGTGCTGTACATGCACCAAACATTTAAATTATGAGAGTCCGTTTCTCAAGCTCACACACAGCCAGAGATATTCTCCCCAAACCCAAACTGTGTGGCTCACATTAAAAGGAGAGCACAAGCATATGCTGTCTCAGAAAATAGGTACCTTCAACAGGAACAATTTGAATCGCCATGGGCATAAACAAACACAAACGGAGAATGTTGTTTTATTTTGTTCAGAGCTCAATACATTCACTCTGCTCAGAGATGTCTCCAGCATCCACTTTTCTTGAAGTGCCTAAGTTACTTGGTTTGCAGCAGCAATGGGGGTCATCCCACTGAAACAGGAGTTTCATTTTTCTCACCCTGACTTCATTTTCCCCTTTACTCAGTAAGAGTGCATCATGCTCAGCATTTATCCCCTTCTTTGTTTCTCATTACAACCTTTATGCAGCACAATCCCCATCCTGCGGCAGCTGTGCTTCCTGTTCTTCAGGGGGTCACACTGTGTGGTCACTTGCACCCACCCATTTTATGACACCACACATCCCTTTCCTGCAATTTTTCCTTAAGCAGACAGTTCCACTGACTTCCCAGAGGTCTGGACTGAGTGACGCCTATTTGCTCCACCCCTGAGCATCGAGGTAAAATCCCAACCTAGTTCAATGTCCTAAAGAAAAACATGCATGTCCTAATGAAAATATGCATTAGGATAAAAGCATTAAAATAAAGGAAGACAATGAGAATGATCAGAGCAGCACTGCCTGCAAGGAAGGAAGGAAGCTTTTAATAGCACTAGAATATAAAATTGATTTGTACACATATTTGATAAAAATCAATACAATTAGCAAGTAACTGAATACTAGAAAGGGAAATTGATTGCTCGAGGGCCCAGAGGACTCAGGGCAATCAGTCCATTCTTCTAGCTCCTCCACTCTTAATAAAAATTTACTTTTTCATAATCCTGCCTGAACTCTTTGCCCATTAATAATGCTGCTAAATAGCTCTTCTTTTAGCACTATTATTGCAGACCTGCTTGAATTACATTTGGAGGCAGTTTCGAGTGGCATGTCCTGGCCATTTTGCTATCTGCAGCACAAACCTCCGAGCAAGAGCATAAAAGAATACGGGCTAATGAACGGCAGCACAGACACACTTGAGAAGAGCTTATAAATTTAAGTACCAAAGTTTAAATAAACGGATTACCATAGAATTGATTTGCTACATCAATTTTGTCAGCTTTTGCTGATACATCATTCCTGCCTCAAAGGAGAAGAGCCACCAGTTTGAAACAACTAATTAAGCATTTTGAACCATGGCCTTACAAGGGGAGTGGGGCTGCACTGCTCTGCTCTCCTGCCTTGCTTCTTTCACCTAGTGACTCCTCACTGCAGCATTAAAATCGTTATTCCACGTGAAACAGGAGGCTCAATTTACAGTCAAATCTAAACAAAATGAAGTGGCTTCTACACCCACCATCTCTGAATGGATTTCAGTTTCAGGCAAGGGCATCTTCTCTTTCTTCTTTAAGGTAGGATTGGAGGAACTAAAAGGCAATTGCTTTTCCCCACACAGAAGGAGGGAGGCTCCCGGCAGAGCCTCCCAGGTGAGGGTTTCCATTACAGTCAACCAGCTGCACAACCAGATTGAGGATGCACACAACTCGTATGCATCTACAAAGGAGGCTTCTCTTTCAAAACACCAGATGCCTTCTCAGACAAGAACTTTCTCAGATGTTAAGCTTTGTCCACTGACTCATCTTGATAGGAAGCTCTTTAAACCAAAAACTATCTTTGGGCCCTCAACAGGTTCCCTGCCAGTCTGCAGTTCAGGGTGACACGGCCTTTGCTGCAAACCAGGACACTGATTTGGCAATAAACTTCAGTGTGTACTTAAACAGAGCTCTATGAGCAGCCCTATCCAAACCAAAGGTAAACAAATAATTTTTTCCATATTAATGAGACCACTTGCATGCTTACAATTCAACAATATAATTTAAGCATTTTCTAATGCAGTAAGTCATTGAATTGAGTAAAATCATATATGCATCTCATCATATTCACTTCAGTAGAGACTCTTATTCCAGAAATCTCAAAACACACTTATTTCTCCAGTGGTCCAACCAGACCAATGACTTAACTGGGCCATTGTATCAGCCTAAGGAAAGGTCCATGGATGCTTTGCAACTCAATTCGCAATCTGTGGGGATACCTCTGTAAGGGGGAAGGGAGGAGAACAGCCTGGCAGGGCACCAGCCTAAGTGATGCCTCACTAAATTCTTACGATGTTCTTACTCCAAAGTTTGTCCTGCTGCTTATTCTTACTAAGAAAAGACATTAGTCTGGACACAGAAATAGAAACCTGAAATTATACAGTTTCAGTGCTGGCCTTCTTTGTAACCATGACCAAACTACTTTAATCTCATTGCTTCCGTTTCCCTGCCTTTATTAATAAAGCCAAGGGAGTAAAACTTATTTCACCTAACTCATACATCTTTTGCAAAGATGAAATGCTTGTTCTCTGTAAAGTACTTGGAAGATGAAAGACGTCAAGTAAATATTAATCATAGTCACCACACCTACCAACAGGATCTTCAGTATGCTGATTTGGATCCGTGCTTGAAGAGGCTTTCTTTGTGCAATTCAGGAACTATGCTTTCTTGGAGTAGTAGAGCTGAATTAAAGCTAATCAGGAATTCCCATGTTAATCGGCCTCCTAGCATTCAGAAGATCATAAGAAGGATGATGGTTCCATTTCAAAAGACAGCACAGTGCCACAGAATGAATTATATCAAACTGGCTGAAGCCCATTTACAGCATGGTCATGGAGGAAACTATTGGAGTTCATCCACCGACATTCATCTCGGGGCATACACACTTGTAAATCAGCTCCTATTCAGTAATGAAATGTCGAGTGACTCATTCTTTCTACATTTGAAAAAGCTCTCAGAGAGAACCAAAGAGTCTTTTACTTTCCTGTCTGCCTTTATAAACACTGAATTACATCTCCTTACTTCGGGGAAGCTACAATGCTTCAGAACCAGCTGTAAAAGAGAACATTACCGTCTTTGGTTCACAGAATCCAAGGCCACCTTAAGATCCCAAATTGCTGTTGAAGGAGATTTGGGAAGATGTTTAATTAGCAGCTCAGATGATCTTCTGAACCAGCTTCCCGTGCACAGCAAGGTGCTCTGGTCTCATGCAGACATGCCCACAAGGCTGGCCCAGGGAAGGCTGGCCTAGGGAAAGCTGGCCTGGAGCAGGCTGGCAACACTGCTCCAGGCACTTCTGCCGTTCCATTTGGGTCAGGTACCAGATTATTTACTTGATGTCTTAAGCAACTTCTGCAGCTCAAACTCGGCTCATGCAGCCATCGCTGTCCTGCTGGCAGTGAGCTGCAGGCTGGCCAGGTGAAAGCTGCCCTCATTGCTTCTGCCTGAACCAGCGAATTCACAGAAAAAGGACAGTGGGGCAGGCATACCTTGACTCGTGCCCCAGTGGTAGCACCAGCTCACATCCAAGGGGCACATCCCACAGCTGCAGGGGGAACAGCAACTGCATGCTTCAGCCAGCTGGGTGATACCTGGGCTGCCTCAGCACTACACTCACCCAAAGAAAAATCCTTCTGACAAAACCGACCCAACCAAGCCATGCCTGTGATCACAGGGAGTGTGCAGCCCTGGCACCGTGCTTGCTCCCTGCCACAGCTCTGCTGGCCTCTGGAGAGGCAACACTGGGTGAGATCCAGGAGCAGAGCAATCACAACAAAGGCATGAAAGGAAGAGTACAAGGGAAAAACAAGGGTTGCAAACTTAAAAAAGACAACAGAAATGAAGAAAAACAGTGCCTGGAAGCCAGTGTCCAAGGAGCACAGAACAAGTTTGTACACAGGAAGCACTTACTGCTTGAATGGAAGTCATAGGAGTTGCTGGGCACGTGAGGGATTCCAGCCCTACTGAGGCAGTTCTGGACCTGCTGTGCCTCCATCACCTCCCAGACACCTGCCCAGTTTCCTTAGCTCTCCTGTCTCCTTAGCTTCGCCCTCCCTTTGGTCCCAGCCCGTCCCAGCCCATCCCGGCTCTCTCTCCCCTACCATTGCCTCCTCGTACTTTGGACCTCTTCACCTCTACACCCCGAGGTCTCTGGCTCTCCATGTGTGGCTGCAGCAGCACCACCCGTGCAGCCGGGCCAGCCGGTGCTGCAGAGCAGCTCCGCTGGTGCTGGCAGTGCCGGTCCGTCTCCTCCCAGGATCCAGCAGGATGAATGCACAAACAAACAAGCTACATGACCGACACAGCTGTGCTCCAAAAGGAAATGACCACTAGATGTTATTGCATAACCCTTCTGAATAATGAACATGTATTTCTTGAAAATACATGCCACCTAATTCCCTCGGCATTGCAAACATGTACCACAGGATGGTAATTTAAGTTAATCAAGCCCTAAGCCCCATGCAAAGTTTAACAGTTTGCTTTGCTACGGTTTGGGGAGCAGATGGCAAAGCACTCAATGGCTCATTTTTTGCCATTTTTGTACAAAGGGCTGTACCTGTTTCTGTTCCAGGCAGGAATGCCAACAAATGGATGCTTGCTGGACAAGCTGGCCACTGAATACCCTGAAATAACATACACGTAGATGCTCCACAGGGAGGTCTTGTGGGCAGCCAGAATTGGTCATTTCCTGGCTAGTTTGCCATTACTGCCATTCTTAGATATGATAAAATTAAAGCTACAGGCTGGCATAAGACTCTTTGTAAGTAATCCAGGTCTTATCTGCAGAAGTACCCACATCCACAGTCAGTTCCATGCAGACAAGTAGTACGGGTTTTCTTACACAACAACAACACTTGATGCTGTTGCTGTAGCTCACAGTATTTCTACGTACACTGTCTTCCAAATGGCTCCGAACTGTACCTAGCCTGGCACCAGAAACCAGTCTGAGGGTATCATTTGGATTTCAAACTACCTCTGTCAACAGTCACTGTAATGTTCTATTTCTGGCTAGGTTGTGGGCTGGGGGAGAGAAGAACTGACAAGGGGAAAATAGAAATTTGTAGACAATGTGTAAGGCCAAAATGATTTTAAAGAAAGGGCAATTCAGATTGCCTATGTCAAGCTTTTTCTAGGTATGCAGAGAGGATGGGAAGCGAGGGGGTGAGCAATAAACAGTTCATCCTGAGACATTAAACATTTTCATAATTTATAACCAGCAGAAAACACACATCTATCCTCCAAAACAGGGAGCTCAGCCCCCAGCACGCAGTCAGTGGTGGTGTGTATGGGGGGTGTACTTACACTAATTGACTGGGCCATCGCCGTGGCTGCCCCAAGCATTTCTGGAAGTAGCATTCCTACAGCAGCACTGAGCAGAAATGCTTCACGTTTATTAACTTGTTGGTTTTGATTGTTGGATTGGCTCTCCATTCCCAAGGCTCTCAGATTTATTCTTTTAGCTTAACTCTGCAAAGTAATCAAATCACTCCGTTACAGCTGACAGACTGTGGGAGCCCTGAAGGGGAGGGGAGAGCAGCATCAGAAGAAACATCTACATTTTCTCTTACATCCTTCACACTTGCCCTAAACTTCAGATTTGACTCATCTACATCTCTGGAATTCAAGAATATTGAACTTTAACTGACATGGGAAGTTATTTGAAGATGCAGGACTTTCACTTGAAATTAAGTTTGATCTACCTCCTGGGATCAGGGAACAAGATTCATGTCTCATAAGCACTGAAAAGCCCAAATGCACTCTCACTCTGCTTCAAGTCAAACACAAGTGTTGCTGCAACCAAGAAAACACCTTTCCAATGCTATTTAAATTCAAACCAACCAATCCATATCTAAGAAGAGAAGATGAGATGGAAGATTCAAACATGCGTTTGTGCCCTTCCATCAAATGTGTAGAATAGGTAAGAACAGGAAGACAAAAGAGATGGCTCAGAGAGCCAAGATTAATATGGAAATGGAGGAAAAGGGCATGCCTTGGGCTGGATTCTGTCTGTGTCTCTTCTGTACAATTTATTTTCAGCTTTATGCAATGCAGTATTAGAAAATGCTTAGCACACAACCCTTGATGTGGAGGACAAAGAGAATTTTTTTGATTTAGACAAATTCCAATGTCCTTGTCTAATGTTACCCAATGCAAAATTAGAAAGAAATTAATGCTTGCTTGGTCATGTGTTTTTAAAAATAATTTGAATGACCCACTGCTTAAAGTATGGACAGGGTCCTCTGTTATTAAAATCCAAACAAAGTCGGTACTCAAACTGACAGGGTAAAGCTTGAAGAAAATCCCCCAATGGGTTTCTTTAATAGAGAAAAACAAACAAAAAAATTCATGAAGTCTGTGAACAAACAGTCTTACAGAGTTTGGGCTTAATGCACCAACAATGTCAGGCATTTCAATGCAGTAGCATCAAACTAGATATTTACTGCTTGGTAGTGAGTAACCCTTTGAAAAGGGAGGAACAAAAATTCCTTTTTAATGAGTCACCATTTGACAGTCAGAGATCAAAACCTTTTGCCTGTTTTTCTGACTAGAAGATTGTATAAACTTGGGTTTTTCTCAGTCTCTGTGACTTTATTTAAATCAACACAATTAATTAAGAAAATAAGTAAGTTAAGGTAACAGAAAAAGTGAAGTCCTTTAAAGTACCCAACCACCAGCATGACCTACTGGGTTACTGAAGTATCAGATACATTCAGCAATTATTTCCTTATATAAACTTGGACTTGTGAAAATCCTAGTAAGTTTTTAAGTAACTAGTCAAAGCAAAGTGAAATTATACTCAGTATCCATCCTGATAAACACATGAAATAAGTGATACATAATTATTCTTAAACTAAGGCAAATGTTTACATACTAAAGGTTACATACTAATGCATGGGGAGAAAGCTTCTGGTGTGTGTGGAACTGTTAGAAATGTCTTTGTAAAATATTGACTTTCTTACCTTTGCTGAAAACTTAAGCCTATGAAGACCCATGACAGAGAATGAAGCATTAAAAAACATGCCTGAGGGTAGATGCCAGTTTTGTCTTTAAATAAGACCCTTACATGAAATTCTGAAGTTTCAGCAAAAAGAAAGACACTATAATGTCATATCGGGGGGAAAAATAAAAGTATCCACCTGAGTTGGCATTACAGCCAAAGCAAAGAAATAAAACTGTTGTTTACACTGAGGGGGGCTTACAGTAGGATATAACTGCCTTTATTTTGAATATAATTTCCAACTATTTGAAAGGACCCTAAAGAACTCAGCTGGTAACACGTACTGATGATTTATAAACTATTTAACTAGTTAAGGATACTTAGTGTGAAGGTAAAGGTAAAGCACCATCATTCCCATTTTACGATGAACAAGAACCTAGGAACTATTTACTCCGAAAATTGCCTCCAGCAACAGATACATACAGATATTCAGGCCCTTTGCAAAAAAAACTGTTGACAACTTTGAAATTAGAATAAGCATTACTCAGCCTTGGCTTGTTATATGAAAACTCATATCCACAAAAAATCCCACTTGCTCCATAGAGCTATCAAACCCTCCTGTGGAACTCTGACCAGTGAGAGCGTCTCCAAACCTGACTGTCAGCTCACTGAACCACCCCGTCCCTCACATCAGTCGATCTTAATTTATGTTCGATTTACTTGTAGATTGGAAGTAATTAGAGTAAATAATTACAGTAACTGGTTACAGTTTGGGAATTGAGAGAACTGAAGAAAGAATTCAGAGAAATAATCTGATCTACTACTGTAAAGAGAATCAATCATCACTCTCCTCCCATTAGTCTTTTTGGCAATCCTGTGTCACTGTTGTCACAAGCCTGGATAACGAAGCCACATTAATTCTCCTTTTGAGAAAGGAAATACAAGATGTGACTCTTTAACTGTGTCCTACCTGACCTTGGAGAATCTTTAGGGGAAGTTTCCCATCAAATGCACTTACAGTTTTTACTGAAGGAGAATTACTGAGTTGAGCCCATGCTTTGTAACTCAAATGCACGACACAAAAATATACAACCAGTCTTCTGTTTCCATTAGAAATAAACTATCAGTACATAACCAATGATTTTTCAGGTCCAACCTTACATAAGAAATTACACTTTCAAAGTCATTTTAACAAGCCTGGCTCATAGTTGATGTACACAGCACAGGATGCCAAGACAGCTACTGCACACTTCTGATGTAACAACAACAACTTTTAGCCACATTTTAGCTACATTTACCTAAACTGGAGATAGGCTGCATTTCCCAAGCCTAACCTTTCCAAAAGAAAAAGAACAACCGACACCTTTGTTGTAAATATCACAGAGCTGGAAAAGAAGAAAGTCATCCCATGTTTCGTAACAGGAGTGGACTCACTCCCTTCAAGAGAGCAGGCTGCTCTCAGCGCGAGCTGTGGCACTGCTGACGTCACTGTGAGCAGGGACAAGAGGACATACGGCCTTTTGTACTGTTCCCATGAAGCCACATGTTAAAAAAAAAAAAAAATCAAAAAATCAAAAATCAAAAATCATTATCCAGGCTGGAAGAAGCCCAAGCCATCATAAATGTTTGTTTATTGTGATTTGGCAGACCTTTTGAGAAAAAACAACAAACTACACTTAGATATGTAATCCTAAACCAAAATGTCAGATGGCAATCAAGTAGAAACCATGCCATTATTTTGAGGAAACCATGAATTATTTGGGGGAAACTTTTGCTGTGATGCTTATTTGAGTGTTTCTTTGTAAGTAGATATCACTTCTATTATTGTGGCTATAACTAACAAGTTAACAACACTATTTACACTAGTACTGTTGTATCATTAGAAACAACAAGATTATGTACTTTAATTCTAATGCCAGCACAATTATTTTAACACCAAGTGTGGCAGATCTGACTCTGTACCCCCTAAATTAATTTCAGAGTAGTGGCTAAATAAAATGACATACTTCTTTGTGCTTTTGTTATAACACACTCATGTGCAGCAAACTGTGAAGAAAATGTAGTAATTAGAGGTTAAATTAATCCCTGACAGACAGGCAGCTTAGGAAAGCTGGGCCCTCTTCAGAAAACAGAGCATAAAGCTTGCCAGTCTTTCAGAATTAGGCACAAAGAACAGGGAAGATTGGCAAGTCCCTCACCGCTGCGATCCAACCAAAGGGATGGAATGCTGAGAAGTCGGAGTAAGTCTTGGAGCAGCCAATACCACCAGGCAGATCTTGTGACAAATGTGATTTAGAGCTCCAAGGGATTGTTGCTGCAGCCGCTCAAACTGCCTGATCAGGATCAACCACTTGAAATTACAGACAGTCTTTTGCCCAGCAGAACAGGCTTCTAACCACCGTGTAATCCACCTCAAGACGTTAATAAAAGCGAACAATGGCATTGTATTTCACAACATAACTAGAAAGTTACCTTGCTGCTTCGGATTTTAATGCAGGTAATGGGTTTCATTGCCCTCAACAGAGTAAACGTGCTGGGTTACTCTGAAAGCAATAAGTAGGTTGGTCTGGGGTAGGTGTAACTCCCAAACCTGCTCAGGGTTTTGAGATACTTAATTCTAGAGCAAAAGAAACTCACACAGAAAAGAAAAACCATGCAAGAAGTAAGAGGCAGCCAGATCATGATGATGATATCCAGCAAGTATTTCTTTTGTGTGTTGTCAGCAGAGGTAAATGTTTTTTCAATCTCTCTAGCTGTGGCACATGAAAGTAGCCCAGTTTTACATCCATGCAAACACAGCCTGTTATCAACAGGGGGGTAACTGAAGGGCACCTGTTCTATGCTGTGTGAGAAGCATCCTGGTTCCTGTGCTGGCAAATCCTGGTGCAGGAATTGCAGAGGTGCCACTGCCTCCATTCCCACTAGACTGGTATCTCCCCTTCAAAGGTGGAAGGTGCCAGGAACAGGCTTGTCCCTGGGCTAATGCTGCTGCCACTCAAGAGATATCCAGACATGGGGTGACACACTCCCACTGTAACACCCGGCCCTGCAGAGGGAACCTTGATCCTGTCTGCACCAGGCTGAGCACCCAGCTGTCCCTCACCAAATGAGAAGGCACAACAGGCACCTGCAGTGGGATCACCCAGTAAGTAAAAAACCCAAAACCAAATGGAAAAAAAGCAAAATGCCTGTATTACAATTAAATTAGAAGTCAAGCAGGGGGCCTACAGCGATTGCAGATCCATGTGGGAGCGTATCAACACCACCAGCATTTCTGTACTACCCAGATCATCAATTATTAACAAATTAGGACATGCCTGATGGGGTACTTATGTAACACTCCTTTATCAATAAAACTGCCAAGTTCCTTGCAGGGAAAAGCTGCATGGATCTCAACAAGTCACAATATGACACCTTCCTCTGGCCAGGGCATCACAGTGACTTCTTGTCTCCCCCTCCTCAGCCTGGTCACCCATTCCCAAAGAGGACTTCTGGGCAGCCCAGCAGCCCCTGCCAGAGGCCCGGGGTGCATCCCAGCCTCCCGTGAGCAGCAGCCCTTTAATCAGGTCAGCGCTTATCAATGGCTCATTGTAGCGATGAGGCAGCGCTCCGAGTAAAGGCCCATATGAAATCCTGCATCCCGCTGCATCTCCCACGCCTGGGCCCCACTGGCTCTCCACTGGCCCCACGGATACAGCCTCCAGCCACACACTCCCTGGGCACAGCATGTGTCCCCCAGCCAGTCCAGCTGGCTAGTGGGTAGGGAGGGGAGGAAGGAAACCTACAGCTCTTTCCTCTGCTCTTCCCTTTGGGCTCAAGTGGTTCTCCACAGGAGCAAAGAGCCAGGTAAAATTCATCCATCAGAGACAATACACTGAGCCCTGCTTTGTGTCCACTTCACTTCCCCCATCAGGTGAGAGTGAGCAGGGTGGGGGCACACAACAATCCCCTGTCCATACTCAAGGGCCTGATCCTTGAGCCCATAATTCTCGGATCAAATCTGAACCTCATCCACTGCAAAATGAAAAAGGACTGCTAGGCTGGGCTCTGAAAGGTGAAAGCTGGGTGTACTCTCCTACCACCCAACCCAACAAACACCTTGCAGTTGCACACCAAGGCAAACAGCTCTGAAAGAGCTACTGCAACTTGGTAAGTAAATGCTGCACAAAATAAGTATTTTCTTCTTAAAGGAAAGTAATGACTTGGTAATACTTTTTCCTCTATTAAAAAAAATTTAAAATACAGTGAGAAGGGCTCCCAAGAGAAATAAGTACTCCTTCAAACTAATTTGCATTTGCAAGTTATCCTTCTCTGACTGCACTGCTCTCTAGTAGTGCAACTGGTGACTTCTAAAACCATGGAGTCACATCCTAAGAGCCACAAGCCCTGCTTATGCTGTCACCCTGAAATATATTTTCACTGTGAACAGGGCTAACAGGCCAGTCCACAGCAACTGCAATGAAAATATCTACCAGAAGACAAGGACATAAAGTGAAGTCTCTAAATGACAAAGACTTCAATTTTCTGTGCAAAGCACTAGCAGTAATAATACAGAACAAGGGAAGGAGACCGTGATACAAGCACAGACTGTTTTGCAAAGTTTCTCTTCAGCTGCTGGCAGCCCTGAAATGGGTTACAGAAAGTTACAACTGTGGTACTGATCACTGCCTGTTCTACAGGGCTGTTTTTTAAAAATTAAACAGAATTATTCTATTTCTATTTTCACTTAAAACAATATTCCACTATTTTCCAAAAGCCAGTCCAATCCTGAAACAACCCTAATGAGGGTACTACTAAACACCCAACCAGTTTCTTCACATATCTGTTCAGTGATTGCCTTTTCAAGGGTACCCCTTTTACGGGTGCACAACACAAAACTTATTACAAGCACACACTGGTATCGTGCACATTTGGCATTTTACAGCCGTGCTTTAAAGTTCCCCTTCAAAATTACTGGCAAGGAAGGAAGTTCGCATAATTTTAGCACTCAACATCTGAAAAAATAGAAATGTCCCAACTGCTCTTTGAGATGTATAAAAGAACAGTTGAAAAACTTACAGTTGACTGGTGCTACCTAGGTTACCCGTCAATGGCATTGAGACTGGTATATTATTAAGAGAGGTGTATGATGGGAATTGGTTTATTGTGCTGATCCATAGTAACCAACTCCTGTTCGTCCATCATTTATCTCTCTCACCAGCGACATATGGGTTTGTCTATTCACACTCTCAGCATTCTCTCTGCTCCAACAAACAGTCAGCCTTTTCTGCTGGGATAAGGAGATTTTTTAGTTACATCCATTATGTGCGTATCAACATTTATGGCAGGAAGATAATTGCCAAAGAGCTCAGGGGGATAAAAGCTCCCTCTTTATAACACAAACCCCCTTAAAAAATCAATATTGATATAAAACAGTTCAACGCAAAGCCTTGGCGTGTCTTCTGTTTCCTTCAGTTCAGAATGTTTTCTTTTGTTTTTTTAAACATAGCAAGTCAAACTGGAACATCAGGTAGAAAGCGTTCATAGCGAGTTACACCACTGCTTTTCCCACAGAGGATGATACAGCAGTGTACAATATTAATTGTTCCTCAAAGAAGTTTGCAGCAAATGTGTCAGATATAAAGAGGGCCCCTTGGAGAGGTGCCAGCACCATTTAAACTGATTTAGCTACCGTTATTTGGAGATCATACCAATTACTAATGAATCGTAACTTATAGTCACCTTCGCCTAAACGCTGAAAAACGCTGACACAGCCAGCATCAGGGAACAATGAAAACCTGGGGATTCTGCCCCTTTCCCTATTTCAGGAACTCAACCTTCTACTACTCCATCCCCCAGTTTGGATAAACCCATTTGTCACAGCTTCTACAAGATTTACTTCACTTTCCTATGGCTATGTACTCATAAAAGTTATTTTAAGGCGACTTTCATCAGAGTAGCAAGTGACATAGAACATTTATTGATTAAATGACTGGGAACCAGTGAGTTGCACTGTACTTAACCTACAGGACGACTTAAGGATTTTACTTACTGTTATTCTTGCCCTTGTGCTTCTTTCTGCCTCCCTAATTTTTGTCTCTCTCATGAAGCCCATTCGTAGGTCAATTCTTGTCCTACAGTCACACCCAGGCAGGTTACTGACCACTTAAGTCAGGGCAAGAGTGTCAGCCTGACACCTGGGATCATGAACTCTTCCAGTAAATCTTCCTGCACGTTCAGAAATCATCTAGCACAATAGCTCCCTAATCCCATTTTAAATCTCCAAATGCTACCACACTGTAACATTTACAACAGGGTCAGTAAAAACCCAAAACCAAAACCATTGTATTTATTAAACACTGCTGCCTGTGTTAAGAGGAAGTCATACAAAAGAAGTTTTTAAAAATATAACTGCCTCCTTTAATTACTAATCCCTCTCCAAACCCTTTAACAACTACTTTAGCTTTAAAAAAATCCAAGACACTTTACAGTTCAAAATACTTAGTTACAAGGGACCAGAAGCAAAGCCCGGTCAATATGTGTTTTTCTGATTTGGAAGTATTACTTAAAAGGACTAAAAATAGAGTTGAAAAACCATGCGAAATAAAGAGAAAACAAACAAACAAACCGAACCTCTGAAAATAAAAAGCTGAATTAAATTTGAGCTGCTCAATTGTGAACATTGAACAGCTTTTCACTCACTCGAGGGCTGTTAACTGCATGTTACCTGGCTTACAGTACAGACTATTTGTTTTTTATCCCTGAGCAACAGACTATTTCCTGGTTGAGTTTAAAAACTCTGTGACGTTCCAATATCAACCCACACATGTGTGTCACTGTCAACGTCAGTGGCAGGAAAACATTAGAAGTCACCCCCTGCTAATGCTTTCCTAACATGGAATTTCCTTGTACCTCGTCCCCCAGCCCACCTCCTCCTTCAGCTGAAAGCATCCTTCCCAAACTGCATTTTTTTTCTCTCTTCTAAACATATGGTAGGGAGAGAGAACTGAAAATGGGCAGTGCCAGCACTCGATCGCTGCTTTTTTAGGTGCTCGCGTGTAACTTACTCAAACTGCTCTCGCTGCCTTTCACTCGGCGAGCGCGGCCGCAGGGAAGAGCCCCCCTTGCGCGGGAGCTTCCCCCCTCTCCCCGAGGGGAGGGTTCCCCCCCGGGCACTACCGGTGCCTTTGCCACCGCCGTTCCGCCGGCACGCAGCTCCTCCCCGGGAACACACGGGGCACGTCCCGGGCAGCCCGGTGTGGGGGTGGCGGGGCCCCGCTGACCCGGGGATGCCGGTGCGCCGGGGGGAGCCTGGGGCGGGGAACAGCACCCTGCTGCCGGGACCGGCAGGTTCAAGGCCGTTCCGGCTCCCTGTCTCCCGGAGGCACCATATGGTCCATCTTGCACATCAGCAGCTTTATTTCCCCATCAGCTCGGCCCAGAGGGGGAGCTCCGGGAGCAGCAGCCACCCCCTGCCCCCCAGCCCCCCGGGGCACCGGCATTAGGCATTACCCGGGGATTACGGGGCTAAGTAGGGGAAGACTCGCGTTATATAACCGGGGGAGCGTTCCGCCCTCCCGGCTCTCCCACAGCCCGCCCTCCGCCCCAGCCGGGGCGGCCGCACGGCGGCGGGGGGGGAGCCCGGCGCCTCCGCCCCCGGCCCGCGGAAGGGGCCAGACGCAGTTAATCTCCCCGCTGGCGGGGCGGGGGAGGGACCGCGGGGTGCCCCCCGCTGTCCGAGGAGGAGGAGGAGGAAGGCTCTTCCAGGAGGCTCCCTGCAAGCGGCCGGTGCTCGCAGGGTTTATCGGCTTCCGACGGGACGAGGGGAGGCGGCCGCGCGTCCCCCGCACACCGCACCGGGGACCTGCCCGCCCGATCGCGGCGGCCGCGGCTCCGCGGCGCCTCCCGCCCCGCTCCCCGGCCCCGGGCTCCGCCGCCCCCCCGCCGGGAGCACCGTGGAAAACAAAAGCGGCCTTTTAATTTATTGTTCCGGGGGGGGTGGGGGGGGGGGCGGTGTGAAAGGAAATCAAAGCCCGTTTTCTTCCCAGAAACGGCCGTTCTCCCCGGGATCCCTCCGAGTCACCCTGGTGACAACCCCCCTCCAACCAAAGATGAACAAAAGCCGCGGTGCCCCCGGCCCCGGCGCTCCTCCGGGCCGAGCAACAGGCCAGGAGAGGCGTCGGAGGAGGGACCGGGAGGAGGGACCGGCTATTGACGGGGGAGAGGGGCAGCCCCTGCCTGGGGGGGACGTGGGACCGAGCCAGCAAGCGCCGTGTTTACCCTGCCATTGCTCTGAACCCCGATCTTAATCACAGCATAAGAAACCAAAACAGTTTAAAGCGTGAGTCAGCATGCGTTTTGTTCACGCGTTCTGTTCCGCACACACGGACGGTCCGGCAGCGAGCGGCGAAGGCACCGCGCCGGCAGCAGCGCCCGCACTCGGGGCTGCTCCCGCACACGCGCGCCCGCAGCTCGGGGCTCAGCGCCGCGCTCCACGCTCCCGTCAGGAATAACCCAGGGCTCCTTCGGGGCTCGGCCGAGCCTTTTGTTCACAATCCTGCCTATCGAACGTGCGCTTCAGGCTCCCAAAATAACCAGGCACGCGGCTGCCAACACAAATACCAGGAGTTATTAAAAAAATGATACTAGAGGGACCAGCACTAGCCCCTCCACGCGTGACACCCTCCCGGCGGAGTCCCCGGGCGATGACGGGTTTATCCTCCCCTGCCTGTCTGATCCAAGTTTAGCTGGAAATCCCCGGACGATGGCTGAGCCCGGCCGGCCGCACTGACACGGGAACCCGCGGGCTGGCGGCGCCGGGCGCACCGGTGGGTCCCCGCTCCCGCTCGCCCCCGACAGCATCCACCGCCTCTTCCCGCAGCATCGACCGCCTCTTCCCGCAGCCCAGCGCGTCACCACCCGAGCAATGACACAGAAACCCACGGAGCGTCCCTCGCTGCCGCGCACTGGCTGCCCCGCCGCCGTGCCCGGGACCGCACCGCACCGCAAATCACCTTCTTCACCACCATTTTAAAGCCCACGGACCCTCTCCCTCCTGCCCTCCTCTCCGTGGTCCGACCTCAGCTCTGACCATAACGGAGGGCGAAATTCCCCCCTCAAGTTTCTGCCCCCTTCCCTCCGGCGGCCCCGGCACACGGGACCCGCGGGCAGAACGAGCCCAAGGTGGGCACTTTCTTGAACCGCCCCTGCAAACTTTCCAGCCTGGCTGCGACCGTGCCGAGCCCGGCGAGCAACTGTTCGGAGGGTGTTTAAGTCCTTTTAAACCAGCTCCTACTTCCTCAGCCCATATCGATTTCAAATGCTACTTACTGGAATATGTGGCTCCATCCGTGGTGCTTCTACCCGCTGGGAAACCAGCAGCATCTTGGACTGGGGATCAACCGGCTTTTAGATCCACTTTGGCTGTATTGAGCAAACCCAGCGCCGCAGAGGACTCGCAGCCTGTTTTCTCCTTTTAGGTTCCAGACAAGTTCATCCTGGCGTTGCAGTTTGCTAATGATTCACTGTCTGTCTCGATCTGCTCACTACATTTCCATCAACCCACAGCTTCCTCACTTAGAAGGTGGAGTTTGTGGGGTTTAAGTTACTGATAGGCATATCTAAGTGCTGTGTCACTCAAAGAGGAGGAGACACACACACACACACTCACACACACAGACCGCACACTCACACACACGAACGGCTCCAGGCTTAAAGGGGAAGTAACACTTTCTTCTCTACAGAAACTGGACACCTCACAGATCCAAGGATTTAATTTTTTTTTTTTCCTCCGTTCATGAAGGCGAAAATTAACCAACCTACAGCCAAAATTTTAACACACAAATAGCTGCTTAGAATGTTTAGCACCTTCCTTGTAGAGCTTCAAGTTCATTTAGTACAAAGTTGGGTAGGTCAGAAAGCTACTGGCAATCAATAGATTTATTTTTCCTTCCAAATCAAAGTGCTCAAATCACTGAAAAGAGAGCCCAAAGCATGAAGTGTGAAGGTTTGAGTTATTCTTACAGAGTGTAGTTTCCTGTCCCTTTATGGCATATGATATTCAGCACTCTTAACACAAAAGGGTTAAACTCATCTCACACAGGTGAACCCAGGTTAGCAAGAAGGAAACAGCAGAGTTGTTTCATTTTCATCTTTTGTGCTATGTACATGTCTTTTTGAAGATAGACACAATTCCAAATAGAAAGCTCCCATAAAGCCACGCACTTCTCATATGACTATAAATGTGCTTGCTACAAGCTGCAACCCCTGAATACTAATTTTGATAGACCATCAACTGAAAGCTGAGAACCTATTCAGACCTCCTCTTGGACTGTGCAGAAAGAACTGGGAAGAGCAAGCTGCAGGCAGCTAGAAGAGCACACTGGGTCCACAAATAATTGCTGGTATAATTTAATTTTATTACCTTGCTAAATCACTACAATTGTCACTCCTGTCCTGATAGATTGGAGGTGCTAGAAACCCTGTCCCAGTACATTGACTCAATGGATGAGGTGTGGAAGACTTAGTAGCATTTGTAAGAAAATGTCTAGTTTTTAAAATCATTCCTGAAATAGTGATATTAGTAAATTATGTTCTGTAAAATTAGGAAGAAAGTTATTGGAATACAATCCCTTTACTGTAACCAAATACATAAAAGTGGAGCCAGAATCTGGCCTTGCTTTCCTGAAAGTTTTCCAGACAGCAATCACCTTCAACTTGGAGTAAACTTATAGACCTCCAAACCAATCTTTGTACCCTGAGCGAATAAATATTGGCAATATCAGTTAATCAACAGAGAAACATTGGTTTTCAGTTTTGCTGAAGCCTCTGGCTTGCCTGTGAGAGCTGTAACAATGGGCCTGCTTTCCTGAGCAGTATTTGTGGTATTTCAGTTTGCATTGTTTGGAAACTTATTGGTTTGCTTTTGCCTCCTATATTATTTTAAATTACTTTTATCTGTTTTGTCAACTGAAAATAAAGAAGCACAAAAATAATAAACTTTTGTGGGTGTAAACACCCTGAATTCTACAGCCTCTGAGGGCCAGATCTCAAAAGGCTTCAGTGTCTAAGGGGGTTGTATCAATATCTGATATTTGGGTTTGCTGGGCTGCCCAGACCAAGTCTACAACCCTGCCCAAAGTGCTGAGGCCCAAACACAGCATTAGGGCATCAGCACGGGATCTAAAAGAGCCAACATGCTGAGCAGGAGTCACCTAAAAGGAGCAGGCTCAGTGAAGATACACATTCATCATGCTTGAATTAAGCTCCACCTGGAAGGAGGTGCCACTGTCTGCCCAGTGTGCAATGCCAGAAACCCTCCCCTGAAGATACATGTGTATGTGGGCTCCCATCTTTCTCCCTGGAGAATTTTGGACAAAACCACTTATGGGTGGAACATGTGGGGCACACAGGGATTCACATACACTGTATCTGGACCTACTGACAACACCACAATCAGATGATTAACAGTGGGTCCATGTCAGTTTTTCTACACAGCACCTTCAGTGCACACCAGTTATTGTCAAGAAGTTTTGTCATTTATGACTCTTGCCAGACATCTGAAGCTCCTGACAGATGACAATACTTCCTAAGAACTGTCATTTGCTTTGTTCACTTTATAAAACTAGACCAAAGGCCTTCCCCAAAAGGAAGATGACATGGGTAGGGTGAATAGGAGTCCTGTCTGTGCCTGCTCTGCAGCAGGAATGATGCTGCTGCCTTTAGTTGCCAAGGGAATCTGCTTGCCAGGTAGTGGTTTGTGTTCTCCTCTGTAGGGAGGGGTGTGCTCTCAGAGGGAAATCAAAGCAAGACACTTTTAGCACTTAGTCCACTACAGAAATGTGGCAACATTTTCTTTTCTTAACCTGCTGGCTTAAGCTGTACAGGCTCTGGATGTCACTACAGCAGCTCAGTGCCAAGTGTCTCCATGCTGCCAAACCTGGTGCACTGGGCTGATCAGCCTGTGTGGTATGTGCTGGGATGCTCAACAGTGGCAAGGACAGCTTTGGGTGTGCTCAGAAGCCTAATTTCAGGCAGTGTGAGCATTTAACAAATCCCTTGCAGAGATCACTAATTTTCAGCGATGGGTAATGGCTAAGCAGGGGATTTCAGGGCTGCAATTTTGATCTTTGGTGATTAAATTATGAGCCCTTTCTTTTGGCATATTTACTCTAGCTGACCTGGGGGAATCCCTGGCTGCTCTGGAATCAATAACAAAACTTTCACCGGCTTCTTCAGGGCAGTATTTCATCTTCCCAGGTTAGGCTTACCCAAAGCATTTGCAGACTACCTTATTACTGTGCTTCTGTTCTATTTTGAAAAAGTGACTTGTAGGATTCTGCAGAAAAGATGTGATTCTAATGGCATCCAGGCTGCTATGGCTATGAGGCTTGACAAAACATATCCTAGGACCTCAAATGCTTTCCCCAATACTGGGCATCAAATCTGGGCCTGACTGGCTGTGATTAATCACATTCTTTATCAATTTTACACTAGTTGGTCACATTTAATTTAGCATCTTTAATATCCACAGAAAACATAGTTTGCTTTGTTCTGTTATAACACTGCATCATTTCTTTCCACATGGAGATGTCTTATTCAAGACAAGAGTCTGAGAGCTGAGAAATTATAACGATCTGAAAAATAAAAAATGGATGAGAAGAGTGCCTTGAACCAAAACAAAACTCAAAAAACATAATGAACCAAAAATATCCCAAACAAGACCAATGTTTTTCCTTTACTCCACAGTTTTAAGAAAGCAGTATCTTTCCACCTAAGGAGAACAGTTAGCTGGAAAGCTGCAATATGCTAAATAACTGCCCAAAGTTGCATTCACCAAGCAAAAGGATCACACACTCAGACACAGCCTTGATGGGTTGTGTCAGCAACAGGCACTGCCAGTGTAAGATGGCCAAGGGATAGAAAAAAGGTTTGCATCTTCCAGGCTGGTGTGAACTAAACATGCTAAAACTGAGCATCCAGGCAACCATGATGCTGGGACTCTGTTCTCCCAGGAGAACTGTGCCTGACTTCCAGCTGGCCTCTGGTGTTCCTGGCATCAGAAAGCACAACAGGAGTCTGAGCAAACAAGGGCTGCCCCACAGCACGTCTTGTATGCTGAAGGGAAGCAGCAACTGAGAAGCACAAGGATTCACCACGGATCCACTGAAGGATTCACAAATTTGTCAGTGCTTCAGAACCAGATGGGTGGCAAGCATGTGATGTTTTCTACTTGCACGTTTGCAACCTGAAATCAGGTGAAATCAATGGTTTGGCCTAGATGAGCCGTTGGTTGAACTAGTCAGTACTGCATTTCTTATGCTAGATCAGATCAGCAATCCAGCTAATTTGGTATCTTGTCTCTGACCACAGGCAATAGCTGATGCTGCAGAAGATAGAAAAGAAACTTTTACTGAACAATTGCAGGACAAATTGCAGGTAGTGGTGCAAGTTTCTTTTTAAGCAAAGCCAATCTGTAATTGGCTGATGCTCAGAACCGGGAAGGCTCATGTCCTTTGTGTACTTCCCCATAGGACACTGTAATATACTGGGGATGAAATTACTAATGCATGCAAACTCTCAATTCATTTCTGAAAGCCACAATACCATCAGCTTCAGTAACATCGTGTTGAGTAAAACAGCATCTCAGGTCATTTCTGAATGTGTTTAATTGCATGTCCTTTTTCATAGCATGAATCCATTCTTTGATGCTATGGTTTGGGTTGGAAAGCAGCTTAAAGACCATTTACTTTCAGCCCCCCTGCCATGAGGAGGGACACTTTCCACCAGCCCAGGTTGCTCAGGACCCCATCCAACCTGGCCTTAGACCCTTCCAGGGGTGGGGCATCTACAGCTTCTCTGGGCAACCTGCTCCAGGGCCTCAACATTCTCACAGTAAAGAAATTCTTCCTGATTATCTAATCTAAACATATCATCTTTCAGCTTCTCTCTTTTCAGTCCTATCAATACATTATTTTTTCCTACTAGAAGTATACGGGAAATACCTAAAAACAGATAAATTGCATCAGTAAACAATTTAAATTTACTCAGTAATGCTCACTACACTGAATAATTCTGTAAGTCATACAGAAAAATATATGTATATGTGTATAATGGTTAATGTATCAATTCTATTTTTTTTTTAAGAAATGTTACTTTTAGGAAAATAAGCTTCAAGAAAAAAAGCTTTTGATTGTATGCAGTTAACTAAAGGGTTTCAGCATGGTCTTCACTGGACACGAAAGAAGAACACGTATGATCAGCTTTTCACAAGCCCTTCAACTTCCACAAGTCATTACTTACATGAGCTCCCATGAAAGAGTGTATAGGTAAAATCATCAAAGGATGGATGGCCACACTAAATTTCAGTGGGTACATGTACTACTTTAGAAAATTATATAAATTAAAGTGAATTACGATTTTGTCTTTTAAAAGAGAAAGAAAAATAGACACCAGTCTAATCTCTTTGCCTAGGAGTTAGGAGATGATAACTATGAGTAACTTCTTCATATTTTCAGAAAGGTACATAGCATAAAGTGTCTGTCTTCTACTAAAGTATCAGTTAAAATCAAGTTGTTAATGTCTGCTTAGTGGCCAAATACTTGTTTCAAATTGATGTCTTTTGAACTTAATTTTTTAACTTAGAAATCAATTATTTGCATAGCTCAGAGATCCACTTAAGCATATGCTAACATTATGTATGAGTCTCTCATATATGGAAGGGATTACCCAAGTGCTGAGGGAAGCACACAGATGATCAGGGTAGTGAAATGCTGACAGGTTGTTCAGAGGGTTGGTGGATGCCCTATATCTGGAAACTTTCAAGGTCAGGTCGGACAAGGTTCTGAGCAACCAGATCTAGTTGAAGATGTGCCTGCTCAGTGCAGGGGGTTTAGACCAGATGACCTTTAAAGGTCCCTTCTGACCCAAACCATTCTGTGATTCTATGAGCTGTTTTTGTCGAAGACTTACAGACATTTCAATTCTGACCATCTTGCAGCTAATAAGATTTTTCATTAAAAGCACAGAAGCTGATATAAATGAACATAATATCACATTTAATAGCTCTATTGTCATCAACAGTACATTGAAATGTTTGATAATTAATGACATTTCTCCAATTCTTACTCATGCATAAAACAACTTCCCTCTTGACTTGTGATGTGTGCTCCTGGCGTGGCTGCTGCTGGCTCTGCCCAGCGAGCACAAACCCTGTGCTGGGCTGCAGGTGTGTTGGACAGCAGGGCTGAGGCAGCTGCACATTCCACCTGCAGCCTCAGTGACATCTAAGAATAAAAGGTGTCATTTGCTGAAGTGAGAGGTACCTGCAAACACCCAGGCGTTGTTTAAACGAGCCCCTGTCGCTGCCCAGGAGATGCCTTCTCTCCAAGCATTCTCACATTTATCAACTGCTCCAGCAGCCAAATGGGCACACAACCAGCTCCCAGCACATGGAAGGGTATTGAATCAGGAGCAAACAGTGACAGGCATCACTTGCCAAACTTCCAGGTTAACAATAGGCCTAGGCAGCAGGACACACTTATTTGACTCCTGTACCTGACTGCAAGTAAGACACCACTCAGAAGATGTAATAAAGCAAACAAGGCTTAGCAGTAATTCAAGCCTTGCTGTTCCTCACTGCTGGATCACACAGTTCATACACAACTGCAATGATTAGGGACATATAGACTTGCCTCAGCTCCTCTAGAAGTCAAGAGAAAGGCAGAATCTGACCCATACCTGATACAAGACATTCCAGATTGCTTTAAATATCTAAGTATGAGAAAATGGTTCTATATTCCCTGTTTTTAAGACAGGATCACATAATTTTACTTTCCTCTGGAAACACACCTTTTTTCCTTAATTTTCCCTTTTGTTTCTAAAGCTGTCCTCTCTTTACTAAAGCTATTTTTTAAAACATTCTCTATTTCATGACTGTCAAAGTATTCTTTCCATGCCAGATACATGGCAAAGTTACATATTCTTCAACTCAAAACAATTTACATGAATATTCATAAACTACCTGATGGCAGAATTGGCCCTGAGATTTAAACCCATAGAGCTTACAGAAACAAATGTTACCCTCTTCCCTTTGTCAGAGATCCCTTGCATCATGCTTAGAAATTATACTTTTATGCAGTTGTCAAGAAAATGCAAAACCAATGCGTGAAACACTGTATGTTCTGTTTATTAAAGAAGAGTGTCTGTGATGATACAGATATTCAGCCAGACTAGGATGCTGCCAATGTCAGTTTGTGATTTACCAGAAATTATTGATTTCAATTCCTGGTTTCCCAGGGCTACTGAGCATATCCTGTCATATAAATATGCATCCGTTTGCTAGAGGCTGCAGCCTTCTGTAGAAATGTGTGGTGTCTCAACTAGTGTCAGATTTTGTGAGCCAAAAAATAAAGCTTTACTTCCCTTCAGTACAGGAATGAAGAAAAGCTATTAAGATACATTTCTATGTCCAATAAAATATCAACAAAACTATGGCATCCATCCAGAACTTCGCATTTTGTTATTCAAATTAATAAGGTGGCACGGTCCTGAGAAATTGCATTACCCCCACCCTCCCTGTTCCCCAAAGGAAAGTAAGAGACCAGTAGCCTCAAACTTCTCATATAACTCAAGAAAGAGCTTGAACCTAACTACTTTTAGGTACATAAAAGTTACAAGTCAGTTACACCACATGCAAGTACAAAAGGATGATGAGTATAGTTACTCTTTGTACATTAGGGCCAAGAGTGGTAGTCAAATTGCCAGCACTTGTAAAAGGCAGAAAGGAGAATACCCCTGGGAGCCCTTGGGAGGTCCAGCTTGCGTCCTCTCAGGCTGTCCCCCTCCCAGGACCCTCTGTTCTCCTGCTCACCTTCTGCTCCTGGTCACCCAATGCATTCCTGCAAAGTGTTTCTTTCATTTGGCCCTACTACTCCTTAAGACTTTCTCTTGGTTCTTCTGCTGTGCTCACACCTCTAATCCCAGCTATCCACTCTGCTGTCTTCCCTTTCCCAAGGGAAATACTCCAGGGTGGAGACAGGTCTCTCTCCTACTGCTGGAGCTGCCAGGATGTGCCACAGGGTACAACGGCATTTGTGGAATTTGGTGAAAGATGCTGACAATTCTGCTGCATGCAGAATTTGGTCCATACTCATCTCAGTGTTCAGAGAAGGGGTTTGGTTGTATATTTTTCTCCAAAAACCTCCCTGTTTTACCATCACTTTTCTCAAGTCAGTTGCATGCCCTAATGAGTTCTATGTTTACAAAAATACAAAATGTCCAGGGCTGACAGTGGTGGCAGAAATGACAGAATCAATAGGATAGCATTTTCTTTTCTCTTCTCACTTGTTAATGTACAGTGCAGATTCAGTCTGGGAACAACAGAACAGGGCACAGCCCTCACAGGACCAGCCAGTGTAACCTTTGCAGGTAAAGACTGCGAGAGGGACATGAATCAGGTTCTCTCCCTCCCTGCTGCTGTGGCTGGTGCAGCTGGGACAGGGAAAGCACCTCCCTCTCAGAGAGGTGATAGTGATTCCTGCTCTGCCTTCCAATTGTACCCGCTGCTACTTGGAGCAGCACCACCTCCATTTTACACATTACATTGAGGGAAGTTGGGTTTTGCCATGGGAGGATGGAAAAGGTGGTAAGAAGCTCCCAGCCGTGGGGGATGTTGCCTGGCTGATGCCTATTTCACACAGACTCAACAGCCCCACAGAAGCACAGTGATCACCACACCGTGAAGGAAGGAGCCCCCTCATTCAGGGACAATTTTCAACTGGCTTGGAAGTGAACCCCTGAATTCCTTTTGAGCACTCTGGCTCTTCCTAAAGTATTTGAAAACAACTTATTTCCAGATTATGGTGAGATCATCTTGCTCTTGCAGGAAAAAGAAAGGAGAGAGAAAAGGAAGCACTGCAACTTCCCAAACCACTTCAGCACCAAGAGCAGTATGATCCCAAATCAATGCAGAGGGGCTGACAGCAACAATAAGTGTTGACTGCTGCACTGAAGGGGCTGTTTAACCTGGCTAGGAAAAGTTATTTCTGCCACAGCTATTTGAAAAAAAACATTGGCAATTAAATTAATTCAAGCATATCCTCTCTTTTCATGGGAAAAATGCGGAAAAAATCCAGGCAGAGAATGAATGGCATCTATATTAATGAGAAACTGCTCAAGAAGAGAAAAATAATGGTTTTCTAAAGTATATTCATATTACATTCTGTGGTAGCACCATATGCTAGTTTCCTAGATGCTGGTAATCCTGATGTATTTTTATCTTGGCTAGTACCAAGGAGGGAGCTGTACAAGGCCAAGTTCTTCCCACATATCCATGTTGAAAGCAGTTTACCTTCGCTCTGCGTTGTGAATGTGAACCAAGACAGCCATGCAACTGCTTCAGAGCATGCCTTTATTTTCTGGCTGTATCTCACTGGCTTTTAAATATCATCATACTGCATCTCTTGAGTCTTTCATGAAGCCTCTTTTTCAATGATAGAGCCTGGAAATCTTGGACTTAGAAATCACAAACCTCTACTGCTTCAATTTAAGGGTCAGATTCACTAATTAGATGCAGCAGGAGACTATAAATTGTTCACGTTCCAGACAGAGGAGAACAACAAAAAGCCATTCTGTATTAACATATATGTAGGACTTCATTCTTCTCTAAGTTGAACAAATATTCCTTAATAAGTCCTTAGAAATCTCTTCTGAATATGGTGGCATTCTTCCATTATTAGACAGGGAAAACCAGCTCTGACTGTACTAGAAAAAAGAACCACCAAAATTAATATTGTTTAATTGGATAGATTTGAAATACCTATAGCACAGGTGACCCTTACCTTAGCCTGCTACTGAATTCTTGTACTCCTTCCCCTGTATGCAGCAGTCCATACTGCTCTGCTCTGCTCCAGCTGCACTGCCCTCTAGACACTTAACCACAGATCTCGATACAATTTCTGGTGCAATGATTCTGAGGCTTTTGGGGAGTCAGCAGTCCAAGGATGAAAGTGATCACACATTCAAAATTCACATTATTTTGAACGTTTTTGAAAGATGCTGGTATGAACATGTATCACAGTTTCCACTGGGGCCATGGGAAAGTGTTTTCAAGACAGCAGGAGTGAAGTCAGTCCTGAAGTCAGCACACAGCTCGGAGCAGTTTCCTCAGCTGGGGCTCACCTGATACAGAACAGCCTGAAAAGGTGAGGCAAGAGGCAAGTGCAACTTTGGGTGTAAGGCCTAGGAGGGAAGCAAGCCATGGTATGTCCCAGCAAAGCATGGAGAGCCAAGTAGTAAGTCATCCACAAAAAAAAAAAAAGAGATTTGCCTCTGTCAGTTTGGGATTCCAGGAGGAAAATCCAAGTGTTCCTGGCTGTCTAGTTAGCAATTCATGCTATGCTCATCAGCACGGTATGTGACTCCCTGCGACCACACTGCCTCTTGGTAACTTTTAGCCACTCTAAAGATAGGTGTGGTAGCACTTCGGAGTCACTCTGGAAACCAGGAATACACGTTTGGGAGGCATCGTTTATAATTGACACGGCTGAGCTGCAGCTCTGCCTCAGGCAGAAGGTAGACTCTGTCTCGCTGGGGGTGGTGAAATGAAATCTCTTAGCACAGAAGGAACACAGAGCTACTCAGAAGCCTGCAGGAAGGGGCTGGCACCTGGGGTTGCACAGAACCTCCTTGCAAAGCAACTGGAGGGAATTTTTTTCCCCAAGTAAGGAAACTGCGGAGGATGTTGTTGCCGAAGTCACCAGTGAAGTTGTAGGGAAATTGAAATCATGAGCAACAGGATCTTTCTGCATTTTGGCAAGATTTGAATCCACAGCTGTTTATAAAAATGTAATTAGTGGCCTGTCAAGCACTTTGAAGATGTTCTGAGTGCTAGAAAATTGTGATAAACTTATCTTTCTGTGCCTCTGTGTCTCGTGAGCGATTATTCAATCAGTGGGTTGTTGACTGGAAGACTCAGCCAAACAATGATCGGGCTTCTAAACTATTCAATTACCTCTAATGAAGAAGGATCAGAGAAACAACCCTTAAACACCTTAAACAGAGCAGCAGTATTAACACACCAAATGACTCTCAGGAGAAACCTCCAGACACTTGCCAAGGTTGGCTTTGGAGCCAACCGTGATACAAATGCATAAAATATTAGTTCCTTAATGGTTGTGAAGTGTTGCTCTTTAAAGGTTACTGTCTTCCTGTCCAGACAAGGCTGCAGTGGAATGATGAATGAAGCGATCCATAAATCTGAGGTTTTCAAGCACCTGCAACTCCCATTGGGGTCAACAGGAATTTTGGATTACTGGGATTTGGCCAGTAAAACCTGACTCTGCGTGAGATTAAGAATCCCCAGGGCTATTGGCCTCCTCAGCCCCAGTGTTTACCTGATGAAGTACTTTGAATGGCTGCTCCAAAAATGCTGGCTATTTGGATGCATGTTTGTGATGACAGACTTGATCTCTAAAGCACAGGGACCAGGTCTGTGCCAGAGAGGCTGCTTGGAAGTGGAATTGCGAAGAAGTCTCTCTGTGCCTGACAGAGAGGCACAGTGATCCCTGCAAAAACTGCAAGACAGAATTCTGCTTCTGAGGGAATTTCTCTCTCTTCTCCATTACAAGTCTCACCATATACAAAGAGCTGATTTGTTATTGGAGCCCAAAGGAATGAATGAGCTCAAAAGAATGTGACGAGGAGAGAATGCTACAATTCCACTGGGAAGAGCTACTTCTTTTTCTTTAACTTTTCCATTCAGTTAATATTTTACTGTGGCCTTGGAGCGCAGTCTCATCGGAATGCCTCTGTCCCGCTGCAGCACCGGACAGTCGGCTGGAGCATAAACACTGCACCTGCCTGTAGCTGTCTAGAAGCGTTGTGTGTGTCTGCATTTTTGAAAGTATCTCACGGTTTTGTTTCCTGTGAATGTGCATTCAGCCCTGCACACTCGTGAAATGCTTAGCTGGGTTTGGGAGCGTGTACATAGCGGGCCACAGCGGGGGGATGGGGCAGGGGAAGAAAGAGGGGCTGTAAGGCAGCTTGAGAACTGATACCATGCTAGTGTGAAACTTCTTTGTGAAGGGAACAACACTGCTAGGTTTTGGCTTAAAGATTCTCAAACACTCCAGCAGCTTTAGAAACTTGAACGTGTCCTAGGCTCAGCTGTGTGTAGACACAATGCTGGAGAGGAGCCCCCATTTAAAATGGTGCCAAGGGCTCCGATAGCTTCTGAAATTCCAGGATCAGGCCCTAAAAATAACAACACATTGGACCCAACATAGCCAGCAGAGCCAGAGGAGATGATAGGCTGCACAGCATAGTTCTAAGCCAGCTTTCCTAAACTGCAAACCCATTAAATATTTAGGTGGCCATATGCAAATCATTTAAATTCTGTTTCTCAGAAGCACACCATGGTGTACAGATGTGCTTTGTGCTGAGATCCTCATCCAAAGCTTTCAGCAACTATTTACTCTAAACCAGTAAAGGACTTAATTAACGCCTAATTGTGAGCTACCTTTTTTTAAAGGCTATTTATTTATGAGGGAGGAAGGGGAGGAAGCAGAAATGCAAAGACCTGAGTTTCTGTCTGAGCAAACTCACATAGAAGAAAACACACTTTTGTGACCGTACCAAAGAAAACCCCAGGATTGCTCAGACATTTGCAACCCCCTCCACGGGTACCAATTTGCTAATTCAACAAATAAACAGCCCTTTATGTAGGAGCTGTCTCATGGACACTGTGAACACTTTAGAGACCAGGGCCCCAGATCTTCTTTTCTTAATGTCACTGTGAATTTGCTTGTGGAAGTGTATGACACCATGCGCGGAGCCGAACAGCTGAGCTCATGCTTCAGGCATTCTCCCAGGACCGAGGGGGAGGGGGCTCTCCGCCAGCTCTCGGCCGCTTCTCCCCTCGCATTTACACACACACAAATCATGTTATCATAGTGAAAATATGTAAGAATTCCAGGAAGCAGAGGAAGTTTGTGTGTTGACCTTAATTTATTTTTTTCCAGAGGAAGATCACTCCAAATGTTAAAAGGATGGTGGACTCTAGCTAAATTAGTTTGCAGATATTTTAATTTTCATTGCAACGCTTTCTTCTGCTGTATTTTGTCTTCTAGGATTAATGCTGTTTGTATTTTATCTCATGTGGCTTTTTTGACTGAGAGAACTGAAATCACTTGGTGAGAGGTCTACAGGACCTATTTGGACTCTAAAAAAATTTGGTAAAGGAGGTCCCAGTGCATTCTGGTTCCTATTTTCCATTACAGTACAGTAAAATTGGGTGAGACTGTTTCTGGAGGGGAGGGAAGGAAAGGGTGGATGAAAGAGTGGGCTAACACATTAGGCTTTGGCACATGGAGGCCTGGGTTTATTTTGCTTTACAGTTCTGGGCTGGAACTCTTTAAAATGCTGATCAGTTTGGCCCCAAACTCAATTTCACTTCTAAAAACACACTTAACTTTAAACCTGCAAATGCCTTGGAAGACTGTGGGACCTAGGAAGTTGCTGTAGTGGGAAGTGCAGTTACCTGCACTGGCTGGTACACAGCACCTTGCAACATCCAGCCACTCCTCTCTCCATACTCTGTGGACAATGTGGTCACACAGAGACTTGTAAAATGGCAAAGATATCCCATACCTCTTAACTGGCCAACAAGGAACCCAAGTATGGAAAATACTTCTGTTTAATTGCAGGGGTCAGTTGTCCCTCAGCCTGGCAGCCTCCATGAGGAACACCAGCCCTGTGCCCCCAGCACACCTGAGCCTGGTGGTTATTCCTGAGGAACCCCACACCCTGCTGTGTGCTAGGGCTCTTTGGGTTTTGTAAAATTTGCTTTGACCAGCACGTTTAACTTGTAATATGACTGGGCATTAATCCTGGACACCTCTTGAAGAGTTTGGTTTGAGAATGTATCAGATTGCTTAAGATTTCCTTGCAAACTATTTCATTCCATATGTTTCTCTGTTGCAAACTTAAGCTTGAAGCCTGATTCAATTTTAAATGAGCAAGCCTGTTCTTCTAGCTAGCAGGCAGCTTGTGATGTATATTTGGGCCAGGCATCCCCACCCAACAGCTCTGCTCAAACAAGTAGGGCCATCACAGCAAAATCTCCTGAGCAGCTCAGTGTTGGCAGCCTCCCTGAAATCAAGGGATATGTCACTGAAGCTGTCAGTGTAGGACTTGTCCCACAGAATTTATTGCTCTATTCAAGTTTTTCTTTATTCTTTTCTACAGGTTTTCTGAATGCACTTCTTTCTCTCTCCCTCTGCTTGCCCCCCGTTTTATCCTCTTGTCACATATTTCAAATGCACACTTGCCTTCCCTGCCACAGCTCTGGAGGGCTCAGGCAAAAGGGGGCAGGAAAAGTAGTATTTGAATTATATTTTGGTTTTCAGACTATTCAGACGTAGAAGTAGGCAATGCAAGCCTGCTACTTTGCATGTTGTGGTGCTGAGGCTTTCTTCTTTTTAAGCATACAACCCCCACCAGCTGCAGTCTAGATTTACACCATGGGGAAGAACACAGTAGAACCAGATTGGAGATTAATCAAAGCAAATTCTGGCCCGCTGTTACATGTGTCCCAAAGATTTAAGAAGTAAAAATAAAAAACGAGGAGGTTTTGCTTTGGTAATAAACATTACAACAGAAAGGCACAACTTTCCCAAATATGCTGTGAAGAGAAGACAGATGCCTTCTAAGGCTTCTTGGTCTCTCTGGCCATTGCTGTAGATTCGAGGCTGTGTGCTGCCAAAACGGAGGCTGCTGGGGCTGCCCAAGCCTGCTCCCAGCACACGGAGTGTCTGACCCCCCCACTGGGGCTGCCCCAGCAGGGTCCAGCATTCCTGGCTCCAGCACATGCTGTAAACATCCAGCACATTCTGGGGTGTTCAAGGCAGACCACAGAGCCCAGTTCACCTGCCTCCTGGTCACTGGGAAAATTAATGATCCAGAGGTTTTGGTCTAAGTTAACCACGCTGCCCAGGAGAGAGCCAGAAAACCCCCTGGGATCTTTACTACACAGAAGTCCCTTCTAGTCACTTGTTTGTTACTCTAAATTGTATAGCTTGTGAATAATAAAAAAAAGGTCACATACAATGATAAATTATTAGTTATCTTGAAATGTGAGATATTCTTCAGCTTTTAGGGGTATTTTCATTCTACAGGGATTACAAGCAGGTGAAAGTTTTTAGTTAGCAATAAGCAGAGTAACTGCTAGTCTTCATTAAGAACATCTACTTAAACTTCTGGGCTACCATCCTCAATTGGCATAAACTACCACAGCCCCATTTAAGTTAATGCAGCTCTACTTAGCTGCATCTTCTGGGGAGCCAGCTTTTGCTTTCTTGGGAAGAGAAAAAACTGAAGAATTAGGAGGGTGAATATTTTCTCCTTTTGAAAAATATATTCACAGGTGGCACAGGTAAATCATTGTATTTAGATGTAAGAACTGAGAAGATGCCAGGACTAGTGAAAACCATCTGTATCTAGAAGAAGGAAACGATCCCATCCTTACTGGCCTGTATGAGATATTTTAAAGACATCACAAATGGTTTTAAGTATCTTCCTCAGCAAAGACATGGCTGAATTGGCCCATGTGTGTAATCAGGGCAGGGTTATACAGTAAGGCCCCGATTCAGCAAAGTGCTGGAGCACACCTTCAGCTTTTAGTGCATGAGTGGCTTCATTGAAGTCCTTAGTAATTACATGTTTTGCTGAATCAGGACCTGAATTTATTTGGGGCAGGAGGACCTTAATATCTTCCAAGGAATTATACTTATTAAAGTGGACAGTCTATAAATTAGTGTTTAAGTTAAAATCAATTTCTCGATAATACATATCCCTAAAAGACAGAATGTTAGTTTGTATGAGCTTTGTAACAAAACTTTAATTAAACCCTTTTTAAATAAAACCTGTCGTACATTATACTGCTAATTGACTTGACCTGGTACAAAGAGGACTCTGCCAGCTAGAGGAGACTAAAGGAGATTATTCTGTCTGGTGCTGCAGTGATTGTGTGTTAATAAAATTTATTTCTGCAGTCTTGCCCAACTCCCTATTGTGTATTCAAGAAATGTGTGGGCTCGAAGCCAGTCATCACAAAGCAAAAAGTAATAAAACCTCAAAAGCTGACTTTTTCTACCTCATTCTGCTGCTTTTCTGTAGTGCAGAGTACATGGTACAGTCTGCTTGCATGTACATCTCAGAGTTCTCTTTTAAAATCATTTTAATTCATTTTTTCAATTATGTTAAGCTCTGCACCTTATTAATGTGAGCACAGTAACAAGCGAAGGACAATTAAAGGATCCAAAAAGCTTGGTGATGAAATAGTCTGGGTGTGGCAATTATATTTTATTGCCACTACACTGATTACATACAATGTAACACATCTAGCAATTAGAGAAACATGTTAATCCTCCTGGCCCAGACCTATTTCACACAGAATTCATTTCAATGGGCCAAATTCTTCCTTTACCCTCACGTAAGTAAATCTGAAATAGCTTCTTGCCAATCAGTAGAATAATTTGGATTGACATTCATGTAAATGACAGCAAAATACGACCCGCTGACTTCACAGAGTTATTCCTGATAGATGCTGGGTGCAATCACAAAAAAGTAATCACAAGAACTTATGCACGAAATACATGGAATAAACAGGAGGACTTGGAAGTTTTAATACGTGCTCAAAATTATGAATTAATTGGCACAAGAAACTTGTTGGGATAATTCACATGACTAGAATATTAATATATCTAGTGGAGCTAGAAGGAGTGGAGAAGGACGAAATGCTGTCCACAGACACATTCATCCCACAGTGTAAAACATGGGAAGAGATAACCAGTTGAAAATCCCTAGCTAATAATAACAGAGGGAGTGAACACAGGTGCTGTCACGATGTGGGGGTTGGGGTGTACAGAGTAAAGCTACAAAGAACAGATGGACAGAGCTCCTTCTTTTGGAGGGCAACAAGATGAATCATACACACATCCAGGCCACTGGGCTTGGAGACGATGGAGGCACATGGCAGGAGGCTGATGGAGATGCCTGCTGGGACACAGGGAGCACAGGACAAACTCCACGCTTCCAGTGTGTCCTGCAGGAGACAAGGCTGGAGAAGCAACTGAAGGGAATGCTCTTTAGTCTTCATTTTAAGAGTCAGAAGAAACAGGTTTAAAAAATAAGCAAACAGAATGCAATTTGGTGACAGTTATCATGGAAGGAGAAAACCCACTGCTCCTGGAAGGGAAAATGAATAGCAAATAGAAGCAATAGACTTGAGAAAATGCAGATTAAATAAAATCTGAGAATTTTAAGTATTATCTCATGGGGAATGCACTGAGAGTAGCTGATAGTTCCTTAAAATAGTTCTATTAACAGCATGAGTGCAAATCATCCCAAAGCAGCAAAACCATTTGAAGTGTTGCAAGAAACCACCTTAGCTAAATCATAGACTCCACTCTGACCTCAAACACCAGAAGGGCAGAGAAAGTTAAACCTAGGTCTGATTACTGAAGACCAAGATGAAAGAAAAGAGAGGGTGTAAGGCCCAAATCACGAAGGTCAAGTGAGAACACATTGGTGCAGAAAGGACAACAAGAAAACAGGATGCAATCATACTTCATAAGGAGAGGAAGATGAAGAAAATGTGTTGGCCTGCTATTGAACAAGGCAAGGAAAGTTATTGACAGGTGATGCTGAAGAGGCTGAGTGCTTGAAGGTTTTTTTTCTGCAATCTTTACCAAAAAAGTCAAATAACCTTAGGCAGGAAACACCAATAGTGACAAAGATCTAGAAACACAAGTGAAATCAGGGAAAGAACAGATTAAATAGTGGTTAGATAAATCAGATCTTTCAAATTGGTTGGGTCAGATACAATTCATCTTAAAGTATCTTACTGGACTACCCAAAGCAATCTCAGGGCCATGAGTGGTTTTCTTGGAGATCTTAGGGGATATGGGTGAAAATCCAGAAGACAGAAAAATAGCAGATAGTGTGTTTCCTTACAGGGAGAGAAAATATTGTAATGGGGAATTAAAGAGCAGTGGGTGAAGGTCAGTTTTTGGAAAAATACAGAAACAATCACATTATTTGTAGCCACTCAGGAAATAACAAGGAGATGAGTAACAGCTAGCATGGCTTTGACAAAAACATAGATTTGTTAAACCAATTTAATTTCCTTCAGTGGGAATAGAGGAGAAGCAACAGATAAATCTCAACTTTATTAAAGCTTTCCAGGATTAGCCTCCTCATGGTCATGAATGAGCTAGGAGAAATACAGTCTCCCTCCACCTACAAAATTCTCTCTCAAACTGGAAGTATGTTAAATACATTTCTGTAGACATCTGGCCTGGATTTGCTTCTGTGAAATACTTCTACTCCAGTCTTGTGTGTTAGATCAGAATGACTTAGTTTCTGCAAATGGTAAAAGTGAGAAGGGCTGCACAGGTGATCAGGCCATTCTGAGGATGTTTGCTTAGAATACAATGTGATTTTTCACAGCTGGAGCAGGGTAGGCAATCTGGGGCAAGTCCTTTCATTTTTAAAGAAGATACCAAACAGAAAAGATCTAGCAGAGAGCACTGAGAGTAGGCAGAGGCCCAGCAAACACAAGCTACAAGGAGAACTGGAAGGAAGGCTCTCATATAGTCTGCAGAAAAGGCTGAGGAGGGCTACGTGTGTAATATACATGTGCACTTAAAAAAAAAAGGAGTAAGTAGTCTTCTTTATCCAGTGTGGATAGGGTAAGAAGTATTGGGTTAAACAGGAGCACAGGAAATTTAGGTTAAACATTAGGAAACACTTGGTAATAATATGGCAAGTTAAGCACTGGAAAAGATTGCCTGGGGAGGTCACAGAGCCTCCCTCCTTGGAAGGTTTCAAGAGTATGCAAGATGTACATTATCAGAAATTATGCTTTTAAAGTTGTGGCAGACTTAGACAACCTCTAAAAACTCACTTCCCTTTTTGAGGGCTTCTATTCCCCCAGTTTGAAAGGCTAATTCACTCTAGGGATAAGGCAGCCATGCCTGGATGCTGGAATGGCACATCACAGCAGCCCCAGCCCTCTCTCGGCGTCAGCGGCTCAGCAGGTGCGTCAGCCGGTGCCTCAGCTCCAGCAGAGAGGTGATCCCTCCCACAGGCACCTCGGTACCTGAATGAACTTTTCAGCACTTTATTGAACCAGGAGCTCAGCTGGCAGCCTTTCCCCTGCCAAGGTGCAAACACAACTGCCCAAGTTTTTACCATCCACTGTTCACACCTGCGGCAGCGCTCAGCCGGGAATTGCTGCTGAAGGACACAGAGGGGCTTTCCTCAATGCACAGTTCTGCTCCCCGTTTCCAGAGAAAACTGAACTGCTGGGCAAAAACACAGCCTGCACTCCCTGCTCTAGCTAATAATTCATTTCAGAGGGAAACAAAAAGAGAGTAGAACACTGAAGCCCAAGCTACAGTCTCATGTAGCAGATCATGTCCTACCCACTGCACCTCCTGCCCTGCTCGGGAGCATCTGCACAACAACCTGTGGATAACACACGTGCAGAGAAAAGACATTGGATCACTGGCCACTAGCCAAGAATTTATCCCTACAACAAATGTGTTTAAACCCAGACCAGCCACGTGTAGAATGCTCTGAATGACACAGTTGCTGAATGTTTCCATTAAAATGGTAACTAGAATATCGATCACTAAGCTCACAGTCACAAAGATATTCATGTTCCTACCACC
This sequence comes from Aphelocoma coerulescens, assembly GCF_041296385.1. Lineage (NCBI taxonomy): Eukaryota > Metazoa > Chordata > Aves > Passeriformes > Corvidae > Aphelocoma > Aphelocoma coerulescens. Next base: position 14,838,171 of record NC_091018.1, read on the forward strand.
CACAGTAGTCCCAGACAAACGTCATTCTATCTCTGCCCACTGAAGCCACAGTGCTGTAAGTCACAGCTCACAGAAAATGAGGAAGTTAGTTTATCTAAACTTACACAGTGATGAGATGACATCGCTAAAATGATAATAAAATTGGGGGAGCTTGTCTCCTGATTGAAAAGGCAAAGTGTGTAAGAATTCTTGCATTCTCCTACTGTACAAACACTGATCTCTCTCTTAGGGTATCAGTTGAAAAGGAGGTGTGATCTGTTACACAACACATTTCATTCAGTTAACAACACTTGTTAACAGCATGTATTAAGAATACATCAAACTAATTATTTAATCACAATTTCTTCCCCCATTCTCCTTAGCTTGGACTGGATTTGAGGCATAAAGAGGATTCATTAAATATTTTGCTGTTTCAGTAGGTTTTTCTGGCATTTTGGGCCAAGTTTCTCAAACTTGTAGGAGGAAGGAGAAAAGCCACAACACATGTGCATACTCACACACACGAACACAGAGCAGGGAATGAGGAGATGATGTAGCCACCGGCAGGATGTGTCTGCTCTTGATTTCACAGTGCCACCCAGCCCTTCCCTGGGTTACACAGTGGTTTTTTTTCCATGTTATTTTGTGTCTCAATGCCAGCACTGATTGTGGTGATTGATTGGCTGAGCTGGTGCTGCAGGATTCAAAACAACAACCCTGGTGGCAGCAGCTCACGGAAAAGCAGAGAACACTGGGTTAATCCAAGGAGAGAACAACGCTGGTGATCTGCCAGCTCTGAGCATCCTACAATAAATTAGGAATAGCTATATTCATTGTTTTAAAATGAAAGATGCAAGCAGAGCCTGGCAGAAGCATTCTAAACACTCTGTGCTGGGCTTTAGCCTGTGGGCACCCAGAGAAAAAGCCCTTTTTCCTTCACATTGAGCTCTTCCTCACCCATCTCATCCTACCAGTCTCAGCACGTGGGCTCACAAAAGCCATTCCCTCCCTGTTCTTGGGGTGCAGGGGCTTTCCACCTGCCTGTCCCTGATGTGACCATTTACTGTTATTCGCCTACACTGAAATGGAAGAGGTGCTCCTCACACAGCACCTCCTTCCCTCTTGGCAGCAGTGTCCCTTTCCCCGGGGTCTCCCCCCTCCTCGCTAAGGATCAATGAAACCCCCTCAGACTTCACTCCTGCTCCACCTACCCGGGTAAACGAGGTGGAGATTCTTTTCCAGAAGCAATGTTTCTCCTTGGGAAAAAAACCCCAGAGAATTCAAAGACGATCCTTTAGCTTTTTGCTTTTGTTACTTTTCCCCACCACCCCTTATCTCCTGTGATCTCCTGTCCCTGCTCACTCCACTGCTGCTGCCTCTTAGTTAAACATTTTGACACTGACCCTATTTTCATTTTATCTAACTCCCCTCTCACTTCCTTCAGCAGAGTCCCACCGATGTGGTCCCCATTCCATTTCTCCTCCCACTCAGCTTATAGTAGTAGCTACTTGTCTGTTTTCCTGATAGTAATTCAGCCTTCCCCTGGCTGCATTATGAAGATAAGCTGCTCCTACTGACAAAGGAATGGCTAATGGACGTGCCTGCTTTCCCATCCCAGGGACAGCGGCTGCTGCTGTCAGGAACTTTCTCCCTAGCACAAGTAGTTTTCCAGCACGCCCTGTAAAACAGACCACATTTATGATTGCTGGCATACTCACAGGGTTACCAGGCAGCTTTTTTCAGGACAGACTTTACAACTTGCATATAGATGTACCCAGACATGGCTCCAGATAGAGACAATGGGAGATTTACTATTGCATGTTTTTGCACCATGATTTGGTGGCTTTGTATGAACAAAATAGAAACAGAAAATAATTATTTGTTTGCCAACCCACTGAATGTAGGGAAGAAGCACAAAGTTTTATTCATCTGCAAGCTCAGCAGATGTCAGTGTATGAATGGCCTGATTTCAGTCTCGTTTTTGGACTAATGAAGATTTAATATAGCTAACAGAACCATGAGGTAATTCTGGGTTTGGACAAAAAGTGATTCCATATCATCCCATAACTTGTCACAATTAAACATTAACTAACCCCATGAATTTTGTTGGTGGTGTTTTGTTAGAACAGCTTCTGAGGGGAGTGATAGTTCAGTCATTATTTGAATGTCTGCTATAGTGGAGTCTATCACCACTGAAAGCCCAGAATAATGGCCTGTGTTATTCTTTTGCATCTTTTTCTATACAGCTTTTGAGGGAGCTGTAATTGAAGAGAAATGAAAGGGCAGCCAACCAAGAGACAATACTGCAAGGATCAGTACTGGAATGTGAGACAACATACTTTTAAAGCTGAAACTTTAAAACTCCTGCAACGTGTGTACTTTTGAAAAGGGTAACATCAATGGCAAAAAAAGAAACCCCGGCTATTTTCTCCCAATTAAGAAATAATCAAACTAATTTTAAAAATTTTTTGTTTATAATCTGGTGGCCTCCTATGAGGGCATGAAAAAAAGGATTAATGCCTTCACTGGGCACCTATTTTTTACTGCTGTTCTCTTTAGAAAATGTGATTAACTAAAAAGGTGAAAAAGACACCCATGGAATAGAAATATGAGAATACCAAGGCAGGATGTTAAGAAGCAGCAACCCTACAGCAGTTTACAAAAAGCTTGCAAAATATGAACTGCTTCTTAGCACCAAGTCCTGTGTCAGCTGGGTGTCCAGTGATGTCAATGCTGTACCCCCTGCTGAAAGCATTCCTGGCACTTAAGAGCTGAAACACCACAGACAGCATTTTCCATACTTAAGTTTCAAACTCCAGTACTTAGAGGATTGCAAGAGGATCACCATTGTGCACTGACTGATGCACTAAGCTTAAAGTTTCCTCCTGTTTCTACAAATATAAGTAGAAGCTCTCTAAGGACCTGGTATAAAGCTACTGAAGCCATTTTAAAGCCACTAAAGTCAGTGAAAATCTTTACATCTTGTCTCTTGCACTCTTGGATTCTCCAAATACTTATGTGTGTACTTAATGTTCACATGAACAATCCCACTGGAGAAATTGTTTGTCTTAAGCTCAGAAAATGGCCAAGTTTAAGATGGCTTTAGCTAAATGTGGCCAGGCTAAGCCCAGACATAAGCCTTTCTCTATCTAAGACAATTCAGCAATACTCTCAATTTCTGAAATTATCTGTGCATCTGAAGATATTTGGGATATGTTTGTGATCCAGACTTAAAATGATACAGTAAAGGATTGAGCTTGTTCAAAATAAACTGGATCCCAAACATAGGAGTCACTGGATCATAAACATAAGAATAAGTGAGGCTATTTCAGGCTGCAATAAGCAATGTTTCCTCCAGTGTACACCCCAAAAAGATTATGTTGCTTTTAATGATGGAGAGTTTAACAAAGCATAATTTGGAACCAATTTTCAGTACTCCTGCCAAACTTTGGGTAAAACATCATTTACCTCCTAAATGAACATTTTTTCTGGCAGTTTTGTATGAATTAAACATTTTGGTCATTTAAAGGAAAAATGTTTAAAATCTGGAGCGTTCTTAAAATAGCAGATCAGTATACTTGAAATATCTTTTCTGATTTTAGGGAACTCCCCCATGCATGTAACGTGCTATGAAAACCAGAGCTATTTTGCACTAATTTCAGAGCAAGCTTATGAAAATAGTATAATGAGGCAAAGTGCTCAGCAATGCCAGAGCATGGGGACCACAATGCTGTAATAGATGATATCAGGATGATGGCAAAATAATGTCACTGCAGTCACTGGAGACTACATTACTATGTCAAGATGATGGTAAAATGATTTTGACGCAAGTCTATTGAAACTCTGCTAAAATATCCAGATGATTGCAACGTATCAGGCAAATGCCCCAGAGGCAGTGACTGATAAATTTGTGTTAAAAGTATTTCAAATGCACCACTCTAACCTATGGGCAAGATCCTGGTCTGCTAATGCTTTAGCCTGACCAACAGTGGCCAAGGCTCTCAAAAGGAAGCTTTGCCTTTTGGTGCAAAGTTCTGATGATCCCAGGCATTCCAGGACACAGAGTTGATTTGGTCTTCTGTGCATGCACAGCTATAGTTTGAGATTGCCATAGGTGACAAAACAAGCCCACTTCAAATGTGGCCTCATCTGAGGGGAGCAGTTCTAGGAGTTTATGCTGCGGAGAGGCAAACTGTGCCCTGGTGCTGCAGTTGTGGAAATATCAGCTGGTAAGTGAGAATCACAGCCAAAACAAGGAGTAAGCTTTCCCATTGTGGAGAATGGTAAACATGTCACAGGTAGCAGACAGCTAAGGAAGCTTTAGCATCTTCTCCCCATATAAAGTGATGAGTTAATCAGAAAGGGATGAACTCACCATTTACCTAAGGGGGATAATTTTTTTGCAGCAGTAAGAGGCTGTTCCTGAGAGTCACAGCAGAGCTCATGGACATTGACAGAAGTTAGCTGTGGAGAGCCTGATGGAGGCTGAGCAGATTACACTGGAGTTTAGCTGAGCAGATTACACCGAAGAACTGTATCAATAACAAGTAATAATGTCTTTTCCTTTTATGCAAGAAAAACTTGCAGAACATCAGCCAGCACTGCTCCCTGCTCTGCCAGGGCTGACAGTCCCCTAGTTTTAAGAGCAGCATGCTCAGCAGGAATGGTACGTACTGACTGCAGGACTGAGCCCTTGGAAGATTGTTACAGCAATTAGTGCAGAAGCAGCAACATTCCTGCTATCAGAACTAACGAGAAGCTGCAAGAGCTATTTTCAACAGAAATAGTCAAGGCTGCTCTAATTATATGTTCTTTGCATAGGCTGGTGAGTACGATGATTTTAGAAACTGGGTTATTCAAGCTTCTGAGGTTACAAATGCTGCTGTGCCAGCTCCACCCACTAAGTAAAAGGTTGCACGCTGCAGTCAGCTCTGGCTCTTTCAGTGCAGCCACAACCATGGGCAGCTTGGAAGGGAAAATAAAGCTGTTTAAAGGACAGCCAGGCGTTTTTAGGAGGTGGCCTTGCTGGACTTTTGGTTCTACTGCAGGTGTATTTCAACAGTGGTGAAAAGTTTTTTGCCATTTTCTAGTGAAAGAAGCCTTTACTGCTTGTTTTCTAATCTCGCTGCACTGACCCACTTGTTCCTCACCTCCAGCTGACAATGCTGGGCTGGCCATTGCATTCAGCTGTGCCCTGGATCTTGGGCTCATCATGTCTATCGTGAACAGATGGAGCTTGGGGTTCCTGCAAATCCCATCTGCTCCTGCAGCAGCCAATATTAGTAGTCCTTTAAGAAGAAGCCTAGGTCCCTCCAGAAATCATCCTTCTTCCTTTGCACTGTTACTTACTGGGGCAGATGGACCAGTGAAAGATGGCAGGAGGTGTCAGCAGCACCCCAGAACTGGGCACACCTTGTCTTTCCATTTCCAAAGGAATATGAGCAAGGTCCTTAAGGCCTTGCTCTGAAAATGTGGACTTGTGGCCACCTCTGCCAGAAAGCTGCCTCACCACAGTGCAAATCCAGCTGGAGGAGCCTGTACCTTATGGGTTACGTGTGCAAAGGAGGCTGATGAAAATACAGGGTTTTGCACAACAGTTCACAGCCTTAGTTGACCCCTGTATAATTTTTTGGCTCAGATTTAAAGACCTAATCCTAATTTACAGAACTTTTATTGTTCCAGGGCTAAGTTACATGAAGACCTACATTCAGGCACACCTCTCTACGCAGCTACACTCACAAGAGAAACCACATCCAGGAATTCTGCCACTCCTGAAACTCCAAGAAAGAGGAGCACAAGTACCCTGTGGGAGATGAGACTCAGCTAGAACTTGGCCTGCTTCACCTCAGCATTTCTGCTCAGAAGAGAGGTGAGAGATGAAGGGAGAGAAGGGGAGCACAGACAGCAGGAGTTCCTTTGCATGCAGCTCTTCAGCTGAGAGGTTTGCCCATGCTTATGCCACAGGCTCAGGCTCAGCTGGAAGATACAGGAGCACATTCCCATTTCAGATTCCCACCTCAGCTGTCTTGCTAGCCCCTCTCAAGGGAGACCCAGCCACCCATAACCATCCCTCCCAATTTCCCAGGAAGGAGCCTGGCTGCCCAGGCACCAGGGAACTGATTTGCACGCCCGGGGATCTTGGACCCACTGGGAACTCTCCTAAACCATTCAGTCTACATGCAGCCCCCATACAGGTGAATTACAAATCCCAAGTTAGAATGCCTGATCCTGTATAAGCGGCACTAAGGAACAGATTTTGCTTTATGTGACCAGAAGAAAACCCTCCCTCACTACAGGGATAAAGCCAAGTGGAAGTGATTTCTGTGCCTTTCCAATCTCATTAGGGATTTTAACTGGGAACAAAGGGGTATTCGGGATGCTTTGCTCCAGTGATCTTGCATTTCATGTAAACTCCATTCTACTAGTAGAGAATGGAGTGATCTCATGATCATTTTTTAAGTCATCCAGGGTCTGTCAGAATATATTGATCAGCATGTAGGAGGCTATAGTTGCATCTCTGACATCTTCCCCATTCTCTAGTGCTGAGCACAATTGTCATTTTACATAGAATCTGGTAGAAATACAGACTTTTTTGTTTCCTATCAAGACAAAACTCTGCTTCCAGTAGCTCTAGCTGAACACATAACAATGCCATTAAATTCACGTTGATGGCTATTAAATTTTTTGTTCCTCAAACATGCTAGTTAGTGGTTGAAATACAGGCATCTCTCCTGGAGTCACTGTGACACTTAGTAGCAGCAAGCAAACGGATTGTGAACACTGTTTTTTTAGCATGAAACTAGCTGTTGTAGCTCAATTATTTCCTTTCTTTTTCTACTGTCACTAATATAAATCAATACTTTTCCATCTGCTGCCATTTCTAGACTTGAACCATGTATTGTCTTCCTAACCATTATGCAACCTCTTGACAGAAACCCATTATAAACCTTTCAATTTATTCTGCAGCACAGCTCTGCTAGTGATATTTACATCTATAACACACACATCTCATACTCTTTTCTTTCTTGAAGCCTCTTTTATTGCACCACACTTGAACACTGTACTCACTTCAGCCTCTAGCCAAGGCAAACACAGACAAAAGTATACTTCTTAAACATATTTCCGTTTTAACTGCAGACTTCAGTATTTCCAGTGAGAGGATCATAAAGAGCTGTCAACAGAAATGGGAGTTGATTTCAATTTTTAGTGCTTTCATGGTACAGGAGACTTGTTAAAGATCACAGCACTGTGGTGGATGTTGAGCCATTCCACTCAGTGTATAAAGCTGCCCCTTAGATGTGCAAGACACAGGCACACACCCCAGCTGCTGATCCCCTACTTGTGCAAATCAGACACTCTCCTTTCCTACAAACACATCCATACATTAGTTTCACAGCATAGAAGCAGCAGCCTGACAGGACCTCTGTCTTTGGTGGCAGGACCCAACAGGTTTCACTGCTGATCTAATAGGACCATACTTGTTCAAAGTCACACCTGTCTTCCTGCCAGTCCTACTCACAGTTTCTGCTGGTCTTGAAGTAAGGCAGGTGGTAACTACAGAATCAAGACTCTGCCAAAGTAGAGCATGAAATAATTTCCCTATATATTTTTTTTTTAATTTTTTTCCCCAGGCTAACTGTAATCTTGTCTTGAAATTACACTCAGCCCACAGCCCAGTCTTCAATAGCAACACACTTGTATGAGAACACTCCTTGCTGGACCAGTCACTGGCTAGTTGGGTGTAACATCAGATCAACAATCAATTCACAGCAATTTTGGAAGTGTTTTTAACATGGTTACCTGTGAAGGAGATTAAAATGATGAAAAACAAGTAGAACCCCCCACACAGCCTTGGTGAAACCCCCAAATGGGCTGTACATCTGCAGTAGGCATGGCTCCAAGAGAACAGGGATTGTCAGCCACAGCCATTACCTTGCAGGAAGATGGGAGCTGCCATCCTGGGTCACAGCTGCTGTCCCTGTACTCTGGTATCACGGACTAGAGGAACTGTGCCTGTAATGGTTGATTATGGAAAAGTCTGCCCTAGAGGGAAATATTTCCTTAAGTCTCATCAGTCACTACTTACATATGCTGTGAATCATAAGCATTTAAATCTCTTAAGATTTTTATCCTAGTTAACATCAGTGTAGATAAGCTCATGACCTGTTTCTGAACATTTAATTGTCCTTTCTTGAATACTAGTAAGGTTTCAATATTTTATTTCTCACACAGGCAGAAAAACAATACTTTGTTTGTGAGTATGAAGTCTGAGTAACTTTACTCACTGGTGATGTCTTGTGCAAGCAAGACCCAGCATTGCAGGCAGATGGAGAAGCTCTCAGGCCTCCAAATAGGAACAGCATGCCAGAAAAGAAAGGAAAAAAAAAATCCGTATCTTGAAAGAAAATTATCTTTCTATGTCTTGCATGGCTTTTGGCTTTGTTACTATGAAAGATGTCTTGAAAATTCCCTGATGCACCTTTTGTCTTAAATTCATTGTTTTACATATCACTATTCTGTCAGACGTAATTTGCCCATTTCCTAAAGTGTTCTAAATATTGGTTTTCCTCAGATATTTCTATGTGTTCTTAATGAGAGGAAGCTTCATTTTTAAACAAAGTACAGCCCCACTCACTGTACCCACTGCTGCTCAGTGGTTCAGCCACAGCTACACCCTTAGCTAACTTGTCAGTGTTAGTCAGGACCTAGCCAAGAACAGCCTCCCCTCCTGTGTGCTCTGCAGCATTGTTCCATTTGTGATCACTGAAGGGCTTAAGAACTTGCTCTGGCACATTTGACCAGTTTCTAAGAGGGAAGCTGGACTCACCACTTATTACTGTGTTACTTAGGGGGGTGTTTCTTTGCCTCTTTGATCTCCCTTAATATTTTAGTCACAACATTTTCTTAGGCCAAAGAAATAAATATGACTTTATTTATGTAAGAGTATTCTCATTGACTTGGGATTTTTCTCTCGTGTTTATAGCATAGTTCAGTTCACACAAAAATGTAACCTGTACACAAACCCCTAGCTATGGCACCAGTTGCTGTGCTGATGAGCTAGTCTGCTCTTCATATGCACTTTATACCTTGGCACCACGTCTTGGCACTGGGTCGTATTTCAGTGCTGTGTCCAGAAAGGAAATAGGACTGTACATAAAAAGATATCAGAGCTACCCAAAGAGTATTAGGGGTGAGGTATCTGGTTGCAAGCAGGAACATGACTAAAAAATGAAATAATAATTTTGGTGTAGATGTGACTGTGCTGATAGTCACACAGAACTACTGAGAGCATCTTGTGTCTACCAAAAAGGTGAAATCCTGGTTCTACTGACGTTAAACTTCAGAAGTTTTCAAACACCAGAGTAAAATCAGCCACAGCTGACTGCTCATGCACTTAATAGGTAGTGTGCCTTCTCTCCTGAAAAACCTGCCTCTCAAGTATTTATAAAACATTACATGGTGTCAGAAGTTATCTTGAGCCAAAGATGGAGCAATTACTTCCCTCAAGTCTGCTGGATTTATAAGGGAAGTGTGCAGAAAAATGGTGTCAGCTTAGCAACATTTTGAAATATTCTTCTCTGCCACAGGGGCTGCTGGGGAATCAGCTGAAGGGCAAGTGGTGACACTGCTTGGGGTATGGGGTGGTCAGCAGCCCCCTAAGTACACGGTGTATTGGAAAGGGAGAAAAAGAATTTAACATCGTGTTAGGTGCTAAATAAAAACCTTACAGTGATTGGAAAGAGCAGTCAGATAAACTTGAAGTCCCAAAGCAGAAGGATCAGCTTCAGAATCAGTGGGATGTGCTGGGGTGTGCCATCCATACATAAGCATCACAGAAGTACACGCAAGGAAAGGAATCACATACACACTAATTTCAAAAATTTCAATCCTTCAACTGCCAAAATACAGTGCCAGAACAGCAAACATATAGGACGAGGTTTTCAGTCACAATCTGGATTTTTTGTGCCTTTACTCTAAGAAAGAGGGGCTGCAGCAGCTGGTGTAACCCAATAGGCAGCAGTTTTACCTAGCTCTGCTTTGGACAGAGCTGACACGTTTGGCTCTGCCTCCTTCCTGAAGTTTTTACTCGTCATATTTCCCCAGCCAAATGCGTCCCACTCACTCCTGTAGACAGTGACCCGCAGATACTCCCAGCTCGGCTGGAGCCGCGATGAACTTTCTGCTTCTCCTCCCTGGGTGTGCCCTGTCCTGCTGGGGATAAAACGGCGCATTCAGCTGGTGCTCACCACAAGGAATAAATAAAGCCAGGAAGGAACTGGAGGCTGGCGGGAGAGCCGTCGGTAGCGGTGACGTGCGCGGTGTTTGGCCCCGCTCCCCGCGCGTTGTCGGCGCATCAGCCCCGGGCGGCCCCTGCGCGGCTGCACGAGCGGGGCCGCGCTCCGCCTCTGCCGGGCACACGCCGTGTGTCCCTCGCCACCTCTGCCCGGGCACACGCCGTGTGTCCCTCGGCACCTCTGTCCGGGCACACGCCGTGTGTCCCTCGCCGCCTCTGCCGGGCACACGCCGTGTGTCCCTCGCCACCTCTGCCCGGGCACACGCCGTGTGTCCCTCGCCGCCTCTGCCGGGCACACGCCGTGTGTCCCGCAGCCCCTCGCCGCCTCTGCCCGGGCACACGCCGTGTGTCCCTCGGCACCTCTGCCCGGGCACACCCCGTGTGTCCCTCGGCACCTCTGCCGGGCACACGCCGTGTGTCCCTCGCCGCCTCTGTCCGGGCACACGCCGTGTGTCCCGCAGCCCCTCGCCGCCTCTGCCCGGGCACACGCCGTGTGTCCCGCACTCCTCGCCGCCTCTGCCGGGCACACGCCGTGTGTCCCGCACTCCTCGCCGCCTCTGCCGGGCACACGCCGTGTGTCCCTCGCCACCTCTGCCCGGGCACACGCCGTGTGTCCCGCACCCCTCGCCGCCGTGTGCCCCGGCCGGACGCGGGAACTGCTGGCGGAGCCCCTTGGGAAGAGGGATCCCAGCTCCCGCCTGCCTGGGAAACTGCTGTGCCACCAGCTAATCCAGATCTGTGGAACCACAGCAGGAGAGTCCCAGAAGAATTTTTTTTTTTCCCCCAAGAGAAAAAAACCAGGAGAGAGTTTCCCAGAGCCAGGCTAGCAAGACAGCACTATATTCCTGAATTAGCACCACTGGAGCAGAGCAATTCCCAGTATCAGCTGGGAAAGGGCAGGAGCAAGTGAGCGAAGCAGGCAGAGGGGAACATTTAATACAGAGCCTGTCTAAATAAGTACCTTGTGCTACTGCCAGCAGCCCCAGCTGTCAGCACCACCTTTCACCTGAGCCCGCCGCCTCCCGAGCCAGCTGGAGGAGGACGTGTGTAGGCAGTTTCTGATGACATTCAGGGAGCCGAGGACCATGAGCTGCTGCCTCCCACAAAGTGCTCAGTGGCTGGGAGGTAACAAAGGATGGGGCTGAGGAGGAAAGGTGCTGGTAACAGGGATCTGCAGTGGCTGTCATGCAGACTGCTTCACCTCTGATCCACCTGAAGTGTCACCTGAGGTAAGGGACAGTGAACACCGAGCTCAGCTTACTGGCCACAGGTGCTTTTGATAGCTCAAGGTTGCCTGTGCTCAGCCCAGCTGTGCCCTGTGTGGGCACAGCCAGAGGTTCCTCACATTGCTGGGGCACAGCCCAGCAGTGAAGGCACAGAGCAGACACAGCTACAAAACCACCCTGGTGAGGCTCGTCTGTCTCATTTCTTTGAAGCTGGACAGATTTCAGAATGACTCAATAAAAGTTACAACTCACAGTATTGAAAAAGATGCTTATGGAAGGCACTTTGAGATAATCCAACCTGAGACCATACTGGCCTTCCCTGGAAAAAAAAAATGAAATCGCTATGGAGGAAAATGAATATGTTAAAAACATTGCAAAGTGTTTTGCCAGCCAGATTGAGGAAGGAATTGATCACTAATACCTGGATTCAGGACCTGATTTCCTACTTGATAATTTCTAGATTTCATCATGTCCTTAAACAAGTGCCTAACTCTGATTCAGTATTCTAGTTTGCATTCCAAAAAAACCCACAAAACAAGATATTATGTGAAACAACTTATGTTTATATGTACTTCCAGGCCTTAAAAAATTTTGGCACACACTTTTCTGTGACATAGTTCAAAGCAGTGTTTTATATAATCGCTGTATTTCAAAGGCATATGAAACTGAAAACTTGATAAGAAAATGAGAAGTGGAATGTTTAACTTCAAAGAGAAATAAAACCTCACTTCCTACTTCTGCCCCACTGTTCTACGTTGCAATTAAATGAGAAGTTTCATACACAATATTGTGATTTATCACTAGGCAGAATGTAGAAGCTAGCTTGTACTTTATTAATAATAAAGACTGCTCAGCTTGTGGAATTGTGATGCTCAACTGAATGTATTTTACTAATAAATTACATCCACTCTAGAAAAAGACATGAATGAAGCTTCAAGATGAAAATAAGGACCAGGCATTAAGAAATAGAAGGTTAAAATAGAAGCCCAAGACTTACATCAAACTTCTATTTTTTTTTTGTTAATTTCTTAAAATACTAAACCAAAGAGTGAAAGTAAAACTCCAAGGCTAGAGCAAAGGCATCAGTAGGGAAACCACATCAGTAATCACCAATATAGAAAGTATTCTATGGGGTTAAATTAGTATCTTCAGCAATTATTCTACAGGGTTAAATTAGTATCTTCAGCAATCAACATCCCATACACTCATCTGTTTCAAGCTGCCAAAAAAGAAACCACAAACAACCAAACAAAATCACCAAAAACCCCTCACGTCAGAAAAATAATCTTTTTCATCCCTGCTGCCTGAGCCCCACCAAGGACTAGAGGGAAGCAGGACAATGCTCAGAGCACCCAGAGAGCTCAGCTAAGCCAGAAGGGGCTCACGAGGGTCTGTCACCCAGCCAGTGGGAATTCCACAGAGGAGAGAGTGGGAGCAGGAACCCAGCTGGGATCTGGATTCCCTGACTCCTTCAGTGCACGCCGCCTTTCATCCAGGGCTTGTGGCAACTCCACAATTAAGAGCTTAATGCACGTAAGATATACTTTGCAAGCAAAACATTATTCATTAACAAATCTGATTAAACTGCTAATGCAGTGAGCACTAGCACAAGTTCAGAAAGACAAATAGTCTCAGTGGTGCAGTGTTTGTGAGGAACATTACCCGTAAATGGATTTTAACTATTTAAATTTGCTTCTGTTCAGGAACTATGAAAAGACACAATGCAGCACAGAACACTTCATTTAGCCTACTGAGCTTAATGTGAGGAGGAAAAAACCCTACAGACTAAGGTTTCTGACTTCAGAACAGTAATATGTGTAATTTTGGAAAGATACCTGTGTGGTAATCCTGGACTTAAAAAAAAAAATTCCCCCAGCAGCACTCCACTGATTATTAAAGATTTGTTGGTAAATGGTGTTTCTTACTGTGTGTAGAACATTTTAAACCCATTCCATATAGACTAAAGCACGTTCAAATCCTGGATTCCTCAAATGTACACTGTGCTTTGCTGCTGTACTGGTAAAGCTGTTCAGCTTTCATCCCTTTATAAGCCTTGTGATATTTCAGATCATGGAGGCAAGTTGTTACAGGAGAATTTTAGCTTTTATCTTTTTACTGAAGGTATATTTTCATCATTTTGGCAGGTCTAAAAAAAGTTCCCACTGGCCACGACAGATATCTGATAGCTTTCCCTCCTTTCACATGCCTACTTTTCCTATTTTTTTCAGAAGCCTGGTATCAAATCCTGTAAGCAAGTAACTTGGGCTGATACATGCAAATAAACTGTAATAGCTATTCCTGCTTGGTTGTGCCCCTGCTAAATACAGGTCCATTCTGAGCCCTTTAGGAAGAACATACTTCATTGCAGGCAGACACCAAGCCCTTATCTCCAGCTGCTCTGTGCTGTGAGCAGCCGGGGCAGGGTGTGGGAGCCCGAGGTGTGGGATGTCTCGGAAGGATTCCCGGCGCTGTGTTTTATTGCCTTCCTTTGATCCCTCCCTGAGAGGTGGTAGGTGCACAGCTTTGACCTGCTGAACTGAGCTATGCTAATATGGCCAGAACACTGCAGTAATTATTTCATTGTATGACCGAGAGCTCCAATTGCTTCTGTACAATGCCAGCCCACCAAAATGCATATTCCTGTGTAACCTGAAAAATGAATAGTTTGAAAAACTCTAGGTGGGTTTTTTTTTTTGCTCTTCCCATTGATCTTTTATTTCATTCTCTAAAACTCAAGATAAGCCTCAACCCAAAAGATCTGAGATCAATAGGAGTTTTGACTAAATCAGAGCTATAAGATTTGGCCCACAGTTTCTAGAACTATTCCTGCAGCCTGAGAAACATTGCTAGTCAAATCTCCCAGTGATAACAAGCAGTGTACACACACTGTTTACAGTGGCCTGATATAAACTTTACATTATAAACTCAGCACCTTTTCCTCTTACCAGCAGCCTGTTTCATATGTTCAAATCTTGTTTGATGGCAGTCACAAAACCAAGCAGTTTGGAATTTCTGAAACATCTAGGGAGATAGAAATCAAATGGTGCTCAAGCTAGTTAATTAAAACATTTCAGAATCTTTCACCTGCAGAGTCAAGCTGTTTTGTTAAGCGAAGAATTGAGAGACTAACAGAGCAGGTGCTGCTGCAAGCACAGATTGCCAGAGAAAATCACTTTATAGAAGCCCAACAGAAGTAGTCTGACTACAGGATCTAATAGAGAGGGCAGCGTATGCTCATTGCTTCTCATTACCTGATTGTGAAATCTTTCGTTTAGGAGAGTTCTCATTGAAGTCAATAGGGATTTTCCCAGAGTCAGACTGCAGGATTGGGACCACACTGTGCCATTATGGTAGATATCACAAAGACCAGGCTGCCTATATTAGAGTTTTCAATGGCAGCATCTGATCTGAAGCCAAATGAATTTAATAGAACACTTTCCATTGATTTCATTGCAGACCAGACCAAGGAAAGAGTCACCTAATGGCTGAAATAGTAGAACGAAGCATCCTTGAAGTTGTTTAACAGGTTGTGAAAATATATATATATATATATATATATATGTATATAGTATATATATTCTCTCCCTCAAGGAAAAAAAAAGAACAGTTATTAAGGACTATGAAATGATAGCACAGAAAGGAAAAACACCTAAGCTGCAATCAGCTGGAATGATGTGCATCCTGCTTGGTATTTCAGGGCATCATTTATTGAGTTTTAATGGAAAAGAATGTTAAAAGGTCAGAAGCAAACATCTGCACTCCACTGCACATCTGAGCAGTACCAATGAAGTCAATGATGCTTGATCCATTTGTGCAGAAAGACTAAGGCCAATGCTTACAATACCAGCTGTCCAAGACCTGTCCTGCTGGGAGGTCTCTTGAGCCCTGGCTCTGGAGGACCCCCTTGAAATCATTGCCAGTGTATATGAGCAAGAGTATGTGCCTCAGTCAGCAATTTCCAGGACACAAACCTTAATCTGTATGATCATTGGGGCAGAGGGGGTAATGTATCTGCATTTATATGGATACCCCAGTCCTACCTAGGACTACAGGTAACAGCACAAACAAAGCACACCACTTCTTTCCAGGTAAACTAAGAGAAGGGAAACCAGATAATATTTTAAAGGACTTTTCTGAAAACATTTACTTCAGGAAGAAACCTTCCCAAACCCTTGTATACCCTCCAGGCTCTTAAAATGCAATCCCACTTTTCTACTCACCCCAATAAAAGCTGTAACCCAGATAAAGCATTTTTACTGGGTTTAATCTTGTTTTTCCCAGTGAACTAACATCCTTCTGGAAGTTTATCATTGCTAGGACAGATGTGCTACCTCTTTTCCATTGGTGCACCTTTATGTTAGCAGTTACCTTTGTGTTGCCCCAGAAGGCAAGAACATGGACTTTACACGGACTAGAAAAGAGACACAGACAGAACGAGTGGCAGAAAGATGGATGTGCAGTAATGAAGCTTCTTCTTCCAGCTTATCTCTCTGTTCCCTCTCATGAGTGAGCCAAAACCAGTAGTGTTCTTCAAGTCTCAAGTGTACTGCTTGATGTGTTAATCAAAGCAGGTAGAACTACAACTTACAAGAGCTGCCTTCTAACATACAGGATTTTTTTTTTAATATCATGAAAAGATAATTCTATTGTAATACATAATCTGTGTTTGCAAATGCACTATTGTTTGCTATGTGTTACCTTCCCAGGGCTCCTAGCATGCATTACTGCCAGTTACCATCTCTCTTGAATGAGCACACCAGTCAAGATGAGATTGTACAGATGAACTTTATTTTTCAGAGGCAATCTGTCCTTCTGGTGCCCCCTCCCCTTCTTGGATGTTCTTTCAGAGATGAAAAGAGCCTTTCTAAGCAGTTGCTTCCTTTCCATCCCTGTTCTTTTCTAATAGGCGATGGCTCAGTTGTAGAAGACTTGAGGAAGGTACTGAACTGGAGTCAAAGTTGAGATTCCCCGTGCATCTGTTTCTTCACTTGCCAACTATTGTAACACTAAATCATCTTCCAGGTTAAACTCATTACTCTCTGTTCATTATATGGAAGTCTTTCTATGAAAAGTTGTACATATTATTATGGTATCAATGTCATTTTATGACAACTCTTAGTGCAAAATTTTCTTCCCTGCCCTGAAGGGGGAATGAATAAATATAACTTCCCTTCTAGGTGCATTTTCCTCAGGAAGCAGACCTAGACTTTTTGCACCAAAATACCTAAGCACCACTATCTCATATGAGAGGGCCAAAGGGATGAGGTGGATGAGAAACAATAGCATATTGAAGCCTCTGTGCACATATAATTGGGACAAAGAGCCATACGAGTCAGGATTACACATGCGTGCATAATTATATGTTACTCAGCAATTATGTGGAGAAAGCACTGCCCATCTAGATCTGCAACAGCTACTGTGCACGCACACAAAGCATCTACACGCTGCCTTATTGAGGAACAGGAATGGAACAACTTTTTTTTTAAAAAAAAAACACCAAAGAGGACAAAAAAAGCATATGTTAAGGTATGATTGACAGCCGCCATAATGGACTGTCATGTCAAAAGAACTGCCTTGCTAATTCTCTTACATAATGAGCTAGATGCTAGGCTCTCCTTGCAAGTTTGATTGTGCACCCTTCCATCAATCTTACCGACATCTTGGCATCTAAAATACAGCAAAACCACTTAACAAGGGCTCTTTAAACAGGCAAGAGGAGGGATGTCTCTGCGTATTAAATGTGATGTGGAGGTTGCTATGGTAAATTTGAGCATGTGAACATTGCAGTGCAAAATTCCATACTGGTGGCTAGAGCTGAGGCTAACCATGCCTCCAGGTTCTTTAAGTATACTTGGATTGCATTATTCAATAAGTGGAAAAAATATGGTTCTGGTGCCACTTTCATGGTAAGGAAAAAAACCCCTGCCTTTGTCTAATCCTTTTCTTTGTGTGTGTCTGTAGATCCCCAGGGTATTGATGAGCAGTATCCAAAATGGGTTGTAGTATGTTCTCTCTGCAGCTTTCAAATATGGGGCTCCATCCCCCAGACTCCTTCAGTAACTAGGAAAGGAAATATATATGCATTTCTCTCTCTTTTTTTTCCACTTCGTCTGGTTGTCACAGTTACATAATGCTGCCAGTTGTAATCGCAGCTCAGTGGTGTTGTTAGGCAACTCCACTAGCTTTAGTTATTGAATTGAAAATTGCCATATAGGTATCTACTATCTGCCCTGCAGTTCTGGTGATTATAGCTTTAACTATAGTTATACTAGCACTTCCCTCATTACCAGTTCTCCGAGTTCCCATTTTGCTTGCCAGATTTATAATCCACAGAGCCCCTTCAGCTGTGAACTGCTCCCACCCAAGCAATTGGAGATTAATTGCCAGCTCTACTCCAGGGCCCTGTAGCAGGGGGGACTGAGCTGCTCATCAGAGTGAAGTTTAGTGTATAAACATTTACTAGGATTTACTGTTCTCTGGGTTGTTTCAAGTTTCCCTTTCAGGAGAAATTCCATGGGAAATCTACTGATTTCCCAGCTCCATAGTGACATTTGTTAGAACGTTTTTGTTGTTTCTATGCATTTATTATTGCAGAAGTACCAAAATGAGTAACACACTACAAGTTCACTGATATCTCCGCCATGGCCCATAGCCACAGGAGCTCCCACCACCATTATGCCCATTTTATCTGGTGATTTTGGAGCTATTTATTCAGGGATATTATTGTTTCTGCTTGTTCCATTTATCTATTTCTTCCTATCTTTTCTTGCTCACATTTTTAAGTTTCAAACATCAGTTTAGCCTGTGCTCCCAATGTCTGCCTTTTCCTTTTGGTCAAGAAACATTCCCCTCCACAAAGCATCATTTTTTTGCCTGCGCGATTCCATTGTTCTCCCTTCGTAAAAATCAAACTCCCTGGCAGACAAGTCCTGGGCTGACTGAGCACAAATGCCGATCTGACTATTCAGTATGATCCTCACAACTGGAGTTATTTTCAAGTCCCTCAAACTTCCCTCTTTCCAGCACTTGGTTGGTCTCAACTTCCAGGGGTTTTGTACAATTGCTAACAACATTAGAGCCTTTGTGCTTTTGTTTAAACACATTTAACAGGACACTTAACTTTCTTCAACTCAAAAACATTCTCCTAAGGCACATCCCATGGCTCCAGAAATCAATCTCATTCTAGGTACAGCACCTCTGACAACAGGAGCACCAATTCTCTCTCACCCTGTCAACCTCTACAATTTCCACAGTCAAATACCAGCCACAGAGAAACAAATTTCATACCTGAAGCACCATTTCTCAAGCAACTGTCAGTACAACACCTGTTTTGCTGCCATTTCTTACTCACCTCATGCTCCCATCTCTCCTCGTTGTGGTTCCAGCCCATCAGTGCTCCCTCTTATTCAGCCTTTCCCCTCATCATTGCAGACGTACAGCCTCTTTCTCAGCAGCACCTAGGAAGCATCAAAAGCTTTGCCTCCCTTCAGGACTCTCCCTTATTTGCCACAGCTGTTACCAAATTACTGCCATAACTGTTCAATTGTTAGAACTGCACCAAGGTATTTAAAAGCTTGTGGCTGTACCTCGTAAGTTCATGGGGGTAGAGGTGACTTTATGAAAGCATGAACAGATATGGGGAAGTTACCAAGTCCATTTTATTAATTTTAAATTTAATTGCTGTCCCTTATTTCCTTATCATTTATGATTAACCTTCCCCCAGTATTTCTGTGTGTATTTTTTAAAGCTATATGTCTGTTTTGGCCACATATTTGTTCAGTTCGCTTATGAACACCTTGGTAACAAATTCATCCTCTGGGTTCCTGAATCCTGCTCCAGCCAATCCTATATAAATAGAAGTCTTGCCCATTCTGTATCAGTTTAATGTGAGTGAGATATTTCCACAGGCACTAGGAGTAAAATCTGGGGTGGGAAGAATACTTATGTGATGAAATCACGTGTTACAGACTCTGTTCAGCTCCTGATTCTACCTCTCATAGGCTTCTTGGTTATCTTGGATACTGCTTTACTCCTTTATGACTCAACTTCTTACTGTAAGATAGTGAGGATAATCTGTTTGGAATGACCAGTGCTCATGAAGTTGTGGGGAAAGAGCTACTAGGCAGGAAAGTAAATAGAAAGATAAAAAGATCTTTTGCTCTCATCTGTTGGAGTAAGTTTTTTTTCCACCTAGCCCTCTTCAGAATACTTGAAAGTGAAAAAAGAATTGTGTTTCTCAGTAGGCTAGATAGTCTCAGTGAGAGCATCTCTCCATTTTTTAAAAGTGTCTCTCATTTCAATTGTCATTCAGGGAATCTGTTTTGTTTGGGGATTTTTTCTCCCCACTTGTGTATCTGTTCTACTTCTAGCTTTGTTATCCTGAGTTCAAAAACATTTCCACTCTTCCTATTCAGATGGTTTTTGTTCAAAACTCCAGACATCAGCACTATATGACTTGTAACACGATATTTAATATTTTTTCAAGTGCATGTTTCTCTATGGGGCTTTTAAAATTGCTTCTAGTAAGGACAATCTCTTAAGAGAAAAAAACATATTTCATGGCCATCTTGCTTTGCATTGACATGTAAAAATCACCTTTCTACTTTTTGCATTTTTGTGGTTTCTTCTATGACAGTACAGATTAATGGATGCACTTTTTGTTTCTCAGAGAAATCTAATCATAGCATGGTAAGAGAAGAGAAGCCAGTAAGAATCCTCTGATCAGCCAACTCTCCCTAGATCAAATGCTCTCTGTTTGGGAACATCTGCCTTAAAAGATACCACCTGTTCATAAAAAAATACCAATAATAAAGTGCTCATATGTCAAATATTGCAAGGAATGTTTAAAAGCTTATAATAATCATTCCTTGTAAAGTAACTAGGTTATACATTTAAGCTGAAAATAATATTGAAAAACCAAAGCAAGTACATCTGCCTCTGTGGTTGGTATGACAGGATGGTGCATGTAGAGCCATGAGCACATTATAACATTTGATATTTTTAATCACATCCCATTTTAAGATGTGATGTGTGTTACTCCACTAAAGGTCATTTTAGTTACAGCAGCATTAAGGGTTTTCAATAAAACATTTTAAATGCCTGTTATATAACTGCTTTTAAAACATTTAACAGCCACATTGGTTACATGACCTGAGACAAAGGATATTTTCTCAGCACTTTGATATATTGTGGCTAGATTATCCTTATGGGAATGTTCAGTTCCATAATGGCCACAGGTCATCCCATAATATGTGGTATAGGATTTTTTTTCACCAAAACCAATAATCGCTAATGAAGCCAATGGTGATGGAAGTTCAATGACATGGCAGAGGATGGAGACTGCAGTCAATAATAGCAGCAGGCACTGGCCAGTACAAGAAGTTCATCAGCACTATTCAAGGACAAGGAGATGTAGCAATAAGGGATGAACACACAGATCTGGGTCTCAGCACTGCATGGATGCTACAAAAAAATAACTTGAGGAAACAGAAGTTTTTTCCTCCCCTGCATTTACAAGAGTTTTGCACCATTAAGATATGCTAGAATATGAGATATATAGAATATAATATAGGATATGTAGGGTATATTTTCAGGACTTCATACCCAGGAGTACCTGGGGACATATAGAGATACACCACTCCATACCTCTCCTTTAATTTTGAGACAAGGGGATGCTGTGAGATGAACAAGTTCCATGTGATGTACAGGAGACTCATGCCAGATCTTATTATTGAGGGACAGCTATTTCCTGTTAGGTTCTCTGCAGAAAAATATCACTGGAGCAGCATTTTCAGCTGTGGCATCTCCCCTGCCAACTCTCAGATGCTGGATCTCTCTCCCAGACCCAGCAACCTTTTTGACTCACAATCCATGTGGCAGATGATGAGCCAGTCAACAGGACACATTCCTCTCTGTTTCTTTAATTTTTTTTCTTACTTATTTCTTTGAGTTTTGGGTTCTTGTGGTTAAGGCCACCAATTCCTATGCAGTCCTGGACTGTGGAGCATGGATGTGGTTGGCAGCGGGTTCTAGGCATGCTTGTAGACTTCTTTCCCCTCAAAGCAAAGCAAGTGGATTTTTTTTTTTAAATAAAAATAAAATATCTGTTGCAAAAATGAAATAAAAATAATGTATTGTTATTTTTCTCCTGCTCTGAGCAGGAGTTATTTGATGACCTTCTGAGGGCCTGTCCAGCATGAATTATTCTAAGAAAATGTGTATATTTGTTGAAAAGCAATACAAGCAAAACCAACACTGGCAATCCTTTTTCACTGCTCTTAGGCATGTCTTTCTCAGTGACTTCAGGTCATAATGAAATTAAGAAGTTCCTGTGTTTCAGAATTATATCTTCCACAGCCAATTTTATCACGAGCCAATGAAATAAATGTTTCCAAAGTGAACAGCTGGCATCTCTTTTCATAAAAGATTCCCTTTTAGAACACTATTTCCAAACAATATTACAGTGGTTCCATTCACATGGCTATAGTTAAGACTGTGTCAATACTTCTCTTATAAACCTTGTTTTTCAAGGGTTTATAACTTTACAGCTGAGCCATAATTAGCTGAGATTTGAGTTAAGGCACAAGAGTTCAGTCTGTCTGTGAGGACATTTTTGCTAATGTTAATAAAATCAGTTTTAAATCATGCAAGACTAAAACACAGTAATTTATAACCATAAAATGGATTCTTGAACATTCAACAGCTTTGATTTTAAAAAAGGAATTTTGACAAGTGATTTAACTATACTATGATCTTCATATTTTTTGCCTTTTTAAAAGAAAAAGAGCAAAAAATCACTTTAGAAACTCAGTTTGACAAACATGGAAATTCAAAATCAAAGTGGATGGTCTCTCCTTAATTTATGTTGTTATGAAGAATGGTCTCATTAAAAGGCACAGAATCAAGCTCATATTCTGTGGCTTTACTCAGTTCTTGCTGGCATGTAAGCAGAGCTTTTAATACTTGATATCATTTTGTTTGAGTATTTTATGACAATACCAGTTTGCATCCTGCCTGTTGTTTTATGGTCACTCCAGTCTCAGCTAACAGCCCATCTTTCTGCATCCCCTGTTTCCAAAGCCGTTCTTCATTACAGTGCAAAACCAGCATCTCCTGTTTCCCATTCCAGTCATCCTCAGCTGGGCTCCCCTGCCAGCCTAACTCAGCCTTTTAGCAGAGTCCACTCTGGTTTCTGTTGCTGGGGCTCTCCTGGCTGCATCAGGACTGCATGGCAAGGAGAGCCAGGCTTGGCTCACTCACTGTGCATCTTACCAGCAGTGTGTACTTGCTGTCTCCAGAGAGCAAACAGTGAGAAATCCTTCTAGTGGCATACAGGATGGGTACAGCCAAGGCCTCGTTCACAGACATTCAGAGTGGACCTCTGCATTAATACAACCACATGACACCCCTTCCCCTTCTTCTCTGTGTAGGCACTGTCAGTGTTTTCCTCCTCCTTCCCTTAACAGTCAGTTCTTCACACACCCCGAGTTTGGTAACATAATCTTGGTTAAGACAGGAGACTTTTTTCCAAACAGAAGGATAATTGGGGTGATTTGGAAATACACCTATTTTAGCCTAGTATGTTATCTCCAGTGATGATGAACAGGGCAAAAGGGACAGACTTTCACCTCAGTGTTACAACACTGTGGAAACAAACACAAACCTTTAACATTAGAGAGCAAACAGCAGCCACAGAGCTCCCCTTGTTATCACTGCTGACTGATCTGTTTGGGAATTGCAGGCTAGGATGACTGCATCCCTCTCAGGCCAGAGTTAACACAGTCAGAAGCCTTCCTGAACTCTGTGGCCATCACCCTCCACAAAAACATGACGTTAAAATTGTTTCTTTGAATTCAAACGGAATCAATACTTCCTAGGAGACAGATGGGCTTTTCTTTTCCACACTGAAAAAAGAATCAGTGTCTGGAGTTGTGGTTTAAAGTTTCCATTCAACTACAGGACAACACCAGGAAAAATCAGCAGAGATAGGGTACCTGCTTTTTTTCCTTCATCAGCCCTGAACCTTAGAATTTGGTATTTTATATAAAGGGAGCTTGCTGTTGCTCTTGCATGCAGCTTTTTAAACTACACAGTCTGGCTCAGGCAAGAGGGCCATGTTTATTCTTTTTGGGAGCTTTTTCATTTTTACTTGTAGCTGAATCCTCTAGGTCAATTGCATCTGCAGGGGTGGGAGAGGAATTTAATTGCTTTTAGTTCCTACCTTCATCTCAGGGTGACCAGTCCATTAATAATGCACAGGAAGCAACTAGGAAATGCATGGTAGATTAGGGATTAATTGATATTTGGAAAGATTTCAATCCACATTTGAAGGAAAAGGTTATGCACTGTAGTCCAGCTCTAGTTACTATGTGCATTGGATTATTACTTTGTACAGCCCTGCTTCTTCTGGTTTTAGATCTGTTTCCCCCTTTCCTTGGCCAACAAGGCTTTTACAAAAATTTTGTTTGTTTCTTGCTAGAGGTATTTGCTATGTTTCTGATACACACCACTGAATATCAAATAAATAAATATATTCCTCTGTATTTTCCAGTAACTATGAGTTTTTTCTGCACTGACACCACCCACAGTTCCGTTATGAACAATTTAACTTTCCAAAATGTTATTGATTTCTCTGCTTGGAAGGCACAAGATTAATAGCTTTAGAGGCAAAAGTCCTTCAATCCTTTCACTGAATAGGTGCTGCAAGCTTGCTGCAATGCCTGCTGATGTGCTTCAGCACATCACTTTTAGTTAGAAACATGAGCGAGGCACTCCTCAAGTCAACAAGGCACTAAAATACAGGAAACAGATGGGTAATTCCAGTGATGTCAGGGCAGGAAGGTATGATTAAGTTGGTTTGAAAAGGATGAGCCTGACACCTCGACTTGTTTTGCCATAGAAATGATAATGACTTCAGTAACTTCTTTAGCCATTTT
This sequence comes from Aphelocoma coerulescens, assembly GCF_041296385.1. Lineage (NCBI taxonomy): Eukaryota > Metazoa > Chordata > Aves > Passeriformes > Corvidae > Aphelocoma > Aphelocoma coerulescens. The sequence continues at coordinate 14,862,605 of NC_091018.1, forward strand.
AGAGGCTTCAGAACAGCTTCTACTGACACCCATAAAACCAGTAACTATTGGTAGCAGAACTTGACTCTAGCTGTCAGGAGTAAGGGAGGAGTGTAAAGAATAGAAGACCCAATAGAAAAGATATATTAGATTCTTTTAAGACCTTGAGAAATTCACCATCTTTTCCCAATGCTAGTTACATTAAAAATAGACTAAAATAAGGAATGAAACATAAATGTCCAGTTACAAGCACTTTGATAATGTTAGGTGAATTGGGCAAAGACCTTTTGAGGACCCCTGGTGTTACAGCAGCTTTTATGATGGTATTTGAATTTGAGAGTAATGGATTCTTCTAAGCAGCTAAAGCCAGACAATTTGGAAGAGTTTCAAGGCTGCTAAATGCACACTGCAGAGAATGTAAAATTTGAGTGGCCACCTCAATTTAGGATTAAAATGTCAAAGGAGAGGTAGACCTGTGTTTCATATGTGGTACCATGAAGTATTTGGAATGCTAATCATGGAAACACTTAAGTACTTTTGTAATAAACTGCCCCTTTGGGAGCAGAGCTAGACTAGTTACAAAAGTCTGTCAAGATACAATAAGTGAGTAAAGAAACAGTGATGATGACTGTCCTTTGCAGTAATTGGTTGGGATTGGAGAAGTTCATCTCCTGAGCCAGTAAAGGTCACATCACAAGTGGCTTTCGTAGTCTATCGGTGAGTGTTTTGCACTCCCAATGCAGTTCTCTTTTAATTCCCTCTTTGACAGACCAAGAGAAAAGGAGCCATTGAAATATAAGAAGTATCTCAAGAAGATGACCTGGAGGAATCTTTGCTCACCTCACCACATCACATGGTCATAACAGCTCTGAAAATGCCACCTTTTTTCCATTGCAGGATATCTCAATCTAGGCCTGATTATTATTCAAATACCCTCTTTCTAATAAGTATGAACAGTAAGCAGCATATCGTATATTACAGTATTAAATTAAAAAATATGCTATTTACAACTATTGTTAAAAGCAGTTTTCAAATCCTTTTAGTATTTTTCATCTATAGAGGTATTTGGGGGATTTTGCTAGTTCTGGTTTTATTAACATATTTGGTAAAGGTTATCTGAGTTTCATCTCTTTATCTAGGAGATTTGCAAGCACTATTTGCAAGCACTGATTTATCTGCTTTGATTCATTAAATAAATGAAGAAAGAATTGTAAACTGTAGTGGTGTCACAATGGGGTAGTTATGCTTTATTTTAATTAAAATCAGGATCTAAAAAATATTTTATTCAGCGGTTATTATACCTGGCTGTGCTTGGCCTAGTTTCTTCAAGTACCTAGAGATTCTGCTGAAGTCTTCGTTTGCTCATTCTGCCAAATCCACAGAGCTGAATTCTGTGTACAGCTCAGGCTGCAGGCACATTTTCAGCCAAAAAAATCTGAATACTCTGGTCACAAGCATTTGCATAAAGCCTGTTGCTTTTATACAAATCTGCTCCACTTTTCACAACTTCCAGGCTCTGCACCTTGCTGTGGTTGCAAGCTTCCCCTTAACACTTGAGGAAAGAAGACTCCACCACCTTCCATTTCTATTTTCCACCCAATCACTGCAGGAGCCCAGAGATTGTCATGGGCAAATCTCTTGCTCCAGCGAGTTTGCTGACCAAGAATCACAAAAAAGTAATGAAACTTGTGAAATCATCATAGCACAAAGGAATACAAGTTCTCTCAAACAGAGGAACCAAAACCTAAAGAGAGTTTCCTTACCTTTGGTGAAACTCCCAGCTACGTGGTTTATGGCTGTGCCTCTGTTCTTAGTCATGCCCAACATATCCTGAGTTCTGCTGGAGAAAGTGATTATAATTACCAATCAAACAAATATGAATTTCCATCACACCTTATTTTTCATTTTAGTTGGCAATGATCTCATCTCTCTCAAAACTAGTTACATATTGCCTTGGAGACCACAGGTTACCTGGATGTTGCTAGGATGCACCATTTGCCTGATTCTCTCTCCTTTTCCTCAGCTACCTTGCCCACTGTCTGTGCTGTTAATCCATTTGGATATTGCCATTCTGTACCCCTGTGCTGGGAAGTTCCTAAGTGGTCATGTTGCTTACCTTCCTTCTCACTGCACTGTGCTTATCTTGAAACACTGAGCAGATAATATTTGCATGTGCATTTATTTTTCCTAGATGGGCTGTGTTGGCCTTTTGGGGGAAATGTTGCAAACAGACCACAAATGAAGTTGATGTGAAACTGAGAAAAGCAGGTGGATAGGGTTATATATGGATAAATTGAGAGGGGATGTGGAAGACAGAAAAATCTAAACTTCTGTACAATCAGTGCAGTTTATCTGATTGACCTGTGTTACCATTGGCAGCAAAAAGCTCCAGTTGGGCAGCCCTTGTTGGTAGTGACAGCAAAGGGAAATGGAGTGAAGAAACCTGAATGAACTGAGTTGAAAAAATAAGTAGCCCAACTTCCTTTTCCTTCCTAATCATCGTGTTTTAATACAACAGAATAAAGTGGCATATAAAAGGCTAATGTGCATTTTCTTCAAGGACTTGTTGAAACCCGTAATACAGTATCTTTGTAATTTACTGGTAATATGTACACAATATAAAGGATCAGGAGCAGAGTACTATCACTATATTTAGAGATAATGCTGCTTTTCTTTCATAGGCTTGATATAAACTTTGATTACATAGCATTTCTTTAATTTGCTGCTATTCAAGAAAACCCTTAGAGCACTGCAGCAAGCAATGCCTCTCTTTTACATTTGCATTTTTTAATTTGCATTTTTTAATTTCCCAGACTGCAGCTCTACACCTACACAGGCTTCCCCTGTGGGAGGGAAGAGAATATATTTCAGTATGAATGATACTGTTTTTCTTCTCAAATAGCTGTAATTATTAATTCCAGAGATTTACAAAAAAATCGCTTTGCTACTGTTTCACTTAAGTGTGTAGGTTTTTCCTAACTAACATCAGATGCCAATCTATTGCTCCACTGGTACCCATTTTAAATAGGGCAGCCAAGCAAAAAGTTCAGACTGCTCAAATGACTGGCTGCAGCCTGCTCGTGCATTCCTTGCATACCCCAAAATGACACTGAGTGCAAGAGGAGTTTGGTGCTTTTAAAGGAAGAGCCATTATGTCCATAATATGTAAGCCCCCTGTGGCACACTAATGGCAAGAATCTAGACCACGTTACTCAGCACAGCAGACTATTTACTAACCAGCAGGGACCAGTTTAGTCAATACCTTTAAACATGTACTAAACTCTATGTTGTAGGAGCTGGGGTATGTGCCTGTGGCCTGGGTGATCCACATTTTAACCCCCACTGTACCTCTCTTGGACCTCAACCCGGATCTCCTCCATCTCTTCAGAGTGTCAGGCTCTTCTGAAACATTCAGAAATGTTATGACAGGAATATCCTATAAAACAATGGTTGTATCACTCACATGGCGGGTGACAAAGTTAGGACATCTCATCAAGTAATTCAACCACTGGTATTTCACTGCATAAACCACAAACTGTAGTAGTGACACTGGAAGACACTGAGAGAGCCCACAGCACTCAAAAAGCCTGGTGGGCAGAGCCCTTCCGAGACCTAAATTTAATTCTATATGCCAGATTTAGCAGAGGGACATTTAGCTTTCCATTTCCCAGAAGATGTCCACTAGCAGAAAAAAAAGAAATGGTCTTTACCTCACTCTGTTTGGTAGGAAAGGGTCAACTTCCTTTGAGTACTAACCCTCAAGAGAAATTTCAGAATCCCAGGTGACACCTATGCACTCAGAGGCCAGAGAGCTGTCCTCCCCTGGGGCATCTGCTCCTGCCTCACCCACCAGTTGCCCTTTCAATGTGGTGGCTCCTGGGACTGTAATTTTAAACTTCCCCACCTGGTCCTGCTTTGCAGGCAGAATCAGTGCCTAAACTGGATTTATGTATCTCACACAGAGTCCTGCCCCTGAAAAGCCTGTGATGCTAAATTTGAGGCATGACATAAAGAGAGAAGGCAAAAAGCAAAATTAGACCTGGAAAAGAGATGGCAGCAGCAGGGTGATGGCTTTGCTCAGGAATTTAGCCAAGTACTAATGCCTGTCTTTTGGAGAGTATCTGTCTCCAGAACAACTCCATCCACAGGCCAAGGCAACAAAAGGAATTATTTATTTGACTTTCTCTATCCAGAATCTTGCAAAAGAAAATTTACGAACACAGTGGGTCTTCCTCCCAAGACTGAACGTTTGCTCACATAATAAGGTGGGAAAAAAAAGAACTTGTAAGACTTTATATAACAGTAACATCTCACAACACCTGCCATAACAATATTTTATTTGTCAGTCTTTTCTTATCCCATGTCTCTTGAAGTTGGCTAGGTTACTGCATCAAAGGGCTGGAGTAATAGTATCATTTCAGATAAAAGAAGAAGAGAGAAGTGTCCTGTACACAATCTGCCCATCACATCATTTCACAGTTCCATTAACCAAACAGGCACCCCATCTATGAAGAGTTTACAGACATGGCAATCCGTGTCAACTGCAGCTTCTTCTCAGGTGTGGGAAAAAATGCTCCTCCCTTACATGGTACCTATAATTCAAAATGCTGTACACAGATTAATTAATGGAATGGTTTTTATGCACATCAATACACTGAGTCAGAGAAAGATTAAATAAATGACAAAGCACGAAATTTAACAGACACAGGAAGTAGCAGAGCTATAAATAACACTGAACTCCTGGATTTCAGAAAAAAAACCAACCCTATTCTAATGCAACTATTTCATTTCCCTTTCTTAAAGTATATGTTTCAGACAGCAAATTCAGCTGTGCACAGCATTGAGCACATCATCAGCTCTTTGCAAGTGCTGAACTGAATAAATAATACTATCTATAATCCCAGTACCATGTCCTAAACCACTAAATCTATTGCAATTTGAAACCTTCATATTTAACTGACTTTGGTAAAGATAATTCTGAAAGCTGCACTATCTTGGTATGACTAATTAATATGTAATAATAATGATAATCATGAACAATAATACTACTTTAATAAGGATTGAATCCTACAGATCATTTAATGAAAACACTTTGATAACAATGATTATTTATTCTTACAGTGCGTTTTTCATGCTAGCAACTTCAAGTACCATGATGATTAATAAAGCTAAAGAAATAAAGAGATACAAAAAATAGCAAGCATATGAGACTGCTAATATGCCCATCTTATTTAATAAACCTTACCAAAAGGCAGATTCTCTTGGGAGAGGGGGGAAAACCCCCCAAACATAAAACCCCTTGAGGCTGTGTCAGCAGGATTTAATTGACCTGTGTATCACTGTCATTTCCATTGTCACTCTAGCAAACAAAATAAAATAATAAATAGCATTTAGTGCACTGTGGACTAGGCTGTCAGCTGGTGTAAAGGGGTGCATTGGCATTAATCTAAAGGAGCTGTGCATCTGGCCCACCATTTTCAATGGGCTGCATAAGAAAATACCTAATATGACTTGTCCATGATGACTTCAACACCCAGCAGAGGAAGGATATGTACTGTCAATGCTCACATCCTCTGATGACAGTGGATATACCTAGCTACTTAGCTGGATTTGGTATACTGAGATCTGTAAGGGGCTTTTTTGGCTGCAATAGAAGTGCCTCTTGCCTTCCTTTTCTCGTGTTCCCACTCCTGCAGCTAAACCAAAGGCTGTGATATGACCCAAGTTAGATTTTCATAGATATTCACACCAGGCCAATAGAAAAATTCACCTGGTCCAAAAAAGTCCTCCATAAGGGATCCTTTTAGCCTACAAAGCATTGCATAGGCAGCATTTTGCCAAAATAGCTTAGAAAGGAATTCACCTGAGCTGGCACAATTTATAGCAGCAAAAGAAATCTTCTGCAGGATGGTTTATATAATTAGAGAAGTCTGGTTAGCAATACAGGCAGTTTTTATACACAGTACTTGATCCTTATCAGGAAGCTTATACTGGTTTGACTTCCCTGGCAAAGTTTTGGTAGTAGAGATCAATTTTAAGAGATCTATTCATCAGCAAAGATCTCTCCTGGAAGGTGAAATTACTTGAGTTGAGTAACTTTCTACTTAAAAGAGTTCCCTGAATTTTCTCCTATCTGGCACAGATTGCTCCAGTTAGCAATGTGAAACCAGGAAGAAATGGGATATGGGATGCACAAGAGAGAAGAGGAGACCCCAGGAGGAGGTTACTGAGACATGAGATACAAATGGAAATCATTCACAGTGATTTGCTCATGGGCTCCACAGCAACGTCCACATGCTGGAGCCAGGGAAATGGAGAAGGGAGTATCCAACCTCAGGTGTGACATAGGGAGGCAGGAGCAAGTCTTTGGAAGAAAAGCTGAAGGAACCATTGCAAGGAAATTCTGCAGTTCTTTGTCTTCATAATCATATGTACTCCGGCAGTTTAGGAAATGATTGCACAGAGAAAGATACAAAAGAACAAAAAGAGATGCCAGGTAAACAGAAGCCCTCTAATAAAAGAGAAGCCCAGCCCATGGTCAGAGAAACTACATGATGGTAAGAAATAGCTGGCATGTTTTGAATACACTATATAAACACTGTCTGAGGTTCATGGAAGTACTGAATGGAACCAACTATCTCTTTGTTAAGGGGATGAACAATATTTCATTCCAAATAACTATCAAGAGTAGCCTCCAGCCACAGAAAGCAAATCTGAATAGGAAGAGATCTTAGCAGATCCAATACAGGCTTTCTACACTACCGGTCGATCCTTCTCCAAACTAATTTGTGAACAAAGAGAACAAAGGGCTGGATGTTTCTCTGGGGACAGTCATATTTTCTAACTGAAGAGTAAATTATGTTGAATGAGGATACAAAGTCATAAAACATAATCAGGCTATTAGCTAGGTAAGAATTGTGGGGAAGATGCAGTGCTCCACACTGCATTCCTCGTGTTACATATGATAAGTAGAGACAATAGAAATCAGTGGGAAAAATTGGCATGCACTGATTTCCTTCCCTGGGCCTCCTGCAATTTGCAGAACTCTGCAGAATTTCTTGGGCTGCTTGGTCAGCTTTCTCTTTTGCTGAAATATACTTGGATTTCAATGCTAACTACCACTGCTACAAAAGGAGGGTAGTTATAAAAGGTTGATTTGCAAAAATATTTATAAATTCTGCAGCTTTCTATTTTTAGGTGTTCAATTTAAGGCTTCTGGTGGCTGCAGACATCTGTCTTGTCAGAGATTTCTCTGTGGTGCTAACAGAAGTGAAGACTTAGGTTCATCATGAAATGGGAACTGGGACTTTGATGCTACAGAAAATAGAACCCAGAGGAGAATCATAAACACACACACACACACACACACACACACATTTTATTTGCATATAATGGTTTCTATTATTGCCAGGATTGTTCAGCAATGGAAATAAATAGGAATTTTGTTAGGGATTTCCAGTGGGATCAAGGTGGAGCCTGGCTGTATTCAGTAACAGCTTTCAGCACACCAACAAGCCTAGAACTGTAGAATCTTTTTGTATGACCTCTAAGATCACCAAGTCTAACAGTAAACCCAACACTTCCAAGTCTACCACTAAACCGTGCCCCTAAGTGCCACATCTACACATCTCCTAAATACCTTCAGGGATGTTAACTCAATCACTTTTCTGGGCTGCCTGTTCCAGTGTTTGACAACCTACTCAGTGAAGCAATTTTTCCCAATCTCAAATCTAAAGCTCCTCTAGCACAACGTGAGGCCAATTCCCTTTGTCCTGTGGCTTGTTATGTGGCAGAAGAGACCAACCCCCACCTGTCTACAGTCTCCTTTCAGGCAGTTGTTACAGAGTGATAAGGTTCCCCCTGAGCCTCCTTTTCTCCAGGATAAACACCCCAGCTCCCTCAGCTGCTCCTCATCAGCCTTGTGCTCCAGATCCTTCCCCAGCTCTGTTCCATTCTCTGGACACACTGCAGCTCCTCAATGTCCTTCTTGTTGTGAGGCACCCAAAACTGAACACAGGATTTGAGATGTGGCCTGACCAGTGCCCAGCACAGGGGGACAGTCACTGCCTTGGTCCTTCCTCCCACCCAACTTGATGCCATCCACATTTGAGGATACCCTCAGTCCCCCCTGTTCAGACCATTAATCAAGACGTGATAAGAGAAATGGCCCCAGTACCCAACCCTGGTGCACCACTGGTGACAGCCCCAGCTGGATGTAACTCCATTCCCCACCACTCTCTAGGTCCAGCCATCCATCCAGTTTTTTATCCAGTGAACAGTGCACCCATCCAAGCCATGAGCAGCCATTTTCTCCAGGAAAATGCTGTGGGAGACAGTGTCAAAACTTTGGCCCTTCTGATTTTCTCTCTGCATAACCTCATGACATCCTTGTAAGTCTTCCTGAGTTGTGTGCCCCTTCTTCCAAAGGTCATAAACTCTCCTTTTGTTCCTGAGTTACAGCCAAATCTCTGTTCGGCCAGGACGGTCTTCCTCACCGACCCATCTTTTGATACATGGGGACAGCCTGCTCTTGTGCTTTTAAGATTTCCTTCTTAAAGTATGTCCAGCTTTCCTGGACTCTTTTTCCCTTCAGGACTGCCTCCCAAGGGACTCTGTCAACCAGTCTCCTAAACAGGACAAAGTCTGCCCTCCGGAAATCCAAGCGTGTCTGTTTGCTGGACTCAGTTGTTGCTGTTCAGCCTGATGTGAACTCCTGAGGTTTGTGCTCCCTTTCACTTAGTCTGTGTTTCAGCAACACACAGCTTAATATCTATGCTTAACCATGTACTCTTGGTTAATGGTTCCCTATGCAGTCTGTCGATGCTCTCCTCAGTTATTTTGCATTTCTACATAATTCAGAATATCATCTGAAGTAAAATTAAAGTTATCAGAAGCTCATTTGCTCTGTGTTTGTGCTAGGAGACCAAAGCCCAAGACTTGAAAGGGAAACTTTTTCCTTAAAGGATTATCCCAAATAACATTTTCACAAAGGCTGGAGAGTGTATCATGCACAGAGAAAAGATCATGTGTCTTGGGGCAAGACTTCTCCTGGAGTCTCATCAAGACCATATTTGAACAACAAAAATGCAAAAGAGGGAGGAAAAACTTGCATGCATGTCAGTGGGCTGATCAGCATGGAGCATGTGATTGGTGTGTGGTGTGTTATGAAAATTCTACTAGCTAGGAGAAGGCTTTAGAACAGCAGAGTCTAAAAATCTGATTATTCAGACTATAAAGAATAGGAGGGGCTGGAATGTTCTGGAGTACATGGAAAGAATGTTAAAGCCCAACAACTAGGAAAACTTTTTGGAAAAATCACCCTGCTTAAGGGACTAAACTCAGGCATGCTTCACGAGGCAAGCAGTGTGCTTCTGCCATCAGCAAGGTACAGGGGATGGAAGACAAAATTAAGCTCGAGAATGAGTTGGTAAAAACTGGGAGAACACCTTCTTGTCTTGGATCCAATCATGTGGTTAATGACACGGATGGTTTTGATCAATTTGATTTGCATGCTGCAGCTTCTGTTACAAAATCCATCACAGGATATAAAATACTTTGTTTGTTCTTAAGATTTCCATTTTTCCTTTCCTGTAAGGTTCAAAAGAATCTTTTGCTCGTGCTATTTTGCTTATACCATACTTGAAAGCACAAAAATGTGAACTGTTTGTTTATCCTCAGGGCAGGTGCTCTGTAGATTATCACAGTCAAGCTTTGTTGTTCTGCACTACAAAGTCTTCAACCTTGACCTGAGAGGTTGTTTTTTCCCATTTCCCCACCCTCTGAGAAAAGGAAAAATAAAGTGGAAATGGAGAAATCATTCTGTATTCTTAGCTAGTGCTCTGTCTTGCTTTAGTAAAGCCTTTGTTGTACATAAACATATACAAGTTTTCTAGTTACCTGTACCTGGTGTTACTCAATACTGAAGCTGGTCTGGGGCTTGAATCACTGTCTTAGTGTGGGTAGAAAATCAGAAGTGCAGATTCTTGTGGGGAATTCAGCAGTGTTAATTGTATGACTTGGCAATACTCAGGGGCAACCTTCCAGGTGACATGTAAGGAAATAAGACACATATATCTTACTTCAATATGAAAGAAACCAGAATGCTCATCTCCATACACAGTCTGTTGACAACTTTACCCTTACATTGAATGATGATGCACAGGTGGAATTATCTTGTTCCATTAAGGATCTTTTAGAAAAACATATATAACAACAGAAGTCTGCAAAGATTTTCTCCTCCCAGACAAATATTGTACAAATCCTAAATTCTGGAGTTATTTCAAAAGAGTAAATCTGTAAAAAATACAAAATTTTTTCTATTTATTGGTGTGTAGGGAAAAGTAATACGGCAAATTACTGCTCCAATCCCATCCCCCAGCATGATCTGTGATACAAGATAAAAAAGCAGAATGCAGCTCAAAACAGGAGGTGCAAAGGTGACTTTTGAAATCCCCCACTCCCAACCTAATTGCTAGACAGTCCCAAAGCATAAGTTAGAGCAGCTTCAAGCATCAGCATCTAAACATGCCTTTTGTTCCAGTCCAAAGCCCATCAGGAACCAGGCCCCAATACCACAGGAGTATTCTCTGGGAAAAGAATTAATAGGTTCCAGAGCCATTTGCTTCATCAGCCTGGAGAAAAAGCCTTATTTAACTCTTTGCATCACTTAAGTATTGATAGTTTTGGCCATATCTTGGGAGAATATACCACAGTGGCTGCTATTCATAATTTAACAACATTTCTATAGTATCTTGTTAAAATATCCTCCTGATAATCCATGAGTGACCTCTTTCATTATCTGAGTCTGTGAAAGTTCCTGCTTTTTTGTTCTTCTGCAGAAATTGAAAGGCTTTAAACAGCCATTAATCTCAGGTCTATAGACTTCAGACTATATGTAATAATCTTGGAAAAATTTTCTCAGGCCCAGATGGACAGTGCCTTGAAACGTCTGACCAGATTGGTTCAATGGCTAAAGCATAAATATATCCCAGATGTTACCATGGATGTTTGTCTTGACTAGTCATTAAACTTTGATATGCATAGACACTTGGCATCAAATAACATTTTCTTAAAATTCCTACCAGTGGAAATTTCATAGTTATGAAACCCCTTTTTCCTATGAATGCTGAAACATGGCAATTATCAGTACATAGGGCCACTGGGTTTACACAGGACATTCACATATGAACAAGAGAAATATTTATTTATCATGAGAGACAGAAATATTTGCCTGATTTCTTGCAGTGGCAGAAGGGCAGATGGGAGCAATGGGTTGGATTCTGATCACATGAGGTCACAGCTTGCAGGAATGAGTACATGGGTGTAAAAATGACATAGGGCTAAAAGCAGTCTGCAATGGATCTTGTTCTAAAATAAGACTTTTGTTGACCCTTGTATTTCAAAATGAGTCAAAGATAGTTGGAAACTGTACTAGTACAAAATGTAGAAGTTAAATTGTTTCATGCTTGTAGGTTCCTTTGATAAAAGGAACTCTCCTAGTTGCAATAAAAACCCCTAAACCAACCCTATCTCTGCTTATGCTTTGCCTATTCCATGTCCTTCTCCAGGAGGACCAATACTCCAGCACCACATATCAGGTGGCTGGCCGCTGGACACCACTGTGCTCAATATTCAAACCCATCAGATGTGAAAAAAAAGAAACTGTGTCAAGGAAATCTCCATCAGCTGTGCCCTGTATCTTAAAACTAGAAACCCCAAAGTGTGTTACTTTTGAATTCTTGCAGGGTTACATGTCTCCAAAATAAATCAACCCTGCCAATTGTGAAACACGCTAGAGCATGCATTGGAAATAACCACTGTCTTTTAAAGTGACAGATTAAAATCTCTAGTAACAAAATTCTGCTCCTTTCCTTAATCAATCTGTAAGCAATTCCACTCCGTCTTGCAGCGAAGGATTTGGGTGTTCTTCTGAATATCTTCCAGCAAGCCTCACCAGCCTGCTTCAGACTGATTCTGATCTTACACCAGCAAAAAATAAATGTAAGTATACTGTATCAGAGGTACTTTGGTGCATGTCCAAAATTAGGCTCCAGCTGCAGACCTGTGTATTTTTATGCTAAGAAATCCTAAGCTGGGCATGCAAAAGAGCTGTGCTGGAGGGGGCCGGGGAAGAGTCCATATTCGGGTACAGTAACTCAGCCACACAATCCAGTTTCTACTGACTCTTCTACTCATGCCTCTGATGTTTGTCTCAATGCTGGCAGCACGCCGAGGCAGTGCTGGGGACACAAAATCAGGAGTGCAAAGCCAACTGTCTCACTAAGCCACCTATGAATGAGTGTAGATACCTGCCTCCAAAAAAGTTGAGATCTCTTTTAGACAGAGCTGCCTCTTTGTGTGGTTGAGTCCTCTGTGGGAGTGAAAGGTCCTTCTTGGCTGTAAACAGTGTATGAGACCATACTAGACACAGCCTGAGAGAAAAGTTCCAATTATTTCTGGTACTCTCTGCAAAAAACACCTAGAGAAAAATCCTCAGTAGCTGCAGTGGCCACAGGCCCAGCCATGTGTGCACTGTCCTTACCCCAAACAAAAAACATGGCTCATGCCTGTGGTACTGGCCCAGCACCAAACTGCTCAAAGAATGGAAGAACAAATCTGGGTGAAATTATTCTTCAGTATAATTTCAGTTGAAGGAAAATGTTTCTCGAACTGGGCAAACAGTAACTCACAATCAGGACTTGAAGACACCATGATTAATTCTGTCCTTCTGAGTTTGCAAACAACTGCTCCAGGAAGTACAAACGACTTTCTTATTTGTAATGGACTACCTCTGAAACCTAATGATGGCAGTAAAAAAAGTGTAGTATTTCATTACCTGATAGCACTAGCAAAATATTTAGCCCAATATATCTACTCTTAAGCCCCATACAATCTCCTTCCATGTGTGAAATCCATGTGCCACAGACCTCAACTCTGCTCTCTGCTGACTTTGTACATGACATTTTGTATGACACAATTATGCATTTTCAACCCCAAAAATCAGTTAGATTTGCAGTCCATGCTGCAGATGGAAAATGGAGACGTGGACAAGACATTATGAGATACACTGAATATCATAGTAGAAGAAAAACCATGGTGTGGCCCCTGTTCTGAGTACATTATTCATTTTCATATTTAATTCATAAAAAACTTCGTCTAATTTCCACAAGGTTTCCAGCCTCTTGCAAAAAAAATACATCCCCAGAACCTTGCCATCCTCCTGCAAGATTCTGGTTGAGCTGGGTACTTAAAAGTAAAAATATTAATTTTAAAGACAAAGCCCAAAGCCCTGCTCACACAAGGGCTTTAATGTTTAAGCTATTGTAAACAATTTTGGACAACAGTTTTGAAAAAGAAAGTGCCTGTCTTTTCTACCAACATATTTTGAAAAGAACCAGGTTTTGACGGATATGTAAGACTAATGTAAATCAGAGGCAATCTCCTTGAAGTTAATAGAGATCAGATTCCAGGCTTATAAGCTTTTGCACACTGAATTTAACTATCTGTCATGCCTGCGAGGTTACAGACCTAAAAGAAGGTATGGTGTAAGATCAATGTTAAGGAAAGAGTTTCATTTATAAGACCATCTTTTCCCATCAGACATGATAGGAGATTTATTATTCCAATATTATTGTTGAAACTAGAAGAGAGAGAAAAAATAAACAGGAACATATATTTTCATTTTATGACTGCGAACAACATTTCATACTGTAAACATATCTTGGTCTATAACATTTACCCACAAAAAAAATAATTTCAATACAGTCCTTATTGCTAGCTCGGCAGAGCCTCTCCAGAACATTGTGTTAATGATTAATATGAAGTCAGTGGAATTCCACAGTTGCTGAGAGTCTTGTGCCCAAGAATGAACTGCATTGCTAAATCAGCAAAGACAGTTGTCAAGGTAACCTCTATGTAATCTATTTAACTGGCTCCCAAAACACCAATCAAGGTCAGATAACGCACTCAAGCACCATATGAACACACTCATACGGCATAAAGCTTTGTATCAAGACAGCAGGGAGGAAAAAACCTCATTAGGAAGCAGGGGGAAAAAAATAAATTCAGTTTTGAGAAGTGTTAATTGGGATTGCAGTTAGCTTTGTGGGGAAAGCATGCCGCTCATCTGAATATGTTTTATCTATACTAGAAGTAATTTCACTCCAGTTCAGTTTGAATGGGAATATCCTTCTACTAGTGTTAAAAAAAAAAAAAAGACAAAAACAACCCACGCAAAAAGTAAAAACAGCGACGGATAAATTATTAATTTCATTTATTGTTTTATTAATGCATGTCTGGCATCGACACTCTGATACAAAGTTCTCATTTTGTTTTCTCTGCAATAGATTATTGTGTTACTTAACACCAAATAAAATGCCAGCACCATCTCAGGGCTGGGGATACAGCTCCCCATGCAACACAATTCCACAAGTCCTGCTCTCCTGAGGCCTCTCTCCTCCAGCAGAAAGTTCCCAGTCAGTTCTGCAAAGGAGAAGGATCTATTTGGAGTTACAATCTGATGGGTATCCTGAATTTTAAGTTGTATTTACTTTATGTGAATTCAGATCTCTATAGCCATAACAAGGGCTGGGAAGGGTCACTGGGGTCTGAACTGATTTTTATTCCAACAATTGCTGTGCATACAAATCAACATCCTTTGCTTGATATTTATTGCTTTGCTCAACATTTACTGCTTTGCTCATCCTGGAAGCAAATGACAGTAAGCATTATGAGAATTAAACAGGTTGTCTGTTTTCCTTGGAGCCTCCATACCCTTGTTTTCTGCTGGGAAGCCATAGTACACCACAACTTCTTACAGCCTCTATTCCTCAATGAATCTCAACAAATATCCCTGTGCTGCTTAAAGTAAAAGCACATACCAGGGGAGCTATTTCCTTCCTTCAGTTATACAATGTCAGTATCACGGAGCTGTGCTAATTCAGGACACTGCTCCTGTTCCACAAAGATGCCAAAAGGTCTTGCTGTGGAAATGAAGAGATAAAATTAGCAGCTCCAAAACTGCAGAAAGCAATCACAGTAAAGACTATATAACATCTGTGTGCTTAGACAATATCTTTGGCCAATGCCATTCATACAAAATAAAAATTCTTCTTTAGGGGCAAAAGGATTGCATACATCATACTTCAGTGAAAGAAGAGATGTGATCCTGAGAACCAAGAGTCACAAGCAACTCTGCTTAAGTTCTAGACATTTAGCATTTCTCAGGGTTTCCTCCTTTGAAACAGCATGTGAGATCTGTATGCCTGTCTGGGATCAGTGAGGGATCCAAGGGCTATAAAATCATGTACTAGATTAGGAAACAAGGAAGACAACTGCACATTCTAGTCATCCCCAGTGTGGGAGGGTGCGATGGTGCTACAAGCTGCTGCTTATCATGTTGCTGCTGAAGGCAGCCATGTAGGCAGAACCCACAGCCTTCACAGAACTACCCCAGGACTGCTCCAGATCCACTAGGCTGGGAATAACAAAGCTGCTAAGCTGCCTCCAACTTACTTGAGAAAGTTAAGCTTCAGGAGAAGACAAACTGTGTTGCCTGTCACACATCTGCCCCACACCTTACAGATGTGGGGCAGATGTGCACCCACAGGCACCCACATGGTGCACCCACACACACCACACTTCATGGCTGGATTCCAACACATGCTCTGGAATTTCCATCTCGGGGAGACAAGACTAAGGGCTGGGAAGGACCTAAATCTTGTCTGGTTGTGGAGTCAGGATAGATGAAAAGTGAACAATTTCATATGAACACCTTAAAGATCCAAATATTATTCACGATATTTTTTGTTAAAATAACCATCCCCGTAAAACCTGAACACATTACCAATACTCAGGAATTCACCACAGACCTATTAGATACAAAAAGCTACAGGCTCCTTTGTTAGATGAAGAAGCTGATGAGGATGTGGACTAAGTGACTTGCTCCCTGTCAACAGGATGCACATGGCAGAGTCACAGGTGGATGCCAAGAAACCCACAAACCCCAGCCCAGCTGAAGCACTGTGGTCTCTGTCTTTAAAAAAAACCACTTGAGAGCTCTGAGAACCCACAAAACCTGTTGATTTCAGATTTCATCCAGAGGTGAGAGCATTTGGCACTTGTTAGGTGTGTCAGCATAAAAGGAAGGAGCCTGTGTATCTTTTCAAGCTCCAGAGACTGTGGCTGCTTTCAACAAGAAATTAGTAGGCTGTCTCTGGGTTTTGACATGTCAGATGCAGAGACACTGACAGCTAATGAAGCTCTGAGACAATTACAGTGAATCTCCCATGATGAAGCGAAATCCACCCCTGCATTGCTGGGCACCAGTGTAATGGAAGTTGGACTGTTCATAGCATATTCCCTTTTGTGCTGCTACAAACACCGATCTGACAGTGCAGATAAAGAGGAAAGAGGATGAAAACTGAATGCTCGTTTCTAAGACAGACTATGTCAGAGATGCTGTACACAGTCAATCAATGGAAGAGTGTTTCTTGTGTGGGCAAATACATGATAAGCCAAAGTTTCAAACTAACAGGACTGTAAATATAAATATTTACTGCCATGCCTGAAGTAACTTGATATTTCAGCTCTCAGAAAGTGGTTCTGGATTCACAATGACTTCAGCTCTTACATGCCTTTTAATGTGGATCTAGGTTACTTTTGAGTTAATTTTGTTACATGAACAAAAGTAATTTAATTTCAATCAATACTCTGCCACTGTACCTTTTGCGTGTGTGTGTAGGCTATGTGTTTTCTTTATTAATCCCAATCAGAATTGTAAACATGGACTGTACCAAAACCACTCTTCTTTGCATCCATAAAATTGCTCTTATATTTCTAGGAAGTTTAATGCAGGCATGGACAGCAGAACATCACTTGCTCTGTGAGGGTGTAGCACAGCCAGTGTAGGCAATGCTGGCAGGAGATACCATGCAGTTCCTACTCAGAGACAAGATAATACAGTTCTTGTGGACAGCCAAATATAAATATACATATGAAATATAAAGCAGGAGGGTCCTACTATATAGCCACAAAAGTAATTTTAAAAGCCATGGGTAAATGTATGTTACTGCACCATCTCTATTTTGCAAGTTATTACAGTAAATTCATGATTACAATCATTTCAGTCAGCACTCCCTCTATGGAAGTAGTTTCTGGAGATCACAACCTGAAAGCATGTTTATATCTCAGGAAAAAACACCATGCTTGCAGGTTTTTGAGACTTTAAAAACCCCTCAAAACAAATACCCCCCCCCAAAAAAAAATATAAAACCTATCTTAAACAATACTATTTGTTGACTTGATTAAACCAAGTTTTTAAAATGGATTTCTCATTTTTTTCTATTAACTTTGAAATACTAAACTTAAGGAATTAATTTGCTTATTCCTAATCCCAACATATACAATGGAAAGCTCTGAAGTAGTTCAAAATTGCAGGTGTGATTTTCATGCGTCTCCCACTCACCCACATGTTCATACACTTCAAATGTACTGTTAGAGCTGTGTTTAAAACCCTTGAAATCTGGAGGGGAAGGGATCCCTACAGACCCAGCCCCATGCATGGCATCAGGATCAGCACTGTAGATTCTCACATCTCCAAAGGAACATGAACTAATCCACACAGTAAGACAGGATTTACAAGACAGACTGTAACAGCTCCTAAGATAGCTGTTACTGCCTCTGTGTTGTTAATGTGTTTGCAAGATTAGTATTAATTACCCAATAAGGGATATATCTGTTTTGAGAGCTTGTAATAAGTCCTTACTTAATATTAAGCAAATCACATGCAAATGAAATAACATATTGTATAAGCAAGAAAGTATTTAATTATTTGTATGTATTCTAGGGGTTTATAATAAATAAATCTGTCTTTGCAGGATCTATTATACATATATATTTATATACCTATGAACAGTCATTGTATAAAGGATATATTCAATACAGACATTCAAGGTTACATAAGCAATGGAAAGGTGATATGAACTAATGATTACCAACACATGCAAACTTAAGATACCTTTGATTGTAGCTGTTTATCCTTTACACAAAGAATGGTGAGTACCTGCTTGCCCACCCACCCCTCACTTCCACCAACTTTATCATTCTTGGCTTAGGATCGTGTTCTGAACCTTCTTAAGCATCCTCTTAATACATGATAATTGCAACATTTTTCTTAGGTAAACAAGAGAGAAAAAAAAATAACTGATAGAAGAAATCCAGTGTAAAGGAGCATCATTTCACTGCAGCCCACCAAGCAATCCTGACTTTTACCAGCTGGGACCCCAGCTAGAGACTCTGACCCCCCAGTCAGGCACCTATAACAAACTGCCAATCCACCAACCAGCAGGAAAGACGCTGCTTCTCCTCCTACCATTGATCACATTCCCCAGCTCCTCTCCAGCAGCAGGAGGGGGTGTGGGAGCAGGGGATGCCCGGCTTGGCTCGGCCCCGGCAGAGCCGGGCGCAGGTCCTGGCGCAGGTGCGGAGCCGCTGCCAGCGCTGCCGCCTGTGACTAATCGGCCCCCACAAGGCTCAGGCTTGTTTATTCCACTTAGGTTCTTCTGCTCCATATCAAAACACAACAGCCAGTGATACTAATTCATCTTCATTTTCTCAAATAAAAAAACCAACATGGCAACTCAGGCAAATGTTTATATAAAAATGCGTTTTTTATCTCTTGATACCTCTGTGACTGAATTTTCCTTCAAGAATAACAGATGGCTTAAAAGTACCAGGTAAAGACTTTGCATGAGTTGGTGACAAAAAAAGGGTTGTACAGTGGGTTTTTTATAACATAAATCTCCCCCAAACCCACTCCTGTAAACAGTAATAAGAACATGCAGGGCTTTTTAATTGAACATTAAACTCAGAAGTCCCATTACATTCACAGTACAGTATCCAGTTAATACATCCTTTGGGGTTTTTTTTTTCCCTTTGTCCCACCCACAGAGATGTTACAAATTGGATTTAAATTAAATTTCATTCTAAACACATATATTCAATCATAACAAAACAGTGACAAATTAGCTTATTCCATTTAAACTCATTGTATGTTGAGGCTGAGTGCCTCCTGCTCCAACCCAGGGCCTATTTCCCAAAGGTCGGGTATTTAAAGAACTGACACACAAATGTGTGTGCAGCTATTAGCAGGGGAATTGGTTTGATTATTACGTGAAATATCAGGTTGAACTACAGTGTGTATTTTAAAGTGTGAATATGGAAAAGGGTTGTTTTTATTATTGCATGAGTAAAGGGGTATAGAGGGATGGGTACAGAGTGCTGCAGAGGTAGGTGCAGCTATTCTAGAAATGCCTACATTTATTTTTCCCTCTTCTAAAATATGATCTGATATAAAAAGAAACCTGACTGGTAACTTCCCTTTTAACATAGTCTGTTGTAAATCCATTGAAACACTGTTCCCCATTAGCCACCTTTCCTATACAGGAATAACAAACAGGGAGATTTTCTTGCGTGGTTGTGGGTTTTTTCCCATCACGGCTGGGCCCTTGCTAGTTTTGCATTTAAAGGAAGCCAGAATGGGTCAGGTGTGGAAAGAAGAGAACAAATTTGATACCACTCCTGAGAGAACTTGGATAGATTCCAAATCAATCTGTCTCAGGGGGTGGAGGGGAGGGCAGAAAAGCAACAGGCATGAAAAAAAGATCCTGAGTGTTACCATGGCTGAACATCAACTGTGTTAGATCAAACACTTGTGAAGCAAAGGATATTGAAACCGTTATTTGTAAAGGAAAAAAGCCATCATTTCAAAATTATGGTGGAATGTGTTTAGAAAATAAACATTCTCAATTTGCCCTAAAATTTGTTAGGAGTAAAGAAACTCACTGCTTTTACCACGTTTATGCAGTCTTAGTACACTGGGGATATTTTGGAGATAATTCAGGACTCATTGTTAGAAATTTCTGTAACAGGTAGGACTGTGATGTCCCTACATGGGGATGTGCTTTAGTTGTCTATTGGCCTAGGGTAGTTAGTCACAACTGCTAACAAACAGGAAAAAAGAAACAATTAAAATTCTAATTGGTTTGAAACTTTAAATCCCATCCCAGCATGCACACTCATTCCTCTACATACTACCTAAATCCTAACAAACCCTCTTACCTTCTCTCTGTGGGCCACCATGCACAAATTTGCCGCTTCCAAAATTTAAACTCCAAATTTAACTCTGGATTTAATCCTGCCAGATACCCAGAAGCTATGACCTTCTCTGAACATGCTAACATCCTTGTAAGAAGGGCTCAATACCTCATGGAATTGGCTGGGAAGAAACATTTCATAGAATTGCTTAGGCTGGAAAAACCTCTAAGATGAGCAAGTCCAACCATTAACCCAGCACTGCCAAATCACCACAACACCATGTCCCCAAGTGCAACATCTACAGTCTTCTAGATACCTTCAGGGATGGTGAATTAATGCTTCCCTGGGGAGCCTGCTCCAATGCTTGACAACCCTTTCAGTGAAGGAATTTTTCCTAATATCCAACCTAAATCCCTTCTGCCACAACTTGAGGCCTCTGGTCCTATTTGTTACGTGGGAGAAGAGACCAACCCCCAGCTCACTACACCCTCCTTTCAGGCAGTTGTAGGGAGCAATGAAGTCCTTCCTCGGCCTCCTTTTCTCCAGGATAAACACCCCCAGCTCCCTCAGCTGCTCCTCATCAGCCTTGTGCTCCAGACCCTTCCCCAGCTCTGTTCCCTTCTCTGGACACACTGCAGCCCCTCAGTGTCTTTCGTGTCATGACAGGCCCAGAATTGGCCACAGGATTTGAGGTGCAGCCTGACCAGAGCCCAGGTGCCATTGGCCTTCTTGGCCACCTGGGCAGAGCTGGCTCCTGTTCAGCTACTCTCAACCAGCACCCTCAGGTCCTTTCCCTCAGGCACCTTCCAGCCCCTCTGCCCTGACCCTGGAGCACTGCAGGGGTCATTGTGTGTGCAGGACATGATTTGTGGTAGCTGTCAGCTGAATTTGTTCCCCACATGCCAATGGATGTGAATACTGTGAAGCTCTTTTGTACCTTCACAGCTGTACCAGACTCACTGCCCAAGTGTAACAACTCCTGGCACCAGCAGTTTTTTCTTTGCCACATGAAGGAGAGCTACAGAAGTGCAGATCACACCTTCACCAATAACTGTTACAATAGCTACAGGATCTCAAAACATGTTCCCCATTCTGCACAAGGTCTACTGAGCAGTGTTTGAGGCTGTACCATCTGCACGAAAAAGACTTCCGCATTATTGCACCCTATAAATCAAATACAACTGCAGGAAAGCAGGTGGCCATAAACTAACAGAAAAATCAGACCTATAGTGCACATATATTAGACTAGATCCACTCATCATGTTGCCCAGTGGTTGAATGCAGACAACAGGCCAATTTATTTAGGTTCTGTGTCTGACAGGTAAGAAGCATGCATGAGGTGCTAAGAGAGCGTGTACATGTCCTGGATAACAAGACTTGCATGTTCTGACTGGTCTGACAGGGAAATACCTTCCCTCTGTCCTCACTGCTACTTGCCCACTGGGAGTCCCCGAAAAAATAAAAACAATGAATGGAAGGATACCCAGGAGGAGGAACACTTATCTTAGGAAAGAGTGAAGTGGGGCACCTGGGATAGGTAATGATGCTTAGGTAGGCAAGCAACTGCAGTCAGAGACTAGGGGAAGGGATGTCTCAAAGAGTAAAGGAATTGATGTGGGTGGGAATTGCAAGTGGGGCAGAAGGGATTAGAGTGGAGTGGAAAAGTTGATCGTAGCATTGATAAGCTAGAACCTTCAATATCCCATCCACTGTTTGACACCGGGTGTGCTGAAGAAATATCAGCCTCAGTGAGAACTCTTCCTGAGCAAGGATCTCAAGCTGAGACCTGCAGTAAGGAATCTGTTTTTTCACTTGCTTGGGGTTTTTTGTTGGGTTGCTTGTTTGTTTGTTTTTATAATCAAGGAGCTTGAGCACCACCAGCAAGATAAGGACAGAGACAGTTGCACACCCTCTGGAACAGCAAATGGTGCCCACAGCACAGGATGGTGCTGAGCACCAGGGCACAGTCCTATGGCATGTGAGCCCAGTAAGCAGTGGGTCCTGGGGACAGCTCAGGGAGCCACAAGTGGACAGTAGGTTACACACCGACTTCAAGGCCCATTGAAATCCAGGTTGCATTCCAGGATCAGGGCTGGGGCCATGCACACCTACACTTCAGGCACTGAAACCCCAGGGCTGAGCTGCAGAGGGATTCCTGGGCCATGGACAGGCTGCCGGGGGCCGGGCAGGGCTGCTGGGGATTGTTAGTGCAGGCAGATTATTAGTACCCCTGACAACCATCGAGGGGTATCTGTCAGATCTACCAGCAGACACAGGAGCAGCTCAGTGCAGCAGCAGTGCCATATCCTAACGCTGAAATAAGGGCAAAGCTTAATAGGCACAAGTGACCCTCATTCCAAACCACTGGAACTGCTCCGGTGAGTGCAGGTTGCACCAGTCAGAGCCAGTGAGATCCAGCCTCTCTTGATTCTGAGGTCAGATCCAGGCACATTTTAATTAAAGGACAGAAGAGGAAGCAGAATGGTATGAGTTAAAACCTACTGCCAGCAAAAGCCTCATCTTTTAAATATTCTTTAAGACTACTTAAGTATTCCTGCCCCAAGGAAGCAAATGAGATTATTCATGTAAGTAAAAACCACTTACACAAGCTATGGTTTGCAAGACACTTTACCAATTACAGAGGCAGATTCCTGCAACAGTCTTACAAAACACACAAGACCATTTTTCTGTACTCTCAAAATAATAAAAATCACTGACTATCCAAAATTGCAAATTGGAGGGAAGAAAGGGAAAACTGCAACAATAACCCCTCTGCCAATGGTGTTGTTTAAAAATTAGTTTCCTTTAAAATACCCTATATTTCCTCTTTACTTTCAATTATTAGAGTATGATTTCAAATAAAAAGGGGCACTTGATGTAAGCACTGGGAGCTGCTTGGACACACAGAAATGTGTGTGATCACAAAATTGCTTAGAATGTTAACGATAAAACCCTTCCTGTTTGTCATGGCCACAAAAACCACCCTGTTTTTTGAAAGGATAAGGTCCTTTATGATGTTGATAAAGCACTCCTCTTGCAGAAACATAGGGTACCATCAATCAGCAACATTTGTCTCTGGCTTCTTTCGTTGACATCCCAATATTGCAATAGCAAATCATAATCCTAGCAAAGTAAACAGGCTCTGGGGAAAAGCAGCTATAAATTGGGCCTGCTTGGATCAAATGAACTCTATCATGAAGGTCTGCTAAGCACTGAGTGTTTTACTTTCTAGCAGAACATTCAAATTGAAAAGAAATAGGTGAATTGAAAGTAAGAAGCAGAGTTAGAAACTAGACAACCAACATAATTTGGTTTTTCAGTTAATTAGCAGCAGATCACCCTGATAATCACTGTTATGCCTTGTTTTTCTTTAGCAGTTATTGATTTCAGTTTACCTCAATATTTTCACATTTATTCCTCCTCAGTTTGGAAGGTTTCCTTAAGTGCAAAGCTCAGGCTCGATCTGAGCACATATCACTGCATTGTTTTAATGAGCACTAAGGGCCTGTCGACGTCCAAAGGCTGCTCCAGGTTAAACACAGCCCGTTACGTAAAACATCTGAGCTGCACGGCTTTAAAGGGTGTTCATTGGGGCTTAGCACCACACACCAGCCTAAATGGAACCCAAAGTTCTCCCTGGCACAGAAAAAGACAGCCAAAGAGAATCTTGCATCAAAATACGCACGTTCAACTGCATATTTTGAAACTTTGTCCCACAGATAAGTCTGAGCTCTTTTTGTTGACCCTTCAGTACATAAGTACCAGCCCACTTAAACAACTTTCATAAACAGATTTAATGGTGTTTTGTTATCATAAGAAATTATCATTACAATTACTCCCCCTCAGTACCCTGGAGCATGCTGTGTAGTGTGGTGTCAAGGTTCAGTTTTGATCTGGGTCACACATGCACAAGGCCATGAGAAGGAACAAACTTGGGTACATTAGTATTGAGTTGTTACTTTCACCTAAGACAAGTGCACAAGCAATCTGTCAATACATGGCAGGTAGCAAGACCTCGAGCCAGGGAGGAAGCTCACCTCAGAGCAGATTTTACTGAGGTTCACTGATGCCAACACTGTGCAGGAGGTCCAGCTGAACCCCAGGACACAATCTAGACCTTGACTGTAGGTAAAATGCAATGATGAAAAGGGGGAAAAGTAATTAAAAAGGGCTAGTGCAGCCACTCTGACATGCTGCATAGATGATTTGAGGGTGATATCTCTCCACAGTTCTAGAACACAAAATTCTGCTGCCTGCCTACTCTCACAGATCCATGCTTGATTTTCATGTGCAATTTGGTACACACAGGTAGTATATTCAAAATCCAACTTCAAATCACAATTATTATTATCAATTATTATTATAAATTCCAGGTAAAGTAAAAAATACTCCTGTGGACTGTGGAGATGTATTTCTGACACAGTGAGCAGGATCTAAAAGCAGATAGCTTACCTTCTTACTCAAGTCTTTACACTATTTACAATTGCTTTCCCAACTGCACAGGTGTCAAAAAAAAAGCAAACTGTATTGTGCAGAAAAAGTAATTTTGACAGGTCTAATTTACTGAGACTGATTCATGTGACAGCATAAACAAATCATTCTTGTCAAAGTCTATATTGAAAATGGAGTAAATTGATCGTGGAGTCAAGTGCACTAGTAATTTCAGGGAGTATTGTGATTTCATTTGTAAAACTATTGCAAAGAGGGGAAAAACCTGTCTTTCAGAGCTGGCTTCAATTTTTGCACTAGTCAGAGCAGTAGAGGAATATGCTGGTTGAGAGCATACTGCTACTAACAGCACTTTTCCTGTGCAATCCTGTTACTGTGTATTCAGGGAAGTAACATGAGAAATCCCCTGAGAGCTTTTGTACAAATATACAAGTGGAGATCAACAAGAAATCCTCCGAGTGAACAAAACATTCTGTATGTGTTTTCTTACTGCTTCTGTAGGGGCAGAATGTTGTGACTGATTAGAACACCAGCATAACGTGCAGTTTCTTACTGGAATTGGTTTTTATGCTTAGGAGGAATTAGAGAAACAACATTATAAGAATAATGTTTTTTAACGTGGGTTCAAATTATATAATCTCTGAAGTCATTGTTTTCTTGCTCTGCAGGGAAGAGGGCGCGTTCCTGAGAGTATTCGCTAACTGACAGCGCCTGAGCTTCTTATCTGGGAATGAAAACCAGGGAGATGTAAACTTTGTGAAGATAAGCAATAGCAAAACTCGTGTGTAATGTATCCAGTGAAGCTAAGGATCCTCCAGGCAGAGAAAGTGAAGCCAATAAGTTATGCTAGACAGGCACTTACAGAGGTCTTCTGGGGTCATGTTTACTAATCTCTCTCTCTCACTCTGTCAGAGTGCAATGAAGGAGCACAAAGCATGCAAACTACAAGGTAGATAAACAGTGAATTATTCAAAACAATACCTTCACACTTTATATAAAAATAACAAATGTTAAACCAAGAATGCATTTAACCAAAGAAAATATTTTAATAGCCCAGATCTTCAGTATGCCAAGACCACAACAACAACTGGGATGTGTCTTGCAAGAATGGTTTTGTCCATTTTGCAACAAATGGATTTAATAACATGCCCTGTGTTTTCTCCAATCCCTTAACTTGGTACAGCCCTTTGGCTTAAGTTCCAGCTGACCCCCTCTCCTTCCTTTTTTTTAAATTTTCCCTTCCATATACAAAATCTATTGTTCGTATTTCCAGGGGAAAACCAATTCTGTCTCAAGAATATTCACCTTTTGTGTTCATCTTTAAGCTTCATAAGGTCAACACAAAATAGGGAAACAGAGCATTAAATTTCTAAAATCAATAGCATGTACATAAATTGACATTCATTACTTTACAGCGATTTCCAGTTTCTCCTTGATTGATTAAAGCCAGGGGTTGAAAATAAGTGCTTTTCCCCTGCCTGGAGAAATTCCCAATTGTCCATGCTGTGAACCTTCCATTATAAGACATGAGACAGCGGTAGCAGTACATGGTTCATTTCACACCACCACAAAATAGACTTGTCATTCCACAATCGAAAGTAAGGAACCTGATGGAAGAGCAATGTGTCAAAAACTTGTCAAAAGCGGCCCGTGCTTAATGACAACTGAGAACAAGGAAACCATATCCTGAGGTTTTCACTGGCCAGATCTCACATGAGGGGAGCAGAGCAGAAAAATTATCCTGTTAATTTATTATATGTTTAAATGTGATAGTGAATGGCAAATTATATTTTTTAAACTAATTAATTTTGATTCCACATTAATTTAGGGAAGATAAATATTTACAGTACAATTATATTAGTTAATTTACAAAAGCAGAGGGGCAAAACCATTTAAATAAGGGCTGCTTAAATTAATTCTAAGAAAAAAGAGATGTTTTCTCTACACTAAAAATGCTGGAGAGCTAATGCTGCATTAAATGTCCTGTTATTAATGGTTCTCTATACTAACATGATAAGTATAACAAATTGATCTTTTGTATGAATTATGTTAGACCCTGAGAAATGATAATGTCAAATTCTGCAGCACAGTGGAGCTGAACCAATTAGATGAGTAGATAATTTGGCCCTTCACACTAATAACACATTGTTAGTAGGAATATCTTCAAAGAAAAACATGTATCTGGGGGATACTTTGCAACTAGGTGATACTTTAAAAATGTTTATACAATGGAGATGGGGATTTGATTTCTTAAATCTCAAATACTAGGCAGGCAATTCCATAAGGTGGGGATTTATAACCATATAGAGATGACAATATTGCTGGGTTTATTAACAGTTACATGTGCATATGGTGTGTATGTCTGGAGTATTTTTTCATGGATGGGCTGATTAATGATGGGCAAAGCTTCAAAGACTCACAAGGATTCATGAAGATTCACAAGTTTGTCTGCTTGTATCTGAAGTTCTTCCACTAAAAATGTCAGGCTAGAAATGCCACTTAAAAAGGACTTTATGTTAGATTTACAGTGCATCTTGGTATAGCACAGACCGAAAATGGTGGAGGACTGTCTTTCCTCACAGCGTGTTTTTGCATTTATTCTACTGTCTCAGCACGTGGACAACTTTTCACTAGTTTTTATCAGACCCTCAAAAAGGCTTAAGTTCACTTCCTCAAAGCAAAGTTTAGAGGAAATGATACTCATGCCAAATCACTTGACCCTGCAGGAACCTGCACAGACAGCAAGTCAGGCTGCCTTGAGAGACCTCCTCATGTCACAAATGCCAGAACAGTTTTGTTCAGTGAGGATCCAGGGAGGTTTCCACCTGTATCCTCTTTGGTCATGAACTTCTGGGTGGCTGCAATTTCCCCAAATTGCGTGTGTTACAAGAGCTGTAATAGCATCTAAAACAAATTCTTCCAGGTAACTCACATAAAACTTGTACAGTTCCATTTTTGGACCAAGAGAGACTCAAAGGCAGACATTCACTGAGCCATAGGGCATCACAGACACGTGTAGTGCAGCACCACTGCTGGGGACATGGACAGGGAAGATTTCTCAGTCCCCTGAGGTTTATTCTGTCCATGCACTTCATGATCCTTCAGCAGCAAAGGAAGGATTAATAAATGAGTACAGTAGATAAGGAACTTCTTGGAGATCCCTTCACTCCTAGGAGTACTGGGGTATTTGCTTGCCAGAATTGTCTAATTACCTTCATTGGTCTCCCACAGAGCTCATCATGGAGTTAGGTTTCCACTGGCCATTTACAGCCTGTGGACTTTGCCACACTTTTGTAGAGCTCAGAAGGTGAAGGGCAGAAATCAATACTATTCCTAGTGACTCAGTTACTGGGGTTGGGGAGTGTTCACAAAAACCTTCAGGGGAGTTTCCTGTGTTCATGGGGAAGTAGAGAGTTTGTGTGGAAGGAACATCTTTGGCAGGAAAGGCAGTATATTGTCAATTCTGAAACCAGCCACTTCTAAACTTTGTT
This sequence comes from Aphelocoma coerulescens, assembly GCF_041296385.1. Taxonomy (NCBI): domain Eukaryota; kingdom Metazoa; phylum Chordata; class Aves; order Passeriformes; family Corvidae; genus Aphelocoma; species Aphelocoma coerulescens. The sequence goes on from NC_091018.1 coordinate 14,890,618, forward strand.
CAAATGTGGAAGGATGAATAAGGTTTATATATAAACAACTCTTAGTCCACAACAGTACTTTGGGGAAAAAAAAAAAAAAAAATCAGATCAGTGTTAACATAACAGGTAACCTGAAACTGCTCTCTGAAGTGATTTTCTAAGGTTCAAGGTGAACCAAATCCAAAACCCAAGGCCAAAAGAGGTCTTGGACTAAAGCAAGCAAGCACACCATGCTTTGTTACACTCTCTCCAGGCTCTTTCTGGAAAGGATTTTCCCACCTCCCATCTGAGTTAGGTTACTATTAGCCTTCAACATGGAGATCTACTGTGAATACACCACAAGATGGTTGCTAGTAACAGAGTACCATGGGATTTGAAAGGAAAACCCAAGCACACTGGTTTTGAAAGAAAAAACATAGAAAATGTATCATACAGGAATTTAGGAAAGCAGTTGTTTAATTCTGGGCCTCTTCCGCAAACTAAAAATCTCAGAAACAACAAGACTCAACAAGAAAATTTGAACTTTGAGGCAAAACTATAATTTAATTTCAGTAATATTAGCAAACACCTTGACTCCCCTACTCCACACCGAAGGAACTGTGGCTGTGGAGTGATAAGAGAGTGTGTGTGCTTGTGCCTGCCAGAGGGGAGGGCAGCACTGATATCCCCCTCAGTCTCACCCTCCCCAGAGCATTTACTCTGTTCCTGTTCTCAGAGCCATCTCTGCCTTTTCTCCTCCTGCTGCAGACACTAAACAGCATATTAGGTAAAAAAAAACAAACAAAAAAAACCCAAAACAAAAATCCTTCCATATTTAAAGGACAATAGGACAATTTGCTAATTGAATAAAATGATTATTTTAAGGGCATTTACAAATACATTCAAAAACCATTCAGCCCATCAAGAAAAAAAAATTCCAATTGGTGTCGGGAGTTGTCCTCAGGGATACACCACTCTAAGCCTCTTAGCATTGCACTGCCAGTGTCTTTGTTCTTGACCTGACCTAAAAAAGTGCTCTCTTTATGAGTCACAGAGGATTTATTTTCTGCCTTAGCTTAGCCCCAGCTTCTTTTAGGTAGAAAATGACAGTTTTGCTCAGTTGTGGCAAATGACCTGCACTTTTTATGATGTAGATGATTGTCCAGCAGGATCTATGCTGAAGCCACCAGTGTAATTGAATTTAAGAGCACAACTGCCTGGAAATATTTGCTAGAAACACCACTCTTGGGGGCGGAAGTATGTTTTGGAATTCTCTCCTATTTTCCTAGAGATATTTAAGCCTAAAAGTGCAATTTATCAGAATATTTTACAAGATACTCTTTTATTGTGCAATGAAATATTTATAGTGTGAATTAGATCCTTAGTTCACCCAAGTCCCTAAGAAATGTACAGGTTTATCTTAATTTACACCGAGGGTCTGGTTGTATGAAAATGCTCTCCTTTCCCCAGTTTTATATATTCATTTGTCCCTTGAATCAGCTCAGAACAAAACCCTACAGTCTATATACTCAGTTCTGAAACTTGTTAGAGATTTTTGTACAACTGCAGGGAAACATTTTATAATATAGGCATTAAAGATTCTTGATATGTGCTTTATGGCTTATAGAAAACTCTGAAAATATGTTTCAGGATAGTGTTTATTTGGATTTAAAATAAAACTTGTGCAGAAAGGAGTCATAAACACTACCTACTCCTACAAATTCAAATCAGCTACTTAAGAATTTTCTCTCCCAGATTACCTAGGAGGACTCTTTCCTTAAAATGATTCCTCTTTGAAGCCTGAGTCCAGGTTATAGTCCTGCTTTAAGGCATGGGAGCTTGGTCAGTGACAGCTCCTTTCAGCAGCTCAGAGTAGGGATGGCCACATGGACAGAGGGCCTGACCACAGCCCCTCAGTGACACCAGTGTCACTTCACATGGAAAAGTTACTCCAGGTGTGAGCAGTGTGCTCCAGAGAGACAAAGCCCTCATGCTGGTCCTAATAACAGACTGCAATTTTCCTTCTGCAAAGCAGAAACAGAGTTCAAATTCTTTCACTGGATCAAGACAGGCTGCTGATCCCTGGGCCAGAACTCTTCAGCTAATGAAAGTTTTGCTGGTCTGAGGTAGTTTACATCACTGAGGAACTGGGCCTAGGTTTTTCAGGCTTGTTGAAGACTGCTCTCACCCTTCCTTTGATTTGCTGAGTATTTTTTATTCATATTTTCACTTCATTATTGCCCTGTAAATTTTAATTTCCAGATCTCAGGTCTTTGTAATCAAGTCAAAACTTCATTATCTATGTAGTATTGGTAATGCTCAAAATCTGTAACCCTAATCCCACAGTGCTGTAGCAGGTGATTTTAATTATTTTTCCTTTAAAATTCTGATCACATTCAAGAGCTTCTAGTGAAAAAAAATCCTGAAGAGAAAACTATCTCAGAATAATCAAAAGCTAGAAGAATAAAAATTGAAGTATATTATTTTAAAATCCTCATTAATTTTAAGACAACTTTCAATCTGAGGAGGCTGAGCAATTGATTTTGTAGATATGGCTAGTTATTTACATCTCTTCCCATAACTAGAAGAGTCTAGAATTCTAACAAGGTTTTACAGGGCTGTGTTCTGTACACTATGTAAATAATGCAGTGCTAATACTTCTTCCTCCTGTTTCAACCTTCCCATTGGTTTTACATCCTGACATTTAAAAAAAATGTAAATGTTAAAGGTTACCTACTTTTATAAGGAAGTCATTTACTCTACCATTCAGGGTAAAGGCACACCATTACCATCAGAAATATTAAATCCCTTTCCAATTCACACCATGTGGGAGTTTTGTAGAGCAAAAGGATTTCTAACTGATTGCCACTGTTACTTTCAAAAAAAAGTGCATGTGATGAGTGGAGAACTGGCCTGGGGTCCCTGCAGTGCAGTGAGAGGGTTGGCACTTCAGTCCTGCAGATGCACAGTTGTTGTCTGCCACACATGTCCACCAAAAGGGGAAAAGATAAAGTTTAGCATGGTGGGACTGGAGCTGTGCACATTGGCACTCACGTTGCTGGCTCACAGCCCAGCTGTGCCCACCTTCCCTGTCCTTCAGGATCACTGACAGCAGGATGTCAGTGCTGCTGGGCAGGCTGTAAGTAGCACACCGTGCCTCCTCTGGATCCAGCCCATCCTGACAGACCCATGGAGCTTCATTCTCCGTGGGGAACTGAGCATGGTTGGGCTGCTGCCCTTGGGTGTGCTCTGGAGCTTTGCCTAAATCCACACTTCAGCATAGACTTGTGCATAAACAACGCTGCTGATGAACAAGCTGGGACTTGAAAATCACCTCAGATCTACATTTAAGCAGTGCTGTGGATGCCACATACTCAGCTCAAGAATTCCATTTCACCTTGTCTGGAGCAAGGGGATTGCACAGGCACACATGGGACTCCAAGGACTCCAGAACTCACAGCCTCACTGAAGTCAACTGAGACTTTGGATGTTGTTTCTGTTCCAGAACTGCTGGAGTTTTTGAGATATGCAAACCAGAGAAGCCCACCAACTATCCATAAACAGGTATGAGAAAGCTACAATACTTCTCTAACCACATCTTACACATTCTGTGTATTACTGCAGGACACGGAGTCCCACTGGATGTTATTTATTTCTAAGAGTATTTCCATAGACTTCCCTGACTTAAGAAGTCTGTATGCCCAGATGCAAAAGCAAACATTGCTCTTTGTGGGTAATGTTTGCTGAACTGGGCTCTAACCAGATGTCTGCCTCCTTTTTTGTTCTCATTTTGTTCCCTTACAAGTGTACGTAGTGTCAGACGTCATCTAGTCTTTGTACATTTCTACAAAAACCACATAAAATCTCTTTGTTGATTACCTTTGCTTAATATGACATATACCAAAGCTCTACAAAGTCAGCTCTTTCTTAGATTTATTGTCCCTTCAGAAAAAGTTCATCAATACCCATGAGATGTTACTTTCATGTGGATTTGTGCATTGGGAAACTGATGTCTGATAACTTAAGCATAAAGTAAATCTTCCTTAGCTAACAACATCAGAAACAATTTCCAACAAAAGCTTCGAGGAAATATTCAATTCACTGTGCAAGGATTCATTTTTATCTCTGTATTATACCACTGATGTGCCAAATAGGAGCAGAATTGTCTGCACTGATAGAATAACATGCTCTCCCCTTCTATGTTAGCCATTTGCTTTTTTTTTTCTTTCGTGCTCTCTGGGCAGATAAAGGGCATGATATTAAACTGTTCTGCCATCTCGTCATACTTTGTTGGTTACTGTTTAAAATATAGCAGATGTAGCTTCAAAGTGATACGAGAATGCAGTCTAGTACCTAAGCACAACACACGTACCTTACTGAAGGCTGTTTATTGAGGAGAAAACATTTCACACATTTGTGTGTTATACAGAAGATGCTTTAATAAGATTATTGTATTTGCCTGTCATATTGTACTAGCTTTGCACTGGAAATAGTTTTATTAAAGAGAAAGACTGTCTTTTCTATGACCAGGGTCTTGATATTTAGAGAAAGATAAAACAAAAAGAACAAACTGCTCGAGCATTTCTTTGACATTCTGACACACTATTTCCTAGGCTGATGCTCTTGAGGTGAAAGCTAAGAAAAGCAGAGAATAAAATACTTTGCCTTTTCTACTCCCTAGCCAGTAATAAGCCCTTTCATAATCAGCAATAGTCAAAGATATTCCACTCCATCAAAACCAAACACAAGTCATCCCCTGTGGAGCCAACAAGAATTTTCAATTTTCCACCCTTTTAGTACAGGTGCTTTTTCTGAGTAACTTTGAAGAAGACTACTCAGTGCTCAGCCATCTGGTCATATCCAAACCCCCAGATACTTTGTCTCAAAGGCTATTAGAGAATAGTTTTAAGGCAAATGAAAAAAAAAAAAAAATTAGGTGCAGCATTCTTTATTGTGAACTGTACTGTGACATGCTGCTCTCTCACTAATTCAGGTACGTCCCCTCTTGAATTCTAAAGTGAGTTTCATCCAAGTCCTTCATTTTCCAGGACAGTGGCCACCAAGGGAATGAAGCGAAAAAATGTGAAGATCTTCAAGGCACCATTAGCAGCTCCATTTTCTGTTCATACACATGCACATACCACCACAGGAAAAGAGATTTTTACTGGAAAAGACATTCTTTCTTATACTCAAAATGAAGCCTCTTGCAAAAAGTGGTTGTAGTTGTTCCACCTTGGATTAATGTTCCATTTCCTCCAATATATCTCTGCATTCACTGCTCTTATCTGTCCCCAGTTAATTCTATTTTCACGGTTTTCTCCTCATTTTCTCTTTTACCATCTTTCTCATTTTTAAAACATCTTTTACTATTGATTTTCAACCCTAATTACAACCACAACTGTGCATTTTATTTTCTCTCACACAGCAGGTGAAATTTCATCACTGACTACAGTGAACTTGCACTGATGACAAACACAATGGACTACAACTGACAGCAGCTCATTTATCAGCTGCTGCCATCAACCCATTTGAAATAAATATAAATGCATGAGAGTGAAACAAGTGAAAAGTTCATAGAGCAAGTTGATAATAACTTCCATCCTGAGCACTAGTCTCTCTGGGTCTTATTTTCTGTTAGCCAAGAAAAAACACTATGGTATCTCTCATGCTTCTGACCAATCATTAGGATTTGAAGGCAAGCACCTGACAGCACCTTTTCTCATGCTTATACTTTTGTCATCTTTCAGCTGTGGAGTTGGGTCTAACTTCTGCTTCAAGCTGACCTTTTTGATGAACTTTTCTTCCAAATAATTCCTTTTATTTTTATGGTTGGTTTTTGTATATGGGTTGTTTTTGTGCTTGGTTTGTTGTTTGTTTGTTTGTGTTTTTTTTAAGTAGAGAAAAGGTAACAAGAATGGCAACAATGATGCATAGAGGTATAGAATAACCTTTTTACACAGAGAGAATCAGGATTTTTCAGAATGGAAAAGTGATAACAATGAATGGATAAGGTGGAGGGCTATAAAACAAAGAAACTGCCTATGAACAATTTTTTTCCTCCCATTCCAATAATTTGTTGGTGTACCCATTAATTAAGTAGGAAGCTTAAAACAAAGAACAAAGAGAAGTACTTTTTCACCCAGTACACAGTTGAACTGCAGAGGCTTGCTTTCACAGACTGCTGTAGATGTAATGTGCAAAGAGTGACAAAGTCACAGAGTAACTCCAGTGGCTGCTCTGAGCCACTGGAGTTCAAATCCTACCTCTACTCACGAGAAATGCAAACTGGTGTTCTCAGCTCTGTCTCTATCAGTCCTCACTCTTAAGTATCAGACACTAACTACTATTCTAGAAAGAAAATAAGATTAAATGGACCTTTAGTGGGACCCGAGTCTCTTCTTGTGTTAACAATAAAGCTGCAATGTAAACGTTTTGATTTGACATTGTTTACTGGGGAGTGGGAGGAAGATGTTTTCCCATATTCTGCACTGGCCTTACACGATCCAGATCCACCCCCACTGCTGTACCTAGAGTCACTTGCACATGAATCTGCCTTGTGAATCATGCCTAAAAAGCATACACCACTTGCTTTGCACTGAAGCGTACAGATAGAAAATGTCTTTGGGGGCTGGGGTTTTTTCTTCTTCATTTTTTTTTTCTTTTTTTTCCCCTAAGTCTGTGAGTGGATGCTTCAGTTGTTTGCAGAGATCAGGCACACAGCAGAAGTGTTTCCTCTCTTAATGGTTTGGTATCTTTAGAATATGACTAAGTTTCTAATTTTTTTTCCCACCCACTTGCACAGCTCAATACAGCTGAGCAATACTGTAGACGTAGCAATGAAGATAAAAGACATACTGAAAAGATTTTTTTACTTTAAAACTGACAAAAATGATAAATAAATGTCTGATCCCAAAGTCACTACCACAGATCTATTTGTCTTGGCTGTTGAAACCAAACTTCAAATAACAAAAGTGCATTAATTCCCTTTCTTGAAAACATTTGCAATGAGATTTCATGTACACCATGGTAATAAACATAATGTAATAACACAGTTATCCACGTTAAACTAACCTATGTACTGCACTGAGTTTCTCTGTCAGGTACAGAGACATGCCTGCGCTTTCTAGTAACATTTGGGTTGTTTCAAATTGTGATCCAGTCCAGCCTCATTTCAGCAGCTGTCTCTTGAAACTGCACAATACAGAAACCTTCTTCTAGAGACTCCAATGTATGAGGAAATGAAGTTTAATCATGCTTAAGATACAACGCTTACTCTTTGAGATGTCTTTTTCTCATACAGAAATACGTTTAAGTCAAACACTTGTTACTCTGGACTCACAATTTTATAAGCACTGCAAAGTACATTCACAAACATGAGGGACATACAGGGAAAATTCTGAAAAGCTGTAAAGAATTATGTGTTATCTCAGACGGGCTAAGCAGAAACATATCCTATTAGCTTAATATGTATACACATATGCACAGGAAAGAGCAGCTTTTCCTCGAAAAACATACATTTTAAGGTGCTCTGCAAGTGACTGCCTATCTAATAATAAGATAGGTTATGCAGTACCCTTATTTTATGATCGTCATTTATCCTATGTTTTGCACTGCACACTTGTAGACACATGCTTCAATTAGTGTGAGACAAATGGCATAATTCCAGATCCACTAAACCTCGGAGACCTATATTGTCATGCACACACAGCATGCACTTTACTACTACCTAGGAAGCTGTATCTCTTCACCTCCTCCTCTTTCTCAAAAGAAGCCACTTCTAAATAAATGGGATAAATAACCCCCAGGCAGATACTTAGAAATCACAGCTAAAACAGGCCCTCGTTTATCTGTAGGCAGCCTCAGCGAGATGAGTGCAGAGCAAACCTGGTCTCACACAGCACGAGGCAGCTGAACAGCGTGTGGACCTGCCCACTGTAGGGCTCATGCTAGGGAGAGACTCCCTCTTCCCACAGGTTTATGAGACAAGGGTGAAAGAGGCTTTCCAAACTGATCAATATCAAGCAACATCTAAAACAATCACACCCCACAGAAATGCTCTGCAGTAACTTGGGAAGCTCCAGAAGCAGCATATTCTGCACTATCTCCATCCTGCCAGCCTTCACTCCAGCCTGGGTTTTTTTTAGGTTTGTTTTTTCATTTTGCTTTTTTCTGTCTTTTTTTTTTTTTTTTTTTTTTTTTAATGTGCTTATTCCACTTCTGACCAGGACTGCAAAATCTCTCCACAGTACAGTGATCCTCTGCAGTACCCATGTGCCCATAAACATGCTCATAACATGTATGACACACACCTACCTACATGATGGGACACTGCCTCTTCTGTGTCCAGCAAGTGAGGCCAACTACTGCTTCATCAGGGGGCATTTCTGCACCATGCTCAGCCTAGATCCATGTAGGAACTGCTCTGGAAAAGTAATGAATCCCCTTTATCAGCTGAAGGCATGCTACAGACATCCACACCAGCAGCAGTCCCACTGCAGTAACTGCCCACAGAGCATCCTGTTCACTGTGCCCTCACAAAGAGAAGACAACATTTTCTCCAGTCATGCTAAAATCACTTTCAGGCTGCAGTACATTTGACAAGAGCAGTTGCAAGGAGCTTAATGGCTGATTTTTTGGAGCAGCAGCATCCTAAATAACAGCTGCAAGGATCAGATGTGAAATCTTCAGGAGCCTCAAGCCACTGAAGACTGCATACAGCAGAATCCTGCTTTGTCCTACTGCAGGATCTGGGAAGCAGCTGGGTACTGCCAGGTATGACTGGAGAACTCTGTCCTGCAGGAAGAACTCACTGGTCTCCATGTTAGGGCTACCATATCTAAGCTGACCAAAGAACCCAGCCCTGGATAAAATAAATATTGAAAAAGTGTGAAGTTTTCAAACAACGTCTTTAAAGCTCACTATGATGCTGACATTTACATCCTAAACAATGTGGCATGTGTTTCAATATTAAAATTTGCTTGGTGAGATGAAGAAAGGGAACAAAAAAAGAGGAGTGCTAAATAAAGTGATCTGTAGAAGATGAGCACTGAATAAATCCTGTGTGTTGTCAATTAAGTGGCAGTTTTACAATTAAAGTATTTGATTTTCATAATTCTGTTGCAGCATGTCAAAGGAGAAGAGGAAGAGAAGGTTTGGGGGTGGAAAGTCACAGAAGGAGGCACGATACTTCCCCCTGCAGAAGTCTAACATTCATTTTACAATTGATTCATTGAACAGAAGCATCTTGCCACAGCAGCCACCCACCTAATGGTGACAAAGCACGGCAAGCGCAGTGATGATGGCACAGCACAGTCAGGCAAGACACCTCACATTAGCCATGGGTGGCTAATGCCACTACCCCAACTCCCACACACCACCCACCCTCTTGCCAGATGATAACAAGTTACTTCAAACCTCAAGGCAAGGAATACAATAAATAAATATGCATTCAAACAGGAGGTCTATGTCCCCTTATGGATTCCCTTAGGAATATGCTTCCTGACACACGGCAAGGTGTGTTATGCAAAGAGAAAACACTGACATTTCATATAAAATAGTCAATCAGGACTGTATCATAAATATATAATTTCATTCTCTAAAAACACCCTAAAATGACTGACATTATTCCAAGGAATTAATCTTGAGGAAATTGTTCTGCTTTCCTGTCACTTGTGAAGGATGCAAGTGGTTAGTTTTATTTAGGACAGAGATGAACGTGTCTAGCCATGGCACAGGGTGAGCTGGAGGGAAACATTAATGCACTAACTCTAACCTGCTTTTATATTATGAATCTCTCTCCCCAGACCCCTCCCCCAAGTATGTAAATTGGCAGTAAATGACTGGCATTCACAAACGTGCCTCCAAGCAGGTTAGGGATAATTAGTAAAGCATGTAGACACCCTGTCCTAAGAGCCAATTGTGACAAATCCACAAAATAATGAATCTCTATTAATAGTTAATGATGTATGTCAAGAAGAGCCCAGACTTTGGGCTCTTCCCCTTTAAGCCTGTGTGTTATTCCCTTGTGTTTCAGCTGGTCCAGCTGAATGCCTCCCTCCCCGTGTGCCGGCCTGCTTTGAATCCCAGCCAAGATGAAGTAATTGAAAACTGCCAGCCCGAATACTTCAAAAGTCTATCATGGAACAAGATTCAACAAGCCTCTTCTCAATTTGTAAATATGTTGGAATATAAGTAGTAAAAAGACTCTGATGTCGAACAAGTTTAAGCATTAGCCGTGTTCCTTTATGAGAGCTACAGCGGTGCTTAATGCTTCATATGTTAAACCCTATTAACACTGCTAAGTTACTTCATCCCTGTGTTCCTCATGCTGTTTTGCTCATAGATTTTTTTGATTTTTTTTTAATCATTCAGAGCATTCAGTTACTGCAGTGATGTATATGTACTGATAGTTTTAAAGTCATATTTAGAGGTCTAGGTTCACAAAACATTGTATTTGTATGATTTTGCTTGACACGAAAGAAAAGTAGTTTTAGAAAGAACTTGAGTTTTGTATATTTTGTTTCTAACAAGGTAAGTTACATATTTTGGGTATATACATATTCGTGACCCACTTCTGGGTTGTTGGAACATATTAAAATACTAAAGTAAAATGTAAACAAAACATAAACCTTTGCCGTGTGGAGAGAGACCAAGAGTAACAGTGAGAATTGAGATGACATTACAATTTTATAATGAATGTTTTTAAGTCCTCCTGGTTGTTTGCAACTTACTGGCTCTTGATGCCCAACCATTACTGACAGGCCATGTGCTGTTAACTGGACTGAAAAAATGACTTGCTCCAAAATTCATCACTCTTAATAGCTTAGCCTCTTTGTTGTCTTCACAATTAATCTTCTTACTACCAGAAAAGCTGAAAGAGTTAACTCTACACACTGTGGGTTGTCAGCAGTGGTGTTACAAATTTGAACCAAAAAATTTTAACCCAAACTTCTGGGACGTGTTGATCCACATCAAACAGTGTCAGCTTATGTCCCTCCCTAATTATTTAAAAGAACAGCTGGCAGAGCATTTGTAATACTTGATTCCTTATGGCATACGTAGGAATCATGGGTTTTAATTTGATCTCACAGAAAAGGCAGAGTTTTAAAAGAGAATTCAGGTGATTTACTGTAATCAGTGGAAGAGCAGTGCAGCCAGCAGTGATAAAGAAGAACTTTCATATTATCAGATTTTAACATGACAGGGTCCCTCTTAGAAGCTTTTACACCCTCTGTTTAAAAAGAATAAGGAGCCTATAAAACCTACACAAATATTTCTGAGTACAGCCCCTACCTTTGTGAGACAAGGTTAGTGAATCCCCATCCTTTATTTGCCTTTCTTTGTTGTCTCTTCAGAGACACATCACTGCAAGTCATCGAACCCTATGGAACCACCAGAGGTAAAGAGCAGCTGAGGGCTTGAAAAGTGCCAGAGCATTAATTAGCTCAGAATTCCTGAATCTCCACTGATACAATGAAAGTTACTCAATCACAGGATGATGTGGAAAGTCTAATAGCAGCTTTATAGTTAAAGCACAGGAGTGGGAGGCAAGAAGTGCAGGTTCTATTCTTACTGGCAGCACCTGTGTGCAACCTTCAACAGACCATCCGTTTTCATTGCTCATTTTCTCTGTATGCAAAATGGAAATAATTGTGCTCACAGGACTCTTCTTAGGCTAACTTCACCTCCATCTGAGAAGCACTTTGGGATCTTCAGGTTAGAGAAACCACTGGACCGTAAAATATAATTTAAAATATGTATTTTACTGGATGTGCTTAAAATAAGAATTCCCCATGCCAGTGTAAAGAGGATTTTTGAGTGTGGGATACCAAATCTAGATAATTTAACTGTTACCTTGAAATGTAAAAACGTTGTTTGCAAAGCATTTCCAATTCAGCAGATGACTGTAAAGCAGCACTTCAAACAGCTTTGCCCAGAATATCTATTATTAGTAAACAACTGTGCCTTACAGGATTATTTTGCAACACTTTGCATTAGGTACACTTGAAGTAGGCTTCTGAAAATAGAGCTTCAAACATGTTAAAAGATAATATGTGTGTACACGAATAAACTTCTATGTTTTCTACAAACCTGCATTTCTGTTCTAACAGAAACAAAAGTAATTTCAGAAATGACATTCAATATCTGACTTACTTTTATGCTCAGTAAAGGTGACACATTGCAGAAGAACAAAGCACAGAGCTGGCCTGGCTTTGGCTATTTCCTGTTTAGTCAGAAATAGCTGTTGGAACTGTGTTTATCCCTCACATCACATCAGCAAACAGCAATCTTCCCTAAACACATCTGTCCAGTTGGTCCTGGATGTAAACACTGAAAAGTTCTGGTCTGGGTGACCAGTTTTGGTAAGTTTTATGTATGAAAGAGCAGGAGAACTGTTATTGTGTGAAGATTGCTAGTAGGACTGGTGACCCTCTTCAGACTTTTCCTTTCAAACACATGCACAGATTTGTCTACTAAATTCGTGTTGCTTAGTCTTCATTCAGTATTGTGCATTACAGCTTTTGTGCTCATCTCAGAGTTTTTTTCTAGGGCCCTTCTACCCACACAAATGGCAAACATTTAGTAAATATTTGTTGAAGACTTCAAACATAATCTACTTTGAAAATTCAGATTGTTAGCTAAATTAAAAAGACATAGCCCACATGCAATCATAGTCTGACTTGAAGTAAACTGGGGCTCAAAGCAGGTCAAAGTCATAAATAAATTTGTAGGCTCAGACAAAGCCTTAGTCATTAACAAGAGCACAATAACTGGAAAAAACAGTGAATTATGTGAATTTGAATTCTAAAACTGAAAGTGTTGCTACATGAACTCATCTATATCAATCAGCAGAAAAAATAACAACAATCCTCACTTTCAACAGCTCAACAGCATCCCCCTTATCTCATGACTTTTATTAGAACTCTCCTGAAGTTTTTGCTCTACTGATCTGCTTTTCCTACTCAAAGGGAGACAGAACCATGCCAGGGAGTACAACAGGAAAGATATGGCAGCCTGGTTTTGATGAACTAAAACCACTGTCCCACAGTAATACTTTTGCAGGAATGTGATTGTATGTTACTAGTGCTTGACACCAAAGGACATGTACTGCCACCAAAATTGCTAGTAATAGACAGAGACCCAAATCTACATAAGTCAAGGTAAATATGAGAGTAAGTAAAGGAAGACAAGTTACTTTTATTTTTACAAAACAACACTTTCCAAGTCTTATTATATAAAAGCTCTCACATTGTACTTCCACCTGAAATCTAGTAAGTTCAGTGTGTTTTAGGATTCCCCTTATTTATTTTCTTTTCAAATCAAGGGAGAGACAAATCACCACACAGGACAGACCTGCAGCACTGTCTGCAGGGGCAATAGGTATGGTGACCCTCTGTAAGGGCTTTCTCCATTTTTGCAGTGGAAAAGTTCCAAAGACCTCTGCCAGCAAAGCTTTAAGAAAGCAGCTGAATCTTTGCCTTTGCAAAAGAAGAATGACAAAACTACCTAAAGACAGGGTAACAGCTATGCCTTTACTTTGCACATAAGCCGACCATGCAGGGACAGCTACCAGCACTCCCGTGTAAAAACCCTCTAGAATAAGCACTCTTTTCAGCCCAAGAATAGGGCACAATTGCCAAGGCTACTTATCTTCTGCAAGTTAGGCAGAAATACCCAGCTCTTTCCAGCACCCCAGAAATCCCTGGCCATAGAGACTTTCTCTGCCTTCTCTTCTGCAAAAGCTCCCACTACATAACCCTCTCACCTTTCCAGGCAGGCAGCCTGTTCAATCTGCCAGCTGGGAAGGAGACCATAGCTGATTCCCAGCACCTCTGCCATTTTACAGCCTTGGCCAGCTGTTCTTGCAGGGCTTTAAAAACCAGGAAACTGCTATCCTGCTCACCGTATAAAAAGAGGATATGCCCTCACTGTAGGGGAATTACCAGCTTTTCCTGTGCTTGGCCAAGCAGTGTGCTGGCAGAGTACACAACCCAAACCCCTGTAAAACATTTGCTTTACACCAAAGCAAGCTGAGAATAGAGAAGTAGAAACTGTCAGATATTACCTGAATCAGGCATACAGCATTACCTTTATGCAATGTGACTTTGTCTCAAACTGAAATAGGGCACAGCTGAATTTGTAAATAGCCTAGCATTCACCCCTCTGTCCTTGTGTAAATTAAAACAGGAACCTTTTGAATGACAATTCTGGTGTCCTCTGCAATCTTTTCTGGAGGCTCCATGTGGAGCTACCTTGTCAGGTGACTGAGATCTTCCAACTCCCATGCCATGAAACATGTTGGAGATGAAGGCAACTTGTAGCCTGTGGTGAGATATGGTGACATTGAAATATGGAAGCACCTACAGAAAAGATTTTTGTAGATACTTCTATGAGGATTCTGCATGATTTGGTGGCAATTTAAAAATTAAACTAGATGTTAAAGCTTTATTTTCTTTGTTATCTTATAGAAAGCTTTCCTTTGAAGTGGAATATTACATTAGTCATTCTGGGTTCAGCTATAACAGAATCTAATGTGGGCATCTGCAGTCCTGACTATTAGCTGCTTTTATGATCTTGTGGGTGTTTTTTTGAGTTGAGCATTAATTAGAAAGTGTTACAGTGTAAATATGTATGCATTTCTTGGAAAACGGATGCAGTCACCAGTCCCATTTGTGTTACTGCCCATGTGCCAGCTGTGCTCAAGGTCCCACTCGTACTTACACAGCAGAAGTTATGTGTCTCTAGCAGCTTCTCAGAGAGTGTTTTTTTTTGAGAAAATGTAGCCCCAGCTTCCCTGATAAATGTAATTTATTTTATTTTTATTTGATTTTCCCATGTCACTCATGTCCTTGATTTGCCACCTGCTCTATCTCAGTCAGCATATAATTTATAAAACTCTGTAAGAAGGATGGAGACAATCTTCCTGTTACTGTTCTGTACAATATGAAGACAAAGTGATCCTGGGTATAGGAACGAAGTCATAGTGTGGTTTCAAACAAGATCTAGAAAAAAAATCCGACTGATTTGGTAACATTGAGATTTCTAGGTAGTTTAAAATGTGCCCATTTGTATTTTCAGTGCAAATAGTCACCGCCAAGAACAAATGGCTCCTTGAAGTTAGCGAAACGGGGGATCAGAAGGCTGCTGCTCCTGTTTAAGTCATTTGGAATTTTGCCACTGGTACAACAGGGCTGAGATTTCATGCTGGGATCTAAATGTGAATGACCAACCCTATGCCAGAGGGGAAGCCACACATCCTTCTTTGTTTTGATAGGCTCAATTGCAAAAATAGGTAAAAGCAAGACCATGCAAAAGTCCCTCTGCCTCAAAGGTGAGATTTCCTGAGGAAAAAAATGGTCCTGACTCTCCATTTGCTATGCTGCTCTCCATTAGCAGTGATGTGTCATGACTGATTTTGGTGCAGATGCAAAAGAGGGCAAAGAAATGGATCTAATACATTTTTCAAAAAAACAGGACTTCCAGGCTTCCACTCAGATACTGTGAGATGCCAAGTTTCTGCTGATCGTGCTTAACAAACATGTTCTCTTTGCATTTGTCTGTGCCAAACCAGGAACACTTTAAGTAATTCTAAACTTTATCTTGATAGTTATTTTTCTTTTTCTCATTCATACTCTGACTTATGTATGATTTATAATGTTTCTACTGGGAAAGCTTCATATGCAAATAAGCTTTCCTTTGTGAGAGTTTGTACATTACCATTTGGAGGCGTCTTTTTACTTTTACTATAGTAATATTTCCTACATCGATTTTCAACTTCACCATTACTGGAAATTGTGTAGGTAATAATTTTAAAGATGTTAAAGAGCTGCTGGTATTTCATGCAAAAGCCTGACAAACATTCCATTAAAAATTGTGCTGGTGATAATTCATCAAAAGGCACACTTTTCTAATCCCCTTCTTTTATTACAGAGTTTGTCACCTGAAGTTACACACTTAATTTCTAAATACATGATTGGCCCCAGTTCCTCTTGTTTGTATCTTCCCCAGAGGAAGATGCTGAGTCAGACAGAGATAAAGAAAAAGAAACTTCTAACACAACTAGTCATTCATCGTGTTCAACCCAAGATAAAGAGGGCTGGGTTGCAACAGTCTTTGAAGCTTTCTTTTTATCAGGATCCTATAAAAACCTCATTTTGAGACTTCCCACAAATAGAAAAGAAATAGCCATTTTATTGGTACTAATGTAAGATCATCAGCCCCAGCTCATGTACGGCAATGAGCAAAACTGAGATGGCAAAAATGAGAAGCATAATTTTCACTCAATTGAAGACCTTCCTTTCAGACTTTTTCTACTCATAGTTACCCTTATTATTATTTGTTTTCAGTCATTATTCACACACTGGGCATAAAGTATTCAACTTTTTATCTCTATATATTTTTACCTACCTATTACTTTCATAGGTATAACAGATTAGCTACATTTTCATTCAGTTCTTTCACTAGCATGTTGAGTTTAAACGGAAAGTATTCAGATTACATGGATTAATTAGATGTTTTATTAAAAAAAACAGGAAAATGAGTTGCACAGTATAATATAAAACACAGCAGGCTTTGACTTTCTGCCTGGAAGCTGTTTAAAAAAATAATAATAATTAAGAAGGAAATGAAGAGTACACTGTATTCTATGCATAAATCAGAGATATTAAAGGCAAATATTTGCTTTTAGATTATGATGAACTCAGATTTACACTAAAAAAATGGACTTGAGATGTTAATTCAGCTAAATATGAGCTCTAATCAGTCATTCCTCCTGCATCATCTTCCATGGCTATGCATAATAATAGTAGAGGTGCTCATACTGTAACACAACCTTTCACTGTAAGCTACACCCTGAGGATATTTTCTCCCCTTATCCTTGAATCCCCTTTGCACAGCCCTAAGCACCATCACACATTTAGAAGGAACAGTTCAAAAACTAGATGGAGTATAATAAATTAATCTGGACTTAGTGGGTGGATAAAAGGTCCAGCAGGGGTTTGTCACAGGCCCTGGGGACAAGAAGAGAGAGGAAAAATGGAATGCTGCACAATGACATTAGTAAGGCAAACAGAGATAATACTCTATGTGCACGCCTGTGTGCATGTGTCTGTGTGTGTCTGCAGAGTGCTGGGGGAAGGGTGGCATCAGTATTCTCAGCCTTGAATCATCTTAATGTAATAACGATTGAATACTGCCAGCCTGCTTCCAGAGAGCCAAGGAAGGAGTGTTTCTACATCTGTCCTTAAATTATCACACAAAACCCAATCACAGACATGAGAACTCTACAGCAAAAAGCAAACAGCGTTAGCAAGCCTCCATTCTGAACACTCTTAGGAGTTTGAAACCTTTGTTCTCTGACCAGGCTTACCCAGAGAGGGAAGGTGTGCACAGCCTGCAGCAACTTATTATGGTACAACTTTATAATAGGAGATGCAAGAATGAATTCTTGTGCTTTTGCATAGCAGATAAACACAAGTGTTAGATACCAGAAACCAGGTTTGTTCTGATATATACTCTCACATATAGTACTAGTGCCATGTCAGTGTTGGGAGCTAAGGTGGCAGCTGCACTGTGTTTGGCCACCATTACCACCTTTCCAAGGAAAGATAAAATAACAATAAAAGTGCCTCTGTCCTACTCATAAGCTGTGAAATGGGCTCTCCCTTTCACACAGACTTGGACTTCCTATCTGCTATGAACCATCTTCAGGTAGGACATCAAGTGTATAATTTCATAAAGGAAACATTTCAGAATGCAGAGAGGCACACAGCAAAACAGTGCCAGGAAAGAAAGAGGGGGTTGAAATGGATTGAGAATTGCATTGTCTGAAGCCTCCAAACCGACAGGTTTGGAAAGTAATTTCTGATAATCCATTTGAAATTTCTACCTAAAATACGAAAGATATGAATGGAATGTTCCTGTCTTGAATATATATTCATCACAACTCAGCATGCAATATGCATTTTGAAATTGAAATGAAACAAAACTAATGTAATTGTAAAACATGCCTAAATAGCAGCTGTTCTTCCTTCCCTTTTTCCACACCTACTGTAAGCAAGGGCTTGTCATAGCTCATGCAATTTGGGTCATTACCCATTATATCAAACTGTATAGATGCCAGTGCTTCCCTTTTTACTTTTCCAGCAGAATTCTGAATGACATCTTTAAACATACACAAGGAGAGGGTGCAATATATTGCACCTTCTGCTGTACAGGGGCCTGAGAAAACAAGTTAAAGTGCCTTCTACCACTGCTTGCATTGACCAGATCCCACCCTCAGCTCTCCTAGAGCTGTTGAGGAAAAGCAGGGATTTGAAGAAGGTCCTCCTGGATATCACTCATATTTTCCGCATGTCCATTATTTTCTGGCACAACTCCACCAACACAGCAGACCTGTGCTTTTCAAAGAGAAGTTTCCAAGTTTGAGCCTAGCTTTAGTTTAAAACCATCTTTTTTTTACACATTCTCTCAAAAACTGCATCTGCAATGGAATCTTTGGAGTGAAAGAATTATGTGTGGTTACTGGCTTAAATCTGTGCTGGATTCCCAATGGTCTATTTTTATCTCATGACCTCAGAACAATTTGGGATGTTGCACAACAACCAACAGTTCTGATGCAAAGAAATGGTAGCAATGCAGTTTTTCAAGTTAAAAATCTGGATAGGATGCTGGACTGGCAACATCTGATTGCCTGAAGATTGTGAAAGAAACAGCTAAAGTAGAGTAAAGGATGTTACCCAGAAAAATACCCAGAAGAGCTAAAAGTTAAAATAGCCCAAGGTTATCAGGTCTTTTGCAACATCTTACATGTAATAAAAAATATGAAGATATGTAATTAACTGAACAGTGAAGAACACTTCCAGAACTTGCAGAGAGTTCATTTTGAAGTCATAGCAACTTTTCTCATCTGCTGGGGCTGCATCTGACTGTTGCCAGAATGTACTTGATGCTGAGTATCTCTATTCCTGCATAACTCTTATTCACAAAACACAAAAAGAACACAAAAAATGTTCTTCCTTTTATTTGTTTGTAGGTATGTTTTAGATAAAGCTATTCTGATAGTTTAAGACTATTTGTTCAGATTGCACAAGCTATTCAGTGCCAGAGTTATTTAAATCATGAGAAGAGGTATTACAATAGATAGAAATGATGTATGGATAGTACATAAATGTTGATAATGGAAGGGCTGATTTAATAAATGGAAACTTTAAGCTGAAAGCATGAATGAGAAGGCACTGGATCTCCAGCTCCACTGATGGGGAATGCGAGGTCACAAAGAACTGAAGGGAAATGCTGCATGTTGTCCTGCCAGGATTTATCCCATGCCCTGAAAACTGGAGACACTGTTGGATAAGTTACTGGAGCTGCCACTTTGCAGGTGATACTTGAAGCTGACAATCTAATAATCTGCAGCACTTTTGGTAAAGAATAAGGAATTAGCTGTAGTGAACTGGCCTCATTTCAGCCTGCATAATTACATACTGCACACCTATGATTCCTTTGCCACTTCTTAGGGGAAAAAAAAGAACATATTCTTCTCTTGCTGTAAGCCTTTTGCCTAGGAAATCTCAGATATAGCTGCAGTCATCTTGCGCTTAAGTCTGATATCAAACTGTTAAATTTGCAATGCACTTTGAGATCATTTATTCTAAATCTTAAGATTATTATTGCAGACATCTCAAAGGACTACATATTCCACTCTGCATGTTCCAATAACGAGGCATGAAAGAGTAAACTGAGAGTTCAGTTTCTGATTCCTCCCCTTTTTTTGCCCTGCCCATTTATATGCTTTGAAAACCGAAGTCATAACACTGTCGGAACATTTTTTTTAGTGGTTTAATAAACATGACATGCTTGCACTTGCTTTGCATTTTAATAGCAATGCAGTGGCAATAAGACACCTCCACAAATATAATGCATGCAATTACATAGGTTTTTAAGTGCTAACTTTTTATCAGGCATATATATACACACATGCTTTAAAGTCTCTTTTGTTCAAAACCTAAAAATCCTGTCTCAGTTTTCACTTTCCCATTATGGGTACCTGACTGCCTTTCAG
The DNA here is from genome assembly GCF_041296385.1 of Aphelocoma coerulescens. NCBI lineage: Eukaryota > Metazoa > Chordata > Aves > Passeriformes > Corvidae > Aphelocoma > Aphelocoma coerulescens. Next base: position 14,910,635 of record NC_091018.1, read on the forward strand.
GTGGCATTTGAAGGGCACACACCACTTGGACCTGTTAAGAGCCAGATCTTTGTGACTGTATCACTGTAGTTAGCTTCTGTGGAAATTTTTCAATGACATCACAGGAGTACCCATCGAAGTGGTCACGTTGTTGATCTGACAGTTTTTAATCTTTCTTTTTCTTCCTTGAGAACAGTTCTAACATGAGGGATCTGTTCCTAATCTGCATATATATACACCACTTCACAGACAGTTCTGCTTGATTGTATTTGTATTTTTCCTCTTCTGCCTTCTCTTAACTACTTTGGTGCTCTCCTACCTTTCAATATACACAGAGAAATATAACTTGACTGTGTGCTGCTGCCCTGGTGTGCTGTGTTTCAGCCTGGTGTACCGGGTGCTTGTGACCAGCAGATGGGTGTGACAGAGCACTCAGGAGTGACCACTGAGGGCATCAGTGCTAAGAGCAACAATGGCCAAGTGTTGTGAACACAGGAAGTTTGGCTCAGGATTTTAAAGTCCCAAAGTATTGTAATGGTCTGCTAGGGTTTTGGTTTGACCCATTTTAAATACCTTGTGTCTGTTACGGGAGTAGACCTTCATTAACCTGCCCTGAAGTTCTTAAAAATTAAATTAAATCTCACTAGAAAAGATTCAAGTAGTAAAGTGGTTGTTTTAGTTCTAAGGGATATAATTTGTACTTTGTTATGTTTCTGATTTTGGGCCATCACCCCTCTCTCTCTCGCCAGGCTCAGGGTGACATTTCACTCATTTTTATTCAGAGGTAAATTGGATGACCAGGAATGAAATTAATTCCAGAGTCTGGCTCAAAGTGCATTATAATAAACAAAAGGACTCATATTTACTTTAGTACAATACCTACAACATTTAGTAGAGCACTACAGTTAACATAAGCCATAATATGCACATAGTTTTAAAGAAAAAACTTTAATATTCCATACCATACTGACAGTATTTAGTCTATGTTTATGCCAAGCAGCATAACTTTCTTTTATGTTTCAGATGTTAATATTCATAAATTTACAGTATAATACTGTATTTTGCTTCTGCATTAGGCTCAGCTAGACTATTATCATGACAAACATTTTAAAAGATTTTTTACTTACTAACCCAAGAGACTACACTCAGAATTTTTCTGGTACGTACAATTTTTTTTCTGCTACATACCTTCACTGGTGTAGGGATTATAGGCTTGAGCAACTTGCATTGTATAATAAGCTGCCAAATGAGATGAGGTAAAACAGTAACTCCACAAAAGGATCTAATTCAGTGTACTTACTGTGTGCTAGCATTAGTCAGTGATTAGGTTATTAAATCCTCTCTAATTATTATTTGAAGCTTTTCATAAATAGCTTTTTGCAAAATGGATCTTATCTAAAAAATTTAATTTATTGGATGTTTACAGGCTTAAAAAAAGTGATTTTATGATACAAAACCAGAATTACTTCCTTTTTAAATAAACCAAATTGGTGCTGTAATTGAGATGAGCATGCTATTTTTTTCACACAATAATCTGATATGGGACTTTCTTCTCTCAAGAGACTTGCTTGATCTGGTCTTTATAGACATTCAGTCTCTGTAAATATGCTTTTGGTTTCTTTATCAGTAATAGTATTAGACCTGAATGCTTTAGTATACAGTATAATGGGATATTAAAGGGCTTTCTGTATATGTTTTAGACAAGCTAGTCTAATAGAAAGAAATGAATACATGAAGGATATTCTTTACAAGTAGACAGTACCATTTATAAGGATTTTCTTCTACCATTTAGTTATTATATTTTTAGAGAAAATCACGTTGCTTTCTTTCCCTTTTTTTTTCTCTCTATCATTGTTTGCCTTTTCCTCCTGCTTGTACTTTGCTACTGAACCATCTGACTATCTGTGTTGCCATGGGAAGGACTGCAATGCCATAAATTCAGAGAAGTTCCTGTGTTCATTTTTTTCCCCATTTTATTCTTAAACAATCATTAGCACAGATTAGCTGCTTTCATAAGGGTGTTCTGGCACTAGAGGAGGACTGTAAAATATTCATTTCTGGAGAAGATACAGCAAAAACATTCTACTTGTTTCACAGAAAGGAACCAACCTACACAGGCAAAAGTCAATGCTTCCCAACTTGTAGATACCTGACTGTTTGAGACCTGAGTCAAATGGCAGTTATCCATCTAGTCTTACAGTATCTAATGTGAATTCCAGAATGCTAAAAAATGGAGTTTAAAACATGTTGAATCAAAAAAAAAAAAAAAAAAAAAAAGAGTGCTGGATGCCTTGGAGGATTTGTGATGCAATTCAGAGATTTTCATTTTGAAATCACTGGTTAAACACCCCACAGGCTGAAATTTGCCACCTTCTGAAATCTTTAAAGTGTGGCCCATGCAGAGGGAGCCAGTGGCCTCAGCTCAGTTGCCAGTCCAGCTCTTTCCACTGGAGAAAAGAGCTTCCTTATGCAAGCAGGCGCTCACCTAGCGGGCTCGAAAGGAAAAGGCCAAAACATCTACCAAAAGCAGGTCCTCCAAGTGCCACAGTGTAAATAACAGACCTGGGTTTGTTCAACAGAAAACTCTTTGAGCCACAAACTAAATGTCTTTGGACAATGGGTTCCTCAAGTCACATCTACTGAAGTAAAAGGGAATGTACCACTTGGGCACAGCAGAGGCAGAATCACACACTGTAGTGGGATCAAACTTCCTCATGTAAAGCCAGACCAAGTGCCTTTAAATGTCAGAGCAGGGTCCTATGTGTTGGACACTGCAAGGGCCAGTCAGCATCACCAGGCCATATCCCCACATTACCTGCTTTTCCCATCCTGGACCAAGACTGGGGGCTCACGCTTATTCCCTCAGGATACAGTTCCAAAGCTCCACACAGGCAAAATGAAGACCCTTGATGGTACTTTGGAATGTACACAACTTGACCCTACTTCTGCCAGTGTATTAATCATCCAGTGCTGACATGGGGAACAGCTCATTTGGAGCAGTAAACAACAAGAAATGTGATTCAGAAGATACAGGGAGAGACGTGCAAGGCTCAAGAAGCCGAGCGTAGACTCACTGTCCTGTCTGCAGTCACATGCTAACCTCACGTTTGGCTGATGGCTCTGTGCTGAGCTGCTCTGTTCAATATTTTGCATGCTGATTGGCTTGTTATTCACTTCTGCCTCTGCTGGAAGCCAGACTAACCTGTGGGGGAAGTGTGGAAAACAATTACAGTATATTGAAATGGTCATACAAGTGCAGTACACTGCAACACTTTACATAATTTATTAGGTGTTACTACACGCACTGGCACTCACATGACAGAGATCTTAACAAGACCGACAAATAGGACAACATCTGCATTCCTGTAAGAACATTTGAGATGAAAATTTAACATTAAACCAAAAGTGTACTTACTGCAGTGCAAACACTGCAATCAAGTGGTCTGCCTTGACTTGCAATGTATTATGTTAACACAGTATGTTTGCCAGAGTAGAACAGAAATGTTCATTACAGCAGCAATTAATTGCTTGCTATTTTTGAAAAATAACAGTTAATATATTTTTCCAAACCAATCCAGTTCAGTGTTACTCTGAATTTTCATGAATAATTTCTTTATTTTTGTCCCTATTGTGCACACAAGGTCAATTAACTGGCAAATATAATTATTTTACAAACATAGCAAGCAGCAGCTATTATAAATAACAACTTATTTGCATATTTTCTTGTTTCTGAAGAGAACGGAGATGTTATGGGTCTGAAAATCTTTGCAACTCTAATACAGTGAGATACTGTTTTTAAGTAAATCTTCTGTTTCAGTAAGTATTCTAGTAAATATGCCATTTCTTAGATTAAAATCAGCAAGGAGAAGCTGGGTTGCAGATTTCAGAACTTGCCTCATTTGCATCTTGAAAATGGAATGGAACTGAAAGCTTTCAAGCTTTATTATTCAACTCCACAATTCTGTTGCTCTTTGTAAATGAAACGGAAAAGAGATGTATGTGAATATATCGCACATTTCAGCTTAAATGAGTTTTTCAAATTGTAAATGAATATCATTGTCTGTAGTCACCTTCACAGCATTCCTGAAGTTGAAGCTGTGAGCTGAATTCTGACTGAATTTTGTGAAAGATTTGGGAAAACATGACTCACAAGATTTAACACTGGCAGACAAAGACCCCTTTCCGACTCTAGTTTTGATTTCCAGGGTCTCTTTAAATAAAGAAGACATTCAACACTGAGGGACAATAGAGAACAGCTGCAAGGATGATTTCTTTTAAAAGGAGAAATCAAAGGACAGCACTCCTCATGTGCACTATATATGGCAATCTCTTTGTCTGAGTATCGAAGGACTGGCTGGTACTCGCATGCTGTGCTGAAACTGCGTGGCTAGAGAGGTTTTCCTAGACATATTTCTTGATGACAACTGCATGCTGTTGGATTTGTTTCAGTGGCTGTGAATCTGTGAGCCATGCATATTGTGTTCCATTTGCCACTTCACGAGAAAAAATATTTAGTGAGCTTATGGCAAGCAGAACACCTCATTTGTGCTGATTGGGGTAGATAGGGTGATTTGTAGATTCACACATGCTGAGCTTCAGGCACTTTGAAAAAACTACATTGGGTGAATTTGAGATTTATGCCCCAGCCCCAATGCAATTCATGTGTTGGGGTGCTCCTACTGAGACCTACCAATGGGAGCTGACAGCTGCATACAGTGCACTGGAAACATTTTAAAGCTTGCTGTACAGAAAAATAGAGCAGTCTTCGCCTAGCAGGGAGGAAAATCGATGAGTCGGCACTTGGCAGTGGTGACCAGCAGGAGGATGCTTCTGATGAATGCTGAGTCATTGATTTCCCTCCCTGATCAGCAGCAGCTGCTCCATTCACACTGCAGAGCCTTCTTGCCACGACCACATGTGTCAGCAGGCTTTATTGTCATTAAAGCAAGAGGTATTAGCTGACAAGACATCCAATTTATGTATTTTTGGTTCTGATAGCACTACCTTACAGTTTCTAAGTTGCTTCTCAGCTAGGGCACCTAAAAGGACATTCGTATCGAGGCAGGAGATACAACAGCACAGGCAGCTCGCAGGTACAGACAGTATTTGCACGACAGATGCACGAATGTCACCCAAGCCTTCAGTTTCTTTTCTCACCAGGAGGCATAAATTTTATAAACTCAGAGCACAGTCAAGCAAAGAGGTTAAGACATCATCTGAAAAGGTAGGCTGCAAGTCAGCACAAAGCTTGCATGTTTAAAGGCACATATGTGTAAACATGCAGATGGACTGGGCTCTGCTCACGTGCCATGCCTTCAGTGTGTGTGGTATAACATGGTATGGCTGAAGACCGAAACATAGTTTTATGACAGTAAAAAACTGTCATAAAACTATAAACTACTGTGTAGTAGTTTTATGACAGTAAAAAAGCAACGGGTAAAAAAGGTGAGACTACACTGAATGACTACAATAAAAGTATAGTCAGAGCACATTATTACAAATCTCAGCATTTGATGAGGATGTATATATTTCTTAACATGTTCTATCATTTGTGATATTGTTTACATTACCATAATTATTACTTAACAAGTTTATGTGTTTGTATCTCTGTTTGACTTGATCTTTGAGGAAGCAGTTTACATAAGGAGAAAAAAAGAAGAAAAGGGGCTGTCATGAGATAAATGCTGTTTCTCAGGATTAAAATCGACTGAAATACACCATTTATAGTCAGGCACTTCACTGCTAGTAGCAATGCTGAGCCTCTACATTTCAGGTTCCATTCATCGCAGAATATGCATGACTTTGCCTCAAAAACACTCAGAGAAAAAGTCACAGGTCAGGCTTCTGCGCTTGAACTGGTGTTTCAGCAAAAGCTCACGTGACCAGCCACAAAACCATTCTCCCTTAAGTCTATGAGCGTTTGTCCTTCAAAAAAGAGCTTCTTCACCACAGTGACAAGCCTGGATTCAGGAGAGCCCATAACAGGCAAACTGTGTTTTCCTAGTCAATTCAGCTGCAGATTGAAAATTGCTCTTTTATAATTTGCTCCCCTCTTTCAGAAGGCACAAGTCTACTTAAATTCTTTTGCTTTTTCAAGTGACCTCATCTACAGGCTTCAGTGAATCCTCGCTAGAGCTGCATCGAACTCAGTGGTTTTAGTTTACATAGATTTTGGAAAGTGTACATCAGTTACAACATCCACTCAGGTTGTAGTGTTTTGTGAGTTTGTGACCTCTAAAATTTGAGAGAAACATCACTGCCAGCACCTTTCCTTTGCTTTATCTCCCTACATTTCTGAAAGCCTGCCTTCACTCTGCTGTGCCTGGGGCAGCTGAGCAGGCTCCTCCTCATACCAGTGGCTGCATTAGCACAGAAGCTTTCAAGGATAACTGCTGCTCCTCAGGGAGCCCCAGAATAGGAGCAGGCAAGAGTGCTCTCATTCTTTTATTCCTTCACACATCTGGGGTCTGAAGTGTCTTAGGCTGTGCTAAAAATCTGCTAACTTAAGAAACAAGTCTTTGAAATCAGATTGTCAGCTATATTGCAGGTAATGAGCCATGTAACTTCTGAAATCATACATGTATCACTTTCTTTAAAATTGTTGACCAAGCGTATGAAAAATACAAAACAGAAATAGCAAATGAACTCAAAAGTATAATGTGACCCTGTCTCATGTCTGAATTTCTTTGGTATGATCCACATGGACAGAAACGACTTGCACATTAACAGTTGCCACTGATGCAAGTAGCAGTGTTCTTGAAATTCTCCATTTAATTTGCCAATGATTTTAGTAAAATACTGACTTTGCAATCTGAAGGCCAGGTTCTGGTACTGACTGATGACCAGGTGACAAGGAATAGGAGAGGGTTCAAATGAAAAATAAAGAACACGACAGATACTGATTAATTTCATTATTGACTGAAAACTAAAGAACACTGTACTCAGGACAGAATTCAGAGAGAACAGAATACTTAGTGTGTAAAATGTTTTTAACTCCTATAACCCTGATCAGGAGGGGATATGCTACCCATAAATAATGAATTTCCAATATAAATTGCACACATTGGGACATATAGTCCAAGTTTTGGATAACAAGAAGTTTCATTAAAGAGATGTTCAAATGAACAAGATTCTGAAATGTTTAGATCATATCTAACTAATAAAATTAAAGATTTAGACATAATTAATATAGATCTAGACATTTACCTAATTAAAATGAACAGGGTAGAAAGAATTGATTATGCATTTCCTAATGAATGAAAATAAAAATACAAATTAGTGTTCTTCTAAAGATAATGTATAACTCTAATGCTTTGATGATAGAAATCTCACATTATTTTTAATGTAAGATTGCTACTGATGAGAAAAATGTATATTATTACAGTTAGTCAGTCAGATTGTCCAAATCAGCATATGAGTTGATGGAACTATGACAATTTACAATATCTGAGAATCTGCCCGTCATCTTCAGCCAATGAGGACCACAGAATCAACATTTGTAAAGAGGAACACTTCCTTAGAGACACTATCAAACAAAAACTTTTTTAGATGAAAAATGAAAATGAATGACAACACTGCAGAGGATGTCATTATCACCAGTATTCAAACACCCTCAGTATATGTAAAAGAAGAAAATTTATCTGAAAATAAATTCAAAAAAGGCTTCCCATAATGATGGGAAATTCTGAGAAGGGGTTTAAAATTTTTCTTGAGCTCTGAAATCAGATAAAATCCTTGAAAATAGACTTTATCTAAATGGGGTAACATTTGGAGTTGTCATATTGTGTGTATCCCTTTGTGTTACATCCCTGAAAATAAAATCAGAGTACTCAAGAACAGCCCCAAATAGGCTGCCTTTTGGACACAGAAGACATCCTTAAAATGTATTCCAAAAACTCTCAAATGTTCAGAGAAACAGCTGCTCAATCTTATGTCATATCACTACACCATTCTTGTTGCAAAAGATAGAGACCTTGCATAATCAACATATTTTCCTGGCATGGTCTCCTATCGCTCCCATTCTCACCCTCTGACATAGCTGCTGCATTAGCAGCACTTCTGTTTGACCACATATGCTGAAAATTATTTTCTAGAATAGACTTTCACAGTCCAAGCTTCATGAATACTGCTGGTCAGAGCTGTCAGGAGCCTTCTTCACAGAAGACATAATTTTACTTTTAACTAAAGACATCTGGTCAATATTTGTTAAAGCTTGTAGATTGGTTTGATGATATGGGCATAGAAACATAGCTGATATGGAACTGATAGAATTGTAATACACTCATCAGAGATATGCTGAATTAACATCAGTACAAAATCTGTCCCTAAAAACTCCAATATAGGAAGATATTAAGCAGGTATGCATCTTTTTAAAATGGATTTAAACGTAAAATCTTCACTTTCCCTAGATGTAACTTGGGAATATTCTAGCCCTTAAGCAAAGCTATTTGAAGGTAATGTCCTAGTGCAGATAAGAACTGAATTTGGCTCAATGTGCATTCACTGGATATGCTCCACCCTGTAGAAACACCTCTCCCTGTTCAGTATGACAAATATGTAGGACAGAGAGCAGACAGTACCAGTTCATTTTCCCTCACTTTTTAAAGCCTTCTATGCAAGCATCTTTTCTCTCTCTCTGTGTGTATGTGCATGTTTCTACCCCTCCTCTTTCATTTCTTCTCTCTGTAGGGCATCGAAAGTGCTTTTCAGGTGGGAGAGCAGCAGTGTAAAATTGACTACCATTCTAGTCAATTTGCTTCAGCAGCCATTCCATGTGTAAAGCACTTTATACAGAAGGAAGCTTTTTAGACATGAAGACCAAGAAATCTATTCTTTTACAGCCATGAAGTCCCTGTGAAATCAGAGGTTTCAAGAACTCATGCGAGGATAGAATTTGGCACGAAACCCACTGGAAAAAAAAAAGCCTATTAAGATCTTGCAATCTGTTTCCCCTTGTTTTTCTCATTAGCAGAAGGAAAATAATTTGTTCTAGAGAAGAACATCTTTACCTAAGAACTTCAAGCAGGTTGTACACAGTAGCACTGGAGCACTTTTCCCTGGCTCCTTCTGTCTGAAACCAAATTTTAGTGTTACTTTAAAATCAAATAGAGCCTAGAGATATAAAATTATCTGTCTACATCCAGCTCATGTGTCTATGCCTGGTTGAGTTGGTGTCATCCAGTGGTAAGTACCATCATCCAGTGATATCCATTTCAGTCTTCTGGTGTTTACTGTTTTTCTGTGACCTTACATAACTTTTACTTAATTCCATATTTAAGCTGTAAAGGCTGTACCTTTAACCACTTTCACTTAATATGTTGAGGGCTGGTGTTGAGGACAAACACAATCATTCTTGTTGCTGTTAATCTGGAAGGAAGGTCATTCTCACTGAAAACATGTGGTTGCTACTTCACATAGGAAAACTAAGCCTTCCATGTGGACAAGACAACATCAGATATTTAGTGCAATAAACAAGTCTTTTTAAGACAAACAGTTTCACTGATTCTTTCTCACAAATGCTTCAAGGCCATCATTTAAGAAAATCCCAAAACAAAAACTAGTTACCAAGTCCATCACGTAATCCCAAACATGGAAAATCTGCTACTAGGTAACCCAGAAAGTTGGCCAAAGAAAGAGTGGGCCAACCTGCATCTCAAAAATGTGGATCAGGCCTCGGGAGGCTCTTAGAGGGTGATTTAAAGCTACCAGTCAGGGCCAGCTCAGGGCAAGCAGAGAAACAAGTCTCCTGGAGAGATTCCTAAAGCCTCTCATAGCACATCAGAGAAAAACAGGAAGGAACTAGAAGAAGAAATGTTGTGGCTACCCCAAGACATGCTAAACGATACCCTTCTCATTCCAGACAGGCACTTTTTCTAACCTCAGCTTAATGAAAAAAGGTAAAGGTTCTGCAGTAATTTGGGTTTAACTAGCTTTATTGTCAAAAAAAGCTTTTGCCTGAAGCCTAGCAAAACATTTTGTTTTGCGCTTGAATCACTCAGTCTGTCCTGTCCACAAGGTTATTCCCTTTGGCTTTGCACCAGCTTTTTTCTGTATTTGAAGACTGCTATCATGTTTCTACTCAGTCTTTTAACCTCTAGTCTAAACAACCCCAACCCTTGTAATCTTTTCTCATAGGTCACTATATTGCTCTGTTCGGGTGCATGTTGGACTTAAACCTTTACTTAGCTTAGAACTTTTCACAGCTGTGAAAGAGGAGAACTACTTCATTCATTTTGCAGACTGTTCTCCTGTTTTTAGAACTCAAAATTTCTCCCCTCCACTTTTTTTTTAACACTAGTATGGCATTGCCCATTCATGTTCAAGCTGCAGACAGCTACAACCCTTAATTCCTTTCCTATATGACTGTAAATTGGTTGGTTTTTTCTCACTGAGTTGATTCTATGAATGATTCTTCTTGTCTAAGTACAGAAACTTTTAATTTCATCTTGGGTTTTTTTCATACCATCTTTCTAATTTGTCAAGACCCCTTGGAATTCTAATCATGTTCACCTTTATACCTGGAGCCTTCAAAGCTTTGTGGCATCTGCAAAATTAATATGAACATTCCTTTTCCTACCAATGAAGTCACTAATGAAAATATTTAACAGCATCTGGCTCAGGAAAAATCCATGTGAAACCACATTTGATATATCCTTTTCTATTTCCAGTAAATCATTGGTAACTATTCTTTGATTTTGGTTTCCCAGCTCATTTTGCTAACCCTCCATAGTAGACCTTCTAGATCTCGTTTTTCCAGCTTGTTTAAGACAATGTTACATGGAACAAGAATGCTTTAAAGCATCTCTGAAGTTAAGATCTATAGCTTCAAGAGATACGGGATAGAAACACAGTTCTTGGGCTTCTAGTAGCTTTGTGCCTCTCCTGACTAGTTTAATACCCACGGGGTGTTATCCCTTCACTTGCCCCAACTTTCTCCCACTGTAAAGAAATCACATCCAAAGGAAAAACCCCACTGAGCTGAAACAGAAATTTATGGAGTTTGGAGTGGTATGAAGTATGGAGATCAAATTATAAACATATTCTGTCCCTGAGCATACTCCATCTCTGAATATTTTTTCACACCCTGGAAAAATGTTTTAAATAAGATCCCTGTTCCGACCTTATAATTGTGAAGGGATTTTGCAGGTATGTGCAACAAAAACTATTACCTCCCAACCAGTTAATCCAATCTAGCCAGTTCCATCAGCTTTACCTCCTTCACCTCTACCAGTGCTTGAGAAAGGGAGTATCCAGACCCAGACTTGTGTACTAGCTTGGCCCAGTTGGGTGATCAAAGGAAGGAATGTTGGCCTGAATTTCCTCGGTTATGTGCATTACATTAGGCTCTTATCATTATTTTGATGTCAGTTTTTGTGGTTTAATTATATACTAAGAAGTATTCTTAGGTAAGCCAGGAAGATCTGTCCTTATGACTCAACCAGCTACTTTTTGGCCAGCTGACTGTACATTTAATTAACATCCTGGGCATCAGTTCTGCAGTCCTACCGCAGGCAAATCTCCCATCAAAGTGAATGGGAGTTACCATCTGTGCAGGGCTGAAGAGAGAGTCAATACAACAGCACTACAACTTTGGGCAAACAGTCAATCTTTATAAATTTTTCAGTAAAGCTGTTAAAGCGTTTTTAGATTAAAATATTCCTTCTAGTTTGAAGAGATTTTTTTTTTTCCTTAACTAGTGTGTTTGAGTCATTTGTAAGCAGGATACTGGTGAAAACATTAAGAGAGGTCTTTTGTATCCAATCTTTTAATTTGTATTCCTTCCTTTGTGTGGGGACACTTGAGCATGGTGCCTCTCATAGATGCAGTGTATATGTACCACATCAAGTGCATAGAAGAAAATAGATAATTGTGCATGAAAAACTCCAGGTTGAAAGATACACTCTGGTCAATGCCCAGAGGCAGCAAACATGAGGGTGTTTAATGTTTAGTGGTAGGCTAACATTTCACCCACTGAACTTCATGGTAAATCTGCTCTCAGCTTCATAAAAAAAGAAGTCAATTCTCAATAATTCTGAAGCACTGTCCCAAAATTTCAAATTCTGCTACTGGATAACCTTAACCAGAGATAGGTACTATAAACTCAATTTAGTGATGGGTCACAACCACTTGGATCTTTCACAAAACTGACTTTAAGAGACAGTATAAGAACACAAATAAATCCATGATGCTATTAAAGACTTTGGGAAAAGCTCAGTGGGATTTAGAAGAGCTGAATCCCATGCTAACCTCTACCTTTCCTGATTCAATCTGATTTTGCTGTTACCAAGGACGCAGCTTCCGCAGTGGTGCTGGATCCCTTGTTAAACTCTCCTCACCTCAACACAACCTCATCCCTCAAAGACTTGGAGACTTCCCACACCAGTCACAGATCTGCTTCACTTCTGAGTTGTCTTGGAGACAAGAAGGTGCCTTGCTGGCTGAGAAGAACAGAGGAGCAGCATAGCTTGTCTCAAGCACCAAGTCACTGCTCTGGGGCGGGAGCAGAGGGGCTGGAGCAGCAGTCAGCACTAATGCTTGAGGGGGACAGAAATGGGTTGAAGACCAGAGAACAGGATTTTAACACTTCTACTGCAGCATCAGGACAGCACAACAACGCTGTGTATTCAGCATGTTTAATGTACATGCTGGTATGGGGATTGTCTGATGTGTTTCTTTTAAGAAGCCAGTGAAATCCAAGTGCAGACCCTGCCAAACTCAGAAATGTAATTTGGATTGAATGAATTTGTCATGCTTTGCCTCAGAAGGCAATAAGCTTAATTTAGTCCCCAACCACAGTGGCCACAAGAAGTAGCAGTAAACTGCATCTGTGATTCAGGAGAGAGTAAAACTACAGAAAAGAGAATCAGTGATGGACCAAAATTATCTGCACTGGAAACATACATACATACCCTGTGTCTTGCAGAAAGTCTGTTCTTTGGTTTATTTTGTGGAACAGGAGACAGAAGAGATTTTATTTTTACACTGAAATGACCAAAGAATAAATTTAGGTTTTAGTTTTCTCTGTATTGTGTTTAATTGGGGCAGGGGGAAAAGGGGAGGTGGGTAGTGGTGGGGGAGAATTTAAGAATCTGGTTATCCTTAAAGAAGGTTTTCAACCTAATACTTTCAGCAGTGAACTGTGCTGGGTAGAAATCTATCTCGTACTTGTCACATCTATATTAAATTATCTACTTTTTTCATTTTACAAGGGAAGACGTGAGCAGAACATTACTCAGCTGTCAGGATACAGGGCTGTGCTGCTGAGCAGAGTAAAGTGAATATATTCTACAATGCTGCAAATCCAGCACAAAGGTACCAGAGGAGGGATTTGTGTCACCAGTTTTGCCTCCTGTGTTCCTGGAAGGCAGTTTTCAGTAGGCTTTGTTTTGACTGCTTTTTGCTATGATGATATTTAAACATGATCAATGGCCCTTTCTTCTGCAAAAATAGTGTCTCCTGACTACAACGTTGCAGATAAGGACTGGAAAAATATTTTTAGCTTTCATCAAATACAAACTGACCAGTGTAAAGCTCCTATTATGACTTATACAGATGGTCCTTGTGTTAATACCAAAGAGTAGTGAAGAACAATCCTTGCAACTCAGGTTTTACTATGTTTTGCATGTATTTTGGCTTATCAGAAACATAGCAAGTTAGAAAATCATTAAGACACATACTAAGAACATTATAGATATTGTATTCATGCTTCCCTAGACTATATATGATAAAACAGAAAGGAGCCCACAGAATTTCCTGATAAATCTCCTCTTTTATCTTGAAATCTGACCTCTTGGGTCTTAGACTTCACTGTAATCAATTTTCCCACTTATTCCCAGGAATAAACATGTAAAAGAAAATCTTATATTCCTTGCAAGGACAATTTTAGACCACAGAATGGTAAAAGACTTCCAGAGCTCAAAAAATGCCAGAAAGATAAACCTGAGTGACTGAACTGGGACCATAGTGGGTAGACAGGGAATATGCTTGGGGATGGCTAAAAGTTATACTATAGAAAAACAAATGCTAAAAACTAAGACAGTTCCTGTGCCTATCACTTCCTTCCAATATATTTGCATCTCAGCAGTGCTTTTTATTACATTTCCCTGACTGTCAAGGTAGTACTGTACTTCTGGGTATGGCAAGAAGTTGAATGAGAGCTCCTCTATGTGAGAAAGTTATTGTACAATAAAAATAGAAAGTTGTATTACAGAGTGTTAGCAACTTTTCAGTGTATGCATGTACTCAGTGTACTGCACAGTAACCTCCCTTTATGTTTCCTACCAGCTGAGAATATCAGGATGGGATGATAATACCATTCAGTTAGTGCTGCCCACATTTAAAGCCTAATATATCATACAGTTCATCATACAGAAAAATCACAGAAGACAAACAAAAGAAAAGAAGAAAAAGCAAATTTACTCCACTAAATAAGCAAGCAACCACAAAGGCAAAATATAAAATATCAGACTTGAGACATTTCCAGTAAAAATACATTTACCCCAGCTCTTAACTGTTCCTAATTCCCACCCTGGTGAATCACTGTGTATGAAGAGCTGGATATTATTTGTTTGCCAGGAACAAGTTTAATCTAGAATCTGCAAACTGACACCAGAGGTGCAAGAGATGCATACAATGCACTTCCCCAGCTCATTTTCAATAGGGGAAAACACCAAATCAGCTGCCAAAACAAGTGCAAATCTTCAGTGTCATCAGAAAGCGCTGAACTTAGACTGTGCCGTCTGTCTCGTCTGCTCAGTTTTGTTTCCCCTCTCACAGAATCCTTTCAGCAGTTGCACTTCATGTGGCATTGGGTTACACAGAAGCCTGCTCAGCTCTTGTTTGATCTTGTTTGTTTACCTTAGTCATGTTATACACACTAAATCTATTTTCCAGCTTATGACAAGTGTGTCCATTATTCTTTTTTCCAGCATCCTAAGCATGCTAAATGTCAGCCACAGAAATGCTGCTGTTTTCTAGTTTCCATTTTCTCCTTTGACAGAAATGGCTACAGAGGTTTATGTGTAATTTGACTTCTAAAGTTCACCAAGCTTTTGCAGTTCCTTACTGATATGCTGAATATGGAGACAAACATAATTTTTAGCTTTTTTCCAACTACTTTTGAGGAATGAAAAGGCAAATTGACAATTTGAACCCAACTATGTAATTCATCTTGGCTAGGGCTAAGTTGTAGCAAAATACCTGGAGAGAGGAAAGTAGGAGGCAACACATCTCTTCCTCAGCCATATGTTTTTGCTAGGAAAAAATAAACTTCCATCTTTCAAATTAACTGTCAGTCAGGAGGGTCCAGGCTGATAGCCACTCCCTTGAGCTTGTTAGTCTGAGGATGCTGCTGAACCACCCCGTGAATGAGTTCCTGGAATGACACTAACAATGCATCCCTGGACCACCTCCAGCTTTCACTTGTGCCAGTGACATATCTCATGCATGTCTGCATTTCAACATTTCTCATTTAGCTGCATTCCAAAACTGAGGAGCAGTATTTTCCTTTAAAACAAAGACAGAATTTACCAGAACACCATTTGATAAAAAGAACATTCTTTTGTACTGCTGAACATCCTGCACTACTAATAAATTCATAATGAGAATAAAAGGTGTTCAGCTCAGCAGGGAAAGGATAGATCCTTGTACTTCTTATAAATATAGATGCATATTTTACAAAGATCATTTATAAGTCAGACCTAATATCTCTTTGCACCTTCTGTAGTAGAATACTGGAGACAATGAAGAGGATGTAATTGGTCTTCATGCCATATGAGGAACCTCCCACCTACACTCACTGTGAGACTGCTAATAACCAACATACTAAGGAAAGCAGCATCTTTATCTGCTTTGGAGTATATTTCTATGTATTAGGGTATTTCAAAGTACATGTCAAAGCATGCAGCAAGATCTCATTCCAGCACTGACTATGACTTTTGTGGCAGCAGGAACTGGACTCTAAGACACTGCTCAGTTTGCAGAAGCAGAAAACTTTTTCAAAACCTGCTCAATGAAATGTACGAATTCAGGTCCTTCTAGTCCCTCATACCACAGCTTGGCAGAGCCACTGGAAAGCAAGAATGCTATGGATCTTCATTATTAGCCTTTTGCCCAAGATGCTTTCTTTACTATTTGATTTTTCTTCCTTCCCATGATTTTCTTTAGCTTAAGAGGCTGTGCATCAGCTGCTAGAATATGGATGCCCAGAACCCACTATGGCATGATGAAGTGTTGTGCTAAAGCTCTGCAGGCTCATGTGACAGTAATTCCCTTCCATGCACATACAGTGCACGGATCTGTCTTGACATCCACCCTAAAATTTCCCAGAGCTTCCCTTCAAGACCTCAAGGGAGATATCTTTATAGTTCATGTGCCTTTTCACTATTATTTTCAAACAATGTGAAAGTAAATGCCCTATCCTCACACAAGGGAGACAGGCAGTAAAACCAGAGTGCCACTGTATGAATTAAGAAAAAGATGAAAAACATTGAGATAACATTGTTAACCACAGCATTTTACAAACATAGTACTGTCCCTAAAAAAAGCTCACCTAACACCCAGTATCCAGTGTTTTTATCTCAGTAAACAAAATTCACACATGTAGTTCTTAGAATTAGGTTATTAATAAAAATTAGACAACATGATAAAGATGAACTACAAATGACAAGACTTACTCTTCCTATTCTGTCCTACTGATGTTTTTGCTTGTGGTTTTATATCTCACTGTTATTTTTTAGGTCATTTCAGTTGTTTTGGAGAGGGACTGTATTTTTACTCGTTTAAATGTCATACACACGTACTTATTTACCCAGTAAATAATAGGAAGAGTTTCTGATAATTTGGGAAATCCGATAACATACTGTTTATGAACTCTACTTGAAGTTGAGGAGGGACCAAGAAAAACACTGAAAAGGACAGTTTTCCCACGAGGAGAAAAGTATTGTTTAATCTGTAAAACTCCTGACATTGAAAGATGCTGACTGGAAAGGTCAGAGTGACACTCCGTGTTTGAAGGAGAGGGTCTTAGCTAAAGAGGTACTTAAAGAGAAGGAACCCACAAATCCTGGCAGGACATATACCCAAATCCTAAAGAGTAATTGTAAGCACTTAGGACAGCCACAGAAAATGTCAGGGAGAGCTGACTGTTCTATCTGGATATGTCAATTTTTCATGCTAAAGCAAAGAGGATTTGCTCTTAAAATCCCTCTGCATGATGCGTTGACTTCCTTGTCTGTGACTGTATGGCTGAAAATGGTCAATCAGGTAAAGGGCAGGAGAAAGAGATGATGAACCTCATTAAATGCCCAGCAGGTTAAAACTGCTCCCAGAAGTTAAGGCAAGGGGGACTGAAAGACCCTCCTTTTAAGCAATGATGTCAGATAGAAAATCTCTGCCAGAGAGGATAGCAAAGGTGGTGCCTGGAGCATGGTAAGTGATCCTGGGGAAGTTTGGAGTCATGTCTGTAGCTCCAGACACAATCCAGTGAATGCTGAACTTCAGGAATGTTACCAGAGCTGTACAACAATCCTCACCTGTAGTGCTGCTTGTGAATGTACACATAAAACTACTGTCCAGACACGGAATAACACTGAAATAGCTGCTTGGTGTCTCCAAAAAGAACTGATTAAGTTGAGCAGCTCCACCTTCCTGCAATTACAAATCATTTATGAAATTCAAACCCCACAGAAAAGCATGGATCTGAATGTTCAGAAATACTTGGGAAGTGGACAATTACTTGGCCATTTTCTAGAATGTTTGAATTGTAAGCTAAATTAATGGAGTGCACTATGAGTCACACAATTATTTCACAATATATAATCGTCAGGCATCCATCCCATTTGTTTAACAAATTTTGTAAATTTCCTAGTGCAAGAAGAGAACAGTAAAAACCCTAATCTAACATCAAAAAGCCACTGCACTTCTCAGTATTACTGCACAGGTCCTCTATCTGCACAGCACTGCTTGTATTTCTCTGGACCAGCCTCCACATCAGGAGGCCATAGCCAGAAGCTCGGCTGTTCTGGATACTCCCTGTCACATCTGACAGTTACAAACTTCACCCAATTCAGCCCCAAAACCTCTTAAACAGAGCTACATTCAGTAGTGCTTGTGCACAGCAGTGCTGGTATCGAGATGTTTGATATTGAAATCTCACATATGCCCTTCATCCTAAAATAATTAGCGATTGTAATTTTGTCCCAGGCTGTGCACTGTCTACTCAGACACCACACACAACCCATGGCTGTGCCATCTGCAAATACATTTGAACGAGGAAGTTTTGAGCACCTGCCAGAAAGCAGAATATCAGCAGAAAAATACATTTACTCAAAGAGAATGAAAATTTGCATGGCAGCAAAAATAAACCCAACGTTGCCATCTCCATTATGCTGCTGAAGTGCTATTGGAAATGTGCATTGATTGTTTGCTCAC
Source organism: Aphelocoma coerulescens (assembly GCF_041296385.1). NCBI lineage: Eukaryota > Metazoa > Chordata > Aves > Passeriformes > Corvidae > Aphelocoma > Aphelocoma coerulescens. The sequence continues at coordinate 14,929,043 of NC_091018.1, forward strand.
TGACAGCAAACAAGAAACAGGCTGCTTGTGTGGGAGCAGGATACAGTCTCTTCAAAAAGAAAAGGATCTTCTGACATATCAAATCAAACTTCTAGGAAATGCATCAGTCCATTTTTATTTGTTAAGTGAGAAAAATAAGTGGGTTTGATAATTAAAAAACCCCAAACAAACCAACCAATCAAACAAACAAACAAAAATACCCAAAGCAGGCTTTTCCCTGGAAGTTCCTGAGAAAAATTGTATTGCCCTTAGAGCTTAATTTTTTTTATTACCATCTATAATTGTTTCCCAGGGTGTAATCACTCACATGTAGCTGGAACAGTACTGACTGGAGAATGTCTCCTATATAGGCTTTATTTATTTTTTCCAGAGAAGGGAGACAGAGGCCTGAAGCCATGATTTTTGTCTTCATTCTGTGTGCAACATATCTCAAGGACAGAGCACTGGACTGTAAACAAAAGGGACAGCTGTAAGGTCATGAACATTCCTGGAAGCCTATTATACACAAATACAATGTGGAAAGAATATGGAAATCAGATTGAGCTTTAGCAATATTCATTTTATGCAGAGTTTTACATGTTTCTAAGAACCCAAGCTATTTCAGATTCTATTAGATCTTTTGTGTTGTATCATTTAATGTATTACAAAGCAGCTTTAGCTAACAGCAGAAGTGGGGGAGAAGTATAAATCTCACAGCAGAGCATAAAGTAACCTTCTTGAGTCAAAATGTTGTAGTTTTTGGAATAAAAAGTAACCCTATATAAAAATGGGAGTTTCAGTGCAAACTACACTGTATGGAGACAACTGAGGAAGTATGAGTGGGAAAGAGAGAAGAAATGTTACCTATGTGTTCTGTAGGTTATTTTAGTCCTACCATCTTCCATTCTGCTTCTAAGCTGATCCTTTTACACTTGTCCTTTAAGTAAATAAATAATAATTTAAAAAAAGACCCTAATATTAACAGTCTCATAACTCCAGGAAAGGACAGAAATCCTTTGCAGTGTATTGGTCCTTTTTTTTTTTTTTTTTTTTTTTTTGTCTGCACAGGATAATATTTTCAAGACATGTTTTTCCCTGCATATTGTGCTTACACAGACTTTTTGGTGGTGCTCCAATAGAAAAACGTCTGCATGTGCAGTTCTAAAAAGCTTTTCAGCAATGTAAATGATTAAAGACACAGGGACTCAAAACCATACAAATGCAGTGAAAGGCAAAATCCCTGTTGGCTGCTGTACATGACTGAGTTATGCATTGCTTTCTCCTTATCTTCATTAAAGTTTGCACAGGAAAATCATTCTCTGTGGTCCCTCTTCTGTGTCAAATGCTCAGCCATATTCTATGTCCAAAGCACTGCCTCCTCATGCAACACTCACTAACTCCTCAAGTTAGTATGGGGACTAAAGTAAAACTAAACGGATACTTCTAAATTCTTCAGCTTTTGGATTGTCACTTGTGGCTCTTGGCACTGCAATTCATGAACAAAATATATAATCCTTATCCATTATTTTACTGGATACTATGTGCCAAGAATGACACAATGTCAAGTTAAAAAATATATAAAACCTCTCACCTGCTCCTAATAACTCCCCCTTCCTACCTAATCCTTTTTTTGCCTGAGAGAAGAGATAGGCCTCACAGTGAGCCCTGAAGGTCAACAATCTTGAATTCCGCTGGAGCAGCAAGAGCAGCAAATTCCACAATTAAGAACTAATATAGGAATGTCAGAGTCCCAAGTGATTTCAGTGGTTGTAGTCGAGGTTCAACTCCATGCATGAAAGCCCTACTTGTTAAAAATCAACACAGCAAATTACCCCTAAAAACAAACTGGAGACCAAGGCCTCTTACAGAAGGCAGTATCATATTCTTGAATATTGAGCTAATATTTATTTGTTGCTGCAGCATCAAGTCTGTATGACAAGCATATGCCAAAGTGCCAAGAACCTCCAAAGACAGCACCTCTTCTGTTCTGGTTCCTCCCCAGCTAACAATTGGCATAAGGAATACAATATTGTTTCTGTAAAAGCTGAACAGTGAGAAGTGACCTGCATAGTCTTCGACAGACGGAAAATCACAAGCAGAAAATTCATTTGTCACTGAAATGCATTTCTCATGACTTCTTTTTCCTTTGATACCGTTATAATAAAATATTTTCTGTTCTAAGGAGGTCTCCTGAATCCACACATCACAGGCAGAGGCTAAGTATTTTATTGCCACTTTCTCCTTTAGCAGCTACTCAATCCAATGAATCTGTCTATTCTACCAGCTCTGCACCACTCCCAGTAAAATGTGATCAGTAGGCAAATGGGAGAGCAGGAGGGAGGAAGCACCACACATGGTCTCAGTGCCAGCAGCTATCAGCCAGGCAGGTTTGTGTGCCATTAGGAGAAAGAAATACAAAGTGGTCTTTTTGTATGCTCTTGTTTATATTAAAGCAAAAGCTCCAGGGAGTAACTTAAAATCAAAGGCTGACAGGGCACAGTGAATCTGAACAGTTATTTGCAGTTTTAAGACTGCTGGGGAAAGAGAGGCACACAGGTGCAGAGTGGAAGGAGGAGAGGAAGGAGGAGAGGATGTGGATCCAGAAATAAAGTTGAGCAGTAAAGTGTAAATCCACCTCACCCCTTCATCTTGTTCCAGCAGATGCTGGCAAACAGCTAAGTTTAGTTATTTCTGAGTTTTCCTGAACTCTGTCAAGATGCAAGCGTGCTTTCAGCACGTCAGAGTCGTGTGCATTTCCCCCTTTTTATTTTTTAATTGTTCAAATGCAATTAATGCAGCCAACAAAACTAAGTATTTGGAACTCCCTGCTAATATACCAAAGTGCTGAGGCAATCTGAGTGGATCTACTTGCAAAACAGTTCCTGTTTTATTTGCTTTCCATGTTAAGAGTCCAGTGCCACAGAGGACTTGGCAAGCCTATAGTGTTCACTGTTTATCATGAGGAACTGGCTTTTTATTTCTTCCCAGGACACAATGTTGATACAGAGTGAATTCAGTACTAAAACAATGCCTCAGGATGACATTAACAGACACTGCTGTGGCATATGAAATCTTTCAATATTTATTCTGTTCATATTCCCAGCAGTAACAATGTAGTTAATAAATTCACCTGAAGTCTCCACTAGAATTTTTCATTTCCCATTCTAAGCTGTTTTGAAGTGCTCCTGTGCACTTTACAGTAGCTGCTCTCTTTTGTCACAAATATGAGTTCTTCTTAAGAGTGGAAGAGTCTGATCCCTGTAGATCCCAGAATTACCATATCCTACATATTAATCAAAGTTTGTGATTCTACTTAAGATTATAAGATGAAAGTAACCTAAAAGTTTAAAGTATAAATATACATATATTTATTTTTAAAAAGAACTGGAACGTGTTGGCAGTCTTAAAATTCACACTATTTTCTTGTTGGGTCAATAGAAAAGGATTTTGTCTGCTGATATTTGAAACAGACTGCTGCTAAATCCTATGCAAAGTCTGGAATGCATCATGCCTGCATGTGCTTACATTTTTTTATATCACAGAGATCGCTAATTACACAGCATCACTTATTTATTTATAACTGTATGACTCTGATGCTCTAATGCCTATGAGATTCCAAAATCAAGTACAGCTTCAACACAGGTACCTGCCTGTGGATGTAAGTACCTGAACAGCAGGGAACTGGACCCCCTCAGCTCACTTCAGCAGCTCATTCAAAAGCAGTGCGACCAGCAGGTCCAGGAAGGGGATTCTCCCCTTCTCTTCTGCCCTTGTGAGACCCTGCCTGGAGTTCTGCATCCAGCTCTGGGACCTCCAACATAAGAGAGATGTTGGAGTGAGTCCAGAGGAGGCCACAGAGACACTCCAAGGGCTGGAGCACCTCTGCCATGGACACAGGCTAAGAGAGCTGGGGGTGTTCAGCCTTTCTCTTTTGGAGAAGAGGAAGCTCCTGGCTGACCTCAGAGCCCTTTCCAGTACCTAAAGTGGCTACAAGAGAGTTGGGGAGAGACTTTGGAGAAGGGATGGAATGATAGGGCAAGGGGGAATGTCTTCAAACTGCAAGAGGATAGGTTTAGAATAGGTATTAGGAAGAAATTCTCCCCTGTGAGGGTGGTGGGGACCTAGCACAGGTTGGCCAGAGATGTGGATGCCTCATCCCTGGAAGTGTTCAAGGCCAGGTTGGATGGGCCTCTGAGCAGCCTGGTCTAGGGGAAGGTATCCCCATCCATGGCAAAAGGTTTGGAATGAGATGGTCTTTAAGGTCCCTTCCAACCCAAACTATCTGTGATTCTATGATGATTCTATGATTTCATACATGGAATATGGCAGATCTTACTTTGCCTCATACTCCAGGTTATGATAAAAATTAAAAGCATAGACTAAAATCCTCTCATGTTTTAACTGTCATACCTCCACTTGCTTCTGTGGAGCAATGCTGATTGCTGAATAACTGGACACATTTTAAAATTCCTAATGAAAATTCACTTAAGGTTTCAAAATTGGGATCATTGAATGCTGCATCATTGTGTGGGCTGTATGTGAACAAAAGGGTTTTCTTTAATACATGCTGAAAATGGAAACTATCATTAGCAATGATGTTCTGACTGTGAGGCATTTTTCAGTGACAACTTTTACAGAGAGAAGTGAAGAGATCTGGCCTAACACTGAATTCAGGGATTTTTTTAAGCACAAGTCCCATACAGAAATCCAGTGACTGTTACTCAGTGTCTTCTTGCACCTCAGAGAAACATATGCAAGGGAAGTGTTCACCTCATGTTTTCTTAGTGCAATATTTATCCTGAAAAAGCACTTAGGGACTTAAGCACATATTTATGTGGTTATTTGCATTTGTATAACATTTACAGGTAAATGTATGTGGATCACTTCACCCTGACTAAACTTAAATCATCCTTGAAACTGAGCAAAACAAATGAAAAGTTTCAGAATGAAATTTCACTGGGGTTTTAGGAACTGAGGAATACTACAAACTTAAATTACAACTTGGTAAAAGGTAATTATCCTTGAGGAGATGCTTCCTCTAAAAGCAATTTCTATCTTAAAAAAAATGTCATATTATAATTTCTAAAATATATGTACTTAAAAATTCAAAAGACTGTTTAGTAAGAACTTCATGTGCTCTGATTCTCAATTTACATTGTAAATGGATAAAAAAGGATATATTGCGAATTTAAGTCAGGACAAAACCCACGTAAACGTAAAAGGGCAATTTAAAGAACAGACAACTGTCTGAAAAATTTCTGGCAGTTCTTATTAATCATATATAATCATACTTCTTCCATTAGTTTTACATCTCTGTGAATTTGAGTACACTCAATATCCCATTTTTACAGGCTCTTCACATTGCCAAGCAAAAGACAAAATGTTATTAAAAATGGGTTCAAAACCACTGCAAGCTCAGTGGATTTAACAGCAACTGCAAAACAACTTACAATTAAACTCTTATTAAATTAAACCTTAAAAAACTTAGACACCACTTGGGTTTATTGGAAAGATACAGAATAATGCAAAATTATTCAAAAAACATTCCAACACACGCATCTCTAAAAGAAGTTCTGTGGTAAAGACATCTGCCTGTTGTGGCAGTTCTTTTCTCTATTCCTATTTAGACCTTTATTACAGGAGCACAGCAGAATGCCAGCTAATGAATGAGAGTGCACTTTATTTCCACCAGTTCCTCTATGATTGGTCCTACTACAGCTGAAATGTGTTTTCTGAGCCAGGATTTGACTTTCATGTAAAAATATCAGCTCTGCTATAATCTGGTCACATGCTGATCCTGGTCTTTTTACATGTTTTCTTTAACTAGGTACACAAGCTACTGTCTTAATTGAACAAATAGAACTGTTAACTCTAGGCTGTTGTACTGGTTAACCTATGATCTAAATACAGGTTTCTTTAGTGAATTTTCTATATCTATCAGCAGGAATGAAATGCGTGCAGACGTCACATGTGACTTACAACTCACTTTCAATTTAATAAAAATAGAATCCCTAAGTGTTTGAATGTACAGTTCCCACTTTGTTTCTAAATTTGGGGCATTACTTTAAATTATTGTTTGAAGCATCTCTCCCTAAAGGAGATCAGAAGAAAAAAGGACAATGTCTAACTGTAAAGTCGTGATTGTGGAGGAGTTTTCTTTTACTCAGTGTTCTGCAAAAAGCTGTTTTGTGGCATTGCAGAATGCCATGATTTGTTGCATCTTACTGCAAGGTGAAAGAAAACCTCATCATCTGATCACCACTGTATCTTTACAAGCCCTGAAGATAAAGTATGGAAAATCTATAACTGCAATGTTATGTCTGTTGCTGCTGCGCTCTTTATTAATCAATCAATGTCTCTCAACAAAGCTCTTTCAGCCTCCTCCCATAGCAGTTAGACCTATAATCAGCTCGACAAAAACAGTTCAGAGATGCATCCTTTGTGCTTCTATGTAATTTACATACACTAAAAAAATCCCTCAGCGTGCTATTCATAACATGTTATGTAGTATAGAACGCACCACATTATGTGCTATAATCACAGCCATTACTTAAATAGGCTAAAATGGTTTTTTACATTCTGGAGTAAATTTCACTATTAAGAGCAAATGGATTAGATCATTGTTTCCCTATTTCCTCCGTAAGTAAAACACAATTGTTAAATAACTCCCTGACCTTCCTGTGCATGTAAGGTAGGATGAGAGTACTGTTACAGAAATGACTGTTGTAGCAATTTGTAAACATTTGCACCTGATATACAGACACCTTCTGGCTAATTTTTAATAATTAAAGGGGATTTTCTGTATTTTCTGAAACTGAACAGCAGTCATCAGTGGAGCAAAAAGCATCCTGTGCTGCATCGATAGGAGCTTCAGCTGCTGCCATTACCATGCCATTTCAGACACTGCTATCCCAGACCACGGATCGATTCCCTCGCCTTGGCTTCAGCATGGTTCTCAAGGGGCCTGTCTCACCTGAATTTAGCCCGGTCATTTTCACCCCCTACTGTTTTAATAAAAAGTCAGATTTGGAAGAGTTAGCATTGCAGCTAGTGACTGCATACCAGATTTTACTTGGCTTTTTTTGTAGGTGAATAGTCCAGAGGGGAAGGGGGAAGGAACCTTCATTTCAGCAGCGTGTCCACCTTGTGCAGCCCCTGCACAGGGGGGTCAGCAGATCCACAGTGATCAGAGCTCTGGGTCAGCTGCACAGAGGCTTGCAAAGAAAGTCATCTGTTAAGCACTCAAGGAAAGATTTATTTAGAGAGCTTCCGTAGGAGGCCAGTGATGTGGATACAAAGGTGACAAGTCCCAGGTGCTCTACTTGTTTTCGGGGCAGGAGCAAGGCTTGCAGTGAGCTGGTTTGTTCTGTAAAAGAGGTAGGTAGAAGCTTGGTTGCAGCTATGTTGTCTGACTCTTACAGAAATGTTGGGAAGCAATGAAGTTTTAGTTAAAAACACCTATTACACTTGTATAAGCTTTTCTGAAGATGTCAGCACTGTAAGAGATTATTTCTGTCGCACTAAAATCAAACATCTGCCTGTTAGAGCAGATGAGAGTATCAAATACAAAAAAGAGGATGTTAAAGCATTACAAGAAATGTGTCTTATACAAACCAAACACTAACATGCTGTGGTCACAACGTGCACTATGATGCACAAACAGCTGTTAATTAGGCATTTTGATAAGAAAAACAACACACTGGACTTGCCTAAAATTTAGATGCCTCCATGTATAAGTATCTCTACTTTCAACTCCTTGAAATAAGTTGTGATGAAATAAAAACCAAAAACAGTACAAAAGTTAAGATCAGACAGAGTTTCTTCCTCTGTATTTTCATATCCCACCTTCCTTTGAGAAATTCATGGTGGAACATACCTAGAGTCTGAAGTCTTAGGAACCATCATTGGCTACAAATAGAATAATACACATCCATTTTGATTTTTCCAGCATGACACTAAGGCCATTAACTACCTGAGTTCAAATCCACACACTCTGTGAACTGATAGTGAAAGCTTGAATCACAAAGCTAAAATCTAATTCTCCAGACACTAAACTTCCCTGCATCACTTATTAGCAGATACAAAGCCAACAAAAAATTTTACCCTCCAATTCCAGTTTCCAAATGCTATCTATCATCATTTTGATCTTCAGTGATAGAGACTACTGGAGAGCACAGCTCACAGAACATTGCTCCTAAGAAGAAATTCAGAAAGTGGGCAAACAGGGACAACATGCTCTCTAAATTATTGCTAAGCTTCCCTTCATTACTGTAAGGTCTTAATCTCAGTTTTGATCTGAATAGGCCAGAATTTTGTGGAAGTCTGAATCCAGTTCTCTATTTTGTAGCTGAGGTCTGTATTTACTGATGCAAACAAAGCACCTGAGTTTTCATTCAACTTCATCTAAATATCCATGTCATCTTCACAACAAGCCTGGGCTGTATGGGGAAGTGTGGCAGTAAGGCTGTCCCTGAGGGTGAGCTTTATTGGATGTAACATGCTCCATAGAGCTGTATCCAGTAGCATGGCATCAAACACACAACTGGATTAGCAAATCTCGTTGGACAAGTCTGGAAACCACAACAGATGCTGGCAATCACAGAGACAGCACTGGAGTGCAGCCTCACATATTATCCTCACCCTTGGTACTGTTACGTCGAATTCTGACACGGACTGACCTTTCACAAGATTCTTTGGATAGAAACAGTCAAAAGATCTTGTCTGTTTGCCTGATATCAAATAAATAGGTCTTAACACATACAGTATTTTAACAAAGATATCTAGCTGTGTCAGTTCTCTACGTGAGCAAAAAGCCTCCCAACCGAAGTGAGGTAGCAGAATTAAAAGAAGATCACCTCTCTCAGTTACGTGATTAACAAAACTGAGAGAGCCTTTACAGCTCTACAGAATGTGCTGCAGGCCTCACAAGGCTGCACTCACTCAGAAGTTAGCTGGGAATTTTAGATTAAATTTTTTCTATAATCTTCTTTTGTCACGTACACTTTGGTACACTTTGCAGTTAATACAGGAATCAGGTTGATTTGACAGTGTACCTGAACATGGCACCACAAATGTGCCTCTTCACTGCTTTTATTTACTTACCAGTTTGCAATTGTGGTACACTTCTGCAGGTCTTTTTATGACATCTACAGCTGGAGAGGGAGCTGACTGACTTAGCTTCTAACAACTGACTAACCTAGTTAGCACTCTCCTTTAGGCTTGATTTTTTAAGAGTAGCTAATATTCTTCCTCTTCCAGTCTCCTCTAACTCCCTGGTCTTTCTTCACCCTCACCTTTTCTCTTTCTCTTAGGAGCAAATGCTAACAGAATTTATATTCAGCATTTTGTCACGTGGCAGACATCTATTTTTCACTTGTCAGATTGGCCAAAATTAAAGCAAAAGCATGTTAGTATCTAATCAACTAATGCAGATTCTCCGAGTGAAATCTTCATCAAAAAATAGGTGCAAAAAAAATACTTGAAAATTATTGAAGTAAGAATACTCAGGCTTGGATAACAAGGGACAAAATTTCTGCATATCCATTAAGGATTTTTTTTTAATAAACTGGAACAAGGTGCAGGATGGGCACAGCTAAAAGCACACTGGAAAAATCAATAACCATATAACAATAGATCCCTTTTTAAACAAATCTATCTGTAAGAAGAAAAGTGAAAGTGACTAATCCTTTATCCTCCCATAAAGAGCTAAAAATTTACATGTGCTGCCAGTTTGAATAGGACCTACCACGTTTAATATATTCTGTGTTATATTTTGCCCTAGATGAATCAATTAGAGGCAGCCATTCCCCAAGGTGAAAATACACATTAAGAGGAAAAGACATCATGCAAAACAACCTTTCATTTATTTAAGTAGTAGTAGTAGTAATAGCAGTAGTGGTGTTTTCCCTTGCTTGCAATGAACGTAGGTGGATTTTATCTCCAATGAAACATCAGTATGTGATGCAATAGTTGTAAGAAACCAGGTGACACTCCTCCCTGTTTGATAACACAGAGCTCACTTTTCTCTTATTGATTCTTCCACATAAGTGGCCTGTATGGAACATAACATGCTGGTTAGATTATGCTCCACAGTGCTTGAGAGACAGTGAGCCCAGTAAGCAAAAGGTTCCCAGCTGCATAAACAATCATACCCTGCTTACTGCCTGATATAAGAGTGAAACAGCTGTATTAGCCTTGGCAGAGAATTATTTCAGACACAACTGCACTTGATTTCTGTAGGGGATCCATGAACATAAAGCCAGACTTGAATTTCTAGGAGCTGATACGTTCAGACTAACTTTATCTACTGCTGTGTGAAATGAAAGTAAAGCACCAGCAGCCTGGGACTGGACTGGTATAGTAAAGTCATTTGAGAGAAGATGGTTATTTCTCCCTTTTTACCAAAGGCATGGAGTGCAGTAACACCTTTTCTCAGTGATGAAGAGAGATCAGAAGGGGTTTTGATATTTGAAGATGCACAAATCACAAACATAATGATTTCAGTTTTAGTTAGACTGAACCATATTTGCGTGGATGAGTTCTGACAAACTATAGCCCTTTAAGGACCCTGTCCTCTCCATATTCCACCACACCAGTTCCTTGCAGCTCCACTCCTGCCATTCTGCTTTCTGTCCCCACAGCTGTACAGTCATCTCGAAGTGACACAGCACTCTAACTTCAGAAATGGCCAATAAAACCATGAAACCAAACTTTCTAGCCTACCTACCCACCCTCTTCAAGTTTATGAAAGCAGGTTTTCAGAGTTGGCAGTTCTCTGTGATATTAATAATGTCTCCAGGAGCACAGGGACACAAGTGACTAAATTCTGAGAATTTGTCTTACCTAACAAGGTAACACTTTTGTAAAGAAGAAAGGCAGTGGTATTTACTCTCTTATAAGACTATATACTAAAGCTAAAATTACATTAAGCAGTTTTTAGGTTGTAATTTTAGTAACTTCTGTAAAGGCTGTAAAAGCAACAGAGCCAGGGATCTTTTAAAATTTTAAATAAACTATAAAGAGAAGTGTTTTAAAGGTCAAAGATTCTAGCAAAACAAAGGAGTTCAACTTCTAGTGCACATTGCCTAAATGCACAAAACTTGTTTATATGTCTAAACCAAAATTGAGTTATAATAGTTAACAGGGTGGGGAATTTAAGAAAGGCAGTTTAATCCCTGTATTCCAGGCATGAATTAACCACAAAAAACCACCACAGAGTGGGTGAAGCATTTGTAAGTATTAGCTGCTCCCAGAGAGAGTACACTGAACTCAGTGGATCAGTAAACCTGTCCCACAAGGCAACTTCTTTGTTCCCTCACACAAAGCACATTTAAGCACGTTTTTATGCGGGATTCAGGACTTGGTTTCGGTAGTTTAAAAGTGGTAAAATGTGTGTACCATGTTGAATGCAATCCTGAACTCAGGACTCCTGAGAGTCAGGAGTCCTGGGTTCTGTTCCCATGTAAATTCCCAGTTTCCATGTGATCTCAGGCTGGTCACCCAATCTTGCAGTCTTTCAGTCTACCAGCCTGCGGTACGGGTATAATGGTATTTGTCTGTGTGAATAAGATATTTTAAGACTAAGCATTTGTAAGCAAGGTTTAAGAGTCTCAGATGAAAAGTACTACATAAATCCAAAGGACTTAACACATAGGAAGACGAAACATGAAAAATGCTTTTCAGTTATTTTAAACAATTGACAAGAAGACTTTTTAAAAGCCATTTTGTTAAATTTGAACATATATTTATGAAAAAAAGCTTTTGGGGTCAAGTTTCTAATTCTTTTTTGATTACCTGTTTTTAAAAAGTTTGCTTCATCCGCAGGAATGGGAGAGCAATTGAAATGAAATTGTAAACCAACAAAAGTCAGAATATATTGTAGATGTGTACAAAACCTTCCAGTTTACAACCTGCAAAAGCTTCCATTCAAAAGGGAAGGCAACCTGCCACACACTGCAGAAGCAATCCATTGTGATAAAATGCATGTCTTTGTGAATCATAAGCAGACTTTCCACAAAACTGTCTCTCTTTTTCTCCTGATTCCCTGCAGACGTGTGCAATTTTCACTGCCTGTCAGTTTATCAAAAAGACCAGAGCATCAAATTTCAGCTCTGGATTGTCAGGTCTGATCCCTATTTCCTTTCAAATTCCAAAATACTGACACATTGATTGGAGTTCATAGTGTCAGACAACAGCACTTAAGAGACATTTTTGCTAAAATATAGCTTCTGATCTATCTTTTATGTTGGGTTGGGGGTTTTTTTGTTCCTTTTGCAGCCTCAGGAGTATTGATCTGGGACTCATTTATGTATGATTTTCACCAAGTAGAAAGCAATTCGCTCAAACAAAACAGTTCTTTTGTATAACCTTTTAAAAGGGGGCCCATCAGAGGGGATTGATCTAGCTTATTTAGTTTGCCAGGACATCCCCCTCACACTTCCATGAACTGCCTGGATTTTTAAGTTCCCAAATGCAAGTAAGAAAGATCTACAGCAAGTGCTCACAGCTACACAGAGTGCTCAGTGTATCACAAAGTTCTGGTATCTTAATAACATGTAAAAGTTGTGACCCCCAGAAACAAACATTTTTATACACACACACCGACTCTCTGAAAAACACTGAATATTATCTGTAAAGCATCTTTAGTAAATACGTTATCAGAGCAGGTTTTCTCCATCAGATAGCATCTAGGAATAATGTCTCAATACAGTTTATTGATTCTGACACAGAGTCCTCTCTAAAGTATGGATCTCTGAGGTACTCAGAGTCATTCTGTCTCCTCAACAACTGCCCTTTCTCACTGGAGACTGAGAGACTGTGTTGAACACTGCCCACACCTGTATTTCTGAGGCAGTAGCAGCATTTGGGGGTACTTCAGTAGTTCCACAAATTGCATAACAATGGATTTGAAGCACTTTAATTTCCATGTACATTGTAATTTAATGTAAATGGTTAATTTGTTTCTCCCTCAAGTGTGGAAGTCAGGGAATGCTGCCGTGTTTCTCCAATTACACTAAGTAAGCTGACTTTTTCTCCAAGTGCACAGTGAGGGGGGGTTTCTTCCTCCCTCCTCCTCGCCAGTGTATGTAGCAATTTGTGCAGACTGTGTGTATTTAGTTGTGATGCAGAATGAAAGATTCGTTTTTGCCTTCTCCTCCAGAGAACACAATTTTCCTTTTTTTTTAATTTTTCATACTTAAAGCAAGAACCCTTCAAGGGTAATTCTTCTATATAAATATACATGTGTGTTTTTTAAAAGTGTGTGTATATGTATATATGGACATACACAAATACTTTGATCCAATAATCACCTTTTTCTGGGATGGCCACAGAGGGAACAGAAAATGAAGTATCTGTTCTACCATACTCTCAACTAGGCCTCTCTTTTCAGGGACAAAAATTGTCAGGGCTACTGTCAAACTGTGGTCACATGTGGGAGAAAGCTGGACATGGTAAACAGTACCTGAACTCACTGGATAGAAACTTGCAGAAGCTTCTCAATAATGTTTGAAAGGACAGGAGAGTGAGAGTAAATGGGAAATTTTACAGTGTTTGAATTGGGATTAGAGATCAATGAATAAGCAATCCTTAGAACTTTCAAAGATGAAATAAAAGCTAAAATAATAAAAAATAGATCTACTACATTCTTTATGTTAAAGCAAAAATTGACTTATCTAAACTTCTTTGCAAGCTATCTACTCCCCAAAGAAAGTTGTATGAAAAGTTACATGAATTTTATCACATTCACTCTTAAACCTTTACATATCTGAGCAGTGATATGAGAAGCTTTTGCACTATCCTTATAATTCATTTCCTATTTGTGATAACTTCAGAGACCTTTAAAACATGTATGTTATTTAAAAAAAAATACTAGGGAGACATTCAGGGTGGGGGAGGAGAAAACAATACAACATTATATCTGTTCTAACTGGTAAAATTCTAAATTTCCAAAAGCAGAAATACTTTTGTCAAGCACCTGAACATGGAATGGAGAAAGATACTCCATAGGCAGCTCAGACTCATCATGCAGCCAAGGGAGAAGATGTATAATTAACCAAAGAGGAGCCTAAGAAGTTGTGCTGGCATCACGCAGGGTTGGTGGGAGCCGGCCCCGCGCGGGCCGCGCTGCAGCGCGAGCACAGATTTCCTTTGCGGGGACTGACCTACATTTCCTGCACGAGCTGGAGCTGCCCCTTGCTCCTCTCACCGAAGGGGATGTCTGCTCTAAGGCTTCCAGATAACACTGGTTATATCCAGAAGCGCCACATACAGAACAAGGAAACCATGGGAAGTTAATATCTAATTACAAGGATAGATGAAACATTTCTTGTTAATACACTGTAGTTGTTTATTGTGTACTCATTATAACACACATATACAGCTACATATACTAGCTAAAAGAGCTGGCTTTCATTTTGAGGCATGAAGGAAGTTGTAAAACCAATAATGGGTAGAAGAAATCCTTTTCTGTTTTTGCAAAGCTCTTCGTTTTAAAGGATCTAAAATACTTTGTTTCTATTTGAATATGGAATAGAAGGATAAACAGATGAGTGACAATACAGAATATCTGCTGTGATGTTCTCCCTTTATTACAGAACCCTGTCTTTATGCACGTAAATAAGTACTTTCCCAAAAAGGTAAGAATACATTTGGCTAAATGAAAGATTGGTTATGAAGTTTTCAACATTATTACTTTCGATCAATTAGACCCGAAGGCCAAGCCAACATCAGTGTAGAAGTCTTGTTGACAAATCATTTACAATTTAGTTAATTAATACCAAAAGAAAACCAAGGCACAGAGAAGCTGAGTGACTTGCTAAGGGTCATAAAGTAGTTCAACAGCAGAGGCAATAAAAGAGCCCTAGTTGACTTTCAGCCCACTTCCCTTCCCACTGTGCCTTTCACCCTGCAACACGTAAGGCCCAATTTTCTCCATGTGTTACTCTGTCAGATAAAAGTATAAACTGGTAAAAAAAAAGTGGAATTCTTTCTACTGGAATTAATTGGCATTGGTATTTCATTTTTGAGAGGATTCCATCATTTATCTTTCATAGAGTGAAAAGGAATTTGTTATTCAACCCACAAAACAAAACCAAAACCAAATTAAAATCAAAACCCAAAACCAAACCTTTCCAAAGATCTAAAACATTTCCCATGCCTTTAAAAAAGAAATGGAGCAGAAGGCTACCCTTCACAGTTTCTTAATTCTTCATGTCAGTTCTTCTACAGTCAGAACCTCATTACTGCTATGTTTTGAGACAAACAGGTATGGGGAAGCTATGAAAACTCTCAGATTATGAATGCCCTCAAATGCAGAATAATGTGCTTGTCAGCATGGATGCACGTATGTGGGTTGGGATGCGAGATCTTTGCAAAGGCATAAAGCAACTGAGTGTGAGCTGGTCAAGAAGTCAGATACTTTTATTTTTAGGGAGATGAATCAACATATGACTCAAATATTGTGCAGAAACAAAAAACACTAAGTAAAACATGCCCTGAACTCCCCTGGAATCACCATGGTGAGACAGAGCTCTTCCTTGCTTCATCAGCTGTCATGAGTTGCTGTTTATATGCAGACCTTCTATGCCATCTACAAAGCACTTACACAGCAAAGTGTTGGACTTGGCATCCACTAGCAGACCCCCTTTTTTTCCCTGTATTTCCTCCAGCGCAGTGACAATCTTTCAGAGACCTGTTTCTAGTCAGGTCAGGGTAAGGCTGACCCAGCTTCAATCAGATCAGGATTTTGCCTGTACAACTCTAAGTGGTGCAAGACCAAATCCACCTGTAACACAGGTTTGTGTACAAAGCGAGCTGTGCTCAGAGCAGAGCAGGCAGCAGTGCTGTCAGCTGCCCATGGCACCCAGCGATCAGCTGGCAGTGATGCCTCACTGGAATGGCCAGCAAGCTGGGGAAGTGGGCACGGTGCCACACCAACAGATGGGCAGGGGTCTTAGGCAGCCAAGAGACCGTGTATGTGTGTCAAGTGAGGGTACTTAGGGCAGGATTCCCATGGCTATCCAGTCTAAGCTTGCACTTTGACAAAGGAACGCGCCAGTGCTAATCCAGCTCAGGGCTGGATTAAGCGGGAAGGAAAAAGAACAGCTTCCATCACCACTTGGGACTCAGGATGGCCGGGTGGCTGGAACAGAGAAAAGCCTATTGCTGCATTTTCTTTTGTCTTTTGACTCAACACTCACATGGAAAACTACGTTCTGATCGGATCTGATATGGAAACCAGGAGCTACTGTCTTCAACTGAGAAAGAGCTTTTAATATACATACATATAAGGAATACTCTTCTTGCCAACCCCCATATTCATCTGAGCAAGTATCTGAAGTGCCAGTAATTTCTTTTTTTCTGCTGTATTTTGATTATGCAATATTGGGAATAAATGCTATGCAAAACATACTCCACACATTCCCCTTACTAGGTTTTTCCAGTCCCTGCATGGAATTAATACGAGGTATTGCAAGGCAGAGGTGTGGAGCAAAATCTCCATTGATGTCAAAACCTAAATTGCATTTTAAACATTTTGGGTCCAACCCTACCCTATTTTAAGCACAAGGTAAATCACAAAACAATCAATAGGATCACAGAGGAGTAAGTGAGGGATGGATGTGTAGCTTTAGTAACTACAGTACAGAAGTGATTAACTACATTTAATTTGATGTTAATGCATGCATAAGCCTACTGAACAGAACATTGTAAACAACCAAATATTCCATAATCAGGACTAGTTATACTTCAATGACAACATTTAGTATTTCTAGGTCATTCAGGATCACAGACTTTAAATAATTTCCATTACACTTCTAAGAGGCAAGTAGTATTATCACCATACTACATATAAAGAACTGACACCACAAGCAGCTTTAAGGAGTTGCTTACTTTGGATGAAACAAGTGGCAATGGTTATGGATTTACAAGACAGTTTCTGGTTCCTAATTTTATGGCCAAACCACTAGATCTTAGAGCGAAAGGAAATAATTTTTGCTAGGATTGTAGCTAATATAATATATGCTATAAAGCAAAAGCAGTCATTCTGAAAGTTTAAAAACAGGATTTGATTCGCAATGGCATTTTCAGGGTTTGGAATAAGGGGGTTTTAGTAAGAAAGTTTTGAACCTGCATAGGGGAATAGGAAGCAGAACAGAAAGGGACTGTACATCATTTGCAGACCTTTGCAGTCCTTTGGGCTCATGGAACACACAGAGCCTTGCAATTAAGGCCATTGTGAATAGGTTTGAGCTTGAATGCAACTATTTAAAAAACCTTTAATATTGATTATCTTCATAAGACAAAGTTGTTATGTTTTTTATTATTCTGTTCTATAAGGGGTTAGAAAAAAATTATATTCATGTTGTCACCAGTATGTAAATCACCACATTTGTCTGAAGAGTTTCCAAGATTTTTCTGAATTTAGTTGCACGCTCTTAAAAAAGCAGCATACAGTTCATTAATAAATGATGTTCTAGTGTATCATATGATTACAAAAAATCATCCTAAATTTGACATGCTAACCTTTCACTTACATCTCCTTGAGTCAGAAAAAATAGGAAGAAGGAAACTTGTTACTTTTAATGAAAAAGGTGCAGTGTAGGAATCCTCAGTTCTATTTAGAAACTCAACAATCAGGCTGTATTTGAGCTACAATCTTTTTTTGTGAACGATACTGTTAGTTGAGTACAGCTACAGCAGGACTTCTGTACCTTGGCTCTCATATTCCAATATTCACATCATGGCGATTAGTTACAATTTTCAATAGTATACCAAGGGAATATTTTCTATTTTTATCACACCTGGATTTTTTTCATCAGTGCCAGTCATTCTGCAGAACCAGGCAAAATGTCATCCAGGAGAAGTAACAGAATGCCAACATTTAACACAAGGACAACCCCATCCTCTTTAAACATGGATTGATGAGCTGGGGAATACAGAATGCTTTTGGATTTGCCTGTCTGTAAGTGGTTCTGCAAAGAGAACATAACAACATAAGCTTTGTGAAGCTCCCAAAAATGAGAAAAGCATGTTGTGCTGTATCTCATTTCTATGTAAAATTAATGAAAATAAAGCAATGCACTTCCCATGCATAATGAATAACCATGCCAAACTGTATCAACTTTTTCAGACTTTCCCTCTAGAGGGCTTTTAAATGAGGTCAACAGCAAATGTATCTTTACATTTGATCTGAGTGGGAGCAGCACACAGTAACACAGCTTGGCCATGCATAGTGCAGTAACAAGCTCTTCTCAATTCTGGCAATGAAAAATAGAATACTAAATACTACCTTGTATTTGTAGCAGATATGGATTTCACAGATTCAGTTATGGAGAGAAGACAGGACTGTGACTAGAGATACACAGTCCCTATTAACAATGCTGAAAAGATCAATGCTAGCTAAGCACAAGAATGACAACCCCATATGTCAGATTCAGTAGGACCAACAGCACGTGCCTCCTGAGGGGGAATATTATTCCTTAGAGGAGTTTCAAAGAATCAGGCAAAATGCTCACGTTCTACCTCAGAAACTGATAATTATCATCCTATCTGAACAGAAAGCAGCACCAGTATGGTCACAATAAGGAAAAGGCAGCACTAATTAAGTAGAACTACCACAGGAGCTCATGTTCAGTTTTCCTGGTTGGAAGCTGACCAGATCAGCACAGCTCCATTCAGTATTGTACATTTTTTCCTGGTCCATGCAAAGACACTATTTCTTGTCTATGACAGACCACATTCTGGAAGTACAATAATATACAGCAAATGTGTTGCATAACTCAGACTCATTTGTTCTGTCCTTAAAATAAATCAATTACTGTTTTATTACTTTTATAAATGTGCTTTTATTATAGAAAAGTTCCATTAAAGAAATTATTGGTAGCATTTTGGAGATCTCTCTTAGCCCTGGCATCTCCTGCTTGGTTTCTCACTAACTCTGTTAATCCCTCTTTATGCCCAGCAGCCTCACGTTGGTATGTCCCAGGGAAGTGACAGACATCAGAGTATCAGGGATCATTCCCAGACACTCCTAGAATCTGTCTCCTCTGTGGTGCCTTTCACAGGCTGGCCTGGCTGTTTCACAACCTCCAGTTAGGATTTACTGTGGCACCTTTGCTCCTGAGAGGCTGCAATGGACACGGATAAAGCAGCCACCCAGCAGCTGCAGGCTTGCTGTGCACGGGTAAGTTTAGAACATGGTGCAACTCCCATTCCCAAAGCAAGATCAAATTGGAGCAGGCAAGCCGGGAGTCCCTAGGCCAAGCAGCTCCCTCTCCTGGAAGGATGCTCTCCTTGGCCAAGGAATAAGATCTTCCACGGCCACTTGGGAGAGGGCAATTTGTGTCTACGGAGTTGTACGTAAGAGTCTGTTGCAAATGTTTTATTAACAGAACTAACCTAATTAAGAACCAGTCTTCTACACCAGTGAGGCTAGAACTTGAAGATTATATCCTTACCTAAAACTTTCAATATTAAGGGTCTATTTTTTATTTGGTTTTGTTTTTTTGGCTTTTTTTGGTTTTTTTTTTTGTGGTTTTTTTTTGTTTTGTTTTGTTTTTTTACTAGTTGTATTACTATTATTTTAATTATCATTAAATATATTTTCAGCAAAACTTACAATATCAAATTTCCATTGAAACCATACTGTGCTAGGCACTGTAAAATACATTACAAGCCTCTCGTCCTGGAGATCTTGTAATCTGTATAAACTGTCTTGCTTTGTTTCTTAGATGGAGAACATAATCACTGACAGAGTGGTCTCATAGGCAGTCTCACAGAAAACGTCAAGAATCAAATCCACATCTCCAAAGTCTTACTCTAGTATTTTAAAAGCAAGGCAATTACTTTTATAGATACATTAAAGCATTTTTATTATTGTTACTATTTGAAATATTTCCCTTTTACAAACCTTCTCTGCCTCTAAAACTTTCTGACTCTGGATTGGGGATGCTTTTATTTAACTGGCAATTACCCATAATTTTTCGTTAATCAGTACATTTTGGGAAGTTCAAAGCAAAAAGGTTACACTTCCTTAAATTCATCCTTTCTTTTTGTCTTCTGTGCAGAGGCACAGAAGTTGGAGTGTTTCTCTGCAGCCCCTTCTGCACCACTCACAGGACATATCAAACCAGGCATCAGGATTACAGAGCTGGGCCACCAAAACTTTAAAGACATCTTGATTACAAACAGAGACATTGTTGTCTGCTTCTCTTCTCAACAGAAGCACCCGTAAACCATAAATCACTTCACAGTTACCTCTTACCAAAGATTAATCTCCACTTAAAATGGTAATAAAAAGAAAGAGGCACCATTCCTCCCCTGAAATCCTGAATCCTGGAATGGGAGCCTCACAGATCTTGTCAAACTTCATTTTTTTGCATTTGCTCACATAATTTACGACTCGTTAGGGAAAAACTGCTTACTGTGTTTGAAATACATAGTATATGAGAAAAACCTAATAAGTACAAACATAAAAGAAAGCTCCTTTCTTTATCCCAGCTCTTGTCACACTGCATGTATTCAGCCAGACAATTCACAGCCATGATGCTGGGAACACAACATTTTCATGTTGATCTTCAAAGTGATTATTCCAAATGGGTCACCACCTTATCATTGAATGGAGAATTTGGAATGTATTTAAGTTGTTTCTGGTGTACAACTTGTTAAATATATGTATTTGTATAGTAAATTCTAATGTACTCAGGCCTGCCATTAAAAGCAAACAGAATCCACAGAACAATTACAGCTCAGGAATGTGAACTGCAAAGCCATACCCGCCCTGTCCTGATATTCTTCTCATCTGCATGTCAGCATTTCTCCTGAGGATGAGTCAATGTAGTTGATTTTGTAATTTTCTTTATACATGTTATTTTAAGCAAAAGTTAGTAAGTAATGATACTTTAGTTGCAGTAAACTGGCAGAAAGGGAATTGGAAGAAAAAAGACATCCTAAAGTTCCTGGAGAAGAAGCTGCAACTGTGGAAATTGTTCACAGTCTCAGTAGTCTGGATGGAATTTAGGGAATTTGGGTTAAGCCCCCAAAGTGAGCAGAACCTACTGGGAAGGTAGAGTGGCTAGGCTAAGTGATCACTAATTTGGGCTCTCTAAGGTAATTTACATTACAGTAATTAAAGTTTAGATTCCCTTGCTGTTCTATTTACGAACTCCATTAACCTATGACCTTTCTCTGAAGTTTACACCCAACTGTTTTCATTTTTTTTCCTGAGCAAAAGAAAAGCAGTTCCTATAGAAGTTATTTCTCATAACAATTAATTATATTTAGAGCCTGACAGGTAGATATGCACTTTAAGACAATCCAGCTGCAACGTTGTGCTGTGTAATTATAGTACAGATCCATCTTTTTGATCCTTCAGCTAAACCATTGCTAATATTCCTGGTTTTGTTTGTGTTGATATTGCTTTAAGTATGCCCTGCCATATGTTTTTCATTTAGCTGAATTTAAAATGATGGGTAAAATTCTGCTGCAAATTACAGAGATGCAAACAAAGAACACGCTTTGGCCCTACATTTTTATTTGCCTGTTATTAACTCAATTTTAATGACATTTTAATAAGCAAGTGCAATAACTTTTATGCTATGCATAGACACATTATATGGCAAGAATTTAAAAAAAAAAAGTCTAGAGCTCTGTGTTGCAGCTCAAACAATGTGATATCTGTGTCTCTGAACAGATATGACCACATATCCTCGCATATCCTAGTCAGTAAGTCACAAACCAGCACATTCTAATTCACAGCTGAAAGGCTCTGGAATAAATGTCAGTTTCTTATTGTCTTAGTATTTGTCTCACAGTCTTCCAGCATGTTATGATTTGGAGAGTGCTGCTTCTGGATGATAGACCTTGAAAGCTGAGAGGATTCATTCCCATCCAGAGGCTCATCTTGTACAATACAATTGTTTAATAAGGAGCTACTCAGCAGTGTGGGGGGAAAATCCTTCCC
Source organism: Aphelocoma coerulescens (assembly GCF_041296385.1). Classification (NCBI taxonomy): domain Eukaryota; kingdom Metazoa; phylum Chordata; class Aves; order Passeriformes; family Corvidae; genus Aphelocoma; species Aphelocoma coerulescens. Next base: position 14,950,983 of record NC_091018.1, read on the forward strand.
CAAGAAAGGGAAGGGAGTTAATCTGAGACTTTCTGCTTTGGGGCTTGAAAATGGGCAACATGGATGGTGATTTCTGGAGAAAGGGGCAGGTGCTGGGCTACATAAAGAGCACACTGCTTCTCACAATTGGGGGAAGGACTGCACAGAGAGAATTAATGTGTGTTGGGCACCAGGGAATAAAATAGCATCATGAACTTCAGAAAACAACAGAGCTCCAGAGTTGGTCTCAATTTGTAGAAGAACAGGCCTCAGGAATCTATTGCCCTATGGGTCCAGCCCTTGAGAGGCAGCTGCATCAGGCATTGACCCAGCTACATCTATAGATTAATACATCTATATGTAATAATGCAAGGAGCAGAGATATGTGCACATTCACAGAGACACTGCCTTTCTGCTGTGGGAGGTATGAAAGAATATCTTATGCTTGGCTCCAGAATTATATTCATATAGATATCTCATGGATTTTTTTCAGAAATAACTTATGACAAAATCTCCATATAAAATAAAGTTTTAATTAAAATGGATTTCCCAATACCACAAGCTAACTAACCTTCAAGTTCGTATACATCCTGGGAACCTGGATATGCTTTTTCAATTTACATCACTAAAAATAAACAGCATGTTCATTTGTATCATTGATACAAAGACATGACCATCTGTCATCCTCAAGACACCTACGAGAGATTGGTGTTTTTCTAACTAATCTTGGATATGATATATTCATATCACTTTTTATTTCTCTGGGAAGAGACATCAAGAGCTGAGATGCCAGAATTTGAGACAAAAAAGTACCCTGCACCTATTCCTTTAATAAATTAGAAATGTTGTCGCCTCCAAATTGCAAGAAGATTTAGAGTTAGTGCAATAGATTATGTTAATCAGATCATTAAGCTGTCATGCTGTTACTAAAGGATGTAATGCTATTCATAAACAGAGATACATTTTCAACCAAAAACATGAGCTAATTGAATTCCACCAAAATTACTGTCCCATGTCAATCTGAATACAGTTTCTGATCCACATTTTCTCACCAATATGTAAATTAGGGGAATGATGTCTGAGAGCATCTTATTTAAATGCTGATTAAATAGCAATCATTCCCAATAATTTCCCAGGATGTAGATGCCACTGCTTGGGATTGGTTTAAGATTATTATCAGTGAAAGCACAAGAGTTTGTTTAATTAAAGTTATTTCAAATTATGATTAAAGCACTTCTGTTTTGACTAATGTGGATACATCATAACCCATGATATATGTGGTCTTCTATCTGTTGTTCTAATCTATTAGAGGGTTCGTATTCACAGAGGACAGATACTGTGAGTGTTCTTCAGGAGAGATACAGATAAAATGCACATCCTGAAGTAAGAAGTCAAAGGGATCTTATGTGAAATCCAAAGAGGAAAACTTACATGAAGTGTTCAGAGGTATGGGGGAGAAATGTATTTCTGATAAACTCAGCAACAAGCTATATCCTAGGCTAACCTTTTCTCCTGACTAAAGCAAAGGCATTGCTGATAACAGAACAAAAACCATCTCCAAATAGGATTTGAAACAATACAGAACTTCCAGTTTTCAAATAACTCTTGCTAATTTTCTCACATAAAAACATGACAAAATTCATTGGACAAGATAACCACTCCTGTATAACTTTTAAACTTGCATATTAGTCTTAGGCACATTCCAGAAAACCCCAGAATTTCTAGTTTTCCAGGGTTTTGTTAAAACTAACAAACTAATTGCATTTTTTGTAGAAGTTCATAAAAAAATTTCATATTTTCCATACTTCACACAAATAGAAATTACATTTTATAGTGTTTTGAAAGCATTTAACTATTGATTAGAAAACAGAAGTTGCAAAGCCATTAGGTAAATAATTATTCTGTAAATTATTGAACTAGCTTAGTTACCTCTTTGCCAAACAGTTGCACTGGCAATAATTTTGACATTTCACCTGAGAAGAACAAGAGAACACTAGGGAATTTTTTTTTTCACTCTGATCAAAGGTCTACAGAAAAACTTCTTTTCCTGGCCCAGGAGAAGGTAACATGCCAGTAGTCTCCAGCAGTGACAGCACCTATGTCCAGTGTTGGCAGAGCTAAGCCTCTACCTATTGTCTCCTCTCTTTCCCTCACTTAGGAGCAGTAACTTCTATAATAGCTACATATGTGTAGTATGTATATACTGTATATACACACATCCAGTTCACATGCATTATCAAGAAAGAATACAGCTAAACTACAAAAGTTTTCTTAAAAGCATTTCTATTGTGTCCCCTCTTCACAGACTGCTGTGCCATTTTTCTTTTCATTAATAATATGAAAATCCTCACACATTTGGGGTTGCAGTTTACAAGTAGCCAAACTCTCAGCAAGAACAGTGTAAGCCATGCCCCAGTGCTGGCTGAGGCTATGGAAACATTTATTCTGTAGATTCTGCTGTATTCTAAAATGATTCCACAATTTGAATCCATTCTTAAAGATGTTTCCAAAATGTGTATAAATCCCATCAGTCCCCTTGGGCAGCAGGAAACCTATCTTTTTACTCTGCTTGATTTCAGACTGTGCATACTGTGTGGTGTCATTATTAGATATCAAGAACAAGTGTGATTTTCTTCCTTGGTGTGAAAAGAACATACAATCACAGTCTCCAAACCTACAATATAGGCTAGAGCAGGCACCTTTCTGTTAGGGTAGCTTCAAATCTATAATTTTCATTCATTCCCTGCTGGCATTGCTATTTCTTATCTCCTCTCTGCTCCCCCAGTAACATATGAGAGGGTATTAGAAAAATAAATAAGTAAATGGATGGATGAATGGAGCATCCCTCACTTTAAAAAGATATTAACTAAATCCCAAAAGTAAACCTAGTCCCCAGTATTTCAGAAACTACCTGCTAATATCCACTACAGTGTGATTTTTTTACCATACTCAAAACAACATAGCTTTGTAGGAGCTACACCTCTGACCAAGGTTTTAGAGATGACCATTCTGTCAAATACACTACAGACAGCACAGTAGATTGACTATTTTCTCTGTTTTTTCATTTATAGTCTTGCTAGTTGCAAGAAAAAAATTATATAAAATGCCACCCTAAATTCATCTCTAGATTTAGCACCATGTTTTTAGCAGAGCTACAGATTGACTCAGAATACTTTAAGGACAAATCTTGTCATAAATACCCTGTATGAAAACTTCTCCTCCCTCGTTTATCTGCTCTCCCGAGAGAGTAGTTAAGATATTTTTATATTAAATATGAGAATTTTTAACTTATGTCAATCAGTATGGTTGTTGACATCAAAACAGTTAATGAATCAGTGGGTAGTTACTAATAACATGTACATCTGAACTAGCACCTGAATCTAAAGCACATCCCTAATCCCACTGGTTCAAGGATGTTTCCCACCTGGCTGAGCCCCACGTGCAGTGTTCCCCCAGACCTGCAGAGCACTGTGTGGTATCTGACCCTGTCCACTGCAGAGTGATCTAGACACTGAGGGATAATGAAACAACAGAACTGTAAAATGTCTCATTCTGCATTCAAATGACAGTCTGAGAGATGAGAGCTGGCACAATCTCCTCCTATAATTTTACCTACCAGTTTGCCCTTGACAGTGTCTCAAAATCACTTGATGCAGTAAGATCTTGAAATTTGAAGACCAAGTGCCCCATTTCTCTATAGCTAATTAGTCCACACATCCTGCAAAGCAAAAATATAATTGTCTCTGTGTGTAAAGCTATCTGGGGGAAGCCAGTGTATTTGCATGCTAATACAAAGACTGTTTGTAAAGATAGACCCCTCCATTATAAATGGGATATCAGAAAGGTGCCAATTATGAAGAAGGGGTGTACTGCATTATAAACCAACTGCCTTGTGCAACTAACTAATTGCTCTACGTGCTGTACAATCTGAAAATATAATTGACCCTGTCTGTAAAGCTATTTTTTGAAACAATAAATCATTAGCATGCCAAAAACAAGTGCCAGTTACAAAGCGGGGAGTATGACCACTGTGACCATCTGCCTCCTAGATGACTGATCTACACTTTCTGGGGGGGGGGGGGGGGGGGGGGAAGAGAGTAAAAAAATCCCACCCCCCCCAAATCCTCTCTTTCTTACTGCTGTCCAAAATAAAAACAGGGCTCATGGGTTTCTATGCATAGGGCATTCGCAGTACTCTGCAGCAGAGGAATATCTTTCAAAGGAGTCTTCTGTTCAGACTGAAATCCTGATGGGAAGGATCCCTGTCAATGGGAGTACTGTGTCTTTGTACACTGTTTTGGGCTGGCAGTGATTCTCTCCTAGGGGTGTTCCTTATTTCCACCTGGAGAATGGGTTCCACTCAAATACGTGCAGAAAGTCCTTTCATCAGGCAACAGGCTTAACGTTTTCCATTACTAAGCAATAAACATCAGTGAATTAAAGACGTGGCTCTCTGTGCACTTGGAATAACAACAATGGGACAGATGCTTCAGCTTATATGACCCCAACCCCTTGTGAATAATCAGCTGTGCCATATAAATACCCACAGTTTTTATATTACGTTTTTTTCTTCAGAGTGCATAAAATGGTTCAAAACCACCTGAATTTTCCATGTATAAAGCACTTATGTATTTCCATGATCCAGAAATACTGATGTTTTCATTACCCATTTTTGTCCAAATTTCTTTTGCCTTGAGATATTCATGAGAAGTTTCTTCTTCACAACTTTATTACCCTTAGGCAAAGCTGCAGAGATGTTTCCATTAGACTGTACCACTTTAAGCAGCTCCTGGCAAATGCTTCTGTTTATTTTCCTGGTACCATATATTCTGGTGGTAAAATAAGTGGACACTGTGAAGAGCCTCTAAAAGACACCTGAATTATAAACTGAAATTAACTGGATCATGTTTTCGGAGATTCTGATGGGACCTGGTAAGAATATGAGTCTTCTCCTGTGTGAAGGAGAAGTAGGAGAATCTTGTAGTGGAGCAGGGAAGTGGAATAGAGTTTATGAATTGTGCACCATTTCTTCTCTGCCTTAAAGGATTTCCCAACACGCATTGCTCACGTGAAATAAATTCTAGTCTGCATTCGGGAATTTTGACTCCTGGGCTTTGATCCACAGGCTTCAATTCATGTTGGGAACCTGCCAGTAAAATCCCTGGTGAAAGGCAAATGAATAAACTTCTTGTAAAATGGTTTACATGTGTATACAGAGGTAAGTTCCTATCAGTAAATATTATTTCACCAAACCCAAACATCTGTCCTGCTGTGGAGCATAAATAGTTTTGTTCCCTCACATTCTGCCTGGTCATATTTATTTGCTGTTTGTAACTAAATGTTTTTTACAGACATATATTGCAGTTTTAATACATTTTAACTATTTCTTCTAGAATGTCTATAATGACACAATTTACTCATTCTTTAGTAGGCCTTCACTTTAAACATAGAACAGATTAATTGAATTTCACAGTATTTCAGAAGAGGCATGTACCTCTGTGCTGTTCTTGGAATGTTTTGTTTCCTTGAATTTTCTGCCTAGCTAAATGGAAACTGATAGACTGAGCCAGCAGGGGAAAAAAAAAAAAAGTAAAAAGAAAACAGAAATGCAGTCAACAAAGATTTTCTTTAAAGAATGTTTACAATCTAAAATATCCCAAAGTAATTATTAGCAAACAAATGCTACCAATCTGGACAGTGGAGCTTTCTTTTCTGTCATTATCCCCACTCTCTTCAGCATGCTTACATATACTTGCTTGGCTCCTCACATCAGGAGAAACAGCAGATGAAGTCTGCCCTCAAATTATATTACAATAAATAATTGTATTTCAATAACTAAATAATCAACCTGATTTACCAAGATAATATTCTAGCCTTCCCACACCATACTTTACTAATATACCAAATTGTAGCATTTATTTATTAAAAAAAGGATATTTTATTGACACATCAATATGTATTAATAAAACTAAGCAGAATTTAACAAATAATAAAAATTTTGCTGTCACCAGAACTTTGTGGTTAATTTTTTTTTTCTAAATACACTTTCCCAAGTCTTTTGGGAGCCACTGGAATATAATGCTTTCCTACCTTGTATTTTTTTAAAGTAAGTGCAATTCTCCACCATTTCTCTTCATAACTTTACCAAGTACCCAACTGCAGCAGTAAAGGCAACCTCATTTGTACTATCACATCTGACCGAGAGTGCAGTGACTGTGAGCTTCTCCCCCTAAAAACTCAGCTGCTGCAGTGACATAATCAACACTCTCTTTTCTGTGGATATTAAGGCACCTGGCTTTCCTTTCTTCCCTAGTTTCTGTTCTTTTCTAGAAATAGTAGAAATGACAAAGTAGCCAGGGAAGCCCAGCCTCTGCAGCAGCAGCCCGGGAGAGGCTCCCGGTGATGTAAGAATTATTCATCTGAAACCCCCGCGATTCCTCGCTCGCAGGGGCTGCTTTCTGCCGAGAGCACTGAAAGGAGGAAGTGGCTGGACAGGAATACAGAGAACTCGCTGCTTTTACTCAACAACGCATTTTCTGTTTCCTCGAATTGCAACAGTATCTGCATCTGATACAGCCCCACAGTCAATATTTGGTGGTGTCATCAGTTTCAGCTTCCAGAGCTCATCAACATTATCGGAGTTCACATCTCTCATAGACATCACGTTCACAAAAATTATTTGCTCTGATAGGAAACTCATCTTAAAATTCATGCTTCCTAACAAGTATTGAAGCCACCCCTAAAATTTCGTTTACTGGACTCTAAAATACAACTACTATTTTATAGGCCCATTAAAATGAAAAAAAAATCTGCAGGAACTGTAATATTTTTAATTAAGTTTCAAATTGAAAAAAGCCAATGTTTATACTAAGCAATTTCAACTTCAGACTGAAAAGCTGGTGTGCTCACACTGGTCATAGTAAATCTATGAGCATTACAGTGCATTCTCAAATCACCTTAAGTAATTCCAAACAAACTAGCAGAGTTTGCAAGACATAAAACATTTGAGCAATTAAAAAAAAAAAAAAAAGGACAAAAGAATAATAGCTGACAAAAAAAATCCTTTTATTTTCATGCCTTTAGCTCACTGCCCCACTGAGATAACACTATTTGACTTCTAACATGGAATTAAAACAATGTTAAAATTCTCTTCAGTGTTTCTGCAGCATCTGCTTCACTGATTGGTGTCAGCTGAGGTAAAATTTTAGTCTTTATTTTGTAGGATTCTGCAGTGACTAGCAGATGCTTAGCTATTGTCTCAAACAAGCAGAATCTAAGCAGTGAAGACAACCATATCACAAACAACTGCTAGAATAATCACATAATATGAGTATTCAATGCACTGCCTCCTTCTGCATTTCTTAGATCTCACAAACTATAAGGAAGACAAAAATTTTGTGATGTAATCCTTCACCTTCACTTTTACATGGGGAATGTAATCTGTTAGAACTGTAATAATTAAATGCAATTAGATCAGTCAAACCACATGTGGAAATAGGTCCCTCAAATTTATAAAGGCATTCATTTAATCCAGTATCTTAAGTTTCAAAGCTTAAAAGGACAAATATTTAAGCTGATGGTCACACACTGTGCATCCTAACAATTCCCTGACTGTACACAGGCTGCCTGGCCATGAAACACAGAGAAAGTGTGAATTTCTTCCATTAGAAAGTCTTTTTGTTAGTGAGATTCAGTTTGTCACCACTATTTTGTGGTTATGCAACAGAATAAAAGTCAAAATTTTGAAAAAGGCTGTCACAACTCTCAGGTCTATTTGGCACTTTTGTCTGAGACAAAGGAATAGCCCAACATGCCAACTTCAGAGGCATCCAGAACCAGGCAAGAGCTGTCCCTTCTCCCTGCAGTTCTGCCAAGGCACCTTAGTCCTGGCCCCCAGTATCTCCATGCTTCAGCTACCAAACCTCTCCTGTCAGAACCAGTCAGTTATGGAAAACTGGGCCAGACTCTGGTTTGGTTTTGTAATTTGGATTACAAATGTCTTCTTGGAATCAAAGTGAGTGGACCAAGCTCATTAAGCCTGTCCTAGACAGCTTCTGAAGCTTTGTGCATAACGACTGAGGCTGACCATCAGAGGTGGAAGGTTATGAATTAATATACACATCCCAAAACTTGACCTATTCCTTCCTTTCTTTTATTTTGCTTCTCTCTTTTAAGAGCAATTTATGCTCATTTATCAAAATGTCTGGAAGCCAACAGGAAAATAAAATAATAAATAATAAATAATAAATAATAAATAATAATCAAAGTATTTATTTCCTTCAAGTTTTAAAGGAAATAAAGCCCAACAACGATTGTACCTTGAATTTATTCTCTTCTTCATAGGATATGAAATATGAAGAAAGAAAAGATAGCAGGAACTGTCTGTCATTCTGTCTTCAATGCAGAGCTAAAGAAGATGCAAAGAAAACTCAAAGAAATAACTTTATGATGACTGATTTAAAAAATGTTAATACATAGATTACCTCTTTGTTAGAGGAAACAGTAAATATTCTGGATTAACTTGAAAGCGTATGAAATGCCCTTGCTGAACTTGTTTCAAGAATTTCACCAGACTTTCTTTCAAATATTCTGAGATCAGCAGCAGTTTTCTGGTTGGCAAGATTGCATTTTGATCAGAGACCTGCAGAAAGCACCTGTGCACGTCCAGCTGCTGTGAATGGATCCTGGTGCAGCCAGGCTTTTGTTATTTATGGCCTGGTGGACATGCAGTCAGCATGCTGCTAAACGTCATCCTGATTCAGGCAGTCCTACTGCAAGGAGATGAACTCTGTTAGTGGTCAGGCTGTCAGAGGCATTGCAATAAAGTCCTTCTTTGACATCTTTCAGGTATCTAAGTTGAAGCCTCTTTCCTCCAAAGGTTTACTCCAATCATTGAATCAGTGTTGAGACTAAAATCTTATAAAATTAGAACTGCCAGCACAGTGGCCTCAGTGTTGCAGTATCTATATATCTATACATTTATACAGCTATAAAATCTTTTCCCTGGCTCCTTTGCATTACTCTGCAGTATTACTATTCAAGGCTTCCTAGTGGGAGCTGCTGCTGAATTGTGTGGTGACAGGGTTTGCTTTCATAATCAATTATGAATTCCACTGAAAGAGGCAATCCAATTATTCCCTAGCTCCCAACTATGCCAAGCACAAGAGCTTATGAGGCCACACATTCAGTGAGATAAGGGAACTGATCCAGCTTAAAACTGGCCTACCAAAGAAAATAGTTAGCCCTCATTTGGGTGACCCCATGGCTACATGCCAATGGAAATGGGAAGAATCCTCATTCAAGAACAAGAACTTACACTGTCTCAATATCATCATTCAAATTCACCTATGCATTTTCCATATTCACTTCTCAGAACACAGCCCCCAATTTTACATAGATTGTGTTGCCTGCTCCTATCCATCCAGCTTTATGAGTCTGCATCTGTCTGTACTAAATGAATAGGTAGATTTGTTTGCACAGTCTGAGGTCACAGAGTAACTCAAACTACTCTTCATGGGTGCCCTGACCAGGTCATGACCTGCCACCCAAACAATTTTTACATCACCCTTAGATACCCGCAATGATTTTATATCTATCATTCACGTGCAGAAATGCAAAGAGTCAGACCTCCGACCATCCCCACACAAACATGGTAAAAACACTCCCATTTACAGGATGATTCCCTATTAACAACTGCTTTTTGATAACTGTCAGTTAACCAACACTTAATCCACTTAAGATGGGCTTTGCTGATATTGTAGAGTGTTAGTTTTTTATCAGTGTCACACAGTAGTAAGTCAGATGCTGTACAAAAGCCTATTACATCTACATACACAATAAAGCCCACCCTATTATCACCACAATTTTACAACTTGAGCCTCCAAAGCTGCTAAATTCTTTTCCATTTTTTAACATTCCATGTCTAAGTTTTCAACCTTGAACAGTAACTGAAGAAATGGAAATTAAATAATTTACCAGTTTGAGATTCTAACCAGTAAATTGCTGTGAATTTGTAACTGCACTATCATTTTCATTGTACTACATTGGCCATTTAGGTGAATGATAACCCAGGAGACAGCACCATGCAGGGCTAGCAAACAAGTAAATCATTTAGATTGCACACTGCTTTCAGCTGAAAAAGGGGCAGTAAATCTGTCCTGCCATTGCCTTCTCTTTTGTTGAATTTTCAGGATGGTGCAGTCTTTCCATTGAAACAAATAAAAAAACCCCAAATTCTAGTGATTTAATTTATTGTCTGGGTTTTGCGCATAATGACTGAGGCTGACCAATACAAGGCAGTGCCCTAGAAGAATAGGCTTAGCCATTTAAGATCGTGCTGCCAGATAGATCACACAGCTGGCTTTAAGCAGCTGAGGAGAAAATTCTGGTTACAGCATGGCACCATCTAATGGCTTCGGCTTTAACTGCAAGAACTCAAACAGCTTTAAGTGCTGGCCATACAAATTGCCCTTCTACCATTATTTTGCTCACCCATCTCACTGTGAAGCACAGCTATATGGAAGGAAAAAAAAAAGAAGAAATAATGTATGTTTAAAATATAAATCTGGGCTGACAACTTACATGGTAGCACCAACTGCAACCTATTTTCAAACCATGACTGAACACTTCAGTTCCAAGAGAAGTATTTTAACACAAACAAAATGTAGGTATACAAACAGCACAGTGTTGTCTATACACAGAAATAACAAAGTACTGTATTTTCATAGAATCATAAAATGGTTTGGGTTGGAAGGGACCTCAAAGATCATCTAGTTCCAACCCCATTTCCATGGGCAGGGACACCTTCCACTAGACTGGGTTGCTCAAAGCTCCATCCAGCCTGGCTTTGAACATTTTCAGGGATGGGGCATCCACAACTTCTTCGTGCAGCCTCTGCCAGGGGCTCACCATCTTCACAGGCAAGAATTTTTTCTTAGCATCTAATCTAAAGCTACTGTCTGTTAGTTTGAAGCCATTCCCCCTTGTCCTGACACTCCAGACCCTTCTACAAAGCCCCTCTCCATCTTTCTGGTGGGCTCCCTTCAGGCACTGCAAGGCCACAATTCAGTCATCCCAAAGCCTTCTCTTCTTCAGGCTGAATGGTCTCAATTCTCTCAGCCTTTCCTCACAGCAGAGATGCTCCATACCTCTATCACCTTGGTGACCTCCTCTGGACTTGCATCAACATGTCAATGTTCTTTCTGTGCTGGGGACCCCCATATTTCTAACTTACTTTTGGATAATTTCTGCTAAGAAAAGGTATGCTTAGATTTTACATTATTTTGCATGGTGGAACTTCAAATTACTTTGCAATTATGCTAAGAAACACAGAACTTTGTAAAATACTGTGACAACTTTTTTGATTTGTTTGTCAGAAAGTTCAAGGTAAGAGGTAATCAGGACACTTGGGTTGCATTCCTATCTGCTGGTGACTTACTGTATTATACTGAGCAGATCAGTCTGGCTGCATGAAAATAGCTTTTGTTGCAAGTACGGAAATGCTAATATTAAAATTCCTTGTAAGCATGCCAATGATTTAATAATCTTTTAAGTACATCAAGAACTAAAAACATGCAATGTCATGAGAAAAAAATATTGTTATATAAATTTCCTTGCAGGAAATGCAATGGCCAGTATTGATGCTCAGTATAGCCACAGCATAGGCAGAAATCTTCATTTGAATATAAGTGTTGTTTAAGACCATGACTGACATTTAGATGTTAATAAAAACCAAGTGGTTTTCACTTAAAAGTGAAAGACTTTACCATTCCATCAATTCCATTCAACACCATTAAAACGTAGTTTAAATCTAAGAAAAGGGTGACTGAATACAGGAACAGGTTCCCTGGAGAGGCTGTGTGGTCTCTGCTCTTGGAGGTACTGAAAAGCCAACACACCTCAGCCCTGGACATCCTGCTGTAGCTGCCCTTGCTCTGAGCAGGGTTGGACTGGTTGTTCTCCAGAGGTGCCTGCCCACTTCGGCCATCCTGTGGGTCTGTGATTTTCTAAAATTTCTGTTGCTGCTTTAGAAATAAAACCCAAAACCTCAACACAGAATTAAATTGTGTTCATCTCCAAATCTTGTGATTATTTTCCAGATCTTCTAAGATTTAGAAAAGTTCCCTCTCATATAAATATTTAGGATAATATCTCAGGCTAGCCAGGGAGCGAATTACTGGAAAGATTTAATACTGGATCTGGAAGTAACTCAATGGCTCCAGAGACAAACTAAACATAATGAAAATGTTTCAAGTCACTGAGGTGGAATTCAGTCACAGCTGGTATATTCCATAAAATATAGATTTTTTTTCATTTAAGAAATAACCCTATGAATAAACCAGCAAAAATTTAAAGGCAGATCTATAAAGTAATTCAACTGTTCTCACATATTGAAAATATATTTACAGAAATTCTAAGAACTGAAATAACAATTTTTGAAAAGAGCGAATAGAAGTACAAAACCTAGTGATAGAGAAATAGAGTTAACACACATACCCCAAACTTCCTCTCTTTTATCCTTTAGAGAGACACAGTCAGAAGATCTCCTTGCTACCCTTTCCTCCAGACAGACTTTCACATGTTCCACGTTATGTCCAACTAACCAGTTGTTTCTGTGCCTACTGCTGCCTTGGAGCCTGCTCCTATCACTACTGCAAAAGCATTTGCTGGCTCAGCTATAATTTGGTTGTCCCCTTTTACGGTTACAGTGTGAAACTTTGGAAGTGCAGCTGAGTCTGACTCATGTTCCAGGCAGCAGGATGTGTATGGGTACACACACTTGGGCGAAGCCTAAAGCACCATGACAGTGCATTTCTACGAGACCCCTCAGGTAAAACTGGATCCCAAATACAGCTTTGAGGTCTGTGCTTCAGGGATGCACTAACACACTTGTCCAGCTCACAGCAAACTGAGATATGAGTAGGGTGCTGCTGCTTCCAATGCTTTGAGCAGTTAAAATCATGGTCACTTGGACAGGAGTGCAGTGCCTGCCACAACCTGCACAGATAAAAGAGTCTAGCAGAGGAGATAGTCTGAAGTATACTGTCATTAATTTTAAGAGTAGATACGTTATTCAAACATAAAAATTTTTAAAAAGTAAAAGTAAGAATTTATTTAGTGTACTAGAAGCACCTGCCTGTGGAAAAAACCCAAACATAAAATAATTAAATACTCAGTCACAGAATCATCTATTATAACTTTGCATTTATATAATATCTTTAGAGTTCTGTTCCAACTACAGATTCTTGCGACTGGAATACAAAAGCCCTCTGGCAAAACTTAAATATAAAAATGTAGACATAGTTCTTGTTTACAGGGATAGTTGTAAAAGCAAGAAAGAGAAACAACAGCCTGAGGCATTGACAACAAGTTCTTTCCAGCTGGAAACGCCATGCACATAAGGTAAGCTGCTTTACAAGGTAAGCAGAGGAATACATCTACCACTGGTTGTACAAACACACAACAAAAGATCACTATAGGATATACACAGGGAAATAAGTACTAAGAGTAAGTGCATAAATATCTAAGTGTATTTTTCATATAAGGGGAAATCAGAGCATTTGGCAATAGCCAGCATTAAAACTAGGGAAAAAGATTCACCATCTTCCTGCACTGAGGAGAAAACAGAATGAGGATACAGACCCAGTGAACTGCCTCCTGTTCAGTAGAAATACTTGTAGAGTTGTATCCCTTATGCTGACTTTAAAATGTGACTTCAATGAAACTTCTTTTTCTTCCTTTAATAGATCATTCAAATTCGGTAGCAAAGAACAGGACCTCTCAACAAATAGCACACTTTCCTTTCTGCATAACTTAGGCTCATCTGGCTGGACAGTCTTCA